>NC_140584.1:579555866-580970033 GCF_964204655.1 Triturus cristatus
CACTCCGGCTCCCTATACCCCAGATGTCGGAGCCATAGAGGGATGAAGATTGTCCCCTGGCCCTGTAAACCTCAATTGCTGGTGATACAGATTTGGGAGTTGTGGCCGTATATCTTTTGACAATTGCGGCGGCACCATGGGTGAGGGTCACCACAGATTTCAATATTTGTGCCTTCCAGTCCACAGATTTGCCAATCCTCACTCCCAAGTAATTAAAATGGTCTACTTGCTGCAATTTGGTTCTCCTCATATGAAATCCCACTTTGAAGGTCCCGTGGACCATTATCTTTGTTTTGTGGGGTTTACTTTAAATCCACGGAGATCACAGTAGTCTGCAAAGGAGTTCAAGAGGTTCTGCAACCCACTTGGTGTGCGAGAAATTATCACGTTGTCCCCGTGAAAAGAAGTCCAGGGGTGGATAGGCCCCCTGGCTTAGGACAGTCATGAGTCCTAGTTAGCAGGAATTTGACCGTATCGTTTATGTAGAGTGAGAAAAGGGTGGGGGCGAACACACATCCCTGTCGCACACCGCAGTTGATGGTCTGTGAGCCCACCCCTGTCCCCCGTCCCCCATCTCACTTGGGCGAAGTTCCTTTCCTGGAGCCTAATCAGCATGTTCAAGAGTTTGGGCTTTACACCCATTTCAGCCAAGACAAGCCAAAGCTGACTTTTTGGGACCAAATTAAACTTGGCCTCAGGTCTACAAATGCTGTACAAAGATAAATCATCTGACAGCCTCATGCATTTCCAGGCAATGAGGTTTAGTCTGAAGACCTGATCAGTGGTGCTAACTGTAGGGCAGAAACCAACTTGAAGTGGGGATAGAATCCTAGTTGCGTCTATCCAGGTTAATAACCTATCAAGAACTTGGTGGCAGAAGACTTTTTGAAGATTAGTGATAAGGCTGATCGGCCTGTAGTTACTTGGGAGTGTTCTTTCACCCTTTTAATAGATAGAAATTATTTCCACACTGAATCACAAAGAGGGTACCCTATTGCCACCCATGATTGAATTGGAAAGGGCATTTACATAGGGGCCCCATACGATGGGTTCAGCTCGGTAAAGGTCCCCCGGGATCCTGTCAGGGCATGGGCCCCAAGCGATGGGTTCAGATCGGTAGAGGTCCCCCGGGATCCTGTCAGGGCATGGGCCCCATACGATGGGTTCAGATCGGTAGAGGTCCCCCGGGATCTTGTCAGGGCATGGGCCCCATGCGATGGGTTCAGATCGGTAAAGGTCCCCCGGGATCCTGTCAGGGCATGGGCCCCAAGCGATGAGTTCAGATCTGTAGAGGTCCCCCGGGATCCTGTCAGGGCATGGGCCCCAAGCGATGAGTTCAGATCGGTAGAGGTCCCCTGGGATCTTGTCAGGGCATAGTGCTTTGTTGGGGCATTAAGACTGAAGAGCCTTTAATGTTTCTTCCAGTGTGAATGGGGTAAAGGTATCATTAGGCAGACTGTTTGAGTGGTCTATGGTTGAGACTTCTTCGGGCAGTGAGGGTGTCAATGGCAGTGGGGCGGCATACATGGCTGAAAAGTGATCCACCCATTGCTGGGGTTGGACTGCATATTCAACTGCAATTCTTGTTTTAACATCGCCATGGGAAAAAATCTGCCAGGTTTTCTGGTCATTTGCTCCAGAGGTCTCAATTAGAGCTAACCAGTTTAAGTCAATCAATTCTTGCTTGCAATTGGCGATGATTGCTTTGTAGTTAGTATGACTATGTTTGATTTGATATCGATTACCATGTTCAATTGACTGGATTATTCGTGCTTTAGCTATGTGGCATTCCCGAGTACCAAGGTTCGGTTAGACCTTCCTTTCGTGGTCTTCAACTCTTTTGTGCAAAGATTGTATAATGCTTTGGACAGGGCCTCGTGCAAATCGCCCAGGAGAACCTTACTAAATGAAGATGTGTCAAATGGGCCCAATATACTTTTGAATGTGGAATACATTTGTATAAGTATACGGGGATTGAGGCGCAGTTTAGACCATTTGATAGATAGTCTGGGGCAGATTTACAAGCCCCTTGCGCCACTTTTGCGTCACTTTTAACATGGGAAAAATGACGCAAAAGTGGCGCGAGGGGCTTGTAAATCTGCCCCTCTGTTGTTTGAGAGCGACAGAGCCACCACAGAATGGGGGACTGTGCTTCTGTTGGTCATATGTATAAGGTCCTTCAGTGTGGATTTTAGGGCACTGTGGTCGCTATCTGTTCGTGCCATGACTTCAAAGTCTAGTGCTATGTGCCATATGCTTACATCTAATAAGATGTAATCTATGTGGCTCTGACTGCTGCCTCTTTTTGAATGTCGGAGTAAGTGGCAAGTCTGACTGAAATCTGCCGTTGCACGCGCGCTCTCCGTGAGTAAAAGCCAGGGAAAGCAGCTGCAGGGCAGGGGGGGGGGCATTATCTAAGGGGTGTTGCCTCAGGTTCCTGTATAGCTCTGACCTCCTCTTCCCCTTCCGCTATGACTGTTAGCCCCTCCAGGGGCTCGAATGTTGTGTTAAAATCACCTGCAAGCACAGTTGATGATTTATTTGAGCTTTCTCTCAGGTGCTGAGAGCAGCTTTAGTGTGAGCGAACACGTGTTCCTATTAGTAGATCGATTATAGATGTTATACACTTTTAGGCTACGTCCACCTTTCCCACCAATGCTCAACCCTAAAATGTCCTTACTGTCGAGCTCTAATCTCGATATAGAAATACTGGGCATAGCTTTGATCCAGCACAAAAGCCCGTCAGACAGGCTCCCCGCTTAGGAGGGGACAGTCTCTATGCTAAAATGTGAATGTCCTTGCCTAAAAACGTTTTCTAAGGCCCATGCGTCTTAGAATATTATCACATCAAGTGACTGATAAAAGTACCCACTCGGGATCTCTGAGTTTCCCACTAAAGCCCACAATATTCCATGACAGTATCGCAAGCGTCGCATCTCAGTTTTCCGGAGAGCCGATGGTATCAGGGGAGATGATATTGAGGGATATCGTGACAGAGTTCTGTATGTGGGGGAGAGATGTTAAGGGGTGCAAGAGCTTATGTGGGACCCCGATGAAGAGGCCAGCTCTCGCAGGTGGTTCACATGGCCATTACACATGAATGTAATAAGACTGTCGTTCGATACACCTAACGGCGGATTGTTAGTGAATGGACATAGGGGCTCGTATGGAATTATGGGGCAGGCCAGAAATGAGGCACCATAAGGTCAGTCAAGTTCATTCAGTAGTGAAATGTCTCTTATCTCAGAATTAGGTACCTTCCAGAGGCCTGGTGCGAGTCCCATCCCAGATCCTGGGGACCTGGGCATACGTTGGCTGCAGTGGGTAGGAGTGTGTTAGCCACTATTGATATTGCTACCCATATTGCTCATGAACTGGATTCTGGAGCCTGGAGCAGGTTAGGATCGAGCATCCAAGGTCAATAGGCCGTTCACCAGTGACATGTCCTTCAACCATAGCTTGATCATGTCCAGTGGCTCACTCTGTGGATAGACGTTGTGAGAAAACAATGTCAGAACCTACAATTGATAAACAGTGTCTTTGTGGTCTTATCCAATGAGTGACTTTGTTCACCAGCGATTCTGTAGATTCTATTTGATCATGTTTGAGCTTTGGCACGTTGGCCATAAAGAGTTGGGGGAAGTTATTGTACCAGAGTAAGGGTTGTGTGGACCATTTTGGAGGAGTTGGAAGATTCGCCCTCTCCCAGGGCCTGCTTGTCATATATTCCAAGCAGGCTATTTACTGTTGCTAAAGACATGTATGATTGCCTATTGGATGTCAAAAGAGGGAGATCCATTCATTCAATTATCACACGCCCTTGAGAGGTTTGTTGTGCTGAAATAGAACCTGTCTCTTCTTCGTGGCTTATTTAGCAGGAATAGGTCTGGGATCAGGCTCTTTTGTGGAATATGGAGCTGTGTTTATCATAGAATTAGGCTGAGTCTCATGGTTGTCAGTCCCCGGCTTCACGAGACAGGACCGGCATACTTGACAGCACAGATGTTCCTCGCTTGTTTCCATTAGGTGGTTCTTAAGGTCTCTCGAAAGGATTGAGTTTAGATTGTAAAGTTCGAGAACCTTTTGGTCAGTTGACTGCAGGATGATTTTAAGATCATAAATGTCCTTCGTCAGTCTATCAATAAGAGGGATTAAGCCCTCTGAACAGGATGCTTTGTGTCAATGTTTCCAGGACTGTTGAAGGTAGGTGGTCTACAGTTAAGTCAGCTAATGGTGCCTATCAATTAGAGAATGTCAGGAGCGATATTATGGGGGCCGGCTGTTTTGCTATTGCGTCTCACTGCACAGTTTGTATGTTCCCAGCAGGTGGCTGCACAGAGTGTGTGTTTGCTGGGCTCACAGGCTCAATAGCTTCCTGAACCAACGAGTTTGGTAATGGTGATTTACAAATATCTTTACCTTTTAGGAAGTGAGTTATTTTCTTACTTCCACCCTTGTTTACGGTCTGGGATTTCCCTTTAGTTAACATAACCTTCACTTTTTCAATCAGATTGTCTATGTCAGCCAACGTACAATTTTCTTCAGTGTGTATTTTGACAGATTTGGGCTGAGGCCTCTGGCCCCTAATGGGCTCAGAGGATTTTCTCCTCCCTATTCAGTAAATTCAAGGAGCGGACTCACAAAGTTGATGGGGCCTTCTCCAGGCAGTCCAAACTTGTCGTTGTCACCACTGGAAATCCAGGAGAACTGTGATGGGGTGGCCCTGCCCTGGCTCTTCCTGATGATGATGGGCCCATGCAGCGGATGCAGTTAAGTTCCTTGTGTGTGTCGCAGGATTGTGGCCATACACCTTTCTCTCAGGGCCCAGTGATGAGTTGCTTCCTGGGACAGCAACTCCCATGTTAGGCCACTAGCAGCAAGGATTCTATCTCATTACCCTTCTTTTAATGGAAATTTAGTTTGTGGTTGTGCAGGTGTTAATCACTGTTCAAATGTTCACACAAATGACAGCTGTTTCCCTTTCGGTGGGGTTCTATCAGTTATTATAAGTTTAAACCTAAAACAGGATCGCCTAACCATATCTTAGCAGATATGGTACTATTGTGTTCTCTCCCTTTCACGCAACACAGTTCAGCAACTTTGGTTGCTGCACTGCGTTGCATAAAATGTCAGTAAATGTACCCCTTTGTATTGTATTGTAATTGCATTTTTGTAGCGCTTACTAACCCTGAAAAGGCAAAGGTGACTTGAGGGTACATGGATGGTTAGAAACAAAGGAAGGCTAGCATGATTTGAGGGTTCACGGGTGGGTAGAGGTAAAGGGAAGTGAGGGTGACTTGAGAGTGTTGGGTTGGGTAAAGGTAAAAGAAGGTGAGGGTGTCTTGGGAGTTCAGTGGTGGGTAAAAGTAAAGGGAGGTGATGGCGACTTGAGGGTTCAGTAGTGAGTAGAGGTAAAGTTTGCGTTCAGCTCTTGGAAATACCAGCAAGAGTGAGCTTTTTCTCTGAAGATTTGAAGCTTCCAAAAGCTTTCAAGTGCCAGTAGTGATGAAGAACACTAATCAAGAAATCAGTCAATACTTGGTCCATGGTCTGGTGAAGAAACGAAACACATGAAGACAAAATAAAGCCAACATGAGTTGACATGCGCACACCAATGAAAAGGAAGAAAATAAGATTGACATTGAATCCAACCAATGGTAAGTAATTTGCAGATGAAAAGTCCCTTTTTAGAGTTTTTGGGTGAATTCGTTTTAGAAACAGTATGATAATGAGTGCTTTTCAACATAAAATTATGCCTCCTCTAGGCAAGCGTTAAAAAGGAGAAATGTTTTTATTTCTCCTAACTTTTCCAACATTGCATGTGTGCTGCACTGCACAGAACGCTGCACTGCACAGAAAAAAAACTGATGAGAGTGTTAAACTATGTCTAAGCATTGTATTTTGCAAAAAAAGAGTATCCCTCCAGTAAAAAAAAACCTATGCCAGTCATGATAAACACATCCTGGCACTTATTTTACAAGGTTTTGTGCATAGCACAATGTAGATTCCAACAGCACCAGCGCAGACGGAGAGAGAAACAGCACACCATTTCTAGGCATGTCCTATTTTCAGTGTTTATTTTTTGTGGGTTTCAGTGGTGTTTTTAGTGTTTTCGAAACCTTCTGAAATCAGTGCTTACCAGTGATTAATTAGCTGTTTAAACCCCAAAATAGACAAAAACTATTTTCCAGTGTTTAGAAAACAAGTTGCTTTTTGCAGTGATTGTTATAAAGCACACATATGTACCTTGCATTGAAAGTTTAAAGCCTGTGGTGTTTAGTAGGTGACTTGTTATCAACACTGACTTGTTAAAAAAGGGCACTGGCTGATGTACCAGAGGGGTATACCTATTGTGTGTCTGTGGGTAAATGTGATAGTACATATAGGCCGAAATTCTTATGAGCCAGCCATTTTATAAATCAGCGAAAGAAGTGAACACTGTCAAAAGATCAAATGTGATTTTCATATTCCCAGAATCTCTACTGTGTGTAAAATAATTAGATCAGACCTAAAACATGCGTCTAAAAAGGAACAGTAAGAAACGAAGAAAAGAAGAGACATTATTTTAGTGACATCCCTAAACAATAAAACTCAAGCCTAATAATCTTATATCAGTCGTTCTTGCTGCTACCTTGCATAAGAAAGTTATAAAAATGACTCATTCTCATACACTTTTCTCTCTTGGAATAGAATTTAAGTTTGTGGTTGTGCAGGTGTGTATCACTTTTTAAAAGTTTATACTAGTGAGAGATGGTTCCCTTTTGGTGGGGTTCTATCAGTTACCATAGCTTTAAAAGAAAACAGGATAGCCCAACTATGTCTTAGTAGATATGGCACTGTGCTCTCTCCCTTTCATGCAACACAGCCAAGCTACTTTGGTTGCTGCAATGCGGTGTGTTCAATGTTAGTAATTCTATCCCTTTGTATTGCATTGTAATTGCATTTACGTGATGCTTACTAACCCTGAAGAGACCTGGAAAGAAGTCTGCTGGTCAGCAAATAATGTGATAGTCCCTGGTCAACTCGCCAGGCACTCCAACTTTGTTGACCTGATTGATATAGCTCACTGATGTTAGACTGTCAGTGCTGATGAGGCACAGAACTATAGGTTTTTCTTAGTTAGACACTCAACTACAAACCAGCAGGAAGCTCCAAGGTACTCACTCACTGGATCAAACTTTAAAGGATAGAAGGCTTAGTAGACCTCTTAGGATTCCTACCTGTGAACTTGACGTTTAACTCAGATTCCTGCAGTAGATGCGTTAGGCCACTGAGTTGCTAGACCTGGCTAAGACCAAGAGCTCATTCCGAGTTTGGAGGTAAAAGAAAATCCTACAATGTTACACGAGCACACAGAAACTAAACACTGAACAAGCTATCTATGAATTTCTGGCAACCAAACACCAACAAACACAGTCAGTTGATGGTACTTCTAGATTCTCTAAATAAGAGTGCCCAGTTTCAGATAGTGATAGATGACATGAGATAACATAATATAACATTACCTGACAAGTCTTTGCATTACACTGTGTCTTGTAAGTGTTGCATCACATATCTATGTAGGTTCCATCTCTAAGAACAAGATCACACACGAAAGGATCCTCTCCTTGTTACAATCCTACACTTCCCTGGTCTGTATAGCTTGCTGAACTTAAGGAACACCAGACCTATTGCCCAAGACCATGATTACGTTTGCAATTGGATAGCCTGGCCCTGCCAACTTGTGCCCCACTAGTACCCCTACAATTAACTCAAGCCTCATTCCAGGAACCATATATTTTCTCCCGAGGTACACCATCTACCCCCATTTTTGTAACTACAGATCATGAAGCTATCCATGGCATGCCTACATAAGGAATAGAAATCGGAATATCATAAAAAAGTAGTACTACAAACAGGTTGCAGCAAAAATATTGAGCACCAAAATATCACCAAGATAAGTATACATGAGAAAGTATAGGTTACTCTACTTAACTCCACTTCTGGGGACCTTGAAGATATATGCATACCTGCAAGGAGGGCAGGCATGAGTTCATCTTGACAAATGGTGGTCCTCAAGAGGCGGGTATAGAAGTAGATATAGCAGAGTAATCAGCTCACCAGTGAGTTGTCTTCCACTTAGAGCTCCTTTGTAGGTCACTGTCTTGGTTGTCTCTGAGTAGCAGCAGGGAAGTGGGCAGGTGATCCTCTGTTCTTTCACTTTAAGTAGGTCTTCTTACCAGGACTTTATAAGCTGGGCCTCAAGTTTGGTCTACAGAGTAAAGAGCAGGTCCTTTGCGCTACTGGTGCTGTATTTTCTTACTCCTCAAAGAGCGCAGCAGCTGTGGCAAATGTGTAAGTCTAGGGCTTGGCTTAGCCTTGAAGGTCACAGCAGTACAAGATTTTGAAATGTTTACACTCCTTTCTCAACGTAAGTGTTGGTATCCTCTTGAGAAATCAAAGGTGAACCACATTGCTACCCCATGGGTGCCGGCAAATATATCTAACATGTTGGTTGGCCACTTGACGGTTAGCCTGTGCCAAATCACTGACAGCGGCACCTTTGAAATTCAAATGGATGTCCAATTTATTCAGAGGACATCTTCCTGTAATTTCACCACAGTTGTCATGGATAAGGGAAGAAAGAGAGAGAGCACCAGATTTTCTTTGCTGCATATTGGGTTCGCGACCAGATCATACTTTGTAGTGGCTCCTATTGCTGTGATCTACTCAACGTCCACAGGGATTGAGATCGCAGTCACCCCTAGCCATACGTCCAAGTGTTCTGTTGCTTGGGGAGCTTTATCCTATGTATATTACAATCCCAAATACAGACAGAGAAAAACAACCATGGGAAGGAAATGTGGTCTCTGAAGACGGGGCGGTGCCAAGACAGGAACATATTATGGGGAATTAAATCTGGAACAGTCTCAATTCACCTAAATTCAGCCTCTGCTCTGGGTCACAATTAATGATCTCTTACAAAGGAATGTCAGCTGTAAAGTCACCGGCAAGAGATTGGATCTACCTATGAGAGATTGATAGGATTTTACCATTAGGTTCTGTAGGCTCATTCTCCAAGGGTGAGGCATATAACCCTGCAACGGATTGCCAGCTGCACCAATCATGTCTCTCCATAGCATTGTCAAGGGACAGTAGTCATCCTCAACTAGAAATGAGGCTACATTTGTGGTGCAAGCAATCAGAGAAACCCCCTGAAACATCCCAAAGGGGGTTCAGGGATCACGTGCCCTGGAAAGAAAAAGTACCAGATCAGACAGAACGCACAATGCTGGAGGTTCAACCTTACAATGCTATGAAGGAACTTCAACCTAACCTTCCCAGGAAATACCGTACCTCTTTCCCAGCATACTTCTTACAACACGCACAGCACGCGCTCTTCAACTCGGAAGGGCTTATATTATGAGTGGCATGGCTGACATATGTACTTATGATGCACCTAAATACTCACACCAAAATCATAGTGGATAACCTGGGGTTCACTTAGCTAGTGGAGCAACAAACCTACTCGGTGGGCCAAATCCAAAATTGAAAATTTCAGAATACATGAAACTATCATGAAAAAACTACGGGGCATATTTACAAGCCCATTGCGCCACATCTGCGTCACCTTTCCCATGTTAAAAGTGACGCAAAAGTGGTGGAAGAGGCTTGTAAATCTGCCCCTATGTTCCGAACAACTTCTCCATTGATAATGGCTGTGCATCAAATTAAATTACACAGTGGATGTATGATGTCCTCCCTACTTACAGGAGGCCACTAAATAAGTTACATTTAGCACTATAGAACTCTGAGTAGATCTCTGACCAGGATCCCTCACATGCCACAATCGGGCTTGATATTGAAGCCTGCCTTGTATATTGCAGAATGTCTAACAGAATGTGAAATAGCCCTGGGCACATTTTAAACTATGTGTGCACAGGTGTATAAAATGTGGACATTCCAGCCTACAGGCAGTAGAAGGCCTGGTTAAAAAAAGAGTTCCCATTTCACAGATACAAACCACCACATATAGTATTTCCACACTTCAAACGGAGGTGGGTGGGTTTTGCTGCTGGGTACTACGCCTCACAGAGCCCCACCTGTCAGTGACTATTACCAATGTGTTAATGTTTTCTTTACTGCTATGTTATTATTCAGGTGCATATTCCTCTCGACTCTGTTGATAATACAAAAACCAACAAAGATATTTTCAAAAACAAAAATGAGTCCCAGTTGCTCTCCCCATTCCCTTTTGCTGTTGCTTTTCTAACTTTACGAAAAAATGATATATATTCTACTCCATCCTGCCCTTAATGAAACTCACTGTTCCTTTAAATAGTTAGTAATAAATAGAAATATTACTTACATTTTTCTTACTGGCACATAAGAAACAATGTAACAAAATGGTGGCATAACGAAAATAAACAAAATCATTTTCTTCATTATTTCTGTGGAACACTTACAGGATGGGTGCATAATTAAAACAATATAAAGTACTTAATAAACTGAAAATAACTCAAACTCAAAATACAATGTAAATTCAATGCATAAAATAATATACAAATAATATGAAATATTTATTAAAATGACATGAATGTTTTACATTTTCTAAAATATAGTTTTAAGCTATTACTTGCATTTGAAATTATATTCTTTTTAAGTAAAGAAAATAAACTCCTGTTGTGTTAGCTTGTGATGTGGTGTCTCTCGATGAACTTGTCAAAACAATGGAGTAACTGCAATGTGGTTTAACATGATGTAAGGCCAGGGATGTAGAGGAGGTTCACCATGATTTTTACTTAATGAAATGGCAACACAGAGCACAGACCTAAAAATTGAGGAAATTCCAACCACTTGGAGAGCACTTAGGCCTCGATTACAAGTTTAGTGGTAAAAACTATAAAACCTGCAGATGCGGTAAATAACGATTCCATGGGTTTCGGTAAATAGTGCATGTTAAATAACATTGATTATGAGTTTGTGTACCGCAGAATCGTTATGTAGTGCATGTGTTAAATACCAAATGTGTGTTATTTCGTGTATGAGTTAACACAAAATCCAATAAATAGCAACTGCACAAAACATCAAGTGCTCATTTTCAGGCATTGTAAGTTTCTGGAGTAAGGGAATTAATTCCTATAGAATAGAAACAGTCAGAACAACACCCGTAAGGACCTTAGGACACCCAAAAAGTCCACTGACAACTCCTTCCTGTGTGGGAGTGTGCAGGCTTTCGCTTTGTGTACACAAAGCATCTTGAAACAAAACAAACAGAATCCACTGCCATCCTTTGATTTCACTCATTCATTACAAACAGAAGCCTGCCAGACTCTTCCATAATGGATCCAGGCTGGGTAAGGATGTACACGCTTATGGATCCTGAGTTGGTGGTGGTAGGAGGTGGTGGTAAGACACCCTGATAATGCGCCATGCCAAGCGGAAGATGGCACCAAAAACAAACAAGATCATGCCTGTGGAAGGAGATCATGGACTAAATCAATACTGAAGCAACATATCCACATGATGGCGAGAACATTAAAACAGGTTCCAAACTTTGGAATTCGAGGTACGTACGTGAGTTGTCAAGCATAGCCACTAAAGCACGGTAACCAGTAGTAGGTCTCCACCTTATCTCTACCTCCATGTGTGGAAAGAAAACATTATGGCATTCCTTAACATTTCTGGAGTGGAAGACACAAAATAAAGTTTTGAGGTCAGAGAATTCCAAGGTCAGAGTCATGAGAGTTGCAATGGAAGTCTATATGGGTGTTACAAGCTTGACTTGACTGTGAATCATCATCATCACTGTGAAGAGTCGCCGTAATTTATTACACCAATCCGCATTGATCCCTGTAGGTGGTGTCATAGGGGCTAATGGTACTGCTGACATGTATTGAGATCGGGCTACAACAATCATAATGTAAAGTAATCTTAATGATAAAGGGTTGACTTGTCTTCCCAGTACTTTAAAGGTGATTTGTTACCTTGCTATGACTAATGTTGCTTCTCGCCAGGATCATGACATTGTACTTTCGTCCACAGTACTTAACACAGCAGTTACGTATACACAGATCAGCATCACACAGCATTTGCACATAAACTGTGTTTCATTTTACGGTTTCTGCACATTTGTTCCTGTCTACATGAGGCCACCAGATGTACATGAGTGCAGTCAATTGACCCTTGGGTATCAGGAAATCCTGCTGTAGCATAGATGTTTGCTTTGCTGGCATTAGCTGTGTGGGTGTCAAAGTGGAACTCTATAAGCTGACCACTTACTCTCAGCAAAGCATCCATCACTTTGCAAAGTATTTTGCTAAAAGTTGCCTGAAAAATGCCATGCACCAATCCTACTACCTGCTGTGTGGTGCCTGTTGCAAAGAATTCTAGCACTGCTTGCATTTTAGTATTTTCAGGAAGGGTGGATGGTAATGGATCACTGTATTCGAGTATCCGTATAATAATGAAAATATGTTTTGTTTGTTGTCTACATCGATCCTATGTATACTTTGGATCTCAGGCTGACTAGTGTTTATGGGTTCCAGCCTTACTCTGTCAATCTTAGCTATTATCTTGCGTGGTTGCGAATCTTGTAGTCATTGATTGGTGGCCTTGTTTCCATCCTCATGCTGCATGGTTTGTTGTAGCAGAACGTGGATCTGGTATAACATGTTATAGTGACAAAGCAGTGCTGCATCCATGGTGGTGTACCGCAGAATGGAAGTGTGAGCTGCTGCAATCAACCTGTGAGAGCCTCACCTGTCCACAGCTGTTTATGTAGGTCTAGCCCTGTGTACAGTTGTGTGAGAGATTTGTTTCCAGCTCAAACAGTGCATGTACTGTATTTAATTTTTTGCATAATTGTGTTGGTCATAATTTTTTTTAATTATTTTGCAGCTCTTCTTTCATCCCCTTCTCTTTCAGGACTTTTTACCACCTGCTTTTGACGGAAAGTATTTTAAGGTGGTAATTTCAATTGGTTTTTAATGACCTCTCATACTTGTAGTTGGGTGTTATTTACCACTTTTTTTTGCACATGTAGTAAATAACACATGCAGTTAATAATACATGCGTTAAATAGCGCATGTGACTACAGCCATGAGGTATTTAGTACATGTGCTAAATATCACGTGATATTAACTCGTGATCACAGAATTTGTTAAAGTCATGCTCTATTTACCATGGCATACTGTAATTACCTCTACGTCTAACTGATATTCAGGGCCTTAGTGTTGCAGATTCATGCCTACAGATACTCACAGGCCTGTCCAAAGCACAAGCAACTCGTTTGCAGTCCCAATGTTATTAGAGATGAATCCTCACAGTGTCCTTTTCAAGATCTAGAAAGTTCCGATTGCTACTCAACACACAATCAATCCCAGCTCTCCACTACCTTCCACGAACTTCTCCAACATATCTGATGTCATCCTAATCCTTGCATTACAAAACCATAGGCCCAGCTCATATTTGGTACCTGCTACTGTAAAATAATTGTGTAACTATTGAAGACCACCCATTGGTTGGTTAGTAATATAGGCTCGCAGGCTAATACTATATAGTAGATAGATCTTGACTTATCTGCATATCATGCTACCACTGCAAGGCCTTCAAGCCCTGCAACTCATCCACAATGTATGATTTCCTCCTCACCCTTTTCTCCATATACAAGCCTCTACCCTATAGAAATCCATCCTTAGCATCTAAGACTTTAAGGAGACTTTGGGAGGCTCCGCAGAGGAGTAAAGACTTACCTGTTCAGCACTGCTCATTGGTTACACATGGGGAATGTCTATAATCTATCCTGCATAATGAACACCATCAAACCCCAGAGGACGACCAGGTAAATAAGGCGGTGCCATACTTCTTGCAAATAGCCGGTTGAGTGCATCTTCTAGGGAGAACGTTTTCCCTATCTTTATCAAGGCTTTAAGATTAGATAAAACTAAAATGCTATGTGGACCTCCTGATCATCACAGTAGACCAATGGCTTGTCCTGCTAGCATTTAGTCTGATTCCCTTTCTTCAATGTACCCTACTTTCAAAACCTCTCAAAGTGCTCTGAAGTGGCCAACTGTGGCAAATTTACAACAAATGTACATAAATAAGTATAGCAATGTTGAGATGGACTGCACCCTGCATGGTGAAATAGGCACATACCCCTGCCCTGAGCAACCCAGCTACATCTGAAACTGTTATTCTGACTTTTGTTGGGCAGCAAATATGCTACTCTAGAAGGTGTGCTAAAACCTAAGCCTGACCATGCTGATTCAACGTTCCAGAACCTGTTATGTGACCTGGAGGAGCGCACACCATGCCCCCTCTTTTCCAACAAGGGGCTACTGTTCATGTCAAACCAGACTGCATTATACTCGACACATGGATATGTATTACTGTATCAAACACGGGGTTAGATGAATTTCCTCAGTATTAACCGCAGACCATTTAAACAGATTGATGATTTAATGGGGAGGACTTTTCATTTTATATTATATGGATGGACTGTCAAGTTAAACAGTTAGAAAATAATCGCCAGGCACCGCTAAGAGCCCTGATGAAGTTCCCGGAGCATATGGAACGAAACACGTTGGCTGGAATCGAACCTTTTCACATCAAAGAAAAAAATAAAGGAAATATTTTGAATTCATACTGGAACTTGACTTCTTTCTGGTGCACCTTCTTATACGTTGTAATCTTGGATCTGCTGGACAGTGGCAAAAACAGTGGCAGGTGCTGGAAGAATTGTGCACAGGATATTATACTTGTTCTGACTGGTGATTGACGTGCAGCCTACTTAGTCCGCTGTTGGCTTTATCCTTTTAGCAGAACTCTATGTTCTGGTAAGTCTGATTGCTGGTACCAGCGGGATCCATTTTGTATAGCCCCTGTTTGATATGGTGGCACAAGATGGAAGGAAAGGATATAGCTTCCCCAGAGAGTGGAAGGGTATTGCCTGCATTCCTGGAGCGAAGGGAGGAGACTCAGACATTGAAGCGAGTGATGATGGAGACAGGGTTGCTCTTAGAAATGCTATGATCATCTTTTTAGTAAGGGATCATTGATTAGTACATTCTCAGCCGTGCTATTTAATGGATGATAGAGTAAGACGGACAGTCTGCAAAACTTAAATGTATTTAAATTAAAAGGTAAAGTGCATGATACCTCTATCTTCTATATATTATCAGCGTAACTGTAAATGTACCTTAAATAGATATCCCTGCACAAAGAGGTCATGAATTTGAAGGCAAGGAGCACGAAGACACAGAAATGGTCACTGATGAAGGCAATGAATCAAACTCCCTGAATCCACCAACCCAGCCACAATGTTCCACCCCACAAGGTAGCACTCGTACACAGTCTGTTGATGAAGCTGTGGAGCCAGGCACACAAACTGAAAAGGAAGAACCGCCAGTGAGGCCCAGACAGCTGCGCAGGACAAGTAGTGTGCGACATCTGAGTGTTTTGTGGCCACAAGCAACCAGAACTGTTCCCATTGGATATAGTGGAGAGGATGCACAGTGCTTTGGACGTTTAGAGGACTCACTGTTGAGCATCTAGCATCTTCAACACAAACAAATACAATTATAAATAACAAATTGGTGGACATCGAAAGAAGCATCAAAAATGGCGAGCAACATTTAGCTAGTAGTATAAAAGAAAGCCTGAGGCTCATGGGTGAGACATGGACAGTATGAAAGAGGCAACAAATAATGTGTGTGGCCAGTGAAATCAGGAAAATGTAACCCAAAGGTGAAGGCAACATAATGATTTATTTTACCATATAGATGGACTGAGTCTCCCTGTCAGTTGCCTTACACAGGTGACTTCAACCTTATCTCGCCGCACTGTCCACTCGCAGACAGAAATGGCCCACTGTGGTGGGAATGCTGCATGGGGCTTGTTCAAGTGACAAAGGCAAAAGAAACTTTGCAAACGCAGCAACTTTCAATTTGGGATCATTTGGGGAATGGAGAAAGAGCTGTCCAGTGTAAGCAGAATGTCCGCGACAGATGCAATGAGCCTGCATCACAGTTGTAGTCGTGGGGGAGTTGAGGGGAGAGCAGCGCCAACAACATCTGAAAGACCCACTGCTGGTCGTGGTAAACGTAAACAATAGAAATTTGTAAATGTATGTAATTTCAATTATGTACTAATGTCTGAATTTTCATTGAGCATATGCGAAGGCATTTGTAAAACATACATAGTTTGAATATTATTGAAGCTCTGTGAGCATGCGTGTGCCTGCCCGAAAAGGAGGGTATATATTATTTTTTGCAATGCAAACATTTGTTTTGTATAATTTTTAAATTCACAATTTCACATCCCACTTACCTTAAATATATATGATTGGAAATTGATGCCTTTGAGCCATCCTGGGTTCGATCTGCTAGTTGTTGTTGATCCTCGTGACCTAACTCTGGCTCAGACATGATTATTTGTAAATCTTTACAAGTTGGATGTTTAGTGAATAAAAATGTTTCCATTTTCTAGAGAGACACGCATTCAGATGGTGGGCATGAGTTACATCATACAGCCAATGACATGTAGGAATAGTGCAATCCTATAAAATGTAAACATTGTTGACTGTAGGCCCTGTGCAGTGCCAGGTAAACCAACATGCAAATGCGTTCTCATGAACATTGCATCCAGGAAAGTTCTTAAAAAACCTGGAAAAGTGCACTTTGGGAAACCCCGCCTGAGGCAGCAACCACACCTTGGTAACTCCCAGATGCTAAGAGGTGCAGCGACCATAATACCAGTACACGGGTGGGGATAGAATTACTCCTTAGAGTGTTTATAGCTGGGACATCAAAAGTGACCCCACTACTTAGCTTGCATTTTTCAAAGATGGCTTCCTCTGTCTGTTAGAAAAGTGTAACTCTGACTGTGGAAATCCTTCCCTGTCTTCTCCTCCGCAAACCAGACAGTATCCGCATCCTCCTCGCCATCATGTATAAAGCAGCCATTGCGGAAAACGCTGCTGCATTCTGGGGCTGTTTATATACATTGCGCCAGGGCTTTAAGTGAGCTGGGTCTCACCGGGTCTGAGCAGCGACAGTTTTTTAAAGGGGGCCTCTGCAGTTTTTTTAAGGGGGCCTCGAAACGGGTCTCTATCGGGCTCTGTTTTGTGCACTGGCACAGGCGGTCCGTTTTTTTCCCCCCCGACTGCAGTGACAGCAGGCACATTGATGTGCGCTGTTCACACTGCTCGCTTCTCACTTGTGGAGAAGTTACGGCTTAACGTCATGCCAGGTGAGCCTGTAGTGTTGTTCCTAATTTCCTAATAGGCTCTGCGCATTGGCATAATATACCCTATAGGTGTGGCATAGGACTGAGGTCAGTATGCCCCTATTGAGTATATTAAACTTAATTACTTTGAGCCAGCTAACTCAGAGGCCACTAGAAACTCCTTGTAAACAAGAAGGGAGTAGTTTCTGGCAACCGCATAAACAAGTCAACTTTGTTTCCCTTTAGAATCGGAACGCTCTCAGAATCGTGGAAACAACTGATAACAGTTTCACTCAGCTAATCATGCATGCTTAGTTTCTTCAGAGCTACACTGAAAGAATAGACGGGCGTTTCAATAAAAGGATTTATTGAACAGTCTTGTTTCTCGTGTAAGAGATATGAGCTGTTACAATCGTAAGACAGTATGCGAGATAGATTATGTACAGCGTAAGCAGTAAAAAGAAATAATACTGCGCTAACATTATCTTTTAGCTATGACACATATTCATATACATAAATAACACAAGCTAAAATTGTGAGTACTCATAAGATGCTTCTCTAACTAGTTCTACCCCAGTGCACCTAAACTAAGTGTAGTACAAGGTAAGAAGTAGGTGATATATGCTATAGTATGGTATGCTGTAGTCTGGTATGTCAAGAGTCCCTCTAGGTTCTAGTCAGCTCAATACCTTGAGAATGAGAGAGGTGGGAATCTCTTTCCGGGTCTCGAACTCTAACACCCCGCGAAGGGAGTCAGAACACTGGAAGTTGGATTCTCTGCGAGCAGGGATGACAGTGTGTCTTGTCAGTGCGTCAGGCCGGGACACGGGCTCCTCTAAAGTTGCGGTCTCCTCCTTCATGCTTGGGCAAGGGAAGGTATATTTATACCTGGTAGAGGCCTTGGAATGTTAGCATTGACGAAAAGTCGGGCAGAGGAAGACGTCAGGAATGAACCCTTAAGGAATAACGGTTCATGCATAATAAATGAGTCCTTGGAGAAATCAATTATCCTGGGCTAGGGAAACTCCCAAGAGCTTAAGGGTCTGGTTTCTAAGAACTCGTTGTGACGTTGAGGTGGACGGATGTAGGTGACCATGCCTGTATTTGAATAGCATGGCTAATGCCTAAATAAGGACTGGGATCTTATGCCTATATAAGGGCAATACGAATTGTGCCTATATAAGGGCATGTTTCAGGAAAACCTATATACATAGAGACACCTAAAGTGGATTACAACAAGCCTTGTAGGGGAAGGGAAATCCTTTAAAGAGAGTCATTTTCTCGCTGGATTTCCCTTCTCTTTTTGAAACTCAGGAGCAGCAACATTGTCGTGGTGTCACCAGGGCTTTAAGTGAAAGCTTTTTCAATAATATATACAAGCCATAGTTGCTGCCTATTTATCTTATGCAACTAACAACCATTGACAAAGTCAATAGTCCTGACTTGTTTTAGGTATGATGATACTTGTATCATATATCTGGATGCAATGACAGAAACAGCAAAAACCAAGCCGAGCAGCACACTATGCTAAGCACAGAAGTTTAGCTTACACGTTTTTAAGCCACACCCTTAATTACATTGGTACGCACCTTCGAGAGACCCCCCAGTTTTTTCATCCCACTTAAAGCCCTGGGTTACGCCTGGTTACCAGTTGTTTAAATTTGGTTGTAAATTGCATGTCCAAAATGACCATTCTGCGACAAGTCGCAATTTGCAAAATGCTTTGTACATTAAAATACCAATTTGTTAAAATGAAATCGCAAAAAAGCAACTCTCTGTTTGAAGTCCCAAAAATATAGATTCTGTATTAATACTTTTCGCAAAATTAGCAAAGTGAATGCCTTTGATAGATACGAAAAGGCCATTTTTGTGTTTGGTAACCAGTTTGCGGCTGGTTATCTTTTCGCAAACTCTTCATACATCTGGCCCCTAGTCTCTAAAGGCCACCTAACGCCAAGAGGCAGTGCTACACTAAGGTCATTGAACACAGCTGCTTCACAGTGCCACGCCAGATGGCAACAAGGTAGTCCCCGATTGCAACCAATGGTTTCAAAATGGCCTTGTTCCTAAGCGAAAGGGAGTGCCAAAACAGCGAAATATAATTTATCTGAGTTTCTGAAAACACTTCCACCAGATCTATAAACACCACGGGGCAGATGTACAAGGAAGTGCCACAGCGCAAGCCCTTTGGCTGCACCACGCTGCGGCACTTCCAACGCACGAGAATGCAACATATTTACAATAATATGTCACATTCCTGGGCTTTCCCCTGCACTGGCGCACAAACTACTGCCATGCACCGGCACAGGCACCCTTGCACCATGGTGCAAGGATGCCTACGCCATGGGGAGATTGTTTTTGTGCAGGAATGGGCACCTTCTTGCACAAAAACAATCAATTGAGGTGATTTCCTCTTCCAATGCGTGCTGTAGAATGCAGTACACATTGAAAGAGGAAAAACGTGGAGAAACGAAAACATTGCTTCTCGTTGCACCTCACTAAGCCACCCCTAGGGTGGAGTAGCATTCAGACGCATTTACAAATTTACGATGCCTCGTAAATCTGGAAATGTGGGTGTTGCGTGGGAACACCCACAGCAACACCCATAGAACGCCCCTTTCACGCAAAGTGCTGCCATATTTACAAGGACAGGAAAAGCCACGCAGGGTGGCTTTTCCTATTCTTGTAAATATGGAGCAGTAACATGCGCCATCAGTACGTCACAAAAAGTGACGTACTGGCAGCGCAAGGGGCTTGTAAATCTGCCCCCATGTTGTTCCGTTTTGCGCACAGTAGGTGCAGTAAGAATATTCTCCGACAGGCTCTCGGCTGCCTCTTGAGGCAGGTACGTACTAATTCAAATACCTAAAAGTCGAATGAATTAATTGACCTCATATGCCGGAGCCAATCCTGAAGCTGCGTGTGTCTGACAGATTGCCTAATTTATGCCTGAGATACCGGTAGGGGAAGTTAGTTAGACTGACTGATTATATGTTTGTTTTTCTAACAGAATGTATGATGCTTTCTCCTGAAAAAGGGTTCCACAGTTCCCCTTCCAAACGCAGTAGCAAGGCGGAGGAGTCATTTTTTAAAGAACATGAGCAAAGTGTAGCCAACAGGCAGGGGTCGCCGAAACTGGCTACAAAGCATGGAGTACTTGTAAACTGTTTTCAGTGGGTAGGGAGAACTGAAAGTGCAGTTTTCCATCACCTTCGGATCCATGACAGAAAATGCCAGCCAGGACGCCGTTCACGAGTGGAGCGCGCTCTTCTGCTAGTGGTGGCAGAAAAACCACTAAAGGGCTTCTGTGCCAGGATCTGAGGAAGGTGCAGTTTAAAGTAGTGCAGAAAGCTATTTCTTTGCCCGAGGACTCCTGCCGATAGTGCTCTATCACCAGCAGGGGGTGCCCTTTCACCCGCAGCTGCCAGCCTTGATCTTGTTTGAGTGGTTCTATATGTTTGCTCTTTCAAGTGCTTGCTTTTAAGGCGAACACCCTTTTAAATAACCACGCAGACGGTATTAATCGCCTGCAGCAAAGATCTGTAGGCAGTCTGAAGGAAGAAAACAGGCTCCGATTGCGGCAGGGCCTATTTAGGATTTCATCATTCTAAAACAGCCAGTGAAATCGGGAGCAGTCTTTTTCTATACTAGACGTTCTCTTACAGATTTTGAAAAGTAGGTGACTCTGGCTGACCTTAGGGTTTCCATGTGCAGGAGACTGACTGGTCAGGCGAACTTGAGAGGGTGCACTCTTTGTTGGGAGGGTGCTCGTACGGCACCCTGTGCACACTCGATGTGAGGAGGGTGCACACTCTTCCTGGAGAGTGTACAGATTCTGGAGACGGTGCATGCATACATCTGCTGGAGCCAGCCGGCTGTCAGTGCGCACAGTCTGAGGACAAGGGCACGTGGTTGGTGCCGGTTGGTTATGGTTATGGGCTGTGGTGAAGATGAATGGATGTTGCCAATACTGAACGCCCCTCCCCCTGTATTTGAACCCAATAAAATAACACGAGGGTTTTACCCCTCTGTTTGGACCACAGAGCACGCGAGCTCGGATTAGTGCCAGCTGCTTACATTATGTGCCTACATAAAAATCACAAAATCGGGAGCTGTGTCGGACCCCCTGGAAAAAGTATAGGTTGTGAGAACTGTACTAAGGGACGGTGAACGCGCTCGCGCCCTCTTTAAGCGTCATGATGTGCAGCGTGCTGCGATGGTTACGCATTTTAGGAAGCAGTTATATTTGTGAAGAGTGAAGGCTGTCTGGTGATCACGGCACGCGCACTGTGAGGAGGTGGCCTTGGAGATGGCATGGAGATGGGGGCCGGGCATGCGCCTTAAAAAGGGATTAGGCACCGCGAGGAAGGTGAGGTACAGGCACTCCGCCAGCGCTCCACTGTTTGTACTGTGGTCGATGCTTGTCCTGGCATTTGTATAGAGGCTGCTGTCACTGTGCTGGCTCTGTGGTCCTGTTTAGGCCTTAGGTACATGCCTCAGCTTGCACGATTGGTTGCCATGGTCAGTACAGTTCAGACCAAGGGGCGTGGCTTCCGCTGGTAAAGCAGGTGCAGTGCCTGAAGACGGCTGAAATGCCAGGTACCGGTCCTAGGAAGCTTGTTTCCGGTCCAGGGAAGACATGGCTTGGCAGTTGGGGTTGGACTGTTCCCATGAGGCACAGGGTCAGATTGATTTGCATATGGCCATGTCTGAACTGGGGTGGCAGAGTGGGCTAAAGAACGGTGATGGATTAAACCCAGATCAGTTGACTGGGGGTGAGTGCTTGCAATGTTCAACACTCCGTCCATCATTTCCTTTGGTTTTTGCTTTGTTCGCCATAAGTTGGCAGGGTATGCTCAGACGTGAGTCCCTTGCTCACTTTGCCACTGGATTCAAGCAAACCTGGCTGAAGACCAGAAACCGGTCCTAGGAAGCTTGTTTCCGGTCCAGGGAAGGCATGGCTTGGCAGTTCGGGCTGGACTGTTCCCATGAGGCACAGGGTCAGACTGATTTGCATATGGCCATGTCTGAACTGGGGTGGCTGAGTGGGCTAAAGAACGGTGATGGATCAAACCCAGATCTGTTGACTGGGTGTGAGTGTTTGATTGTTTCTGATGCTCCGTCCATCACCACCCCCTTTTGTACCGCTTTGTTCGAGAAACCGGTCCTAGGAAGCTTGTTTCCGGTCCAGGGAAGGCATGGCTTGGCAGTTCGGGCTGGACTGTTCCCATGAGGCACAGGGTCAGACTGATTTGCATATGGCCAGGTCTGAACTGGGGTGGCAGAGTGGGCTAAAGAACGGTGATCATGGCTTGGCAGTTCGGGCTGTTCGCAGAAATGCAGGCTTGTGTCGCGAAGAGGAAAAACGTGGATAGAGCTGGGCACTTTTTTGTTTAATTCATACCGCAGTTCTTGGGCCAAAGAAGGCACAGCAGAGACAACAAACTCGCTTATTATGTGTGAAAAAGGCTGGTTTATTGAAGACTGGTGCATCTCACAATGTTAACCTAGGCCTTTGCCTTACAAAACTACACCTCACTATACATTTGTTCACCTACTTGCCTCCTCCCCCCACCCCTAAGGTTCCCCCCTTATACCCTGTCCTTGCAACTGTTTAAAACCCCTACTCGGACATCAACTGTCAAACTTTAACCCCTGTAACCTCTTACCTACTTCTATAAACATCTACCCATCTAAGTATCTCCTATCTAAACTTCTCATTTATTGCTTCCTCACGGTGTAACTTGTTCACAAATGTAAACTTAACCTGTAACCATGTAAAAACTAGCTGCCAACCGCCTTGCACCTGCTTCAAACGACAACCATAACACAATTCCCCCCTTACCCCTCTCCCCCGCACATACCTGTGTTCAATAAAACTACCAGAAAGCCATGCAGGACATTAAGAAACCCCAAAATTGAATTAGGGACGGAGGGAACATTTTTCTAATATCTCTGTACGGGTGCCATGTCACCTTACTCAAAATGGTGACACAGAGCGTAAAATGGCTGCTCCCCCAGCCCCAAAAGTATAGCCCAGAAGAGCCCAATTGGGCCCAGGTCGCACCATTGGCCTAAAACCCCTGGGAGTGCAAGCCTCACGAGCAATTGGCTGCCCCCTCCAAGCCCCGATCTAAACTTGCATGGGATGTGGCACTTTGTAGCGCAAGACCCAACTTGATGCCCTACACTCCCATAAACTGACATAAGATGATCTCATCATCAACGCTCTCTATTTTAGGTGTACGAAGCCGAACCCCTCTAACCCTCACCCAAACCATTTCTCTCAATGCTCTCTTTCAAACAAAACAACCCAAAAAGTGAGAAACAATATTGACAAAGAAAAGAGGTCTGGTAATGGCTGTCAGACTTTTGGATTTGCCAATTAGAAGTGGGCGAGCCAACAAATGAACAGGGAGAGCTGAGCCAGAGACGAGCCAAGGGTCTAAGTTGAAACTTAGAGCCCGTGCGCGAGCTGAGCCCTGCAAATGTTTGCTGTGTAAATGATATACCAAACATCACTTAAAATATGCTAAAGTGTCCTCAAAATTCGAAAAGATTTTTTGTTTAGCAAGTGGAAGCTTTGACATTAATACGTCATGTTAGAGTACTACACTGAGAAGTATTTTGTTAAAAGTGACAGCTTTGAAACATGAACCATTAGTGAACTAAAACGCAAGACAATTGCCATGTCAACCCTGTAGGTGGCCCAGATTATCATAGAACAACATTCCTTATGTTAAGGCATTGTTTTTATCGCTTTGTGCACCTTTGGCAGTTATTATATAGTGCAGACTTGACCCGAAGGTATTGGAGTGCTTTACATAAGCATCCGTTACATTACACAAGACCACCATTCATTGTTTTAAGGATGGGGAAATTAAATGATTCACCCAGAATCACAGGATGTTGAGCCACCGCCGATATTCGAACCTGGTTCACCAGCTGGGATATCATAGGGATTTTGGGGGCCCTAAGCCAAACATATTTGGGGACCCCTGTTCGGTACCGCTTGGTATTCTTGATCCAATTACATCTCTTTCATGCCCTTTTTGGCCAGTGCACAGGCACACTGGTCCAAATTCTAAATGTGTTTCCATCTTATATTCAGGCACTGTAATGTGTGTCTTCAATAGTGTAATGCAGCAGCAGCTCACTAATGTGATTGCAAATAATTTCTGCAACGCCCCTCCCATTTCTCATGTGTGAGGTCCTGGTTCGATCTAAAAGAAAGTTTTTATGGATGATGCATGGTGATGAAAAACACAAACATAAAATTTCCCAGCAAAACGTCTGTAATAAACTCCAACAGATTGCTCGTAGTCAAAATACATGAAAGGAAAATGGCATTTAAAACTATTTATGTTTAAGAATCATTCAAGGTTTATATATATGTACAAGGAGCCATGGGCATCATTCAGTAGGTGGAAATCGCACCATGAAAGAGTGATTCCCGCGTTTAATGTAGTTACTCCTTTGATATAGAGAAAGTTTCTCAGTTAAAACACCAAAAAAGGTCTGACATAAATTTCTTTTGTTGATACGTATTTTAAAAAAATTCTCCTCCATCATCAATATACTTTTTATACACAAAAGTGCAAACGAGTTTAACAAATGGCCAATCAAGTAAAGTTAAGTAGCTATCCCAGTGACACACAATAAGGATCACATAAGCATCAGATATTAATTTTAATTCACCAGCCCTCCCTGCCATCACAGAAATCTTCATCATTTCATATTTATTGGTGCAGATTTCCAGTTCCAAGTGTTGGTTTCATTTACCTATGTGTCTCTTTTTGCCACGGAAGCGATACATACAACACAGTGTAGTCTGCAAAATCTTCACTGGCAGTGCAACATGGGAAGGAAACAAGGGCTAAGGATGGGGGACATCTTTTCTTATGAAACAGAGGCTTCCATTGCAGACTTACACCACTGCTTGTTTCAAAATCTACGGTTGAACCAAAGGTTGTATTAGTCTTTCTCAACTCACACCACCTAGTCAGCCCTGGCCAATCAATCGCTGTCTCTTCTTTGATTGACTCCATGTTCTATGCACACTGTTTTGCTCCACTTAATTATGTATATATAATAAAGCATACCTAGCTGTAAAAAACAAACAAAAAAAGTGCAAACGACACAGTGCTGAAGTGAACGTGACAATAAATAAATGTGAACACAAGACACTGTACAATCCAGGCTCATCCAGTTTTTTTTTAAAGAAATACACAAGCAAATGTTGCTGATTTATAATAGAAATGTGAGCCAAGGAAAAGATGCTGACGTTTTCGACCCAGGCTGACTGAAAGTGTCTCCTCAGGACTAAGTGGTTTGCCTAGGACCAATGAGTATGTATAGCGTATCATGTGATATCTTCATATGAACTCCGGTATATCCATCTCCAGTCAGGTGCAGGCCGGGTGCCCCTGGGGTCCACCCTGCGCACAATTTTCAATTGGTATCCCTGGCTGATGCTGATACCCTGAAGGCAATAGCAGGCCGAAGTGAAAGTAATGGTGCCATGTCCACCATGCGTCTGAGAAAACACTCTACAACAGAGGTCTTCAAACTTTTTTACTCTGAGCCCCACCTAAGCAAAATGTTTTGAGGTCAGGCCCCCCTCCAAAACTTTATGACACGGATTGGGGGAGCAGGATGGACATGGCTGATTGATTGAGATGATTTCAGGAAAACTTTTTCTATAGCTTATAAACTGCACCAAATATGAGACTTGTAAAACAGCAAATGCATCAAACAAAAACAGATATCCCAACCAAACTGCTCGCCATAATTGGGGTGTTGTGAACCCCTCACACTCTTTGACCCCAATGCAATTATACCTGCTGCACTAACGCTAACTGCAGTCCTGAGTAGCAGGCTATCTCCTTTACCTCTTTTACCTCTCCCCCTCCATGATGGATCATCACCTCTGTCCTAATGCTTGAAAGGACAATAAGCTCTGATGCCCTTTTTTTTAAAGATAGACAGTCATAATTGTGATGCAGTGGGCCCCCCAAATCCCTGGGGCCCAGTCCTGCTGCATCTGCTCCTTTATGATAACCAGCAGTTGCCATTTACACACTTGGCAGCAGTACCAGCTTCACTAATGAATGTCCCTTTAAAAAAAAAATACTTATATTGTCCCCTTCTTTGGGGTAACTTTCTGAAGAAGTGGTCGCTGGCCATTTGTAAACATAAAAATGAGTCAGCATACAGTGCTCCCTATTCTGGGCCTTCTCTTTGACAATATCTATGAATCTCGCTCCTTTCCTCTGTCTCCTAGACCATTTCTGTGAGGCCCCAGGGGTCGAGAGGATTAGGGCTCTGCATCTGATTGCAACCCTGCTGGTCTTCTACCTACCACCCCATGGACTCAGCTTTCATAAAAAAAACTGCCCCTGAATGGTTAATACTGTCTTTGAGATGCCTCTGCCTGAAATTGAAGTGTGGGTGGTAGTGCAGAAAGTTAAAAAAGAAACCATGGAATTATGAGTTTCTGCAGCAGCGTTTTCCACATAATTATCAGTGTACTGCATTTGCTACATAATCTGCAGATTTCAACAACAAAAAACTTGATTCTAGTTCAAACGGAACAAAAGTTACTTAAAGCGTGACAAAGTGTTCCGAAGCAGTGGAAGGCCCTTTGCAAAGATTGACTGGTAATCTTGTAGTTGCTTACTTCTGTATTTGGGTGCTAAACTGGTACTAATGAGGTGAAATATTTCCCCTGACAGTGTTACCGTGAGTTAAAATGACAAAATAATGAAGAAATGCTAACCACAAAATGTGGCGCATTGTGTTGTAAAATTTACCTTTTCTTGCTGCATTATTTAGTCAAACCTGCCGCATAATGTTGTCTTCTGCTGAATAATTCCAGTGGATCTGCTTAAAGCTGTATGGTGGCAAAGATCTCTACTTTTTAACATGTAATGTAAAGGAGTTATCAGCTGGAATCTGGACTAGTGGAGACACTTACAAAAATGTCTGCATTTGATACAGTTTGATTACTTATTACTAAAAAGCATGTTTTTAAGAACTTGTTTTACCTCAATCACTGCATCATGTTGCTGCAGCCTAGCTTAGAGTATATAAATTCTGTTTTAAAATGATGACTTACATATTCACAGTGTTTTCTGCCACAGGCTGGGACCTCATAGCACTATAAACAGGGCCATTGGAATTATGCATGTAGAAAACAATGGTCCTGAGCAGACACTAAATTTTACATAAAATTAAATATAGACCACAATGGGTTACTATACACATCCGATGTCCAGCCGGACAGGGGATTTTTTATTCATCAGATACTCAAGGATATGGTCAAGGATAATGAAAACACTACATTTATCGTGGGGCACAATCCTGCACCCTACAACATGGGGAACGTGCGGGGGAAAAAAAGGGAATAACAATGCAGACAGTTTAGGACAAACATCAGTTACAGGCAAAGACTGAGAGCTGTAGCAACTTGCAGGCGTAAATGGAGTTGTAGCAAGTTTGACAAAATAGAGACCACAACGAGTAAGCACAACGGATATTTGTGGCACTATTTTTTAAAAAGTCGACGTTTCGATCCCAAGCTCATTGATTAACGGGATCATCTTCAGGACTAAATTTATAACATTTGCCTGGTTTTTAGCGCCTGTTAGAGTAAAGAAAATAGCTTGTGTGAACAAAGGAAAAACTTAGAACATATTAAGGTTACTCGAAAGTTATAGCATGTCAGAAGGTCAGGGTTATCAATTGTGCACATGGAGTTGTGGTTCAAACGATCGTGCTCGGGCCTATTCCGGTCAAGTGAGTGGGGATTTGTTTGTGAGTGTGCTATGGCAAGCAGGATTTTATAAGTGACATTCAAATGGGGGAATGATGAATGACTGAAAGGTGTTTTGAAGTTAAGGCATCGGCGGGCTACCTAGTTTCTACATAAATGGTTTAAAAACTAGAACCGCATGAGTTATTAAAAGGTGTGTGAATACACCTCCGATCGTGAGCGGCATGGGGGACAGTCGTGTTTCTTAAAAAATTGAGAACCGGTATCGGGAGGACGTGAAGTTATGAGAAACACGTAACCGGGGGTGTTATCCATTTCGGAATGGCACGTGACTCAGTGAGAAAAATAAGTGTAAGGTGTATGCTTACCCCAATTGAGGACATAGGGGTATCACATAGGGCAGATCAGAGTGGAAACTGACAATGAAGACCAGCGTCAATGATGTTGCTTTTGGTTTGGTCGCTGTGAAAAAAGTTACATTGCGGTTGGATTTGGTGTGTCATAATCGATGTGGGATTGGGATGTAATTAAGTCTAGGGCACATACCTTGCAGTTAAGGTTTCTATAAACCTTAGTGGGCGCTGGAGCGTGCTGCTCCTTGCCTGGATCGGCTGTTGGGTAGTTAGATTGTGGTGCAAATGGGCCACATTTCAATGCGCCGAGGTATTGCTTCAATATACTAATATGTTACAGTCCGAGCTTAAAGGAATTGAAAATAAGGGGAGGTTTTAGTCAAAGGCTGCCTAAGTGAGGAAATTCTTAAAACAGTCAATTACATCGGGGTAAGGTGTTGTCTTACCTATGGAGAGACACAGCAATGGAGATCTCTGTCCTCAGCAACGATGTGCTGTGTAGTGACCGGCACAATGGCAGGCACTGGGCGCTAGTGTTTAGTGCTCTCATTTAAATAGAGCGGGAAAACACTAGAGGGCCTCAGAGGGGTGCCACAAGGGAGGAAGGACTATGGATAGGTGATAGCTGTGTGTAACAGCGGTGGCCATCTTGGGTGAGTGAAAAACCAAGTGCGGTTAATGTGAAGTGCAATGCAAGGGCGTGCGTAAGTGTCATTGTTTGACATAAAAGGAGGAATTTACGCATTAACTTATTGCAGTTATTTACAGAACATGCTTAGGATAATGGCCTGCACAATTGGAAGTAAAATTTCCAATTGTGCAGGCCATTCAGACAACTCAAATTTCAGTTGAGTTGTCTGAATGCAGGGTGAATTCCCAGACACTTGAAGTTAATTAGCATGTTACTGACGTGGCGTAGGGTTTCAGATAGAAGTTAAACTATTGCTACTATGGAATTAGTCAGGGAATTGAGGGTGAAGGAAATAAATAATGTGCTGATCCTGCAACAAACTTCCTGTCTTATGATTAGGTTTGCTAGCTCATTATTTTGATGTTGAAGACGGTACAAAAATAAACAGTCACCTAAAGCCCTATTTTCAGCTCTTCTCTGTGCGTACTTCAAAAAGCAAATATAAAGCACTTTTGAATGTGTTCTAGGGCTGCCTGAATGTTTCATGACTGAAAATAAAAGGAAAAGACAGAAAGTCAAATTACAAATGAATACATACTTTTTTATTTAAGACCCTATTTAGTGTCAAAGCATGGACTTTGCAGGCTCTTTAAACATACATGGCTGGCATTTTTTCTATTGGCAACCCTTTTTTTTATATTCCTTTTCATGAAATGCATTTTCACACTACAGCAGTAAATTTAAAATACAAATGTAAGGAATAGGCAGAGTCGGGGCCCAGGGGGTACTGGAAAAATAAAAAAAACTAAGCCTCCGTAACCAGTTTCCAAAGGTATGCAAATGGTCTTTAAAGACCTGTGAAAAACTGGGGCGTGCTGGAGTCTTAATAAGACTCCAGACACTGCCCAGCCAAGCCCCCAGCAGCACACACACTGACCTCTGCCCCACAGCACTCTGAGGGCTTGGGAGTAAATGAAGACAGCCTGGAAATGCAGCAAATAAACATCGCTGCACTTCCAGGCGTCTTCATTTACATGTGCTTGCAGAGGCCTTTGCGCCCCCCTGACAACCTATCCATGCCCCCCCAGGGGCGCGCGTGAAGTAAAGACGCCACAGCAATTTCAAGTAAATCCTTTATTGCTGAGGACCAATCATAGCTACATCTTTCTCCTTCCACCACGAATACCGGAATCCCATAGAACCCGTTATCCATTCCAACCCAAACAATTCCAACCCACGAGGATGCCCAGTAACACATAGTCACGCGAAGTGTAACCATTCGTTACCTAGCAACACAACACTTCCCCCTTTCTTATACAACATATTAATTCAATAATGAATCACACAATTTTAATCCTGCTAAAATTTTGCATCAACCTCACTCATTGTTCACCACATAGTCTCTAAGCCAAATAGGAGCATTCCTTGAACGTGACACTCTCTGATTATTAACAGGAGGGTCAGGAAACGGAATGTTCTCCCCAGAACTAGGACCAGCCTCCTCTGGAGCATCTGAGACCACCCCATCCCCCTCCTGAGCAGCAACAGGCAGATGTACATTGGTACCCTCAGTTGACACAGAGGAAGAAGCAGCTGCCTCCATGAATTCATCCTCCAACCAGTCTGACTTGCAAGACGCCTCCCCCAAATTTTTACGCAACCTCCCCTGATGATCCATAGCCACCCTTTTTAAATTCCAAACTTGGCCATTTTTTGATAAACTTCTTTTTATTGTGTTTTGCGGCATAAAGAACAATATCAGGAATAATATACAGCAGTGCAGTGAACAAGGCATCAGTATTTGCAATCAGGAAAGCATCAACAGGCAAGTGCAAAAACCCTCCCGCCCCCTCCCATCCCCCGTCCCCCCCCCCTGTGCACCCACCCTTCAAAACAGGCCCCCCAACCATTTCCCCCATATCTTGCGAAATTTTTTTGGGCAGCCCCGTGCAGCGTATAGCGACCGCTCCTGAGCCGCACACCAATCCACCCCTCTACTCCAGGTAGCCACTCTGGGCGGGTCTGGCTGTGACCACACCGCCGCTATGTCTCTCTTAGCCACCATAAGGGCAGTGGTGAGGAAGTACTTCTCATTGCGGGACCCGTCCATCCCGTCCATGATGCCCAGCAGGGCCATTCTAGGCTCGTGGGGGACCTCCCAACCCAGGACCTCCGCTAGATCGGCCTCGATATCGCTGCCCAGTAGTCCCCCAGACGAGGGCAAGACCACACCATGTGGAAAAAATCTGCCGGAACCTCCCCACAGCGAGTGCAAGAGGCGTCCGCGCGGAGGCCCGCACGATACAGGCGGTCCGGGGTCAAATAGGCAGTGTGGAGGTAATAAAGTTGGATAAGCCGCAGCCTAGCGGAGGTGGTAAGCGATCGAGGGCCCATAAGGGCGTCCCTCCAGTCCGCCTCATCCAGGGGTCCCACCCAAGCCTCCCATCGCTGCTTTAGCCCACTCCAATCCACCGGTGTATTGTTAATTAGGGATTTATAAATGCGGGATATGCCCCCCCTCCCAAGATACCCCAACATCACCTGGGCCTCAGGCGGACTATGGGAAGGCAGTCTGGAATCTAGAGGGACGTGAGCCCGAACCGCGTGGCGCAATTGAAGGTAGCGGTAGAATTGAGAAGGCTGCAGCGAGAAGCGGGTCCGAAGCTCCTGGAAGGAACACATGCGGCTTCCACGCCATATATCGCCCAGACAGGAGATACCGAGAAGATCCCACTGCCGAAAGCCCGTTAGTCCCACCACCTCCCGCAGCCACGTCCCGTGCCAAAGCGGAGTGAGTTGCGTGGACGTCCCCGACCATCTGGTGTGTCGCAAGGCCGCGCGCCACGCGAGAAAGGGAGCCCGCACGACGCCGGGGAGCGACAGGGGGATCGTTGTGCCATAGAGCATGTTTTGGATGGAGGAGAACCCGAGGCAGTTCACCTCGAGTCGATAAGCCGGGTCGCCCCAGCCCCCTGAGAACCAATCGTGGACCACCAGTAGTTGGGTGGCCAGATAGTAGAGGTAGAGGTTGGTCATGCTTAGGCCGCCGTCGTAGGAGGAGACCCTGCAGCGGTCCAAGGCCAGCCGAGGTCGACCACCGCCCCAAAGGAATTTGGTCACCATCTTATCCAGGTCCCGGAACCACGGGCGCGGAAAGGGGCATGGAGTGTTCTGCAGCATGTAAAGAAACTTGGGGAGGATTATCATCTTATATAAGGCGACTCTCCCTAGCGGATTCAAAGGGAGGGCCTGCCACCGAAGCATATCTGATCTGGCTTTGTTTACTACTGGAGCCACATTGAGTGCCCAGCAGAGTTCCGGGAGGAGGGTGACCCAGATCCCCAGGTACTTAAAGGAGAGTCTCCGGAGGGGAATATCTGATTGCCAGTCGAAACATTCCCGCGACGGGTGTAGCGGGACTAGAACAGATTTTTTGGGGTTCAGATGGAGACCCGACGCCTGGCCAAACCGATGGAGGATCCGGCGGACCCGGGGCCCCGAGGTCGCTGGGTCGGAAAGATAGAGGAGGACATCGTCCGCGTATAGGGCAATCTTATCGGGGCCACAGCTGGCCATTCCCATCCGCGAAGAACGGGATCCGCGCGAATCAGCATTGCCAGGGGTTCCATGGCCAACGCAAAAAGGAGGGGCGAGAGCGGACAACCCTGGCGCGTCCCCCGACCTATGGGAAACGGGCGAGAGAGAGCCCCGTTGACCAACACCCGGGCCCGCGGGTGCGCGTACAGGACCGCTACCATGGCACGGAACCGGGGGCCGAAACCCATGCGTTCCAGGACGTCGGCCAAGTACGCCCATCCCACGGAGTCGAAGGCCTTTTCAAAGTCAACCAGGAGGAGGGCCAGGTAGGGAGAAAGGCGGCCGCGGTGCGCCATCGCAAGATGCAGGCGCCGCAGGCAGTGTCTGGTCCCCCGCTCCGGCATAAAGCCGCATTGATCCGGGTGGACCAAGGAGGCAAGCGACGGGCGCAACCGCTGTGCCAGGACCGTAGCATAGATTTTGAGTTCGGTGTTGATAAGGGATATCGGCCGATAGTCGGAGCAGGACCGCGAGGGAGGCTGAGTCTTGGGGAGGGCAACTATGGTTGCCGTGTCCGTCTCGGGCCGAAACGAGCCCGTTTCCACCACGGCTGCAAAAAGGTCCCGAAGCCTCGGGGCCAGCATCTCACGATAGTGAGCGTAGTACTCCTGGGGGAACCCGTCGGGTCCCGGGGTCTTCCCAGGTGCCAAGCGGCCAATGGCCTCCTCGATCTCCTGCAGCTCGATCGGCGAATCAAGGGTCTCGGAAACCTCGGGCTGCAACCGCGTAAGTGTCACCGCGGTCGTCCCCAGCAATTCCTCAAGGGAGAGCGTGGACGGCCTGTGGCGGTATAGCTGGGAGTAATAGTCAGCGAACGCCTGGGCTATCGCCACCGAGGCTGTGTGAGTACCACCCGCTGGGTCCGCGATGGCCGGAATGATCCGTCCCGCCCGGGGATAGGTCGCCAGCCGGTGGAGAAGAGTGCCGTTTTTGTCTCCCCACCCATAGACCCGGGCCACCGAGGAGCGCCATAGAATCTTCGCCGCCTCCAGGGAATGGAGGCGAATCTCTTCCCGCAGGAAGGCCAATCGACGAGATCGGGCGGCATCGTCCAACTCCCCCAGACCGCGCTCTAATTCCACGGCTTGGGCTTCGCATTCCGCGAGCTTCTGGGATTGGGCCCGCCGTTGGCGCTGCAGATGCCCCTTAGCGACGCCCCGGACAGTCGCCTTGCCGGCCTCCCACAAGACGGCAGGGGAGGTGACAGAGCCCTCGTTATGGGAGTAGTAGTCGGCGATCTCGCCCCCGACCGCCTTCCGGAAAGCCTTGTCGTGGAGGAACCAGGCGTTCAGACGCCACATCGGACGGGCAGAGAGGGGTGGGGGACCAAGAGCGAGGAGCACAGGCGAGTGGTCCGAAAGGCCCCTCGGAAGAATGCGTACATCTCGCACCCCCGCGCAGTCGGTGGATGGTACGAAGATGAGGTCGATCCGGGCATGGGAGTGATGGGCCGCCGATGTGTGGGTGTATTGGCGTGCCTGTGGGTGCCAGATCCGCCAGACATCGCAGAGGCCCTGCGATTCAGCCCAGGATGAGAGCTGTTTTGCGCGGGCGACGCGGGACAGGGAGACCGGGCCCGTCGAGTCCAGGGGAGGCGAGTAGACGGCGTTGAAATCTCCGCCGAGAATGAGGGAGCCCGCCAGAAGTGTCGGGAGGAGACCCGCCGCGTGGGAGAGGGCCGACTGCAAGAGGGATGGCGCCGCATAAAGGGACATCAGGGTAAGGGGTCGCCCCTCCAGATTGCCAGAAACCACCACTACCATACCTTGGGGGTCCAAATGCACCCGGGACAGGACAAAGGGGAAGGACTTGCGGAGCAAAATGGCCACCCCTCGGGATCCCCGTGCAAAACCGGAATGCCATACCCTGTCATAACCGTAGCGGCCAAGGAAGGGGCAGTTGTTACCCAACAGGTGAGTCTCCTGGAGGAGGAGTACATCGATCTCAGCGCGTTGCGCGTATTTGAGGACCGCCATACGTTTAAAACAGTCCAGAAGACCATTGACGTTCCAGGATAGTATGCGCATGGCGGCCCTAGGGACAGGCGGGTCAGCCATGGTCTAGGACAGGAGAGGGGGCCAGTAGGGGCGCGGCTGAGCAGGCCCCCAGAGAGGAAGGACAACGGGACATCGGGCAGGAGAGCAAGCCAGACAGCACATGATGCCTTAGTACAACAATTAAGAGGGAGTCATCCCCCACCAACAAAGTCTTCCCAACGGGGAAGAAACAACCCCAAACCAACCCAAACCCCCCCCCCCACCCTACACTTCGAAAACGGAAGCATCTGTCGCCCGAACCAAATGGAAGAACCACCAAGCTAAAACGCTTGGGCTTGAGCGCTAGTGGACCTCTGATACCGATAAATTCAAACCTGAGTTACCTGCCCTGGCCAAGAGCAACACTGATAACGGAGCATCCCATCCCCGTCCAGGCATCCCCAGCCCCCCCTCCCCCAAAGGAAGCAAAGAGAGTCAAATGTTGGGGCTGCGAGAGAGGTCCGAAGAGTCCACCAATTCGACCGGCTGAGGTGCAGGGCCCGTGGGCCGGGGCGGCACGGTCCGCCGTCCATCTGCCCCGGGACTGGCGTGTGCGACCGAGGAGGCAGAGGAGGCTCTCGACCCTCGGCGTGACCTTCTCCCAGAGCGCGTGGTGATCACCTCCTCCGCTGTGCGCTCCCGGGGTAACGTGCGGTGCCGACGACGGGTCTTCGATGTCCGGGGCCTTCCTCGTCCCCCCCGCATACCCATAGGCGAGCCGCGTCCAGAGCACTGCAGGGGGTGCTCCTCCGTCAACCAGGCCCAGGCCGCCCGCGGGGTATCGAAGAACAAAGTCTTGTGCTGGAAGACGACCCGGAGGCGGGCCGGGAACTGGAGCTGATACTGGAGTCCCAGAGAGCGCATCTTTTGTTTCACTTCCGTGTAGGAGCGGCGTTGCTCTTGGACTTCGCGGGTGTAGTCCGGAAATATCATGATTTTGTGGTTCTGGTAATGGAGGGCGCCCTGGCAGCGGGCCTCGCGGAGGATGGCGTCCCGGTCGCGGAAGTTCAAAAGTTTGAGGATGAACGGCCGGGGAGGCGCACCTGGGGGCCTGGGGGCCAGGGAGCTGTGGGCTCTCTCCACCACGAACGAGGGAGATAGGCTGTCCGCCGGCATCCAGGACCAGAACCATCGCTCCATGAAGTCGTCCGCTCGGCCCGATTCAACTCCCTCCGGAAATCCCACTAAGCGCAGGTTGTTGCGCCGGGCGCGATTTTCTGCATCCTCGACCCGGCGGTGTAGTTCCTTAGAGTGGGTGGTCAACTCCCGAACCTGGTCCTGTAGGTGGCGGATGTCGTCCTCGGCGGTGGAGATCCGGGATTCGGCCTCGGAAATGCGGGCGGTGGCATTCCGCAGATCCTGTCGGAGAAGAGCAACGTCCACTTTGACCTCTCCCACCATGCCCTCGAGGGAGGCGCGGGAGGAGTTGATGGCCTGCAGGATGGCAGCAAGGTCCGTGGCAGGGGCCGGGGCCGGCGCGGCCGTGGAGCCGGGCCCCTTGTCGGTAGTCGTAAATTTGTCCATCCTGGGTTGGGTGGCCCCGGACGCTGGCTTGTTGGCTTTGTCTTTGCCCATATCTGTGGCGGCCGTCCGTGAATCAGGGCAGCGAGCGAACGTCACACCCGCAGAGCGTCAGGGGGTGCTCGAGCGGACAGGAGCCCAGCACGGGGGTGGCAGGGGGAACCCGCGGCCGGACAGGGCCCGACACGGCCAGCCCCAGCGGTCAGCCTCCGGCGGGGTCCCCAGTGGGGCAACGAGTCCGATCCCTCGCCTCAGTCGTGGCCGCGAGCCTCTCTCAGCGAAGCAAGGTCCAGCAGCGCAGCCCACAGTCCCCGGGCGGCGGGTCGTTCCTCAAGGGCACCGCCGCCGGGAATCGCCAGGGCCAGCCCTCCGGGGCATAGCCCACCTCTCCAGGGGGGACACCTCGCCCGAGTGGTCCCTCCGCCACCCCCAGGGGGGGGCACGGTGTCGCCTGTCGACTCGCTGGATCCGGGGCCCCAAACGACGATGAGGGGGGGGAGGGGAGGGGGGGGGAAACAGCAGCGACACCCCCCGACCGCCGATGTGCGGCCCGAAGCAGTGAGGACCCCTCCACCCCCGGGACCGGAGGCCAGTCTCTGAGCCGCGGGGCCGGGGCAGCGCCGCAGCCAGGAGGAGAGGTTGTAGAGAGGGAGGGGGGGGAGCGGGGGTACGGGTCTCCCCGGCCGCCGACGCACGGCCCGATGGGGGGGTCTCCCCTCCGCCCCCGACCCCCGCAGCCGCCCCGGTGAAGCGATCCTCCGCTGCCGCACTCACCGCCTATTCCTGCTCTCAGGCTCCGCTCGGGTGGGGTCCCAGCACAGCATGCCAGGGGGCCTCGGGCTGCAGCCGCGAGGTAGGACAGCACCCAGCCGGTGCACCAGCTCTCCGCCGCAGGCCTCGGGACACCAGGGCAGGTCCAGCAGCGTTGGTGGGGGAGAGTGGGGGGAGACCGGGCCCCGGCCGTCGACACCCGGCCCGAAGGGGAGGGCCCCCACCACCTCCAGCCCCACAGCAGCTCAGGTCGTCCCACCAGGGAGTGCCCCACTCACCGCCCGGCCTTCCGTCTGGCACCACAGCCCGGAATGGGCCCCACAGCACCTCGCCGCCAGCCACAGGATCCCAGGTCGGGGCCCCACCGAGGGGGGGGCCGCCACTGCCGCAGCGACGATCTCACCGGGCCTCCAGGATTCCCAGGCCCAGCACCCTCGTGGGCGCCGCGGTCTCGAGTAGCTGCGCGCCCGCACCCAGCGTCAGGGATCAAAGCCGCCTCCCGCCGGGCGCCGATAACAGGCAGCAATCACAGCTCCGGGGGGGCGGTCGCGCCCCAAACTCGCACCAGGAACAGCCAGGCGGGCCCGGGCCCCAAAACTGATGAAATCAGCCGGCCAGGGCAGGATCAGGCGAGGAAGAAAGGATCGGCGGGGTCTTACAGCCGGAGCCTCACGGCAGAGCAGCCATGCCGGTCAGGCGCCACCTAGCGCTCAACTTGGCCATTTTTAAGTTTCACTGCATTGTAGAGAACCTCTGCTACCTCTTCAGCATCAAAGAAAGCGCTTTCACCCTTGCACACAAAACCCGGCTTTTTCACTCTGACCCAATCTCCAACTTCAATCACGGCTGGTTTGGTAGAATGCTTAATATTATAATAATCACTATTTTTTTTCTGGATACGTTGCATTCTGTTCCAAACTTCACCCTTTGACCAATTTATCAATCCTGATGGGAATAACCAACTAGGATTAAATTTTGAGCGAGGATTACGCCCCCTCATTATAACAAACGGAGGTAACCCAGTTGCCTCAGTAGCAGTCACACGGTAAGCCCAGACAGCCTTTCCAACCTGTGAGATCCAATCCTGTGCATTGCTGGAAGCAATTTGAATTATCCCTTTCAACACACGGTTGAATCGCTCAACCATACCATTCCCGCTAGGGTTATACAACGACGTAGTCCTATGCCGTACCCCCAATTTTGTAAAATACTCCTTAGCCATATTCGAGACAAATTGAACTCCATTATCACTAATTAAGGACGAAGGAATACCTTCTGAAGAAAACACGTCATCCAAGAATTCCAGTACCGCCGAAGTATCTGCCTTATCCACTATTTTTACCACTGGCCAACGGGAAAAAAGATCCATAAGAACCAGAATGTACTTCTGAGAATCACCGCCCTGATCTTTAATGGGACCCAAAATATCAATAGCAACAGTGTCCCATGGCTCCGTTGCCACGGTAACCTCCGACATAGGAGGTCTAAACGTTTTCAAAGACTTATCCGAATTGCCACAAGTAGTACAATTTCTAACTACTCCTATCCTCGTCGCCAGTTGAAGTAAGGACGCCACAGCAATTTCAAGTAAATCCTTTATTGCTGAGGAGCAATCATAGATACATCTTTCTCCTTCCACCACGAATACCGGAATCCCATAGAACCCGTTATCCATTCCAACCCAAACAATTCCAACCCACGAGGATGCCCAGTAACACATAGTCACGCGAAGCGTAACCATTCGTTACCTAGCAACACAACAGCGCGCCCCACAGTTTGAAGACCTGTGCTCTACAATGTTTTCAGTAATTGGAGTAATTCCAATATCTGCGCACAATATCAAGAGATCCGAAGGAGGCTCCTAAAGGCATGCTCTCCATCCGCCTCGCAACCCGCGGGTCACGAGGCGCCTCGCAAGACAGCAGGTTGCGAAATTAACATGTGTGTCTTTTTCGAGGTTCCAAGAAGACATCGAGCTAGAGTCAGGCTTCAGGCTCAAACTTTGGGTGTCTCACTCACCTCTCTTGCTAACGCTTCTATATTTTGTCATTGTTTTTGTAAAACTTTGCAGTTGGGGCACAGCTGGGACCCTGCCAATGGAAAAACTGCTATTAAGCAACAATATTTTTGGGGGTCTCAAAAAAGCACATGTTGCCTTGGTAGCCTCTGGCATTAAGTGGGCTGCTTTGTTTGGGGATTTGCTCATTGTGAAAGAGCAAAATGATGTCACTCACACTGAAGTTAGACAATGGCTAAAGTGTGCTGAAAAATATCCTTATGCTGTGTGCTGCAGTGGGCCGAAGAATATTGTGAATGACACAACAATGAACAATAGATGAAAAGGGCTGGCTGAAAGTCCTTATAAGAATGCAATCTATATTTCTAGCAAAATCAAAAGATCTTGCCTAGCACCAGATAAAAATCACGCATTGGCAAGGCCAATAGGTCTGGCTTATGCAAGAGCTATTTGCTTTGCCAATGTGTTTTAACCATGTTGTACATCAGTGTGGCTGCTTTTCAGCGTGGCTAAAAGTTAATGGCATAGAGGAGAGTGGCTTGGAGTGGAGTGTTGTGGAGTGGATTGTCGAAGAATGGAGTGGATTTTCATGCAGTTGAGTGGAGTGTTGTAAAGTGGAGTGGTACAGTGTTGTAGAGTGGAGTGGCATAAAGTGGCATACTGTGGAGTGTTGTAGTGTGGAGTAGTGGAGTAGAGTGGAGTAGTGTGTTGCAGAGTAAAGTGGAGTGGCCTAGAATAGAGAAAAGTGGCAGTAGAGTAGAGTAGACTGTTGTAGAGTGGAGTGGAATAGAGTAACGTAGAGTGCCGTAGAGTGGCACAGAGTGGAGTGGCATAGAGTGGAGTAAAGTGGTGTGGAGTAGAGTGAAGTGACATAGAGTAGAGTGGAATGGTATAGAATATCATGAAGTGGAGTGGCATCCAGTGGCATCGCGTAGAGGGGTATACAGTGGAGTGAGGTGGTGTAGAATTGACTGGCATAGAGTGCACTGGTGGAGAGCAGAGTGCAGTAGCCTACAGTTCAGTGGCATAGAATGCAGTGGTGTACAATGCAGCATCATTTAGAGTGAGTGTAGTGATGTACAGTGGATTGGAGTGGCGTAGAGTGGACTGGCATCGAGCGCAATGGAGTAGAGTGTAGAGGTGCAGAGTAGAGTGCAGTGGTGTATAGTGCAGTGGCATAGAATGCAGCATCATGGAATGCAGTGGTGCACAATTCAGTGTCATAGAATACTGTGGCATAGATTAGAGTGGTGCATAGTAAAGTGTTGTTGAGTGCAGTGGAATAGAGTGCAATGGTGTACAGTGGAGGAACGGCATAGAGTGGGCTGGGGTAGAGTACATTGGCATAGTGTGTAGTGGCGTAGAGTAGAGGGCAGCGACATAGAATGCAGCAGCATGGAATGTAGCAGTGTACAATACAGCATCGGAAAATGCTGATGCATAGCTTAAAGTGGTTCACAGTAGAGTAGAGTGATGTAGAGTGCAGTGGCATAGAGTGGTGCAGAGTAGAGTGGCATAGATGTAGAGCCATTGATTGCAATGGTGTAGAGTGGTGCAGAGTAGAGTGGTGTAGAGACTAGTGTTGTAAAGTGCAGTGCCGTAGAGTAGAGTGGTGCAGAGTAGAGTAACATAGAGTGTAGTGTGTTAGAGTAGAGTGGTGCAGAGTAGAGAATAATGGCATAGCATGGAGTCCTACAGAGTAGAGTGGCACAAAGTGCAGTGGTGTAGAGTGCAGTAGCTTAGAGTGGAATGCAGTAGAGTAGCAGAGAGTGCATTGGCATAGAGTGCAGTAAAGTGGTGTAGAGTAGTGCAGAGTAGAGAGCATTGGCTTAGAGTGCAATGGCATAGAGTGCAGTGGTGCAGAGGAAAGTGGTGTAGAGTGGAGTGTTGTAGAGTTGAGTGGCATAGTGCCATAGAGTGGCGTAAAGTGGAGTGGTGTTGCATTGAGTAGTGGAGTAGGTTGGAGTAGTGAGTCATAGAGTGAAGAGGCATAGCATGGAGAAAAGTGGCATAGAGGAAGTTGTGCAGAGTGGAGTAGACTGTTGTAGAGAGAAGTGGCATAGAGTGCAGTAGAGTATCGTAGACTGAAGAGGCGTAGCGTTGAGTAAAGTGCCATAGAGTACAGTGAAGTTGCGCAGAGTAGAGTGGAATGGTACAGAGTGTCTTTTAGTGGAGTGGCATCAAGTGGCATCGCGTAGAGTGGTGTACAGTGGACTGGCATAGAGTGCCTTGGCATAGAGTGTACTGGTGCAGAGTAGAGTGCAGTGGCCTAGAATGCAGCAAAATAGAATGCAGTGGTGTACAATGCAGCATCATAGAATGCTGTAGCATAGATTAGAGTGGTGCACAGTAGAGTAAAGAGGTGTAGATTGCAGTGGCTTAGAGTGCAGTGTCATAGAATGCAACAGCATGGAATGCAGTGGTGTACACTGCAGCATCGTAGAATGCTGTGGCAGAGATTAGAGTGGCGCACACTAGAGTAGAGTGGTGTAGAGTACTGTGGTGTAGAGTGGGGCAGAGTACAGTGTCATAGAGTGCAGTGTCGCAGAGTGCAGTGGTGTAGAGTGGTGCAGAGTAGAGTGGTGTGGAGTGGAGTGTTGTAGAGTGCAGTGGCATAGAGTAGAGTGGTGCAGAGTAGAGTGGCAAAGAGTGTAGTGTCGTAGAGTAGAGTGCTGTGGTGTAGAGTGGAGTTCTGCAGTGTAGGGTGACATGAAGTGCAGTTGAGTAGAGTGCAGTGGCATAGAGTGGAGTGATGCAGAGTATAGTGACAGAGTGCAGTAAGGTGGCATAGAGTGGTGTAGAGTGGAGAGCATTGGCGTAAAGTGAAATGGCATAGAGCGCAGTGGTGCAGAGTAAAGTGACATAGAGTTCAGTGTCATAGAGTACAGTGGTGTAGAGTGGCATAGAGTGCATTGGCATAGTGTGCAGTGGCATAGAGTAGAGTGTTGCAGCGTAGAGAGCTGTGGCGTAGAGTACAGTGGTGCTGAGTAGAATAGAGTGGCATAGAATGCAATGGAATAGAGGTCTGTAGAGTAGTGTTGCAGAATAGAGTATGTTGACATAGAGTGCAGTGGTACAGAGTAGATTGACATAGAGTAGAGTAGCATGGAGTGCAGTTGTTAAAAGTAGAGTGGAGTAGAGTGCAGTGGTGTAGAGGACAGTGGTGCAGAGCAAAGTGGCGTAGAGTGCAGTGGCATTGAATGGAGTGGTGCAGGGTTGAGTGAAGTGGCATAGAAAAGAGTGGCATAGAGTGCCGTGAGATAGATGAGAATAGAGTGGCATAGAGTGCAGTGGTGCAGAGTAGATTAGAGAAGAATAGAGTTGATTGGTGTAGAGGGAAATGCCATAGAGTGAAGTGTTTTGGCGTATAGTGTTTTGACATAGAGTTCAGTGTAGCATTTGCAGAGTAGAGTGGCATAGAGTAGAGTAGTGTAGAGTACAGTGGAGTGGCACAGAGTGGAGTGACGCAGAATGGATTGGCGCAGAGTGGATTATAGTGCAGTGCTGTAGAGTGTAGTGGAGTAGAGTAGATTGTTTCAGAGTAAAGTGAAGAGGCATAGAGGGGAGTGGTGCAGGGTAGAGTGGTGCAGAGTAGAGTGCAGTGGAATAGATTGCAGTGGTGCAGAGTAGATTAGAGTGGTAGAGTGTGGATTGGTGTAGAGTAGAGTGGTACAGAGAAAGGACATTGGCTTGGAGTGTATTACCATAGGGTGCAGTTGCATAGAGTGTAGTGGAGCAGAGTAGAGTAGTGTAGAGTGCATTGGCATAAAGTAGAGTGGTGCAAAGTAGAGTTGAGAGGCGTAGAGTGCAGTGGTGTATAGTGGAGTGGAGCTGAATGACATGGAGTGGAGTAAAAGACACACAATTGATGGACGTAATGCAGAACAAATCAAAACATTCACCCCCAGTCAAGAGATCTGGGTTAAATCCATCATTCTTTTGCTCACCATGCCACTCCAGTTTAGACCTGGCCATATGCAAATCAGTTTTGACCCTGTGCCTCATGGGAACAGTCCAGCCCGAACTGCCAAGCCAGGTCCTCCCTGGACCGGAAACAAGCATCCTAGGACCGGTTTCGGGGTTTCACCCCTCTTCAGACAGGATAGCTTGATTCCAATGGCACAGTGAGCCCAGGACCCACGTCTGGGCATACCTGGCGTACTTAGGGCGAGAAAGCAAAAGACACACAATTGATGGACGGAATGCAGAACAAATCAAAACATTCACCCTCAGTCAAGAGATCTGGGTTAAATCAATCATTCTTTTGCTCACCCTGCCACCCCAGTTAAGACCTGGCCATATGCAAATCAGTCTTGACTCTGTGCCTCATGGGAACAGTCCAGCCCGAACTGCCAAGCCAGGTCCTCCCTGGACCGGAATCAAGCATCCTAGGACCGGTTTCGGGGTTTCACCCCTCTTTAGCCAGGATAGCTTGATTCCAGTGGCACGTCTGGGCATACCTTGCGCACTTAGGACGAGAAAGCAAAAGACACACAATTGATGGACGGAATACAGAACAAAGTCAAACATTCACCCCTGAGTGGAGTGGGGTGGCGCAGCGCAGATTAGAGTGCCGTGGCGTGGAGTGGCGTAGAGTGGAGTGGCATAAAGCGGAGTATGCATGGTGTGGTAGTAAATTGCCATTACAGACAGCACATTTTCAATTGATATGACCTTTACATTTGCAAAGATATACAGTTTTACTGTTCACAAACGATAATTTGCGGAAATGTCATCATATAGTATATTTATTTGTTTTGACCACATTAATATATTTGTTTCCACCACACTTCAGAATTACCCAAAAATGTGCCTTTTTTGTGCTTTCCTAATTTCTGTATATTCTGAAATATCTGCGCAGCTCATTTACAGACATTTACATTTTGTTGTGTGCTGTAACAGCAAGATTGTCACATATCATTTCACAGCAAGATTGCCACATAAATTCTCTCACTTTGAAGCCAGAGAAAGGAAAGTAAACACCAAGCTTCCGCTGAAGACAAGAGCCTGACATTTGACCCCTGTCTTTGAATGCACAGTACATGTGCCAAGATAAAAACAAGTTTTATAGGCTTGGTTACAGCAAACAAGCATGGATATGGTAAACAATCAATAATCCACAAGACGGCCGAACGCAAACTGGTCATCCTAAAACAAATAAAGGCAGCAAATAGAAACAAGCAAATCTGAGTTACAAACCAAAATGTTAATTGTCAGCAATGGGCCGAATGCATTCCCAGAGCCGCTTTCCGAATATTCCCAAGATGTCTTCAGCAAACCAGACAGCTATGCTGTCTGGAAGGCTTCCACCTAAAAAAGTACACACAGACGAGATAGGCATCAGCCATCATTTCAATGTCAAATGACATCAGCTTTTCCCACTTTCCTACACAACCTCAAGCCATGTGCAACTTGAGATCTAGATGTATGAGAAAGAGAAGCTCCAAGTCAGCCTTTCATTAATTAAATTCTGAAAAGAGCTGAAACCACTCAGTAACGAGAGCCCTGTCTGCTACCCTTGGAACTGCAGAATCACAATTCCCTTTGTGTATATTAGCAAGTGCTATTTGGTGCTGAAAATGGATGCACCATTTTTTAACGAGTACCTTTAAAACAGTGTTCTCATGTCTTTGAAACTGGAGGGATCTTTCTTCTGAAAACAGCCTAAAAGCGACATGAAAATCCCAGTTTGAATTTGAAAACCTACATGAAGAAAACTTTATGAACTACAGGTTGTAAGCATAGTATTTGTGACAATGACAGGAAGCTCCCAACCCAGAGTCAGGGCCACTAGAATTATGCGAGAAGGAGGACTAAATTATGCGGCAGACTTAACTAAAGAAAGGGCCAAGAAAACGACAATTATATGGTGCAATGGGGCACATTTACTGATAGAATTGCTTCAGTATTTTATCATTTGTCATATGTTAATGCTGTCTGGGCTAAGGCTTCATCTTATTAGTACCAGTTCAATTTCCAGATACAGCAAGTGAAAAGTAACCAGTCAACATTTACTATGGACCTTCTACTATACTGCAACATGTGTAGCCACATTTTTAGTAACTTTTGATCCATTTGACCTAGAAATGCATGTTTTTGTTGTTAAAATCTGCAAATTATTCTTCATATGATAGATTATGTATCAAATGTAACAACTTTATAACTATGCAGAAAACACTGTGACCACACAATTGCATAATTCCAGTGTCCCTGCAAATAACGTATGTTCCATGGGTACTCACAAATATTTTCCCAGGGGCCAAAAGGTTTGCTCTGCGATGTGATAGAGGGCCGCATTAATGCCAGTAGGGCAGAGTTCAGGGGCTTGGGGGGTAGGGAGGAGGGAGGAAGGAAAGCGAAGCATATACATCTAGTGGCTGAAATACACAATGTGAAAACCAGAAAACCTAGGATTAATACCGGCTTCCCCACTTCACTAAATTGTGTGATCCTAGGCAGTTGTTTTAATTTACTTTCCCTCCTTTTTCTTAATTATAAGAGGGCCCCGAAATACATGACTTTATGAAGTGCGCTGCACAAAATCTTCTCCTGTGTTTGATTTAAGAATCTATAATGTTGTTCATGTATAATAGGAAGTCAAGCCACCTAAAGAGTGCACATAACATCAGACTTGCCTCTTAGCTCACTATTGGCATTGTTGTCAGGGAGGGGGGAATAATGAATGTTTCAAAATTCATCTTTGAAAGCTAGCACTTATAAAAAAAATACTTCTCAAGGCACTAACGTAATGCAGTGGCTACTGGTAAGAATAATTAGAGAGGGCAGGGGAGCCAACACACACACACACTCACCTACCTCCATGCTTTCACATGCAGACACGCACACACACATATCCCTTCACAACACTCACTCACAAATAAACATTGATTCATACATACATGTACGCACCAAACAGTCAATAAAAGCATCACACTTACCTGCTGCAGCTCTCAGGGACAGAAGCCTCGGAGGTGCTATGAGGGTTGGGACTGCTGCCTCCCCTCATTGGCTGAGCTGAAGTCAGCCAATGAGGGGAGTTAGCAATACCTACCTTGTCACAGAATAGGATGGGGTCAGAGAGACTGCTGACCCCACCCCACTCTGTGGCAAGGTTTCAGTGACAGACACTCTGCCCTGGGTACTTCAGGGCAGGGCAGGACTGGGAACCAAAACCAGCCCTGGCAAAGTGCACGGCCGGCCCCCCGGGGCTTGGGGGTGCCGCCGAGCTCTTTGCCAGGGCCGGTTTTTGGCCGATTGTGTTACAGGGCCGATTTTGCAGCTATGCTGCAAAAACGGCCCTGTAACAAAAACGGCCCCCAGGGGCCCAAAACCGGCCCCCACCCGTGCGGCGCACCGGGGGATTGCCCGGTGCCCGCTACGGCCAGTCCGGGCCTGCTTCAGGGATTAGGTCTAAAGCTCCCAGATATGAAACTATCACTGACACTCCCCCTCATCTTGAGGGGGAGGGCCTCGAAGACCTTTGCTGATCTGAAGAGGTCACACCCACAGGAGCTGTGACATCCTCAGCCCAGCAAAGTTCAGCTCAGTTAGCCAGGAACCTGCATTAAGCGCATGTCTAACTCATGGCTTCCTGACCTGCCAATAAAGAGTGTCTGTCAGGCTAACCTTTGCTCGGCTCGACAGACACTATTTATGTCCGAAACCTGCTGATGTAATCTGATGTACTAGAATGAAACGGCTCTGCATGTTAATTAAATACACTTTTTGGAATTTTGAAGAGACTTTTGCTGCAGGATGTCTTTTAAAATGAAGGTGTACCTAAAGTTAAGCAGTGCAGGACACCTTAGTTACTTCCTTTCTTTAACTTCAATTAATCTTGAAATAAATACTTGCCTTTTTATTTCATATTTTTTTGATGTTAGTGCTAAGTCGAATACATCTTAGCCTACTGTTGTGGCTGACCAGGGGGCCGCATGTAAAGGTCAGGAGGACCGCATGTGACCTCAGGGCGTACTTCATGTATCACTGGTATATACCCTGTGCTCGCCCTTGCACTCATGCACTCTGGTACAACTGCTTTTAAGTCGACTTGGCAGCATGAACGCTCCCCCAAAACAATACATATAATAAAGAAAAACTGAAAGAGCTCTCACCTGCTGTAGAAAGCTTTACAATGTGCAAATACCAAAATAATAAAAATAAAATTAATGAATGGTGGCGGTGTGAGAGAAGTACACATGCGCTGGGGAAGATTTGCTCTCTGGAGAGTGAGCATATGCTCTGGTGGCATTTCAGCATTTGCGGGTCTTCCACTCTTGCGGATTCACGTGCACTCTCTTGCATGTTTTATATCCACGAGCTTCTGAGGAATGCATTGAGGGAAGCGCGCATGTCCACTGGAGGTGGTGCACATGCTCTCATGGGAAGGGTGCATGTATTCTGGGCTGGGCTTTCTTAAGATGGGGCACATGCTCTGAAAAAAGGTCTGCACTTTGGGAAAGGCAAACACCTGGAGACACGACACTCAAAGAAGGACGCAGGCTCTGTGAATGGTGCATGTGCTCTGAGAATGGTGCAAATGCTCTGGAGGACATGCTTATGTTGGAGAGATAACACAAAACACACATACTCCTGTGTACAGTTTGCACCTTTATTAAGCAAATCAAGCAAAGTGCAATATTGCTGCGCAAAGCAGTGATCACCTCTATTTGCATGACTTTAACAGATTTTCTATATGCAATGCTTTGAATGAGAGTACCTGTGACAGAAACCGAATCTCAAATTAGCAGGCTGTGCAACTTTCTCATGAGAAGAATGAAAAAGAACCTTGAAAAAGAACTGTAAACTACCAGATTCTGAGCTAGTCATTTATGAATCTTCGCTTGGAGTGCAAAACATCAGAATGGGATTGAATATGTCAGAAGGGTGAAAGGAGAGCGGGGCTATGTATTCCATGGCCACAATACAAAAACAAGATGGCAGTTAATGGCGCAATGTGGCGTCAGCTATTGTGTTGGTTTTAAAGAAATGTTCATGCGGTTTCTCAATCCCTCTTCATTGTGCTAAAAAAAGCGCTCCATCTACAACACATCTATTGACATTAGGCTAATAACTTTGGCATCAAAGAATGTACCAACAACATTTTTCGATATCAAAATCAGTATCACTGTTAGTGTCATCATTGTCTTAAAGAACTGTCAGGGGAAAGGACAAGGCAGTGCCGTTATTAGTGGTGAGAAGATGAATGATGCACATGCTGATCAAAATGCATATGTAAACAAGAACTCAAACAACAAAAATTCAATATCTCTTATCCCCCATGTTCCAAACAGACCTTTCAACAAGGGCCAGAGGCTATCTTCCATCTAAATAAAATCCATTGTTTTTTTGCTTCAGCCCCTTCACGCTTTCGCTAATATGACCTGTGTGTGTTCATGGAAGATAATAGAAGTATTCAGTATAAAGGAAGAACACTCTGTACCAACTATAGCGCGCAGTCATCCCTTGACAGCAAGGACAACATCCAGAGCCATTCTGTTTTGCAGCCCAACAGTTTTCTGATCCTCCAATTGGTCTGAATTGTGTTCCTGTGCAAAAACTGCTGTAATCGAGTCCTACAAAATTGTAGCAAGTGTTTAAAGTGCGTAGATGGTCAGTACAATCCCATAGCAGGGAAACAGCATTGTGAAGAAATGAGCACTGTCTGAGATAGCTTGCGGTAATGTTTTAGGATGAGCGAGTCAGCTGGGAGTGTGATGCATGGTATTGACAACATAGGTTGGGTAACAGGTTCCTGATCAAACAAGGCATAGGCCTCAAACATAGTAAGTTCTGTACTGTTCATAGGGTTGTACACCTTGGTACAGGACTTTTGTGGGCACTTTGAGTGGGAATGCCTGTTGTGAATCATAAATTGGGACCGGGATAATTAAGTCACACTATGTTCTACAACGATGCTGCAGTTTTCGGTCTCACATGCTTAACCGCGGGCAGGGTTTGCACGGTAAATGGCAGAGTATATAATGCACTGATTTAAAAAATGTAAACCCTCATTGTATATGAAGTCAAACTTTCAATGGTCTTAAGTGGCAGAAGCCAGTAACAAGTCATTAACATATTGAACAAGTTTGGGCCCTTCAGGAAAGATTAGAGTGTTGAGGTCCTTTTGAGGGCTTGGGCAAACATAGAAGGTGAATATAGACTTCTGAAGGAGCCTTTGACTCATCAACTGCCCCACACTTTATTGGAATGACAAAATATATTGTCTTTCTTCATGAATAGGAAAAGAGAAGAAGGCAGAACACAATTTAAAGACTAATTCATTTTGCTGATGCAGGAATGCGTGCTAGAATAGTAGCAGATCGGGAACCACTGGGAAGGTAGATATATCGATGTTATTAATCACACACAAATCTTGCAAAAATCTGTAACAAATATATTATTTGTACCCATTACTCTTATCTGGGTCACGGGGTGGACTCCTATTGGGGACTAAGGGCCTGACTGCAAGTTTGACCAACAGGGTTACTCCATCCCAAACGTGACAGATAACCCGTCCGCCGAATTACAATTCCATTATATCCTGTGGAACCTGTAATATGATGAACGAGATACCCGTCACCTTTGTGACGGAGTGTCCCATCCGCCAAACTCGTAATCAGGCCTTAAGACTCCTACTTTATTTGAGCTACTCTGGAACTGCAAATTCAAAAGGGATGACCACAGAAAAGGCTCCTTCATCCAATCACATTCCTCTTTTTAAAGGTCTGGATCCCCAAATCAAGTGGCACATATATACAAAGTTGTTACTCCTTAAAATCCCGCTCTGCAACTGTTTAAATGCTTATATCTCACAAACAATTCAACGGATTTACACTAAACCAACAAAAGAGCGCTTTCTGAGTAAAGTTTTACTTCCGTGCAAAGTTTGGGTTAAATCTGTTAAGCAGTGTGGGCTGTAGGTGAAAGCTAAATATTTATCTTTTTCCAAATCCCTCACACCCACTCCCCATTAACTCTTTTTTACTACACGCATCTGTATAAAAATTGGTATGTCAGACCTTACCTGACTACACCAAGTGACTGTCAAATTTGGTGCAAATCCATCTATAAGGACAAACGTTATAGGCAAATCAAATACTGCCTTGTCAATGGAAAGTGCAGATGGACTCACTAATGTGTAAGACAGACAAACAGACGGATGCTGCTCAAGAAAAACTTGCCTTACTACTAGCCTAAAGCCTTGAGTAAACGGCTCTGTACCCTTTGCACCCTTATACCAGGGAATCGCGAGGTGGAAGGAACCGTTCCTCTTACTGTGCACCTGGTCAAACACCTCCCAAAAGGGGATTTGAAGGGCGCAATTTGCATCAAACATTGTGTGTCATATAAGTCACGGTGATGTCTACCTTCGTTGCTGGTTTTGCACCGTGGATAAACAAGTCAGAGCGAAAAGAAAACCCACCTGCTGAAGGACCCTTTGGGGAAAATGACCAAGTATTTTAGGGAAGATGCTCTCCATGGCGCATGTGCTTTGGGGTACCGATGTATGCGCTATGCATATGTGCTGCAGCAGGTCTCTGCGCGTTGAAAGCGTGGTATAAACTCTGGAAGAGTGCACAACCCACCCAGTGGGAAGGCTCCTAAGGCGTAGAGAGGCCCCAGGGTTCTAACGTAGGTCCAGGTGGGACACATCCATGCCAGCTTTTCATTATATCCGGAGAAGATAGATTCAGACACAATTAATGGAAAACATTTATTCAGTCAGGAGCAGATTTACAAGAAAGTGACGCATCCCTGCGCCACCATTACAAACCCTTGCGACACTATGGATGCACCGTATTTACAATACGGCGCACCATGGCGCAAGGATTGACAGATGCGCCAGAAATTCTGACGCATCTGTTAACGCAAGAGTCACGCATTGCTGGAGTCGTGTTGCAAGCACGGCGCAACTCCAGCAATGCAGGGGGAGGACTATCCTCATTGTGCTGCATAACTTCTTTCGCCTACTTCAAGCAGGCATACGAATTTGGCGCAGTGGCGTCCTAGAAGAGGCGCAGTGAAATCTTGTAGATTTCACTGCATCACTTCTACAAGGCTTTTTTGCGTTGGAACGTCCACCCTGCATACATTATACCTGACGCAGGTATAATGTAACGCAGGGCTTTACAACGTGACGCATCTCCCTAGAAGCGTCACGTTGTAAATGGGCCTCATTTTTACGCTGCTGCTGCGTCACAAAGAGTGACGCAACAGCGGTGCATAAATTACGCAAGGGGCTTGTAAATCTGCCTCCCAGTGTTTACCCTGAAAATCTAGCGTGAATCTAACTCCCCTGCGCCTAGTTCAGGTACCCCTAAGTAGGCGCAAGCGGTCTCTTGGGCATGCATGGCACTCTGGAAGCTGCCCTAATTCTGGGGGATATGTATAATGAAATGGCGCAGCGTGGCACTATAAGCAAATTTGCTGCGTCGAGATGCGTCATTTAAAAAATGGAGGGATGCACTGTATTCACAGGAATATGACGCACCCCTGTTCTCTCCCCTGTGCTGCTGCTAAAAGAGCACCCATGTGCCAACGCTGGCATACTTGCACCATGGTGCAAGGGTGCCTGCATTGCAGGGATGATTGTGTTTGTGCAGGAAGGGACTCCTTCCTGCACAAAAAAATCATTCACTGTGCTTTGCTTCTTCTATGTGTGCTTCAGAATGCAGCACCCATAGAAAAAGCAAAAAAAAAACGAGGAGAAATACTTTTAGTGCGCCGCTTTAACGTCTTCCCTTGAAAGGCAGTAGTTTTTGGCGCTGCCTCGGATTTATTAATCCTTTTAAATCTGGGGCAGTGTCAAAAAGCCATGGTTGTTGCATGGGAACAACCACATCAACGCCCATGACACGCCTCTTTGACACAGAATACACAGAATACTGCATGAAAAAGGGCCATATTTACAAGACCGCGTAATGCCAGTAAAACTTGCTTCGCTTGGCCTAGTTAATATGGGCCAACACACAATGCCACGGGAGTGTCCAAATAATATGATGCTAGGAGCTTCTAAATGTGCCCGTCTGAGAGGTGAAAGTCACTGGGGATTTTTCTTCTGGTGATTCTTCAGCCCAGCTCTGAGCTAAAAGATTTTAATTAACGTCTCATTAGTCTTTAGACCCCAGGAGGTCCAGAGACAGAAACGTGTTTTAATTGGTGGTTTCCCGTTGCGGTAAATGCCAGAGATGCAGGGGACATCTCTCCGGGCTCCAGGAGGGGGATTTTCTTCTGCTGCTGCCTGAAACATACCACAGGGTGTTGCCATTGCAGGCAGGCAGAGGGACGACAACATGGCATTCACACACAGGCAGGGTGGCATGCTTGTACGCGCAGGCAGGGTGGCGACAAGGCGCAGGAGTGCATGTCACTCACAGAGAGGACGGCTGGGCTGCCACGTCAAGTCATGATGTCATGGCAATGAGAGAGAGGAAGCGTGACAGGCATACAGAGACAGGTCGGCATGGCACAAAGAGACAGGATTGGGCGACAGTCAGAAACATCATGGCAGAGCCGGCAGGATGAGATGGCATATACAGAGGGACAAGAAGGTTTGGCAGGAAAATGCGGAATGGCATGGCTGGGAGAGAAAAGATGGCGTGGCATGTACAGTAGGGCATGATGAAATGGCAGCCAGAAGCAAGTGGGGATTACTAGCAGAAGCGGGATGCCATCGCAAGCAAAGACTTTTGTATTTATTAAAGGCATATAGCGTGAAACAAGCCACAACGGCAAGAGGGTGGTGTTAGCTTAGAGAAATGCTGATTGTCATGGAATTAATTTGGTAACAAGTGTAGTGTTCATGGAACTCTTTAAAGCCTGATACTTCACTTTCGCACATTTGCCATACAAAGGCCAGACCTTACTAGATTCATGCACCCCGCGAAACTCTCAGGTTCCCTAAAACACGAAAAGATAGGTACTTTTCAGGCAAGCTAGTCCTATTGTCTAATGCCCCGCGCCCCAACAAGACTGGCATTCTTCTGCTGCCAAGGTGTGACTGAAATTGTGGTAGGTCACCACCCTTGCATGAAAAGGGGTCAGCCTACTCTGTCCGTCACCCGTTCCTTCCTTCACCCTTCATCTTCATGCAATCGTTCTAAAAGCAAGCCCCTAGGGGCTGATTACGATACGGCCCGTAAAGACTTCGACCTTGGGTCGGAGCCTTTAGGGCCGCATCGCAGTGGGCCGGTCAGTTTACTTTCCGTCCGCCTCATTATGTTGGAGATGGTCGGAAAGTAAACCGGTCGATCGTTCCGACTGGCTTTCGACGGGCTCGGAGAGCCACTCCGCCTGTCAGAATCAGGCCTGTAACCTCAAGGGCGGGCCTCTCCGCCATTGTGATTACAATACACAGTTTCCGACATGGTTTCCATACCGGTCTGTCGGACCGGCATGGAAACCATGTCGGAAAGCATGTTTGGGAGCCCGCAGCAGGGCCCCCTTTGGTGCACGACCTTGTGGCAGGCACCTTGAGGTCTCTGCTAAGGGGGGCAGGGATGAATCGCACCTCCCATTTCACTATGGGAGGATAATTTACGGCTGGTTTATGGCCCTAATGCATGCTCCCATAGTGAAATATAGGAATTCGACCGAACAGTGTTCGGTCGCATCCTAATGAGGCGGTCAGGACTGCCGACCGGGTGTCAATCGGTCCCATGGCTGAGTCAGTGTCGCGCGGAAGTGATTCTGCCCAACATCATAATAAGCCCCCTAGTCTCTAACATAACCAAGTAATACTATCACAAAATGTGCTGCATTACACCGCATAATTTTCATTTTCTTGCCACATAATTTAGTCAACCATGCCACATAATTTGGCCTTCAACTTCTGCATCATACCAGTGGTCCTGCCTATAAGGTGTGCTCAATATGAAAATGTAATTGCCAACAACGTATATTATAGGCGATGTCACAGGCTTTGTTCGTGGAGGGGGTGTACCATACTGAGGTATCTGCAGTAAAGGCCAGCATTTCCCAATCATTGCCCACCATAAACTTCCTGCGGGGCGTTTTCAGTTTCGATTTGTTTGATAATTATTATTCAAGAAAGAAACACTGATATTTTAACAGTGGACTGGGGATGTTGTTAGGAAGAAATAGGTCCCTGCATTTGGTTAGTGTGGGCAAGGCGCCAGCTGGCAGGGTTGCATTTAATTGTTAAATCTTAGCCCACTTGTCCTTTGAATGAATTAAACGTAGATCCTTTGCAGGCATCGATGATATTGCATGCAGCCAATGGCAGGTATTGCACATAACCCCATCTCAACCCCTCTGCTGCACCAAAGCTCTATGATTCAGAGACAAACAGGCAAACAGGTGATGACTGATATATGATAAACTTGCTAAATACCACAGTCCGTGGATGGAGCTTAATCTTATCACTGGCGACGAGGATGGGATTCTAAACACAATGCGAAGGAAATGGGAAACGGGATAACAGATTAACAAATAGGACTTAGGTTAACATATGTTGTGGGTCATGGGCATTGCCAATGTATTTAAAACAAATGAGAGTGCAATATCTGATGCAGACAGTTTTTAAGGTGAGAAAGTACAACAAACTCCTCAATAGTGTACTTTCACCTGTCATAAAACAACCAAAGGTTCCACCATGCTCTTCCAAATGCAACAGACAGCTAGGAAAGTACACTCACTACTTTCAGGTTCCAGTTTCCACTTCATTTCTTCAGTTATTCATTTATATATGTTTTCTCATGTAGCTCCAAGGCGCTCTCTTCGGGCAGCATGAAGAGGCTTTGCGGAACTGCAAGCAGACAGAAAGGCAACAAATATTATAAGGAAATTGCAATATTACTGCCCCAGCAAGCACAGTGTGCCCTGTGAAAGTCATAGGCTCTGAGTATTCTTTTACTGCTGTACTTTTAGGTTAGGGTTTCATGAAGTGTATTTCAGCCATTTATTTGCCCTCATAGCAGTTTTGAAGTCTGGCCACCCTTTCTGAATAGTCCTGGAGTTTCTCTTTAACAAAAACATGGTGCTACGTTAAGAAAACAGGGCTTTTGCAGATGCCCCCCACTTAATCCCCTCATTTGGACTACTAGATGCTGGTTCTTGACTCTGACAGGGCACTGGAGCCTGCTAACCAGGCCCCAGTGGCAGTGCTCTTTCCCCAAAACTGTTATGTGTGAATTGATAACCCCAATTGAGCAGGACTTTACCCCCTTATAAGTCCCTAATATATGGTACCAGTGGTACCCAGGGCAACGGTGGTCAATGGGTCCCCAGGTCTTCAGCGCGGTTTTGTGTCACCCTGGGTGACCTAAGCAAACTACTGACAGCAGGCCTGCCATTGCAGACTGCAAGACCAGTGCAAACTGCTTGAGCTCAACTGTGCCCTCATCATGTGAGGCACAGTCAAATGCATGACCTTTACTATATTTTCAGACCCCTAAGGTAGGCCTCCACAGCCCAGGAGGCAGGGTGCAGTATATTAGAGGTGAGGGCAAATAAGTGCAAGCCTGTATGTCCCCATAGTGGTGTTCCCCATTGGAAACTACTATGAGTGTTTGTAGTCCATAGGAAACATGGGCTGCCAACCGGGCACTCTCAAGATTGTCAGCTCCATTATGGTACCACTAAAATATATAATATATGGTGTCAAATAATGTGCCTTCTCACCCCTGACAGGATTCTCATTCCCTGGGTGACGTGGCATGCACCCATGTGGCACCTTAGTGTTTGCCTACCTGGTTACCCCAGCTTCTCTGTGCTCAAGCTGATTAGCCTGCACATTCACGTACTTGCTGCCACCAAGACAGGATTCAGACCTCCTGCCAGACAGAGTGATCACTCCCAGGAGTTAGGAGCAAAGGCTTGGGCAAAAAGGAGGTCATACTTCTCTCGTCCCAAGCAGGCTACTGAAGTGGCACATGAAGGCAGTGAGCTTCAAAGGCTGCACCCCAATCTAATATACATCAGGGCTGACTCCCAGTAGAGGAAACAGCCCTCCTCCTGCCCCAGGTGTATTTGCACCTGGGCAGGTGGGAAATTAGCTATGGAGAGAGGTGTACACCCCCAGAAAGCTAGCCACACCTCCAGGGTGGGCAGCCTGGTCTGTGAACTAACATTTGATTTCTGTTATCTTTAGGAATGACAGAATAGAGGGTTCGGGGCAGAAAAGGTGACCTACACCCCCAGAAATGGTCACCTCAGGAACGGACTAGCTGCAGGGATTAGCTGCCTATTGCATGCTACCACCCAACCCCTAATCCCCTAAATCTAGGATTTAAGGGACCCCCCCCCCCGATACCAGAACCTCAGATTTGAACAACTTGTATCAAGCAAGGACCAAGAGGAGACCATTGTTGCTGACAACATGACTTTGCCCACATCACCAAAGCAAAAGAGGGATTCTTTGTCCCTGTGGCAACATACTTGGAACTGAGTGAACGACCCTCGTCCTTGGCTAAAACTCGGCATTCCCGAAGTGAGAGACCCCTGTGGAAGCCAGAGCACCCTCAGTCTCACACTAACTAACACTAACCGGATCCGAAGAATCACTGGCCATCAGGCCCTCCATGAGATCTTCCAAATCCAGGTGGTCCAGTGTTTTCTTGGAGTTGTAGTCTCGCCTGCTACAAAGTTTCAGGCCACTACTCCACTCACCGGGACCTAGTGAGGTTCCAGAACCTTTTCGCTGTGCTTACCGCTGCCAAGGCTTGTTGGCCGCCAATCCAGCAACTAACCCCCACACTCGGCGCTGCATCTACAGGGAACACCATTGAACCTTCATATGACGTCAGCAGCTGTGTACCTGTTGTGTTTTTGCATTCTGTTTCTTGCAGAAACGTGTAAGCAGTAAAAACAGCATCCCCGCGGCTTCGTTCAGCATCAAGGACAGCCAGGAATACTCTGCACCCAGACTCTATGGGCTAGGTAAAATTGATCTGACTGTCATGGACTGGTCCAGGGGCCCACATTGACCTTAAGCCTGTTAGGTTTCGCTAGTGGATTTTGTCCTTGACCGCGATGGTATATTTCCATGTATTAGTTTGGACTGATTTAATATAGCTTCAAAAATCTATAACTCCGGTTATATTTATGCTATTCAGTTCATTTCTTTCAAGTCCTGTCAATTACTATTTCGCCCATTTTGGTACTCTGAAATGCTTAATACATGTTCCTCTAGTAAAGCCTGACTGCTCTTTTCCACACTACCAAGACTGAGTTAAGGATATATTAATGTGAATCCAAGGACCATCCTTGGGGTATAGTGACAAAATTGCAAGGTAAGACTACCCAGTCATACCACATAATATACCACTTTCCTACACTACGGTGCAATTTGTTTTTTAAGCTGTGTACCGCTTTATTTATTCATGGTTTGTTTTTGTTCAGTGTGACAAATTCGACGTGCCTGATCCCGCAAGTGTGTGTGAGTTGTTTGCTATTTCTTTTGTTCCAAGTGGTGCATGGCTGTCTATTCCCCGGCCTAGAATATCTATGCTGTTGAGCAGCTCTGTTTACCTGTTATATATTTTTTATATAAACTCTTGTGTGTACTCACGCGGTATGTTCTAACTAGAATGTTCTGCTGATTCTGTGAAGTGTGGTTGTGTGAGTTGTTAGTGCATCAATGACTGGCCAACAATATGTCATTGGTGCTATATTTTGCTGGTGTTGTGTGTTCATAATGAGATGCTCAGTCAATTGTGCTAGGAATGATTGTGTGCGATTAGGATATATCGGACAGCAACATTTTTTCCAACGATACAACTTTGGTGGTATGACGTACACCTGAGAGTGCAGACAGTGCTGTTCAATGTGTTATTTGGAGTTGAGAGACTTACACATGTATTCTGTTAAGACTTACTAAGAGGTTCTATTGGCTAGCATGTAGTAAGTGCTGTTGGGTGCCTCTGATTTCTCACTATGGGCCTCATGTAGGTAGCCAATTACCGGGCGGTAACGGCCGATTTTCGGTAAATATGCCGTTACCGACCGGTATTCAGACAAGTGAGATGTAGGAGTCCAAAAACGACTATTCGGTAAATATGAGGCGGTAAATACCGAATCATATTTACCGAATTCCAAAATACCGAATCAGATTTACCGAATACATACTTAACGAATCGGTAAATATGAAGTGGTAAATATGAAGTGGTAAAAATTAAAATGACATGTAGGAGCACTCGGTAATTAAGAAATCCAAGAAAATCGGTAAATAAGAGTCGGTAATTAACACGGATTGAAAGCAGGTGGTAACCATCAACAGTGCATATAAGCAATCCCAAAATGCAACAGCGTGGACAACATGGCCGCTATGTATGACATTGCAAGGCGCCTACGTCTACAGGCAGCAGGACTGAGGGTTTGGCGACGGGAGGAACGCATCTACAGACAGAAAGTTGTCTGCTGCAATAATGTTCTTTTTCCACCCCCGCCTGGGCGGCTGGATGTTTCCATCTGGCCTTCGATTCCAACCTTGAAAGCAGAGTTCAACAAGTTGTGCAGAATAAGAGCGCTATTGTCCCAAAAAGAGGTGCCTTTGACTTCCTCTCGTGAAACATTTGTCCTTCACGTTGCTAATACGCGCACTGAGGTACAGGCGCTTCTGAATACTGACCTCCCCCTGCATTTCGGCTCTTTGATCCATACTATTTTCAATGCCTCGTCCACGACCGGCCTGGCTCATTTTTTTAAACTTGTGGGCTCGGGTCTCGTGACCTCTTTCCAAACTATTTTTGGTGTGATTCCGGCATTTCTTCATTCACTTTTCTCGAGCATCTTTGGAGGTGTCCCGCTGCTTCTGGCGCTAGTGGCAGGTGTGCTGCTTTTCCTTTTTATACTCCGGAATGGCTGCTCCTTCTGTGCCACACGAGCACCTGTCCCGTCTGCATCTTCTTCGTGATAGGATGCTTGACTTTTATGGTACTTTGCCATTGGCGACTTTGAGCCTGGCTTATGGATTATCCTTCAGGTATTCCTACTTCACCTGCGTACAACCTGTATTTCACTGCCTGGATTGTCCCTTTGAATGGCCTCTGGATTTGTGCTTGACCAACATGGTGTCTCCGGTGCCGGATTTCGATCGACTGATGAGGCCCTTAGTGTCTCACGAGTTGGCCTGTTCTGGTGTCCGGATTATGGCCTGTGGTGCGGCGCATGGTATCCTGGGTAATTGGGACATCTCAGCGGCCGCCTACGACTTCTTGGCTATGAGCTATTTGGAGGAACATTCCGGGTGCCCTCTGATTGTGCTAGAGGCTCCGATGGATGGAGAACACGTATGTTCCTTCTCTTTACTTAATTGGATGGCTGAGACTTTTAGTGGCCCTGCAAACGATTTTTTGTTGGAAGCAGTGGCCACATATGCTGCCTATACATTCATGGATTAACTGGACTGTCGTCCATTGCGCCTGTGCTACTGGACAGCACCCTGGCGCAACATTTATTTCTTTTATTTCTCTTTTTTCTCTTCCTGATGGTCGTTTTGAGTTTTTTTATATACTTGCATTTTTTTTTAGAATTCTATGCTGCTATTTTTTGTAGTTTCGGACTTTGGCGCAGCATTGGTTACGCCTTGTTCTGCTCTGACGAAACTGAACTCTGCGTTCTCTCTTTTCTTGCCTATTGAATAGTGCTTCGATCAAGGGGGCGTGTAGTGAGTTCTCCCTGAATACGTACATACATTGTTAAGTTAGCATAACCACGTTAAATGTTAGAAAGCCATCTTTTTGTCTTTGCACACGACACTGCGTTTACATGTTATTTCTTAAATAAACTGCTGACTCGAGACTTGCTTCACACGAGAGCAATCTGTTGTTACCATCCCAAGCTCTGCGCAGCGACCTTGGTCTGTACATGGTGTGACAAACAGTCTGGAATATTACACAATGCATGTTTTCCACTCTAGGTTGATCGACCCACTGTTTAGCCATAACACACGCGCAGCTGCAAATACCTGAAAGTTGGGGCTTTTAATATCACAGACATCATGTTTATGATTCAGACCGAAGACGAGCCTTCCTGCGAGAAGACTCCTGTTGCTCCTGTGATGTGATTTCACTAAGCTGATCTTTGAGGTATGGGGTCCCCTATTCAAGCCTAAGAGACCTTCTATTGGCATAATAATAATATTAGCTTCTTAGTAAAGGGAAGGTGGTAGTATCCTCGGTATTTTCCGATTCGGTAAATACCACCTCGGTATTTTCCGATTCGGTAAATACCACCTCGGTATTTTCCGATTCGGTAAATACCACCTCGGTATTTACCGATTCGGTAAATACCACCTCGGTATTTACCGAATCGGTGAATTCCGATTCGTGATTACCGAATGTTACCGAATCGGTAACTGTTACCGAATTTTTACCTACATATAACTTACCGATTCTAATTTACCGATTCGGTACGGCTCGGTATTTAAGAAACGGTAAAATTTATTTACCTACATGAGGCCCTTTATATGTTCTGTTGACTGTGTTTGATATGTCCTGTCTAATGTGTTTTGATAGTTGTTTGTGTACAGGGTGCCTTAGAGGTATGTATTATTGGGAGCCTTATGACAACTAACAATAAATCTTATTTGACTCATTGAGTGTGATGCCCTTCATCTTCTGCCTTGCCAAATCAGGTGCATCCAATATGGAATCCGCTGTCCCCAGAACTCAGAGTCATATAACACATAGTCATACTACCATTCATGTTCCAGACAGGATCTGCGCTACACCCACATTCAACTTAGCAACAGAATTACTGCACAAGGTTCTGGTTTCTACATAACAGCAGAACTTTACACAAGAGGGCTTCATAGATAGTGGTCTCAATGGAGAAAAATTCTGGTCACACTATAAATTCACAAACATGGGGGCATATTCTCAAGGAGCTATCGCCGAGTTAATGGCACTTTATCGCAGCCAAAGTTGCGATAAATTTATCATCCTGTTCACAAGCTGGTGTTAACAGCCCATAACACCAGTTTAGCAGCCGCAAAAAACATCGCCACAGATGACCCCGGCAACTATCGCTAATGAGATGCAGAGTAGGCGTTCCCGTGTCAAAAGTCGCAACAACACCACTCCGCAACATTTTCAATGACCAGCCAGATCGGCGAAAAGACCACGAAACATGTGTTAGCAGCAGAAAATTAGCACCTGCTCTGACCTGGTGTAAAGTCGAACGGCAGCCTGCACCACAAAAGGGAGCCCAGCCCAGACCCACACCTGAAGAACAATAGATGCCATGGAGCCACTGAACATGCAGGCCGGACACCCAAGAGGGCCCCAACACCCACCGCCACCACCCCCAGGGCCACTCCCAGCCCCCGCCGCCCCCCCCCCCCCGGACAAACACTGAGGCAGCTCAGACAAAGACAGCGACCCTCCTAAAATGCACCAACCTCACAGACTCAACACCAGAGAATGTTATTGCCCACTACATGCTCAAAGGGACAACCCTCCTCCGCATCCTGACCACCATTGCCCTCAGGCTGACGGTACCAACACAGCGGACAACTAACATCCCACCTCAGACAAAGCTGCTGGCCGTGCTGCACGTGTGGCTTCTGGTACTCTCCAACCAACATCCGCCTGAGACGGAGGAGTCACACAGCCAGGCCAATCCAAGTCCCAAACAACGGTCATGGATGACACCATCAGCTTGGTACCCCACTATCTATACTTCCCACACACTGCGCAGGAACAGCCAGAGACCAAGCAAGGCGTGTTCGCCACAGCTGGCTTCCCACACGTGGCAGGGGGCAATTGACTGCACACATGTCCTACTAGTGGCCTCTGGCAACACTGCACACAATAAGCACAACAGAAAGCGCACATATCCCACCAATGTGCAGGCAATAGTGGACCACTGGGGAATCTCTGCCAACGCCGCCGCAAACCACCCAGGCAGTGTGCATGATTCCTACACCTTCCGATAGTCCATCATCAACCTGCGCCATCAGGATGGCACCTACTGAAATGCACTGCTCGTTGGCCAATACCAAATGCACACACCACATACCTCAACTCCACAATCATGCAACACACAACACAGGAAATGCACACGTCTCAAGCTCACATACAACATGCACACCCACCAGACACGACAGCACAACTCACTGTGGGAACCTGGGCCAGCCATGTACATTAGCCATCAACGGCATGGTACCTCGGCCACACAATAGCAGAATGTCAGAAGAGGTGGGGACCAGGCATGTGCGAAGGAGGCAAGTGACCCATGAATGAGAATGTATACAATGCCAAGTGTGGTGTGGATGTGCTATCCAGACTGCAGTATGCAGACCACAGACATATCCATGTCGACACACACCGCTGGTGTTTGGAGTGTAGTGGACAGTGGACGCAACCATGTCACCTCAGCCAGTGGGGAAGATCGTGGAAATGTAACTTGTTACGTCCCCCCCCGTAAGCATGAGCAGAGTGGGCTGGCCTGGCATACGCCAGGCCAGCGTAGGGGTGTGTATAAAAGGCACGTAACTCTGGGCATGGTCCTCTTCCGGAATGTCCAACGTCTCAGCCAGGGCGGCGCCTCTCACCCCGTCATGAGGCCTACGCCGTGAGCGGTGTTGCCAGCGATCCTGTGCGCCTGCTGCACCCCGGGACGCTGGTCCCCGAACTAGTCCTGCTCGCCCCTGCGCACACAGGCCTCAATGCCCACCTGCCGACACCGGCGTGTGTCGAAGAGGGCCCACCATGTGCCGGAGCAATCTTCAAGCCCGAGGCCAGCGACCTTGGCACCACCTCAGACCATCACGGCCTCCGCAACACAGGCCCGCAGTACTCCTTTCTCATTGACGTACTCCACCGGTATGCACAGAGGACAAGTAGGTCACACATTTGGAACTGAGTCTTGATTACACCATGGCAGAGCACATTAATCATGCTGAGTGTATGTCACTATACACCCTTCGATGTGGTGCCACCAGGTCTTAGTAGTACATCACAACCGCAAGATTCTGTGGGCCCACGCGGACTACTGCTCTCGGCCTACACTGCACTCGAGTAGGTCACAGAATTGGAACTAAACATCGATTATTCAAAGGCAGAGTACATACCATTGCACGCAAGGAGAGGCATAAGAGGATGACGCTTTGCATGTGAGAGGAAAAAAGGATCATCGTTACGGAGGTGATCGAACACTACCGACAACTGGCCTGGTGTCACTAACTCTGTGCATCCCGAGCCTGCAACACGTGGCTGTGGCCCACTGCTGACCGCTGCCTCCGGCCTACACTGCAGTCCAGTAGGTCCCAGAGTCTTGATTTAGCAATGCCGGAGTTCATATCATATCAGTGTACCGGCATCATCGCAGACAGCATCCCCTCTCGGCCCCGGTGCCACTAAGTCTGTTCCCCGACATTCATGGATATTCTCTGGTCGTACATTGGTGGCGTCTGAGTCTATGAACTAGGGGGTAGTTTTCATCCTCATGCAGCTGATACCGAACTGGTGGTGGCAACGAGGCTGTCGCTTTCCACTCCTCCATTTGCTGCTTCCGGAGAGCTTCTGCCCTCTGCATCATGCCCTGGAGGACACCTTCCACTGTCCCTCGCAACCCTCCGCCACATTCACCTTCCACATCGATGTGGACCTGCTCAGTCTGCGTGGCCCTACCTCAGTGGACCGCAAGTCATCCTCCCATGGCTGTGTGCCTGTGCCGGCCGCTGTGCATCTGGGGCCACTAACTCTGTGCAGCTCAAGTCAGGGACCCTGTCTGAATGAATATTGGATGACCTCTGTGACGGTGGTCTTGGGGTCATCAACGCCATGTGCATGTGGCCCTGCGCTGTCTGCTGCCTCCGTCCTCAACTGCCGACCACCAGGGCTCACACATCAAATCAAGTCCTTACCGGCCCAGACGTTGCATCACCGCAGGAGGCACACGCCACCATCGCCAGGGCCAACTCCAACCATCATCTGCTAGAGTCAAAACAGTGGTAATGGCAGACTAACGGAGTTGCTCAGACCTGTCGTGGATGCCATCATCTGCCTGATCCCCTGGTCAGCACGCCAGGTGCCACTGACTCAGTGCACCGCAACCCATGGACCGTTACCGATTGGGTTTTGTGCTGTGGAGAGGTTGTGCAGCAATGTCACCTCAGGCAGTGTGGGAGACCTGGGACCTTGATGAGGAAGTTGATGCAGGTATAACACACCCCACTGCATCTGCATCAGGAATAACCCAAAGGAACACAATACTAGACATTTTCTTCACATGAGCGCGGTCATCTCTAGTGCCCCACCCTCAGTGCACTGCAACTCACTGACACTTCTGTTTGTATGTTCGGTGATCACTGTACTTGCTCCGTCTCCCTCCATGTTGCTCAGCAGTTGACTCTGTTATGCAGGTGTTTTCTGTTTCCATTGCACTGGTGTCCACTGTTCAAGTTGTTGCCAGCACCAACACTCCATGCGGGCTGGCTTATACTCATCCCACACACATCCAGCACAGGCATCACTGTACATGTACATGTGGCCCTGCCAATAAAGGGGCCGGGCGCACATGCCCGTAGCCAGTTCAACATAATATATGCGTGTGTCCCTGTGGTCTTGTTGTATGCATGAGGGCCCTGGGCCCTACGACATTACATTGTGCTGTGTACAGCGGACGCAGACATGTCACCGCAGGCAGCGGGTTAGAGCTTGGACATGTAGCTTTGTCATCACCCACTCAATTCATAAGGGGAGTGGACTGGGCCATCGTACGCAGAGCCAACGTGGGTGTGTGACTGATATGTGCGTGCCCCTGGGCGTGGTTCTGTACTGGGAATGTGCATCTGCAATTGTCTCTATGGCAGTGTGGGTCTCCTTTGTGGGGTGTAGGTGGTTCTCTAAAGGGTAATAGACACCCACATATGTGATCTTGTTCACCTTCCATGGGTTCCGGCCACCTCCTTTTGGCGTTCTGACACCTGGCATTGGGGTGCCATGTGTGGGTCGGTGAAGTGTTGTGAGCCAGCCATACTTGCGGGTGCTTCATGCTGTGTGGTCTGTTGTAGGGGCTGGGTTCTCCTCTAAGTAGCTTGGCTGCCCTCGTCCTGGTGGTGGGTAGCCTGGAATGTCCATGGGCTGTTATAGGGCGTCTGTGGCGAAGGTGTGGTGGTCCTCTCCGGCATCACTTATGTGTGGTCTTCTGTGCTCTGCAGGAGGTGTTGTGTGTCCCTCTGCAATGTGAAGGGGAGATTCATGTTAACATTGTGTTGACATGTGTTTTGGCGCATTGTTCTTGTTTACATGCAGACTGTATGACAATGTACATTGTGACTGTTTTGGAGATGCAGGATTTAGATGCAGGACAGTGTACATTTAGACTACATGACGGATGTGAGGTTGTATGAGTACATTTCCATTTCACAGTTTCCAGCTCTGTCAGATGTAATAGGCCTGTTTCTGCGCGTGTGTGGAGCCAGTTGTGTCCTCTGTTCTGCAGTGTCGGGGTTGCACATTGTTGTCAATGAGGATGGGGTGTTATTGCTATGTGTGTGTGCTACAGTGTGCCACGGGGATGAGGGACATGATCCAGGGTCATTGTGGGTGTGCAGTGTGCTACACATCGTTGTGCATGTGTGCCATTGTGCCCATCTCCCCCTGTCCCCCCAGTCCCTGGTCTTCACTCACCCTGTTGATGTTGTGTCAGGTCCTCCTTGCACCGTCTCCACACTGTTGACTGTGGCCTCCGTTTCCTCCAGCTCCTCCTGTGGCGCAGGACTCCCACCTTCTGTCGCCGTTGCTGCCTTTCTGTTGGCAGTGGCTTTATGCCTGGTTTAGATTTTCACATCATGCCAGCGCCTCTTGGCCTCCTCCCTTGGCCTCCTCCATTGGCCTCCTCGACACTCCGACTGCATTCCCAGTGGTCTAATTGTGGGTCGGTTGATGGTAGTGTTCTGTCACCTCCGTAACGCTGATCTGGTTTCGCTGCAGACTGCACCCTGTCTTCCTCTCCCTCTAGTCCCTGGCCTTCCCCGACCCTGTTGTACCTTGCTGGTGATCTGTGAGGCTTGTGGGGTTTGCGTTGGCCACGGCGCTCGGGCAGGGTGCATTCATCTTGCTACGCACTTTGGATTGTTTCTGGTGTGTTGTTTTTGTAGCTTTTATAGTGCATTTTCCTGCCAGACGTGTGGGGTTTGCAGGCCTGCCGCTAGTTTTCGTAGCTTTTTGTATTGCGATTGGCTTCATCGCAGCTTTTTTTGCATTCGTGTTTTGCATTTTTGCGGCATGGCGTTGATTTTAGCGCGGCCATTTGACGCGTTATCTGGTGACTATAGCATGGTACCGCCGTGTTGTGAATACTTAGTTAACACGGCGTAATTTTCCCACGATAGACTGCGATGTTGAGAGTTGCGTTAAGTTACTTTTGCGATGGTTATCACACGTTCTTGAGACTATCCCCCATGGTGCACTGCTAACGCCGCTTTACGTGATCTATCCAGGGCAAGGACAGTAGTCCATTGCCTAATATGAGGGCCTCCTTGGTGCATCCCCACCTAGGCCAGAGGACAGGTCCTGGAGCTTACACTGTCATGGAGAGGCCTATGCCTCTGGGCATGCCCTAAGTTCACATGACACCAGGGCCAAAATAAAAGTCAGCATACAGTTTCACATGCAGGGCAGGGGTGCACACTCATATACCATACAGGGGACATTCATGTTCCAACACTATTGTATTCTGTGAGGCTACACCTAATTTGAAAGCCTGCATATGGGACTGGAGATGCTTCAGGATCAATTTTACTTTGGCCACATTTACTGAGTGACAAGGTCACTTTTCCCAAAGGATTATGGTAGTTAGAATTTGTAATTTATTCAATACTCTAAATTGGTAGTGAATAATTTATTGGAATGTATTCCATTTCAATTTATGGTTTGTTTTAATGTAATTAACTGAAAAAATAGTTAAGAATTAGGGTACAATAATCTTACTTATTGGTTTAATTATATTCATTGTAAAATAAATCAATAAAATATACAGTTAGAACTAGTGGTACATTAAAGCAATGTAATAAAATGAATTTAAATGGCATTAATTATAGTGTTGATTCTTGAATAACAAGACGTTTATTACATTTTAATGAATTAAATAGTAAATAAAGAGAATTTATATTAATATTGTGGCACTGGGGTTATGAGAAGAGTTACAGTTAGATTATCTCTAATGCTAATTAAGTAAAAACATGCAATTTAGTTGAATTTAGGTACAGGATAAGGGTTAATATTAGTAACATTTAAAGCAATGAAGAAAAAAATGTAATTAAAGAAATAGTGTGCTTTGTGGCAAAGTTTAGGGTTTTGACAAGGAGGGAAGTGAAGATAGGGCGAAAAATATGGAACAAAGAAATCATAATTCCAATGCTATGGATAGGTGAGCGATGTCAACCTAGTTCTTGGTTGCTTATGTTCTAGAATACCGTGATGTGCTGTTTCCAGGGTGTTTAGAATGCTTGGGATTGAATTAGAGATTGGGAGGTGGAGAGACTGTTGCTGGAACCGTACGCTCCTGATGGATGGGGTCTTTGTACAGCAACTTGGCAAATAAACCCGGTATTTCCTATAATCTTGAGTGAGTTTATCTTTTCACACTGGCGATGACAGCTATTATTGAGCCGGGATCAGGATCTGGGCTATCACCAGGAAGTTTGCTAAATCTGGGACACATTCAGCATCACCTGTACGTTGTCTGCTTTCTGTAGGAAGCAGTGATTTTTACTTCCAGCTGGACACAAAACAAAGACCTGACATGAAGAGCCATCAGTTCTCTTTTAGTTCGATTATTATCCTGCCTGGAAGCTATCTGGAGCCTAACACCTAAATGCCAATGAAATGTAGGGAAGGAAAGGTACACAGATTGTTATCGCTTCAAAAGTGCTTAAGAGAAACTGCGATTTAGAGGCAGGTTTTTGACTTTGTTCAACACCTGTATGTAAATGATATGCATGCGCTGTTGGAATGTCAGACACATCTCTCTGGATGAGTAATTGCAATGATAGTGATTTTTAAATAGCACTTTCTATGTTATTTTTACTTATTTTCTAGCGCTACTCGCCCCAATGTAGGGTGTAAGGACACTTTATAGAGCACAACATTATAAGGAGACAAGAAATCGTTCAAGTGGGTATATCAATGTAAACAAACTGTTACTTAAGGCAATTGGGGTTAGATGGTGTAGGAGTCACATATTGCCTATATTGGCAGGCTCTATATGTTAAGAGTGCATGGTCTGAGGAAACATAAAGTAAGGATTTAAATGGTAATCCAATGGTGGGGATTGTCTCTGCAGATAAGACTTTATTACTGCCATATGGGACCCTTTTTAGTAATATTAGAATAATGAAAGATTGAAAAAATTAAACCCATGCCTTGCAGTTTGGATGTTACTCCTTAATGCTGGTTAATAGCTAACTGTGCTATATATGAAGGGTTGCAATTTATGAACTGCAAAGTAACAAAATATCTCTCTGACAGAAAAGATGTAACTCACTGAGCTATCAGCATAAAATACAAATCTGTGATCTGCTTGTTACATAATGTGCTTTGCAGCAGGCACATTAACCCTCTATGCTACTTTAATTCAAAACTATGACTAGACACAACACAGATTTATCCAGCAAGTGCATTAACCACCAGAGTTATCTTGCCATTATTATTATCCTCCACCCGTGCCCTCTGTGTTACTTTCTGCATGGCCCCCACCCTCCCCATGTTGTTTTTGCTCTCCCCTGTTGCTTCAATGCACACCCTCTGATTTATGCTTTAAATAAAAAATTGGTAACTAAAAAGAAATAAAAAGCCAGTGTCATTTTGTTGGTGCACGCGTGTGTGGTGCGTGCACAGCGCTCTCGTCAACAGCTTTTGTAAAAATGTTTAACTTTTTCCACACTGCACAGCATCAGGGATACTGTGCAGCACGGCTAAAAAACACTGGCAAAGCCAATAGGTCACAAAGTTGAGATCTATTGGCTTTACCAATGTTTGTTTGAGATTGCATGCAATCTGAGGATGCAAAACTGTTGAAAGAAACAGCATTACTTGCTTGTGAGACAGTGCTATGTTGGGTACTTTTTAATAGCCCTAGCAAATACTCTACCCCCAGAAAGCCTGCTGCTATATAGCCCCATGAACAAGAACACCTTATCAGTTCAACGGCTGGCACCATAAAGTAAGGCCTAGACCCATCTACGGAGCGCTCTTGGCTGCCCTCTCGGTCAGCAGTAACCTCATGATCATAGCAATGTGAGAGAGTATACGGGGTAAATAATGCAAACATTGAAGAGAAGATTCTGCAAATGCTGGGGCGTATATCTTCCTTTGTTCTCCCTTAATGTTTGGCTCGGTAGAGGTCAGGTGGAAGCAAACAGCTTGTGGCCAATTCTGGAAACTTCTAATATTGCAAAGACAAACCTTCCCCTCTCCATTTTAGATGATGAAGCTGGCCAAACAAACTATCACACTGCACTGAAGTATACAACTCTTTACAGGGTTATAAACCGAGAACATGGGTGCTGGGCTGGGTACCCAGTCACAACTATGACCTCCTCCCAAAGGAAAAACCTCAAACAATGTGTTCTTCACAGCCTGGGGCACCACACCCCAGCATCTCTGGCTACGGCTTTTCCTCCTCCGTGTCCTGTGGTGAGGTTGCCACCTCGCTGCAATCACTGGGCCCACTTGTTTCCAGACCTGGGCTTTCATTTGACTCCCTGCGCTGCTCCGGAAGTTGAGGGTTCTTGCCTGGAAGTAAACCACATCCTTCCCCATGCCCTGACGTCATGCCATGAAGATAATCTCCTCCCTTCCGGTGTCCTGAGGAGAAGAATGCCACGGCACGGGGTATGAAGCAGAAGCACACAGGAATCTTTTTATGAAGCGAGCAGGTGTGTTGTCATTGGGGCCCGCGGCAGCCGTTCTATGGGCTGGTATCTCTGCTCCTGACCCAACAGGCACTGGATTTCGGTGCCAAAGAAAGGTCTAATTTAAGAGAGACGAGGCATTAGTGCCAAACACGCTATTTCTAGTCTGTTCTTGGCTCGGATAATCTGCTGCTCTGAAGTTCTTTTGTTTCCGTGTTTGTTTTTCCCTCTCTTCCGCGCTTCAGCAGCGCACTTTTACTGCCCTTATTTGTTTAGTGGCTTTTTCTTGTTATTTGCGTTGTCGCTCCCTTTAACGCATCTCGGCTGGAGCCTTGGCAGGCCCAAATAGGGTGACCATCGCGCACGGAGGCAAATTCAGGGCAGTGGCTATAAAAAGTCAGATCAAAGGGTCAAAATTCAGGAGAAAAATTCAGGACAGGAGGTAAATGCTACGGACATATTTGAGGAGGTTGTGCAGTTATGAAGTAGATGGTTGACACTCTTACAAATCAAAAGAGGTTTGTGTTCTTTGGTATGTTTCATATACATCAAACACTCACATGTAGCTGGGCTTAATTAAAAATTAGAATACTAGCCAGCATTTGCACACTAGACAGAATTTGACCATTGACATTAGAGGCATTTTCCAATTCTACCACCATACCACAGTTACCTTGTGAATGGGGGGATTTGTGAAACTCCAGAAACAGGGTGCCGAGGTAAAGCTGCATTTTGATAAGGGGAGGCAAGGCAGAAGCCACCAAGCAATGGAACTGAATAGCTACAGAGGGCCAGAAATATGTCCAACAGGAACATATGTGAATGTAACAACTCAAACCTAAGGAACGTACACACACCAACTTACCATACACTACAGTATAGCTCAGCCATATATTTCCCATGGGTAACAACTACATGTATAGCCAAAATGTATGCTGAAATTTGACCTCCACCATAGTTTTTATCATCAAAAACCTCTGTCTCAATTATGTGCATCTATCATCCAGCTAACTTTCCTATGAACTCGATTCAGAAATGTATCAATACCTTTACTGCCTTCACTTGGCATAAAAAAAATCAGAAATAAGTCCCCACTTGCTGTTTGTGTTCCTCAACATCATTTCTTCTACTTCAACGTTTCTGTATAAAACAACTGTTAAGGTGGGAAGCCATTCTCTTTTAGCCCCCCGCCCCCCACCACCACTGGAACTCTCTTCCCGGATATCTGAAATACACTTCCTAGCCCAGTATGTCCTGGATAAAAAGTTAAACTCTTCTCCTCTCTTGATCTCTTTGTATCACTGGCCAAAATTCCATTTTATCGCCAAGAGACCTTATGGTGTCGATGCACCGTAAAAATTCACATTAAAATAGCACAGCATATCCAGCACAGTGATATCCCATTGGATAGGTGGTCGAACTACCCAGCCTTCAAAATCTTTAGTTGACATCCAATGGGGCCCCTGCCCACAGGTGTGGGAAAACTTGCATCAAAGCCACTGCAGAGAGTCTCAACTGTGGAGGAAGGGCAGGGACCAGGCCTAGTCACATGGCCAATATGTCCAGGACTTCTGGTCCTGAACCCAGTAGTTAAATTCCATACAAAAAGACTGCATCCTTTCTGAAAGAGCAATTCCATGGCAACTAAAGAGAACAGCTCTTAGCTCAGCCAACACCACATATGCTCTGCTACCGGCATTGCTAACTGCCACTTTATTTCACGTTAGTATAGCAATTCCAGCTGCGGAAAAATATTTTAAATTTAAAAAGCATATTTTGGATTATTTCACTTCAGCACATTAGATTATATTAGGGCACTGAAAAGGTTTTTTTTTTTTTTAAATTAGTGAACCAGACCCTTTCTGCCCTGAACATTTTGTCATTGACTCAAGGACAAGTCAAATTTCATGTGCCTCCTATAAAAGCCTTTATTGTACTTGAAGGTGATTTAAAATATGATGATCTCAGTCAAGGAGGCACAGTGAAGAAAAATAATAGGATCACATAGTTTGCTCATGGTGGCAAGCAGGGATTGAATATGCTATCACAAAAAAATCTAAGACAGGGTGTTTAAATCTGATGTGAATCAGTAGCCCCACAAGCGAGGACGCCTTGAGTGAGCCAAAGACAATTCAATTTGTAGTCTATAGAGACACATATCAGTGAGACTTTCCTTTGTACTTCTCTGTCTGTGAATTGAAAGGCTTCTGCTTCAGGTTTCTTCATTGAGGAAAATGAGGCAATGCAAGGTGAGAGTTCCTGCATATACCAGGCAGTTTATACTAATGTGTTCTATATTTGATGTTGATCATTAAAAAACAAAATAGCCATGTTCATAGGAAATCCATTTTGCTTTCTTTTGCACATTACTGTTTTATGCTTTAAAAATGTCAATTTTATTTGAGGCATGAAAACATAGATTTTTTTTTCTTTGATAATGCCGATGCAGTAAGCATGTTCAAACCTTCCGCCCGGGTCAGATTTATTACAGATCTCCTGGCCAGACAGAAATAATGTACATATTATGCATTATGAAGCCACTGTTGGTTAATGCAATCACCGAACCACAGAATTAAATCCTTGATAGTGTAGCGGGGAATAGTGACTTGTTAAGATAAGAAAAAGTTCTTCCAATTATAGATTTTAGTAATATTCAGAGTGTACCGGAAAAACATTTTTATAATTGTCTTTTGGAAGGACTCACTAAAGAAGTAACACTCTCTCAAAAACAAGAACCTTTGTCTTCAGAAAGCTTCAAGGGATTCCATCAGTTAAGGCCTATGTCGGCTTCCAAGCAGCCTTTACATTAGCTGATTAGTCAATTCTATATATTTACATTTCTTTCAGGCAACAGACACCTTGGCAAGAAGGCTTGTTTCAAGTTTAGCTCTCCGCCCCTCCCTTTGGATCACAGCACCTCAGCTGAGGCATCTAAACAGTTGGAGTTCACCTTTGTCTTTTAGCACAAAGGCTAAAACTATGGAAAAATGCAGTCCGTTGAAACATAGATCAAGGGCAACAGACATTAGGGCTAATTTACGGGCAGTCCTTGTAAATTACGGACGGGTGGTAACCCTAGCCCCAAAGAGGCAGGATTGGCATAGAGATCCTGGCAATGCTACAAAGAAAGGGCGAGTGGATAAAGAAACATCTTACACATGGACAACAATTTGGGGTAGGAGCTGTTACTTCGGACTTACCATCTTCTACCTCAGACATTGTCCTCGGTACCCCAAGCCTCAGGGGTTACGAAGGCAGCAGCATGACCAAACAAGCATTTGCAATGCAATAGGTCTCGCATTAGTAAAAGTTTGAGCTTTTGGCGTTGAAAATAATAATGCAACACCAATAGCTCTAATTTTTAGTAATGCGAGGCCTATTGCCAACAGACAGCTACACAAAAATAACGATGAACACAAAAATCACTCTCAATAGAAAGCAACAAGCTCCAGACTCCAATGCCAAACAATTGCTTAACCTCAGGGTGACGGGGTGCCAGGTCGAACATTCGCAAAATGTTTCAGTTACTCTCTCCATCTCGACGGCAGGATACAGTATTGTTGCATAATAACAAAATAATTAATCATAAACAATTTGTAAAACGTGAAAACTTGTGCCGTGGTTGCGTTGAAAGGTGGGCCAGGCGTTCCTCCAGTGATTGCGGCCTTCAAATGCACAGGATGTCTTTTTAATTCAACTGCTGATTAATATATTTAAATTCAATTAAAGAAACGAAACAAAAAGCTGAATGCTGGCAGTACTGACCCAGCCTGAATCGCCCGGGGACGTGTGTAGGTTTCCAAGAAATTTTTGGTCCATTTACTGCTGTGCTGTGAAAGGCGTTAACGAAGGGGTTGTGTGGTGCCCGAGGCGGATTCTTAGATCTTAATCATAAAAGCCTTACGCACGCACACCCAGATTGACTTAGATAGAGTGGCACAGACATCCATGCCCATGCACTTTTAAAGAAATACACAAACCCGCACACTCAGCTAGAAGGGAATTCACACACAAAGGCGGCCAAAAAGATTACATTATGGACTTGGCCCATTTAGAGGTGCTGGCAATGGTAAAATCGACCGAAAATTATGTTTTTACTAAATGTAAATGCAGGTACGTAGCTTCAGATGGGCTGTTTGGGCGGGACACCCCCTTATGATTTCTCAGTCCGGTCATGCTGCGAATTGCCATGCCAGGGTGCAAGGCGAGCGATCAATGGGCAGGTACCGCCGCCATGGCACCTCATTTACGAAGAGTCAAGAGAACAGTTAATGCAATTTACAACCAGCTCTGATAATATGAAAAGACAAGCGTGACCAAGGCGGACCGCACTGAAAGCGGACCACGCTGAAAATAAAGATACACAATACCATCACAAAACACATGCCAGCAGGGGGAGGAGAGGCTGTCAGGCCGGGGGCACCCACCTTCCTGTGCAGCCGCAGCTGGCCGGTAAGGATCGCCAGCAGGGTGGGGTCAGGCTCCTTCACACTCACGCACACATGCCAGCACGGGGTGTCAGGCCGATCACGTGCACATGCCAGCAGGGGGTGTCAGGCTTGTCCACACTCACTCACACATGCCAGCAGGGGGGTGTCAGGCTCGTTCCAACTCACTCACACATGCCAGCAGGGGGGTGCCAGGCTCGTTCACACTCACTCACTCACACATGCCAGCAGGGGTGTGCCAGGCTCGTTCACACTCACTCACACATGCCAGCAGGGGTGTGCCAGGCTCGTTCACACTCACACATGCCAGCAGGGGGTGTCCGGCCGATCACTCTCACATGCCAGGAGGGGGTGGGGAGGGTGTCTGCCGGGGGCACCCACCATCCTGCGCAGCCTCAGCTGACCGGTAAGGATCGCCAGCAGGAGCATCTTGAGCAGCAGTGTGTTCGCCATCCTCGTGGCCGTGCGAGGGCTGCTCTCTGCCGAGGGTCACCGAGCAGTGCGTGGCTGCGCTGGGAAGAGGCACTAGGTAGTCAAAGGGGGGAGGAAGGTGACTCAAAGGGCAGGGAGTAAGACAAAAGGGGGTCGAAGAGGAGGCAGGGAGAGGAGGGGAGAGAGCTGCGAGGGAGGAAGAGAGGGGGCCTCAACGGGCGGGAGAACCTGAGCGTGGGCTGAAACGCCGGAGGGAGGGAAAGCGAAAGCACGCCATGCGCGCGTTGAGGGATACGCATGCACTGGCTGAGGGCGGCTGGTGCGTGTGTGTTTGTTGGCGCAGGGGGCGTAGAACTCGGTGAAGCAGGCGCTGCAGGAGTTCAGCAGGTGAGAGCAGGCCGAGTCGGAGTACAAGATGACCAGCGGGTCTTCCCGGGAGTACATGCCGGCCCAGCGACTGCGAAATATTCGTTGTTGCTTTGAATTGCGCTTGCATTAGTGGTTTGCCTACCAGGCACTAGGACCGGGGGCTCATGCCGATATGTTTAGCTGCCCGGGGACTGCCCCAGGGTAGCCAGCGATGGGGGTGGCTGGCCCGCTTTGGATTACACTCGGGCAAGACTGCCCGCGAGTTCTCTCCTCGCTTCCCCCTTCAGCCAGACCGGGTTTCCTGACAGCCGGGATCACAGATCCTTTATCCTGTCCCTAGGGGGGGTGATAGCGCGACGGCCTAGGGGTGCAAGGCACACTACACGCGTTGTGTAGAGCAACACAACATAATGGCTAGAGCGTGGGACTTTGAAGCTGGGGAATCCAGTTCGAGTCTCGGCACCGACCCTCAAACATCCGGTGATTCTGGGCAAATCGCCTAGCTCCCAGCGCTAAAAAGGAATGGGCCCGCTTGTTTACGCTTGAATGAAGAAGGCAGTATAGGGCGCCCTGAGCACCAACCCTCCCGTTCGCTATTAGCGGATGTAGTGCGGCATGTAGTATGACGGAGCGCGCATAAGGCTCGAACCTGTTAATATGTACACATTGAAATGGCGCAAGAGGCGCGAGCACTGGAGTTCGAGGGCTAGGTAATTACCGCAGCATGTGGGTACCAAGGTACAGGTGGCGCAGGTCCATCGTACCTCTCTGGTGTGGTTCTTGTATTTTTACCGCTGCGCCATAGCCATAGTTCAGGAATTGAGAGGGGCCCGAGTCTTTATGAGCGCGTTCACAAAGAAACTACTGCCTCGAGCCTAATTAACACGGCACCAAGCACCAGCTGTACACGTTACATGCAAGCGCCAAAAGCCCTGCGGATGCCCAAATGCTGCGTTTTTAACGAGTGAATGTTCACGAAAGTGAAACTGCATGCTGACTTGCGAGGGAAGGGGGACAGGAGATGTGCACGCCGCGTGGCTGTAAGCGCGTACACCAACTCAAATCCGCCAAGAGCCTGCGCGTGCCCATCTCCTGTCCCACTTCCGAGGCAAGTCAGCAACAATAGATCTCGCTGGCGACAGCGCTTCGCGCTGCGTTCGCCAGGCGAGACCTAAAAACTAACAGGACTCTAGCAGCCCTCTTTACTTTAATTTACACTTCCTACCCATTCCCTGCCCCCTTCACAGCATGAAGTGGGGCTAAAGGGGGGAGAAGGGGTAAACCTTGTAATGTCATTAATAGTTAAAGGGTGTGAAATAAGGTGACCACCTACCATCGAGGCACATTCTGGGCACGGACTGTAAACATTCAGGAAAAAGTTTCAAAATCCAGGCCAAAAAGTCATGAAAGAAGTCAATTTTACAGACACATCTGTGAAGTCACACAATCATACATCGGTAAGTAAATAGATGGCTGACACAAGTATACGTATATTTATATATTTTGTTTTGTGTAAGATGTAGCAGTATTGAGCATCATCTGTACCTGGACTTATATACAGATTAAAAACTAGCAGATATTTGCAAAATTTGAATTCCCACTTTAGAGACAGTTACCACTCGATTCTGTCCCCTGCCCTGAATGACAAAACAAAGCAGTGCTCTGTTGATAAACGTGGATTTCCAGCTCATGGGTAGTAATAGTGCAGAGAAAGAGAAATATAGAGTAATTGGTTATAGAATATTTGAAGGAGATAGTGTGTGCGTCAATGTACTAAAGCCCCTTTGATGAAGCATAGAATAAAATATGCTCACGAACAATGATGCAAGAACAATTGCACCGTCAAATCTAAAACCATGAATGAGAGTTAGAAAAGGAGCACAGACAACAATATCCAAAATTCCACATATAGAGTCCTCAATCATCATGCCAGAGATATGCCAAACTATGCACCACCATAGGCTCTGGACAGTGCACCATTACCCACTGCATTGTGTATGTCCATCAACAATATAACTCACCACGACATGTAGCACAGGGCACTACAACTCACAGAAGAATGCCCCACCACCCACAGCATATTTAACTATAATCTGAGGAACATTGCTCCTTCACCCTTAAAACTGTGCACCACCACCTTTGGTAAAGTGCACCATCACCCACTGATTAATGTACCCCTGCCAATGACCTAGTGCGTCAACATACATAGTACAGTGCACTAATACCACAAAATGATGGGAATTAGGCTCAGTTTACAGTATATCGGGCAGGTGAGGTAAGGTGGCCACCTTACCTCTGAAAAACATTCAAGGGATTTACATTGGCTGCCAGTGCTATATGTAACCATTCACCATCTACACTTTCGTTTATCTACACATTCTCCACCCATTCATCTAAACCCTCTTAATTCATCCCAAACACTATCCCTCCAACCACCTGTAATGACGCAGATGTAGCAGTGCCAGGACCAAATGGGTCAGGCACTAGGACCGGCCTGAGTGGGGAGCAGGGCGGGCGGAAAGGGAGGAGCAGAGGGCTAGGGACGGTAGTTAGCCGTTAGCCCTGGATGAAGATAGAGGCTAATAAAGGAGCTGCCTAACAAGACCCTGTGTCCGTGTCTTTTGTATCCCTGGGGATACTACAACTGGCGACGAAGGTGTTCGAGCTTCCACGTGTGCGTGAAGCGATCGACGAGACACGCCAGCTAGCCTCGCGTGTGAGGCTGGGAGCGCGACGACAGAAGTGCCCACCGGGAGTCCACCCCGGCGGCAACAAATCAGGAGCTCGCCCCGCGTGTGGAGGCTGGAGCGGAAAGCCCAAGGAGCCAACCGGGAGCCCACCCCAGCAGCGACTGGCCCGGAGCTGCTCGCCCTGCGTGTGGGGCTGGAGCACGATACCTGAAGAGCCTACCGGGAGCCCACCCCTGCGGCAATGGTGAATAGTGCCCAAAACAGAAGAAAACAACCTCACCTGGCTTGGTAGCGGTGCCCAACAGCGGAGCCCCAGTGAGTGAAATCAAGCGCTAATGAGCGCGGTGTCTCCGGTGTTTGAAAAGCCAAAATCTCGCTGTACACGAGATTCTCACAGCGGCCATTTTGAGATCAGGCGCGAGATTTGCCCGATCCCCTATCAGGAACCATCGGCGGCCATCTTTAAGTCAGGCAGCTGAGCCAAACAGCAAACAAGCATTGATAAATGACACGGAAGTAACAAACAAGAATTGGTAAATGCAATAGAAGCAACAAACAAACATTGGTAAATGCAATAGAATCAACAAACAAACATTGGTAAAAGCAATAGAAGCAACAAACAAACAATGGTAAATGCAACAGAAGCAACAAATAAGCATTGGCGAAGGCAACAGAGGTAACAAAGAAGCACTGGCGAGTGCAATAAAACTAACAAACACACTGGCGAGTGTAACGGAGAGCATACAAAGTCTGTAAAAACAATCAGCAATAACGGTCGAACGATGCCTGACCCAGCTCCCACAAGCATATTCGGAGCCTCATTCCTGCGCCGCCCTGAGCCCCTCGTTCTTGAATCTGGTGGGGGCATGGGTCCGCGATGGCAAGAATGGATAGAAGATTTCGAGAACTTCATGAAAGCGTCCAAGGTGATGGACCTTGAAGAACAACTGTTCGCTCTCAAGAACCTGATTGGCAAGGAAGTTGGACGAATCATAAAGGAACTGCCTGCTGAATCCTCTGGTGCCTATGACAAAGTCCGCGAAGCACTGGATCGCAAGTTCCTACACAAAAGGAATGTTGACTACGAGCGGTACACATTTAATCTGGCCACACAAGAGAAAGGTGAGCAAATGGGGGTATTCGTCACTCGTCTGAGACGACTGGCGAGATACTGTGAGTTTGACAAGTTTTCAACCGAAGACGCTCTTCGGCTGAGAGTCATAGAAGGCTGCCTCTCGGAACCACTGAGACGCAAATTGCTCAAGAGAAGCTACTCGCTGGACGAGATTGAAGAGATGACGAGAGTAGATGAACAAGCCGATGAACATGCGAAGAAAATAGAAGCCGGGAAGGGTGAGAGAAGGGAACAAGCATTCAGGATGCAGTCTCGGCAAATGCATGGAAGATCCCCACCACAGGTGCGATCCAAGAAACATCACCACCAGTCAAACAAAGGACATATTGGCCTTGGACACAAAGGCAGAACCCACACCAGGGAACGATCAGACAGACAACTCAAATGCTACAGATGCGGTTACGAATTCCCACATGCCGACGCTTGCCCGGCACTAGGACAACGATGCCGAAAGTGTGGTAGAGACAACTACTTTGAAAGCATGTGTGGGGCGATACCCAAAGGTGATCAACAGGGAAGACACCGGCAACATCAGCCCTCAAGCCGTCGTCACCATGTCAGAGCAGTCCAGGATAGACGAGACTCATCCACTGGGTCGTCACAATCCAGCTGCCACTCTTGCAGGACATATCAATCTCGACGGTCGTCATCAAGAGAATCCCGATCCACATCACCCATCCCTCAAGACCGAAAGGAATATGTTTATTGTGTAGCCGACCCTGATCGGCTGAAAGAATACCCGCGATTGGACATCAGAATTGGTACGCACCCCACAAAGTTCGTGCTAGACAGTGGGGCCTCACTAAACTACTTGCCCGTAACAGAAAACCAACGAATGAAGTCACCTCCCAAGCTGGATAACGCACATATACGAGTATACACGTGGATGTCCAAAAAGCCACTAACGTGTCTTGGGAAATTTGCAACTGAACTGTCGTACCAAGATCGCGCAATATCAGCCTACATCCATGTCATCGAGGGGCCTGAGGCCGACTGCCTCCTGAGCCTGGCCACTGCAGAACGACTGAAACTAGTTGATATCTGCTGGCAAACCAGCTATCATCCAAAAATTCCCCAAGCTCTTTCAAGGCCTGGGAAAAATGAAAGACTGCCAAATAAGACTACACATAAACGAACAAGTCACACCGGTAGCACAGCATCACCGGAAAATTCCGTTTCACCTGCAAGAAGCTGTGGAGAAGGAGCTACAAGATCTACTGGAAGCGGACATTATAGAAAGAACAGAGGGACCAACGCCATGGGTCTCCCCGGTGGTGGTAGTCCCGAAGAAAGGAGAAACCAACAGAGTACGCCTATGTGTGGATATGAGAGCGCCCAACATGGCGAGAGAGAGAGACACCCAGGCCCTCACATCAGTGACATGATCACGTCACTTAACGGAGCCAAGACATTTTCAAAACTAGACCTCAACAAAGGATACCACCAGCTAGAATTGCATGAAAGGTCAAGATATATCACGACATTCTCGACACACCTCGGGCTATTCAGGTATAGAAGACTGAGTTTCGTAGTGTCATCAGCAGCGGAAATATTTCAAGAGGCAATCAGGAGAACAATACATCACATTCCACATGTCCTAAACTACAGCGATGACATCCTCGTATACGGCGCAACGACTCAAGAACACGACAAAGCGCTAGATCAGGTCTGTCATGCACTCATGGAAGCCAACCTCACAATCAACAGAGACAAGTGTGAATTTCACAAACCGACGCTGAAGTTTTTCGGCCACATATTCTCTGGAAGTGGCATGAAACCAGACCCAGAAAAGGTAGCAGCGCTAAACGACACGCCGAGCCCAGAGGACGTGGGAGATGTATGATCGTTCCTAGGCATGGCCAGCTACTGCTCCAGGTACATACCTGACTACGCCACGTTAAGTTACCCGCTGAGGATGCTCACCAAGCAAGGACAACCTTTCCAATGGTCCACCCAATGTGAAGGGGCGTTCAGAGAGATCAAAAGAACGGTAGAGTCGGCCAAAAATTTGGCTTAATTCAATCCGAAAAAGAAAATAGAGATAACAGTGGACGCCAGCCCCGTAGGACTAGGAGCCATCCTAGCACAATATGAGAGAGAAGAAGATCAGCGACACATAGTGGCGTATGCCAGCAGAAGCCTAACAGACACGGAGAGAGCGCATTCACAGCCAGAAAAAGAAAGCCTGGCCGTCGTCTGGGCCTGTGAACACTTTCATATTTTCATCTTTGGGAAACACTTTACACTAGTGACTGACCATCAAGCCATGACCACAATTTTTGGAAACCCGCGAGCAAAAATGCCACCAAGAATAGAGCGATGGGGCCTCCGACTCCAGGAACACACCTACACCATCATTCACAAGCCAGGAAAAGCTGCAAACCCCGCAGACTACATGTTCCGGTACCCCATCAGATCCAGCGAATCAGAACAATCAATTGCGGAGGAATACATCCACTTCGTAGTAGACCAAGCGAGATCTCCGGCCGTTCCACTGGAAGCCATTTGTGAAGCAACGCAAACAGATGCCACCCTGCAAGAGGTGAAACGTCGGATTCAAACGAACAGCTGGAGACACACGCAAAACAATGAACAAAACGACCAAGAAATGGCGGCATTCAAACATGTCCACGGCGAACTGTCAATAGCAACAAATGGTCTCGTGTTAAGAGACACCAGAATAGTGATACCACGACAACTCAGACAAGGGGTCATCAATTTGGTGCATGAAGGGCACCGGGGCATAGTAGCCACAAAAAGAGCACTCCGTGAGAGAGTCTGGTTTCCGACACTAGACATGATGGTAGAGACAACTCTGAACGATTGGCCGCAATGTCAACTGGTGAACCGTTCGGATCCTCCCGCACCGCTACAAATGTCTCCACTACCGGAGGGTGTCTGGCAACACATTGCCATTGATTTCTTTGGGCCAATAAAATCCGGCCAATATATCCTGGTCGTCAAGGACGAGTACTCCAGATTCCCCATCGCGCAACTGTGCTCATCCACGAAGGCATCGAGTACCATACCCATACTGGAGGAGGTCTTTGCCGCATGGGGCAGTCCCCTAGTGGTGAAGTCAGATAACGGTCCTCCATTCAACAGCCACGACTTTGCTGCTTTCGCTCAACACCTCAACTTCAAGCACTGCAAGATTACACCATTGTGGCCGCAGGCCAACGGAATGGTTGAACGCTTCATGTCCACAATAAAGAAAGCCATTCAGCAAGCAGAACTCACCGGGAAGAACTTTCAGATGGCACTCAACGAGGTACTGTGAGCATACCGAAACACGCCTCATTCCACCACAGGCAAATGTCCGGCCACTCTCATGCTGGGACGCCCAGTGCGCACCAGGCTACCGATGATGACGATGGCAGCGGATGAACGGTATCCCGACTCTGACCATGAGGAGATGGCAGCCAGAGACAAGATAAAGAAATAAAAGATGAAGGATTATGCGGATGAACGGCGACGTGCCACGCCCCCTCAAATACAAGAAGGAGACTGGGTGCTGGCACGACAAGAGCAACCCCGGAAGACAGACAGCAAGTATCATGAGGTTCCGCTGAAAGTGATACAACAAAAAGGAACCATGATCACTGCAGAGACCGACGGAAGAAGACTCACCAGGAACGTGACGTATTTTAAGAAGTGCGGACCCAACATTAAGGAACTACTGACTGAACTGAAAATAGAGAAGAGAGAACCAGAAACACTGCCGCACCACAGTCAGGCATTGATGGGAATGGACGACGAGAACGAGCGTGACAACCCTGAACCCCAAGCACGCCCCAGACGGGTCATCACAAAACCGTCTTGCCTTATTGAGGAACTTTGAAGAGACAGCTGCTGTGTTGGTCATATTATGTTTTTTTTATTTACAGAGGGGTGAGATGTAATGACGCCGATGTAGCAGTGCCAAGACCAAACGGGTCAGGCACTAGGACCGGCCTGAGTGGGGACCAGGGCGGGCGGAAAGGGAGGAGCAGAGGGCTAGGGACGGCAGTTAGCCGTTAGCCCTGGATGAAGATAGAGGCTAATAAAGGAGATGACTAACAAGACCCTGTGTCCGTGTCTTTTGTATACCTGGGGATACTACACCACCCTCTACTCACTCTTCACTCATACCCACACTCTCCATCATCTACCCATCCATCCTTCTTCCACTTATCAACACAGCTTTTGTCTACACTAACATGTTTAAGGAACTGTTTTTGGTTCACAAACCATTTGAGGTTTGAAGGGCATTGAGAGTGTGAAATATTTTAGAGTTACGCAATAAATAATGGGGCATCTCAATTCAGCTATATGAGTGTTTGTATTTAATTACAATGCAAAATATAGATGAGCTCGACTTAAAAAAAAATGCCGTGTATGACACTTCCAATCCAGACATCGAAAATCGAACCTCAATCAGCAAAAATATGGGTGCCTATTTATAAAATTAATAAGTAGTTTGGCGGTTTCAGTGCACTGAAATAAAAAGGGCTGATTAGAAAATAATTTGCTTCTTTGGGAACGTAAAGCACAGTGAGATGCAATAGAAAAGTTAATTTCATTTTGGAAAGTTTTAACTCACCCAGGACATTTTAATTGACTTTTGTCCTCGGTTTCCTGAGGGAGTGGTCACACATTGCAAAGGAGCTTGTTCTATTTTCAAGCTTTAACAGGGTGCCTGGATGCATCTCTTTGGAGGGATGGATGTGTGTGCACCTCTCTGGTGACCACCTACCATGCCTTGCTCCAGTTCCTTATGTGGTGGTCAGGTTGGAGAGAAGAACAGGCAGGCTTGACCACTCCTTCACATTTTCTCTTCTCAGTTGTCTGCATACTTGGGAGCCTGGGAATCAGTAACTTCTCTTGAAAGAGCTTTCACAATGTTTAAAATCAGTGGTGGCCCTCAACATTTTGAACAGGTGCAGCACTGAGGCTAGAATTGCACAGTGCCTGGTGAGTATGCACCTTCAAACCCTTTCAAAGAGGTTGGCACTTGTGTGCCTGTCTTCAGCTCAGTTACTAAGGCTGCGGATGGGCTGCTCCCAATAGCCATGATGTAGGAGGCAATGGCTACTTCTCAATCTGTGGAAAACCAAAGAACCAACACAAACAGAAGGTATCCGAGTAATAGCAGAGGGACTTTCAGGATGCTGATGTAGAGTATCACCAATGTATTTTTATGTCTGTTCACTGAGAGTGTCCGACAGCTCTGTCCCTCGTTAGTGTGTTAGTTACCTGTGTTGTGCCTGTCCTGTATGTATAAGAGATTCATCTGATGTTCCTCCTGCTACTGCCACCTTTCCTTTACTTATTATTTGTTTTGGGAAAGGTTGGACCGCAGCTGTCCATGCTGTACCTTTGTTGTATTGTGAAGCACAGTATTAACCTTTCCACTACGCAAAAGACAAAATGATTTGCATTACGAATGCCTGTTTTGATGCATGATGTGAATGTAAGAGTGAACCCTCACAAAAATATGAGCAGAGTTTTGCATGTAAAACCTTTGGTTTTACAAGTGGAATTAACAGGTTAAATGGACTAGAAGACTTTGTAAAGTTTTAAAACATAGCTGTCAAGTGGCTCCATGACATATATAACACATTTTGACAGTTCTGGCATATTAGACAACATCACTTCCCCATCTGTGGTTTTTGATGTATAGAAAAAGTATTAGAAGTAAAACTATAAGCCCACAATGCAACACATTGTTGGCTGAAAAGCCCGAAGTCATTGGATTTTACTAAGCGCACCTTTCACCCATGGGTCTCAAAGCGCTAGCGAAAAACCAGTGAAGAGGAAGGGAAAAGATTTCAGGTGGAGGAAAGTGGTCAAAGAGCTAGGGATGGCTGATTACGCTTTATTTCCTTGTGCCAATTGCCAGGCTTGTAAAATGCTAAATAAAATTTAGTTCCTGAATTTCTGCCTTTTCAGGTCTCACCTATTAGACAGTGCTGGTTGCTGTCATCTTAGAGTTCGCTTACAGTCTGCTTTTTGCTAACTATTGGTTAGCCTTTATTGTCACTCACATTTGCTGGATTTGTATTCATCAACTTGTGTGAGTTTTACTTCCTCTACTGGTGTTTGACCAACCCCTGGAGCATGGACACATTACTTGTGTCTTCCCATTGCTCACTTTTGAAGTACTACTTTTTTCTTTTGGTTTGAGTGAATTGTTTTCTAGTTGTCTGCTTCATGTACTGCTCTTCCTCCTGCCTCCTTGCTCCTCATTGATCTCTCTTGTCCATCTACTTCTCTCCCACGATGTGTTATGCCCGACCATGTGTGCTTTCCCCTGTGTTTTGTTCTTACCCATGTGATTTTCTTTCCCCCGCGCACTCCGCATTCCTCTTTCACCCATGTTGCTTTACCCCGTTTCCTTGGTTCTTTCTCCCCATGTCTGTGGTGTTCTATGCTCGCGTTGCTTTGTCCCTTGTATTACTTCCTTCCTCACCTGTGATCACTGTGTTGCTTCCACCACCTGCATCTCTAAAATAAATGTAAATTGCTTCTTTTACCTCCTGTTATTTGCATTTTTTTATTTACCAATCTATCTCTCGTCAGTAAATAAAAAGACAAAAAATATTTTGTCATTTTGTATGTGCTCCAGCCTGTGTTGCATATGTCTACAAAATGACACGAAAGGATGCGTCATTGTGCTTTTTTTTGTTTATTCATTAGCCATGCTGCACAACATTGGGGATTCTGTACAGACTTGCTAGAAACTTTAGGCCCAGAGAAGAGAGACCTGTTGGCTTTGCCAATCCTTGCTTTCTTTTCGGCAATCAAGTGTTAAACAGCCCAGTGAGTGACAATGCAATTGTGAATCTTTAACAATTCTTGAAGAAACAAAAGGGCTACTTCACCAAAACAAAAAAAAGTTGTAGCTACTGAACATGTTCTAAGCAGGGGAGTAGCTTCCCTAGGTGCAGCAAGTGCTGTGGCACCGGGGCACTGAGGCCTGATTATTGCTGCTTTTTAGAGTTCGAAGACCGGCCAGGAGCACAATTTCCAGGCAAGAAGAAGCCCAGTTGCACCACTGAGATCGTGTAATAATCCATCAGTGAATTCTTCAGTGAACATGCCACCCCGTCCTATAAGTCCTAGGGGCACTGTCAGACCACCGCAAAAGGTTATCAAAGATTGCGTCCACTTAAGACTCATTGTAGAGTGAACCATGAGCTGCATTCGTGAAACCTCATAGGAGTATAATGTCTTACACATGCTACACTTACAGCTGCAGGTCGCGAGTACGCACACCATGTAAGCTGTTCGATAAGAGGCCACCTAAACCCTATCACAGCTCACAGACTGTGAATTGCAATCTTCTGCCTTGCCGATAGGCCACAGTTTGAGGTCTGGCTGTCATCAAGGTTTCTTTCAGAACCTCTTTCTCGAAATAAAACATGTCCGACCATTGCCCTTAGAGGAGAGCTGGTCCATCACTATGATGTTCGTTGCAGCTTGCGTTGCCGATGCTGCACCACAAGCACACAGGCAGTGTTGCAAAAAGTCATCTGTAACAGACCACCCATCAGTGGCAGCCCCTCCGCTAAGGTGGAGGAGCGTCGCCCCACTGCTTTGCAGCTGTGAAGTAAAGGAAAAATAAAATGATAATAACTCAAGGTTATTATTATTTTAATTATTTCTCCTGTGGCAGCTTTGCAGGGCTGGGTGGGGCTGCTCTCACAACAGGAGCAGGGAGAGTGATTAGCACACTTTCAAAGTGCACATCACTGTTCGGCCGGCCGTATCGGGCCGACCAAACATTCATGCACACTCTCCATGTTCTCCACCCAGGCTGCATTGCAGCCTGGGTGGAGAACATGCCCAGGCTCTCAGTCCCAGGCTGAGCACCGAACCATGGCACCCAGACCAATCACAACGCTGCATTGCAGCGTGTTAATTGGCTTAGGGGAGCCTGGATGTGCTTCCTGTTCTGGCAATGCGGAGGGACGAGAAGAGACGGAGGAGAAAGCGGTGGTAAGCGACGTTTTTTTTCTTCTTATTTGAGATCCCCTTATCCCCACCCAAGCCCCTGCCCACCACCCCGATCCATGCCGGCCACCACTGTCACACATGTCTTACCAGACTAGGTGCTCAAATCCAGGACAGTCCGTGAAAAATGCAGACAGGTGGTCACCCTAGTGTGAACATTTCTCCAATGCCACCATAAGACTTCAAATTCTAAGGCTGCCTAGCCTTTATTTCGCCTCATACCGTTTTTTTCTACCACCTTACACTTCTAATCAGTTTCTCTCTCTCTTGCAGGTTCCCTTTCATACCTATCTTCTCTTCGTCTCTGTTTTCTGTCTTTCTCTTCCTCATTTCTTCCTTTTCTGACTTTCTTTCACTTGCATTTGGTTCAAGTTTCAAGACTAAAAACCTAGCGGTTTCCACAACCAGACTGGGAACAGAAACCAGCCTTGGCTTTTCCGTTCGAACGGCCGGGGGGAGGGGGGTTGCTTGTGTCAAGCATTGCTGCCGCTTTTGTTACAGGCGGGCGATATTGCAGAACTGCTGCAAAACCGCCCCCACCAACAAAACTGGCCCCCATGGGTCAAACATTGCCCACCAGCTGTCCGGCCCACTGGGGAACTGTCCGGTGCCCTCTTTGGCCAGTCCGGTCTAGGCTGTTCCCAAAATAGAGTGCTGGTGCCCACCACCCGCAACCACCAGCATAAATTAGGCATTGCTCCCTAGTTCTGGGGGGAAAGATTATCTTATTGTAAAGATCTGCAATTTCATTGTTTGTCCCTCAACCAAGAGAAACTTTCTCACAAGATCAGGCACCACAAAAGTGATCCAGGGATTCCCTCTGTCTTTGAGTACCTACAGTGTGAAATCCAGCAAAAACCAGAAAAATGAGGCTTGTGAACAATAGTAAGTGAAATTGCATCTGTGTATGAACAGACACTAGAAAATAGAAAAATTGAATACATAAAAGATTTCCTCAAAAGCACGCAAACTGTTTTTAATTTAAAAACCATTGGAGAATTAATAGTGCAGTGCAGGGATGAAATCGGCCTCCTTTAGTTTATCCTATGTGAAAATGTTCTGATTCAAGACAGGATCTTCATGCTGGAGTCTTGAGCCACTCATGAGTTGGTAAGTTCTTTATTTCATGTTAGGCCCGTAGGTGACAGTCACAGCCTGACAAGTCCTGTTTCACTCTGGGGGAAATTTGTGTAAAGCCTGTGTAATTAACATAATTTTACATTGTATATGTTAAACAAAATTCCGAATTTATGCTACTGCCCCACATCACGCAATTTACATGCGGCCATGGTAAAAATGTACTGTGAATGTGCCGTTCCCAGAAAATATTTACCATGAACGCGAATGACCGGGCGCAAGCAGCTTCTGTTCATTGTGGTTTTGTCTTTTTGTACTATTTTTCTTTTGTAAATTGTATCGGTGCACCCAAAGTGGAGCGTATGCAGGGACGCATTTCATGCAAAAAAATGAAAAAACTAGATACGGTGGGCGTGGTTAAGGCAACAAGCAACATGGCTGCACTGCATTGAAGCTCTGGCAGATGGTGCCCTAATGTGCACTGAAATGAGCTATACCATCCAACCCCATCCGAACCGCGGGCTGACGGCCATGGGCATACATTTGCTATTCTGGTGGTGAGAATTTCAGATGGACGGGGAATTGGAATCCTGGTGTGGTTCATCAATAACCACTCCACGCGGTATGTTAGCGTAAAAGGCCATTTTGTTAGGACAGGGTTGACAACAACAATTTAAACCGAACATCAATAACATATACCAATCCCCAATTCAAATCTTTCATCCATCCGCCATTCACCCACTCCAGTTACTCTCTCCCAATTCACTCCGCAACTTCTTCCCTTCTTCCATTCGCTTCCTCACTTATCTTTCAACCTCCTCCAGCATCTCCAGCCATCGCACTCTTGCATGCCTCACCCCCATCATGCACCTGCATCCCTGTCCCCGGAGGGGTGAGTATGCCCGTCATAGACTCCCCACCCCTCCAAAGTACAGCTAGCACCACTCTCAACCCGTCCTAAACTGGCACGCTCATTCCGGGTACATACCCATTCCCACTCCTGAAACATGTAGGGTGGGAGGGAGGTCAAAAACTAAACTCGACCCTTCCCTAATGGCGCTGAGGGTAGGAAGAGGTTGGAACTTCCTCTCCTGCCCCCTATAAACCCTAGCTATAACCCCATCCTGGCTTCAAGATCCTATTGCATCAAGTGTAGCAGGAACACGTCGGATTGCTTGATTGAGTCATTCTCCCCGAGGTGGATAACCAACATGTCCGGGCAGCCTCTTTGAGCCACCTTTTTCGTCAGCCAGGGCAACAAAGCTCCCCAGCGCATCCCGCTCTTACCCCACCAGTGTACCTCATGGTGGCTGCTTCACAGGCCTAGGCTACGACTGTGCACCTGCCTGACGGCATATTACGATGCCCAGTGAACAAACAAGTGTCCGACAATCCAGGTAACCGTCTTGGCTCCTGGACCCCTGAAACAACCTACGAAGAGAACAAAATTAATACAAGTGAACCAAACACCCCACTACCCCTCCCTCACCCCTTACAGCCTACCCCAACGACTCGCTCCTGACTCATTTGCGCACATAGCGTTCGCAGCAGCGTGATCTCCATTGCCCAGTGCGCTGAATCTTGTCCCAGGATCAACCCAAGCATGCAGCCGCCGTCGCTGTGCCAATACGGAAGGAATGCGTCCCATACCTAGCAGGGTCCCTGCCCAAGCGCCTCAAAGCCATTCGTAACACCGCCAGCAACTGAAAAGCCATCACCCGCTTTCTGGAGGCATGACAAAAGAGCTCCCCCGCTACCTGCTGTGTCCGGCGACAAAAATCACACCACTCCAGCACCGGGCATGCCTCCACGCATCTGCTCTCGAGCAGGCACACCCACTTACCCCACCGAACCTGATCCATCTTAGAATGACTCAATCAAATCCCCAGACACCTCCCATCCAAGCGCACATCCTCATACACTCTACCAGCTTTGCCCCTTGCCCCCACCAACTCTGAAATCCGGAAAGCCCCGAAGAACATCCAAATCATACACAAACGAAATACTGCCACCTCATACTCATCATAACAACAATGCGACAACTCAGCCAACAGGCCCCGCAACAGGTCAAAAGTAATCGCCTCCCTAGGAGCCTCTCCCCCCCCACACCCCTTTCACGCCCCCAACCCTTCAACAGTTTACTCAACAAATCGCTTTTTGCAGGATCAAAACCCATGTACAACGTGCTGTAAAAAAAAACCCATGTCAACTTTCCTGCAATCGTAGTCTGAGACAACCCCTTATCAATGCAGGCCAAAACAAAGCGAATGACTCCCTGTTCACAGTCCTGACTGGACATGCGCCATGTCTCACTGGTCCATCCAAGAAAAGCGCTGAATTCAGACCACGCCAACCTGTAAGAGCGCCTCGTAGAGTCAGCTATGGATTTTACGACCAGGCCCACTACTCTCACTCCCCCCCAGGCCCAGATACCGTCCGCCTCCTTGGTCTTGCAAGCCTCTGCTCCTGGCACCAGACGTCTGAAACGCTGCCACTGCGAACGAGACAATTCATCCGCAATGTCATTGCTTGCACCTAGGACATGTTGCGCGCGAAACAGCACATTAAAACGCAGGCATTGCAGCATAAAACTTCGCAACAAGCGCAACACGCGCAGGTCTCGAGCCTTCTGATTGTTCACCAAGTCCACTACTGTCCTGTGGTCCACGTGGAACAATACTGACTTGTTGTGGAACTCCGGGCCCCACACCTCTAGCGCAACCAGCAGTGGGAAGAATTCTAAGAACGCAATGCTCCTGCCTTGTTTCAACCAATGCTCGGGCCACCGTTCCGCACACCACCTCCCGTTCCAGAAAACCCTAAAACCGGAAGCCCCTGCGGCGTCAGAGAAAATCTGCACCTGCCAAACCATCTTATCATCCACAAAATCCAGCGACACACCATTGAAATCAGACAAAAACTCTGCCACACACGAAGTCTTCCCTGACTCCCATCGAGATCCTGACTCTGATGAGGGAGCACTGCACCCGACATGGCCATGCCGAGACGTTTGCAGAAAGTCCTCCCGGCCGCACCACCTGGCACGCAAAGTTCAGAAACCCCAGGAGTCTTTGCACCGCCCGCTGATCAATCTTCTTCTCCCCCATCACTTGCAGCAGAAAAGCCTGCATGTCAGCCACCTTCTGCTCGGGCAACCGGGCCATCCAAGCGACTGAATCTAACTCAATGCCTAGAAATGTCAGACAGCAGCTGGGTGCCTCTGTGTTCTCCGGGGCCAAGGAAAACCCTGAAATCCCGTGCTAGGACTTGAAACTGACCAAGCGCCCTCTCGCACTCACCAGACCGTGCCCTCTCGACAAACAGAAAATCATCCAAGTAGTGTGACACCTCATGATGACCACTTCTACACATAAATGCCCACTGCAGAAAGGAGCTGAACGTTTCAAACAAAACACAGGAAATCGTGCAACCCATGGGCAAGACCTTGTCAACAAAGATGGACCCTTCGAACTGCATCCCCAGCAGGGAGAAATCAGCAGGGTGAATGGGAAGGAGGCGAAAGGCCGACTTTATGTCACACTTTGCCAATTCTGCACCTCGCGCACACACCCTCACCAAACTGATCGCATCGTCAACTGAAGCATACAAACCCTAGAATCGTCCTCAGCAATGAAATCATTGACAGATCTCCCTTCCAGCCAGGCAAAATGATGAATCAGCCTGAACTCCCCAGGCTCCTTCTTAGGCACTACTCCCAAAGATGATATAATGAGATCTGGGACAGGCCAATAGTCAAATGGGCCTACAATCCTACCTTTTAGCACCTCCTTCTGCAATTTAGCTGCAACCACAGTTGGCAATTCCTTTGCTGACTTCAAATTCTCCACCCATCTCTGCTCCCGAGGGCCCTGGTATCCCACCCGAAAACCCTCCATGAAACCCCAATGAATCCTCAACGAGGCCTCTCTATCGGGGTACCTAGAGAGCCACGGATCCATGGCCTCAACATCAACCGGTGTAGGAGCCCTTGGGCCCGGCTTGCCCCCGCCCTTTAGTGACCCGCCACTGTTCAGATGGGGTGGCCAACGTGAAACATTGTGTGAGAGGGTGGTGTCCTCCACACTTGGAGCACTCGTGCTTGAATTTGCAGGGGTGTCGAGTGCAGAAACCCTTGTTGAAGTTCCAGCATGCACTTGTACTACCCCCCGTGGGCTTGGGCGACTGTCCCGTTGTCCCAGCGTAAGTGTTCTGACCTCCTGCTCTAGTGTACGAGCTCTGCCCTCCCACCCCAGTTTGGGCGGGGTGCGCCTGAAAAGGCCGGTACGTGACTGGAAGGCCACTGGCCATATGTGTAGATGCCGAGGACTGAGTGGAGGACATCCACTGCATCCAGAGCTCCTGATCAACCTTCCCCCATGGCTTATAAGGGTTGTTGCTAATCCTAGCCCTAAACTCCTCGTTGTAACTGAGCCACGCAAAACCACCGAAATGCATCTGCGCTTTCCGGATGATGTCCATATACTTAACCAATGCAATAGCCCGGTCCAGATGCTTCTCGTAGTATATACTCGCGTAAATCAGAAAAGCAGACGTCCAATTCTCCATGTTAATCGGCACCCTCGGCCGCCTAGTCAGCTCCCACTCGTCCTCCTTGGAACCCTCCTTGGCCTGGATCTCCCTATGCAACAACTTTAACACATCTACATACTCATGCTTTCATATCCGCGACTTAGTCTTCTCAGATAAATGCGACCCCAATGCCATTGCCAAGCCCATGTATGGTAACTTTTTCTTATGTTTGTCATCCCCCTTGTCATCCTTCCCGTCCTGGTTGTCTGTCTTGTCCGTCTGCACACACGCCCCGACCAGTTGCTTACCCCCCCATGGGCACCACCGCCATCTTGGCAGACCCCTCCTCCACACCCATCGACCGGCAGGCTCTCTTCCGTACCACTGTGTGGCCATCGTCCCAAGCCGCCCACCTGGCACCCTCACCTGATAAGTTCGTAGGCCCCTCCCGATCCTTTCCTCTGGCGTCAGCCGTCTTCTGGCTCGCCTTCTTGCTCCCGCTGCTGGTGGCTTGTGGCGCCTGCAAAACACCAAGCCGTCCAGTTGCCGCCTTAGCCCTTCCCCAATCCACACTGTCCTGCACTTCACCCTCTTCCAGCTCATCACTGTCATCATCATAATCCAATTGCTCTTCAAGCTCATCTTAGACAGGCGCCCCAGCACCTCGCGCACCGCTCTCAAACCTTTCCCTTTCACACCAGGCACATCACCAAACTCATGCGCCACCGATGCCCGCACCCTTGATGGAGGGCAGGCCACTGCGGACCTCCCTGCTGCTTCTGCCTGGCGTCTAAGGGCCGTCTTGTGCCCGGCCGGTCCACCCATGCCTCTACCAGCCTCCACCGCTGGCTTGTGCCCCCCCTAGACCGACTAAGCCTGAGGGGGCCCCAGCACCATCAGGTCTTGTAGCCGTCGCGGCCGTACCTACCCCCAACAGTGGGGGGCTCGACTCATCCACCCAAACCCACTGGTCTCGGGGCCCTGAAGCCCCTTGGCCTGGCCCTCCTCTCACCTCTAAGCCATGTGCCGGGGGCCCAGCCCCCCCGGGGGCCCGTGCCTCTGGGCACACAGAACTCCTGCCACTTAAGGTCAGTCTCTCGAATAATGCGTTGCTGGTCTCGAATCTTTTCTTCTAGGGACATGTCTGCCCACCTGGACCCCAGGGCCCCTAAGCTCAGATCACCTAACTTTTGCCCCCGGGCCCGGAAAGGGCCGGGAGCACTGCTGCCTGCTGGCTCAAGAGGTCGGGGAAGTGAGTCTGCCTTCTGGGACCCCTGCCCCCCCTCTGGAAACCGGCCCCCTCCCTACCCCAGCCGAAAGATCTACATGCTGGTCATACCAATCCCCCTCCTCCTCCCCCACAGATTCACTGCCAGACAGGATCAGGGTGAAATCTTCCTGTACTGGGTCTCCCCAGGCACCTTCCTCCTCCTCCCCCTCTTCACTCTCTCCTCCCAGGTCCCAAGATGTGCCCCCCAGCATTTGGCCGCCCACCTTCGCTGCCTTGGTCGAGCTGGGAGCGCTCCCTGAGGCCTCTCCCCCAGATCCCTGCTTGGGCTTGATTACTGTGCCCCACCGCCTTGCTTGTTATTGCAACTGGCCAGCACCATTAACTGACTGTTTGGCGTCTGCTGGAGCAGGCTTTGGACCCGTGCTGCCTCTGCTCCTGAGCTAATATTCAGGAGTTGAACCTCACGACTGCAGGCACTGCCCCCCGATCAAGCTGCGACCAGGTGTCATTAGACCTCCTGCAGGGACATTTTTTCCTTCCCGAGCCTGTTATCCATCCTTACCTATTGGTTCCCTGGCTGCCCATCCAAAGGTCCTCCTTCTCTGCCTCACTCTTTGGACTGTACATTGGCCTTCACCTCCCCCTGCACCTCCTTCTCAGCCCCTCACCAGCGATACCTAGAATTCTGTGGCGGGGGTCGCGCTAGGGGGGTTTTCCCTCCCATTCAAGGTCCAGACTCCACTCATAAGTCTGATCACATGCTGCTGCCCCAGTAAGAAAACCACTGACACCAAGTGAGCCATTAATCTTCATTTACTTTCTCAGGAGGCCTCACTCTGTACACATTTTGGCTACTCCCGGCTGCTTTGCAGCATTTTTGCAAATAGATTATTTTCATATTGACCTCCTCCTGGCCCAGTCATGCCAGCTTGCAAGCCTCGCATGTCTTGGGGTAGTACTCTCCCCTCTCCATTTTGTAGGATATGGTTCATGGGGACCCGAAACAGAGACGCCTTAACTTATAGAAACCCAAGCAACAAGACGCCGCACAATCTGTACCTATGGCGGAGGGTGGTATCAAAGGAAGCTCGGGCCTGGAACAACTAACGGGCACAGATGCTATAATATCTTTACTAGAGTAGGCTCATGAGACATTGACTGTAGATTTGACACCCTGAGGGGAGGGTGACAGACCTGGAGGATGGGGCTGCGCAAACCATGAAGCGATTAGAGAGAGTGGCAAAATTGCTAAAATCTGTGGCCATCAAGAACGAAGACCCATAGGTGAGAGGTAGGCTAAATAATCTGCATATTTTGGGGATTGCAGAATCTACCACTAAGGGATGCCTTGATCAGTTCGTTGAGAGATTGATGACAGACATGTTGGGAAGACAACACTTCTCTTCCACCTTCGTGGTGGAACATGCGCATCATTCGCTGGGCCCGCTCCCCAACCCTGGCTGTCCCCCGAGACCTATAATAACACGCCTGCTGAAGTTCAGAGACCATGATGTGGCCCTCTGGGTGGGTCTGTTACAGTGGCAGGGCTCCACCATCTCCCTGTTCCCTGACTTTACCATGGTGGTACAAGAGGCACGTCAAAAATTCGTAGACGTCAAGTCAACACTGCGAAAAATGGGGTAGCGTTATGGCATGCTATATCCAGTGCGACTAAGAGTTGATGTAAACGGCAAAACCAATTTCTTTAAAACACCCCGGCAGCGCACAGGTCTTTTGCAAATAACCCTCTGGTGAACGTCTGTCATAACAACACTCTACTCCAGACAGATCCCCTCCCCCCGGACCTTCACTCCAGCTCCAGTGCCGATCTATTTCCTACGAGTTCATGTTTCCGCATCTTACCTGCCGCTGCTGGAGCAAAGTCACCAAAGACCAGCTAACCACCACCCTCGCCCAGAGCCCACCCGCCGACCCCACCGACCCCGACACCGCCGCCCGCAACCTCAGACAGTGGATCGACGACTGTGCTAACATCCTCGCCCCGTTCAAGAAACCCGTCAACAGTCACACCAGCAAGAAAGCCAGCTGGTTCATTGAAGACTTCCAGGCCTCCAAGCAAACCTGCCGAAAGCTGGAGAAGAACTGGCTCTGTGAACGAACACCGGAAAGCTTTGCAGCCCACAAGAACGCCACCCGCAGACACCATCACCTCATCAGATCCACCAAAAGGGCCTCCTTCAAAGACCGCCTAGACAACAACGCACGCAACAGCAAAGAGCTCTTCAACATCGTGAAGGAACTCTCCAACCCCAACTCCAACACCAACGACACCCCACCCTCGCAAGATCTGTGTGACTCGCTGGCCACCTTCTTCCATCGCAAGATCGCAGACATCCATGACAGCTTCAACGGCATGACCTCCCCGACAACCACTGAAACCTCCGCCCCCACCCGCAACAACCGCCTGCTCTCCGGGACTAACATCAACGACGACGACACCATCAAGATCATGAAGACCATCCACTCTGGATCTCCGTCAGACCCCTGCCCACACCACATCTTCAACAAAGCCAGCACCGCCATCGCACCCCATCTCTGGAAAACCATCAACATCTCCATCGAGACAGCAACCTTCCCGGAGAGCTGGAGGCACGCCGAGATCAACGCCTTACTCAAGAAACCCAAGGCGGACCCCAAGGACCTCAAGAACTTCTGGCCCACCTCCCTGCTCCCGTTCCCGGCGAAGGTCATCGAGAAGACCGTCAACAAACAACTGACCCACTACCTCGAGGAAAATAGCATCCTGGACCCGTCCCAGTCTGGGTTTCGCAGCAACCACAGCACCGAAACTGCCCTCATCGCCGCCACCGATGACATCAGGACCCTGCTAGACAACGGAGAAACCGCGGCCCTCATCCTCCTGGACTTGTCAGCCAACTTCGACATGGTTTGCCACCGCACACTTCGAACACGCCTCCACGATGCAGGGATCCAAGTGAATGCCCTGGACTGGACCACCTCCTTCCTCTTTGGCAGAACACAGAGCGTCCGCCTTCCCCCCTTCCGCTCCGAAGCCACCGAGATCATCTGCGGCGTACCCCAGGGATCATTCCTCAGCCCAACGCTGTTTAATATCTACATGGCACCGCTCGCCCACGTCGCCCGACTGCACGACCTCAACATCATCTCTTACGCTGATGACACCCAGCTGATCCTCTCCCTCACCAAAGACCCCCACACTGCCAAAACCAACCTCCACGAAGGAATAAAGGCCGTCGCCGAATGGATAAGGAACAGCAGACTGAAGCTGAACTCGGACAAGATAGAGGTCCTCTTCCTCGGATCCACCCCTTTGGGCTGGGACGACTCCTGGTGGCCGACTACACTGGGAACAGCTCCAACACCCACCGACCATGCACGCAACCTAGGGGTCATCCTCGACACCACCCTCTCCATGACTAAGCAGGTCAACGTATTCTCTTCCTCCTGCTTCAACACCCTCCACATGCTTCCCAAGATCTACAAATGGATCCCCACCGAAACGAGAAGAACGGTCATTTAGTCCCTCGTCAGCAGCAGGCTGGACTACGGAAACACCCTCTACGCAGGAGCCTCGGCCAAATTCCTGAAACGGCTTCAACGCATCAAGAACGCCTCTGCATGCCTGATCCTCGACATCCCTCACCGCAGCCACATCACACCCCACCTGAGAGACCTGCACTGGCTCCCCGTCAACAAGAGGATAAGCTTCAAGCTCCTCACCCACGCACACAAGGCACTCCACAACACCGGACCAGCGTATCTCAACAGACGACTCAGCTTCTACACCCCCACCCGCCAGCTCCGCTCAGTCGATCTCGCCCTTGCCACAGTCCCCCGCATCCGAAGAGCGACCTCCGGCGGCAGATCGTTCTCCCACCTCACTGCCAAGACCTGGAACACCCTCCCCCTCCACCTACGGCAGACCCAAGACCTGCTGACCATCAGAAGACTCCTCAAGACCTGGCTTTTCGAGCAGTAGAAGCATTCCCCACCCCCCAGCGCCTTGAGACCCTCACGGTTAAGTAGTGCGCTCTACAAATGCTGATTGATTGATTGATTGATTCACCTGCCTCCATTCCATGCCACGCATGGGCCCGTTGCCCCTGTTCTCCAGGTCAGTGTTTCCCAAACTGTGGTCCGCAGACCCCAGGGGTCCGTGACACATTCCCTGGGGGTCCGCAGGCAGCAGTTTAAAAAGCACTGCAAAGTTCCTTGTATAGTTAGCAGTTTTTGAGCAACAATAAAAGTGTCAAGATAACACCAGTGATTAATGTACCTGCTGGAGAGAGATAAGAGTTTTGTCCAGTGGCAGCTTTGGGATTAATATGCCTACTGCAAAGAACGTGTACCCTGCAATTTAGAAAACAGTATTTTATGTGCATAGGTCAGTGGGTTACTGCTTTTGTCACAGCGATTCTCTTGTTTCTGTGCAGCTCCTAAGCGACAATCGTAATCTAGCACAGTGACCTATAAATTGTCATCAAAGAGCTGCTTGCAAACTGCATGGTATAAGTTAGTAACTTATGTTTTTTCCCAGTCTTTCATTATCCTGATGCTGCTAAAAAGCTTTATTTCGGTGGAAATAACTTTTTATTGTTAAAGTCAATGCTAACCACTGTATTCTGTTATGAATCCTGAGTTTGTGCTTCTCCAGACCAAGCACTCTTTAAAAATGCCTACCAGTATGAATGACATGTGAATCCTACACCTTCTAGTCCCCTTTGCCTTATGTATCATTTTCTATACACTGATTTGCACAAATGATTCATTGTATCTATATGTGTGTGATGTTAAGTGTTCTGAAATCCTACAATGGTATGAGAGATGCTATAAAACAAATGAAATGCATGTGACAGAGGCTAAGGAGAGATGAGAGACACTGCTGGAGGGTGATAATAAGGGAATCATTGAAGAACCCCAACAAAGATTGTCATATCCTGGTGCATAGTATGGTCTTAATTTACTATTCTTTCAAAGCTAATACAATTCAATATATAATGATAAATGTGTTGCAGACTGCACCATTGTTTCCAAAAATCTTTTGGGGGGAGAGTGTCCCAAAGTCCCCTTTGTAGTGGTCAGGCTCCCTCACCACACTTGGTGTGCACCGTATGGGGACTGGTCTGAAAATATTTGCCAGGGCTCCTCTGGGTTTCTAGTCTGGCCTTGGCAGGAGCAGGAGCCTCGTAGAGGGAAATAAAACCAACCATTTAAAAGTTAGTCACGGAGATGCAGCACCAACCTTCCCATCAAACTTTTTAGTTTTTAGCAAATTCTTTCAATATAAAATATTGAGGGTGATACTTACAACAGAAGTGGCAGAGTGTGTTGTTAGCCTCCTTGGCTTAACGACACTCTCTGCCACTTCAAAAACGTAGGGCTGAACCATATTTACAAGAATATGGTGCAGCCCTGCGTTTTCCACTGCTCTGGCACTACACTGAGCAGTATAGGGCCAACGCAGGCACCCTTGCACCATAGTGCAAGGGTGTCTGCATGCAGGGGAATATTATTTATGTACAGGAAGGTCCCTCTTGAAATCTTGAAAGGCACTTTTGTCACTTCTATATGTGTTTCTTAATGCAGCACACATGGAAATTGCAAAATGTCAGTTTTGTAAAGATTGTTTATGTGCAGGAAGGGTCACCGTCATGCACATAAAGAATCCAAGGTGTTTTGCTTTTTCCATGTGTGCTTGACAAAGCAGCACACATAGAAAAAGCAAAAAAGAGTAGAGGGAAACCATTTCTCCTTGTTTTGGCAAGTTAAGACCAGGTTTTCGCTGGTCTTAATTTTGGCGCTGCCTCCTATTTACGTTGCCCTTGTAAATAGGGGCGTCGTCAAAATCAATGGGTGTTGGGGTGGAACGACCACTGCAACACTCACTGCCCACCACTTTCGCGCTAAGTATTGTGTGAAAGGGGCTTTATTTACAAGGCAGCGTTAAGCCACGTGGCTTAACGCTGCCTTATAAATAAGGCGAAGTCCTTATCGCCACAGGAATGTCCCATGGCGATAGGGGCTTATAAATATGCCCCTAAAGTCCTTAGTAATTCGAGTATTTGTTTTGTGTGCACACGTGTGTTTATCTTTTTTGAATTACTGTTTAAATGTTTGAAATTTAAATCCTACAAATTGCTTGGGGGTCCCTGGCTTCCAGTGGTGACTCAATGGGGTTCCTCAGGAGTCAAAAGTTTGGGAACCACTGTGCTAGAGCACATAGATATAGAGAGGGTGAACGTCCCGGGCGCACTCTGGCCTGACGTCTTTGCCCCCCAAGAGGTACCTCATACATATCCAAACTAAGAGCAGATGGAGGCATGAAGATCGCCTCCAATGATGAAATATTAAACACTGTACTCCAATACTATACATGCCTGTACAATACCCGACTCACTGGAGATGCTACAGCCCAAACAGTTTACCTTGATGAGGTGGCAGTGGTATGACTCTCCAATCCACAGCATCAGTTCCTCAGCGAACATTTATCTAGTGAGGATATCATACAAGTCATTGATTCCTCGAATGGCTTCAAGGCCCCTGGCCTTGATGGTTACACTGTTGAATTCTATCAATATTTCAAACATCTCCTTGCACCAGGTTTGCTTGCTATCTATGAGGAATCCCTCCGCACTGGCATTCTGACACCCACCCTAAACGAGGCCGTAATAACTCTCCCTCTTGAATGTGGCAAGGACCCCCAACACTGCAGATCCTATAAGGCCCCATCGCTTTCAAATTTGGATTATGAAATATAAGCAAAGGCCATTTCCAACCATCTTGCGCTACTATTGGAGCAGATCATTTCCCCCATGCAATTGGGGTTAGTTCCGCATCGCTCTACATCTCTGAATCTGCGTGCAGTCTTCTCCGTATTCCACAGAATCTCCCCAGATGTCCCTGCCACAATAGATTTATTAGACACTGAGAAGACATTCGACTCCCTGGAGTGGCTTTTCCTACATTGCTGCTTTGCAAATTGGATATCCCCCTTGGATTCTCTTCACTGATAAATCTCCTGCATGCACAGTCCACGACTCATATCAAGGTTAACGTCTCAATTTCTTCTCCCTTTTCCATCATGAGGGATGCCTGCCAGGGCTGCCTCCTATCCCCATTACTTTTCATTATAGTAATGGACGCGCTGGCCAGACATCTTCATCTGTGCCATCCTCCAATTCAAACCTGGCTCTCTTCTTATCTCACTCTATGCGGACGACATTTTGCTATTTGTTCGACACCAGGAAGATAACTTAGCCCTGATTATCCATGAAATTACAAGATTTGGGAGCCATTCTGGCCTTCAGATTAACTTGGTCCAAATGTGAATGAACTCTTTCTCATTACTCTCGCCACAAAACATACCAGTGTGACTTTCCATTAACCTGGTGCGAATGGCCAGTTAAATACCTAGGGATACTGCTCCAGGGAAAAAGGTGGTGTGGCTAAACTATGGCCCTAATATCGACGTGTTATCAACACAAGTAGAACGATGGATCCGCTTAATGCTATCTATGGCTGCCATGATTGTGATAATAAAAATGGGGATTCTTTCCCGGTTCCTTTATTTATTCCTCAATATTCCTCTACCACTCACCAACTCATTCTCATTGTGTGGCCTACTCCTCAAACTCATTTGGGATGGCAAGTGACCTCGTATCAGCTGGGACACATTGGTGCTGTCATACGAGAGAGGTGGATTTGGAGTGCCCCACCTCCACCTATACTATCTTGAGGCGCAATGTCAATATGCTCATCATTGGTACCATGCGGATGCCAGACTAAAGTTTGCCAAACCTGAGGTAGATCTGGCTGCTCATACTCCGCTTGTTTCCATACTTCCTAAATGGATTCCCCTTGATCCCAAGGACATCCAAACCATCTCCACTACATGCTGGTTATGGCGGAAACTTCAGAAATTTCTGGGTGGCACCCTCCTTTACTCTCCTGCCTTTGCACTAGTAGACAACCCTTGGCTCCTCATAACCTGTGAAACCCTGCTCAAGCGAACCTTGTTGAGATATGACCTACACACCATTGAAGGCCTCTTCCCAGAGGGTCATGCACTGATGCACTCCACAGACATGCGCTTTGCTACAGCTTCTCTTATGGACTGTTTCATTCTATACTGTGTACGCAATGCATTGAGAGCTAACATATTGATGTATTCGGTAGCGCCAGACAAGTTCCCCCCGTAACATTAGTAATTAACAACCCAGATGAGGGACAATTAGGGGCATGTTTACAAGCCCCTAACACCACCGGAGCATCACTTTTCCTGATGCTCCGGTGGCATTGCGCCTTACCTCATATTAATGCCACCTTGTAAATATGCCCCTTACCACAGTAGTCCACTGTGGCAAAGTGGTGGGCAATGTGTGCTGCTGTGGGTTTTCCACCCAAACACCTATTGCTTTTTGAAGCTGCCCATATTACAAAGTAAAACCTGGTTTTGGATTGGCAATATGAGGAAAAAGTATTAATTTCTCCTTGTATTTTGCTCTTTCTATGTGCACTGCCTTTTGTAGCACACATAGAAACAGTAAATCGCCTTTAAAGACTGTTTATGTGCAGGAAGGTGGCCCTTCCGGCACATAAACAATCGCCCCTGCAGCGCAGGCCCCCTTGCAACATGGTGCAAGGGTGCCTGCGCTGGCATTAGGCTGCTTTTTTAGTGCCAGTGCTAGGGGAAACGCAGGGGTGCTCCATATTTTTTAAATATGGTGCATCCCTGCATTTAAAAAATGTCAGAGCACGGCTTTACCAATTTTGGAGTAGCACTGCGCTCCGACATTTTATTGTAAATATCCCCCTCAGTATCCAAATTGTATCATGCCAGCATAGCCCTGCTCCCATCCCAGGATGCAAAACTCAGAACCTATTGGTAAAAAGACCTAGGAAGACCCATAGCAGATAAGATGTGGGCCGCAGGCTGTGCACAAGCCCGGATGGTTTTGCCTAACCAATGTCACAAACGTATTCACTTCAAATTTTTGCAGTGAGCTTACATCACTTCTAAGGACCAACAAAAATATGACCACTCGCGAACTTCTTAATGTCTTCGCACAATAACTCACGATCCACCACTTCTTTATTAGCAAAAAAGGCCATTTTATTAAGACAGGTGCCAAATTATAATTTTCTCTAAACACCATTTTTCCATTATCTGATAATCATTTCCCCAAATTTTCTTTGACATCTATAAAAACCTAAAGCCCAAGGTAGACCCCAAGCAAAAACAACTAAAGGACTCCTTGTTGATAGATCTCCCTCATTCTCATTTCCCGTCCCCGTGACTGCGTCCCCCACCTCCCCTGTTGGAGGATGGGCAATCCCGCTCCAGTCTGCCCACCCCCCCTGCAAAAAACCCGCCAACCAGGAAAACCTAAAAGAGTTTTCCTGCCCCACCCAACAGAAAATTGTTACCATCTTGCAGATGCGTACCAAATGCTCTCTTTCCAAATTTGAGCAATCATGTCCCTCAACTCCAGCAAATAAAAAGCTTGCCCCATGGTAGACAAATGTACCCCATCATCCCTGAAAAGATGCCCTTCAGTGCCCCGTATATGTGAATGAGAGAGAACCTGTATTCCCATGCCTTCACAAAACAATCTCATGGCTCTATTAAGCTTCCGTCGCGCTTTCTCTATAGCTGCATGGCTTCGTGCTCCTTTCCAGTGCATCCTCGTTATGAACTCAGTCCAAACTACCGTGGTGCCTGTCCAATTAGACTTGATGTTTGCTAGATCCTCCGTAACCTCAGCCCGACCTCCATGGCCCCCTCCTGGCCTGACGCTGTGCACTCGCCGCCTTCTTCGTGCTGTGGTGACAGACACGCTGCCACCGCCAGCACGACGCCTCCCGCAGCCTTCCTGGGCCGTCGCTCCAGCCCCAACCACACCTGCTCTGGGACGCCCGGTTTCAGTAAGTCATCCCTACCAGCCACACAGAGCACGCGTACAGCAGCGCGCACCTCCTCCTGTGACGCCATTGACCGCCCACAAGTACGGTGCCAGCAAGGGGACAAATGGTAATTCGCAAATTCAAAACCCTTCCTCCCCACTCCCTGGATCACAATGATTTTCCCGCCCCACAGCACCTCTAATTAACACCTCGCCTCTCGCGCCTCCCTAATTACCCCTACCCCGCACCTGGGTGGACGCTCCATTGTGCGAAACCACCCAGGGGGAGACTGGCTCGCGCTCAGTGCCCCCTGGGTCCCCCCCTAAATGCTGCATCTCTGGTGCGGATTGTTTGCACATCACATGCACATGCAGGCACATTGCACGCTACTGGTGTGAGATTTTCTCCCGATTAATGCAAATGATAGAGGTTGACCCGGCTGAGTTATGTACGAGACCTCCCAAAACGTATCAGATGGTTCACTGCAATGGCCCTGCTGCTGACCAAACGCGAAGTAGGCTTGCACTGGGGTAAACATCTGCCTCCCACCGTAAAAAAAAACTGGCTCACCAGCATGACGTACTGTGGCACTACCAGCGAGCTTTACACTTCTCTCCATCCCCCAACTTCTAGACCAAATGATATCTGGCGTCCCTTGCGCAAGTTTCTACTCGCGACCACTGGAAGGTCCCAAGATGGCCGCACTGCCATATTGGAGTACACCGTTCATGACCAATCACCTACTTCATTGACACCACTCCCTTCCAGCCCTTACTCTGGCTCTCCACGGACAACACATACATGATAGCGCCCCAGGTTCCTCAGACATAAGCCTTCACTGTCCCCCTCCCTACCCCCCTTCAACACCTTCCCTGTCTTATCCGCCCCACACCGGAACACTGGCTCTTACGTTTCTTTGATCAAAACGCGACTGTATGGATTATACGGCTCCCTGTATATGTGTATTATTTTTTTTGACGATTGTTGTAGATCACAGTGCCTACACTGGTTATAGTTTACCTGAAGGCGGCTATTACGCTGTTTTTGCAGTATTTATCCACAGTCTCCAATCACCCTACTAACCTCATAATAATGTTCTTATATGGTGAATAAGATATTGCGTTTCTTGTCACCTTTGTATGCTATTACATGATTAACATGCCACACCTTCTCTATCTTCCAAAAGCATCGCACACATGCTCACAAGGACAGTGCACTCCATCACATTCTCTTGTATGCACACCAAAGAGCAGATACGCACTTCGCTATGCCCACATGTCACACTAGCAGACTAAACCAGCAGGACCACGTGCCTCCGAATACTGAACAAACACTAGAAAGAACGTCTCCATACCCAATGATGACAGCCTCCTATACGCGCAAGACTGAAGCTTCTGAAAAAAAAGCATGCAAAAACCGGTGCATTCTAGTATTTCCACCTCAATACCAGTCCACGTGATCGCACCGGAACAACACCCTGAGGTGCCAGGGAAGGGTAGGAGCTACATACCACACCCTGCATTTACACCCTCTAAAGCTAAAGCAAACCCTCTCACCCAGGCGCAATTATGACTGACTCCACTTCACGCAAGCTGAAACACAGTCACGAACAAGACAAACACCAATGCACTCTGCCTCCTAGACCACACAACTGTCAGTTCTTCCTTCTATGAAATGATGACTGGTTCCAGAGCACATACAGGTGAAACGAAACCGTAGAAGATAGTAAATGCACACAAAACACCCCGCACTGATGCACTCTGCCTCCAGTACCAGGCACCTGCCGACAATTCCCATTCATAAAAGTGACAACTGGTCCCAGGGCACACACAGGAAGGACTTTTGGCCTCCCACTACAACACGTCACTCCACTTCTCTTGTGACAAGGTACTACTCTTTCCCACCTTCACAACACTCTAATGCATACCTCCCAACAGTTCACCCCTCTTCTCCAGCTTTGCAGCACATTATGCATACGATGTGTCTGGGTACACTCCTTCCCCACCTTCTCATCATCCTACACTAGTGTACTACACTTTCTCAAAAACTGAAAACGTTTAATCTTCTTTTTGCCAACTTCGCAAAACCAAAATCTAGGCTACTGCTGTACTTCCCCCTAATCGCATACCAAACCCCAAGGGCTCTATTTTCCCACATTGACAAACCCAAGTTCACATAATGCAACAGGTTACTCCCCTTTCGCACACTTGCACACTAGTATACGCGCAATCAGTACGTAATTCCAAATTAACACTTAGGGTCAGATTACGAGTCTGGTCCGAGGACCGCCAGACTTCTCGCAGCACGGCAGTGGTGGATCTTGCCACCGCCGCACCTGCAGTCCGACTGCCCGATTGCAACCCGGGCAGTCGGACCGCACTAGGACCGCCAGGTCTGCCATTCCCTGGCGTACGAGTGTCAGTCAGAGACCGCAATATGCTTGACGGGACTGCCACGGTTTGCCAGGGTATTCATGGTGGCTCCAACGCCATGAAAAGTGTGGCAGAAAGGAAACCAAGAGGGTCCTATAGGGACCCACTGTGCCTCAGACATATGTGGATGCACACAGGGGGGCATAACATGTGCTTCCCTGTGTGCATGCACAAAGGTTCCTGCCTGGCATGGACTTTTGAGTCTATGCCGTGCAGGAACCTTGTGAGACGTTCCCATTGCGGTGCCCTTTTAAAAAGCACAGCCACCTTTTAAAGGGCACTGCAAGGGGAACCGCCAAGCCCCCGCCTGCCAGACCACTATAAAGTAGTAATCTGGCAGGCGGGTGGGTGGCGGTGCCCTTCGGCAGAGCAGTGGCGCCCTGCTCTGCTGTCATCTGGCCCTTAGAAGGGTACCCCTTCCCTAGCTGCCCACCGGTCCCTCAGATACCACACATAGTGTCATAGTAATCATAGTCAATGTACGCGTCCACACATTAACCTACAGGAGGGCAATGTCCTTACTTCTTGAATCTGTCACAGCAATGCATAACAACCACTTCTCCCACGCTCTAAAACAAAGAAAATTACCAAAATGAAAGTTACAACACTTTAGCTCTCACAACAGGGAGACCATCTACAATGTTTGCATGAATCCAACATATTTTGCCGCATGGAGAAGATGCACAGAGCTCTATAAATACAAACGTATCAATTTCAGCGTTTAGCATCAATACATTTCAATGTTCTCATGATATTGTAGAAGCGCTCAAAATTCAGAAAAATACAAACTTTGTCAAGCTCTGCTGCTCATTTTTATCTTCCAGTGCTCCACAGCAGAATGGACATGGCTAGGGAAATGTCTGTAGTCTTTTTTCTTTTCACCATATTTAGACACATGGATCCTGTCCTCAGTCCTTCTTCTGAGTCCCTCCCCGATGGTGCGTACAACCACATTGTTTTTGGAGGTTCTGAGTCCTCATAGAAGACTCTGGAGCCCCTCAGGTAGTAGGTAAGTTCTTTAGTGCATGTTTGGCCCTTATGTTACAGCTACAGTCTGATAGGTCCTGTTAGGGCCCCTGCCTCCCTCCAGCTCTCTTTGACTGACACCCAACACACAGACCTCCAACATTCCTTGCATAATCACATTCTCATAGCATCCATACTCAATATTATGCAGCATACTGATGCCTACGCCTATACAAAAACAGCCACATCATGGCATTACAGGTACACAGGGGCATATTATCAAGCACGGCGTTAAAATTATCGCCGCTTTAGCGGCAGAAAACTGCTTAAAACTATTCGTGAGGACCATCTGGGAGATCCTGATGAAGCCTCATCAACTATCGGGGAAAGGCATGACCGTCCTGCGCTCCTCCACTCGTCTGAGCTTTGCAGCTCTGTTGAACTCCTCGGCTTGAAGGTCTTCATAAGGCAGTCTGGCCTGGCGGAGCCGTCTTCTACCTCACACTCGGACAACTGACATTTGACCCGCTAGAGCTCTGCAATGTCCACCCTAGAATATCAACGGAATGAAGCAACTATGAAGATCTGACAAACCTGCATGGTGCTGCATGGTCCTGCATGGCCCTGCATTATTCAAGCCTGCTTCTCTGAGGACCTTGCAGCCTATCCATGGCCATGTAACTGCACTGGGATGGGTGGGGCCTGCCGCCCGCGCATGTTTGAGATCCTTTTTGCTCCAGACAGATTTGAAAGAGCTAAGACACTCTTTCAAGTGGGTTAAAGCGTTCATTTGCGGCTGACCACATTTGCTCGTGGCCTCGCCTCTCCGATGGCCCTGGTTCAACTGAAAATACTACATCGGGACTTGGTTGTTATTTTTTCAGTGCATGTCCTCCCAGTAGACTTCCATGGTCCCCAAAGATTTCTAGTTTAAAATGAACACCCCCCTCCTCCCCACATACTACACTGCCTTTAATATAAATAGTTAATAACTATTGTTCATGTTTTAGATATTTGTTCCTTTTCCAAAATTTATGTTGCTCTAGCTAACTATGTATTTTATCAAATAGCCTTGTTTGGACGTGAGGTGCTTTAAATGAAGTGTTATTGTACTTACTGATTTCTGCACGCCTCAGCACCCATGGCAGAATTAAGGTGAAGGAGGACCTACCAGCGGCCTCTGTTGGTAAACCCCAGTATGTGGGCGGTGTTCGGACTCAGCTAAAGTGTCCTAAATCTTTAGTCAGTCCCCCACTCCTGCTTTGCCAGTGGAATGCTCACATTGGTAAAATTCCACGTTTTTAGCAGCGAGACGTGGCTGCCCAGTGCAGTCTACTGAAACCATTGATTTCTGGTGCTTAGAGATAGTGATGGATTTGGCCACCTCCTTGCCAAGGCTGGTCCAGCCTAGGGATCAACCCACAGACTTGAGAAGAATGCAGACTAGGTATGCGTGCCCATTGGGCGCCCCTAAGAGTGACTCAATGACACAGGATAGGCTAGAGGATCAGAGGATAAGAACACCTCGAGTGAATCCAGGTGAACCGCTTTCAGTGGAGCACATTCCACTGAGAGCCTCAGTTAAGAGCTCGGAAAGATGGAAATGAAAGGGGGGAGGCTGGCCAAAGAAGAGGAGAAACAGGCCGACTGAGATGCTCATCAAAACTCTGAAAAAGAAAATATGCAGAAAAGATTTCTGGTTGAAGAAGGTCCCAACAAAATATAGCAGCCTAGAAGTGAGGGAAACTGTAAAATAGATTTAACTTAGTTATTTAACGAACCTTAGATCCAGAAATCACAAACTACCGCTACACAGCAGCAACAAATATTTAATCGGTGACTTTGGGCCAGATGTATTAAGGATTTTTGCAGTCGAAATTTCTGACCCATTTTGAATCTTTCTAAATTGAAATTCGGTATGTTATGCAGCAAAAAGTTTGCAAATGGGATTCCGGTTGCAAACCATTGATCAGTGACCAACTCCCAAATTAGGGTGGAAACTGACTCACAAAGTGGACGGGATCCTCTTTGGACACATTTCTCTTTGCGAATCAAAGTGGCAGCTTCAAGTGGAGTAGGTAGTGGTAACATTTTCAAGAACGGCAAACTTTTTTTTCATTTAAAGTAGTTTCGGTTCCTTTAAGGAAGTTGGGCTGCTTTAAAGTATTACGTTTTACGTTTTGGAATGCAATCACAGGGATGGTGGTGTTACAGTTTTTGTGCAGTTTATATTTTTGTATATTTTTAACAATGTACAGAACATAGATTTAATCTCCAATATACAAGTACACACTGGCATGGTGCTATTTCATTTGAAACGAATTTCCTATGATATGTTAAAGTCCCCTTTTCTGGTTTATGCTAACTAGGCCACATTAGGCCTCAATGCCGTCTTGTTCGAAATGAATTTTTCCTCCTGCATGTTTGCTGTTCATTAATTCTGCAGCACACAGTCAAGCAGTTATATTTGTTTATATTAAACCATTGACATTGTTTTTGCTGTTCTCGAAAACCTCCTTCTATCATAGGCACAGTATGTTGTATTTATTTACAATATTTTGCTATTGTTCTTTTAACTAGTTTATCCTGCCATCCTAGATGACTTAAGCCCAGAGGGGCAGAATCTATATTCATATTATGGGAAAGTGATTGGAAAGTCAGGCAATCTGATGTTTAATAGAACCAGGCTTTGATTTGCTAAAAGTATAATTCTATTGCTCACACCATGATGATTTGCGGAACTTAAGGCTTTCCCGTGCAAGAGAACTGATTTTGGGGGTGAGCCAGAGTTTTCCTGAAGACTTTACGATGCTACTAGGGATCCTGCCCAGTTTCTTACTGATTGTGCACCTCATTTGATGCTTAAAGTATTTCTGACTTTGCCCTTTATCCTGTACAGGTGGCAGAATTAGGTACATCAAGTATGGACAGACTCAATAATTAAGTTCTAGGGCAGGAAGAGGAATTTTAAAGATTCATCACAAAATTTCACAAGATGCGGTTATAAATGCAAATGCATCGGACTATTGCCATTGAGCCTCTCCTCAAATCAAACAGGTGGCAGGTGGCAGGTCCAGGTGCCTCTGAACATAGCAATGATATCCAGGACACACTGAACTGCAATAGTCCAGCCAAAGTTGGAGTGAGCTATATTTAGCACAAAGGGCAACACCCTGAGTTGATTGTATCCCTCGGGCATACAGCATAAGGAGATCAGTGCATGAGTAGAAAGAATCTCGCAGGACTGACTCTGTTTGTTAGACTGTCACTCAGACTGTACAAATACTTCTAAGGATTCTTACTAAATGTCCTTGAAATAGCTATTTTTATGTGGGTTTAGTTGTTACATTTGGCTTTCTATAAAGCAAGTATTCCACTGATCCCATCTGCTCAGGAGAACCCATATTCTCTGGATCAAAGTGGCTGATTTTGCAATAGAAGTTGAGGGCAGATATCCAGTCTTGACACTTTCCTACCTCACACCTCTTTGAAACTTTGTAGCCATGTGGTATACAAGGCGTGCCAAGCAAAAATAAGCCTGGTGCACTAAGGTTGTATTTCCAAAAAACGGTCATAAAATGCCACACACTTTTTGTTAATCAAATGAAATTTTGCGAACCAACCTATGTACTGATAGGCCAGTTAGAAAAATAGGGAATTGAGGGCTTGCAAAATGCCCTGCCTATTTAATATTTATTAGGCAGGTCACAATTTTCAACGGCTTGTGATTAGCTACCATCGCAAGGAAGGTGGCCTGCAAGGGACAAGAGACCACTCTGGGTGTGTGGAACTCCCTAAAAGTTTACACCTCAAAATATTACCTCAACGGCACGCCCATTGGTAGATGAATCAGAAACAGTGGTAAACCTCAATTTCATGAGGCAACGTGTCCCAGAGATAAGGCACCTTACAAAATATCAGAATTAGGTACATCTAGCAATGATATCCAGGATATCTCTCAGAGATTCTCTATCCTAACACAGGTACAGTGTGGACTGCAGTGCTCATTCCTGCACATGACAGAACCTGCAAAATGTTCTAGACCGTGACAGTACGCACTATTTTTTCCCTTGTGAGAAGGTACTCATACAGCTCTACCAGAGTGCGTCAAAAATAAATCTATATGCTGTATGCCCGAGGGATACAATCAACTCAGGGTGTTGCCCTTTGTGCTAAATATAGCTCACTCCAACTTTGGCTGGACTATTGCAGTTCAGTGTGTCCTGGATATCATTGCTATGTTCAGAGGCACCTGGACCTGCCACCTCACCCACCGCAGAGAAGTGCCTCAGATATTATAGCAGACACATAAGACTAACAAGGTTAGTACGGTCACATAGAGCAAGGTCCTGTCACCTACCTATGCGACGTAGTGGGTGGTGGTAACACCTAGCCTTCCCAAGGAAAGATCCAACCTATTTGTATTGGTAGCACCACAGAATCCAGACCAGAGGACGGTCTTCCCAGGGCTCACTGAGGACTACTGAAGACTCACTGATCTCCAAGAAACTACCAAGGATGTGCATCTGACTACTGTGAGGTGTTGATACCCTCAGAGAGGGCATCGACGAAATTCTTCTGATCAGGTCACCAGACTACGCTCAAGAATACAGTGACCAAACAGATGCTTCAGAACATGGAGTGGGATAGCGTCAGCACAGATGACACAGAAGAGTGAGGCCTGGCCAGCGGCCTTCATCAGCAGGGGCCTGTTGCTAAGAGAAGGTAACTGAGCAGCAGTGTTATGTTATGTTATCAGAAACTTGTAGCGCGCACGGTCACCAGGAGGTTTCATGGCGCTAATCTTGGATAGTGTTACGGCACAAGGACTATGCATAAGCTTGCTCAAACAACCAGGTCTTAAGCGCCTTTCTGAACCCCAGCAGGTTGTCGCGCATCCTGATTGCTAGAGGTGAAGAGTTCCAGAATTTGGGGGCGAGGTAGGAAAACCTACACCCTCCCTGGTGTTTGAGCTTAATGTCAGGGGTAGTCAGTAGTTGAAGATGAGCAGATCGTAAGTTACGGAGTGGGGCGTGCTTTACAATCATACAACTAATGAATTTAGGGCTCCTGCCATGCAGTGCTTTAAAGATCAAGCACCCTGTCTTAAAAGCTGCACGTTGGGCAATTGGTAGCCAGTGAAGTTTGGATAGCCATGGTCTGGCAGATTGCCATTTAGGTTGTTTGTAAATTAATCTCGCAGCCTGATTCTGTACTAATTGGAGGCGTTTGAGTAGAAACAGGGGCAGGCCAAGATAAATAGAGTTTGAAAAGTCAAGACGCGAGAGAACCAGGGCTATCACAACTTGTATGAGTGCTGAGTGGGACAGCAAATGGGCGATCTTCCGGATTTTACGCAATTGGAAAAAACAGGCGGAGACCACTGCCCCCACTTGTCCTTTAAGTGAAAGATCTGCATTAATGGTGACCCCCAAGCTTTTCACAGAGGAAGAAGGAACGGGGGGAACCTAGTTCTGTCAGCCAGTAATGTGGGCCCCAAAAGATCTCGCTGTTCCCAGGCAATACTAGTTCCATCTTGCCCGGGTTGAGTTTGAGATGGTTGAGGTCCATCCAACGCTGAATGTGAAGCATGGTAGCTTGAAATTCAAGAACAGAGTCAGAAGAATCCAAGGTAAAGACAAGCTGAAGATCGTCAGCATAATTAAAGGTAGTTATCTCTCTATTTTTTAATGAATGAATCAGGGGCCTGAGATAGAGATTGAAAAGACGTGGGGATAGGGACGAGCCCTGTGGCACCCCGCATGTGGTAGCAAGCTTAGTGGCGGTAAAAGGGCCAAGTCGGACCGCTTGTGTCCTGCCTTCGAGAAAGGACTTCATCCTGTTGTATGAGGGGCCCTGTATGCCGGCCTGCTCGACACGGTCCATCAAGATTTTATGATCGACCGTGTCGAACACGGCCGACAGATCCAGGATCACCAAGGCCTGGGGAATGCCCTTGTCTGAATTAGCTCTCAAAGTGTCCAATACTGCAAGGATCACAGAGACAGTTGAATGAGCAGGCCGAATGCCAGCTTGGTGTGGCTCTAGGTGATCTGTTTGTTCAACAAAATTAGAAAGGCAACTGGCCACATGGGCCTCTAGGATCTTGGCCAAGAAGGGGAGGAGAGAAATAGGACGATAGTTAGAAGGATTCAGAGGGTCAGCCCCTGGCTTTTTCAATGAAGGGACCACAATTGCGTTCTTGAAGGCTCTGGGAACCTTGCCCTGCACAAGAGACTCGTTCAGAAAGGGAAGCACATTATGAGGTAGGGCAGAAAAGACAGCCCTCAGAACCTGAGGAGGGCAGCAGTCATTAGGGGACCCGGATTTTACACGGGTCATTAAATCAGATAATATCTTTGGACATATGACTGGAAAATGAGCCAAGGTGGCAGAATTAGTTGGCATATTGTCCAAATGATCCGTACTGACTCTGGTGGGAATGCTAGCTTTGATAGTGGAAATTTTGCCCAGGAAGAAAGTGTTCAAGGAGTTGCCTAGCTCTTGAGTAGGTGTCTGACTGGGGAGTATTCTCTCAGAATTGCAGAGGTCATTAACTATCAAGAAGATTTCTTTTGGCTTATTATGAGCATTTAATATTCTGGCTGAGAAATAGGCTGCTTTTGTTTCCAGTATGGCTTTTTTATACTCTTTACGGGCTAGCACAAACTGCAGTTTATCCTCAATGGAGTATCTTAACCTCCATTTTCTCTCTTTTTGACGGAGCTCAAGTTTTTGTTTTTTTAGCTCAGCAGTGAACCATTTGTGTGGATCTGAATGGCGGGCACAGGAAAATTTAGTGAGTGGAGCATGGACATTGGCAGCCAGCAATAGCCAGTCCAATATGTTCTCTTCCATACAGTTAACTTCAGAGTTGAAAATAGGTGCTGAGCTGGCCAAGGTTTTAACTAATTCTATTTTATCAAATGTCCTCCACTTTCTTGTCACGCCTCCCACCGCCGTGGGGGTTTTGATCTTAAAGTTTATGGTGGCAGTGAATTTTATTAAATGGTGATCTGACCAAGATACATGGTGAGATTGTGGGCACTGACAATATGAAATTTGCAGACCAGATTTGGTCCAGAATATGTCCCTTTACATGAGTGGGGGAAGATAAGTACTGGACCAGATTCAGATTAGAGAGCAGCTCAAAAAGTTCTGCGGCGTGTGGCCCGCCCCGGGCATCGTGAAACCAATAATTCAAGTCTCCTATAAGTAGAACATTAGTATAGTTTGTGACAAGATTGGCCATTTAGTCGCTCTAAGAGAGGGGGAAAGTAGGCATGGTCTGAGGGGGGACGATAAATGAGCACGAAGATAAGAGGTCCAGTGTTAGTGTCAAGTTTAATAACAATATTCTCTGCCTCCTGAAGATCAAGGGAAGTAATGGTGGTAAACTTATAGTTTTTATGTATAATAGCGGCTACACCGCCACCAATCTTTCCTGAGGACCGATTTACAGACAAGATGTAATAGTCCGAGGGGAGTGCTGCTAAGATGTCCGGAGTAGAGTCCTGGGTTAACCAGGTTTCAGTGACCAGAAGGATATCTGTTTTTTATGAAGTCAGCAACAAGAAAATATCTAGCTGGTGTTTAACCAGGGACCGGGTGTTAAGATAGAGGATATGCAGAGCGGAGTGATTAACTGTGGTGAGTCCAGGGATGGGGGGACTAGGGGGAGCAGTGGCGTAGCTAGGGGGGGGCGAGGGGGGCGGACCGCCCCAGGCGGCACTGTTTTGGAGGCGGCGGCCCATTGCGGCGGCCTTTATAATTTATGTGGGGACCAGGGGCATAACACTCACAGGCCCCCGCGCTGCGGGGGGGGGGGTCGGGGGGGGCCGAGTTCCAGGGGCCCCCTCGGCACACAGTACATTTGCCGACAGTAGGGTACTTTTAAAGTTACTCCCGCCGCCGCGCCTCATAAATAAACCGGCGCGTACGTGATGACATACATTATGCGCAGCACGCAGCGGCGTGGTTTTCAGCCTCAGGGGGACGCATAGGGTGGGGCAAGGCTGGGCCAGTGTTGTCTGTAGGGTCTCAAGCATAATCCCTCGAGGCTGCAACCCCTGCTGATGGCTCAGCATACACTCACCCAGGTGCCAAAGTAAGCTGTAATCCCGTGACGCTGAGCAGGCGAAAAGAGAATTAGGTCTATGCCCGAAAGTCACAGCGGTAATTGGTTGGTGATGGCCTTTCAGATGCATCGGCTGGTGGTCAGAGGGGTCGTGAATGTAGATCAAAGCTATGGTTAAAGGGCCATTTCAGAGAAACACCATCCCGGTAACGCTGCTGCTGTAGAGGGGGCCATTCCGATGGGACAGACATGCCATGGACAGAGGGAGGGGGTGACTCAATTAGACCCAAGAAGCTTTTACCTGTGCCTGCTGCAGTGCCACCCCTTCTGAACATCGCCTGTCACCCCCTTTTCCCAAACAATACCTTGTAATTCAGCCGCCCGCCAGCCCTCTCCACACGCCACATTTCAGCCATGCACTTCCCTTCAAGGACAGATTAACTTCTTCCAAAGGGAGGGATCCAGTCTCCAACTGGGCCACCCCAGCACATTTACCAGAATGAAAGTTGAATTGCGACGCGGTCCTGTGGCCTCCTTTTCTCCAACAGCCAGCCCTTTGCCCTCTATAGTTGTTCTTAGAACTCGGTGTTGCAGGTTCTGTCCCCGGCTTGGCAGATTGAAACTCCACGCAAATGGAAACTTCCAGGTGCCAAGACTATTGGTAGGGGTATTTCATTATTTGTATTTATAATTGCAGTTTATACAGCGCAAACTTGACCCAAGGCAGTAGCGCTATACACGAGAACCAGGCATTCCATATGAATGCCTTAAGTTAGAATGTATTTTTTAAAGGTACGGGGAGATGAGGATGAAGTGATATGCCCAGGGTTACAATATTGTTGAACCGGCAGTTTTTTTAAGGAGGCATCAAAACGGGTCTCTATCGGGCTCTGTTTTGTGCCCTGGCACAGGCGGTCCGTTTTTTTTCCAGACTCCAGTGACCGCAGGCACATCGATGTGCGTGTGGTGAGGGTTGTAGGTGAAGGGAAATCCTTTAAAAAGAGTCATTTACTCTCTGGATTTCCCTTTTTTTTTTAATCTCAGGAGAAGCAACATTGTCGTGGTGTCACCAGGGCTTTAAGTGGAAGTTTTTTCAATATTATATACAAGCCATAATTGCTGCTTATTTATCTTATGCAACTACCATTGACAAAGCCAATAGTCCTGACCTGTAGGTATGATGTGACTTGTTGTATCATATATCTGGATGCAATGACAGGAACAGCAAAATACAAGTCGGGCGGCACGCTTAGCTGATATGTTTTTAAGCCATGCCCTTAATTACATTGATCTAGCCCCTTTGAGAGACCCCCCAGTTTCTTCATCCCACTTAAAGCCCTGGTAACACTTAGTTCACTTTTCCCAATGTTTGTCTCAAAGCCCTAAATTGAGGGAGTTCCGTATTGGGCATGCCTGAATTTCATGGTGAAAAAGACAAACCTATTTGGAAGAATGCATTCTGCTCTTAGGTTAGTGATTTGAGTCCTGTGCGCCTTAAATGTGTGCGTTCAGCACTGCAGCAGTAATTATCACCTGCATGCACACATGCACTTTTGGAGAGTCTGAAGAGGGACACCGGGTAGCAGGAAGACAGAGAATCATATCTGCCTTTCCGATCTGCTTTGCAGTAAAAAAGGCCACTTTTCAACGTGGTTTTGCCTCCCACCCGCTCTTTCCGGTTTGACCAAGTGCTGTGATCCTGGGCAAATACTTAATTTCACTGGGCCTACTTCTATTTATTGTTACATATGAGAGCACATTCAAACTTGTGAGTTATGGATTGTGCGCAGTGCAAACATTTCTAATAAACTGTACTACAGTGAAATGCAGTTGGCAGAGCAGATGTGTGTTGCAGTTTAAGACCACTGCTGGCAGCTGTTACATTTCCCTGGTTTCTAAATTAGAGGCCAGTTCAAGAGCTCAGCAAGCTTGTGAAGGAGAGTTGTGTTGGCAGGATGTTGTTTTCCCTGCAGTCTGCCTGCGTATTGAGGCCTGCCAGCCCTCACCAACTCAGGTGCTTGACTAGTTATTTACATCGAGGGACCTGGGCCGACGGTCCTATAGGAGAGAGGCATGCAGCCACCTACAACCTGCTACTTATCTCTCAGTACTGTGTGAAGCTTACTTGCCCACCCTGACCAACAACCTGGCCGAAGAAAAGACGCTCGCTGGGCTTCTGGTGGCACAAGAGGTGAGAGTCCAGCAGAGCACAGAAGGTGAAGTGCTGGATAATCATGGGGTAATAATCATGTCTTTCAGAGTGTGTTTGTGGGTGTAAAAGACATCATATGCCTATTGAATGTTCTAAACCTATTCTGGTCTTTGTTCTTCTGGTAACCATATATACAAACATGATATGCTTTAATTTAAAGATGCTCATAGATCATGCAAATTTAAATTGATGGGAAAATGAATTATTTTTTCTTTTACGTTTACCTTATGAAACTTCAACTGATTAATACAATCAAATGTAGGTTGTGTGTGTAACTAGAGAGAGACAGATTTGTGCCCTGTTTTGTGCTTTGGGAATTACTGATTTCTTTATTCATAGTGCCATGAGGTCCTAACCAGCAAATAAAGCACTGTGTGAAAATGCAATAGTCGTCTTAAAAAGCAGCTGTACTTTAGTGATCTTCTATTTCAAGGATTTTGCAATAGTTTAAAGGTCTTTTTTTTAGAGCTTTTCATTGCTCAATAGGGTGTAATTTCTGATATTAATGTCTTTCTGCGGACTACATTGCTTAGTTTTGCGCATGCAAAAGGAGTTTCTCGTTACTCAAATGGGTGTAATTTCTGATATTTATGTTGCCTTTGTTTCTATTGCTTGATTTTCCTTGCGAAAAAAGTGTCACTCATAGTTGTTGAAATGTCACTCATAATTACGCTGACATTATAAAAATGTCACACTTAGCAATCTGAAACCTTGGCAGCTATGCTTCCTTTATGTCCGGCCTGCTGCTGTTAGCTGTACCTCCGGGGCCAGCTGCGCCCCTCCACGTGCACAAACCATGAGCTGAACATTGCAGGCATTGCCCTGTAGAAACGTAGACATGGCCGCCGGTTGTACAGTGGGGTGTCGGAGAGCATTCCATAAAGTATAGAACCCTGCGAATGCTGGTAATTTCTACGTTTTTATTTCTTTATTTGAAATTTTATACCACACGCAGACGATGTTAAAGTACTCTACAGTTTTTTATTTTTACAAAAAAATGTGAGAAATGATTCCAAATAATAAACATACATATTTACAAAGAAATGTTCAGGATGATGTCAGAGCATTTTGCAATTTGTAGATACATATTTTGAGAAATGCATCCAAGTCATATAAATTCATGTTAGCAAAGACGTGTTGTCTTATAGTAGTCAGTTTGTTCTTCACGCTACAATATTTGATTTAAGAATGACACTGCATATGTGGCGGTGCAGGTGCTGGAGAGAGCTGCAATTAAATGTCACAAACATAAGTGTTAGGTGTTATGAGGCATGAATATGGAGTTTTATTGGCTCGACTCGCTACTAGAGTCAAATCTGGCTCTCCTAGTGATTGTTGTCCACCCTCAGTCATGCGAGACATCTGTCTTAAATTACCGGAGCACATCCTCCCTTTGTTAAACTGCTCCCTCAACAGCGGCTCTGTCCCTGCATCTTTTAAGGAGGCAATCTTAGTGCCCCTTTTAAAAAAACCTGGTGCAGATCCGGGAGAGCTCTCTAATTATCGTCCCATTTCCCTCCTCCCCTACCTCTCAAAGCTATTGGAGGCCCATGTCACTCAACTTCTGTCACACTTTATTGAGTCCTCTGGCTTCCTTGAGCCCAATCAAGCCGGATTCAGACCCGCCCACTCGACCGAGGCGGTCATTCTCGCAGTCTTGAATACTCTAAGAAGTAATGCGGACGCTGGTTCCCCTCAAGCTTTGGTGCTCCTGGACTTGTCCGCCGCGTTCGACACGGTGGACCATAACATCCTCCTCCGCCGTGTTGCTCAGGCGGGCATCCAGGGCACCGCCCTTAACTGGATCACGTCTTTTTTAACCGGCAGAACTCAGGCCGTGCGCTTAGGCCCTTACACAGCCGGGAGAACTGCAACTACTTGTGGAGTCCCCCAAGGCTCCTCCATTTCGCCGTTGTTGTTCAACCTTTACCTTCGTCCACTCATTCAGTCACTCAGGAACTGGGATATCACGGTGTACAATTACGCCGACGACCTGCAAATCATCTTCCCACTGAACTCCCCTAATGCTGCTACTACCTTCCAGTCTGTCATGATCCACATTTTGGAATGGATGAATATTAATCAATTAAAGCTGAACCCGGGGAAGACTGAACTGCTTCTCCCTGGCTCCAGTTCTGCTCACTGGGGCCCTCAGTTCTGGCCCACTGAATTGGGCCCTCTTCCGGTCCCGCTGAAATCAGTGAAAAGTCTCGGCGTGATAATCGATGCTGAACTTTCTCTAAAAACTCAAGTGGGGGCTGTCATTTCCTCCTCTATGTACCAGCTCAGGAAGATCCGTAAGATCAGCCACCTACTCTCATCACCTGCATTAATCCAGGTCGTCATTTCCTTGGTCCTGTCCCGCCTGGATTTCTCCAACTCCATTTATCACGGTCTTCCTCAGTGTCTTCTGCATCGCCTTCAGGTTGTCCAGAACCAGGCGGCCCGTCTTATCTATAAAATCCCTAGGTGGCAGTCGGCTAAACCACTACTACAGCGACTCCACTGGCTGCCAATCGGCCAAAGGGCAGCCTTCAAGATGGCGTGCATCACCTACAAAGCACTTCACTGCACTAGCCCTGCCTTCTTGCAATCCTCAATCACGGCATACCAGCCATCACGTAATCTACGCTCTGCCCACCTCCACTTATTGACTGTTCCCAAAGTCAAAACTAAAAAGTTCGGTGCCCGCTCTTTCGCCCTTCTGGCCCCCTCCCTCTGGAATTCTTTATCTCTCCCCATCAAATCTAGTCCCTCCCTCCTTGACTTCAGGAAACTGTTAAAGACTTCCCTCTTCCCCCCTCCTTGCTAATCTACCTTTTGCTATCTGTCCCTCTGTCGCTGCTCTCACCCTTCTGTCATTAGCGCCAGGAAACCATTGGTGTCAGTGCGCTTTACAAGCTTCATTTAACATAACATAACAAATAGAAAATCCATATTCTGGGTGCTGTTATTGAGATGGAGTAAGGGCCTACTTTGGAGTTTGGCCGATGGGATGCTCAGACACAAATGTATTACAGGTGCATTGTAGCCTATAGCCTTTGTATACAGAGCACAGGATATGTGCCACTGTGTGGCAGAATATTCCACTCACCAATCTCTAAATAAGGCCATACGATTTTTTTATGTTGAATTTCAGAGCTACAAGCATCAGTGCTTCTTTGTTTCTGGGGTTTCTGTTTTGCCCAGTGACGTGTAACTGCTGATGCTAGGTAGGTTGGTGAAGGGCTTTGAAGGTTATGCGCACTGTCCTGAGTATGCAGTGTTTCTCTACTGGGAGCGAGCTCAGACATTCTCTAACTGATGAGCTGTGGTCTGCCCTTTTCCATGTCTGCAGTAAGCCTTGCTGCTGAGATTAATAATAATGTTGGGGAAGCCAGGCTCGATAGGCCAGTGAGTAGGGCAGTTTCACATACCTACCTGATGACATCTAGAGAATGGACTAAAGTTTGCAGATCTTGTTTTTAACATAAGGCACCACAGCATGCACAAATCTTGCACTGAAACAAGATCTGCTATTCTCGAGTTAGGGCACGAGATAGGGGTTGCCTTAAAGCTGGTATTAGTGTTTGAGTTGGAGTGACAGTCAATATTAGTATTAGAAAGAATTAGGTTACAACTAGGATGAGGGTGATGGTTAGATGAATGGGATAGGGGTGGAACGAGGACTGGAGTTATTAGCATCGCTTGGATTAACAATAGGTTTAGAGATACATGTATGATTATGCTTAGATTGCGGGTTAGTTTTAAGGTTTGGATGAACACAAGTGTTTCGATTGGGTCTTACCGCAGGTTTGTGGTTAGGGTTTGTGTTCTAGGTTTAGAGTTACAGTTAAAGTAATTGAGCCAACAATTGTGCAAGGAGGAATCCAGACTGCTTAACACCCAGCCTTAGCACAAAGGCCAGCAATTTACAAATAAACATAGAATTGTCAGAGACTGTATCAAGCTCTGAAAACTATAAAGGGCCTACCACAGCAGGCTTCTGTTTTTTGGTCACTCTGGTGAGACACTAAAAACACACACAACATGCGCCCTTCTTTAAAAATGCAAATGAGTAAAATATCTGGCTACCACATTATCAGGCCAATACCTGCCTTAATAATGTCCAGAGGGCTTGTGACACATTCATATGGGAGGGGGACTAGAATTTCGTGGAGTCAGAGAAGGTAATAACCAAGAGAAACAGGATTGGGAACACCCAGTGGTGCTCGAACAATTTTCAGAGTGGCGTCGCTGCCATCAGTGCTTCATCACTGAACCCACAATGTTGAACATATATCATTAAAGCATGGTGTGTTCGCGCAGTGTCATTTATAGACAGCTCAATCTCCATTGAAGTGGTCACTTAACTTGCAAAGACATACAATTTTACAGATAAAACTAATGTAGCGCACAAACGATGTGTGGAAATCGGGTGTCAATCAATCAAACAAACAGGATTTGCATAGCGCTACTTATCACCTGTGAGGGTATCTAGGCGCTGGAGGGTGGGGGTGGTGCTGCTGATTAGGGACGTTAATCGAATAACCATGTTTTTAGGCCCTTCCTGAAATCCTGCAGGGTGGCAGTCTGTGTGTTCTCCTTTGTACTGCCGGTCACCGGTGTATTTAACTGTGCAGCCTTGGACGGTGTCATGTATGTGCATGTAACTTGCATGATCGAGGTAACTATTAGCGGCGATACTATGTGTCTCTCGGTCCTTTTTCCCCAGCACCCCTCATCCCCCTCTCCAGGGGCGGCAATCTGAGGGATAGCCCCGGGTGCCACAAGCTCTAGCTACGCCTCTGAGGGGGAGGGAGGGCGACATGACGACTCTGATTTTGGAAAATGCAATTTTCCATAACACGATTGTGAGCAACAGGATCAAGGGGGAAATAGGGATGAGCTAGCAGTCTAAGTGCTTTAGAGGAATATTTAATAATTTGGCTATAGTTCGTGGCCCCTGGGCCCGGACGGGAGAAGAAGGGCTTGCCTTTGGCACGCCGCCGGCGCTAGCGCGCTACAGCGAGCATTTGTGCCTGGGCCCTGCCTCTGACTCCTCCTCCTACCGGCCAATTGCTACGGCCTAGGGGTGGAGAGCTACAGGTTACGGCGAGGAGCCAGCAAGCTACAAGCTCAAAGTAAGCTTCTCCAATTCAATTTTACAATTTTTAAACAGTTCTGAGCACACTAAACAATTTTTGAAAATGCATTAAGGCAAAAACGCTGTCAGCAGCGGTCTGCGTGGCAACACTAAGCAAAATTGCCCACTCCCGCGCTTCAGCAAGCTTTAGTGCCTGGGCCCCGCCTCTGACTCCTCCTCCTACCGGCCAATTGGCTAAGGCCTAGGGGTGGAGAGCTACAGGGGTTACGGCGAGGAGCCAGCGAGCTACAAGCTCAAAGTAAGTTTCCCCAATTCAATTTTACGATTTTTAAACAGTTCTGAGCACACTAAACAATTTTAAAAAATACATAAGTTGAAAACGCTGTCAGCAGCGGTCCGCGCGGCAACACTGAGCAAAATTGCCCACTCCCGCGCTGCAGCAAGCTTTAGTGCCTGGGCCCCGCCTCTGACTCCTCCTCCTACCGGCCAATTGGATAAGGCCTAGGGGTGGAGAGCTACAGGGGTTACGGCGAGGAGCCAGCGAGCTACAAACTCAAAGTAAGTTTCCCCAATTCAATTTTACAATTTTTAAACAGTTCTGAGCACACTAAACAATGTTTAAAAATACATATCCGCGCGGCAACACTAAGCAAAATTGCCCGCTCCCGCAGTGGAGAAGGAGTACTCTGAGATCAACTCTTCGCCTAAGCCAATACCTGTTTCGCAGTTTACTGACAGACCATGGGTTTATGAAGATGTTGGTGAAGATTAAAGGAGTTAATCCAGTTTGGGCAACTTCTCCATGGAGCCGATGGAGGCAGCTGCAAAGATAATGCCTCCCATTGCTTCCACTCCACGGACACAGAGAAATTATACTGTAGAGATTCCGTAAGCTGGGTTAGAACCTACAAACGTTCTTCTTCGGCCAGCACCTGCCTCTACATCAGTCAAGCGCGCAGTCCGAGCTTAGGCCCACAATACACGTCCTACGACATGCCTAAAACAATATCCAGATAGTAGTACTAATTGTTTCAAAGCCTCAAGGTACCCAGGGATTTCTACAATATTTCCAAAAGATGACAGACGTTTTCTGCCATAGGGTCCCCATGTATAGTAAAATTGATATTCATGAGTCGAAGTACTGCAGTGTTCTCAAGTTTGTTAAAAATGTTGTGGTCAGAGATCGGAGACTGCAAGGCTCACCACATGCTGGCAGCTCGGGGCGTTGACAGATGATGAGGTTGGAGGCTTTTAAGCCAGGCGTGGACCGCATCATGGCAGCTGGGACGATTGAGCTATCGGCGCACTAGTAGTTGACAGCTTCATACCCACTGGATCACAACTTTTAACATGCTTTGACACGTCTCTACTTCCGGGTCTCAGAGCGGAATTGGCAGCAAAAGAACATGAAGTTCTAGTTGCCGTTTGGTTCACAACTTGGTCGTTCCATTTCACCACCGAGCTACCTGGCTCGCGTGCTTTTCTTGTATTGTCTCCTTTGGTTTCTGGCCTCTTGCTCCATCCATGCATCTGGACTTTTTTCTGCTAATTCTCATCCTTGGCTCGAAGCACGGTTCCAGCTTCTCTAGATTCCAGTTGGCATTCCTGGTATTTCCTGGTATTCGTCACAGCTGAGCTCAACCACCGAGGAAGCTTGTAGACAGTGGTGCATGTCAAACAATTTTCTTGTACCGTTTTGAATATATCTGTTTCCTTTCTGGCTCAGTTCCATAGCTACTCTTGGGATACAGAAGATGTTGCCCTCTTTACCTATCTGGCATGGCCCTTTCGGAACCCAGGTCTCTGCTGTTGCTGCTACTCGTGTGAGGCCCTGCCTTACTCAACCTGCTTGCTCTCCCTCTCTGTCTCATTCAAACCTCCCTTTTTGTTACATTTTCCCTTCTTTTTCTCTGCGCCTCTTAGAGCCTCTTAGCGCACATTCGCACCTTTTCGTCCCACTCTGCCCTCTTTCGCCCTCTCCCTTCCTTTTTCCTCATTCTTTTTGCCTCTCTTGTCACTTTTCCGGTGACTTTTCAGTGCTTTTTTCACTCTTTCTTTGTGCTGCCCACTCTTGCACTCTTTCTCACTCTCTCTCTTGCACGCTTAACTTTTCTTTTTTCTCTCTTTTTTCACCTTTCTTCACTCTCTTTTGCTCTTTTTTAATCCTTTTTTGCCACTTTTTTGGATTTTTTTAGCCACTTTGACTCCCGCAACGATTCTTTTTGCTGCTGTTCCGCCTTGTTGACCCGGCACCGCACTCTCACCTGCTCCTTCCCACCACCTGCGTCTCTCCTGCCACTTGCCCCAGCTCCCTCCTGATCCACCCACTGCTCCCTGGTTCTACTCCCTGTCTCTTACCTTCTTAATAGCGCTGCTGGTGTGCCAAAGGCACGCTAAAGGCAAGCCAGAGCACACCCTTCCGCACCCACCCAGCACCACAACCCTTGCTCCTCTACCAACATAGCACAGCCCCAAAAGTTACCTCGCCTCATCCCTCTGCACCCTAACCTCGAGACACATCTTCAGGCGGTGTTGCAGGACTGCATTGACCAACACCGTTCTCCTGTGACAGCGGCTGTTCCTGCTGCGAGCCGACCCGCAACCCCCAGCACCCTGCTACACTTGCACTATCACCACCCCACACCCAATGACATGCACCCTCTTTCACCAAATATGAAGTCAAAATCTAGGACCTGGTTCAAATTTACTTAAGCTCCTAATTTTGTAACCACCATTACCATGGAATGCAAAATCAACAGGCCCAGCAAACCCAGAGAAAGACCCGCAATTATCTACAAGGAACACATTCACTGCACCCTCACAGATGTCAATGCCAGGGACAAACTGGAAGTCCTGTCCTTCAACTCAACATCTCCAAAACTACCACTCTGCTCTAATGACCACCGGAACCAAGAGCCGAGTTTGGAAACTCTTTTGTAAATATCATTGCCCACCCTCATATTCAACTCCAGCACCTTTATTCTGGTTGGCAACCACAACTCCCACCTTGGGAACTTTACCGAATTAAACACCACCAACCTCTTGGGCAGCCTGAACAAACCCAAACTCTTTCAACGAATGAATGACTCCACACACATGACCAGCGATCTGCTTGTCTCCATCTTTAATAACATTGCGGTCAACGTACCCACCTTCCTCGCCTGGAATGGCCACTCACTCGTACTCTTTGACGTCCACTTCAACTACAACCAAAGAACTTCCTCACTCCCAAAAATCCCTAAGCCAACTGTTACACAATCTCAAAGAAACCTGGAACACTGAACTGCATAACGGACGCTCGCTACACCAAGACAACCTCTCCCACTGGGTTGACATCTTCAACCGATAGATCATTGCCTGCGCAGACACCTTGCCCTCAAATCAAAACCATGACCTCTGCCAGGACGAGACCACTTACCAGCTGATACAACAATGGCCTCTGATGCTCCAAGCTCCACAGCAAGCAACTTGAATGTTGATGGAGACACCCACAACGACAGAGACAATCAGACCTACAAATTAGCCCCCTGACATTACCATCATCACTGAAAGCTACCAAAAGTCCAGCCCTAACAGAAAAGTTAGAAAACAGCTTAACCAGTGCCAAGGCGCTCTTCTTCATTGTAAAAGAATTCCCCACATCATCAGCCATTTCCATCACCATTGTCCCATTGCAGAAACTACGACCACTTCGAACACTAACCAAACCCTTACTTACCAATAGCCCTACTCATGGATAATGACAGCTTCCAAGGAACCACTGGGACCTGTTTCGCCTGCCAACATCATTGAGGACACCACCATCACCATGAAATCCATCCACTCAGGTGCCCCATCGGACTCATACCCACACTCTGGCTTTGCAAGAGAACTCAAACCCATCTGCACCACACTGAGCCCAATTCTCAATGAGTCCCTACTACAGCTACCTTCCCAGACCACTGGAAACACACAGCAATCCTGTCTTTAGTGAAGTAACTTACAACAGACCCAACCTCACCAGACAACTTCTGGCCCATTTCATTGCTCCCCCATCTCCATGAAAGGACCTGGAGAAACTGATCAACTAGAGATTAGCTACTCATCTCGATGACTACCTCCTAGACCTTTTCCAATCTGGCTTCAGACTGAACCACAGCTCAGAAACAACCCTTATCGCCACGCTCGAGGACATCCGAATCACCATGGACCAAGGTGAAACCACAACCCTCATCCTCCTTGACTTCTCTGCAGCATCTGACTCTGTCTGACAGCATATCCTCATCCAAAGCCTTCACCATTCAGGCATCTGTGGAACAGCCCACCAGTGGATCAGCTCAGTTGTCTCAGGATGTACTCAATAAATCAGACTTCCTCCCTACACCACAGAACCCACCAAGTTGGTCTACACAGTTCCACAGGGATCATCACTCTGCCCTACGCTCTTCAATACCTACATGGACCCTCTTCCCAACATTGTGAAAATCCTTGAAATCAACATCATCTCTTATTCAGATGAAACTGAAAATATTCTCTCGCTCTCCAAAGACGCTGCCAATACCCAAGCCATGTTCTCAGAGGGTATGTCAGAAGTTGCCGGCTGGATGCAGTCTGGTGCTTCAAACCGAGCTCTGACAAGACTGAGTTAGTATTATTTGAAAAGACCCTACACTTTGCTCCTCAGCCTTGTGGCCATTGGAACTTGGCCTCATCCCTAGACCTTCTAGCCAAGCCAGAAACCTGGCAATCATAGTAGAGAACAAACTATCAATGACCAGCCAAGTCAACTCAGCCACCTCCTCCTGCTTCCACAACCTCAACCTACTCCAGAAAAGGTTCAGGTGGCTTTCTCTTGATACCAGACAAACAATCACCAAGCACTCATCACCAGTAAGCTGTATTACAGGAACACACTCAATGTTCGAGTCTCGGAAATAGCAATCTCATCACGTTTGAGGCTAGTACACAAAATCTTACACAGAGTGTATTTGTCGAGTGCCACCCTGGCGAAGATGGGCTACAAAGATAACCCCGGGTGAAGTTGGGGTTATGGTCAGGAAGGCACTTTTATTCACACCATCTGGGAATTTACATACATCCAACAGTATTGGGCAGCGGTGACTCAGTGTATGTCAAAAGTTTTGGGAAAACGAGTAGATCCCGCAATAAAACCTTGTCTCTTAAATGTGTGGGATCCCACCGACTTGACGGGGGCAGAGAAGATCTGGGCGATGGTCAGAATGATAGTGGCTAAGCGGAATGTGGCGCAATGGTGGAAGTATCCTGATTCTCCATCACCGGGCGCATGGCAGAAAGATTTGGATTGGTGCATGATGAGGGAGAAATCTGTGTATGAGTCACGTGGATGCTCCAAGAAATGGCTACATGTATGGGGTAAATGGAACGCATTTAGAGGGAACATGTGTGAGCCCCCTTGAGCAATTCTGATAGTGATTAATGGTAAAAACTAAAGAGCTATGAGAACTACTGTGAAGCCTGTAGCTGGGGGTAGTTTTCACTGCAAGATAAGGAATAGGATTGATATTGTAAGTAATATTTGATATTGTGCCCAAAGTGCACTGATTGTCATCAATAAAAAGAATTAAAAAAAAAGTAATAAAAAAAAGAAATGTTGGAGTCTCCATTCATCTCATAAAATAGCTCCAGACCAATCGCAGTGCAACTCACTCTCAACCTCCCTTCACGCACCCATATCTCCTCTCACTTCAGAAACCCCCACTGGATCCCCATGCACAAAAGTGCACAGTTCAAACTACTCACCAATGCGTACGAAGCACTACACAGATTAGGCCCAACCTACCTGAACAACTGCATCAGCTTCAACACCCCCACAAACATCCCCGCTCCGCAAACCTCCCGCTTGCCCATGTCCCTGGCATCCAAAGAGCCAGGGCCGGGGGCCGCTCCTTCTTGTACCTGGCTCCTTAAGTCTGGAACGAACTACCTCTTTGCATCATGGCCACCAGCGGAGCCCTAGAATTCAGGAAGAAACTTAAAACATGGCTCTTTACATAGCACCCAGACAGGGCTCTGAGCAGCACCCCTTGCACTTCAGTGCCAGGATACTTTCCCCGGGTGAGATATACGCTCTACAAGTACACTGAACAGAATATTGCGTTTCTGCCATGACTTCAGTCTGATCAGTGGGGTGTCCTGAAGTTCAGCAGGGGCGCCCCTCCATTGCCCCATTTCCCTTGAGTTTATCGTGCTGCTGAACCTTAGCAGGTCTGGGGTAGAGGTGGCCTTCTTGTGGGTTCTGCCCCCGTGGCATTCCTGACAATTCTTGATGCCTATCCAGGACCAATGCTCTCTTTCCCAGACGTTGAGTAAATGGCATCTGGGCCAAAGCAACCTGTCTATGCGAAAGTACCACCCCATTATTGTAATAATATGATAAAGTTATAACGTCGCACATTGAAAAAGTGTCAGTAATTAATGACTACTGTAGCTATTTTCGGCTAGTTTGGCATGAATATGAAATGAAACGAATGTACTCCGAAGTTTCAACAGCATGCTTTTGTGTAATACATTTTATTAAGGACACGCATCCGCGGTTCCTGTCTCTAGTGAGGAGAGATTTATTCTGCTGGGAAAATATCACAAACGCAATCTAGGCTTGGAGAGGAAATCTGTGGGAATATTATTCTGGCCATTATCAAACTGGCCTGCGCTAGTGAAGCCTTTAGAGGTCAGTGGAATGGGTGGTCGTACCCTGTTGGTCCCCACTGAAGAGGACATGGGTAGTAATGCGGTACCTGGGGATGGAGGATGAGATTATAGATATGTGGAGCCTCTAGCCCCGCTCTCACCCCGGGTGCTCACATGTAGTATCTGCGCTGATAGGATGAATTCATAGATGATTCTCTAGACTCTTGGTTACTCCTGGCGCCCACATGAGGTACCTGCGGATGGAGGGTGAGACCACAGACATGTGGAGCCTCTAGCCGCGCTCTCACCCCGGGTGCTCACATGTAGTATCTGTGGTGATAGGATGAAATCATAGATGATTCTCTAGCCTCTTGGTTACTCCTGGCGCCCACATGTGGTACCTGCGGATGGAGGGTGAGATCACAGACATGTGGAGCATCTAGCTGCGCTCTCACCCCGGGTGCTCACATGTAGTATCTGCGGTGATAGGATGAAATCATAGATGATTCTCTAGCCTCTTGGTTACTCCTGGCGCTCACATGTGGTACCTGCGGATGGAGGGTGAGATCACAGACATGTGGAGCCTCTAGCCGCGCTCTCACCCCGGGTGCTCACATGTAGTATCTGCGGTGAGAGGATGAAATCATAGACATGCTGATTCTCTAGCCTTGGTTACTCCTGGCGCTCACATGTGGTACCTGTGGATGGAGGGTGAGATCACAGACATGTGGAGCCTGTAGCCACGCGCTCACCCCTGGTGCCCACAACAAGGGTAGTAATGATGAGGGCGGCGAGCAGACGCCCGCAGCGCAATAACTGGACGGAACACGCTTGCAGGCCAGCAGCACACCTCCACTTCTGGACTGTGATTCATCCCGGTGCCCCAGTTAGAGCCTCCTTATGCCGCCTAAGAGTCACTTACTCCACAGCCCTCCCTGTTCCACATTTACACAGAAAACAGGGGTCTTTGATCTGGGTCAGCATCAAAACAACAGAGAAAATGCTGCTGGCCGAGGCACCCACAGTGGGCCACTAGAGAGCTCAGCACTCTAGTGTCGCCTGGGCACCCCACACCCCGCCCCCTTCAGGGGCAGGGACTCTGGTTGGAGTCCCCCTCCCCTCTCCAGCCTGGTTGCGGCGCACGAGGGGCGTCACTTCGTGGGCGTCCAGGACCTGGGGGAGGGTATATATCCCTCCCCCACCATTCTGGCGACCTCTTTCGATCGCCGCACTCGCCGTCTGCTGGTCGTCTCCCGCCGTCTTTTCCTCGCGCTGCGATTCTCGCCGTCTGGGTTGTCCGCGGGAGCTGCAAGTGAGGGTGAGACTTCGGTTAACCACCACCCCCACCCCCACATAAGCCTCGTTGCGTAGGCTCTGCCCGGCCATTGCTGAGTTGTGATGCATAAGAGGGGGGGGGGATTCAGGAGCTCCCTCGGTAGTTAGGAAGCTTCCTTGGTTACGCAGCACGGAGAGAGAGAAATACGGGAGGTAGCGGGCGGCCGTTAATTCGGGTACTACGATTCGTGGTGATTCTCCGGTGAGTCGGGTTCATCCCTCAGACTACTAGATCATGGGCGTAGTTGAAGTCGTATGGTGGCTGCCGGTTCTTCGGTAGTTACCCGCCTTCCCCCGGGGGCCGGTCTGTGCCCCTGTCGAACCAACAACTTAAGCGGTGCTCGATCACTGCATCCTTGGGGCTTCTCTCACCCGGGTGGGAACTGGCGGCACCAGGGTCCGATCTCCTTACTCCCACACTTTCTGCCGCCTGTGAATTCTTTTCCACCGAGATTGGAGCGTAAGGCCTGAGCTGCATACTTGGCCCTCATGCACGGTCGAGCGGGTGGCGCGTGTCTATGGGATTTCGCATAACGTTTGAATAGCGCATTCCATATTGGGGGTGATTGACATGCTAGATGTAACATAATGTTTTATTAGCACGCATATATTAATAGCGTGCATGCTAGACCTTAGGAGGTTTGATCAATTGGAGGTTTGCACTCACTACGGTGCGGGCGTATTTTCGGTATTGTAGCAGCGCTGCATGGCGGCTACCACCATATGCGAGGGGGGTATAGACAAGCCCTGATTCAGGGGCGTGGCCGCTTGTGCAGGCAGGGAGGCGCGGTGATGGCTGACCGAGTGTGCGGTAGGAATGGATGCGGTGCTACCATAGGTGGGCGCTGCTCCCGTATGTGGGTGCGGCGGGAATGGCAGAAGGGTGCCGCAAGGGATTAGGCATGCCTGTATGCAGCAAAGAGGCGCCGGGAGTGAATTGAGTGCAGTTCATCTTGATCCTGCGTTTAAGGAGATTTTGGGGACAATTTTCTGTCTACTTCCGTTGTGGCCTAATGAAATTGGTGGGGACATGTGCAATATGGTTGGAGTGAGGTGCAATATTGCAGTGAGGTGCCTTCATCAATACACGGTTTTGCGAATAAATGCAGTACATTGTGCGAATTCACCGGCGAGTAGGGGGCAGGGTTGTACGGATCGACTTGGGACTGCTTCTGTTTCGATCATCTCTGTGAGGCTGTCGGCTGATAAGGGTGAGGCACTAGGAGCTGGCCCCTTGCTATATTTGTTATTAGTACCGGGAGAAGGGTGCTTAGAGTTGATTATGGATTATGCCTGTCCTGCCTGAATGTGGGGCGCTTGGTGCTTGTGCTGCACGGATGTTCTTGTCACGGTGTGGATCCGTGCCCGGTGCCGATGAAATACTGATTGGACCGTAACTGATGATTAGCAATGCTATGTCGCCCGTGGATACACACAGCATCTGTTGAGGGTGGCCTGCAGAGACAGACTTAATCATTTGGAGATGTGCATCGTTTTGCGTGTACTTTTGATGCCTTCTTGTTGTGGTATTCCAGGCTCCTTGGGTGTTTCATCCGGGCAGATGTGAGCCAAGGAAGTGTGGGGCCCCTTTTGTTGTGGCTGTGACAGGCCTAGGGCTTCATTTCAGGTTATGCACTGATAGGCAATCAGGGGAGATCTTTTTCATGCAAGTTTAATTTTACATGTCTCCTTCTTTTAATAATTGTTTTACAAGTGGCCGAGGAGTGTGCCTCGGAGCAAAGGCACAGCGCTACTCTTTGGCACATGATTCAACTTTGTAGATCTCTTTTATTGTTGCGGCTCCAAGTTTTTGGGAGCTTCTTGTTGTCTTGTGGGTAATTCTTATGTTGCGATTCCCTTGTCTTTATTGCTTAATTTTGCTGGCGAGGGACGGTTGCTCCTGGCCGTTGAATGTCACTCATGGGTGCACTGAAGTTACGGAGGTGTCACACGTAGGCAGTCCACCCTGAGATCGGGGCAGTCTGAGGTAGTCACTATGGCCGTCCTCCCAAGGCGGTACCCACGGTCCATGGGAGGCGCAGTGGGCAAGCGGTTTAAATGGCGGTGCCCTCATGGTCTTGGTGGGCGGTGTTCGGCAAGTGAATAGTGCATCCCTGCTGGATTTCCCATTTCAGGATGCAGTATTTATGCAGTTCGTGGCAATGGTTAATTATCACAGCGGGAAGCGCTGCTCGATCCCCTGCTTTGAGCTCGTTGCCCAAGCCCCTGTGTGTCCTCTGCCGGTCAGTACTGGTGCGGCTCCCCCAGCTGCATGCAAAGTTTTCCTTTTCAAGTACCTTCCTACGGATTGATTATGAAGGGATTTGTGAGGGCTATTTGGGTTTCCTTCGTCGATTTGGGTGTGGTGGCCTCTGAAGAGCAGCCGATCAGACTAGCGGCTGATGTACCCAACATACATCTGAACCCTTCCACGCTTTGAGTAGGGTGCATGGGAGCAGAGGCGGGCATGCAACCAGGTTGATTCCAACGCGCCATGGTTCGTTCGGACGGGTAGTGCCATATTCCTCTCAGTGGGGAACTTGAGCTGTTTTAGCATGTTTCTTGTTTTGCTGCCTACTTTTTCGGCATGGCCTATAAGGGATTTCTTCACACTGCCTTGGGTGGGACACGCTGGTGGATGATCCCTATGTGCCATGGGGTCGGGCGGATGGTCTTTGATGGTGATTTGTGCGCCGCACGAGCGCACACTGAACCTGGCCTGTCTGTGGGTCCAAGGTATGGTTACTTTTGAGAGAAGTGGTGTTATGCACACCAGCGCATGGCAGTGGGCTACATCGCTTACAGGTTTAGAGCAGGCACTCGAATCAGGAATTGGACATTGGCAGGGGCCAGTGGTGAACAACCTTGGTGTGTGGGGAAGCAGATGAGGTGGTCACTAGGTGATCGCTGCCTGCATCCGCAAAAAGTGTTTGCACGGGAAATGCGACTCTGCCCCCCCTTAATTCGGTAAACCTGTCTGTGCATAAGTCCTGGCACAATGTAGGGGGTGCTCATGTTTTGCGCGCTGATACCTTCAGCTCGAGTATGTACTAGATCGAACTGTTTAGAGTCAACCAATAGCACTGCAAATTTTTAGTAAAAAAGGAATGTTAAACAAGCAGGCATGTGAAAATTACTAGTCTCACTGAAATGTTGGAGCTAGTTGAGCACAGGTTCGGGATCTGTCTCTTTTCCTCATTTATTTGTTACTTTCGGATACCTCCCGGGCGGTGGTTCAGGTTACGAACTGAGTGGCAGCAACCAGACGCAGAGGGAAGCTGGGTCCTTAGTAGGCCATTAGCCAGTGAGGGTGCTGTGACTTCTCAGTCCTAGATCCCGTACAGGCAGCTAAACTTTGCGGATGGTGGGCTGCACCAGGAGTAGCGAGTGTTGCGCAGTTCCATGGACGGCCATGCTTTCATTTGCAGTGGACATAAGGATAGTTGTGCTGAATAGGTGACTTAACAGGCACTCTTGTATTCTGTTTCAATACCTCTGCATGGCTCCATGGAGCCAAGCCAAGGTCACATGACTGCAGATGATGTGAAGGCAGATAAAGATAGCACCGTTTTGAGAGGTTCCCTCTTATAGTTAAGAGCCTTTGCACTGCGTGGAGCTGTTACAGTGGCCTAATGGTAAGGTATCTGACTCTGAACCTGATGGTTACATGTTCAAATCCAGGTGTTTCCATGGTTTTGATATTCCCCCTTTTTAAGTCACTTGGCATTCTGTTAATGATTATCGAGTTTCAGAGTGAAGGGACAGGTTGTCTAGTTTCTGATACGTTAGTGTTGTATTGTAGTAGTTGTCCAGAGGCAATGACAGTAGCCGCAGGATACCAGCTGGCTGCACACTAAGCTTAGCACTAAATGCCAGCGCACCTGTCAGCCATGCCAGATTGCATTGACCGCGCAACCAGGAGGTTGCCTGTGGGGCACTGTGCTGCAGGAGGACCGAGACTGAGGTAACACAGGCCTTGTGTGAGATAACTGTTGCCCATATAGAGTGGTCTCACCGGCTGGGCGGGCCTACCATCGTGGTGATGGCTTAAGAAGCGAGGAATGCTTGGTCCTCTCGCATTTGTAGGCGAATTCTGGGTGGGCTTAGTTTGGCGTGCCACCTTGCAGTGGTTTCACTGACCCTGGTGATATTGACTGGCGCAGCACTTGGTCATCAGTCTGTACCCTCGTACTGGGGAGCATCCAGGGAAGGGGGATCATTAGGGCTTAGTCACCCTAGAATGATATGCACAAACTGGCACACGGTGCGTTAGTGTTGGTGTCGCACAGAACTGGGGGGTGTCTTGTGGGGCACACTCACTGCCTGTGATAATGGTGTGGGATAATTATTGTCTAGCAGTGGGTGTCAAGGGAAAATTATGCGCTACCTGCAAAAGTACACAATTGATATCAATGCGCCCAACAATTTCCACTACGGTGCATTCAACTTGAGGTTAAACACCCCATACCTCAAAAAAACAATCAATGATTGAATCATGTATTTTCTTATGATGAAGCACACGTAAGATTAATAATTACAATATCCTAATGATAACAAAACAAGAGAACAATTAGTGTGGGCTTCTTCTTCTTTATTTTCAAGTCGGATCTTCAAATTTCTTAATTTGCAAACATTCCTCCACTCCCCAACGCGTTTCGTCGATAAGGGATTAACCCATACGACTTCCTCAGGGCTGAAAGTGATAAATAATATAATTGGAGTACAAAAACTACTCATTCATTTTAAATGAGCCCACAATATCTCCTCGTGCACAAGGAAATAAACATGCTGTGTAATAACACACCTATTGTGTCCCGTGTTTAGCATGTTACTCAATAATCATTGTCAACATTTCTACAGAAATAAGTCACACCAACATAACCAACATGAAAATGTGTGTGCATTAATTAAATCTTGTACTAACAACCATCCCATACGTGAGGCGCATGCTCTAATAAAAATCCTGAATGAAAGTTCTGTACCTCAATTCTTGTGTCTATCACCTAAAGCGATAAAGCCATGTGGAACAGCATTAATAACTGCGGAGCACATGAGGCATAGGCTGATCATATCGACGCAATTCTCACCACATTAACGTACCTTAACGCTTGTTATAATGTCCTCAGTGCTATCTGCTATTCAAGTCCAAAACACGCGTCGTTGGCGCTAACCTAAAACGTAATTCAAAAGTCTAAGTAAACTTAGTCATCTACTGTTTCCTTCGTAAATCTCAATAAACGTCTATTCTACACGTCACGTAAAAAATCAGTCTTACCTGAATTCTTCTTCCTTTCGCCTAGTAGATGAGTTATATCCTTGCTCTGTTTCTATAATTAAGAGCCGCAATCCTAATCCAAAAGTTTTTTTATGTCCGTATGTCACGAACATCCACTGCCAATTCCTCCACAGATCTCTGCAGTACGGGGATCTGTAAAATAAAATACCCGAATTATATCCTAGTCATTTCAATCATAATCCTGCAAGTCATATTGTATATAGCACTAAGACTGTTCTCCCGCTTACTTTTTAAAACGCACTGGCCCCCGAATACAGGAACGCATCAATGTTCTCTACTCTCGCGTGTGTTTATATGAATCCTAAAAACGAACAAGGTGACTCACGTTAGGCAAGCTTCAACTGGCGCCATTTTGGATAAGTCTTCTAATGAATCACTACCTCAATCACGGCGAGCGTCAATAACGTATTCATAAACTTGTATATATTACGCAGAAAACTGTGATCTCTTTTATTATATTCTCAAACACCATTTTAGCAATATCAGCTACACTATTAATAAACAAATATAATTAGAAAGTAAATAATGTTTATAAATAAACAAAGGGTGACAGCAGTTCAGCCACCATGGGCGCCATCTTGAATTGGTATTATACAGAAGGTACAATATTCAACGTAGGCGCCATCCATGTTTAACTTTCATCCAGAATCCTTATTACTATAATTCACTTAAACACCTTCATTGTGAATGCTACACTCCAATACCACAAATCCAATCTCACAATACCTTAACTCCTATAATCAGTTCTTCACCCTTAAGTAGACCATATAGGCGCCATTCAAGCCATACTAGAGCACTTTATATGTCATACTTACATCCAGAAAGATCGCATTGGAAGGTATTACCGAAACTCTCACACGACTATTTCCAACTACTTCACCATTATTTCTCATTAACTGAAATTATACTAGCAATCACTAACCTGATCAAAAACCTCATCATCTACTCCCCTAAAAAGTACTGTAGCTCTCGGTCATAATTAAGACCCTCTTCCACGGCCCTCACGCGCATAATCCACCTCGCCTCATGCCTCCGCAGTGTAAGTTCTCTATTACCACCACGCGATTCCATTTTAACATGTTCTATGCCAAAGAATTGAAATGATTTATGCATACCCTGCGCTAAACAATTCAGAACATGCTCTGCAATAGGATACCTCTGATCATTATTCTTGACAGCTCTCCAGTGTTCACTGATCCTATCCTTAAGATCCCTTATTGTGCTACCCACATATATTTTCTCACATTTGCACAGAATCAAATATACAACAAACTTCGTGTTACAATTAATATTGGACACAATGTCATAAGTTTGTTCACCATTGACCTTAAATTGTTTTGTTTTGTCCTTTGCGTGTTTACACATACCACAATGGCCACATTTAAAAAAACCTTTACTAAACTGTGACAGCCATTGTTCCTTTTCAACCTCTGCTGGGTAGCTTGGACTCAAGATCGTACCTAATGTCCTACCTCTACGAAAAGTAATCAGAGGTTTGTCTGAAAGAAACTCTCGTAATGTCTTATCCGCTTTAAGGATATGCCAGTGTTTAAACATGCTTTTATACAAAATAGTACTGATGGGTGTATAATCAGTAATCATCCTGATAGTAAGTGACTCTTTTGTTCTTGTTTTGCTCGGTTTTAAGGTGGATACGCGCTTTATCTTAAAGGCTCTTTGTTTAGCTACCTCCATATCTTCTTTTCCATAGCCCCTTTGGGTAAACCTTCTTTCCATATCTTCTACACATTCTCTAAAGTGACTATCCTCACTGCAGTTACGTCGTGCCCGCAACATTTCTCCATAAGGGATTGCCATAATCTGATGCCGGGGGTGCGCGCTACCAGCATGCAAAATAGCATTACAGGAAGTGGGTTTCCGATACATCTTACTGCATATTTTGTCATTCTGTATGAATGATTCTACATCCAGAAACACCACATTAGTGGAGCTAATACATGAAGTGAATCTTACATTCATATCATTACTGTTCAGATAACAAATGAATTCACGTAGTTTCTCTTCCGTTCCCGTCCAAATCATCACACAATCATCAATGGATCGTCCACAGTACAAAATCTCATCATTCCACTGTTTACCAGCAGGACCCCATATCACCGTTTCCTCCATCCAGCCCATAAATAAATTTGCAAAAGCCGGTGAAAATCTGGAACCCATTGCCACTCCTTGGGTTTGTCTAAACCATTCACCATTAAACAAAAAGTAATTATTAGACAGTATTAGATCGGTCATAGCTAGTAACATCTGGGTGTGTGCCCATTGACTTGCTGGTCTTTTCATGAGAAAATGTTCCACAGCTCTAATCTCTAAATCGCCTCACGTATGGGATGGTTGTTAGTACAAGATTTAATTAATGCACACACGTTTTCATGTTGGTTATGTTGGTGTGACTTATTTCTGTGGAAATGTTGACAATGATTATTGAGTAACATGCTAAACACGGGACACAATAGGTGTGTTATTACACAGCATGTTTATTTCCTTGTGCACGAGGAGAAATTGTGGGCTCATTTAAAATGAATAAGTAGTGTTTGTACTCCAATTATATTATTTATCACTTCCAGCCCTGATGAAGTCGTATGGGTTAATCCCTTATCGACGAAACGCGTTGGGGAGTGGAGGAATGTTTGCAAATTAAGAAATTTGAAGATCCGACTTGAAAATAAAGAAGAAGAAGAAGCCCACACTAATTGTTCTCTTGATTTGTTATCATTAGGATATTGGGATAATTATTGTTTTACTCTAGGAAACTGATCTTATACCCAAGTTCTGTCTGCCTTTGCCACCGGTTACCAGCCCAATGGTGGGAAAGTATAATTTTACACTGTCTCTGGTAGTTACAATGCAAAGAGGCGCTGCAAAATGATGAGTCTTCATTGGGCAATTGGCTACGAGGGCCTTTTATGAGGAACACCTGCTGGCACCATTTAGAAACAGGTACCATGTACACTGGGTGGGCATTCCTCTGCAACCAAGGGCAGTTTTCAGGTCGCTTCAGTTAGACATATTCACCCGCACCTTAGCCAGGGCAGCAGGCGGGTTGTGGTAGTTGACATATAACAAGTTTGCTGCAGTGCATAAATGTTTGGTAAACACTGTGTTAGAGCCAAATGGCGACAGGGTTTATAGACCAGTGGGCTTTCCCCATATTCAGGAAAGGGCAGGTATTTTCACATAACTTTAACCTCTGGTTCCACAGACTTGGCTGCCTCCCTGGATAATCCTTCTGCAGCCCAGAACCGGACAATAGAAGGGGCATCCTTCGGGACTGGGGTCCCTAGCACATTGATAGTCAAGCGCTGGGGTAGATATAACATGAAAGGCAAGGTCACTAGTTTGGTTGTCCCCAAGTTCTGGGGTCGAACTGGGTTGGAGTTTTAAGTCTTCAGTCCTTAGGTAGCATCCAGCAACCCTTCAATCCAAGTAAGGGCAGGGAGGGATAGATAAGTATCAGCGGGGGGATAACATACACTGGCCATTCAGCGACCCCGTGCCCCAGGGGCATGCACGTTTCACAAATACATCGAGCTGCAACCAGAAGGGTGTCAAGTGTCTAAAGAAAGTAAAGTGGTTTAAGATATGTGTGTCTCTGACGTACAGCTGGGTTGAGCCAGTCCCAGTTAGATGCAATAAGAGGCACAGGGTCCAACTGATTTGCATTTGGCCATGTCTGAAATGGGGGGGCGGAGAGAGCTAAAGTACGATGATGGATTAAACCCAGATCAGTTGACTGGGGATGAGTGCTTGCCATGTCAACACTCCGCCCAACATCCCCTTTGGCATCGCTTTGTTCGCCCCAAGTAGGCAGGGTATGCCCAGACGTGGGTCCCTTGCTCACTTTGCCACTGGATGCAAGCTAGCCGGCTGATGAGGGTTGGGAACCCGAAACCGGCACAGGAGGGGTGTTTCCGGTCCAGGGAAGACATGGCATGGCAGTTCGAGCTGGACTGCTCCCATGAGGCACAGGGTCAGACTGATTTGCGCATGGATAGGTCTGAACCGGGGTGGTGGAGTGCGCTAAAGAAGGATGATGGATTAAACCCAGATCAGTTGACTGGGGGTGAGTGTTTGATGTGCTCAAACGCTCCGTCCAACATCCCCTTTGGTACCGCTCAGTCCCATTTAGAGGTACGCCCGGGTGAAAATGGTGTGCTCCTCCTGGTTCCATGACCTAGGCGGTGTGTGGCATCTCCCACATTAAATGTTAGGCACCATACTACAGACAGTGCGCCCTGTATCGAATCAGACAGATTCTCTAAGTGGGTATGCCTAGGGGGCTTCACCAGAGGGAGCTGGCGGGCGAAATTCCCATAAGGAATAAGGGATGCAGGGCAAGTGCTGGAGGGCAGCCTTGCTCATTGTCTCATACGCCTAGTTATGGACATTCCTGTGCGTCATTATTTAGCAAGCAAGGGACTGTGCCAAGGTTAAGTATATCCTTCTCGCCCTAATAGCCTAAGTATGCAAGCGGGGGTATGAGCGGTCTCCTGACAAGCGAGCTGCTGTCCCAGAGATGGGAGACACATGTGTTCAGATGCACATGGGCTAGAAGGGCGATAGCTAGTGCGATCAGAAATAGGTTAAGGGATGCAGGTTGAGAGCAGGAGGGCCCTTGCCCATTGTGACACACTTCTAGCTACAAACACTCCTGTGCATCACGAGTTAGCAAGCATAGGGACTGTTCAAAGGTTAAGTATAATCCTCGCCATAACAGCCAAAGTAGGCAGGCGGGTGGGGGAGTGGTCACCCAGCAAGTGGGCTGCTGTCCCATGGATGGGGCACGCAGGTGTTCAGGCACACACGGTGCTAGAAGGACGGCAGCTAGGTGAGATTAGCAAATAGATGGGGCAATGTTAGCCTTGGTGTCTGCAATTTTCCCGCCCAGAGTTGGCTCGGGACGAGGCATGTGATGCAGTGGAACTTTCCCGCATGGGGGTGAATAGTTCCTTGTACAACTTCTCAGGCAAAAGAGCATCATGTTTCATCAGACACTAGCTGACCCAAGCTAACGTCAAGGGCTCTTGGAATATAGATGGGGTCATCTATAACCAGTAGGTATGGTTCTCTTTCATCTAGATTGGCAGGAGGCTCTAGACAGGAGAGGTTGCGGGTACGACTATAGCTGTTTTGGTGGGGGGCTCTGGCGGCGACGGCGGCCGCCTCCAGAGCTGTGGCGGAGTTACAGGGCGATCTGGAAGCAAATGGGTACAGAAGAGTACCTCTGCGCGGCACCATAGTGGGTGCCAGAGCCAAATCCTAGGAGCCTCATGGGAGGTTCCTGGAAAACCGTGTCGGCGCCCCGCTAGCCCTTTGGGCGGTTGTGGACCTGAACAACCGGGGGTTTGCTATGCGACGCTCCACCCTGAAAGGGGAGTGAGTAAGAAGGTACCAACGGTCACGTGATCCGGGAAGAGGATCACTAGTAAGGGCAGCACAGGCGGGGTTTGCCCCAGTGCTGCCTGGCTCATCAGGCGGGCAGGTGGCCCAGTTGGTTGCATGCCCTTGGATCGCCCGTAAGATAACCCACCTATTACATAACGGTGTATGTAATAAACCTGCAGCAACTTTTACCCAAACAAAAAATTGTGTTGTGTGTTTATTTATGGGAATTGTATATTATGTTGGAGGGGTGGAAAAGATGCCAATGACGATACTATGCTGCCGGCCGAGGCACCCACAGGTGGCCACTAGAGAGGTCAGCACTCTAGTGTCGCCTGGGCACCCCACACCCCACCTCCTTCAGGGGCAGGGACTCTGGTTGGAGTCCCCCCCTCCAGCCTGGTTGCGGCGCACGAGGGGCGTCACTTCCTGGGCGTCCAGGACTTGGGGGAGGGTATATATCCCTCCCCCACCATTCTGGCGACCTCTTTCGATCGCCGCACACGCCGTCTTCCTCCCTACCGCTTACCTGGCGTGATGGTGGCAGGAGGGGGGCAGAGAATATTGTAATGTTTTCCTTTTTCGTTGCAGGCGGAGTTACAGTGCGATCTGGAAGCAAATGGGTACAGAAGGGTACCTCTGCGCGACACCATGGTGGGTGCCAGAGCCAAATCCTAGGAGCCTCATGGGAGGTTCCTGGAAAACCATGTTGGCGCCCCGCTAGCCCTTTGGGCGGTTGTGGGCCTGAACAACCGGGGGGTTTGCTATGCGACGCTCCGCCCTGAAAGGGGCGCGAGTAAGAAGGTACCAACGGTCACGTGATCCAGGAAGAGGATCACTAGTAAGGGCAGCACAGGCGGGGTTTGCCCCAGTGCTGCCTGGTTCATCAGGTGGGCAGGCGGCCCAGTTGGTTGCCTGCCCTTGGATCGCCCGTAAGATAACCCACCTATTACATAACGGTGTATGTAATAAACCTGCAGCAACTTTTATCCAAACAAAAAATTGTGTTGTGTGTTTATTTATGGGAATTGTATATTATGTTGGAGGGGTGGAAAAGGATGCCAATGACGATACTATGCGCCGCCCCTTCTGAGGGCAGCAAGTAGAACCAATCTAGTGAAGGCTCTGTGCTGTGAGAAGAGGCTCTCCGTTCTAGTGGTTGAGGTTGCAGAAGGCTACGTCACGACAGAACGCAGCTGACAGCACTCTTCGCACCATTGAAGAAATCTGCTCTACCTTTTCCAGTGCTTTTTGAAGGTGCTTACACCCACAATTCAACAAACCAACACCCAAGGCAATCATTTTTATAAACAACTGACCACCTGTGTTTGTAGGCGAGTCAAACAGAGGAAATCACAACTATTCAGTGAAATCTCCAGCGTTATTTCAATCGAAAGGGGGCCTGTGCTCCATTCTTCTGCTGCCTCCAAGCGGAAAGTTGGTTTGAGCCCTTGTGATCCCACCGGCACCGCTGACCAAAGCTGAAAAGTGCTGATCTTCTACGGAGCAGGATGGATTTCCAGATGCCACCTTTCTTCTCATTGCTTCCAGTGAATCTGCAGAAGAGAGGCGTCACTCCATGATTTAAACCGCAGAGGGGCGGGACCTCCCACTCTTCCTCCACTCAGGTGCCTCTCCTACAATTAGTGTCTCCTGCTGGTCGCTAAACAGGATGTTTTTTGATTTGGAGCACACGGAAGCTGATGGCTCAACCCACAGACACGGGAGAGTTGTCACCAGAAACTCACCTTTGGCATGGCGGTCACTTCAAGGTGGCGGTCACTTCACGGTGGGTCTTAGGGAAGGTGATTCTCTGTACCTAACCACCATATGCACTTTTAAAGTCCTGACATTAGAAGCTAGCCTTTGTCCAGTAGACAATCTCTCCAGCAATCAGTACCAAGGGCCCGGTGTCAGCAAGTCACCAGTTGGTGCAAAACACGCAGGTTCAGTATAGTGACAATTTACAATTCAAACCGACTGAAACCGACCAGGATGTCCCCTAAAACACGGCATGTAACTTTAGTGTGCATGTGCGGAGAATCCTTCTCATTGCAACACCACTCTTCTGTGCGTACTCAACCTCCCAAGAAAACTCAATGCGACAGTCATCTTATACCTGTATTACTAGCTGCTCTTCCACGGCCATCCATCAACCCACCCAACTTGGAGACCACGTGGTCACTCTCTCTCCTCAACTTTGTGCCCATCCCTCTCAACCATGCCATCTTGGATTGGGTCATCCTTCTCCCTAGCATCAATAAGACATTCTGACCTCAACACACGCCTATCGCTTCTTTGGACGCCATGACCTCTCACCAGGGCAGCAGGCCAAGCCTGGGGCCTACAGCAAGGGTCTTTGCATGCAAGAGCATCACCCATTGGTCATGTTAAATAAACAGTTCGAGAGCCTGCTCTCCCTCAGAGCTATCCATCAGTCCAAGTGACAAGAGAAATGATCAGCAGCTCTCTGACCAGGACTTGGCTGATCCCCGGATTCAGCGAGAGGCGCGTCCAAAGAGGGCCTTCTAGGGCAGACGGTGACCCTGCTTAGGGCCCAGGAAACAACAAGTAAACTATCTAGGCAGGAGGGTGGTGTAGCTACCCCCCCCCCCCCCAAACAAAAACCCTATGACAAATGGGTGGGCAGGGTTTATATTTGTAGTCCAAGCCCACGAGGGCAATGGATTGATTTGATGCCATGGCCCGAGGCTACCCAATCAGGAGCAAGCAGGCCGCGCTCTGAGGAGGGCCAATGGGAACCTGCTTTTGAAGGCCGTGCCTATGAATGATCGTTTTTAGTAATGTTTGACAGGTTTTAGGTCATGTCACAGGCAGATACCGGTAAGCAGAGGGACAGAAGGACCACCCAGAAGAAGCGGAACATGGCACATCCAGAAAAATGGTCCCTGAAGTAAATAAAATGGTGCGGTTGTCTGTGTAAAGACTGTGTATGGGAGAGTTGAGTGTATGATGCTCTACCACCAATACATCTTGCTACTGACAGATGTGATTCGAGTGGCTGTGTAAGCAGTAATTCCGTATATGTGAATAATCTGATTCTACCCCATAAATTAATTGGCGTAGAGTCCAATGTAAGTTTATACCAGGATTATATTTCTAAATTCAGTGCTTCATTTGTAATGCAATAAACCCAAGTTTTTGTTTAGCAGCTCACAATCAACGCTATCGAAGTTCGAATTGCCAAATACCAAGGCTGCATAGCCCTGATTCCACCCCTGCCTCTTTAATCCACCACCAGGCACCCCCCCCCAACTTTATCTCACTCTTTCTGATTTCTATTCCTCCTTCTTCCCCCTTGTGTGTTTCTCTCTCTCTTGCTCTGGATGAAAGTCTGAGGAGAAAAAATAAGGGCAAGTCCCACCTGCACACACCGGCTCAAATTAAGTACTGACTAAGTTACTTTTAGTGCCACATATTTATGATTCAGATTGAAATTTTAGTTGAAGGACAGTCATAGACATTAAAATATCATACAGTTCTTAACACATTTTCATAAATAAATATTGTAATTTGCAATGCAGTGTCATTGGAAACAAAATCTATAGTTTACAACATAATTTCATTGTATGATTGGGAAAGATAATCCTTCATTGACGAAACAGGCAATATATATGATTCACGACATTTTATTGTGAAAATCAACGACACGTTTCCTCTTCCGGACTTGGTCAGGGCGATTGTGTTCAGATTGGTCGGAGACTTGATACCAGCACAATAGGAATTTACAGACGAGGCAGCCTCTTTGGTCCTTAGGATTTTTTTGGAAAAGTTGCTGGTAGTATGTATCCTCCGTGTCGTCTAATCGTGAAATAGGTTGAATTGATTCAACCCCGGTATACGGTAAGTAATTGGGTGTTGGTGGGTAGTGGCATGGCCCTCGGTGGTGTATGCCGCCAATGGGCGAGTCCTCAGTTTTTTGGATGTCATAATGCCAGGGACCCCAGAGGGTGTCATGGCTCCACTAACTAATCTCACTCCCAGCACTCCCTGCTCACAACTGCAACATCGTCAATAGGAGGCCTGAGCGAGTTGCTAAAGTATACAGAAAAGTGAAGATGGATGGAATTCTTGAATTAATCTCAGCCACTGATAATTATTTGGGACCGCGTCCCAGTCCTTCGTTATACTTGGTTGATGAGCCCTAACTAGGGGGAAACTGGTCCTGTGTGGCTTGTTTTCCGGTTCATGGTGGTCCTGGCCTGGCAGCTCTGTCTGGACTGTTTTTATTGGAGCAGGGTCAAGAGTGATTTGCATATGACTGGGTCCACACTGCAGTGCAGGGTTGGATTGGAACCAAAAATAGGCGCCCGCAAAAAAAGTGGCCCACACTTCCGAACTGCAACCTTTTGTGGAGCATCAATTTTTTCAGTATGAGGGGGATAATTTTAGGAGAACATTAAAGTAAAGTAAGCCTTATATTGCTTATTAGGTCAATAACATTGGTCCGGACTGAAAATTACATCATTCCACTGAAACTCACTCACTCTTCTTCTGACGCTCATCTTGAAGTCCTTGAATTTCCATTGTGGTGTCCCAGGGGTTGGAGTCCCCGGGACACCGTAAAGGAGCCAGACCCAAGGGATGGGGTCCCCAGGACCATACAATGGCTCGGGGAGGAAGGCCAAACGCCCACCTCCCCCCACATATGATTATGGGCCCCAGGGGATGGGGTCCCTGGGGCCTGAAAGTGACTAGGGAGGGGGCCGCACGCCCTCTCCTTTTATTTAAAGAATCAGCCCTGGGGGAATGGGTGACCATGACCTCAAGGAGACTGAAGGGGGGGGGGGCGCACACCTCCTTCCACTGTGAAATATTCAATGAATTTTGAAGTCTCCCTTGGCCCTGGCCCACCCAGAGTTTTTTTTAATTTTGTCACCGCTCCCCTGCAAATTTGCGGCAAAATTGTTATTAAATTGTGTTTTTACCCCTAACAGACCTCAGGGCAAAGGGTATCCTTACCCTGCCCCCATATCTTTTTTAAAAAATGTTCTCAGGACAGGGGATTGACTCCCCAAGTCCTAAAATGGCTGCCGTCACATCTTTGTTGATATGGTGGCAGCCGACGAGGGGGCAGATTATACCTTCCCTTCCCCCCTATATCTTTTTTCTTCCTTTTTCTCAGAACAGGGACAGAGTCCCTATAGAACTTGGGGTGGGTTGGCACAGCTTGCACATCTGAACTCCAAAAAAGCTCTACAGGCAGATTTGGGCGAAGAAGGAAACTTCTTTATTCAAATAAGGACCATGACAGTACCGATCTCCAGACAGGCTCAGGGACATCAGTTAACTGACATCCACCTGTTAATTCGAGAAACAACCCAGTGCTCGGCACTGCCAGAATTCCAGAACGGAATAATACATGGATAAGAGATAGAACATATACAAATACATCTGATGCATTCATGAATACTTCATGAATAATGCATGAATAGTAAATACTACAGTCTCCAAGTCCTAAGATGACTACCTTTGTTGATGTGGTGGCAGCCAATCAGATCAAATCTTGTGATCTGTTTGATCCATGCCATGGAACCTCCACAGCATGATATATAGAATCATTTTTTAACTTTAATCTCTACAAAACTACTAAATGGATTTACAACAATTCACAAAAAGCACACTTTTTAGACCATGATCTAGCTTTCTGCCAAATGTAGTCTAATTTTGTTAAGCAGTTTTTGAGGTATTGCTGTTCAATTTTCTGATGAAAAAAATGAATGGGGACAAACATTTTGGGATTCCCCCCTTTTTCTCTGCTCCCGCATGACGAACCACTGTGGTGATCCATGTTAAACACATCCACAATGGTGAGTAAACATGAAGAAGTTTTATTGCTTACAGAGCTGCCTGTGACACCAGCAACTGACATGGAACCATCCAATATAATCCAATCACAAAGCTCCACATTCCTGCGGACCCTGTATGTGACAAGCAGTATTGTGACAGAAAGGACATTACATTTTACTTTTCCCCATAAACACAACAGAAAGCTTTAAAAGTTCCCAAAATACCTTCCTCAAACAAAAAAAACAAAAACAAAAAAACTATAAAAAAAGGAGCAAACTGAAAAAGAAATAAAAGAAACAAAAATTTTAAAAACCTAAACAATTAAATATACATGTTTGCTTCATACAAACAAAAACTAATGAACAGATCATGAACCCAAAATAAAATCCTGAGAATAAATGGAATAAAGAAAGTTACTAACTGAACCTCAAGGGAATCCATATAGAACAGTTACTTCTATACAGCCCAGGTTCCACTACTCTCTCCTTCAACTCATGTACTTAATGTGCTTCGGTAACCATCCGCTTTTCCTTCAAATTCTCTGAATTCAAACCCTGTGAGAAATTGACAACTCTTGCTACATTCCTCCAATTGTTACCACAAACTCTCACTTCACTCTCACAAACCTTACCAACCACAAAAGGACCATCAAACTTCCTGTCACCCTGCCTAACATAACCCCCTTTTTTAATGAGCATGCTATCACCAACAACCACCTTGATCATTTTAGTGCCACTGCGAAAGTCAAACTCATCCTTTTGCCTCACCTTCGCCTCTACTTTGCCCTTGTGTCTAAAACACCAAGGGCCCGATTCACAGAACTAACTTAAGACAAAATCCTAAACTTACTACCATTTTCGTATTCACAGAAGGCACTTACTCATTTTGGTATTCACAGAAGACACTTACTCACTTCGGTATTCACAGAAGTTAGGAGTCCTAACTTTAGGACTCCTAAATGCCTTCTGTGAATACCGAAAGTTTTAAAATTTGGATTTTTCTTTACTACTACTAAACTGAGAAAAATCCTAATTTTAAGGCTTTCTGTATTCACAGAAGGCATTTAGGAGTCCTAAAGTTATGAGTCCTAACTTTACTACTACTAAACTGAGAAAAATCCTAATTTTAAGACTTTCGGTATTCACAGAAGGGATTTAGGAGTCCTAAAGTTAGGAGTCCTAACTTTACTACTACTAAATTTAGAAAAATCCTAATTTTAAGACTTTTGGTATTCACAGAAGGCATTTAGGAGTCCTAAAGTTAGGAGTCCTAACTATACTACTACTAAACTGAGAAAAATCCTAATTTTAAGACTTTCGGTATTCACAGAAGGCATTTAGGAGTCCTAAAGTTAGGACTCCTAACTTCTGTGAATATCGAAATGAGTAAGTGCCTTCTGTGAATACCAAAATGAGTAAGTGCCTTCTGTGAATACCAAAATGGTAGTAAGTTTAGGAATTTGTCTTAAGTTAGTTCTGTGAATCGGGCCCTATTATCCCCACCAAACTTAGCCCACTTGCTTATCCAACCCAGACATACCTTGGTAGCAGGCTTCCTGCCCCTCAGAATTTCAAACTGTGACACTTGGGTAGCAGAATGAGGAGTGGTCCCGTAAAACCATAACATAGACTTGACAACATTAACCACCACACACCTGTTATCAACTGCCCACTGAACGCAATGTACTAAAACTCGGTTCATACGTTCTACCTGGACATTAGTTTAAGGGTGATATAAAGATGTCCTCAATTGCCTGACATTACCCGTCCTGAGAAACCTTTCTACCTCCTCATGACCCTGGTCACAGGTAGGTCGCTCCCCACACCACACAGCTCCACCAGTTCGTGCCCGTGCTCCCGCCTCGCTACTGCCGCAAGTTCATGCCAGTCCTCTGCTGTGCTTCCCCCTCCCGCCTCTCTGCCGTTTTTGTCTCCACACTTTGTATTTTGCTCTGTTACTTGCCCATTGCCCCTTCTTTATGTAATTTTCTCACTTTGCTGGATTCTGTATTCGTTATTCTGCTCTGATTATTTTGCTTGCCTCCATTTCACCTGTTCCTCCCCTTCCCACCGCTGCGTCCCCGCCCCCCTCGCTCGCCATTCGCCCCTGCTCCTGCCTCCCAGCCACTCCTACCTCCCACCTCCCCTTCTTATGGCGGCCGCGCGCAGCAGGCACACCGCTGGCATGCCTAAGGCAAGCCTGTCTGCACCCGTCCGAGCCTGGACCGCGCCCAGTGCCAGACCCCCTGGCTCCCGCGACCGCCACGACACACGACGCCGCTACGACGCCAACTTCCTCCATGCCCTCAACGCCGGCCGTTCATCACCTGCTTCCAGGCCACCCCAAAGCGCACCCATGAACCCTTCTCCTGCCAGAACTGCTGCTTCACCAGCCTCCAAACCACCGCCTCGCCCACCAGGACAGGACGCAAATGCCTCAGATGCATACTACTCAACACCCGCTCCGCCCACAAGCACGCCATCGAACTCTGGGACTTACTCCACTCAGCCTCCCCGGACGTCGCCTTCCTGACAGAGACCTGGATGAACCCCTCCTCGGCATCCGACATCGCCATCCCGGACGGATACAAGATCACCCGCAGGGACCTCAGCAACGGAGTAGGATGAGGAATCGCCATCGTCCACAGGAACACCCACTGAATCTCGACCAGTACCGATGACACCCTCAGCGCCGCCGAACACCTGCACTTCCAGATCCACATCGATCCCAACACCACCCTCAGAGGAACCCTCATCAACAGACCCCCCCGGACCCTGGCCATAGTTCAGCGACTCCATCGCCGACCTCGTCAGCACACACCCCCTCGCATCCACAGACTACATCCTCCTCGGAGACCTGAACGTCCACCTCGAGAACGCCACCAACAGCGACTCCACCACCCTGCTCAACAACCTCGCCAACCTCGGACTCAAACAGCTCATCACGACTCCCACCCACTCCGCCAGACACACGCTCGACCCCATCTTTTCCGCCAGCAACAACGTCACCTTCTGCCACACCACCGAACTCCACTGGACCGACCACCCACAACGGACTCACCCACCACAGCTGGAACAAGGTCACCGAAGACCAGCTAATCGCCACCCTTAGCGAAAACCCACCAACCGACACCACAGACACCGACACTGCCACGCGCAACCTCGGGCAATGGAACAACAGCTGCGCCAACACTCTCGCCCCGATCAAGAAACCCTCAAACAGACGCACTGACAGGAAAGCCATCTGGTTCACCGCCGACCTTCAGGCATCCAAACAGCCTTGCCGAAGACTCGAGAAGAAGTGGCACCTCGAACAGACACCAGACAACAACACTGCCCACAAGAACGCCACCCGCAGGCACCACCAATTCATCCGAGCCGTCAAAAGGACCTCCTTCAAGGAACGCATTGACAACAATGCACACAACAGCAAAGAGCTCTTCAACATCCTGAAGGAACTCTCCAACCCCAGCTCCAACTCCAGTGACATCCGGCCGCCTCAAGATATCTGTGACTCCCTAGCCACCTTCTTCCACCACAAGATCACAGACATCCACGACAGCTTCAACAAACAGACCCCCGACAGCCACCAACACCTCAGACACACCGCTCCCCAGCCACACCGACCTCCTGCTCTACTGGACCCAAGTCGACGACACCATCAAAATCATGAACACCATCCACTCCGGAGCACCATCCGACCCCTGCCCGCACCACATCTTCAACAAAGCGAGCTCCATCATCGCACCCCACCTCTGGAAGATCATCAACAACTCCTTCGAGACCGCCACCTTCCCGCAGAGCTGGAAGCACGCCGAGATCAGCGCCTTACTCAAAAAACCCAAGGCGGTCCCTAAGGACTTCAAGAACTTCCGGCCCATCTCCCTACTCCCGTTCCTGGCGAAAGTCATCGAGAAGATTGTCAACAGACAACTGACACGCTTCCTCAAAGAGAACAACGCTCTGAACTCATCCCAATCTGGATTCCGCAGCGACCACAGCACCGAAACTGCCCTCATCGCCGTCACCGACGACATCAGGACCATGCTGGACAATGGCGAAACCGCGGCACTCATTCTCCTGGACCTTTCGGCTGCCTTTGACACCGTCTGCCACCACACCCTACGCACACGCCTCCACAATGCAGGGATCCGCGACAAAGCCCTGGACTGGACCACCTCCTTCCTTCTCGACAGAACCCAGAGTGTCCGCCTCCCCCCTTTCCGATCTGATACCACCAAGATCATCTGCGGCGTTCCCCAAGGATCTTCCCTCAGCCTGACACTCTTCAACGTCTACATGGCACCGCTCGCCAATATCGTCCGATCGCACGACCTCAACATCATCTAATATGCCGGCGACACCCAGCTGATCCTCTCCCTCATCAAGGCCACCACCACTGCCAAAACCAACCTCCACGAATGAATGAAGGCCGTCGGCGAATGGATGAATAACAGCCGCCTGAAACTGAACTCAGACAAAATGGAAGTCCTCATCCTCAGCTCCACCCCCTCCGCTTGGGATGACTCCCGGTGGCCAACCACACGGGAAACCACACCGACACCCGCCGAACATGCACGAAACCTGAGGTTCATCCTAGACTCATCGCTATCAATGACCCAGCAAGTCCACGCCATCGCTTCCTCCTGCTTCAACACCCTCCGCATGCGCCGCAAGATCTACAGATGGATCCCCACCGGAACCAGAAGGACGGTCACCCAGGCCCTCGTCAGCAGCAGACTGGACTACGGCAACGCCCTCTACGCAGGAACCACGGCCAAACTCCAGAAACGACTCCAACGCATACAGAACGCCTCTGCACGCCTCATCCTCGACATCCCCCACCACAGCCACATCTCACCCCACCTTAGAGACCTGCACTGGCTCCCCGTCAACAAGAGAATCACCTTCAAGGTCCTCACCCACGCTCACAAGGCACTCCACAACACCGGACCTGCTTACTTCAACAACCGACTCACCTTCTACACCGAACCTCCAGCTCTGCTCCACTCCACTGTCCTCGCCCTCGCTACCATCCCACGTATCCGCAGAACGACTGCCGGCGGCAGATCATTCTCCCACCTCGCCGCCAAGACCTGGAACACCCTCCCCATCCACCTACGACAGACTCAGGACCTGCTTACCTTTAGGAGACTCTTCAAGACCTGGCTGTTTGAGCAGTAGCAGCACATCCCTCCCCCCCCCCCCCCCCCCCCAGTGCCTTGAGACCCTCACGGGTCAGTAGTGCGCTTTACAAATGATTGATTGATTGATTAACAAATTGAACCCCATTGTCCAAAATCAAGAGCTGAGGATAACCTCCCCTGAGAAAAATTTCCCTGGGGAAACCAATGCCAGCACTGGCATTGGGATCTGGCACAAACTCAAGCTCTGGCCACTTTGAATGTAAGTCAACTGCAACAAACGCAAAGAGGTAGTGTCCGGGTAACTTATTAAATGAGCCAACCAAGTCAACACCAATCTTTTCCCAGGCTCTTACAGGATATTCAATAGGCTTCAGAGGGGGTTTCCTCACATTCAGCCTCTTCTCTGAAGAAAGACACACCGCACTCTTGCCTACCTCTCTGTCAATCGAAGGCCAACACAAGTCTGCCTCAATCATTTTTTGTGAACTTGGCTCCCATGTATCCTTCATGAGCAATCTTTATGAACTTCAGTCTCAACCCCACAGGTGGTACCAGCTTACCACATCTGAGAAGGAGGCCATCATACACCGAAAGTTCAGCAGCAACTTTCCAGAAAGATTGACATGAATTAGAGAGAGACCTTTCACTAGGCTACCCCTTAGCAATACAAGTCAACACAATTTTCATAACTTAATCCAAAGCCGTCCCTTCTCGCAATTCACGCTCTGTTACAGCATACATTCCCTCCAAATCCCCTGAAGCAATAAAGCAACTTTCTTCCATGCCCTCTACGTCCTCCACACCATCATCCTGAATGGGAAACTGAGACCAAAAATCTGCTCGGACATTCTTACCCCCTTTGATAAGTACACTATCAAAGTGAAATTGTAGCAATTTGGACGACAATCTCGATATTCTGGGTGTTTGCTCTTTAATTCTCTCCCCAGACAAAATGGCAACCAAGGGTTTATGATCTGTTTTCACAGTGAACTTGGTACTCCGGACACATGGTTTGAATTGTTGAATCACCCACCAACAAACCAGCAATACTTTTTAAATGGTAGAATAATGGGTTTCTGCCTCCCTTAACACCCTGGAAGCATAACTAATGGTGTTTTCCACTGACCCATCCTCCTGAGTCAAAATGGCACCCACACCCAAATTAGAGGCATCCACAGTGATACAACATGCTAGCTTTGGATCAAAATGTTTCAAAATGTAGAACCTGCCAATTGTTTTTTAATCCATACAAATGATTCTTGACATGAACTGTCCCAAATTAACCTAATATATTTTCTTAAGAGTTTAGTTAACTGTAAAATGTGGGAAGCATAATCGGGAATTAAACGGGAATAAAATTCACACATCCCCATGAAAGATTTAAGGGCTGTCATATCATTAGGAGCTTGTACTCAGGGCTGGCTTTAGGGCAGCGAGACCGGTGCTGCCACACTGGATGCTGACCTCTGGAGGGGGTGCTGACCTCAGGTGGGGGCACTGTGTTTAGCAATAATTTATGATTGGAGAGATATGGGGTAGTTTTTCCCGGTGGTAGTCAGAGAATCCGTGGAGGTGGTCATGAGGTGTGGGTGCCAAAAATGATTGTCGCACTGGGTGCCAGCAGCGCCAAAGTGGGCCCTGCTTGTACTTCGATGATGGCATCACCCAAACCATGCATGGGTTCGATCCCATTCCCTGAGACCACATGACAAAAGTATTTGATTGTGTTTTTGCAAAATTCACATTTCCCAAACTTCAGAACAATCTCTCTTTTCTGGAGTATATCTAGAACCCGATTAAGAAAGGTCTCTTGTTTTTCTTTAGTCTTAGCGAAAATTAGTACATCTTCCTGGAAGGCGACTACACCATCTACGTCTCTCAACAACTGATACATGAACCTTTGAGAAACCGACGTCGCTGAGGCTACTCTGAACGATATACTGAGATATTTAAAAGTGCCCATGGGAGAGATGTAAACAGTGTAGTGTCTGGACTCAGGTTCTAACACCACCTGGTGTTAAGTGGAGGCAAGATCCAATTTACTGAACTAGTTTGCACCCGGCACTTCAGCCAACAGATGAGAAGTCTTCAGAAGAGGGTGTGAATCAACTTAAAAAGCCCTGTTCAGGTAGCATAGATCAACACAAATCCTGAGTTCACCATTCCTCTTACGGGCTACCACCAGAGGGGATAACCAGAGTGAAAACTCAACTGGTTCAATGACTCCACTGTCCCACAGATTCCCTAACTACCTTTCCAAATCCTCTTTGACAGAGAATGGTACATTTTGCAGCTTGTGTTTGACTGGAATGGATCCCTCCTTAACCTTGATTTTTTTGTTGAAACCCCTTTACGGTTCCCAAACTATCAGAAAACACATTAGGAAAACTTGCACAGACCTTTTCTACCATACCGCCACCCACAGTGCTATCTCCATCATCATCCACAATAGAAACCTGATCTATTGTGCCAGGTCTTAAAATCATCTTGAACAGACCCTGGTGAAACCAACCCAAAATACACAATCCTTTGACTCCAACGTACACCTTCCCGAAAATCTTACTCCCTCTGAAAATTAACACATCCTCCAAAAACCCAGACAATTCAATACGGCGCCCTTCGTAGAATACATGAGCCCAGTCAGAAGGATCCAATATCCTACCAGACCACAAATCATCGAATAGTTCCTGGGTTATCCTAGTTATTCTTGCACCTGAATCCACTAGCAATTTTACAATTCTATTTCCTATAGAGACTTCCACAAACGAGTCCACACAGGTGGAAGGACCACCTGCCTCCACCCTAGCATCACAGATCACTGATACCATGTCCTGAAGATCTTCTTGCAGTTTGTCCAGCTGGTTCTCCGAAACTTCATCTGCCAAATTAGCCACTACAGGGTTGTTTCGCCTACTCTGTTTCCCTTGAGCCTGGCACATTTTGGCAGAGTGCCCTAACTTATTGCAAATTCTGCATGTAACATTCCTCGATTACCTTGCCGGGCAAAACCTTCTGCTCTTGAAATGCAAGAGATTGCCACACCTAAAACATATATTAGTTTGTTTTAAAAAATGTTTATCCATTCTTGTTTCCCTTGGTTGAGCAATGTCTTTGTAAGAACCCTTGACCTTCTGCTTAACTATGTTCACAGCTTCAGATTTGTGATCTTCCAATTCCCTAAAAGACATTTGTGACGTTTCTATGCTCTTGGTAATGCATAATGTTTCCTCCAGCATTGGATTAGTTAATGACAGCAATTTCTGTTGAATGGCTTTGATAGACTAATGACAAATAAACTGGTCACGTACCAACTGAACAGTAAAGGATTCAAAATGACAGTCCACTACCAATCTCCTAAGAGCTGAAACATAAATATCAACATTTTCCCCAGGCATTTACTTTCTCATAAGAAACGTATGTCTTAAAATTACTATGCTGAGTTGAACATCAAAACGTTTTTTCAATTTGTTACGCATTCAGTATAGTCATCTAATTGTTCAAGTTCTGTACCTTCAATGTTGGGTAAATGTTTAAAAATAGCGCGCCCCTCAAACCCCAATAATTGAAGCAATAAAAATGTCTTACTTTAAGAGCAGAATATTGAAGCTCTCATAGCCACTAAATAGGTTTCGAAAGCATCAAACCAGTTTTTCCATGGTAGTGGGGGGTCTCCAAGCGATTCTAAAAATTATGGTGGGGAATTTACAGACTGCATTGTAACCCTGAATTCTAGAAACAGAAAATTGCAATGTTTACTGTATAAATACTGTACTAGCAACAATAAAAGTCCTAAATGTTTAAACGAATAAAAAAATGCCAGAAATGTCACCTATAACTAATTAACATTAAAATTGTTCATATCGGTGTGAAGAAACGATGCATACGCAAATGAGAAGAGCTGTGCGTATCGGCGTTAGAAAAACCTTGTCCCAGAATATATACAAAAAGCTGTGTGTATCGATGTATGGAAGCTTTAATATCTTGCACACGTGATGTCGCAGCTGACAGCAGTTGGCGTGACACACGCAGACTGTAATACCTTGAAGCCATGTGCATTCAGGAAAACAAAACCGGCCACCCAATAGTGCGGCTGTAATCATGGAGCACGTTGCTAAGGCCATACGTAGACAACAAGACCAGTGCGTAGCGTCACCTCTGGGCTTCACCTGGCCGACTGTGGTGGAACGCATCTGAAACGCAGATGCATTGTCACAGAAAGCAGAAGAAGAAACTCCAATAAGGGCCCGAGCAGAAAAAGGAGGATACCTTCTAGGCGCTGCCAGGAAATTAAACACAGAATAAAGTACTTGCAATTAGTTCTCCGTCCGTTGAGAGCTTGATTGAAAAGAAGCCGGCAACACTGTACTTTAGGTTAGCTCTCCATCCATTCAGAGCACGTCTGAGACGTGGGTCCTAAGGCAGCTCAGCCACTTGTCGCTATCAAAAGATCTGGTGATCCATATTAAACACGTCCACAATGGTGAGTAAACATGAGAAGTTTTATTGCTTACAGAGCTGCCTGTGACACCACCCCGTAGCTCCAGCAACTGACATGGAACCATCCGATAGAATCCAACTGCAAAGCTCCACAGTTCTACGGGCCTCGTATGTGACAAGCAGTAGTGTGATGGAAGCGGGGTCAAGGACACTGCAACTACCTCAAAACTTTCCAGGAAGGTGCTAAAATGGATGAGACGGGGGGGTGCGGACCCCCCTGCAGCCCGATGGTCGCCACCTCCCCTGGGCTTTAACAGTAATTGATGCGGGGGGCCATGCCGATCCCCCGCAGCCCCAGGGACCACCACCTCCCTGGGGCTTTAATGAAAAGTAATGCATGGGCTGCAGAGGTCCACGCAGGCCCCGCGCAGCCCTGAGAACCACCACCTCCCAGGGTAAATTAGAACAATAATGGCCCCAAGGGCCAGCTCCTGCAATGTCCAGGGGTGCTCACCCCCAGGACATTGCAATTTGCTATAGCTTGGCGGGAGCACCGCTGAATGTAAAATGCTCTCGCTTGCATGAAGTGGAGCAGAAGTGCTTTTGGACAGAGGGAGCTGCATGTTAGCAGCTCCCTCTGTCCAAAAGCAATGCCGGCTCCTGCAGGATCTGGGGAGCCGGCAGGGGCTGCAGGGGCCCTTGGGGATGGGGCATTTCACTTTTGGAGTTTATTCCATGCCTGACGCGTTTCAGAGCTCAGCTCCTTGTTCACTGGCTGCCTCGGTGCAACGTATGCCTGAATATTCGGAGCTTAAAAGTGGAACAGTAGACAAGCTGATTTACCGAACCTTCACAAGTCGGAGGCCCACTGAGGTCTATGATGCTGCGCAGATTCTACTAAAGAAAATATTATAACTGAAAGGGACTACATATCTCAGCATGTAACACGAGGTAACTCACCTGTGTACAACCTACTTAAGGCAATTGAAACAATTAAATGCGGTGGAGAATGCCCTTCAGTCAAACTGCAAGCACTGAGGCAGCCTGTGAAAAAGGCGCTGAGCCCCGAAACATGTCAGGCATGGACTAAACTCCAAAAGTGAAATGCCGGTTGCTTTCTTTAAAAGAATTAATAGAATTTGTCTGCTGTGGAATGCGTTCTTGACATGCGGCATGTTTGGTGAACATATATATATGTATATATATGCTTCTGTTTTGCATAATTTATGTGTCACTCTATGCCTGAAAGGGTATTGTTTTGACTTATGAGTGCTCCCTTATGTCTGGACAAAGCTATACCTCTCTGAAGAGTTCTAAGTAGAGCAAAACACTGTGTCAGGGGTTGCTTTTGCTCATTTCAGATTGGCTTGGTTGGTATTTTACCAATTCAAAGCTGTAATACTCTACCTGCAGTGGTAAATGGCTTTTGTCATTTTGCAGCTCGGCATGGACAGCACTGTGCTAGTCCTATGCTTAAAGACTTTGCTGTAGAAATGGCAAAAGGCTTTGTCCCTTCCTATCTCGCCGTGGATGACACTGTGCTAATCCTATGCTTAAAGACTTTGATAGAAAAGCAGACATTTGAGGTGAGCAGATCTAGAATGTCGATTGTGTTGAGAGTGCTCTATACAGGAGCTGCTTTCATACATACATACATACATACATACATTTATTTATATATATATATATATATATATATATTCTACTGGCGGTCGCCAGTAGCTAGTTATAGTTAGGACAGTGTTTCCATAGGAAATCCACAACATTCTATTTGGAATAACTTTGGCGCCGGTTGACGAATCCTCGCGAAATGTTCAAAATAGGTGGGGCGCTCCGCTCAGCTCGTACCCTGAAAGTCTCGGGGGGATTTGTCAAGCGGGGGCTGAGAAAAATGGGGGGTCCCAAAACGCGTTTTTCCCATGCAATTTTCCATAGGGACCTTTAGTCCAAGGTACAGCCCAAACGGCTGAACAGAATTATTTTAAATTTGGAAAAGAGGTAGTCTTCAGGACAGGGATGTGCCTTTTGCATATCTGGAGTCAATCTGTTCAGTAGTTCCTGAGAAAATTGCAGTTAAAAGTACATACATATCTATAGCCGCGCACCGTGCGCGTACGAGCGTAATTCTGATTGGTGGTTACATGACAGTAAACATTCCAGTCGGTCGAAATCAGGAAGTGTCGGCCGCCATTTTGTGTGTCTCGCAATGAAAAACAAAGGTGGAGAACGTGAAAAGGGGCAAGGTAGAGAGATGCAGACCCCCCCTAGCCTTTGTCAGGGGGTCCAAGGAGGACCCAGAAGGCGGTAAAAAAACAATAAAAAAAATAGAATTAAAAATCAAATTTAAGTGTTTAGATGTTAGGTGGCTCTAAAAAGAGCCGTTGTGTTTATGAAGTGTTTTTTTGGTACCTACAAGTAAGTACCGATGCAGAGTCTAAAGTTCAAGAGGAAGACTCTGTTCCCTTCATCATTGAAATGTACACCGTCTCCTCTATAAATGTCTTGCATGTTGTAACGCAAGTTGTTGTGGTATATAGAACCCATACCATAGTCTCTGAGGAAAGCAGAAACAGACTTATTGACGTGCTTTCTTGCTTTGTCAATCTTCGGACAAAATTGGTTGGACCAGTTCCACTTTTGCCTTTGGCATATATTCGAATATACAAAGGCAGTTTGTGGAAAAAGTGACATCAATTGCACAAAGGTGTCCTTAAAAAGCATTTCAAGACCTACCCCAGTTAAAGTGCCTAGGTCATTTCCACCACAGTGCACAATAATAAGGTTAGGCTGTGAGAGATGTAGAAAGGTTTTCACCAAAGGCATTAATTGGTGCCACTTTAACCTTCTCTGACCAATCCATTTAATGTCTACATTTGACAAAGCAAGATCTTTCACAATACGTCTTTTTTCTGCATACTTTTCACTCCAGAAGACATAGCTGTGACCTACAATCCACACTGTGAACATCTTCCAAGGAGATCTGGATGCACTCAGAAGGTGTCTTTCAGTAGAATGGCAATATGAAAAGAAAGATAGTTGTAAAATGGAGGCTAACATACTTTTTTTTTTTTTAAAAAGAACTCATTGGCTGATTCAAACCATTTTACAGTTAAAACTAGGCTGTATGTTTAGATTTTTACAAGCATGTTTTGTATTGGTTCAGAAAAATGTGTTCCCACAGAAGATTAGTTTGGATTTGCTGTTAGGTTTGAAAAGTCAAGCAATCTTGCTCTTTGGATTAGAAACATTGTGTGCTGAACTTCTGACCTCTCTGCTCACACCAGTGTTCCATGACCTGTTGCTATCGTAGCAGGCAGAAGTAAAGTTGGGGGAAGGGATCATTTGGAAAGGGTTGAAACTTCCAACCAATAGAAATGTGTGTTTCCATATGAAAAAAATGTGGGAAGCACTGTGATTTGGAGTTAACATGTATATGTGTGAATAAAGAGAGGGAAACATTGCCATTTACTGGTTCTGGTGAGAGGAGAGAGGTGCACAGCTCAGAGATTGTGGCTCTGATAATCTGCTGTTTGAGTGCCACATTTCTTTCTCAACTAACTAATTTTAAAGGTGAGTTATGAGTTTGGGAGGGGATGTATGTGGTGAATTATGATATAAATAATAGAATTGTGATTCTTATTTTAAAGTTGTGTTTCACATTTTGTGTTTTGGGAGATATTTAACTGTCATGAACTTGTAAGATATTATGGAGTATGTCTTCGCCATAAGTTAAGGTGTACTGGTATCACTGAGGAATACTGTTTTGTGCCTAGAATCAAACCATGAGTCTGTGTGCACACAGGAATTGTTGTCAGAGATTTAATTTGTGTTGGTCTGGTTCTGTAAGAATGGCATTCGTAGGAAAGGGGCAGCTTGTTTTTTAGAACTGTGATGGTTTGCATTCAGTATAAAACAGTATCTCACAAATGGGAGGCAAATGCTAACACATTTGAAATTGATATGGTAGATTTTACTTCCAATCATGCAATGGGTGAGGTTGTTCCTACATGTACAAAACTCCAATTAACCCTTACCACACATGTACTTTTACATACATCACTCCAATGTTTATGCTGTTGTGGAAGCGTCCATGCACATGTCTATTGTAACTGAAAATACACAGTCTGCAGAAGCAGACTCTTCGCACACACCCAGCTGCTTATTCTGTACTATCATGCTTATTATTCACAACTGTGTGGTGTTTCAGATAGCAGTGAGTAACGCTAATACATTGAACATCACCAAGGCTCATTTCCATTGCTGGAGTGTAGTCAGTCACCCAGGTTACACATGTTCATGGTCTCAAAAAGCTGTTTGGACATGTGCTCTTTTCTGCTTCTGAAAACTATAATGGAAATGTGTCAGACTGTTAGAGTAATTATCACTTGCTCTACCACAGTAGTAAGTGTGCTTTCAAATTGCAAATGAAAAATCGTTTTCTGCCTAGAATCACACCATGAGTCTGTGTGCACACAGGAATTGATGTCAGAGATTTAATTTGTGTTACTCTGGTTCTTTGAGAATTGCATTCGTAGGAAAGGGGAAGCTTGTTTTCATGAACTGTGTTGGTTAGCATTCAGCAGAAATTAATATGTCACAAATGAGAGGGCAATGCTAACACATTTGAAATCAACATGGTAGATTTTCCTTCCACTCGTGCGATGGGTCATGTAGTTCCTACATGTTCAAAACTCTTATTAACCCTTACCACACTTGTAGTGTTACATACATGTCTCCAGTGTTTATGCTTTTGTGCAAGCGTCTATGCAGATCTCTCTTGCACCTGATAGTAGACAGTCTCCAGAAGCACACTCTTAGCAGAGAGCAAGCTGTTTCTCCTATACAGCCATGCTTACTAATCAGCACTGTGTGGTGTTTCAGATAGCAGTGAGTAATGCTAATACATTCAACATCACCAAGGCTCATTTCCTTTGCTGGAGTGTAGTCAGTCACCCAGGTTACACATGTTCATGGTCTCAAAAAGCTGTTTGGACATGTGCTCTTTTCTGCTTCTGAAAACTATAATGAAAATGTGTCAGACTGTTAGAGAAATTATCACTTGCTCTACCACAGTAGTAAGTGTGCTTTCAAATTGCAAATGAAAAATCGTTTTCTGCCTAGAATCACACCATGAGTCTGTGTGCACACAGGAATTGATGTCAGAGATTTAATTTGTGTTACTCTGGTTCTTTGAGAATTGCATTCGTAGGAAAGGGGAAGCTTGTTTTCATGAACTGTGTTGGTTAGCATTCAGCAGAAATTAATATGTCACAAATGAGAGGGCAATGCTAACACATTTGAAATCAACATGGTAGATTTTCCTTCCACTCGTGCGATGGGTCATGTAGTTCCTACATGTTCAAAACTCTTATTAACCCTTACCACACTTGTAGTGTTACATACATGTCTCCAGTGTTTATGCTTTTGTGCAAGCGTCTATGCAGATCTCTCTTGCACCTGATAGTAGACAGTCTCCAGAAGCACACTCTTAGCAGAGAGCAAGCTGTTTCTCCTATACAGTCATGCTTACTAATCAGCACTGTGTGGTGTTTCAGATAGCAGTGAGTAATGCTAATACATTCAACATCACCAAGGCTCATTTCCTTTGCTGGAGTGTAGTCAGTCACCCAGGTTACACATGTTCATGGTCTCAAAAAGCTGTTTGGACATGTGCTCTTTTCTGCTTCTGAAAACTATAATGAAAATGTGTCAGACTGTTAGAGAAATTATCACTTGCTCTACCACAGTAGTAAGTGTGCTTTCAAATTGCAAATGAAAAATCGTTTTCTGCCTGGAATCACACCATGAGTCTGTGTGCACACAGGAATTTTTGTCAGAGATTCAATTCGTGTTACTCTGGTTCTTTTAGAATTGCATTCGTAGGAAAGGGGAAGCTTGTTTTCATGAACTGTGTTGGTTAGCTTTCAGCACAAATCACTATCTCACAAATGAGAGGCAAATGCTAACACATTTGAAATCAACATGGTAGATTTTCCTTCCACTCGTGCAATGGGTCATGTAGTTCCTACATGTTCAAAACTCCTATTAACCCTTACCACACATGTAGTTTTACATACATGTCTCTAGTGTTTATGCAGTTGTGCAAGTGTCCATGCAGATCTCTCTTGCACCTGACAATACACAGTCTCCAGAAGTACACTCTTAGCACACTGCCAGCAGCTTCTCCTGCAGAGTCATGCTTACTAATCAGCAATGTCTGGTATTTCAGTTAGCATTGTGTAACGCTAACACATTCAACATCACCAAGGCTCATTTCCTTTGCTCTAGTCTAATCACTCACCCAGGTTCCACATGCTCATGGTCTCAAGTAGCTGCTAGGACATGTGCTCTTTTCTGCCTCTCTAAACTATAAGGAAAATGTGTCAGGCTGTTACTGTAATTATCACTTGCTCTACCACAGTAGTAAATGTGCTTTGAAATTGCCAATCAAATATCGTTTTCTGCCTAGAATCACACCATGAGTCTGTGTGCACACAGGAATTGTTGTCAGAGATGTAATTTGTGTTGCTCTTGTTCTGTAAGACTTGCACTCGTAGGAAAGGGGCAGCTTGTTTTATTGAACCGTGATGGTTTGCATTCAGCCCAAATTAATATGTCACAAATGAGAGGGCAATGCTAACACATTTGAAATCAACATGGTAGATTTTCCTTTCACTCGTGCAATGGGTCATGTAGTTCCTACATGTTCAAAACTCCTATTAACCCTTACCACACATGTAGTGTTACATACATGTCTCCAGTGTTTATGCAGTTGTGCAAGCGTCCATGAAGATCTCTCTTGCACCTGACAAAACACAGTCTCCAGAAGTACACTCTTAGCACACTGCCAGCAGCTTCTCCTGCAGAGTCATGCTTACTAATCTGCACTGTGTGGTGTTTCAGATAGCAGTGAGTAACGCTAATACATTCAACATCACCAAGGCTCATTTCCTTTGCTGGAGTGTAGTCAGTCACCCAGGTTACACATGTTCATAGTCTCAAAAAGCTGTTTGGACATGTGCTCTTTTCTGCTTCTGAAAACTATAATGGAAATATGTCAGACTGTTAATTATCACTTGCTCTACCACAGTAGTAAGTGTGCTTTCAAGTTGCAAATGAAAAATCGTTTTCTGCCTAGAATCACACCATGAGTCTGTGTGCACACAGGAATTGATGTCAGAGATTTAATTTGTGTTACTCTGGTTCTTTGAGAATTGCATTCGTAGGAAAGGGGAAGCTTGTTTTCATGAACTGTGTTGGTTAGCATTCAGCAGAAATTAATATGTCACAAATGAGAGGGCAATGCTAACACATTTGAAATCAACATGGTAGATTTTCGTTTCACTCGTGCAATGGGTCATGTAGTTCCTACATGTTTAAAACTCCTATTAACCCTTACCACACATGTAGTGTTACATACATGTCTCCATTGTTTATGCAGTTGTGCAAGTGTCCATGCAGATCTCTCTTGCACCTGATAGTAGACAGTCTCTAGAAGTACACTCTTAGCACACTGCCAGCAGCTTCTCCTGCAGAGTCATGCTTACTAATCAGCACTGTGTGGTGTTTCAGATAGCAGTGAGTAACGCTAATACATTCAACATCACCAAGGCTCATTTCCTTTGCTGGAGTGTAGTCAGTCACCCAGGTTACACATGTTCATGGTCTCAAAAAGCTGTTTGGACATGTTGTGAGAAAGTGGCTCTGTATATACTGTTCCCTAATAGGTACAGGGTGTACAGAGTCCACAGTCCCCCAGAGGCTGATAGAGGTCAAAGTTAGGTATGACCTTACTCTCAAAAGTGGTAGCTTGGTCGAGCAGTAAGGCAGTACCAGAGGACAGTGTAAAGCATTTATTGTACACACTCAGTCAGCAAATGGTCTCACACACTCAATAACTGAACTCTAGGCCAATGATTTATATATATAAAATATATGCTTGTTTTATTTTTAGAACCACAAAGGGGATAAAAATATACTTTCTCAGAATGAGAGGTTGCATATAAATACTTTGTCTTAAGCAATGAATTTTTGTTAACAGTCACAGTTGGTTGCAATAAACAATCCTATTTCCTAAACATCACAATGCATTGAGCTCAATGGTACATTCAGGTTATTTGTAATAAATTACTTTTCAGATTACTTTTGGAATTCCAGGTCTGGCTCCTAGATCCAGCTCTGGGTCAGTATTCAGAATCAAGTGATGAAAGTCGACTTAATAACTGTAGTGATTTTTAAATAATATTTAGCTATTTCAAAAGTTAGCACTTAGAAAATATTTCAAAGAAAACATTCAATGGATCTCTATGGCAAGAAATTCAAATTGCAGGTAGAGTACTTTATCGTTACTTTAGTAATCCAGGACTGGGCACCTAGACCCAGGACTGGGGTCCTTATCAAAACAGGTAAGTAATTTCGTTTGCAGAAATGGTACGATTTTAAAAGAATATTTCAAATTTGCAAAAGTAGACACTTAGAAGAAATTTCACAGAAAAGCAGACAATGGTTTCCTATGGGAGAAAAATGAGTTAGAGGTAAGTATAGTTGTGGACACTTTTCAGAGTCAGGGCTGGGCACCAAGATCCAGCACTGGGAGCTCACCTAGGAGCAGGTGAGTAAATTCGTTTTTGTCACTTGGCTGATTTTTGGTGAATTTTTGCAGTTTTGAAAAGTTCACACTTAGAAGATTTTTGAAGAAAAAGCCAGTCAATGTTACCCTATGAGGAAAATTAAGTTAGCGGTTTTAAGGGTAAGTACTCAACTGGCAGAGTTGAAATTCTGGGCATAGACTCAGGGGTCCCCCAGTGTCAGGTAGGTACAGTTGGTTCACCCTCAGCGGTTTCAGGACGGCCGGGTGCAGAGAGAGTTAGGCCCAATGTTATCCTATGAGGGATAGGGGGGCCTTGGTTGGTGGCTGCTGTCGGGCAAGCCACGCGGTTGTGGGAGCTGGGCTCCTGGTCACTTACCCAGGGCAAGTGGGGAAGTAAGTTAGTGTAGAGAGTGCACTGCCAGGGCCACTCGGGCGGCTGGGTGCAGGGTGCTTTTGAGCCGTCGGGCGCTCAATGGAAATCAATGGGAATGTTCCGGTTTGGAAAAAGGCTGCAAGCTCGGGGACGAGGATGCTTCAGGTGCCACCACCACTTCGAGAGGTAAGTTGGGTAGTTGTAGGTTAGGTGGGTACCCCGGGATTGGGCACAGGGGGCCGCAGGGCGCCGGGTGCAGGGGTGCCTTTTGACGTCGGGAATCTTACCCTCTTGTTGATCGCGGTTGGGGTGGCACTCTGTTCTGAGGCTGCAGGCTTCTTCCGGGATGTCGAGGGGGGTCCTTGGGTGCCGGACTCGAGGTCACAGTCGCCGTGGGGTCGTCCTCAGGGTCTTTGTCCACTCCGGCACTGGCCAGGCTTGGCTGGTGCAGAGTGTGTTGGGTCCGCGGTCCCGGGCTGCTGCCAGGGGTTAAAAGTAGGTTTCTTGAGTAGAGCCTCTACTCATGGGAGTCCCAGGGAATCAGAGTTCAAAGGTAGCCAGGTCCTCCGGGGTTTTTGAGGTTGCTGGCCACAAGAGATGCCGCGCTGGAGCAGGAGCAGGTTCGAGGGTCGACAGGCCGGTAGGGCTGGGGCCAAAGCAGTTGGTGTCTTCCTCTTTTTAGCAGCTGCAGGGCAGGTCTTTTTTTCTTCTTGCTCTTCTTGTAGGTTTCTATCTGGAATCTCCGGAAGGAAGGTTCAGGGGGCCCCTAAATACTAGATTTAGGGGCGTTACAGGTAGGTGAAGGCCAGGGACCAATGGGTCCTTGTCCTGGGGTGGGTACACCCCCTATCCTGCCTCTCTCCTGTGGGAGGGGGGCAGTAGCCTAATCCTGATAGGGTAGGGCCTCCCATCTTCAAGATGGCGAGAGCCCGGAGATGTGCTTCACCTCGCCTCCCCCACCTGAGGGGTGGGGTGGGCAGGCTGGCACATCCCCTGTCCTTGTATGGGGTTTCCGGCCAAGCTTCCCGCCAGAGTGGGGGGTTGCAGTGGCCTGGGGAAACTCCAACTGGCGGCATGCCTTTGAAGCTTCCCTTTGCTCATCCTGGGGGAGGAGATTTCTCACCTCACCCAGGATGTGCATTGTTGCAGGCCCGGGAGAGCAGGGGCTCTCCCACCCAGGGGTCCAGCAACGTGTCTGCTGTGTGGCAGCCTGGGCAGCCTCAGAGCAGACGTGGATTGTAGGTTAGCTGTAAGGGGGCATCTCTAAGATACCCTCTGGGGTGCTTAGTACATTAAATCCCACACTGGCATCAGTGTGGGTTTAATGTGCTGAGAAGTTTGATACCAAACTTCCCAGTCTTCAGTGTTGCCATTATGGTGCTGTGGAGCTCGTGTTTGACGAGCTCTCAGCACCATGTACTTGTAAATGGCAGCACTGTACTTACAGTGCCCATGAATGGACCTGGGTACTGTAGGGGCACAGGGCTCCTGCTCCTGTGCCCACACCATAGGCATAAGGCACCCAGCCAGAGGGGTGGCTGACATATGCCTTGGCAGTGTAGGAGATGGGCATGGCACACAGAGATGTGTGCCATGTCGACTCTTTGTTTTGTCCTGCACCCAGACACTCAGCCTGCAAAGGCAGTGTGTGTGTGTAAGGGTACAGGGCTTCTAAGGGTGGCACAATGAGTGCTGCAGCCCTTAGAGGCCTTCCCTGGTCACAAGGCCCTGGGTACCTAGGGTACCATTTACTAGGGGCTGACATGTGGCCAGGGTTTGCCAATTGGGAGTTTGTATTTTAGGGAAGGAACACAGGTCCTGGGCACCTGATTGGCAGGAGCCCAGGGCACAACAAGGAAAAGTGCATCAGCTATTAGGCAAAAAAAGGGGGGGGTTACTGCAACAGAAACCCACTTTCTCACACAAGCCCCCCCCAGCCCAAAGGCCAGGAGACTTCTGCCAAAGCAGGGAGAGTCTACCTAGTCTTTCAGGCGAGGAAGAGTTGGGGAAGTGGTTTGAAAGTTGCAGGGCTTACTCTGCCTTACATCCTTCTGCCTAGGTCAGTCCCTTTGGGGAGCTGGCCTGTTTTATTAGTTTCAGGACCTAACTCCCAAGGCTCCTCTCCTTGTCTTTTACTGTCCTTGTCCCATCTTTCTATTTTGGGTTTAGAGGTGTATACGTCGGTAGTTTCTAACTTAGCCAGGGCTAGGCCCAGCTTACCCACAGAGGCTACCCACAGCTTGAGCAACCCCACCATGACCAATAAGGTCAGGGGGCCTGACTTGCTATTTGGCAGGGGGTTAGGCCACCATGCCAAGGATAGGGCTGCCATGAAGGCTAACACCCAGCAGAGGCTGCTGACAGCTGTCAGTGCCCAGAACCACACCTTTAGCTCCTGACTGGCAAGTGAGGGAGCTATTTTATAGTTCTCTTTGGGTCCTGGCTGTTGGTCTGTTTGAGGATAGGGGGTCCCTACTCTGGGTAGGGAACACCCCTTCTCCACCCTTTGTTCTGCCACCTGAGGAGCCACTAATTCAGGCTGGACAGTTGCCTGACTAGTCAGGTCTTGTTGTTGGCTAGGGGGGGCTTTACCAGTGCCATTGTGGGAGTTTTCCCTTACTGGGATAGAATCTCCCTGGCTCTCTGGAACTGTGGCTAACAGTTGCCCACCTTTCCTACCCTGTTTCTTCTCACTCTTTTGGGACTCAGCTGCACTGACTGCAGGTTGAGCCCCCACAGGTTCTTTGGGCGAGGCCTGGCATTGGGCCAGCACCTCTCTTTGGCTCAGTTCCACATCTAAGTGATCATTCCCCAAGAGACAATCAAGGGGGAGGTTTTTACTGACTATCACTTTTCTCCATCTAAGGGACCCAGCTGTGGCTAGGGGCACTATAGCCACAGGCCTAACAGTGACTCTCCCTGGGACAGTTCTTACCCTTCTTGTTTCCCCTGGGACATATTGGTGTGGGAATACCAACCTGTCATGTACCACAGTGTGACTGGCACAGGTATCTCTCAGGGCAGTGGCTGGGATTCCATTCACCAGTAGGTGGTGTAAGTGTCTACTTCCTTCTGGGATCTCCAGCTTGCTTCTTGGGCCCATTCCCCAGTTGAAAGCTAGGAGGACTTCCTCACCTGAGGACCCTCCCTCCCAAGCTACACTGGCAACCCCTGGGGCTACACTAGTCACCCCTGAAGCTGTACTAGGAACCTTATTTTTAGGACAGCTAGAGTCCTGGGTGTGGTGTCCAGCCTTCTGACAGTTGAAACACCATATTCTGTTGGAATCCCAATTCTTACCTTGGTACCCTGGCTTAGTTTGTGAGGTGTCTTTGGGCCCACCCTCCTGGTCAGGTTTTTGGGGGGCTACCTGGGACTCCTTTCTTTTATCCACAAGGGGTTCACTCTCTTTCTTCTGGGGAGGCTTTGGGACCCCTTGGTTCTGGTCCCTCCCAGTGGACGTCCTAGTCACCCTAGTCTTGACCCAGTGGTCTGCCTTTTTTCCCAATTCTTGGGGAGAAATTAGACCTAGGTCTACCAAATGCTGATGCAACTTTTCATTTGTGCAGTTACTCAAAATATGTTCCTTCATGAATAAATTGTACAATCCAGTAAAATCCTGCACACCATGTCCAGCTAACCAACCATCCAGTGTCTTCACTGAGAAATCTACAAAATCAATCCAGGACTGGGTCTGGGTTTTGTGAGCCCCCCTGAATCTAATTCTATACTCCTCAGTGGTGAATCCAAATCCCTCAATCAGAGCTTTCTTCATGAGGTCATAGGATCCTGCTTCTGGCCCAGAGAGAGTCAGAAGCCTGTCCCTGCAGTTACCAGAGAACAGTTCCCACAGGAGTGCCCCCCAGAGAGGTTTCTTTACTTTCCTGATATCACAAGCCCTCTCAAAGGCTGTGAACCATTTGGTGATATCATCACCTTCCTCAAATTTAGGGACAATCCCTTTGGGGATTTTAGGGTCAGAAGTTTCCTCCCTATCCTTGTTTTTATTATTGCTGCCACCATTGATGGGTGCTAAACCCATCTCTCTCCTTTCCTTTTCTAGAGCCAGGAGCCTGGACTCTAGATCTAATCTTTTGGCCAGCCTCACAAGGCTGTCCTCTTCACTGGGGGGTCCCCCAGTGTTGTCTCTGGGACCAGAGCCACCTGTGTGGTCCCTAGGTGCCCAGATGCTAATTCTTGAGTTGGAGGGTATGGGTGCCATCTCCTCCCTAGGAAATAGTATGGGGAGGTTGTTGTCCACCTCCCCTGTTTCCCTTTCCTCATCTGACTGGCCATCACCATGTTCAGATGGGTGGTCTTTAGCATACTCAGCCAGGAGCTCCTGGAGCCCTTGTTTGGTTGGATGCAGACCCATTTGTAAATTTTTGAGTTTACATAAGGACCTCAATTCCTTGAAAGACAAGTGTAAGTAAGGTGTGAGGTCGAGCTCCTCCACCAGGTCCATGTTATTATTATCACTAATAGCTGGGTTTGTTTGAGGCATTCTAACCTGACAGTTCTAACCCTCTACCCTGACTATAGTGACTTATTTTTCTAAAATTCTGATGGGACTTAAGCAAGGCCTTAGCAAGACTTTTAGTAATTTTGGAAAAACCAATCAGAATTCTAAAGGCAATTTTTAAGAGTTCTGTCGTGTGATCAGATGGTAACCAAGTAGTCCAACAAATGCAAGTTTGTATCCCACCGCTGATCCACCAATGTGAGAAAGTGGCTCTGTATATACTGTTCCCTAATAGGTACAGGGTGTACAGAGTCCACAGTCCCCCAGAGGCTGATAGAGGTCAAAGTTAGGTATGACCTTACTCTCAAAAGTGGTAGCTTGGTCGAGCAGTAAGGCAGTACCAGAGGACAGTGTAAAGCATTTATTGTACACACTCAGTCAGCAAATGGTCTCACACACTCAATAACTGAACTCTAGGCCAATGATTTATATATATAAAATATATGCTTGTTTTATTTTTAGAACCACAAAGGGGATAAAAATATACTTTCTCAGAATGAGAGGTTGCATATAAATACTTTGTCTTAAGCAATGAATTTTTGTAAACAGTCACAGTTGGTTGCAATAAACAATCCTATTTCCTAAACATCACAATGCATCGAGCTCAATGGTACATTCAGGTTATTTGTAATAAATTACTTTTCAGATTACTTTTGGAATTCCAGGTCTGGCTCCTAGATCCAGCTCTGGGTCAGTATTCAGAATCAAGTGATGAAAGTCGACTTAATAACTGTAGTGATTTTTAAATAATATTTAGCTATTTCAAAAGTTAGCACTTAGAAAATATTTCAAAGAAAACATTCAATGGATCTCTATGGCAAGAAATTCAAATTGCAGGTAGAGTACTTTATCGTTACTTTAGTAATCCAGGACTGGGCACCTAGACCCAGGACTGGGGTCCTTATCAAAACAGGTAAGTAATTTCGTTTGCAGAAATGGTACGATTTTAAAAGAATATTTCAAATTTGCAAAAGTAGACACTTAGAAGAAATTTCACAGAAAAGCAGACAATGGTTTCCTATGGGAGAAAAATGAGTTAGAGGTAAGTATAGTTGTGGACACTTTTCAGAGTCAGGGCTGGGCACCAAGATCCAGCACTGGGAGCTCACCTAGGAGCAGGTGAGTAAATTCGTTTTTGTCACTTGGCTGATTTTTGGTGAATTTTTGCAGTTTTGAAAAGTTCACACTTAGAAGATTTTTGAAGAAAAAGCCAGTCAATGTTACCCTATGAGGAAAATTAAGTTAGCAGTTTTAAGGGTAAGTACTCAACTGGCAGAGTTGAAATTCCGGGCATAGACTCAGGGGTCCCCCAGTGTCAGGTAGGTACAGTTGGTTCACCCTCAGCGGTTTCAGGACGGCCGGGTGCAGAGAGAGTTAGGCCCAATGTTATCCTATGAGGGATAGGGGGGCCTTGGTTGGTGGCTGCTGTCGGGCAAGCCACGCGGTTGTGGGAGCTGGGCTCCTGGTCACTTACCCAGGGCAAGTGGGGAAGTAAGTTAGTGTAGAGAGTGCACTGCCAGGGCCACTCGGGCGGCTGGGTGCAGGGTGCTTTTGAGCCGTCGGGCGCTCAATGGAAATCAATGGGAATGTTCCGGTTTGGAAAAAGGCTGCAAGCTCGGGGACGAGGATGCTTCAGGTGCCACCACCACTTCGAGAGGTAAGTTGGGTAGTTGTAGGTTAGGTGGGTACCCCGGGATTGGGCACAGGGGGCCGCAGGGCGCCGGGTGCAGGGGTGCCTTTTGACGTCGGGAATCTTACCCTCTTGTTGATCGCGGTTGGGGTGGCACTCTGTTCTGAGGCTGCAGGCTTCTTCCGGGATGTCGAGGGGGGTCCTTGGGTGCCGGACTCGAGGTCACAGTCGCCGTGGGGTCGTCCTCAGGGTCTTTGTCCACTCCGGCACTGGCCAGGCTTGGCTGGTGCAGAGTGTGTTGGGTCCGCGGTCCCGGGCTGCTGCCAGGGGTTAAAAGTAGGTTTCTTGAGTAGAGCCTCTACTCATGGGAGTCCCAGGGAATCAGAGTTCAAAGGTAGCCAGGTCCTCCGGGGTTTTTGAGGTTGCTGGCCGCAAGAGATGCCGCGCTGGAGCAGGAGCAGGTTCGAGGGTCGACAGGCCGGTAGGGCTGGGGCCAAAGCAGTTGGTGTCTTCCTCTTTTTAGCAGCTGCAGTGCAGGTCTTTTTTTCTTCTTGCTCTTCTTGTAGGTTTCTATCTGGAATCTCCGGAAGGAAGGTTCAGGGGGCCCCTAAATACTAGATTTAGGGGCGTTACAGGTAGGTGAAGGCCAGGGACCAATGGGTCCTTGTCCTGGGGTGGGTACACCCCCTATCCTGCCTCTCTCCTGTGGGAGGGGGGCAGTAGCCTAATCCTGATAGGGTAGGGCCTCCCATCTTCAAGATGGCGAGAGCCCGGAGATGTGCTTCACCTCGCCTCCCCCACCTGAGGGGTGGGGTGGGCAGGCTGGCACATCCCCTGTCCTTGTATGGGGTTTCCGGCCAAGCTTCCCGCCAGAGTGGGGGGTTGCAGTGGCCTGGGGAAACTCCAACTGGCGGCATGCCTTTGAAGCTTCCCTTTGCTCATCCTGGGGGAGGAGATTTCTCACCTCACCCAGGATGTGCATTGTTGCAGGCCCGGGAGAGCAGGGGCTCTCCCACCCAGGGGTCCAGCAACCTGTCTGCTGTGTGGCAGCCTGGGCAGCCTCAGAGCAGACGTGGATTGTAGGTTAGCTGTAAGGGGGCATCTCTAAGATACCCTCTGGGGTGCTTAGTACATTAAATCCCACACTGGCATCAGTGTGGGTTTAATGTGCTGAGAAGTTTGATACCAAACTTCCCAGTCTTCAGTGTTGCCATTATGGTGCTGTGGAGCTCGTGTTTGACGAGCTCTCAGCACCATGTACTTGTAAATGGCAGCACTGTACTTACAGTGCCCATGAATGGACCTGGGTACTGTAGGGGCACAGGGCTCCTGCTCCTGTGCCCACACCATAGGCATAAGGCACCCAGCCAGAGGGGTGGCTGACATATGCCTTGGCAGTGTAGGAGATGGGCATGGCACACAGAGATGTGTGCCATGTCGACTCTTTGTTTTGTCCTGCACCCAGACACTCAGCCTGCAAAGGCAGTGTGTGTGTGTAAGGGTACAGGGCCTCTAAGGGTGGCACAATGTGTGCTGCAGCCCTTAGAGGCCTTCCCTGGTCACAAGGCCCTGGGTACCTAGGGTACCATTTACTAGGGGCTGACATGTGGCCAGGGTTTGCCAATTGGGAGTTTGTATTTTAGGGAAGGAACACAGGTCCTGGGCACCTGATTGGCAGGAGCCCAGGGCACAACAAGGAAAAGTGCATCAGCTATTAGGCAAAAAAAGGGGGGGGTTACTGCAACAGAAACCCACTTTCTCACACATGTGCTCTTTTCTGTTTCTGAAAACAATAATGAAAATGTGTCAGACTGTTAGAGTAATTATCACTTGCTCTACCACAGTAGTAAGTGTGCTTTCAAATTGCAAATCAAATTTCGTTTTCTGCCTAGAATCACACCATGACTCTGTGTGCACACAGGAATTGTTGTCAGAGATTTAGTTCGTGTTACTCTGGTTCTTTGAGAATTGCATTCGTAGGAAAGGGGAAGCTTGTTTTCATGAACTGTGTTGGTTAGCATTCAGCCAAAATTAATATGTCACAAATGAGAGGGCAATGCTAACACATTTGAAATCAACATGGTAGATTTTCCTTCCACTCGTGCAATGGGTCATGTAGTGCCTACATGTTCAAAACTCCTATTAACCCTTACCACACATGTAGTGTTACATACATGTCTCCAGTGTTTATGCAGTTGTGCAAGCGTCCATGAAGATCTCTCTTGCACCTGACAAAACACAGTCTCCAGAAGTACACTCTTAGCACACTGCCAGCAGCTTCTCCTGCAGAGTCATGCTTACTAATCTGCACTGTGTGGTGTTTCAGATAGCAGTGAGTAACGCTAATACATTCAACATCACCAAGGCTCATTTCCTTTGCTGGAGTGTAGTCAGTCACCCAGGTTACACATGTTCATAGTCTCAAAAAGCTGTTTGGACATGTGCTCTTTTCTGCTTCTGAAAACTATAATGGAAATGTGTCAGACTGTTAATTATCACTTGCTCTACCACAGTAGTAAGTGTGCTTTCAAGTTGCAAATGAAAAATCGTTTTCTGCCTAGAATGACACCATGAGTCTGTGTGCACACAGGAATTGATGTCAGAGATTTAATTTGTGTTACTCTGGTTCTTTGAGAATTGCATTCGTAGGAAAGGGGAAGCTTGTTTTCATGAACTGTGTTGGTTAGCATTCAGCAGAAATTAATATGTCACAAATGAGAGGGCAATGCTAACACATTTGAAATCAACATGGTAGATTTTCCTTCCACTCGTGCAATGGGTCATGTAGTTCCTACATGTTCAAAACTCCTATTAACCCTTACCACACATGTAGTGTTACATACATGTCTCCATTGTTTATGCAGTTGTGCAAGTGTCCATGCAGATCTCTCTTGCACCTGATAGTAGACAGTCTCCAGAAGTACACTCTTAGCACACTGCCAGCAGTTTCTCCTGCAGAGTCATGCTTACTAATCAGCACTGTGTGGTGTTTCAGATAGCAGTGAGTAACGCTAATACATTCAACATCACCAAGGCTCATTTCCTTTGCTGGAGTGTAGTCAGTCACCCAGGTTACACATGTTCATGGTCTCAAAAAGCTGTTTGGACATGTGCTCTTTTCTGTTTCTGAAAACAATAATGAAAATGTGTCAGACTGTTAGAGTAATTATCACTTGCTCTACCACAGTAGTAAGTGTGCTTTCAAATTGCAAATCAAATTTCGTTTTCTGCCTAGAATCACACCATGACTCTGTGTGCACACAGGAATTGTTGTCAGAGATTTAGTTCGTGTTACTCTGGTTCTTTGAGAATTGCATTCGTAGGAAAGGGGAAGCTTGTTTTCATGAACTGTGTTGGTTAGCATTCAGCCAAAATTAATGTCACAAATGAGAGGGCAATGCTAACACATTTGAAATCAACATGGTAGATTTTCCTTCAACTCGTGCAATGGGTCATGTAGTTCCTACATGTTCAAATCTCCTATTAACCCTTACCACACATGTAGTGTTACATACATGTCTCGAGAGTATATGCAGTTGTGCAAGCATCCATGCAGATCTCTCTTGCACCTGACAATACACAGTCTCCAGAAGTACACTCTTAGCACACTGCCAGCAGCTTCTCCTGCAGAGTCATACTTACTAATCAGCAATGTCTGGTATTTCAGATAGCATTGTGTAACGCTAACACATTCAACATCACCAAGGCTCATTTCCTTTGCTCTAGTCTAATCACTCACCCAGGTTCCACATGCTCATGGTCTCAAGTAGCTGCTAGGACATGTGCTCTTTTCTGCCTCTCTAAACTATAAGGAAAAGTGTCAGACTGTTACAGTAATTATCACTTGCAAAAAAACAGTAGTAAATGTGCTTTCAAATTGGAAATCAAATTTCGTTTTCTGTCTAGAATCACACCATGAGTCTCTGTGCACTCAGGAATTGTTCTCAGAGATTTAATTCGTGTTGGTTTTATTGTGTTTTTCACTCGAAGGAAAGGGTAGATAGTATTATAAGATTTGAAAAGCTCCAAAAAAATATAGTAATATATTTAAATTACATAAAGGTATTTTTTTTTAGTTTCTTTCAGGTGTTGCTGAACAACAGTGAAATAAATTAAAGATGCCTATAAAATCAAGAAAGAGAAAAGAACAGAAAAAACATCTATATTTGAAGACAACTGGAGGACCCAAATTAGTTGAAGATCCTCATGTTGGAAAAAAGAAAAAGTCTTCTGGTAAGCAGACGAAGGATTTAATTAAAAATATCTTCAAAAAAAGAAGAAATTTAAAAAATGTCCCCACTGCAAATAGTGTTTCAAGTAGAAAACAACAGGACAAAAGTGAGAAATTACTAAATGCTAATGTACAATTAGAAGCAATAAAGATTGACTTAAAAAGAAAAACAGAATTTAAAGACATTTGTAGAAAAATGTTTCAGAGAAGAGTGATGTCCAATTTGCTAAAGGATGTGAAAAAATATAAGAAGAAAGCGAAATTTTATAAGAGAAAGAAAGATATTGAATCAATTGTAGCTAAGGCTTTAGAATTAAAAAGAAAACTATTCATTTTAATTTTGAACAGGATCCGTACATTAGATAAAATGGTCAATGTAATGAAGTCACAAAGCAAAAAGAAAAGAGCAGTGATAAGAAATAACTTTTGTAAAGTGTTTTTAGGAGAATGGATGCATAGTTCAAGTACTGAACCATTTTTTAATGAAGAGAGTTATCTTCAAAGTAATAGTTTGCTGCATGCAGTTGACACCAGTGGTCGTGCTTATGAAGTGAAAGATGGTTGTGTAATGGAAAAGGAGAAAATGGTTCCAAAAATGAGGAAGAAGTGATAGCTGATGAGGTTATGGGGAGACGTCCTAAAGTCCCAGTGTACACTTGGAATTGTAGTAGTATTTGTACTGTACGACAAGAATCTATTGATAAATTAGTTCTAAGAGAATATAGTAAAAAAAAGTGTTAAACAGAAGATTAAGGTGCTTCAAAGACTAGATCCATGTAGAGTGAGAGAGAATACTGGTTTGCAAGGACATTCTCTGGCTTGTCTTTCTAGGAAAGTTTGCCAAAGTGTTTTTCACCATTTTAGGATGCTGGCAGTTCATCATACTGAAATGAGAAAGTTTGTGAGAAGATTGTATTTTGCTAAAAGTCCAGCACTAAAGTTAAATGAGTTGAATAGGGCTCTGTTCCGTGGATCTGTATCAGATGTAGAGAAGGTTACTGATGAAATTCAGTTTTGTTACTTTGGTCCGGAACAAGAAAGTGCAGGTAATGACACAGTTATTGAAAAAAAATTTGGAAGAGAATGTAGAACCCACTGTTAGTAAAAATTTTGAAGATCAAATGATAAAATTTACTATCATCTCTAATGAAAGACCAAATATCACTTCTATTTGTTGCCGGAGAAGCCATTACAAAAATCAAACAAGAAATGTTGATCTGTATAAAAAAAGTGAAAATGAAGATAATTATAAGTGGAAGGATTTTGCAACATATATATTTCTTGAAAATAGTTTTGATTTGGGTGAAGATCAGCATATTTGTAAATACTGTTATAACAAGTTCGAAGAAAATAGAATGCCAGCCAGAGCTGTACATAATAATTTAGAATTGGTTGATATTCCTGCAGAACTTTCTGATTTAAATACATATGAGTCTATACTCATTCAATGTGTCCATCCGTTTCAGACCATAGTGCGTATGGAGCCCAAAACAGGTAAATTACCTCCTTTGGATTTACAAAGAGTTTTAAAAGGAAGAGTTGTCTATTTGCCATTGGATTTGAAAAAAAATATGGAAACAATTGATGCCGATAGATTGGAAACTGAACCATTAGTTATTCTGGTTAATGGAGTACCAACAAAGAATAAGAAAATTTGGCAGGAGCTGGTAGATGTACGAAAAGTACAAAGAGCAAATTTATATTTGAAAAGAAATAATAAATGATATGAAACAATTTATATGGATGAAGATGAAGAAGTTTTACTACCAGACTCAGGAATACCAGCTGGGCAAATTGAAAAAGTGGATAAGTCAAAAGAAGAAGAAATTTACGAACATTTCAGCATACATCCTCTTCATTCAAAAGAAGTTATGGCAAACACTATTGATCTGTTTCAGATGAAAAAAGCACAAGGAACTCCCGTGAGTGTATGGAAGGAGAGCTTGGAAGCTCGATGTTTTCCCCAGCTGTTTCCTACAGGAAAAGGCGGACGATATGATGAACGCCCAGAACAGATTCCTGCTTCTGAGTATCGGACTACAAGATTATATGCAGAAGATCCAAGATTTCGTCAAAGTATTCCTTATTTGTTCCATCTTTTATTTGAAAGTGACTTGTCTGCGCTATCTTATGCAGTAAATCACATTTTAAAAAGTGGAGTACATCTACATAATGTGTCTGCAAAGGATTTTATGAACAGAGTGCAACAGCGAAATGATCATTTGGAATCACAATTGATTAATCTGATGGCTTGTCAGCGTGGAACTAATGAATATTGGTACCGACACCATGGAGAATTGAAATGTATGTTACGGAATTTAGGAACTCCTACATGGTTTCTCACCCTAAGCTGTGCTGAGTACGCTTGGGATGATCTTCTGGATTTTCTCCGAGAGGCAAATTCAAATATTGAAAACATCCAATACAAGACAGCAGGAGAATTGTGCTCATTGGATCCGGTTAATGTTTGCAGATATTTCAATCATAGATTTGAGGCTATGATGTCCTTCATCTGCAATAAAAAAAATCCACCTCTTGAAGAAGTTGTGGATTTCTTTTGGAGAAAAGAGTACCAAGCAAGAGGTGCTCCTCATATTCATATGCTGTTGTGGATCAAGGATGCCCCAAAATTTGGAACAGATTCTGATGATGCAGTTTTAAGTTTCATCGAAGAATATGCAACATGTGCTATACCTAAAAGCACAGAAGAGAAAAATTTAAAAGAACAAGTTTTACGTTTCCAAAGTCATCGGTGTGGAAAATACTGTTGACGAAAGTACAAGAGTAAAGAAAAATTCTACACAAAATGTCGATTTGGATTTCCAAGACCTGTTCTTTCAAAAGGAAGAGTCAACAGTTTTATGTCAGCTGTGCGACATACTATTACAAGAAAATCTCCCAAAAATACGTACAACCTAAGAAGAAAAGAAGAGTCAAAATATATAAATGACTACAACCCAATCATTTTATCCATGTGGAATGCTAACATGGATATTCAGTATGTTGCTGACAATTCTATTGCTGTTGCTCGGTATGTCACATCTTACATCACTAAATCTGAGAAAACGGAATTGAAGGAAATGTGGGAAGAGATTTCTCACGAGAAGACTGTCAGTAAGAAGCTATACAGTTTCAGTTTAAAGATGTTATCGCATCGAGAAATTGGATCCTATGAATGCTCAGATAGGTTATTATCTGCAAGTCTGTACTCCAAATCCAGAAGAATAATTTGGGTAAGTTTAGGTCTTGCAGGAATGCGAAATCGGGTACTGAAATCTGTTGGAGAAATTGAATATTTGGCAGAGAACGACCCGGAAAGTACAGATATTTTGAAATCAAACATGTTGGACACATATTACCCAAAAAGAAGTCGTCATCTTGAGAACATGTGTCTCTATGAAGTGCTGCAAAACTACATTTTTACACGGAAAGCCACAGAAGACATCAACAATGGAAAATATAAAGTCATTGGTGAGGAAGGATGTTTGGTGAAGCAAACAAAAGGAAGTTTGATTAATCACAGGAAGCTGAGTTGCGACACTCCTGACAAAAAGGAATTTTACTACTTAGCACTTTTACAGCTGTTTAAACCATGGCGTTCAGAGGATGAATTACTTGGAGATTTTCACAGCTATGAAGATTCCTTTAATGCATGTAAAGATACGATTGAATGCAGTACTTTCACAAATTATGTACAAATGTTAAATGAAGAAATTGAACAGGAAGCTACAATTGCAGCTGAAGTAGCTAGAGACAGTTCTCAAGACAACCAAAGTTCTGGAACGCTCAGTCAAGATCCCCTAGGACAACCAATCGTAGAAAATGAAGCTGCAATAGCATTGGCTGAAGTGGAAACAGCTATGAATCAAGCTCAGGAAGATTTAATAGACTTACCATATTTGTAACAGCAACTGAATGAAGAACAACAACAAATTTATGAAGAAGTCACAAAAAAAATTGATCATGGATTACTACATGAAAAAAAAGAGTGCTCATGCACATCATTTGAACCAATTAGGATGTATGTGAGTGGACAAGCTGGAACTGGAAAAAGTTTCTTAATTAAAGTCATCAGAAGCTACCTACAGCAAAAAACAGATTCAACTTTGTCTTGTGTTGTTACTGCTCCAACTGGGTTAGCAGCATATAACATAAAAGGAATTACCTTACATCGCTTGCTAATGTTACCAGTGGAGCATGAGAACAAAATAGAATATCACAAGCTAACAGGAGAAGCATGCTTCGAAGTTTCAAGAGTGTTGAAGAAGATGCAAGTTCTCATTATTGATGAGGTAAGCATGGTATCAAACTTAATGCTTGCCTTTGTGCATTTAAGAATGCAGCAAATTCTAAAGAGAGACTATGACATGTTATTTGGTGGAAAACATGTTATAGTTTTTGGGGATCTTCTGCAGCTCACTCCAGTTAAAGGACAACCAGTGTTTAATACTGTGACACATGAAGACACGAAGAAGTCATTAGGAAGTATTGGTAATGCGAATATTTGGTCATTCTTTTAGTACAAAGAACTCACTACCAATATGAGGCAAGCAAATGATGAAGATTATGCAAGTATTCTGAAAGATATCAGAATTGGACTACTCACAGAAGTTGTCAGAAAAGCATTACAGAGTCGGTTACTACATAATTTATTTCCAACTGAAGAAATAGTTGCAGAAAAAAATACTGTAATCTGCTTAATGCCAACACTACGTGAATGCTCGATATTCATTGAGGAACTTTTGAAATTGGAAAAGGAAGAGATTAAGAAAATGGAAGCAGTGGACAAAATTCAGCATGAAGGAATTACTATTACATTAACAGGCAAATTGAAAAATAAATTGGATTCTCTAGAGAAGAACATTTCAAAAACAGCTGGATTAGAAAAAAATCTTTATGTTTGTATGAACTGTCGAGTATTTTTAAGAAGAAATTTGGATGCAGAAAAAGGTTTAGTGAATGGAGCTATGGGTAAAGTTGTGGGTTTTGTGAAATACCAGAAAAAATATGGGATTGAATTTTTAAAAATAAAATTTGATCAGATTGAAGAGGTTAAAGACATTAGTCGTTGTTCAGTCCGTTTTTTGCTTGTAAAAGACTTATATGTACGTAGGAAGCAGTTTCCGTTTTCTCTAGCATATGCTGTAACTATTCACAAATCTCAAGGATTAACTGTAGATAGTGCTTTTATAAACATTGGTTCTACTGTGTTCAAAGAAGGTATGGCATATGTTGCTTTGTCACGAGTGAAAACATTATCTGGTTTATTCATGATAGACTTTGATGACTCAAAAGTTAGTGCTGATGCAAATTGTGTAAAGGAGTATAATAGATTAAGAAGAACCTATGCTCCTCATTTAGGTCAGTATCCTGTGTTTGAAAAACGTGTTGTTTCTCGGAAAAGGAGAATTGAGAATATCTGTAATGAGGATGTACAGAAGAGAAAACAAAAGGAGACTGATGTGATTGCAAGCAAAAAGAAAAAGGACAATGTTCAAGAGGTTGTTGGTTGTCATTTTGAAAATAGCTCTGGTGTCAACTGCTACGCTAATGTAGTGCTGAATGTTGTATTTTATCTTGAAAGTTTGCAAGAGCAGATAATAGTAAATCATGGAAAAAGATTTTGTTCTCTGCTGAGTTTTCTTTTTGAGAAGCTGAGTATTGATAAAAACTAAAATAGAAAGTGCTTCTGATGTTAGAAATCTTTTAGATGAATGTTCTGGATGTACACAGTTTACACAAGATGTCCAGCAAGATGCACAGGAATTCTTGATGTGTATGCTTATGGTACTGGAAGATGAAGGGGTAGAAACAGAAAATATGTTTGGTCTCTCTTATAAATGGGAACATAGTTGTGAAAACTATTTCAACACATGTAGCTCTAATGTTGATTCAGAAAGGTTTATATATTTAACATTACCAGAGAGTAAATCAGTGACTTTTAGTAAATTAGTTAAAGATGCCAATCACAACATGGAATGTTCTAAATATAAGTCAGACATGTTTTCAACGTTATTTTTAAAGAAATATGAACAGTATGCAATTTTAATGATGCAACATTGTAGAGCTGATGGTTCAAAATTGGACACTTTAATAAAGAAGTTTACAGGACATCAATTATCAATATCTGGAAAAACTTTTGTTGCAGTTGCAATAATTTTCCATGATGGACCTTCTATAACTTCTGGTCATTACACAGTTTATCTTAAATGTGAAAAAGGCTGGACACTGTGTAATGATTCTCAATTGATTTTCAAGCAACGTTTGCCTGCAGAATTACCAAATTCATATTTAATTTTTCTGAAACCAAAATTTTAGATACAAATTGCAACATCTGAACAAATTATTTTTGCGATTTTATTGGATTACCATTGGATATTTCATCAAAAAAGAATTTAAAAATTACCATTTGGCCTCATTGAAAGGTAAAAAATTCTATTGTGGACTTCTTTGACAGATATTATTTTGGTGTATGTGCTTAAGCAACAAGATTTACAGACAATATTTTTTGCAAATAGTTATTGTTCTTAGATGATATTTTTATTAAATATGTTACATTTCTATAAAGGTATGTTTTACTGAGAAGAAATTCAGGGCTTTTTTTAAACAATCTTTCAGATTGTTAATTTTTTTGCCCGCTGTTAAGTGATGAATGCAATTGGTTTCACGATTTACAGTGAAATTCAATATATTCTGAAAACAGCAAAAAAAAGGCAAAATATTGTTTTTTAAAATATGAAAATATGTGTATTGTATTCTAAAATGTATTGTTAAATATTAATACTTTTTTTCTTTTTTTACAGATTGAGAAAGAAAATTTAGGAAAATTAATCCTTTTTTCTAGCAATTTTAAAAAACTATTTATTGATAATTAAGTTATTTTGTTGGTCAGGTAAGTTTGAAATATCTGTATTTATCACACATTTACTTTCATGCTCCCTTTTTTTCACTTCTCCTCACTCTGTTTTTTTCATTTCCCTTGTGGTCCCTCAAGTACCTTGTAGGGTGAAAAAAAGATTTTTTTTTAATTTATTTTTTTTAAAAATGGGTGCGCGTACCGTGCGCGTACGGTGGTGAAAAAAATTAAAAATAAGTGATTAAAAAAATTATAAAAAAATTTTGAGGTAAGGTGGCTCTTAAAAGAGCCGTTGTGTTAATACAGGGACAGAGGAAGGAAAGAATGGGAATATTAAAAGGTACCGCACTTGTGCTGCTCTATCTTATTGTCTATTAGAGGAATACTAGACTCCCCAAAAGCAATAAGAGCATAGCAAGTATTGCACCTTATTTGTACCCTCTGAAATCGAGGGTAAATGTCCAGAGGAGCAGAAGAGGGTGACGCTCCCACCGCAGAGGAAGTGCTCAGCTGAGCTGCCGAAGATGTACTCGGCTGAGCTTCTGCAGATGTGCTCGGCTGAGCTGCTGGAGAGGTTGCTGCAGTAGCTCGAGCAAAAGTCTTGGGATGTACTTCCCTAATGTGTCTGAACATAGTGAAGATTCCAAAAGAGTACTTCTTCTTTGGATCTCCTCTAGACTAGACACGCCCACAAAGTTTGCAGATGACTTTTGGAGCATTGACTTTCTTCTGCCCCTCTGGAAATGTAAAATATTCCCAGACAAAAGAATCCTTCTGTTTCCTCTTTCTCTGTCTGATTGTGCTGTCCTGCTCACTCCCAGAAGAGGATTGCTGCTCTGCCATTGTATCCCAAAGACACTTCAGCTCCTTCTCCTAGGGAATGACAAGCAATAATGAGGGGAATGGGTGTGGTGTTGGAAGTTTCTGGAAATGAAAGACGTTTAAACCAATGAAAAGTGTTGTTTCTGGATCACATGACCTACCGTGCGCGCTCCGTACGCTTACCGTACGCGCACGGTAAAAGTACGCATGCGCGTACGTAAGACACGCGCATGCGCATTAGAGGCACACGCGCATGCGTGTACGGCGGTTCCGCGTAAGGAGCACTCGTGCATGCGCAAAAAAAACGCGCGCATGCGAGTAGGAAGCCAGCGCGTACACGTCGTAGACGAAGTACGCATGCGTATGTAAATCGCGTACGCATGCGCACACGGAGCATACATATTACGTACGCGCACCGTACTTATAGCGTACCGTGCGCATACCGTAAGCTTACCGTACGCGCACGGTAAAAATTCATAAAAAAAATAAAAATAAAAAATATAAAGGTTTGTAGAAGATATTAACTATGCTTTTCAACTATAGCTAAACAATTTTTTTTAAAAAGGTGAGCCATTCCATATTGCAGGATACAGTAAATCTAAGATTATATACATAGGTAGCATATTGTTAAAAAAACAAATCTTAAAAAAAAAAAAAAAAAAAAAAATTCGAATTTAAAAAACCTTGCAAATTCACTGAAAAAACCATAGGTTTCACACACGTTATAGTTAGGAATTAGCATTTAAAAAACCTTGCAAATTCACTGAAAAAACCATAGGTTTCACACATGTTATAGTTAGCTGGACATTTCGCTCGTATAAAACCATTGAAATTCCCCCGTTATAGTTAGTTCAGCTAACTATAACTCGCGCGCCCGCAATCCACTGCTGATGACGTCACATATTACATCACTCATGACATGGTCAGTGACATCACTCATGACATCACTGATGACATCTCAAATGACATCACCTTCTTCTGCTCCTCTGGACATTAACCCTTGATTTCGGAGGGTTTCAATGAGGTGTACAACGTGTTGTGGTGTTATTGTTTTTGGGGAGACCAGTGTTTCCCTTATTAACAATAAGATAGACCAGTACGTTTGTAGACGCTCATAATATTCCCATTCTTTCTTTCCTCCATCCCTGTATTAACCCAATTAAGAATTAAGAGCCAACCTTACCTCACAATTTTTTTTATTTTTTTTTAAGCTTTCCTTTTTGAAAATTTTTTTTTGCCGTGCGCGTACGGTACGCGTAATCGCGGAATAATTACGCGAAGTTCGCGGAATTTTTCCTCGCGGAATTTTTCCGTTTACGCCGTGCGCGTACGCTACGCGCATTCGGCGATTTTTTGAAAAAAAATTAAAATTAATTTTTGCCCTTGGGGGTCCTTCTGGGACCCCCTGACCAAGGCTAGGGGGTCAGGAACTGTCCACCCTGCCCCCTTTTCACGTTCTCCACCTTTGTTTTTCACCCCCTCAGACTGCGAGAGACAAAATGGCGGCCGACACTTCCTGGTTTCGACCGATTCGAATGTTTACTGAGATCTAACAACCAATCAGAATCGCGCTCGTGCATGGTGGCGTGCGCGTACGGTAAGCTTACGGTACGCGCTCCGAGCGCGCCCATAGATATATATATTGATTCAAATGCTATTTTCTCAGGAAATACTGAACAGATTTACACGAGACCTTCAAAAGGCACATCCCTGACCTGGGGGCTACCTCTCTGCCAAATTTCAAGTAATTCTGTTCAGCCGTTCGGACTGTAGCTCGGACTAAAGGTCCTATGGAAAAATGCATGGAGAAAACGCGTTTTGGGACCCCCCTTTTTCTCAGCCCCCGCTTGACGAATCCCCCCGAGACTTTCAGGGTAGGAGCGGAGCGGAGCGCCCCACCTATTTTGAGAATTTTGTGAGGATTCGTCAATCGGCGCCAAAGTTATTCCAAATAGAATGTTGCGGATTTCCTATGGAAACACGGTCCTAACTATAACTGTCTACTGGCGACCGCCAGTAGATAATATATATATATATGATCTTTTCATCATCTATAACGGTACAGAACAGTCAGCCAGAGAGTATATCCAAATCCTGAACAACAATAACTTGAATCTCAGATTTACAGGCGAAGTCAGCAAGGAAACTGTCAATTTTTTAGACCTCAAGGTCTTTTCTGCAGATGGAAGGCTGTGCACATCTTTGCACAGGAAACCGACCGCAGGAAATTCTATTCTGCAAGCTAGCAGTTGCCATTCAGGGAAGACTATCAGTAGTATCCCGTATGGCGAACTGCTTAGGATAAAAAGGAACTGCACACGCGAATGCGATTTTGAAAAGGCTGCAGTAGAAAGCATGAATAGACTAAAGGCCCGAGGCTATTGCAAAGATATATTGGTGGAAGCTAAATCCAAAGCAGACAAAAAATCTAGAAAAGATCTTATAGTGAGTGGGGATCGTAATATACCTAAGGCTGCTGCAACTAACAATCTTAGGATGATCACTAACTACTCAGAAGATGCCTCTGCTATAAGAAAAATCTTTGCAACAAATTGGCATGTCTTGAGGTCAGATCCTACAATAGGGAAGGATCTTTCAAGAGTACCCTTAATTACATTCAGGAGAGCAAGATCCCTAAGAAATACCCTAGTCCAGAGTCATTGTGGGAATGAGAGCAGAATTCCACCTTTTGGGGGTGTGGTGGGTTTCTTTCCATGCCTCAAATGTAGGGCATGTAAAAACAGCAAAAAGATGCTAGAATACTCAATACCAGGAGTTAAAGAACCCATAAAAATTAAGAGCCTGATGAATTGCAACACCAGCCACACGGTGTACTGTTTGGTATGTCCGTGTGGCCTACGTTACATCGGCAGTACGATCCATCCCACTAAGATAAGAATTCTGGAACACCTTAGGGCAATACAGAACAGGGATCCCACTTATCCTGTGGCCAGACACTTCGAGGAGTGCCACAATAGCAACAGGGACCAGTTAAGTTTCTTCTGTATTGATCAAGTACCTCTGAATGTTAGAGGGGGAAACAGGAAGCTGTCATTACGTAGGTTAGAGTCAAGACATATTATTGACAATCAGACTAAGAAACCGGGAGGTCTCAACAGTGGTGAGGAAATGGCAGTGCATCTGTAATGACAAATATGTTTATACTTACCTATGCTGCTTGTTCTTTATGAAAATATGTCTTCATTGTATCAATGCCACCAGTATCTTATTAGGGTTAGAATCAATCTTTCAATATAGATACATGTGACCATTGATTATCACTGTTAATTAATATACTGACAAACATAATGAATTTAAGCCCATCCAGGGCGGAAATTAAGATTGTCATGCATGTAATAACTTGTGTTTATTTAAACAAATAGTGGTTTGCACAATCTAGCCCATCCAGGGCTATAAGCATGTTGAAACAAATTTACGTTTTGATTCATCTATTCTGTTTTGTTGTAACATACAACATGTTCAGTAATGGCCGACACCAATGACCAAAGTATGGTTGGTGTCCTTTGTTTATGTTTAACAGTGGATATTGATTTAAGTGTGTCTCAGACCGGTGCCGGCTACCATTGACAAAGGCGATAGCTGAAACGCGTCTGGTCGTGTGAAAGAACCCATTAAATAACTTTGGGTTATCCATTCCTGAGAGTGCTTGGTCCATTTATTTGTGCCGTGAGCTGTGGATTGTTGATCCGTGCGGTTTCCGTCACCGCACTACTAAAGCACCCGATCGAGAGTGCAAGGGAGTTAAGGCGGGGATTGAGCATGATATATATATATACAAAATACATATATGGTTATGTCACTGACGATGTCATGAGTGATATAATATAGATTGTCATCATAAGCAGTGCATTGCGGGGGCATAAGTTATAGTTAGCTCAGGTAACTATAACTGCTAAATTCCTCTGGTTTTGTAAGTGTCAGAGTGTTGGAAGCTGGCTCTCCATATACTGCGCTAAAATTAATTAAACTGTACAGAGAGTCCAGTGGATTCCAGATTGTTATACAAAGGCAAAAGTACATAATACTAACAATCTATTTGTGGCAATGTGGGTGAGCAGTTAGGCTTATCAGCCGGTAGTGCTACGCATTTGCTGTACTCACAGAGGAAATAAAGGATACAAATACTCATGATAAATCTGAGAACAATTTGTAAAAATAAAAAATGTTATATACTTTTTCAGACCAAGAACTTCATTCTAAGGTAAGTACTTTTTAAGATATGAATTTTCAAAGTTCGCAAAATAACACACTTGTGCACAATTCCGCACCATAGAAGTCTATGGGAGAAAATAGTAAAATGCATATAAAATCATACAGATGGAGCAGGTTTTCAGTTCTCGGGTCAGCAGCTCTTCTTTGCCCTGTTTTCCTTGTATCCATCAAATCTAAGTTCAGGGTCCAGGGATGCTACCTAAATGCTAAATTTAGGGCTGTTAAAGGTAGTGACAGGTAGTAGCCAATGGGCTACTTACCTTTAGGGTATCTATACCCTCTAAGTCAGTGTTTCCCAAACTGGGGTCCGAGGACCCCCAGGGGTCCGTGGCACATTCCCAGGGGGTCCGCAGGCAGCAGTTTTAAAAGCACTGCAAAGTTCCTTGTAAAATTAGCAGTTTTCGAGCAACTATAAGTGTCAAGAAAATGCCAGTGATTAACGTACCTGCTGGAGAGAGATGAGTTTTGTCTAGTGGCAGCTTTGACTTATCTAATGTGACACAGAGGGTTAATATGCCTACTGCAAAGAACGTGTACAATGCATTTTAAAAGACAGTATTTTATGTGCATGGGTCAGTGGGCTACTGATTTTGTCACAGAGATTCTTTTGTCACAGTGCAATTCATAAGGGACAATTGTAATCTAGCACAATGTCCTATAAACTGTCAAAGAGCTGCTTACAAACTGCATGGTAAAAGTTAGCAACATATGTTTATTCCCAAGAAAAAAGAGTTGATGCACACGCTATTAAAATAAATGCATAGTTCAAAACAATCAAATGCAGCACAAAGCTTCCATTCTTCTTAATTTATTAGCGAAGTTCTTCCACTCCCCAACGCGTTTCGTCGTTTAGAGGGAATTATCCCATACGACTTCCTCAGGGCTGGAAGTGACACAAATAACATATGTATAGAGAAATGGCAGCAGAAAAAAGACACAAACATTTTTTTGCAACACACAATAACAATAACACAAAGTAAAGAGACAAACGGTTCAAAAGACAGGCAAAGTTATATGACAATATTGGTAAATGTTCTAAAATAACAATATAAAGCACGTGTCTAAAGCAGTATATCAATAAAAAACACAAAATAATAGTAAGTATCAGTGAAAAAATCCTTCAAGAAACTACTCACCAACCCATGTGAGTCTAATATTATTAATCAAAAGAAAAGAAAAAGTCTGTACCTCAATTATTTGATGAACTGCCAATCTAAAACAATATAAATGACTCATTTTTAGTCATTGCGTCACATATGAGGCACGATCAATCACAAACAATCATGAGACCAAAATTCGAAAGTAAATATACCTGATGTAACTGGAAAATGATCCTATTTTCTAATATCAATTGTAAAAAAGCTGCCCAATCATAAGGTGGCCGTCCAAATAAACAGATTTAAGTTGAATATACCTAAAACGATGATGAATTGAAGTCAGTATAACTAAAAAAGCGTAAATATATTTCCAGCATAAGCTGCAAGTAACACTAAAATGCGTAAATATATCCCAAAATTAGGCTGCAGCACCAATTCTATTCCACTTACCCAAGGTGGTATGCTTAATATAGATATCACTGTTATCCGATCGCCCAAAACGTGTAATCCAAAAACGTCTGCTTAACGTGATTAATCTCCTAAAATTAAAGTACTGAGAGTTAAAAACTCTCCTCGTATCCAAATAATATACGTATGCGGGAGGATTCTCGCGCCGTTGTCAGACTTACCAAATCATTCGGCTTCCAACATCCCGAGTACAGGAGAGAGGCAACGCCGCCGGACACTTCCGCGTTCAAGTATCCGACGTTACTCATAGAAAAGGGGACTTAAACCCCTACTGCAAAACTGGCGCCATATTGGAGCTGCATGGTCTATATAATGGTGTATACAGAACGTCATGTAAACAACGAGATCCAATCATTATAATAGAACTTTAAGCCTCACTGATCTTTTTACTTGCACAATCCAAGGCAAGATTTAATATAAAGCGATCTATAGTACGACCTGACTAAATATCTAAGTAAAAGGTTAGTGAAAATATAAAAAGGTTTAAATATATAGAAATGCGAAGAGCGCCCTAATTAAACGTGTTACCTGCATATACACCATCTATTAGTGACACATTAAATGATAAGTATAATTAATTAATTCTTTATTGGAGCCATGATCAATCAGTTACTAGTATTAATGACGAACAAATATCATGCCCATTATTAAGGCACCTTAACCAATTATTCACATAGAATTATTTACTGTTGCATCCAAGGCTTTGATATTATAAGACCAAATACCTTCATATTACTCAATATTATATCTGTTAGAACAAGAAAATTAGATGATAATGACATTAAGGAACCAGATGGCCAGGTAGCAGGCTAATAGTATTCAACTAATTGCCACATCTGATATAGCTAGCCCCTATGTGACTGCATATATAATGTTAAGTACAGAAATTTCCACGCCGAATTAACCAATCAATAACGTGCCATGCAATTAAAATAAAATTGCAATTGCAATAGTCGTGAACTGCTACGCATACCCAGTTTAGAGCCATGTTATGGACAATTGATACCAATATTGATATATACAGAAAACACTAATATCAAGTTGATAAAGATACTAATGGGTATCAATCGCCCAGAAAATACTGGAGTTCCTGGTCATAATTAAGACCGAACTCTACAGCCTTCATGCGCATGATCCATCGTGCCTCACATCTGCGCAATTTCAACTCTCTGTTGCCGCCACGTGGATCCAGTTTCACATGCTCAATACCATAAAATCGAAAGGATTTGATGAGATCTTGTGCCTACCAATCATATACATGTTGAGCTATGAGATATCTCATATCGCAATTTTTTATAGCTCGCATATGTTCACTCACACGTTCCTTTAAGGTTCTGATGGTACTACCTATATAAATTCTGTGACATTTACAGGCAATAACATAGACCACATATTTGGTACTACAAGTTATGTTAGACATGATTTTGTAAACATGACCGTCATTGTCCTGAAATTGTAAGGTTTTATCTTGAGCATGTCTACACATGCCACAATGTCCACATTTAAAAAAACCCTTATGCAATGTGTCCAGCCATGTCTGTTGTTTTTTCTCTAAGGGGTAGCTAGGGCTCAAAATCGAACCAAGAGTTCTACCCCTACGAAAAGTAATTGATGGCCTGTCAGATATGTACTTTTGTAAGTCCCTGTCGGCTTTCAGAATATGCCAATGTTTGTTTAGGCTTTTACGTAAACCTATACTCAGTGATGTAAAATCTGTCACCATACGTATTGGCATGGTTTGCGAACCAGTCGCTATATTAGATTTGAGTGTAGAATGACGTTTAGTACTCAAAATTCTACGTTTAGCAGTACTAATATCATTATCCGAATAACCACGTAAGGAAAACCTTTTACCCATGTCATCAATACATTTGGAAAACTCTACATCTTCACTGCAGTTGCGACGAGCTCTCATCATTTCCCCAAATGGTATTGCCTTAATTTGATGTCTAGGGTGTGCACTATTGGCATGCAGAATGGAATTACATGACGTCGGTTTACGATACATTTTGCTATGAATTTGACTGCCTTTGATATACAATTCCACATCGAGAAATACCATATTTGACGAACTTGAACAAGAAGTGAACTGAATATTCAAATCATTACAGTTTAGATAATCAATAAATTCCTGTAACATTAATGCTGTGCCTGTCCAAATCATAAGGCAATCGTCAATGTATCACCCCAAAATAAAATGTACTCTTGCCATTTACTGCCTGAAGCACCCCAAATGACTTTTTCTTCAAACCAACCCATATATAGGTTTGCAAATGCTGGCGAAAATTTCGAACCCATGGCCACACCTTGGGTTTGTCTGAACCATTCCTGTTTAAAAAGAAAAAAGTTATTCTCAAGAATTGTCCTAGTCATAGTAAGAAGCATCTGGGTATGCTCCCAAAGGTTCGCTGATCTGTTGGACAAGAAATGTTGAACAGCTTGTAAGCCCAAATGATTGGGAATACAAGTATAAAGGGAAACAACATCTAGTGTCACTAAAATCATGCCTGTCTCCCAAGTTATATCACTCAAGATACTCAAGATGTGTCTGGTATCTTTGATATAGGAGGGCAAATTGATCACCAAGGGCTGCAAGAATAAATCGACGAATTGCGATAAATGCTCAGTGGGTCCCCCTATACCCGACACAATAGGCCTCCCGGGTGGAAAAGGGAGGTCCTTGTAAATCTTCGGCAAGGTGTACAGACAGGGGTAGCGGGGACGGTCAACCTTTAAATACAAGTATTCATCCTGATCCAAAAGATGATTGTCATGCCATTGTTTCAATAAATAATTAATTTGAGTTGTTAGAGAAAAAATGGGATTGTATGAAATCTTCTGGTAACATTGCTCATTATTCAGTTGGGAAAAAATCTCTTGTTCATAGTCAGTTATATTCATAACAACAAGATTACCCCCTTTGTCTGCTCTCCTTACAATTATATCAGAATCCTCAGCCAAGGATCTAAGGGCTAGCCTTTCCCGTACTGTTAAATTGTCCTGGCGGTATCTCCTAGATCCTGCTAACTTCTTAATCAATTTGTCAATATCTTTGAGAACCAAGGTGTAAAAAATCTCAATGTTATTACCGCTAGTCAGATTCGGTGACCACCTAGATTTTACCTTTAAGCCACTAGATATTGAAAAATCAGGTGAAATATCTAAGTCTGCTAGGACCTTACCGATAGTAATTGGATCTTCTTCCATTTCAGTAATCGAAAGTAGCATTACAGTATCTTGAATATCCTTAATTGTAGTCAAGCCTGACAAAGGGTTGCCCGGTTGTTGAGTAATATCTTTATTGGGTATGGGATCCATATCAAAATATTTTTTAAGTTTTAGGAGTCTTATAAACTTAAATAAATCAATTCTGACATCACACAAATCCCCCCGTGAAGACGGACAAAATCCCATACCTTTTTTCAGTAACAAGATCATATCATTACTGAGTGTACGATCAGATAAATTGATCACTTCCACCTCAGTATCCTTTATTGTTTCTGATCCTTCTTGTCCCAGGATCGTGTCTTCATCCCTTTCCTGTTCCCCTCTCCCACTGCCTCTGCTGCCCCTCCTTGTCTTCTTATGTTTTCTGATCTCCTGTTTAGTTCCCGATTTCCCCTTTTGATTCTGTATACCTCTTGTAAGAAGGATGAATTCCCCAAAGGGGGTGCCTGTTTTCCAATTCCACCCACAGCCCCCTCTATCTCACTATCACTAGTTGGCACCGTACTCAAAGAGGTATTACTAGAACTTGTAGATTGTAGCACAGGAGTAATTTTGTTAGTACTGACAGGAATGAGATAGTCATACTTCTTTGAGAAAGTGAAAACCCTACCAGAGTTATAATCTACCTCATCCCTTTTCAACTTCCTAGCTTTGCGCTGTTTGATGTCATTCTGATGTTCAGATAGTATCCCTTTCAAAATATCATAGTTTTTAGATGTTGCTTCAGGCAAGTTTAGAGAAGCAATCTCGCTTTCTAACTGGGTAATTTCGGCCTGTAGTTTCTGTACTTTTCTTTCAGCATTTTCTATAAGAATTTCCATGAGTTTCATAGAGCTAGATGTAAGCTCCTTTTCCCAGATACCCAGAAGGTCATCGTCCAGATCATCATATGTTGGCATGATCTGAGAACGTAGGCCTCTGGGTATCCTGTTGAGCTTCATATATTGCTTAAGTGTGGCTCCATCCCACCATTTTGACATCTCAAAACGTTTGAGTTTCTCCAGTTTGATGAATTTATCACGCAATCCTTCATTTTTTGGTTTGTTAGTGACATTAATGGCCTGTGTAACCGAACTCCCTTTACTAAGATTATCAAACAGTTCTGCAGCCAATCTATCTCTATCAAGATTATCGCTCATGATAAAAGTTGTCTTAGTGCTTGTTGTGCAGCCTAGCCCAATTAATACAAACAATTCGCAGGGTGTGAAAGGCAAATGGCGCTATCAACAGAATTGCACAGAATCAAATGTATGAAAATCAAATTCACAGCGGTGCAAACAACAGTGGGAACAACACCCAAAACCCACAAAGCTCAATACAAGATTGATAAAGATGCAAGAAAAAAGAGTTGAAGCACACGCTATTAAAATAAATGCATAGTTCAAAACAATCAAATGCAGCACAAAGCTTCCATTCTTCTTAATTTATTAGCGAAGTTCTTCCACTCCCCAACGCGTTTCGTCGTTTAGCGGGAATTATCCCATACGACTTCCTCAGGGCTGGAAGTGACACAAATAACATATGTATAGAGAAATGGCAGCAGAAAAAAGACACAAAAGATTTTTTGCAACACACAATAACAATAACACAAAGTAGAGAGACAAACGGTTCAAAAGACAGGCAAAGTTATATGACAATATTGGTAAATGTTCTAAAATAACGATATAAAGCACGTGTCTAAAGCAGTATATCAATAAAAAACACAAAATAATAGTAAGTATCAGTGAAAAAATCCTTCAAGAAACTACTCACCAACCCATGTGAGTCTAATATTATTAATCAAAAGAAAAGAAAAAGTCTGTACCTCAATTATTTGATGAACTGCCAATCTAAAACAATATAAATGACTCATTTTTAGTCATTGCGTCACATATGAGGCACGATCAATCACAAACAATCATGAGACCAAAATTCGAAAGTATATATACCTGATGTAACTGGAAAATGATCCTATTTTCTAATATCAATTGTAAAAAAGCTGCCCAATCATAAGGTGGCCGTCCAAATAAACAGGTTTAAGTTGAATATACCTAAAACGATGATGAATTGAAGTCAGTATAACTAAAAAAGCGTAAATATATCTCCAGCATAAGCTGCAAGTAACACTAAAATGCGTAAATATATCCCAAAATTAGGCTGCAGCACCAATTCTATTCCACTTACCCAAGGTGGTATGCTTAATATAGATATCACTGTTATCCGATCGCCCAAAACGTGTAATCCAAAAACGTCTGCTTAACGTGATTAATCTCCTAAAATTAAAGTACTGAGAGTTAAAAACTCTCCTCGTATCCAAATAATATACGTATGCGGGAGGATTCTCGCGCCGTTGTCAGACTTACCAAATCATTCGGCTTCCAACATCCTGAGTACAGGAGAGAGGCAACGCCGCCGGACACTTCCGCGTTCAAGTATCCGACGTTAGTCATAGAAAAGGGGACTTAAACCCCTACTGCAAAACTGGCGCCATATTGGAGCTGCATGGTCTATATAATGGTGTATACAGAACGTCATGTAAACAACGAGATACAATCATTATAATAGAACTTTAAGCCTCACTGATCTTTTTACTTGCACAATCCAAGGCAAGATTTAATATAAAGCGATCTATAGTACGACCTGACTAAATATCTAAGTAAAAGGTTAGTGAAAATATAAAAAGGTTTAAATATATAGAAATGCGAAGAGCGCCCTAATTAAACGTGTTACCTGCATATACACCATCTATTAGTGACACATTAAATGATAAGTATAATTAATTAATTCTTTATTGGAGCCATGATCAATCAGTTACTAGTATTAATGACGCACAAATATCATGCCCATTATTAAGGCACCTTAACCAATTATTCACATAGAATTATTTACTGTTGCATCCAAGGCTTTGATATTATAAGACCAAATACCTTCATATTACTCAATATTATATCTGTTAGAACAAGAAAATTAGATGATAATGACATTAAGGAACCAGATGGCCAGGTAGCAGGCTAATAGTATTCAACTAATTGCCACATCTGATATAGCTAGCCCCTATGTGACTGCATATATAATGTTAAGTACAGAAATTTCCACGCCGAATTAACCAATCAATAACGTGCCATGCAATTAAAATAAAATTGCAATTGCAATAGTCGTGAACTGCTACGCATACCCAGTTTAGAGCCATGTTATGGACAATTGATACCAATATTGATATATACAGAAAACACTAATATCAAGTTGATAAAGATACTAATGGGTATCAATCGCCCAGAAAATACTGGAGTTCCTGGTCATAATTAAGACCGAACTCTACAGCCTTCATGCGCATGATCCATCGTGCCTCACATCTGCGCAATTTCAACTCTCTGTTGCCGCCACGTGGATCCAGTTTCACATGCTCAATACCATAAAATCGAAAGGATTTGATGAGATCTTGTGCCTTACAATCATATACATGTTGAGCTATGGGATATCTCATATCGCAATTTTTTATAGCTCGCATATGTTCACTCACACGTTCCTTTAAGGTTCTGATGGTACTACCTATATACATTCTGTGACATTTACAGGCAATAACATAGACCACATATTTGGTACTACAAGTTATGTTAGACATGATTTTGTAAACATGACCGTCATTGTCCTGAAATTGTAAGGTTTTATCTTGAGCATGTCTACACATGCCACAATGTCCACATTTAAAAAAACCCTTATGCAATGTGTCCAGCCATGTCTGTTGTTTTTTCTCTAAGGGGTAGCTAGGGCTCAAAATCGAACCAAGAGTTCTACCCCTACGAAAAGTAATTGATGGCCTGTCAGATATGTACTTTTGTAAGTTCCTGTCGGCTTTCAGAATATGCCAATGTTTGTTTAGGCTTTTACGTAAACCTATACTCAGTGATGTAAAATCTGTCACCATACGTATTGGCATGGTTTGCGAACCAGTCGCTATATTAGATTTGAGTGTAGAATGACGTTTAGTACTCAAAATTCTACGTTTAGCAGTACTAATATCATTATCCGAATAACCACGTAAGGAAAACCTTTTACCCATGTCATCAATACATTTGGAAAACTCTACATCTTCACTGCAGTTGCGACGAGCTCTCATCATTTCCCCAAATGGTATTGCCTTAATTTGATGTCTAGGGTGTGCACTATTGGCATGCAGAATGGAATTACATGACGTCGGTTTACGATACATTTTGCTATGAATTTGACTGCCTTTGATATACAATTCCACATCGAGAAATACCATATTTGACGAACTTGAACAAGAAGTGAACTGAATATTCAAATCATTACAGTTTAGATAATCAATAAATTCCTGTAACATTAATGCTGTGCCTGTCCAAATCATAAGGCAATCGTCAATGTATCGCCCCCAAAATAAAATGTACTCTTGCCATTTACTGCCTGAAGCACCCCAAATGACTTTTTCTTCAAACCAACCCATATATAGGTTTGCAAATGCTGGCGAAAATTTCGAACCCATGGCCACACCTTGGGTTTGTCTGAACCATTCCTGTTTAAAAAGAAAAAAGTTATTCTCAAGAATTGTCCTAGTCATAGTAAGAAGCATCTGGGTATGCTCCCAAAGGTTCGCTGATCTGTTGGACAAGAAATGTTGAACAGCTTGTAAGCCCAAATGATTGGGAATACAAGTATAAAGGGAAACAACATCTAGTGTCACTAAAATCATGCCTGTCTCCCAAGTTATATCACTCAAGATACTCAAGATGTGTCTGGTATCTTTGATATAGGAGGGCAAATTGATCACCAAGGGCTGCAAGAATAAATCGACGAATTGCGATAAATGCTCAGTGGGTCCCCCTATACCCGACACAATAGGCCTCCCGGGTGGAAAAGGGAGGTCCTTGTGAATCTTCGGCAAGGTGTACAGACAGGGGTAGCGGGGACGGTCAACCTTTAAATACAAGTATTCATCCTGATCCAAAAGATGATTGTCATGCCATTGTTTCAATAAATCATTAATTTGAGTTGTTAGAGAAAAAATGGGATTGTATGAAATCTTCTGGTAACATTGCTCATTATTCAGTTGGGAAAAAATCTCTTGTTCATAGTCAGTTATATTCATAACAACAAGATTACCCCCTTTGTCTGCTCTCCTTACAATTATATCAGAATCCTCAGCCAAGGATCTAAGGGCTAGCCTTTCCCGTACTGTTAAATTGTCCTGGCGGTATCTCCTAGATCCTGCTAACTTCTTAATCAATTTGTCAATATCTTTGAGAACTAAGGTGTAAAAAATCTCAATGTTATTACCGCTAGTCAGATTCGGTGACCACCTAGATTTTACCTTTAAGCCACTAGATATTGAAAAATCAGGTGAAATATCTAAGTCTGCTAGGACCTTACCGATAGTAATTGGATCTTCTTCCATTTCAGTAATCGAAAGTAGCATTACAGTATCTTGAATATCCTTAATTGTAGTCAAGCCTGACAAAGGGTTGCCCGGTTGTTGAGTTATATCTTTATTGGGTATGGGATTCATATCAAAATATTTTTTCAGTTTTAGGAGTCTTATAAACTTAAATAAATCAATTCTGACATCACACAAATCCCCCCGTGAAGACGGACAAAATCCCATACCTTTTTTCAGTAACAAGATCATATCATTACTGAGTGTACGATCAGATAAATTGATCACTTCCACCTCAGTATCCTTTATTGTTTCTGATCCTTCTTGTCCCAGGATGGTGTCTTCATCCCTTTCCTGTTCCCCTCTCCCACTGCCTCTGCTGCCCCTCCTTGTCTTCTTATGTTTTCTGATCTCCTGTTTAGTTCCCGATTTCCCCTTTTGATTCTGTATACCTCTTGTAAGAAGGATGAATTCCCCAAAGGGGGTGCCTGTTTTCCAATTCCACCCACAGCCCCCTCTATCTCACTATCGCTAGTTGGCACCGTACTCAAAGAGGTATTACTAGAACTTGTAGATTGTAGCACAGGAGTAATTTTGTTAGTACTGACAGGAATGAGATAGTCATACTTCTTTGAGAAAGTGAAAACCCTACCAGAGTTATAATCTACCTCATCCCTTTTCAACTTCATAGCTTTGCGCTGTTTGATGTCATTCTGATGTTCAGATAGTATCCCTTTCAAAATATCATAGTTTTTAGATGTTGCTTCAGGCAAGTTTAGAGAAGCAATCTCGCTTTCTAACTGGGTAATTTCGGCCTGTAGTTTCTGTACTTTTCTTTCAGCATTTTCTATAAGAATTTCCATGAGTTTCATAGAGCTAGATGTAAGCTCCTTTTCCCAGATACCCAGAAGGTCATCGTCCAGATCATCATATGTTGGCATGATCTGAGAACGTAGGCCTCTGGGTATCCTGTTGAGCTTCATATATTGCTTAAGTGTGGCTCCATCCCACCATTTTGACATCTCAAAACGTTTGAGTTTCTCCAGTTTGATGAATTTATCACGCAATCCTTCATTTTTTGGTTTGTTAGTGACATTAATGGCCTGTGTAACCGAACTCCCTTTACTAAGATTATCAAACAGTTCTGCGGCCAATCTATCTCTATCAAGATTATCGCTCATGATAAAAGTTGTCTTAGTGCTTGTTGTGCAGCCTAGCCCAATTAATACAAACAATTCGCAGGGTGTGAAAGGCAAATGGCGCTATCAACAGAATTGCACAGAATCAAATGTATGAAAATCAAATTCACAGCGGTGCAAACAACAGTGGGAACAACACCCAAAACCCACAAAGCTCAATACAAGATTGATAAAGATGCAAGAAAAAAGAGTTGAAGCACACGCTATTAAAATAAATGCATAGTTCAAAACAATCAAATGCAGCACAAAGCTTCCATTCTTCTTAATTTATTAGCGAAGTTCTTCCACTCGCCAACGCGTTTCGTCGTTTAGAGGGAATTATCCCATACGACTTCCTCAGGGCTGGAAGTGACACAAATAACATATGTATAGAGAAATGGCAGCAGAAAAAAGACACAAAAGATTTTTTGCAACACACAATAACAATAACACAAAGTAGAGAGACAAACGGTTCAAAAGACAGGCAAAGTTATATGACAATATTGGTAAATGTTCTAAAATAACGATATAAAGCACGTGTCTAAAGCAGTATATCAATAAAAAACACAAAATAATAGTAAGTATCAGTGAAAAAATCCTTCAAGAAACTACTCACCAACCCATGTGAGTCTAATATTATTAATCAAAAGAAAAGAAAAAGTCTGTACCTCAATTATTTGATGAACTGCCAATCTAAAACAATATAAATGACTCATTTTTAGTCATTGCGTCACATATGAGGCACGATCAATCACAAACAATCATGAGACCAAAATTCGAAAGTATATATACCTGATGTAACTGGAAAATGATCCTATTTTCTAATATCAATTGTAAAAAAGCTGCCCAATCATAAGGTGGCCGTCCAAATAAACAGGTTTAAGTTGAATATACTTAAAACGATGATGAATTGAAGTCAGTATAACTAAAAAAGCGTAAATATATCTCCAGCATAAGCTGCAAGTAACACTAAAATGCGTAAATATATCCCAAAATTAGGCTGCAGCACCAATTCTATTCCACTTACCCAAGGTGGTATGCTTAATATAGATATCACTGTTATCCGATCGCCCAAAACGTGTAATCCAAAAACGTCTGCTTAACGTGATTAATCTCCTAAAATTAAAGTACTGAGAGTTAAAAACTCTCCTCGTATCCAAATAATATACGTATGCGGGAGGATTCTCGCGCCGTTATCGGACTTACCAAATCATTCGGCTTCCAACATCCCGAGTACAGGAGAGAGGCAACGCCGCCGGACACTTCCGCGTTCAAGTATCCGACGTTAGTCATAGAAAAGGGGACTTAAACCCCTACTGCAAAACTGGCGCCATATTGGAGCTGCATGGTCTATATAATGGTGTATACAGAACGTCATGTAAACAACGAGATACAATCATTATAATAGAACTTTAAGCCTCACTGATCTTTTTACTTGCACAATCCAAGGCAAGATTTAATATAAAGCGATCTATAGTACGACCTGACTAAATATCTAAGTAAAAGGTTAGTGAAAATATAAAAAGGTTTAAATATATAGAAATGCGAAGAGCGCCCTAATTAAACGTGTTACCTGCATATACACCATCTATTAGTGACACATTAAATGATAAGTATAATTAATTAATTCTTTATTGGAGCCATGATCAATCAGTTACTAGTATTAATGACGAACACATATCATGCCCATTATTAAGGCACCTTAACCAATTATTCACATAGAATTATTTACTGTTGCATCCAAGGCTTTGATATTATAAGACCAAATACCTTCATATTACTCAATATTATATCTGTTAGAACAAGAAAATTAGATGATAATGACATTAAGGAACCAGATGGCCAGGTAGCAGGCTAATAGTATTCAACTAATTGCCACATCTGATATAGCTAGCCCCTATGTGACTGCATATATAATGTTAAGTACAGAAATTTCCACGCCGAATTAACCAATCAATAACGTGCCATGCAATTAAAATAAAATTGCAATTGCAATAGTCGTGAACTGCTACGCATACCCAGTTTAGAGCCATGTTATGGACAATTGATACCAATATTGATATATACAGAAAACACTAATATCAAGTTGATAAAGATACTAATGGGTATCAATCGCCCAGAAAATACTGGAGTTCCTGGTCATAATTAAGACCGAACTCTACAGCCTTCATGCGCATGATCCATCGTGCCTCACATCTGCGCAATTTCAACTCTCTGTTGCCGCCACGTGGATCCAGTTTCACATGCTCAATACCATAAAATCGAAAGGATTTGATGAGATCTTGTGCCTTACAATCATATACATGTTGAGCTATGGGATATCTCATATCGCAATTTTTTATAGCTCGCATATGTTCACTCACACGTTCCTTTAAGGTTCTGATGGTACTACCTATATAAATTCTGTGACATTTACAGGCAATAACATAGACCACATATTTGGTACTACAAGTTATGTTAGACATGATTTTGTAAACATGACCGTCATTGTCCTGAAATTGTAAGGTTTTATCTTGAGCATGTCTACACATGCCACAATGTCCACATTTAAAAAAACCCTTATGCAATGTGTCCAGCCATGTCTGTTGTTTTTTCTCTAAGGGGTAGCTAGGGCTCAAAATCGAACCAAGAGTTCTACCCCTACGAAAAGTAATTGATGGCCTGTCAGATATGTACTTTTGTAAGTTCCTGTCGGCTTTCAGAATATGCCAATGTTTGTTTAGGCTTTTACGTAAACCTATACTCAGTGATGTAAAATCTGTCACCATACGTATTGGCATGGTTTGCGAACCAGTCGCTATATTAGATTTGAGTGTAGAATGACGTTTAGTACTCAAAATTCTACGTTTAGCAGTACTAATATCATTATCCGAATAACCACGTAAGGAAAACCTTTTACCCATGTCATCAATACATTTGGAAAACTCTACATCTTCACTGCAGTTGCGACGAGCTCTCATCATTTCCCCAAATGGTATTGCCTTAATTTGATGTCTAGGGTGTGCACTATTGGCATGCAGAATGGAATTACATGACGTCGGTTTACGATACATTTTGCTATGAATTTGACTGCCTTTGATATACAATTCCACATCGAGAAATACCATATTTGACGAACTTGAACAAGAAGTGAACTGAATATTCAAATCATTACAGTTTAGATAATCAATAAATTCCTGTAACATTAATGCTGTGCCTGTCCAAATCATAAGGCAATCGTCAATGTATCGCCCCCAAAATAAAATGTACTCTTGCCATTTACTGCCTGAAGCACCCCAAATGACTTTTTCTTCAAACCAACCCATATATAGGTTTGCAAATGCTGGCGAAAATTTCGAACCCATGGCCACACCTTGGGTTTGTCTGAACCATTCCTGTTTAAAAAGAAAAAAGTTATTCTCAAGAATTGTCCTAGTCATAGTAAGAAGCATCTGGGTATGCTCCCAAAGGTTCGCTGATCTGTTGGACAAGAAATGTTGAACAGCTTGTAAGCCCAAATGATTGGGAATACAAGTATAAAGGGAAACAACATCTAGTGTCACTAAAATCATGCCTGTCTCCCAAGTTATATCACTCAAGATACTCAAGATGTGTCTGGTATCTTTGATATAGGAGGGCAAATTGATCACCAAGGGCTGCAAGAATAAATCGACGAATTGCGATAAATGCTCAGTGGGTCCCCCTATACCCGACACAATAGGCCTCCCGGGTGGAAAAGGGAGGTCCTTGTGAATCTTCGGCAAGGTGTACAGACAGGGGTAGCGGGGACGGTCAACCTTTAAATACAAGTATTCATCCTGATCCAAAAGATGATTGTCATGCCATTGTTTCAATAAATCATTAATTTGAGTTGTTAGAGAAAAAATGGGATTGTATGAAATCTTCTGGTAACATTGCTCATTATTCAGTTGGGAAAAAATCTCTTGTTCATAGTCAGTTATATTCATAACAACAAGATTACCCCCTTTGTCTGCTCTCCTTACAATTATATCAGAATCCTCAGCCAAGGATCTAAGGGCTAGCCTTTCCCGTACTGTTAAATTGTCCTGGCGGTATCTCCTAGATCCTGCTAACTTCTTAATCAATTTGTCAATATCTTTGAGAACTAAGGTGTAAAAAATCTCAATGTTATTACCGCTAGTCAGATTCGGTGACCACCTAGATTTTACCTTTAAGCCACTAGATATTGAAAAATCAGGTGAAATATCTAAGTCTGCTAGGACCTTACCGATAGTAATTGGATCTTCTTCCATTTCAGTAATCGAAAGTAGCATTACAGTATCTTGAATATCCTTAATTGTAGTCAAGCCTGACAAAGGGTTGCCCGGTTGTTGAGTTATATCTTTATTGGGTATGGGATTCATATCAAAATATTTTTTCAGTTTTAGGAGTCTTATAAACTTAAATAAATCAATTCTGACATCACACAAATCCCCCCGTGAAGACGGACAAAATCCCATACCTTTTTTCAGTAACAAGATCATATCATTACTGAGTGTACGATCAGATAAATTGATCACTTCCACCTCAGTATCCTTTATTGTTTCTGATCCTTCTTGTCCCAGGATGGTGTCTTCATCCCTTTCCTGTTCCCCTCTCCCACTGCCTCTGCTGCCCCTCCTTGTCTTCTTATGTTTTCTGATCTCCTGTTTAGTTCCCGATTTCCCCTTTTGATTCTGTATACCTCTTGTAAGAAGGATGAATTCCCCAAAGGGGGTGCCTGTTTTCCAATTCCACCCACAGCCCCCTCTATCTCACTATCGCTAGTTGGCACCGTACTCAAAGAGGTATTACTAGAACTTGTAGATTGTAGCACAGGAGTAATTTTGTTAGTACTGACAGGAATGAGATAGTCATACTTCTTTGAGAAAGTGAAAACCCTACCAGAGTTATAATCTACCTCATCCCTTTTCAACTTCCTAGCTTTGCGCTGTTTGATGTCATTCTGATGTTCAGATAGTATCCCTTTCAAAATATCATAGTTTTTAGATGTTGCTTCAGGCAAGTTTAGAGAAGCAATCTCGCTTTCTAACTGGGTAATTTCGGCCTGTAGTTTCTGTACTTTTCTTTCAGCATTTTCTATAAGAATTTCCATGAGTTTCATAGAGCTAGATGTAAGCTCCTTTTCCCAGATACCCAGAAGGTCATCGTCCAGATCATCATATGTTGGCATGATCTGAGAACGTAGGCCTCTGGGTATCCTGTTGAGCTTCATATATTGCTTAAGTGTGGCTCCATCCCACCATTTTGACATCTCAAAACGTTTGAGTTTCTCCAGTTTGATGAATTTATCACGCAATCCTTCATTTTTTGGTTTGTTAGTGACATTAATGGCCTGTGTAACCGAACTCCCTTTACTAAGATTATCAAACAGTTCTGCGGCCAATCTATCTCTATCAAGATTATCGCTCATGATAAAAGTTGTCTTAGTGCTTGTTGTGCAGCCTAGCCCAATTAATACAAACAATTCGCAGGGTGTGAAAGGCAAATGGCGCTATCAACAGAATTGCACAGAATCAAATGTATGAAAATCAAATTCACAGCGGTGCAAACAACAGTGGGAACAACACCCAAAACCCACAAAGCTCAATACAAGATTGATAAAGATGCAAGAAAAAAGAGTTGAAGCACACGCTATTAAAATAAATGCATAGTTCAAAACAATCAAATGCAGCACAAAGCTTCCATTCTTCTTAATTTATTAGCGAAGTTCTTCCACTCGCCAACGCGTTTCGTCGTTTAGAGGGAATTATCCCATACGACTTCCTCAGGGCTGGAAGTGACACAAATAACATATGTATAGAGAAATGGCAGCAGAAAAAAGACACAAAAGATTTTTTGCAACACACAATAACAATAACACAAAGTAGAGAGACAAACGGTTCAAAAGACAGGCAAAGTTATATGACAATATTGGTAAATGTTCTAAAATAACGATATAAAGCACGTGTCTAAAGCAGTATATCAATAAAAAACACAAAATAATAGTAAGTATCAGTGAAAAAATCCTTCAAGAAACTACTCACCAACCCATGTGAGTCTAATATTATTAATCAAAAGAAAAGAAAAAGTCTGTACCTCAATTATTTGATGAACTGCCAATCTAAAACAATATAAATGACTCATTTTTAGTCATTGCGTCACATATGAGGCACGATCAATCACAAACAATCATGAGACCAAAATTCGAAAGTATATATACCTGATGTAACTGGAAAATGATCCTATTTTCTAATATCAATTGTAAAAAAGCTGCCCAATCATAAGGTGGCCGTCCAAATAAACAGGTTTAAGTTGAATATACTTAAAACGATGATGAATTGAAGTCAGTATAACTAAAAAAGCGTAAATATATCTCCAGCATAAGCTGCAAGTAACACTAAAATGCGTAAATATATCCCAAAATTAGGCTGCAGCACCAATTCTATTCCACTTACCCAAGGTGGTATGCTTAATATAGATATCACTGTTATCCGATCGCCCAAAACGTGTAATCCAAAAACGTCTGCTTAACGTGATTAATCTCCTAAAATTAAAGTACTGAGAGTTAAAAACTCTCCTCGTATCCAAATAATATACGTATGCGGGAGGATTCTCGCGCCGTTATCGGACTTACCAAATCATTCGGCTTCCAACATCCCGAGTACAGGAGAGAGGCAACGCCGCCGGACACTTCCGCGTTCAAGTATCCGACGTTAGTCATAGAAAAGGGGACTTAAACCCCTACTGCAAAACTGGCGCCATATTGGAGCTGCATGGTCTATATAATGGTGTATACAGAACGTCATGTAAACAACGAGATACAATCATTATAATAGAACTTTAAGCCTCACTGATCTTTTTACTTGCACAATCCAAGGCAAGATTTAATATAAAGCGATCTATAGTACGACCTGACTAAATATCTAAGTAAAAGGTTAGTGAAAATATAAAAAGGTTTAAATATATAGAAATGCGAAGAGCGCCCTAATTAAACGTGTTACCTGCATATACACCATCTATTAGTGACACATTAAATGATAAGTATAATTAATTAATTCTTTATTGGAGCCATGATCAATCAGTTACTAGTATTAATGACGAACACATATCATGCCCATTATTAAGGCACCTTAACCAATTATTCACATAGAATTATTTACTGTTGCATCCAAGGCTTTGATATTATAAGACCAAATACCTTCATATTACTCAATATTATATCTGTTAGAACAAGAAAATTAGATGATAATGACATTAAGGAACCAGATGGCCAGGTAGCAGGCTAATAGTATTCAACTAATTGCCACATCTGATATAGCTAGCCCCTATGTGACTGCATATATAATGTTAAGTACAGAAATTTCCACGCCGAATTAACCAATCAATAACGTGCCATGCAATTAAAATAAAATTGCAATTGCAATAGTCGTGAACTGCTACGCATACCCAGTTTAGAGCCATGTTATGGACAATTGATACCAATATTGATATATACAGAAAACACTAATATCAAGTTGATAAAGATACTAATGGGTATCAATCGCCCAGAAAATACTGGAGTTCCTGGTCATAATTAAGACCGAACTCTACAGCCTTCATGCGCATGATCCATCGTGCCTCACATCTGCGCAATTTCAACTCTCTGTTGCCGCCACGTGGATCCAGTTTCACATGCTCAATACCATAAAATCGAAAGGATTTGATGAGATCTTGTGCCTTACAATCATATACATGTTGAGCTATGGGATATCTCATATCGCAATTTTTTATAGCTCGCATATGTTCACTCACACGTTCCTTTAAGGTTCTGATGGTACTACCTATATAAATTCTGTGACATTTACAGGCAATAACATAGACCACATATTTGGTACTACAAGTTATGTTAGACATGATTTTGTAAACATGACCGTCATTGTCCTGAAATTGTAAGGTTTTATCTTGAGCATGTCTACACATGCCACAATGTCCACATTTAAAAAAACCCTTATGCAATGTGTCCAGCCATGTCTGTTGTTTTTTCTCTAAGGGGTAGCTAGGGCTCAAAATCGAACCAAGAGTTCTACCCCTACGAAAAGTAATTGATGGCCTGTCAGATATGTACTTTTGTAAGTTCCTGTCGGCTTTCAGAATATGCCAATGTTTGTTTAGGCTTTTACGTAAACCTATACTCAGTGATGTAAAATCTGTCACCATACGTATTGGCATGGTTTGCGAACCAGTCGCTATATTAGATTTGAGTGTAGAATGACGTTTAGTACTCAAAATTCTACGTTTAGCAGTACTAATATCATTATCCGAATAACCACGTAAGGAAAACCTTTTACCCATGTCATCAATACATTTGGAAAACTCTACATCTTCACTGCAGTTGCGACGAGCTCTCATCATTTCCCCAAATGGTATTGCCTTAATTTGATGTCTAGGGTGTGCACTATTGGCATGCAGAATGGAATTACATGACGTCGGTTTACGATACATTTTGCTATGAATTTGACTGCCTTTGATATACAATTCCACATCGAGAAATACCATATTTGACGAACTTGAACAAGAAGTGAACTGAATATTCAAATCATTACAGTTTAGATAATCAATAAATTCCTGTAACATTAATGCTGTGCCTGTCCAAATCATAAGGCAATCGTCAATGTATCGCCCCCAAAATAAAATGTACTCTTGCCATTTACTGCCTGAAGCACCCCAAATGACTTTTTCTTCAAACCAACCCATATATAGGTTTGCAAATGCTGGCGAAAATTTCGAACCCATGGCCACACCTTGGGTTTGTCTGAACCATTCCTGTTTAAAAAGAAAAAAGTTATTCTCAAGAATTGTCCTAGTCATAGTAAGAAGCATCTGGGTATGCTCCCAAAGGTTCGCTGATCTGTTGGACAAGAAATGTTGAACAGCTTGTAAGCCCAAATGATTGGGAATACAAGTATAAAGGGAAACAACATCTAGTGTCACTAAAATCATGCCTGTCTCCCAAATTATATCACTCAAGATACTCAAGATGTGTCTGGTATCTTTGATATAGGAGGGCAAATTGATCACCAAGGGCTGCAAGAATAAATCGACGAATTGCGATAAATGCTCAGTGGGTCCTCCTATACCCGACACAATAGGCCTCCCGGGTGGAAAAGGGAGGTCCTTGTGAATCTTCGGCAAGGTGTACAGACAGGGGTAGCGGGGACGGTCAACCTTTAAATACAAGTATTCATCCTGATCCAAAAGATGATTGTCATGCCATTGTTTCAATAAATCATTAATTTGAGTTGTTAGAGAAAAAATGGGATTGTATGAAATCTTCTGGTAACATTGCTCATTATTCAGTTGGGAAAAAATCTCTTGTTCATAGTCAGTTATATTCATAACAACAAGATTACCCCCTTTGTCTGCTCTCCTTACAATTATATCAGAATCCTCAGCCAAGGATCTAAGGGCTAGCCTTTCCCGTACTGTTAAATTGTCCTGGCGGTATCTCCTAGATCCTGCTAACTTCTTAATCAATTTGTCAATATCTTTGAGAACCAAGGTGTAAAAAATCTCAATGTTATTACCGCTAGTCAGATTCGGTGACCACCTAGATTTTACCTTTAAGCCACTAGATATTGAAAAATCAGGTGAAATATCTAAGTCTGCTAGGACCTTACCGATAGTAATTGGATCTTCTTCCATTTCAGTAATCGAAAGTAGCATTACAGTATCTTGAATATCCTTAATTGTAGTCAAGCCTGACAAAGGGTTGCCCGGTTGTTGAGTAATATCTTTATTGGGTATGGGATTCATATCAAAATATTTTTTCAGTTTTAGGAGTCTTATAAACTTAAATAAATCAATTCTGACATCACACAAATCCCCCCGTGAAGACGGACAAAATCCCATACCTTTTTTCAGTAACAAGATCATATCATTACTGAGTGTACGATCAGATAAATTGATCACTTCCACCTCAGTATCCTTTATTGTTTCTGATCCTTCTTGTCCCAGGATGGTGTCTTCATCCCTTTCCTGTTCCCCTCTCCCACTGCCTCTGCTGCCCCTCCTTGTCTTCTTATGTTTTCTGATCTCCTGTTTAGTTCCCGATTTCCCCTTTTGATTCTGTATACCTCTTGTAAGAAGGATGAATTCCCCAAAGGGGGTGCCTGTTTTCCAATTCCACCCACAGCCCCCTCTATCTCACTATCGCTAGTTGGCACCGTACTCAAAGAGGTATTACTAGAACTTGTAGATTGTAGCACAGGAGTAATTTTGTTAGTACTGACAGGAATGAGATAGTCATACTTCTTTGAGAAAGTGAAAACCCTACCAGAGTTATAATCTACCTCATCCCTTTTCAACTTCCTAGCTTTGCGCTGTTTGATGTCATTCTGATGTTCAGATAGTATCCCTTTCAAAATATCATAGTTTTTAGATGTTGCTTCAGGCAAGTTTAGAGAAGCAATCTCGCTTTCTAACTGGGTAATTTCGGCCTGTAGTTTCTGTACTTTTCTTTCAGCATTTTCTATAAGAATTTCCATGAGTTTCATAGAGCTAGATGTAAGCTCCTTTTCCCAGATACCCAGAAGGTCATCGTCCAGATCATCATATGTTGGCATGATCTGAGAACGTAAGCCTCTGGGTATCCTGTTGAGCTTCATATATTGCTTAAGTGTGGCTCCATCCCACCATTTTGACATCTCAAAACGTTTGAGTTTCTCCAGTTTGATGAATTTATCACGCAATCCTTCATTTTTTGGTTTGTTAGTGACATTAATGGCCTGTGTAACCGAACTCCCTTTACTAAGATTATCAAACAGTTCTGCGGCCAATCTATCTCTATCAAGATTATCGCTCATGATAAAAGTTGTCTTAGTGCTTGTTGTGCAGCCTAGCCCAATTAATACAAACAATTCGCAGGGTGTGAAAGGCAAATGGCGCTATCAACAGAATTGCACAGAATCAAATGTATGAAAATCAAATTCACAGCGGTGCAAACAACAGTGGGAACAACACCCAAAACCCACAAAGCTCAATACAAGATTGATAAAGATGCAAGAAAAAAGAGTTGAAGCACACGCTATTAAAATAAATGCATAGTTCAAAACAATCAAATGCAGCACAAAGCTTCCATTCTTCTTAATTTATTAGCGAAGTTCTTCCACTCCCCAACGCGTTTCGTCGTTTAGAGGGAATTATCCCATACGACTTCCTCAGGGCTGGAAGTGACACAAATAACATATGTATAGAGAAATGGCAGCAGAAAAAAGACACAAAAACTTTTTTGCAACACACAATAACAATAACACAAAGTAAAGAGACAAACGGTTCAAAAGACAGGCAAAGTTATATGACAATATTGGTAAATGTTCTAAAATAACGATATAAAGCACGTGTCTAAAGCAGTATATCAATAAAAAACACAAAATAATAGTAAGTATCAGTGAAAAAATCCTTCAAGAAACTACTCACCAACCCATGTGAGTCTAATATTATTAATCAAAAGAAAAGAAAAAGTCTGTACCTCAATTATTTGATGAACTGCCAATCTAAAACAATATAAATGACTCATTTTTAGTCATTGCGTCACATATGAGGCACGATCAATCACAAACAATCATGAGACCAAAATTCGAAAGTATATATACCTGATGTAACTGGAAAATGATCCTATTTTCTAATATCAATTGTAAAAAAGCTGCCCAATCATAAGGTGGCCGTCCAAATAAACAGGTTTAAGTTGAATATACCTAAAACGATGATGAATTGAAGTCAGTATAACTAAAAAAGCGTAAATATATCTCCAGCATAAGCTGCAAGTAACACTAAAATGCGTAAATATATCCCAAAATTAGGCTGCAGCACCAATTCTATTCCACTTACCCAAGGTGGTATGCTTAATATAGATATCACTGTTATCCGATCGCCCAAAACGTGTAATCCAAAAACGTCTGCTTAACGTGATTAATCTCCTAAAATTAAAGTACTGAGAGTTAAAAACTCTCCTCGTATCCAAATAATATACGTATGCGGGAGGATTCTCGCGCCGTTGTCGGACTTACCAAATCATTCGGCTTCCAACATCCCGAGTACAGGAGAGAGGCAACGCCGCCGGACACTTCCGCGTTCAAGTATCCGACGTTAGTCATAGAAAAGGGGACTTAAACCCCTACTGCAAAACTGGCGCCATATTGGAGCTGCATGGTCTATATAATGGTGTATACAGAACGTCATGTAAACAACGAGATACAATCATTATAATAGAACTTTAAGCCTCACTGATCTTTTTACTTGCACAATCCAAGGCAAGATTTAATATAAAGCGATCTATAGTACGACCTGACTAAATATCTAAGTAAAAGGTTAGTGAAAATATAAAAAGGTTTAAATATATAGAAATGCGAAGAGCGCCCTAATTAAACGTGTTACCTGCATATACACCATCTATTAGTGACACATTAAATGATAAGTATAATTAATTAATTCTTTATTGGAGCCATGATCAATCAGTTACTAGTATTAATGACGCACAAATATCATGCCCATTATTAAGGCACCTTAACCAATTATTCACATAGAATTATTTACTGTTGCATCCAAGGCTTTGATATTATAAGACCAAATACCTTCATATTACTCAATATTATATCTGTTAGAACAAGAAAATTAGATGATAATGACATTAAGGAACCAGATGGCCAGGTAGCAGGCTAATAGTATTCAACTAATTGCCACATCTGATATAGCTAGCCCCTATGTGACTGCATATATAATGTTAAGTACAGAAATTTCCACGCCGAATTAACCAATCAATAACGTGCCATGCAATTAAAATAAAATTGCAATTGCAATAGTCGTGAACTGCTACGCATACCCAGTTTAGAGCCATGTTATGGACAATTGATACCAATATTGATATATACAGAAAACACTAATATCAAGTTGATAAAGATACTAATGGGTATCAATCGCCCAGAAAATACTGGAGTTCCTGGTCATAATTAAGACCGAACTCTACATCCTTCATGCGCATGATCCATCGTGCCTCACATCTGCGCAATTTCAACTCTCTGTTGCCGCCACGTGGATCCAGTTTCACATGCTCAATACCATAAAATCGAAAGGATTTGATGAGATCTTGTGCCTTACAATCATATACATGTTGAGCTATGGGATATCTCATATCGCAATTTTTTATAGCTCGCATATGTTCACTCACACGTTCCTTTAAGGTTCTGATGGTACTACCTATATACATTCTGTGACATTTACAGGCAATAACATAGACCACATATTTGGTACTACAAGTTATGTTAGACATGATTTTGTAAACATGACCGTCATTGTCCTGAAATTGTAAGGTTTTATCTTGAGCATGTCTACACATGCCACAATGTCCACATTTAAAAAAACCCTTATGCAATGTGTCCAGCCATGTCTGTTGTTTTTTCTCTAAGGGGTAGCTAGGGCTCAAAATCGAACCAAGAGTTCTACCCCTACGAAAAGTAATTGATGGCCTGTCAGATATGTACTTTTGTAAGTTCCTGTCGGCTTTCAGAATATGCCAATGTTTGTTTAGGCTTTTACGTAAACCTATACTCAGTGATGTAAAATCTGTCACCATACGTATTGGCATGGTTTGCGAACCAGTCGCTATATTAGATTTGAGTGTAGAATGACGTTTAGTACTCAAAATTCTACGTTTAGCAGTACTAATATCATTATCCGAATAACCACGTAAGGAAAACCTTTTACCCATGTCATCAATACATTTGGAAAACTCTACATCTTCACTGCAGTTGCGACGAGCTCTCATCATTTCCCCAAATGGTATTGCCTTAATTTGATGTCTAGGGTGTGCACTATTGGCATGCAGAATGGAATTACATGACGTCGGTTTACGATACATTTTGCTATGAATTTGACTGCCTTTGATATACAATTCCACATCGAGAAATACCATATTTGACGAACTTGAACAAGAAGTGAACTGAATATTCAAATCATTACAGTTTAGATAATCAATAAATTCCTGTAACATTAATGCTGTGCCTGTCCAAATCATAAGGCAATCGTCAATGTATCGCCCCCAAAATAAAATGTACTCTTGCCATTTACTGCCTGAAGCACCCCAAATGACTTTTTCTTCAAACCAACCCATATATAGGTTTGCAAATGCTGGCGAAAATTTCGAACCCATGGCCACACCTTGGGTTTGTCTGAACCATTCCTGTTTAAAAAGAAAAAAGTTATTCTCAAGAATTGTCCTAGTCATAGTAAGAAGCATCTGGGTATGCTCCCAAAGGTTCGCTGATCTGTTGGACAAGAAATGTTGAACAGCTTGTAAGCCCAAATGATTGGGAATACAAGTATAAAGGGAAACAACATCTAGTGTCACTAAAATCATGCCTGTCTCCCAAGTTATATCACTCAAGATACTCAAGATGTGTCTGGTATCTTTGATATAGGAGGGCAAATTGATCACCAAGGGCTGCAAGAATAAATCGACGAATTGCGATAAATGCTCAGTGGGTCCCCCTATACCCGACACAATAGGCCTCCCGGGTGGAAAAGGGAGGTCCTTGTGAATCTTCGGCAAGGTGTACAGACAGGGGTAGCGGGGACGGTCAACCTTTAAATACAAGTATTCATCCTGATCCAAAAGATGATTGTCATGCCATTGTTTCAATAAATCATTAATTTGAGTTGTTAGAGAAAAAATGGGATTGTATGAAATCTTCTGGTAACATTGCTCATTATTCAGTTGGGAAAAAATCTCTTGTTCATAGTCAGTTATATTCATAACAACAAGATTACCCCCTTTGTCTGCTCTCCTTACAATTATATCAGAATCCTCAGCCAAGGATCTAAGGGCTAGCCTTTCCCGTACTGTTAAATTGTCCTGGCGGTATCTCCTAGATCCTGCTAACTTCTTAATCAATTTGTCAATATCTTTGAGAACTAAGGTGTAAAAAATCTCAATGTTATTACCGCTAGTCAGATTCGGTGACCACCTAGATTTTACCTTTAAGCCACTAGATATTGAAAAATCAGGTGAAATATCTAAGTCTGCTAGGACCTTACCGATAGTAATTGGATCTTCTTCCATTTCAGTAATCGAAAGTAGCATTACAGTATCTTGAATATCCTTAATTGTAGTCAAGCCTGACAAAGGGTTGCCCGGTTGTTGAGTTATATCTTTATTGGGTATGGGATTCATATCAAAATATTTTTTCAGTTTTAGGAGTCTTATAAACTTAAATAAATCAATTCTGACATCACACAAATCCCCCCGTGAAGACGGACAAAATCCCATACCTTTTTTCAGTAACAAGATCATATCATTACTGAGTGTACGATCAGATAAATTGATCACTTCCACCTCAGTATCCTTTATTGTTTCTGATCCTTCTTGTCCCAGGATGGTGTCTTCATCCCTTTCCTGTTCCCCTCTCCCACTGCCTCTGCTGCCCCTCCTTGTCTTCTTATGTTTTCTGATCTCCTGTTTAGTTCCCGATTTCCCCTTTTGATTCTGTATACCTCTTGTAAGAAGGATGAATTCCCCAAAGGGGGTGCCTGTTTTCCAATTCCACCCACAGCCCCCTCTATCTCACTATCGCTAGTTGGCACCGTACTCAAAGAGGTATTACTAGAACTTGTAGATTGTAGCACAGGAGTAATTTTGTTAGTACTGACAGGAATGAGATAGTCATACTTCTTTGAGAAAGTGAAAACCCTACCAGAGTTATAATCTACCTCATCCCTTTTCAACTTCCTAGCTTTGCGCTGTTTGATGTCATTCTGATGTTCAGATAGTATCCCTTTCAAAATATCATAGTTTTTAGATGTTGCTTCAGGCAAGTTTAGAGAAGCAATCTCGCTTTCTAACTGGGTAATTTCGGCCTGTAGTTTCTGTACTTTTCTTTCAGCATTTTCTATAAGAATTTCCATGAGTTTCATAGAGCTAGATGTAAGCTCCTTTTCCCAGATACCCAGAAGGTCATCGTCCAGATCATCATATGTTGGCATGATCTGAGAACGTAGGCCTCTGGGTATCCTGTTGAGCTTCATATATTGCTTAAGTGTGGCTCCATCCCACCATTTTGACATCTCAAAACGTTTGAGTTTCTCCAGTTTGATGAATTTATCACGCAATCCTTCATTTTTTGGTTTGTTAGTGACATTAATGGCCTGTGTAACCGAACTCCCTTTACTAAGATTATCAAACAGTTCTGCGGCCAATCTATCTCTATCAAGATTATCGCTCATGATAAAAGTTGTCTTAGTGCTTGTTGTGCAGCCTAGCCCAATTAATACAAACAATTCGCAGGGTGTGAAAGGCAAATGGCGCTATCAACAGAATTGCACAGAATCAAATGTATGAAAATCAAATTCACAGCGGTGCAAACAACAGTGGGAACAACACCCAAAACCCACAAAGCTCAATACAAGATTGATAAAGATGCAAGAAAAAAGAGTTGAAGCACACGCTATTAAAATAAATGCATAGTTCAAAACAATCAAATGCAGCACAAAGCTTCCATTCTTCTTAATTTATTAGCGAAGTTCTTCCACTCGCCAACGCGTTTCGTCGTTTAGAGGGAATTATCCCATACGACTTCCTCAGGGCTGGAAGTGACACAAATAACATGTATAGAGAAATGGCAGCAGAAAAAAGACACAAAAGATTTTTTGCAACACACAATAACAATAACACAAAGTAAAGAGACAAACGGTTCAAAAGACAGGCAAAGTTATATGACAATATTGGTAAATGTTCTAAAATAACGATATAAAGCACGTGTCTAAAGCAGTATATCAATAAAAAACACAAAATAATAGTAAGTATCAGTGAAAAAATCCTTCAAGAAACTACTCACCAACCCATGTGAGTCTAATATTATTAATCAAAAGAAAAGAAAAAGTCTGTACCTCAATTATTTGATGAACTGCCAATCTAAAACAATATAAATGACTCATTTTTAGTCATTGCGTCACATATGAGGCACGATCAATCACAAACAATCATGAGACCAAAATTCGAAAGTATATATACCTGATGTAACTGGAAAATGATCCTATTTTCTAATATCAATTGTAAAAAAGCTGCCCAATCATAAGGTGGCCGTCCAAATAAACAGGTTTAAGTTGAATATACTTAAAACGATGATGAATTGAAGTCAGTATAACTAAAAAAGCGTAAATATATCTCCAGCATAAGCTGCAAGTAACACTAAAATGCGTAAATATATCCCAAAATTAGGCTGCAGCACCAATTCTATTCCACTTACCCAAGGTGGTATGCTTAATATAGATATCACTGTTATCCGATCGCCCAAAACGTGTAATCCAAAAACGTCTGCTTAACGTGATTAATCTCCTAAAATTAAAGTACTGAGAGTTAAAAACTCTCCTCGTATCCAAATAATATACGTATGCGGGAGGATTCTCGCGCCGTTATCGGACTTACCAAATCATTCGGCTTCCAACATCCCGAGTACAGGAGAGAGGCAACGCCGCCGGACACTTCCGCGTTCAAGTATCCGACGTTAGTCATAGAAAAGGGGACTTAAACCCCTACTGCAAAACTGGCGCCATATTGGAGCTGCATGGTCTATATAATGGTGTATACAGAACGTCATGTAAACAACGAGATACAATCATTATAATAGAACTTTAAGCCTCACTGATCTTTTTACTTGCACAATCCAAGGCAAGATTTAATATAAAGCGATCTATAGTACGACCTGACTAAATATCTAAGTAAAAGGTTAGTGAAAATATAAAAAGGTTTAAATATATAGAAATGCGAAGAGCGCCCTAATTAAACGTGTTACCTGCATATACACCATCTATTAGTGACACATTAAATGATAAGTATAATTAATTAATTCTTTATTGGAGCCATGATCAATCAGTTACTAGTATTAATGACGAACAAATATCATGCCCATTATTAAGGCACCTTAACCAATTATTCACATAGAATTATTTACTGTTGCATCCAAGGCTTTGATATTATAAGACCAAATACCTTCATATTACTCAATATTATATCTGTTAGAACAAGAAAATTAGATGATAATGACATTAAGGAACCAGATGGCCAGGTAGCAGGCTAATAGTATTCAACTAATTGCCACATCTGATATAGCTAGCCCCTATGTGACTGCATATATAATGTTAAGTACAGAAATTTCCACGCCGAATTAACCAATCAATAACGTGCCATGCAATTAAAATAAAATTGCAATTGCAATAGTCGTGAACTGCTACGCATACCCAGTTTAGAGCCATGTTATGGACAATTGATACCAATATTGATATATACAGAAAACACTAATATCAAGTTGATAAAGATACTAATGGGTATCAATCGCCCAGAAAATACTGGAGTTCCTGGTCATAATTAAGACCGAACTCTACAGCCTTCATGCGCATGATCCATCGTGCCTCACATCTGCGCAATTTCAACTCTCTGTTGCCGCCACGTGGATCCAGTTTCACATGCTCAATACCATAAAATCGAAAGGATTTGATGAGATCTTGTGCCTTACAATCATATACATGTTGAGCTATGGGATATCTCATATCGCAATTTTTTATAGCTCGCATATGTTCACTCACACGTTCCTTTAAGGTTCTGATGGTACTACCTATATAAATTCTGTGACATTTACAGGCAATAACATAGACCACATATTTGGTACTACAAGTTATGTTAGACATGATTTTGTAAACATGACCGTCATTGTCCTGAAATTGTAAGGTTTTATCTTGAGCATGTCTACACATGCCACAATGTCCACATTTAAAAAAACCCTTATGCAATGTGTCCAGCCATGTCTGTTGTTTTTTCTCTAAGGGGTAGCTAGGGCTCAAAATCGAACCAAGAGTTCTACCCCTACGAAAAGTAATTGATGGCCTGTCAGATATGTACTTTTGTAAGTTCCTGTCGGCTTTCAGAATATGCCAATGTTTGTTTAGGCTTTTACGTAAACCTATACTCAGTGATGTAAAATCTGTCACCATACGTATTGGCATGGTTTGCGAACCAGTCGCTATATTAGATTTGAGTGTAGAATGACGTTTAGTACTCAAAATTCTACGTTTAGCAGTACTAATATCATTATCCGAATAACCACGTAAGGAAAACCTTTTACCCATGTCATCAATACATTTGGAAAACTCTACATCTTCACTGCAGTTGCGACGAGCTCTCATCATTTCCCCAAATGGTATTGCCTTAATTTGATGTCTAGGGTGTGCACTATTGGCATGCAGAATGGAATTACATGACGTCGGTTTACGATACATTTTGCTATGAATTTGACTGCCTTTGATATACAATTCCACATCGAGAAATACCATATTTGACGAACTTGAACAAGAAGTGAACTGAATATTCAAATCATTACAGTTTAGATAATCAATAAATTCCTGTAACATTAATGCTGTGCCTGTCCAAATCATAAGGCAATCGTCAATGTATCGCCCCCAAAATAAAATGTACTCTTGCCATTTACTGCCTGAAGCACCCCAAATGACTTTTTCTTCAAACCAACCCATATATAGGTTTGCAAATGCTGGCGAAAATTTCGAACCCATGGCCACACCTTGGGTTTGTCTGAACCATTCCTGTTTAAAAAGAAAAAAGTTATTCTCAAGAATTGTCCTAGTCATAGTAAGAAGCATCTGGGTATGCTCCCAAAGGTTCGCTGATCTGTTGGACAAGAAATGTTGAACAGCTTGTAAGCCCAAATGATTGGGAATACAAGTATAAAGGGAAACAACATCTAGTGTCACTAAAATCATGCCTGTCTCCCAAATTATATCACTCAAGATACTCAAGATGTGTCTGGTATCTTTGATATAGGAGGGCAAATTGATCACCAAGGGCTGCAAGAATAAATCGACGAATTGCGATAAATGCTCAGTGGGTCCTCCTATACCCGACACAATAGGCCTCCCGGGTGGAAAAGGGAGGTCCTTGTGAATCTTCGGCAAGGTGTACAGACAGGGGTAGCGGGGACGGTCAACCTTTAAATACAAGTATTCATCCTGATCCAAAAGATGATTGTCATGCCATTGTTTCAATAAATCATTAATTTGAGTTGTTAGAGAAAAAATGGGATTGTATGAAATCTTCTGGTAACATTGCTCATTATTCAGTTGGGAAAAAATCTCTTGTTCATAGTCAGTTATATTCATAACAACAAGATTACCCCCTTTGTCTGCTCTCCTTACAATTATATCAGAATCCTCAGCCAAGGATCTAAGGGCTAGCCTTTCCCGTACTGTTAAATTGTCCTGGCGGTATCTCCTAGATCCTGCTAACTTCTTAATCAATTTGTCAATATCTTTGAGAACCAAGGTGTAAAAAATCTCAATGTTATTACCGCTAGTCAGATTCGGTGACCACCTAGATTTTACCTTTAAGCCACTAGATATTGAAAAATCAGGTGAAATATCTAAGTCTGCTAGGACCTTACCGATAGTAATTGGATCTTCTTCCATTTCAGTAATCGAAAGTAGCATTACAGTATCTTGAATATCCTTAATTGTAGTCAAGCCTGACAAAGGGTTGCCCGGTTCTTGAGTAATATCTTTATTGGGTATGGGATTCATATCAAAATATTTTTTCAGTTTTAGGAGTCTTATAAACTTAAATAAATCAATTCTGACATCACACAAATCCCCCCGTGAAGACGGACAAAATCCCATACCTTTTTTCAGTAACAAGATCATATCATTACTGAGTGTACGATCAGATAAATTGATCACTTCCACCTCAGTATCCTTTATTGTTTCTGATCCTTCTTGTCCCAGGATGGTGTCTTCATCCCTTTCCTGTTCCCCTCTCCCACTGCCTCTGCTGCCCCTCCTTGTCTTCTTATGTTTTCTGATCTCCTGTTTAGTTCCCGATTTCCCCTTTTGATTCTGTATACCTCTTGTAAGAAGGATGAATTCCCCAAAGGGGGTGCCTGTTTTCCAATTCCACCCACAGCCCCCTCTATCTCACTATCGCTAGTTGGCACCGTACTCAAAGAGGTATTACTAGAACTTGTAGATTGTAGCACAGGAGTAATTTTGTTAGTACTGACAGGAATGAGATAGTCATACTTCTTTGAGAAAGTGAAAACCCTACCAGAGTTATAATCTACCTCATCCCTTTTCAACTTCCTAGCTTTGCGCTGTTTGATGTCATTCTGATGTTCAGATAGTATCCCTTTCAAAATATCATAGTTTTTAGATGTTGCTTCAGGCAAGTTTAGAGAAGCAATCTCGCTTTCTAACTGGGTAATTTCGGCCTGTAGTTTCTGTACTTTTCTTTCAGCATTTTCTATAAGAATTTCCATGAGTTTCATAGAGCTAGATGTAAGCTCCTTTTCCCAGATACCCAGAAGGTCATCGTCCAGATCATCATATGTTGGCATGATCTGAGAACGTAAGCCTCTGGGTATCCTGTTGAGCTTCATATATTGCTTAAGTGTGGCTCCATCCCACCATTTTGACATCTCAAAACGTTTGAGTTTCTCCAGTTTGATGAATTTATCACGCAATCCTTCATTTTTTGGTTTGTTAGTGACATTAATGGCCTGTGTAACCGAACTCCCTTTACTAAGATTATCAAACAGTTCTGCGGCCAATCTATCTCTATCAAGATTATCGCTCATGATAAAAGTTGTCTTAGTGCTTGTTGTGCAGCCTAGCCCAATTAATACAAACAATTCGCAGGGTGTGAAAGGCAAATGGCGCTATCAACAGAATTGCACAGAATCAAATGTATGAAAATCAAATTCACAGCGGTGCAAACAACAGTGGGAACAACACCCAAAACCCACAAAGCTCAATACAAGATTGATAAAGATGCAAGAAAAAAGAGTTGAAGCACACGCTATTAAAATAAATGCATAGTTCAAAACAATCAAATGCAGCACAAAGCTTCCATTCTTCTTAATTTTTTAGCGAAGTTCTTCCACTCCCCAACGCGTTTCGTCGTTTAGAGGGAATTATCCCATACGACTTCCTCAGGGCTGGAAGTGACACAAATAACATATGTATAGAGAAATGGCAGCAGAAAAAAGACACAAAAAATTTTTTGCAACACACAATAACAATAACACAAAGTAAAGAGACAAACGGTTCAAAAGACAGGCAAAGTTATATGACAATATTGGTAAATGTTCTAAAATAACGATATAAAGCACGTGTCTAAAGCAGTATATCAATAAAAAACACAAAATAATAGTAAGTATCAGTGAAAAAATCCTTCAAGAAACTACTCACCAACCCATGTGAGTCTAATATTATTAATCAAAAGAAAAGAAAAAGTCTGTACCTCAATTATTTGATGAACTGCCAATCTAAAACAATATAAATGACTCATTTTTAGTCATTGCGTCACATATGAGGCACGATCAATCACAAACAATCATGAGACCAAAATTCGAAAGTATATATACCTGATGTAACTGGAAAATGATCCTATTTTCTAATATCAATTGTAAAAAAGCTGCCCAATCATAAGGTGGCCGTCCAAATAAACAGGTTTAAGTTGAATATACCTAAAACGATGATGAATTGAAGTCAGTATAACTAAAAAAGCGTAAATATATCTCCAGCATAAGCTGCAAGTAACACTAAAATGCGTAAATATATCCCAAAATTAGGCTGCAGCACCAATTCTATTCCACTTACCCAAGGTGGTATGCTTAATATAGATATCACTGTTATCCGATCGCCCAAAACGTGTAATCCAAAAACGTCTGCTTAACGTGATTAATCTCCTAAAATTAAAGTACTGAGAGTTAAAAACTCTCCTCGTATCCAAATAATATACGTATGCGGGAGGATTCTCGCGCCGTTGTCGGACTTACCAAATCATTCGGCTTCCAACATCCCGAGTACAGGAGAGAGGCAACGCCGCCGGACACTTCCGCGTTCAAGTATCCGACGTTAGTCATAGAAAAGGGGACTTAAACCCCTACTGCAAAACTGGCGCCATATTGGAGCTGCATGGTCTATATAATGGTGTATACAGAACGTCATGTAAACAACGAGATACAATCATTATAATAGAACTTTAAGCCTCACTGATCTTTTTACTTGCACAATCCAAGGCAAGATTTAATATAAAGCGATCTATAGTACGACCTGACTAAATATCTAAGTAAAAGGTTAGTGAAAATATAAAAAGGTTTAAATATATAGAAATGCGAAGAGCGCCCTAATTAAACGTGTTACCTGCATATACACCATCTATTAGTGACACATTAAATGATAAGCATAATTAATTAATTCTTTATTGGAGCCATGATCAATCAGTTACTAGTATTAATGACGAACAAATATCATGCCCATTATTAAGGCACCTTAACCAATTATTCACATAGAATTATTTACTGTTGCATCCAAGGCTTTGATATTATAAGACCAAATACCTTCATATTACTCAATATTATATCTGTTAGAACAACTAAATTAGATGATAATGACATTAAGGAACCAGATGGCCAGGTAGCAGGCTAATAGTATTCAACTAATTGCCACATCTGATATAGCTAGCCCCTATGTGACTGCATATATAATGTTAAGTACAGAAATTTCCACGCCGAATTAACCAATCAATAACGTGCCATGCAATTAAAATAAAATTGCAATTGCAATAGTCGTGAACTGCTACGCATACCCAGTTTAGAGCCATGTTATGGACAATTGATACCAATATTGATATATACAGAAAACACTAATATCAAGTTGATAAAGATACTAATGGGTATTAATCGCCCAGAAAATACTGGAGTTCCTGGTCATAATTAAGACCGAACTCTACAGCCTTCATGCGCATGATCCATCGTGCCTCACATCTGCGCAATTTCAACTCTCTGTTGCCGCCACGTGGATCCAGTTTCACATGCTCAATACCATAAAATCGAAAGGATTTGATGAGATCTTGTGCCTTACAATCATATACATGTTGAGCTATGGGATATCTCATATCGCAATTTTTTATAGCTCGCATATGTTCACTCACACGTTCCTTTAAGGTTCTGATGGTACTACCTATATAAATTCTGTGACATTTACAGGCAATAACATAGACCACATATTTGGTACTACAAGTTATGTTAGACATGATTTTGTAAACATGACCGTCATTGTCCTGAAATTGTAAGGTTTTATCTTGAGCATGTCTACACATGCCACAATGTCCACATTTAAAAAAACCCTTATGCAATGTGTCCAGCCATGTCTGTTGTTTTTTCTCTAAGGGGTAGCTAGGGCTCAAAATCGAACCAAGAGTTCTACCCCTACGAAAAGTAATTGATGGCCTGTCAGATATGTACTTTTGTAAGTTCCTGTCGGCTTTCAGAATATGCCAATGTTTGTTTAGGCTTTTACGTAAACCTATACTCAGTGATGTAAAATCTGTCACCATACGTATTGGCATGGTTTGCGAACCAGTCGCTATATTAGATTTGAGTGTAGAATGACGTTTAGTACTCAAAATTCTACGTTTAGCAGTACTAATATCATTATCCGAATAACCACGTAAGGAAAACCTTTTACCCATGTCATCAATACATTTGGAAAACTCTACATCTTCACTGCAGTTGCGACGAGCTCTCATCATTTCCCCAAATGGTATTGCCTTAATTTGATGTCTAGGGTGTGCACTATTGGCATGCAGAATGGAATTACATGACGTCGGTTTACGATACATTTTGCTATGAATTTGACTGCCTTTGATATACAATTCCACATCGAGAAATACCATATTTGACGAACTTGAACAAGAAGTGAACTGAATATTCAAATCATTACAGTTTAGATAATCAATAAATTCCTGTAACATTAATGCTGTGCCTGTCCAAATCATAAGGCAATCGTCAATGTATCGCCCCCAAAATAAAATGTACTCTTGCCATTTACTGCCTGAAGCACCCCAAATGACTTTTTCTTCAAACCAACCCATATATAGGTTTGCAAATGCTGGCGAAAATTTCGAACCCATGGCCACACCTTGGGTTTGTCTGAACCATTCCTGTTTAAAAAGAAAAAAGTTATTCTCAAGAATTGTCCTAGTCATAGTAAGAAGCATCTGGGTATGCTCCCAAAGGTTCGCTGATCTGTTGGACAAGAAATGTTGAACAGCTTGTAAGCCCAAATGATTGGAAATACAAGTATAAAGGGAAACAACATCTAGTGTCACTAAAATCATGCCTGTCTCCCAAGTTATATCACTCAAGATACTCAAGATGTGTCTGATATCTTTGATATAGGAGGGCAAATTGATCACCAAGGGCTGCAAGAATAAATCGACGAATTGCGATAAATGCTCAGTGGGTCCCCCTATACCCGACACAATAGGCCTCCCGGGTGGAAAAGGGAGGTCCTTGTGAATCTTCGGCAAGGTGTACAGCCAGGGGTAGCGGGGACGGTCAACCTTTAAATACAAGTATTCATCCTGATCCAAAAGATGATTGTCATGCCATTGTTTCAATAAATCATTAATTTGAATTGTTAGAGAAAAAATGGGATTGTATGAAATCCAGCTACCCCTTAGAGAAAAAACAACAGACATGGCTGGACACATTGCATAAGGGTTTTTTTAAATGTGGACATTGTGGCATGTGTAGACATGCTCAAGATAAAACCTTACAATTTCAGGACAATGACGGTCATGTTTACAAAATCTTGTCTAACATAACTTGTAGTACCAAATATGTGGTCTATGTTATTGCCTGTAAATGTCACAGAATTTATATAGGTAGTACCATCAGAACCTTAAAGGAACGTGTGAGTGAACATATGCGAGCTATAAAAAATTGCGATATGAGATATCCCATAGCTCAACATGTATATGATTGTAAGGCACAAGATCTCATCAAATCCTTTCGATTTTATGGTATTGAGCATGTGAAACTGGATCCACGTGGCGGCAACAGAGAGTTGAAATTGCGCAGATGTGAGGCACGATGGATCATGCGCATGAAGGCTGTAGAGTTCGGTCTTAATTATGACCAGGAACTCCAGTATTTTCTGGGCGATTGATACCCATTAGTATCTTTATCAACTTGATATTAGTGTTTTCTGTATATATCAATATTGGTATCAATTGTCCATAACATGGCTCTAAACTGGGTATGCGTAGCAGTTCACGACTATTGCAATTGCAATTTTATTTTAATTGCATGGCACGTTATTGATTGGTTAATTCGGCGTGGAAATTTCTGTACTTAACATTATATATGCAGTCACATAGGGGCTAGCTATATCAGATGTGGCAATTAGTTGAATACTATTAGCCTGCTACCTGGCCATCTGGTTCCTTAATGTTATTATCATCTAATTTTCTTGTTCTAACAGATATAATATTGAGTAATATGAAGGTATTTGGTCTTATAATATCAAAGCCTTGGATGCAACAGTAAATAATTCTATGTGAATAATTGGTTAAGGTGCCTTAATAATGGGCATGATATTTGTTCGTCATTAATACTAGTAACTGATTGATCATGGCTCCAATAAAGAATTAATTAATTATACTTATCATTTAATGTGTCACTAATAGATGGTGTATATGCAGGTAACACGTTTAATTAGGGCGCTCTTCGCATTTCTATATATTTAAACCTTTTTATATTTTCACTAACCTTTTACTTAGATATTTAGTCAGGTCGTACTATAGATCGCTTTATATTAAATCTTGCCTTGGATTGTGCAAGTAAAAAGATCAGTGAGGCTTAAAGTTCTATTATAATGATTGTATCTCGTTGTTTACATGACGTTCTGTATACACCATTATATAGACCATGCAGCTCCAATATGGCGCCAGTTTTGCAGTAGGGGTTTAAGTCCCCTTTTCTATGACTAACGTCGGATACTTGAACGCGGAAGTGTCCGGCGGCGTTGCCTCTCTCCTGTACTCGGGATGTTGGAAGCCGAATGATTTGGTAAGTCTGACAACGGCGCGAGAATCCTCCCGCATACGTATATTATTTGGATACAAGGAGAGTTTTTAACTCTCAGTACTTTAATTTTAGGAGATTAATCACGTTAAGCAGACGTTTTTGGATTACACGTTTTGGGCGATCGGATAACAGTGATATCTATATTAAGCATACCACCTTGGGTAAGTGGAATAGAATTGGTGCTGCAGCCTAATTTTGGGATATATTTACGCATTTTAGTGTTACTTGCAGCTTATGCTGGAGATATATTTACGCTTTTTTAGTTATACTGACTTCAATTCATCATCGTTTTAAGTATATTCAACTTAAACCTGTTTATTTGGACGGCCACCTTATGATTGGGCAGCTTTTTTACAATTGATATTAGAAAATAGGATCATTTTCCAGTTACATCAGGTATATATACTTTCGAATTTTGGTCTCATGATTGTTTGTGATTGATCGTGCCTCATATGTGACGCAATGACTAAAAATGAGTCATTTATATTGTTTTAGATTGGCAGTTCATCAAATAATTGAGGTACAGACTTTTTCTTTTCTTTTGATTAATAATATTAGACTCACATGGGTTGGTGAGTAGTTTCTTGAAGGATTTTTTCACTGATACTTACTATTATTTTGTGTTTTTTATTGATATACTGCTTTAGACACGTGCTTTATATCGTTATTTTAGAACATTTACCAATATTGTCATATAACTTTGCCTGTCTTTTGAACCGTTTGTCTCTTTACTTTGTGTTATTGTTATTGTGTGTTGCAAAAAAATTTTTGTGTCTTTTTTCTGCTGCCATTTCTCTATACATATGTTATTTGTGTCACTTCCAGCCCTGAGGAAGTCGTATGGGATAATTCCCTCTAAACGACGAAACGCGTTGGGGAGTGGAAGAACTTCGCTAATAAATTAAGAAGAATGGAAGCTTTGTGCTGCATTTGATTGTTTTGAACTATGCATTTATTTTAATAGCGTGTGCATCAACTCTTTTTTCTTGCATCTTTATCAATCTTGTATTGAGCTTTGTGGGTTTTGGGTGTTGTTCCCACTGTTGTTTGCACCGCTGTGAATTTGATTTTCATACATTTGATTCTGTGCAATTCTGTTGATAGCGCCATTTGCCTTTCACACCCTGCGAATTGTTTGTATGTTTATTCCCAGTCTATCATTATCCTGATGCTGCTATGTTCCCACTTCCTGCACATGAACACTTTTGTAATGCCTTTTTGTCACTTCTATGTGTGCTGCCTAATGCAGCACACATGGAAGTTACAAAACAAAATTTTTATTAAAGATTGTTTGTGCAGGAAGGGTCACCATCCTGCACATAAATAATCAAAGGTGTTTTGCTTTTTCCGTTGGAAAAAGCAAAAACGAGGAGAAATAAGGCATTTCTCCAAGTTAAGACTAGGTTTTTCATGGTCTTCATTCTGGTACTGTCTCCTATTTAAGTTGACCTTGTAAATAGAGGGCAGCGTCAAAATCAATGGGTGTTGGAGTGAAACGCCCACTGCAACTCCCACTGCCCACCTTTTTCACGCTAAGCATTGCGTGAAAGAGGTCCTTATTTACAAGGCAGCGTTAAGCCACAATAAGTGGCTTAACACTGCCTTGTAAATAAGGCAAAGCCCCTATTGCCACAGGAACATCGCAAAAAGTGACGTTCCCATGGCGATAGGGACTTGTAAATATGCCCCTAAAATCCTTAGTAATTTGAGTATTTGTTTTGTGTGCACACGTTTGTTTATTTTTTTCGAATTACTGTTTTAATGTTTGAAATTTAAATCCTACAAATTGCTTGGGGGTCCCCGGCTTCCAGTGGTGACTCAGTGGGGGTCCTCAGGAGTCAAAAGTTTGGGAACCACTGCTCTAAGTGACCACTCCCTGCGGGCAAGGGGCACTATCCTGGCCCTGATAGGTTTGTTTCTGCCATCTCAAGATGGAGGAATTGGAAAAGTAGTGTCCACATCACCTTCCTCACCTTAGGGGTGGTGCTGGATGAATGTGGGCACACCTCCTAATCTACCTAATTTTCCCGTCTGTCCTCCTGCCAAATGTGGAGCAGGACAGGAGGGTTGGCATCCTCCAATATCTGGAGATGCCTGGGTTGCATTTCAAAGACGGCATCGTCTTTGAAGCTTCCCACCCTGGAATGACCTTCCGGCTTCAGGGAGGTGTGAAGCAGGCTTTGTTCTTGGCCTCTGAGAGTGCAGGCTCTCACCCCATGAGGTCAGCAACATGTCTGGTGGTGGCAGGCTGGCTGAGGGTGGTCAGAGACCAAACTAGTGTTTGGAAGGTGTTTAGGGGAACCTCTGAGGTGTTACCTGTGTGCATGTATTAATACATCCAACACTGGCATCAATTAGGATTTAATAAGACACGATGTTTGGGACCAAACATCTTAGGGTACAGTGAAGCCATCACAGAGCTATGAAACTCGTAATGATAAGTATCCAGTCCATTTACTCTCTATGGCTTTCCTGGGCACTTACAATATTCAAGAATGGACTTAGATATTCTTGGGTCATATCTGCTCATGCAGTTATATCCACACATGGGCTATAGTGCACCCTGCCTTAGGGCTATAAGGCTTGCAGTAGGGGTTACTTACTTATACCTCATGCAGTGTCTGTGGGCATGGCACACAGGGATGTTTGCCATGTCGACTCTTCAGTTTTTTCTCAGCACCAAGACACGCAGCCTGCGATGGCAGTTTGCATGGTCTTGGTGAGGGGTCCCAAGGGACGCACAATTTGTGCTGGAGCCCTAGTGGACCATCCTCAGCACCAATGCCCTATGTACCCAGGGTTCCATTTACTAGGGACTTATTGGGGTTGCTTAAATTGTGCCAATTGTGGTACAGTTTTAGAAAAGAGTTAGCGGGCCCCAGTGCACTTTCATTTAAAATCACATCATACACCAGGCAAAACGTGGGGGCTAACCATGTCAATAGAGGCACTTTCCTACAAGACCCCCAAACGAAAGAGGATGAGAATAACCTTCCCCTAGAGAATCTTCATCTTCTAAGTGGAAGATCCTGGAAAGGCCATCTGCATTGGCATGGTCAGTCCCAGGTCTGTGTTCCACTGTAAAGTCCATTCCCTGTAGGGATATGGACCACCTTAGCAGTTTGGGGTTTTCACCTTTTATTTGCATATGCCATCTTAGAGGTCTGTGGCCAGTTTGGACAAGGAAGTGAGAACCAAATAGATATGATATCAGCTTCTTCAGGGACCAAACCACAGCAACTGCTTCCCTTTCAATGGCTCTCCAACCCAGCTCTCTGGGGAGAAGCCTCCTGCTAATGAAAGCAACAGATTCGGTATGTCCATCATCATTAGTCTGGGATAGGACCGCTCCTATTCTATGTTCAGAGGTATCTGTTTGCACTATGAACTGCTTTGTATAATCTGGAGCTTTCAGAATGAGTGTTGAGCGCATTGCTTCTTTCAGGGTGTCAAAAGCCTTTTGACAGCTCACTGCCCAGTTAATCTTTTAGGGCATCTTCTTGGTGGTCAGTTCTATGAGGGGGGCCACAATGGACCCATAACTCTTCAAAAAACTTCTGTAGTATCAAATCAAGCCAAGGAATGGGTGGTTGGAGCTACCCAGTCCAGAATGGTCTGGATCTTGGGTTGTAGGGTTTGAACTTGGCCTCCACATATAAGGTGGCTCAAGTATACAATTGTGCCTTGCCCTATCTGGCACTTGCTTGCCTTCATAGTGAGGCCTGCACTCTGCACAGCCCTCAGGACCTCCCCAAGGTGGATCAGGTGATCCTGCCAGGTGGAGCTAAAGACAGCAATACCATAAAGATATGCTGCACTGAAGGATTTCAGCCCAGCAAGGACTTTGTTATAGGAGTGGGCGGTGAAGTCCGCTCCACTAGGGGAGATTACGTCATTTTTCCCAAGCTCGATGTTCAGCAAAAGATCTGCCTCCCGTGTAGCGTAGCAGAGATTATAGACGTTGGCCCACCCCTTCATGCATTATACTAAGTCTGGTCGGACAGTGTGTGTATTGGCAGTAGCAGGGGATGCAGAACAGAAGGAAGGGTGGTCAGCCACAGTGGGCTCAAAGAAGGAACGCGTACAAGGTCAGCTTACACCACGATTGTAGAATGGAAATCTAAGAGGAGCTTGATGGAGGTACACACAGGGAGCAAAGCATGCATATTCCTCCCTGGATACTGGAGAAGGGCTGCCGTGCTCAGCTGAATGTAAAGAGACACTGTGTGTTCTGAAGTAAGCTTCTTCCTCCAGCCCCTGATGTAATATTCCAGAATGCTAAGCTGGAGGAAGAATGTTGTTGGTTGAAGTTTGGCAGTTGGATCATGCTGCCCTGTGGGTGAGGTTTCTTGTTAACTCAGATGTACAGTAAACCAATTTCACCTAACCTTTCTTGAAGTCTTGCAGTCTGCTGATTTATCCTGAAGGCATCACCTCAGACACCTTGACCTAGACTTGCTGAGCCACTCACTCGTGGCCCTGGGGAAACTGAAGAGATCTGTGTTTGCGGTGCCCAAGCTGATACTGTGGGGTGGAATGTATTGGAATAATATGTAATGGGAAATCCTTATCCCAACCAGCCTGGTTGCATTATAAGGCAGGTGCCTGAGCTAGAGCCCACTCAGAAGCATAAGCAAGCTTTGTCTCATCAGGGACAAGATGCGTAAAAGAAGGGCAAATCACCTCCTTGCCTCATGGACAGGCGAGAATAAAGGTGGAAAGCCAATAGACCTCCGCTGGCAAAATGTTGTAAGAATAAGTCAAATTATCCAAGAAAATAGCGTTAATGGTGCATTTAATATCACCTTCAACCTGAATGTCTAAATGATAAAGTTGATCAGGAGGTGTAATGCGGGTGTCCGCAGTCTCAACACTTACAAAAGTGTCCGTTGCTCTCACCTCCAGAAACTGGCGGAGTGTCTGGAGCACCACGGTGACCTCCGCCACTCTGTTGAGGAGAGTCACCGCCCAACTCCTGTCCAAGAGAAGGGTTCTCACCGTCTGGGGCAATTATCACTGTTGAAGCAGCAACCTTCTTTTTTTGGAAAGGGGCTCTATATGGAGGGAAATCCTCTCTCTTTGACTTTTGGCATCAAAAGAGCATAGCATGTCTCACTTTGGCTGTACAGACTCGCCTTGTCTGAGATCTTGTTGCCCGCCTCTGTCGTACTGTTGTTCAGACTATTCCTGAAAGGAATGAGGAGAACTAGGATCAGGAACTTGAAAACGCTCCGGAGTCTTAATTTTAGTCGATCAGGCAAATCATATCGCTGTTCAGAAACGTTTGCTGGCGGTGACCTGACACAAGGCCTGAGCTTCTATTGTTGCTGCTTAGATTTATCCCAAGACGTCTTAGGAAAAACCAGATGACTATCCTTTTCAGGAGGCGTTTTGCCCAGCGATTGTGCAGATGGTCTGGATCTCATACTATTACAACCCACGAATGTATAAACATCAGAGATAATAACTGGAAACTCATGCACGCGGTCGACCATGGCCACTGCAGAAAGTCACTGGTGTGTATTCAAGGACGCTGCTTCACCTTTTACATTAAAAAGAATCATTTTGGAGACTACCTGAAAGTTACCTAGTAGCTGCATCCTCAAATCTAGGGCAGGACCTGCCCTGTGTTCATTCTGTAAATGTTTGAGGACGTTCAGAAGAAAGCTCATCGAGGGGGTGCCATAGCAAAGTGTGTACACACTAGCAAACACTATCCCCCAGGGTTGCAGTCGGCCAAGGGGGGAACCAGACCGCTAGGCAAACACAAAGTAAGGATCCCATGTTTTTCGAGAGGACCTGTTAGGGGAAAGACAGTATCAAGCTGATCAATTTTTTGAGCAATCCAAAACGGAAAATCTTCACAGTTAAGGGGACATTTACCCTTTAGAGAATTTATGATAACTGGGCTAATAACAAGCCCCCAAGCGTGTGGAGTCTTCACAGGAGGTGCAGCCCCAGGTGGAGCCGCCAGAAAGGCATGGGCAACAAATTGAATCAAGCATCGATATAGATGGACCATACAACAAATGTACATCCGCCACAGTATCAGTGGGATAATGTGGATACAGAGTAAAACCGCCCAAATCAGGCCATGTACCCCATCAATACTTAACGGACCTATTAGAACAGAAGCAAGAAGATGGGGAAGGGCGCCATTAAACCAAATTTGGTGCTCCCTGGCCATAAGAGGAAGTTTAATAATTGCATATGGGCGATAAGCAGCGGTTACATTTGCCACGGAATAAGAATAAAAGGTATTATCATTCGCATCAACATCGGAGAATGTAACCCAGGAGTAAAAAACTTCAAAGCGGTATGCAGGGTCCGCTTCGACCACAAAAATAACAGAAGACCCCCCCTTGGGGAACTCCATGCTGCAAAAAATGTTGAGTAACGGCTGCATGGCAATGTGCCAAAATTGCAACGGGTTGAGCCATATGGAGAGGAAAGGTAAGCAAACAGTAGCACAAAATTGGGCAACCTTTTAAAATCCAAGCTTGAATAAACAACAGCAATAGAAAGTCCCTAGAAACTGCGAAGGCAAAGCCCTCGCACCACGGACGTCTCCGGAAAATGGTGCAAGGTTATTGTGGACAGGCACAAGCACTACTCAGGGGTCCTGCAAATAAGTACCAGGCCCCATGTTGGGCACCATGTTGCAGGGATTTTGCGAAGTCACACACCTATGCTTGGGACCATAGAACCTTTGTAGGCAGGTACTGAGCTATCCTAGCACCTGCAGTGTCTCAGTTGCCCTCTTACTCACTCACAGAGGAACAAGTGATGAGACACCCCAGAACACAACACTCCTGACCCTCTTAGAAATCACGGTGACAGGACGCACCCTTTCGCTCTAACACTCGTACTTGTCCACAATAAGATCTGACAGAGACACAAGAAAAGTTTCAAATATTTATTTTAACTATCGTGCTCTAGTATGCAGTATACTTGCCACAATAAGTATGTAAATGCCTAACACAAATACGGTCAGCATAATAAGTAATCCATAAATCGTAAAAGGAGCTATCATGATATTAGATAGATTGGACTAACCCCCCACCCCTTCTGCAGAAGCAAAGTGATTATGTATCAGAAGATCTCTGGGTAATTGCACTGGACCCCGTCCCTTGGCATGCACAGATGAACGTTCTACATCTCCGGTGCAGTCACAATCTCTCTCCAAGTCTGTATTTGCATGTCTGTACATACCTATATGACAAAGATTACGTGTTCCAAACAACAGCTGCATTTGTGTGTTTTGTCTAGGTGCCTGACCAAAACAGAATAACAAGGGGCATTGTTGTTTGACCTTGTCTACGGCATACAGACTAAATCTCAGGAAAGAACAGAACGCAAAACAATAGTAGGTTCTTTGTGAAAGTACAGCATGGCACAAAGCAAAATACCTTTATATAGTAATGTGTGCAAAGCAGAGAGTAGCTGCAATATGCTTATGTTAAAATAGGAAAAATGACAAAGGGCCTGCACAGGACATATGACAATGCAAACTTCACAGTGACACAGGATGGCTGCTACAAACCGCACCTCAACAAGGAATGGGTGCACTGCCTGTGTGCTCCATGCCAGGTTTTGCCATTATTTGCCTCTCATCTCCCTTCCCTGTAGCCCAGCGCTCCTCCCTTACTCCTGCCCGGGTTTTGCCTGCCCCTGGCTCTCCTTGTTGCGCTCACTCCCCACCATCTTGTCACCCTGTTTTGAGCTGGGCTCAGGCTGAGGGCTGCGAGGAGGAGCAGAAGCCGCTGACTTCACCTGGATTGAGCTAACCACCCAGACATGAGATTGGAGATCCTACTGGAGGCAGCCATGTTCCTGGAGTTTCAGGCCCAGCAGCAAGCACGTGCTTAGGGGGGCTCTGTAGAGGAGGGAGCAGTGCCATTGGGGGTAGGGAGGGGTCTCTGGGAGAAGTATCTGTCAACCCTCAGGTCTAGACTGATCCCCCTGCACATGCCAGAATTGCAGGCTGCAAAGATCTGACTGTAGATACTGCAGTAGTGTGCTGGTGAGGAATGCTTTTGCGGTGTGCTTTCTTCTAAGGGAAGACCCAGTCCCAGGGGTTGTTTCTAGGGTGGAGCAGAACTCTGCGGAACTCTGTGGAATTCCAAGGAGTTTTTATGTAACTTTGTGGAATTCCGCACAACTCCGCGAGCTCTGCCCACCCCTACTTTGTTCACCAGCCTTTGGAAGATGGCAGAGGCATTCTTTAGGACAAAAGGGCATTACAGTAAACTGATAGTGCCCACCTGTGGTTGAGAATGCTGATTTTTCTTTGGCTCCAGGGGTCAGACCTATCTGCCAGTACCCTGATGTGAGATCAAATATATTTGGCTGCCCCTAACCTGTCAATTAGTTAATCAACCCTAGGAATTGGATGTGCATTAGTTTTTTATCACACTGTCAAGGCCCCTGTAGTCCACACAAAACCTAATTTCTTACTTTTCACTCTGGGAGTGAAGTCTTGGGACTAAAACAACTGGGCTGGCCAAGAGACTCTCTGAGGGTTCAATGACACCCAATTCCAGCATCTTGCTTACTTCAGCCTTGGTACTTTCCTTGACATGATCAGACTGCCTGTAGATTTTATTTTTGACAGGTAGGCTGTCATCAGTGTCCACATCATGTGTACACCAGTTAGTCGGACTAGGGGTTAAGGAGAAGAGCTCAGCAAACAGATCTAGGACGTGCCTGCAATCAGTCTGCTGTAGGGCATTGAGGGTGCCTGACAAGACTTCTCCTTCAACTGACCCATCTTTAGGGTTGTGTGAGAGGAGGTCAGGTAGAGGTTCACTCTCTACTTCCTCATCCTCACCTGTGACAATGGGCATGGTCAGTTCAATCCTGATTAAGGTGGTTCACATGGATGACCATCTTGGAGCTCTTGGCAGGCCTCATGGTGTTTGCTTGCTGTTTTCATATACACAGCCATCCTGGAATGAAGGCCAAGCACATAATCTACAATATCCTATAGGTTCTTGCTAGCTCTCTCCCATCCTTCCTTTACAAGACACAATGGTCCCCTTACTGGATGCCCAAACAGAAGTTCAAAGAGGGAAAACCCTACTCCCTTCTGTGGCACCTCTCTATAAGCAGAAAACAGGCATGGTAGCAAGACATTCCATCTACTCCTAAGTATTTCAGGGAGTTCACCAATCTTACCTTCCAGGGTCTTGTTAAACCTTTCAACAAGCCCATATGTCTGTAGATGGTATTGGGTAGTGAACTTATAAGTCACTTCACACTCAGTCCACATCTGTTTTAATTATGCAGACATTACATTTGTACCTCTACCTTATACTACCTCCTTTGGTAAAAAATACCAAGGAGGGCCCTAGCCAGTGCAGGGGCAGTGGTAGTCGTCAGGGGAATGGCTTTAGGATCCCTGGTGGCTTGATCCACTACCACCAGTATAAATTGGTTACCTGATGCTGTCTGAAGGTCAAGGGGACCAACAATGTCAATCCCAACCCTCTCAAATGGTACCCCAACCACTGGAAGTGGCATTAGGGGGCCTTTAGGTGGCTACCAGTCTTACCACTGGCTTGACAGGTGACACAGGAGTTGCAAACCTCCTTCACCTTCTGTGACATCACTGCCAGTAGAAGTGAAAATTGTTCACCAACCTATTTCATGTTTTGGTCTGGCCAAGATGCCCTGATAGGGGAGTGTTAAGGGACAATGTTAGGGGAACTTCTCTAAACTGCTGAGGCACCACTAGTCTCATGGTGGCACCAGGTTTGGGGTCTCTGGCCTCAGTATAAAGTAGTCCCTCCTTTCAATAGACCCTGTGGGAACCACTGCCACTTCCCTATTCCCGACCAGAAGCTTGCTGACTCATGCTTTCAAGAGTGAGACAGATGCTCTGTCCCTGGCACAGATAATCCCTGGAAGGTTCCCGCTGGGCCCAAAATCTCTGCCATGTAAGGCCTAAGCTCCTGGGGCTCAGTTCCCTCTGGGGATGACAAGACTTCTCCCTGAGGAGAGGGGATTTGATCTGGTGTCTGAATAGAAGTTGGTTTCCCAGACTTCTTGCCCTTTCTCTTGGAAGTTATGGTACATAATTCCAGTCTCCAGTACTTCTTTTTCACCCTGGGTTCTATAATGTACTCTTGTTTTTACCCACACCCATTCAGGTATTCCCAGCATGGCTGCATGGGCTTTTCTCTCTAACTCAGCCCATGCTGAGGACTCCAAAGCATTGCCAAGCAGACACTGTACAAGAATTGCAGAAGATACCACCACCTTTTTGTGGCCTGTAACCCCTCCGTATTCTAAGGACACCAGTGCAATTGGATACAGCATTGAGGAATGTATAAGTCTCTCCAAGCAAGTACTGGTTAGAGGACAACAGTTGCTCAGTCACCATGGTGACACTGGCGCCAGTATCTCGCAGAGCTTCAACTCTAACCCCATTTATATGTGGCTGTTGTCTGAATTTTTCCAGATTACTGAGCCAGATAGCCAGGAGAGGTGCCTCAGCAGGTTCTCCAACATAGTCAGGGCGCACCTGTGATCCCATCTGGAAACTTACCAATGCATTTACTGCAGGTGTGCTGGAGGCATTATTTTTGTTTTTACAGCTAGGGTCTCCAGGTTGGTGTCCAAGAGCCTTACGATCATGGCACCATGCTTTTTGGGATCCCAGTTCTTCCCCTGGTACCCACCCTTACGCTGTGAAGAGTTTCAGGGCCCTCCCTCCTGAGCAGGTTTTTGGGGACCTTTAGAGGACTCTTTTTGTTTTTATCGATTTGGTCATCATCTTTCCCTTGGGGGCTTTTTGGCCTCTTTCTTTTGGTCACCCCACCAGGGGCAATTTTGGTTGCCCTTGTTTTGACCCAGTGGACTGCCTTCTTCCCCAATTCTTAAGGATAAAGTGAACCTAGGTATACTGGGTACTGATGTAACTTCTCATTGTAATAAATACTCAACAGATGCTCTTTCATGATTAAATTCTAAAGGCCACCATAGTCATAGATATTGCTACCTTTCAACCAACTACCTAGTGTTATCAGTGAAAAGTCTACAAATGTAACCCAGGACTGACTCTGGGTTTTTCTAGTCTCCCTGAATTTAATCCTGAATTCTTCAGTGGTAAGTCTAAATCCCTCAATCAGGGTGAACTTCTAAAACCAACCTCCTGGCCAATCTCTCTAGGCAAGCTCCTCCTCTGACGTAGCTTCTTCTTCTGGGGCAGGGGTCTCCAACACCTCCTCAGCACAGTGGTGGCTGTTATTTACTGGGGTGGTGAGTGGGTGGAGTAGGAGGTGTGGTTGTAAATAAAATAAATAATTTAAAAATAACACTTACCTTCAGGCCTGCCACCCGGCCAGTCGCCGCCTCTCCATCCGCTTGCGGCCGCCTCTCGCTCCTTGGAAGCAGAAACCAGGAAGCACCCAGGCTCCTTACTCCCTTAGCCAACCACAATGCTGCAATGCAACGTTGTGATTGGTCTGAGTGCCATGGTTCAGTGCTCAGACGGGGAATGGGGGCCTGGGCATGTTCTGTACCCAGGCTGTAATGCAGCCTGGGTGTAGCACATGCAAAGTGGGCATGAATGTTTGGCCGGCCCAACAGGGTCGGCCAAACAGTTATGCCCACTTCAGAGTGAAGCAACCACTCCTCCTCCTGGCCCCTGCTATGGCAGTCCAGCCCCACTACCACCAGGAAATTGAAAACTAAAATGATAATAACTCTGGTTATTATCATTTTAGTTTTCCTTTAACTACAGCTCGGCAAGCAGTGGGTGACACTCCTAAACCTTAGCGGTGGAGTCGCCACTACCTCAGCGTCTTCCTCTCCTGTTTGATGAACCTCCTGGGACTCATCTTCATCCCATGGAATATTCGGCCAAAAACTTTCCAAGCTTGTCTTTGGTAGTATGAGAGACAGTTTCAACACTATGGGCCATATGTAGGTAGGCCAATACCGGTCGGTAACGGCCGATTTTCGGTAAATATACCGTTACCGACCGGTATTTAGGCTTTTGAGATGTAGGGGGATCATTTCTGTATTCGGTAATTGATGTAGGGGGAGTGTGTGGGGATTCGTTATTTACCACCAACTGAAAGTTGGTGGTAAATGACGAATGTCCCTGTTAATGCATTATTTGGCCCTTATATGTGTGCAATGTGGCAGACACACATGCCCTCAGGGCATGTATGTGTGCCACATGTGCACAGATGCAGGAATCAGGGGTGCAACAGGGTGTCAATGTGACACCCTGCCACCCTTGATTGAGCTCCCGCCATTACCGATTCGGTATTTACCGATTCGGTAATGGTAACTGGCTTCCCATTGATTCCTATGGGCCTCCTGGCCTATAGGAATCAATGAGATACAGGTTACCATTACCGAATCGGTAAATACCGATTCTAAAATACCGACACTTACCGAATCGGTATTTTTTTACCTACATTACATTTACCGATTCATAAATACCGAATCGGTAAAATTCGGTATTTAAGAATCGGTAAATGTAATTTACCTACATAAGGCCCTATATCCCTTACAGGGAACCCATAACTGTGAGTAAGAAAACTCCAGGTATGGTGTCAAATCGAGCTCTTGAGCTCGCTCCTGTGGGCTATTCATTTTTTCACTAAGGTTGGGACCTTTTTGTAAAGTTAAAAAACGTAAAACTTTTCTTTTTATCCTAAATAAAGTAAGATTTTTAAATTCTAACAACTGGTTTCAGGGTCTTAACCAAGGCTCTAACAGATAATTTTAGAAACTTGGACAAATAGACCAATCAAAGAATACACTGGCTAAAGGCAATTTTGGGATTTATTTATGTGGTCACTTCTTGACACAGTGATAACAGCAAAAGCAAAGTCGTAGACCACACTGCTGATCAATTAATGTAGGAAGCTGTCTCTCTATATAGTGCACTAATATGAAGTACACTGTGCAGAGTGTCCTGTGGATCCCAGATTGGTATACAGAGGCAAAAGTAGATAATACTAAGGCTCCATGTGTGGCTGAGCAGTTAGGCTTATCAGAGGGCAGTGCTAAGCATTTGTTATAGGTGTGTGTGAGTCAGTTTGTGAGTGGGTGCATGAGTGTCTGAGTGAGTGTATCAGTGGGTCTGTGAGTAGGTGTGAGAGTGTCTGAGTGGGTTTGCGAGTGCCTCCATGAGTGTGTGAGTCAGACTGTGAGTGAGTGCATAAGTATCTGAGTGAGTCTGTGACTGGGTGTGTGAGTCTCTGAGTAGATCTGTGAGTGAGTAGATCTGTGAGTGTGTATGTGAGTGTCTGGGTGGGTGTTTGAATGTCTGAATGGGTCTTTGAGTTTGTGTCAGAGTGTTGGAAGCTGACTCTCTATATAGTGCACTAAAACAAAGTACTCTGTGCAGAGAGTCCATTGGATCTCAGATTGGTATACAGAGGCTAAAGTAGTTAATGCTAACAACCTATTTGTGGTAGGGAACATGAGCAGTTAGGCTTGTCAGAGGGTAGTGCTAAGCATTTGCTGTACTCACAGAGGCAATAAATGATACAAACACTCAAGAATAAATCTAAGATCAATTTGTAAAAATCGATTTTTATATAATTTTTCAGACCAAGAATTTCATTCTAAGGTAAGTACTTTTTAAGATATGAATTTTTGCAAAATAACACCCTTGTGTGCAAATTCACACTATAGAAGTCTATGGGAGAAAATACGAAAATCCATATAAAATCATACAGTTGGATATTGAGGTTCACCTTCTAGATTTAGGTAAGTAGCAAGGCAAGGTCCAACGTTCCACTTGAAGATTGTCGGGAGTGTCCCGGATTCGGCCAAGAGAGTGCTGAGGTTGTTGGTAGTAGGCTCACTATAGAGAAGGGGTCACCAGAAAACACACTGCACAAGGGGTTGCACTTGAGGGAGCAGGTTGTAAGGGCCACAGGACCTTAGGAGCACAGCTGGTTCATCGGTATCCAGGTCTCGGGCTGGGTGCAGAGCAGATAGGCCAGCGGGTTGCGTGCATCAAGATGACTTTGCGGTAAGGGACAGGCAGGTTGTAGGGATGATTCCAGGACATCTGGTCCACTGACAAAGTGGGTCTTGGGGTCTCGATGTCCCTCGATGGGTGCTTGCTTCCTGGGCACTAGGAGTCCGGATTTAGCTCTTCATCTCGGTGTAGGTTGTAGGGGATCTGGTACCCTGGGTATTGGTGCAGGACAGCTCCAGTAGGTTCTGGTGTCTTCAGCCTTTAGAGCTGATGTACCTCTTCTTGCCCAGATGCTGCGTTGGAATTGCCAGGAAGCAGCAAGTTGGTAAACCAGACTCTGCGTGTTCGGTGCCTATGGACCACAGGGGAGTAGTTCCTCTACTCCAAGGGAGTTCTCTGGTGATTTGAGAAGGGCTCGAGGTGCTCCAGGGTTCATGGAGACCTCGTAGTTGCAGAACGAGTCAGCAAACTACAATGGTGAGTCCAGAAAGCAGCAGGCAGGGTTTTGTGCAAAAGTTCTGCAGCAGGTCTTCAGTTCTCGGGTCATCAGCTCTTCTTTGGCCTTGTCTTCTTTGTATCCATTGAATCTAAGTTCAGGGTCAAGGGATACCACCTAAATACTAAATGTAGGGGCGTTAAAGGGAGTGACAGGCAGTGGCTAATGGGCTGCTTACCTTTTAGCGTTTCTATACCCGCTATGTGACTACTTCCTGTGGGAAGAGGCACTACCCTAGTCCTGATAGGTTAATTCATGCCATCTCAAGATGGAGGAATTGGAAAAGTAGTGCCCACATCACCTGCCCCACCTTATAGGTAGTTCTGGCTGAATGTGGGCACACCACCTAATCTGTAATTTTCCTACCTGTCTTCCCACCAAATGTGGAGCAGGACAAGGGGGTTGGCATCCTCCACTATCTGGATATGTCTGGATTGCATTTCAAAGGCGGCATCGCCTTTGAAGCTTCCCACCCAGGAATGACCTTCCGGCTTCAGCGAGGTGTGAAGCAGGCTTTGAAGTTGCCCACCCCCTAGAATGCCATTCCAGCGTGGGGGAGGCATGAAGCACCTCTGCGCAGAGCAAGCTTTGTCCTTGGCCTCTGAGTGACCTGGTTCTTACCCCATGAGGTCAGAAACAGGTCTGGTGGTGGCAGGCTGGCAAAGACTAGTCAAAGACCACACCAGTGTTTGCTAGGTTTTCAGGGGACCCTCGGAGGTGTCCCCTGTGTGCATTTATTAATAAATCTAACACTGGCATCAGTGAGGATTTATTAAGATAACATGTTTGGTACCAAACATCTTAGGGTACAGTGAAGACATCATGGACATAGGAAGCTCATTATGACAAGTATTCAGTCTACGTACTCCCTCTGGCTTCCCTGGGTACTTACAATATCTAAGAATGGACTTTGATTTTGTAATGTCCACATATGGGATATAGTGCACCCTGCCCTAGGGCTGTAGGACCTTCACTATGGGTGATTTACCTATACCTCATGCAGTGTCTGTGGGCATGACATACAGGGCTTTGTGCCATGTTGACTCGTTTGTTTTCTCTGCACCAAGATATGCAGCCTTCAATGGCAGTTTGCATGATCTTTGTGAGGGGTCCCTAGGGTGGCACAATTTGTGAGGCAGTCAAAGTGGACCCTCTTCAGTACTAATCCCCTAGATGCCAGGGGTACCATTTACTAGGGACATATAGGGGTTGCTGAAGTTGGGCCAATTGTGGTACAGTTTTATGAAAGAGATCTGGCATCGGGAAGCTGGTTAGCAGGGACCCAGTGCACTTTCATTCAAAATCACATTATGCACCAGGCAAAAAGTGGGGGCTAGTCATGTCAAAAGAGGCACTTTCCTATGCAGAGTTTCTGATTGGTTTTGCGACTGACACCATAAGTGTGTGAATCAATCTATGAGTGAGTAAATGAGTGTCTGAATGGGTCTGTAAGTGGGTGCATGAGTCTCTAGGGGACTCTGTAAGTGGGTGTGTGGGTCTATGAGTGGGTCTGTTGGTGAGTGCATGAGTCTGTGAGTGGGTCTATGAGTGAGTGCATGAGTCTCTGAGTTGATCTGTGAGTGAGTGCATGAGTCTCTGAATAGGTCTGTGAGTGAGTGTGTGCATCTCTGAGTGGTCTGTGAGTTGGTGTGTGAGTCTCTGAGTGGGTGCATGAGTCTCTGTCTGAGTGGGTCTGTGAGTGAGTACATGAGTCTCTGAGTGGGTCTGTGAGTGGGTGCATGAGTGTCTGAGTGGGTATGTGAGTGGATGTGTGAATGTCTGAGTAGGTCTTTGAGTGGGTGCATGAGTCTCCGAGTGGGTTTGTAAGTGGGTGTATGAGTGTCTCATTGGATCTGTGAGTGGGTGCATGAGTCTGTGAGTGGGTCTGTTAGTGGGTGTGTGAGTGTCTGAGTGCTCTATGTTTTGCCCCATTCTGCTCTGTTTTGCCTTTTCTGCTTGTTTTTCTGTCCTCTGTTTCGCTTTCCGGCTTGTTTTTCTACCCCCTATTTTTCCTTTTCTGCTTGTTCTTCTGCGCTCTGTTTTGCCTTTTCTTCTTCTTTTCTGCTCTCTGTTTTGCTTTTTCTGCTAAATTTTCTGCGCTCTAGTTTGCTTTTCCTGGTCTTTTTTCTGCCCTCTCTTTTGTCTTTCCTACTCGATTGTCTGCCCTCTGTTTTTCCACTTACAAGCCCTGGGTGCCAGCACCTCCCTGGGGCATTACTGATATTAAGGAGGGGGGGGCCGCAGAGACCCTTTCCATTTAGCCCCAAGGGCCCCATGGACCGGCACCTCTCTGGGGCTTTATTTTTATTAAAGGAGGGGAGCTGCATGGACCCACCCCCCCTCCTGGGACTATCATATGCCCCGGGGACCACGACCTACCAGGGGCTAAGGGACCACTACCTCCCTGGGGCCACATTCAGTAAAGTGGGAGCGGGCCGTGCAGCCCCCCTCCCCAGGCTGATTTCGGCCTCAGGGACCCCTTTATCCTGGGACCCAGTCTTGGATTTCTGGGTGCCCTGGCACCCTACCAGGGACCCAGCCACCATCATTAGGGACAGCAGTGCTGGCTGAATACCCCTCTGGTCCCTGTTGGCTCCCCGCAGGAGTCGGTATTCCTCTCACACACAGGGAGCTGCTAAACATGCAGCTCTCTATCTTTGAAAGCAATCGTTTTGTCTGTTTCCCTGTCCACTTAACAGCAAGTAAGGAAATCAATCAATCAATCAGGAAATTTGTAGAGCGCACTACTTACCCGTGAGGGTCTCAAGGCATTGGGGGGTGCTGTTACTGCTCGAATAGCCAGGTCTTGAGTAGCCTCCTGAAGGTTAGTATGTCCAAGACCCAAGTCTGCCGTAGGAGGATGTGTAGGGTGTTCCAGGTCTTGGCAGCAAGGTAGGAGAACGATCGGTGGAGCAGAGCTGGCGGTTCGGGGTGTAGAAGGTGAGTTGTCTGTTGATGTATGCTGGTCCGGTGTTGTGGAGTGCCTTGTGTGCGTGGGTGAGGAGTTTGAAGGTTATCCTCTTGTTGACGGGCAGCCAGTGCAGGTCTCTCAGGTGGGGTGTGATGTGGCTGTGTCGCGGGATGTCGAGGATCAGGCGGGCGGAGGCGTTCTGTATGCGTTGCATTCGTTTCAGCAGTTTGGCCGGGGCTCCCGCGCATAGCCTGCTGCTGACGAGGGCCTGGGTGACCGTTCTTCTTGTGTCGGTGGAGATCCACCTGTAGATCTTGCGGAGCATGCGGAGGGTGTTGAAGCAGGAGGATGAGACGGTGTTGACTTGCTTGGTCATGGAGAGTGTTGAGTCGAGGGTGAACCCCAGTATGCATGCGTGGTCGGTGAGTGTCGGTGCTGCTCCCAGGGCGGTCGGCCACCAAGAGTCGTCCCAGGCTGAGGGGTTGGAGCCGAGGATGAGGACCTCCGTCTTGTCAAAGTTCAGCTTCAGACGGCTGTTCTTCATCCATTCGGCGACGGCTTTCATTCCTTCGTGGAGGTTGGTTTTGGCGGTGAGGGGATCCTTGGTGAGGGAGAGGATTAGCTGTGTATCGTCGGCGCAGGAGATGATATTGAGGTCGTGCAGTCTGGCGCCGTGGGCGAGAGGGCCATGCAGATGTTGAACAATGTCGGGCTGAGGGATGATCCTTGGGGTACGCCGCAGATGATCTTGGAGGCTTCGGAGCGGAAAGGGGGGAGGCGGATGCTCTGGGTTCTGCCGGAGAGGAAGGAGGTGGTCCATTCCAGAGGCTTGTCTCAGATCACTGCGTTGTGGAGGCGTGTGCATAGGGTGCAGTGGCAGACCATGTCGAAGGTGGTTGATAGGTCCAGGAGGATGAGGGCTGCAGTTTTGCAGTTGTCCCGCACGGCCCTGATGTCGTCTGTGGCGGCGATGAGGGCAGTTATGGTGCTGTGGTTGCTGTGGAACCCAGACTGGGACGGGTCCAGGATGTTGTTCTCCTCGAGGTAGTGGGTCAGCTGTTTGTTGACTGTTTTCTCGATGACCTTCACCGGGAACGGAGGGAGATGGGCCGGAAGTTCTTGAGGTCCCTCGGATCTGCCTTGGGTTTCTTGAGCAAGGCGTTGATTTTGGCGTGCTTCCAGCTCTCAGGGAAGGTCGCGGTCTCGAAGGAGATGGTGATGGCCTTGCGGAGATGGGGTGTGATGGTGGTGCTTGCTTTGTTGAAGATGTGGTGTGGGCATGGGTCTGACGGGGAGCCGGAGTGGATGGTGTTCATGATCTTGATGGTGTTGTCGTTGTTGATGTTAGTCCAGGTGAGTAGGGGGTAACTGTGGGTGGTGGCCGTGGGGTCTGAGGTGTCGTTTGCTGTCTGGTTGTCGAAGCTGTCATGGATGTCTGCGATCTTGCGATGGAAGAAGGTGGCGAGGGAGTTGCACAGGTCTTGCGATGGAGGGATCTTGTTGGTGTTGGAGTTGGGGTTGGAGAGTTCCTTCATGATGTTGAAGAGCCCTTTGCTGTTGTGTGCGTTGTTGTCGAGGTGGTCCTTGAAGGAGGTCTGATGAGGATCTGATGAGGTGATGGTGTTGGCGCATGGCGTTCTTGTGGGCTGCGTGGTTGACCGGTGTCTGTTCGTGGTGCCATTTCTTCTCCAGTTTCTAGCAGGTTTGTTTGGAGGTCTAGAGGTCTGCGGAGCACCAGCTGGCATTCTTGTTGGTGCGTCCGTTGGAGGGTTTTTTGATCGGGGTAAGAGTGTTGGCGCAGTCCTGGATTCAACGCCTGAGGTTGCTGGCGGCGGCGTCGGGGTCGGTGGGGTCGGCGGGTGGGCTTCGGGGGAGGGCGGTGTTTAGCTGGTCTTCGGTAATTTTGCTCCAACTGCGGCGGGGTATCTGTTGGGTGCGGTGGTGCGTTGTGGGGGTCCGGAAGGTGAAGTGGATGCAGCGATGGTCGGTCCAGTGGAGTTCGGTGGTGTGGCTGAAGAAGATGTGGGAGCTTGTGGAGAAGATGGGGTCAAGTGTATGTCCGGCGGAGTGGGTGGGCGTTGTGACGAGCTGTCTGAGTCCGAGGTTGGCGAGGTTGTCAATCAGGGTGGTGGAGTTGGTGTCGTGGTTGTTCTCGAGGTGGAAGTTCAGGTCTCCGAGGAGGATGTAGTCCGTGGAGGCGAGGGCGTGCGTGCAGACGAAGTCGGCGATGGAGTCGCTGAACTGAGGCCGGGGTCCTGGGGGACTGTATATCAGAGTTCCTCTGAGGGTGGTATTGGGATCAGTGCAGATCTGGAAGTGCAGGTGTTTGGCGGTGCTGAGGGTGTCGTCGGAGTTGGTCGAGACCTTGAGGGTGGACTTGATGAAGCCGGATTCTTATTTACCTTACCATCACCAAGAATCCTCTCTGGCCGCCAGGATCTTTTTATCTGCTAAATAGTGTAGAGGGGAGGAAATCAAATTTCAACACATAATCAATCAAATCGAATTTAAACTCTAAAAGGACCACTGAATTTTTAGGGGTTTATTACAAACCCAAAAATAACTGCATATACAAGCACCTCAGCGCAATGTTAATGTTAATAGAATTTATAAAAGCGCACTAATACCCAAGGGTGTCTTGGCGCTGGAAATAAATGAGCACTAATACAAAAAATATCCTACGCAGGAGTCTCATCCGACTCAGAATAAGAAGAATAGTCAGCTCTAGTAACATCAGGCAAGTGATAATCACTCCAATCTCTACATTAGAAGTCATTAACCTAAAAGGAAAATCAGTTAGTCTATCCCTACTCTATCTCTAAGGTGACATCCCTTCTTCGCATTTTCCCTCCCAGGCAAGAGAGTAAAATGGTGTCAGAAGTGAAGACTTCCTTAGAAGTGCACTCACTTAGTCAGAGCTCATTCTAAGATTCTCCTTCTAGCTCCCCATCTAAACCTCAACTGCTCAACCCACAGGGCACTGTCCCTAATTCAAAATTCCAAAAACATAGAACATGCCCTCCGGCACACCTCTTCAGCCAGGTCTTCTTCCTGTAGTTTTCCACTGAAACTTGTCTCTCATCTAACGACGGTTTACTCGTCTTTGGGTCCCAGGCACCTTCTCCACCGAAGGTATCATCCCTACATTCCAATATACTCCCATATTGGCTTCTCAGGCCATCCTGACTCCTGAAACAAAGAGTTAGTTTCTCTAACGAGCTATGTGTCCTTGCACCTGCAACAGAAACATGGAAACGAGAAACTTTCCACTTCTCTGAGATTTTCTAACGTCCTGAAACCCAAAGCCTTACCAAGGGAAATCATTTTCGACCTACAATATTTAGCTAACATAAGAAACGAACAGGCCCTTCTCTTAACGTATATGCGATCAGGCCTTTACACAATTTAAACACACTCTTCTAAAATCACACTATAAGCATTAATTTCATTACACTTCATGTATGAATATGCAAACTACACGTGCAGACTTTAATATGGTGCACGTTTAAACCTAATGCATCACATTACACGAAAACCAATCATTATGCGTTGACTAAAATACATTTGCAGTTAGCTACGACATTGCTCTTCATAAATGGCATGGTTACATTTCTAATCACACTATTATAAGCAGATTTTAGTAATACATTTCTAAGTCACACATTAATATGGGTCCTTTAATATGTGGGTGCGGACTAACAGTGATTATGGTGCACCCCTACAATTTTCAGAACAACATGGCACTCTATCAGTTCCCCCCTTTGATGACTAGTGTCATCACACCATTTCACAATACCCTTGGAGAAAGAACCGACTTAAACAGTACGTGTTGCCATCCTCCACCGGCGGAGTCTCTCCATATTCATAAGGTTCTGATATTGACTGTCCTACAGTCTGGCCATTCGCATTTCACTCGCTCTGAGAGTCCTCTCAAATCTGTTTCCTTTATAGCACTTATATGCTCTGATGAATCCCCACAAGCAAACCACACAAACCACTACAATGATGAGTGGTTTTAACACAAAGCCAAGGAACCCTTTTCCTAAGCTGGCAAACCAACTTCCCACACAACCAAATCCTTTACCAATCTTTTCCCACACCCCCTCTTCAGCCAAATCCTCTATCTCATAATGGATCGTGGTAATGTTGCATATATATTTCTCCAGATCCTTGCTGTTATCTGGAATATACGTACAACATTCCTGAACGTTCAATAATTTACAGACTCCGCCCACTTTTGCTAATAATACGTCTAAAGCAAGGCGGTTCTGCAAAACCATCGTCCTTATCGATTACATCTCTCCATCCACAAGTATCAGTGACTTCGCTGTGTTCATCAACAACTGACCAACTACAGTCGCCAATCGTCTGATCTTCACATCATTCAACACCACACCCAAACTCGGTATCATCGCTCCAAAGATATCTCCAATCAATGCTCCTGCACTTGCAGCTCTTTTCACTCTCGAATGCTGTCCATCCTCCAAAAGCTCCAAATCTTCTGCATGGTAAATCTTCGGAAAAATGATTTCCAAATAGCACGTACCATACCAATTCGCAGGCAACTTGACATAGGCATTCTTTCCACACACATAGTAAACAGTTGGAATCACTTGCACAGAGCCTTGCAGAAAGTTCTTAGCAGAATCTTCCATGGTGAAAATATGATCTCACGCACTCTGACCCACCGGAACTTTTTCATAGTAGGTCTGATAACGTCATACACACAACTTCCCTTTCTGCTCCTTGTCCAATGCTATAGGACCATAACTTCCTCTAGCTCTGTGAGATGTCTCCTCTTCAGTCCAATCTACCGGACTCTCTCCAGTATTTCGTGTCTGTGTTAGTTTTCTGTATCTATCTTCTACTTGATCTACAAATTTCTTCTCTGCATCTGACAATGAACAGGTCAAGTTATGCCGATGAGCATAAGCCGTATCCAGTTCCAAAGACGGTATGAAATACTTCCGAAGTCTGTCCTCTGACTTACAATAGTCGTACTTATTCAAATGCTTGTAAGCTGGAACCTCAGGAAGCACTGCATCGTAATTGGAAAAGAAATACTCAAACAGAACTCTCTCGTAAAAGATACTAAGCAATAAACTACATGAAATTCCATACGTCAGTGGAAGATGGTGATATACCCCCGTCCACTGAGGCAGGTAACTGCATGCACACGTAGCAGTTGTTCGCATCCATTGCATCCACGTACTCGTACAGCAGCCTTGCATACGCATTAAGCTTAAAATCACCTTTCGACAAATCTATGTGAAATCTACGGCTCTCTTCGATTAGTAAAGCTCTTAAAGCTCCTATGGTGACCTCCTTTCAGCTAGAAGTGGTAGGTGTAGGTGTTCCCTGTACCTCTGCTTCCAATCACTCCACCTACAAGTGTACCTACTACTAATTTGGACCTACGATGAGTATTTCCAGCCTCCATGATCTCGCAAAGTTCTTAAAATTTCTTGGTTTCAGCAGCAACAATTAAGAGTCTCTTTTCTCCTCCAAAAGTCACTTGCTAACCAGTTGAACAATCCGAGAAGCTGGAAATCCCCTTGCAATTTAAGTTCCTCATTTACACAGTCCACAAAAGACTTCCCTAGCCTTCTTTCGTCTTCTCTGCGGAAAGTCCCTAAGTTTATTCTTCTTCCACTCGGGTCTAGGTTATCTTCTTGGTAGACTTTTACTTACAACAAAGTTCACTCTCAGTCCAAAATAGGATCAGCTCCTAGAATCTCTAAAACATGCTGCAAAAGTTCAAGACGAAGAACAATCACCTCATGGGTCGGTGCATCAAATCCAAACGTTGGAAAGACCAATCTTTGCAGTATCAGTTCATGGACTTTACTCAGAAGTGGGGGGATTCGGAACAGTCAGGGTCAGCACTCCTTCGATTTCGAGACCTGGGACCACCAATCCCACGTCTATTTACACATTCTGTGTCTTGCTGACCACCGTCATGAACTTCAACCTCCCCGAACTCAGAACTCCTGGCATCAGTCACAACGTACGTCCACTCCTGGGTGGCGTATCTCTGACACGGCACTCTTGCTCTCCTGGATCTTCTCAGACCTCCTCAAGCTTGTTCTTCGTCACTCTTTTCAGATTCAGACATTTCAGAAACTGGGGCAAGATCTCTTTCAGGTGCCAGCCTCAGGTTCAGCCGCCTCTGACTCGCGGGCCAAACCTCTACTGCTCTCGTGGCACTTTTGCCTCCCTCTGGGTACCCTGTGCACTACTTCCTTCTTCGGCTGAATTTGACTCTACTCCACCCATAGCAATACTTTCTCTGTCCGAGTCAAATTCGGTGCTTTGATTGACACAACCCCTTTCAGCTCGATCCAGTGCACATCCACCTGCGTCAGCAACCCTCACAGCTTGACTTGCCCTCTCAGATGGCCCTGCCACCTCAGATGGATTTTCATTCACAAGAGGGGCTGTTTCTTCCAAGGGTGCTGGGACTCTGCGGGTATGGGAGGCATGCACCCATTCAGCAACCCTCCACACTTCACTGCCATGTTCGTGACCAGTATTACCTGGTACTGGCGACGCCAACGAACATCCAGGCAACTCTTCCTTACATGTTTGCGAACAAGCACCCAATCTCCCGGACACAGGTCGTTGCGCAAGTCACTTGAGGCCAGAACAGTTGCTGCTTGCACCTGCTGAGACACAGAATGGACCACATCAGCCAGTCCTTTGCAGTAATCGAGAATTAAGTCATCAGTGATGCTAATTAGAGCAGTAGCAGGTATTGCTGGCAGTCACATTGCCCTCCCCATCAGGATCTTGTGAGGTGATAACCCAGTTTTCCTGTCTGGAACACTGCGAAGGCTCATGAGGACCAAGCACAATGCATCTGGCCATTTCAGAGCTGTCAAAGTGCACACTTTTGCCATCCATGCTTTCAAAGTTCCATTAACCTGCTCCACAATCCCACAAGCCTCTGGTCTGTAACTGCAATGTATTCTCTGATAGACATTCAAAGCAGCACAGAGTAATTTAATGATCTCACTGTGGAAATGTGTCCCTCTATCTGATTACAAAGAGGTTGGAAAACCGAACCTCGGGATAAGCTCCCTCAACAACAGCTTAGCTACAGTGAGTGTGTCACATCTACGTGTTGGGTAAGCCTCCACCCACCTTGAGAAAACACATACCACAACTAAGATGTACCGCAACCCATTACACTTTGGCATCTCGATAAAATCCAACTGCATTCTATTGAAAGGCCCTCCTGACCTCCCAATGTGACTCAAAGTTACGACAGTCTTCTTTCCTGCATTCATCTGTTGACACGTAACACACCTCTGGCATACAGCTTCAGCAACTGCACGAAACTTCGGACTGTACCTTGTCTAAACACTTGCACCATTGCGTCCCTGCCAAGATGTACTGCACCATGTATCAACCTTGCCATTGAGCTCAACAAACTTTCCGGCAACACAGCTCGACCATCACTCGAGACCCACACATCCACATCTCCTTTCTCACATCCTGATCTTATCCGACCATCTCGTTCTTGGTCGGTAACCTCATCCTGCAAGCGTTTTAATTCCTCCCAAGTGTCTGCCATAGCTAACATCATGCTGAGCTCAGTTCTTTCTTGGCTTTCTCCAGTGTAACCTCATGTGAATATGCATCCTTGTTCTGCACAGAAACGGGCAACCTCATCTTCATAGTTATTAACCAATGAAACAAAATCAGTCCCTTTCCCATGAGCAGAACATTTGACAACTGCAATTTCCTTGGGACACTGTAATACTTCCAACAATTGTCTCACATATTCCCCATTTCTGATGGGCGAACCTGAAGATGTCATGAAACCTCTCTGTGACCATAACTGCCCGAAGTCATGAACCACACCAAACCCGTACTAACTGTCAGTGTAAATCGTTATCCGAATCTGATCAGCAGCCAAACAGACACGGGTCAAAGCAATGATTTCAGCTACCTGTGCGGAGTGCACAACCTCTAAACAAGCGGCTTCAACCTCTCCAGTGATAGTACATACAGCAAATGCTGCTCTTAATCGACCAACATTGTCCCTTAAGCATGAACCATCCACAAAGAAAATGTCATCAGGATCAGGGAGTGGTTCATCAACAATGTCTGGTCTTGGTTTGGTGCACAGCTCAGTCACATTGAGACAGTCATGGTCCTCACAATCTTCATCATCTGCATTTGGAATGGGCATCAATGTCGCAGGATTCAAAACAGAACACCTCCTAAAAGTCACATTTTCTGTGGCAAGTATAACTTGCTCATAGTGTGTTAACCTGTTATTTGTGAGGTGCTGTGTTTTGGTCCTCGTCATCAACAGTTCAACAGAGTGTGGTACATAAACTGTAAGTGGATGTCCCATGACAATATTCTCACACCTTTCAATACTGACACCTGTTGCAGCAACGGATTTGAGACATCCAGGCAACGCAGAAGCTACTGAATCTAAAGTAGCTGAAAAGTAGGCAACTGGTCTACGGACACCTCCATGATGCAGAGTCAAAACTGACAATGAGTAACCTTCTTTCTCGCAACAGAACAACGAGAAAGCCTTGTTGTAATCAGGCATTCCCAAAGGTGGAGCGCGACACATGGCCTCTCTCAGCCTTAAAAATGACATTAAACAGTCGTTTTCCCATGGTACCGGATCACTCACATCCTTGTGCATCAGTCGATGTAAAGGCTTCGCCTCAAACGAGAAGTTGGGAATTCATTGGCAACAATAGCCAACCATCCCCAAGAACATTTTGACTTCTCTCTGGGTGGTAGGCACAGGCATGTTCATAATTGTCTCAATGCGATGCACTTCACTCAAACAGTATTGCAATTTGTTTGGGGACACCTTGTGTCCATTCTCTGCCAAATTGTTCAGTAAAGCAATGGTATCAATCCTGCAAGCGTCTTCTGTTTCTGAGGCAATGAGCAAGTCATCGATGTATTGCACCAGAATGGAGTTCTGTGGCTACACAAGACTCTCAAGATTTTTCTTCAAGATCTGATTAAAGATCGATGGACTCACTGTGTACCCCTGAGGGATACGACACCACGTTAACACACGATTTTCCAGCCGGAAAGCAAAAAGAAATTGGCTTTCCTCATGGAGTGGAATCGAGAAGAATGCTTGACACAGATCAATCACTGTAAACCACTCAGCTTCACATGGAATCTGAAACAGTATCACAGGTGGATTTGGTACCACTGGACAGCATGGAACAACTATCGTGTTGACCTTTCGCAGGTCCTGCACGATCCTAAATTTCCCGCTCGGTTTCTGTAGTCCCATGATAGGTGAATTACATGGACTACCCATGATCTCTTTCAGAATTCCCTGCTTGATCATAGACTCGATTACAGGTTTGATCCCTGCAATAGTCTCGGGTGACAAATTGTATTGGAGCGTCCTAGGAAATTCTACGTTCTGCTTATCCTGAATCCTCACTGGCTTTACACCTTTGATCAACCCAATCTCTTTTCCGGTGAAGTCCCACACCTCAAATGACACAGAATCTCTGAAGTCCAGTGGAAGTTCCTCTACTGTCAGCGCTGGGTACATTTCTATGCACAAATGCTGATTGGCAACTTTAAAGGTCGCATCATCATCTTTTGTCTGTACTTCAACTCCCTTAGGTGTGCAATAGATGGTACAATTTAATTTGCACAACAGATCTCTACCTAACAGGCAAACTGGACTCGAGTCACACACCACAAACTGGTGCCGATCTCGGAAAGTTCCTATTCTCACAGGAATGGGCTCTGTTAATGGACTAGTCATTTTCTTATTCGCTACTCAAACAACTTAGATCGATTGTCCCGAGAGGGGTAGGTTAGGGACTACTGCTGATCTTACAGTAGAACGGGTAGCACCAGTGTCAACCAAAAAGGTGGTAGGGTGACCATCAACATCTGCTTCTACAAATGGTCCCCTCTTGTCTACCTCTAAGACTGCTCCAAGTGTGCAGTCTTCCTCCCCTCTCAGGCACCGTCATGCCAACTGGTCTGGGCTGTACTCATCATACCCTTCGAACAAAGGCATCTGTTGGTAAGTCCGAGTTCCCTGCTGAACATGTTGAACCCTAGGTGGCTGGGGAACTTGTACCTGCGGACTGAACGTCCCCCCTTTCATAGACCTTGGTCTAGTCACTGTAGGGACTGCTTCAGGTATAGGTACCTGAACTATCTCTACTTCCTGCTGCACTTGGTTAATCGGGTTCAAAGGACACTCGCGCTTCCAATGTCCAATCTGGTGACAAAGATGACACGCAGTGGTCTTCTTCAATGTCGCCACATCCACTCCTGTCTTGGGATCAACTGACTTTGGTCTTCCCTGACCTTGGACATTCTGGTTTCCTCCTTGGTTATTTCCCTGTCTCCTTCCTAACGTCCCTCCGCTAGGCTGAACTTGAGCCCTTTGCATCTGAACAAGCATCAATTTGTCTTTCAACTTCCTGTGTTTCGAATCTACCTCATCACTGCAGTATCTGGCATACCGCAAGATCTCATCCACCGGCTTGTTCTGCCAACAGATCAGATGTTGCTGTATCATGAGACTAACTTCTGGTCAAAAACCCAACACAAACTTCGAAACAAACTGTCCAATGTCTTTTGAATCTAAGGCATCTAATCCACTGTACTGTTTGAAAGCCTGCAACAGGCGTTCATAGTACTCGTGCACCGTCTCTTTTGGTTCCTGGACTGTCCGATCTATCTTAACCCAATCAATATCCTGAGGCGAGATTTTCTATTTTAACCATGTGATCACTTGCTCAAACGTTTTCATAACTATGGGTGATGGACCATTCGTGACAGCATCTCTTTCTGACTCTGAAGTCGGCCATTCAACAGCGATCTTACATGCAGACTATAAGTCCCCTGGAACCACGATGTCAAACAACGTGTTCAAATCAATCCACAACACTTTTGAGATCTTGACAAAGCGATCAACCTGCTTGTACCATTCTACAGGCTTTTCCCTCAGTCGAGGGAAATCGTTTGTAAATGCAGTTAAATCACCCCTACTCCAAGGCACATGCATGTACCCTCCATTCTGTACCTCTCGTAAAGGGAAATTCCCTATGCCTAGCGTCCCTCCACTTGGAGGCGGCGTCTCTCCTACTGTCCTTTTGGAACTCTTCTTCTTGGACCATCTTTCCTCCCATTTATCAAGCATGATCCATGCACGCATCGCTATAATTAAATCTCTGATGTGTGTTCTCAGCCCTATGACCCTTTTCTCTTCCAGTTTTTGGTCTCTATACTGCAACCTATGGTTTCTCTGCAATGCCTGTGTTTAAGACAAATCCACCTCATACTTCTTGGCCAACTCTGTCAGTTTCTCATGTGCGGTTCTTTCCCTGCGAGTCACATCCTTCGCTACAAAAAGTAACTCATCATAAATGTCTATCCTTTCAAAAGGCAAATTTCCATTTATTATTTTGTCTACTTCTGCTTTCAATCTCACTACATCTAACATCCTCGCTTTCATGGCGCCTTTCAATATTTCTCGACAAGCTGCACCATTCCACTCGTCATACTCGCAGCTCTGATATTGAGACCTACTCTCTTCTGTCATGTTCCTAGAGACTGGTCGGTTTCCTGAATTATCTTGCTCCTCATTCCCTGCAGTTCTCTCACTCTGATTTCTCGTAGACGGTACCCACATTCTCAGATCTTATCCTGACTTGGCCAAAGACCTTGGTCTTATCGGTCTCACATCCACCTGTCCCTGGAGGAGTCTGTGGTGGCTGGCAATGGCGTACTCCATTCTATAAGACTCGGAGCCTGTTCCATCTCGCTCACTGTCCCATTTCCCTCTACAACACTCCTTGATCCAGCAGCTGGTCTGGGTTGTAAACTGAAACAATGGGTCCAATGGTAACCGGTACTTTTAAAGTATCCAGTAACCTCACACCTCTCGCAGCTTCGGTACTCGCTACAGACTAAATTCTCATGTCCTCCGTTCCTGTCGAGATTTTCCCTACTACTCTCACATCTGACTGAGTCTGTAGTCCACTAGTCCCTTCCGCTGGAGCCGACTTTCCTTCATAGGAATCTGGATTGAACGGAGGCGGTCTTTCCGACAACAACCTCTCTACCAAGCTGTCATTCGTATCACTATCATCCTCATCTACGCTCTTGCCTACGCATTGTCTGTTTTCTCTAGTAGTGGGTACAATCTATCCCCCTCAATCGTTGCCACTCTCCACCTCTTCTCTAGTGCATCCCACCTCGCATCTTGGAATGCCCTGAACGACTTCTTCACTCTTTCTTGATTTCTGTCTCTTTTCCTGTCATACGCTGCTCTGATCCATGCATGTAATGCCTCAAACTGGGTTGGTCTAGGCTGAGGTCGCAAAGAAAACATCACCGATTTTAACTGATACAACACATCCAACCTGAAAGTACCATATCGTGGGAAAATCAGTTCTCCCTCACCATGAGTCATTTTAAGCCGATTTTCAAGCCAAGTTATAATATGCAATACCACATTCTCTGCCATATAATACGCTGGAGTATCCTCGGGAGGGGCTTCTTCTCCCCCTCGAGTAACCACATGTTTGTCAGCTCTACACAATTCTCTGAAAACCTTAAAACATTTCATGATGAACAAAATTTTGATCACACACAATGTTTACGTTCACTTCCTGATATCAATCCACCAATAGCAGCGCGACTCACACCAACCGACCTATCTCAGCATGACACCTTCTGACGTCACACTTCCTCCGCTCGCAGCAGTTCCCCTCCTTCACAATTCGATTCTCACTTTTGCATTTGTCCCATTCACGCTCTGAAGCAATATCTGTCCACGAAACGACCGGACAATCACTTCTCTGACTGCCTCCGACAGTCTCTCGGAATTGTTGACCTCAACCTGGCAACTGTCTGTCCGTGAAACGACCGGACAATTGCCTCAACTGATAGGTTTAAAACGCTCCAAGTTCCTCATGCAACAACCCACGACCAGCGTCGGTTACTTACGCCCTCACGCATTCGCTCCCCATATCTCGGTCTAGGGTAATCGATGACGTCTCACGATTCCCTTTCACTGGTCAACAAAATCTACCTTGGGTGTCTTCTACGCCACAACTTCTCAGACTACTCATCGAGTCTAAGAATCCCCGGGCTACACGCGCTCACAGCCTGATCTCACAATCACTCAACTCTCATTCCAACTCCGCAAGACATCACACAATCAAATCAGCTCCGCAATCTACAAAACACATCACCCTATTCATACTCACTCCTCGGCTTTCCGCCGCACCGCTACTCTACGTCTGTCTCCATCAGCTGCCGTTGTCTGCCGCTCATCATGCAGTGGATCACCATCACTCGAATTCTATGGGCCTCTAGAATCTCTTATCCTGATCTAGATCTCCCCTCACTATTAGAGATAACCATCCTACTCTGCTACCAACTGATGAAGCTGGATTCTTATCTACCTTACCATCACCAAGAATCCTCTCAGGTCACCAGGATCTTTTTATCTGCTAAATAGTGTAGAGGGGAGGAAATCAAATTTCAACACATAATCAATCAAATCGAATTTAAATTCTAAAAGGACTACTGACTCTGAATCTCAAATTTTTAGGGGTTTATTACAAAGCCACAAATAACTGCACAAACAAGCACCTCAGCACGAGGTTAACAAAATAAATGGGCACTGATACAAAAAATATCATACGCAGGAGTCTCATCCAAGCGATAATCACTCCAATCTCTACATTAGAAGTCATTAACCTAAAAGGAAAATCAGTTAGTCTATCCCTACTCTATCTCTAAGGTGACATCCCTACTTAGCATTTTCCCTCCCAGGCAAGAGAGTAAAAAGGTGTCAGAAGTGAAGACTTCCTTAGAAGTGCACTCACTTAGTCAGAGCTTGTTCTAAGATGCTCCTTCTAGCTCCCCATCTAAACCTCAACTGCTCAACCCACGGGGCACTGTCCCTAATTCTAAATTCCAAAAACTTAGAACACGCCCTCCGGCACACCTCTTCAACCAGGTCTTCTTCCAGTAGTTTTCCACTGAAACTTTTCTCTCATCCAACGACGGTTTACTCGTCCTTGGGTCCCAGGCACCTTCTCTGCCGAAAGTATCATCCCCACATTCCAGTATACTCCCATATTGGCTTCTCAGGCCATCCTGACTCCTGAAACAAAGAGTTAGGGCCCGATTCACAGAACTAACTTAAGACAAAATCCTAAACTTACTACCATTTTGGTATTCACAGAAGGCACTTACTCATTTCGGTATTCACAGAAGGCACTTACTCATTTTGGTATTCACAGAAGTTAGGAGTCCTAACTTTAGGACTCCTAAATGCCTTCTGTGAATACCGAAAGTCTTAAAATTAGGATTTTTCTCAGTTTAGTAGTAGTATAGTTAGGACTCCTAACTTTAGGACTCCTAAATGCCTTCTGTGAATACAGAAAGTCTTAAAATAAGGATTTTTCTCAATTTAATAGTAGTAAAGTTAGGACTCCTAACTTTAGGACTCCTAAATGCCTTCTGTGAATACCGAAAGCCTTAAAATTAGGATTTTTCTCAGTTTAGTAGTAGTAAAGTTAGGAGTCCTAACTTTAGGACTCCTAAACTGAGAAAAATCCTAATTTTAAGACTTTCGGTATTCACAGAAGGCATTTAGGAGTCCTAAAGTTAGGACTCCTAACTTCTGTGAATACCGAAATGAGTAAGTGTCTTCTGTGAATACCAAAATGAGTAAGTGCCTTCTGTGAATACCAAAATGGTAGTAAGTTTAGGATTTTGTCTTAAGTTAGTTCTGTGAATCGGGCCCACAGTTTCTCTAACGAGCTAGGTGTCCTTGCACCTGCAACAGAAACATGAGAACGAGAAACTTTCCACTTCTCTGAGATTTTCTAACGTCCTGAAACCCAAAGCCTTACCAAGGAAAATCATTTTCGACCTACAATATTTAGCTAACATAAGAAACAAACAGGCCCTTCTCTTAACGTATATGCGATCAGGCCTTTACACAATTTAAACACACCCTTCTAAAATCACTCTATAATCAATTATTTCATTACACTTCATGTATGAATATGCAAACTACATGTGCAGACTTTAATATGGTACACGTTTAAACCTAATGCATCACATTACACGAAAACCAATCATTATGCGTTGACTAAAATACATTTGCAGTTAACTACGACATTGCTCTTCATAAATGGCATGGTTACATTTCTAATCACACTATTATAGGCTGATTTTAGTAATACATTTCTAAGTCACACGTTAATATAGGTCCTTTAATATGTGGGTGCGGACTAACAGTGATTATGATGCACCCCTACAATTTTCAGAACAACATGGCGCTATATCAGACTTGTAGATGATGGCGATTCCACCTCCTACTCTGTTGGTGCTGTCTCTGCGGGTGATCTTGTAGCTGTCCGAGATGGCTACGGCGATGTCGGGTGCCGAAGAGTCATTCATCCAAGTCTCTCAGGAAGGCGACGTCTGGGGAGGATGTGTCAAGCAGGTCCCAGAGTTCGACAGGTGGTGCTGTGCGGCGTGGGGAGCGACCTGCCTGAGAGCAGGGTCAAGGGTCGCTCCCATCACCGCGCAGCGGCCACCATATAAGGGGAGGTGGGAGGGAGGAGCAGCTGGGAGGTGGGAGCGGGGCGGCGAAGGGCGAGCAGGGGGGCAGGGCTGCAGGGGACTCAGCGGCGGGAAAAACGAGCGGGCAGAGCGGGTGGGGGAAAACAGAAGGCAAAGGGCACAATAGCAGAACAACAGTACAAAATGAAGGAAAAAAGGTGAAAAGACAACACTAAAAAGCAAAATGAGATAGCACAAGTACGGCAGGGCTACCAGGGGAAAACGGAAGGCAAAGGGCACAATAACAGAGCAACAGTACAAAAGGGGCAGAGCGAGCGCAAGAGCAGCAGCCTTGAACCTACAACAGCAGCAGCAGTGGGTTCAGGGGCAGCGACACACAGGTGGAGCTATGCCGCGTAATGAAACAGACAAAATCTCTGCTTCCAGCAAGCAAGATCATTTTGTCAGCTCCCGCTTGCTGGAAGCGGAGTGTTTGCTCTGACTTGGTAAGAGCTGTCGAAGCTCCAGCCAAGTAAGAGCAGACAGCTGTGTCCTGGGGGTTGGCACCCTGGTACAGTCATGAGCCGGCCCTGGGGTGTGGCAGTCCCCAGGGCCATTAGTGGCTCCAAGAGGGGGACCAAGCGGCCTACCATCTTGAAATTTCAAAGGCCTGCCCCATAGAGGTAGAGGTCCTGGGGTCAAGAATGGCCCGGGAGGGGATGCGTGCGGCCCCCCCTCCTTGTAAAAAGTAAAGAAAGAGGTGGTGGTCCGTGGGGCTCTTGCAGCCAATGGAGGGGGGTTCTGTGCAACCCCCTCCTCTTTTTTTCATAAATCCCCAGGGAGATGGGGATCCCTGGGGCTTCAATCAGCCCCAGGAGGGGGATCCACATGGCCCCCCTCAATTTATTAATTAAATCCCCGGGGAGGTGGTTGTTTCCGGGGCTCATTTGAGCCTATCGAGGGGGGTCTACATGCCCTCCTCCTTTTTATATAAAATACCCCCAGGACCTGGTCCACCCAGGGGCCCTTTTCAAAACAGGTGTGGGAGGCCGCATCTGTCTTTCTGCCACAAATTCACGAATTCCACAGCAAAAAAAAATGTATGCTTTTTTTGGACTGGCGGTGTCCCTCTGGGTCCCCATGACCAAGTTTAGCGGGTCAGGATATTCCTACTCTGGCCCCTTTTCTTTTTTATAACACGCACAGGCTTATTATCATTCACATATTACCCGCGATCTCAGAAAAACAAATTGGGATTCCCTTAATTTTCTCACCAAATACTGAACATATTTACACCAAATAAGTGAAAGAGTGATCTGCGTAACCAAACTACCTTTCAGTCAAATTCTGTGTAATTCCGTCGAGCGGTTCAGGCTGTAGTTGTGTTCAAAGCTCCTATGGAAATTAACATGGGATACGCACGTTTTTTTTACCACCCATTCTTCTCGGCCCCAACTTGATAAATCACTCCGAAACGTTCTATGCACAACAAAAAACACCTGCGCATTTGTTTGCAATATTTTGTGGAGCTTTGTCAAGGGGACAAAGATAAAGGCAAGTCAAAAAGATGCTCTTCTTATGGAAACATGATTCTAACTATAACTACCTACTGGCGACTATATATATATATATATATATATATATATATATATATATATATATATACACACACACGTTTTACTGGTGGTTGCCAGAAGATAGATGTAGTTTAGCGCACAGGGGGTCGGGCAGGGGTTCAGTGTCTTCTTCCGCCCCATCATCGGTGGCCAGTAGCAAACTCAACTCCGTTCTCACAAAGTGGGGCTTGAGACGGTTCACGTGGAGAACCCGGAGGGGGTTCCGTGGGGACTGTACATCGATCAGGTACGTGACCTGACTCTTCCGCTCGATCACCTTGAAGGGGCCAGTCCATTTGTCCTGTAGGGCGCAGGGTTTCACCGGGGCCATGACCCAAACCTGCTGGCCCGGCTGGAACTCGACCAGGGTTGCGTTCTGGTCATACCAGCGCTTCATTTCTTCTTGGCTGGCCTCGAGGTTAGCCTCGGCGAGTTCTCTGAACTTCCGGGTCTGGTTGCGGAGCGCCAGGATGTAGCGGAACACATCAGGTGGGGTCCCCCGGGGGCTTATCTCCCAGCCCTCTTTGACCAGGCTCAGGGGCCCCCGGACGGGGTGTCCGTATAGTAGTTTGAATGGGCTGAACCCCAGGGACTTTTGGGGAACTTCCCGGTACGCGAACAGGAGGCAAGGGAGGAGGACGTCCCATCTTCGGCGCAGGGGCTCCTCGAGGCCCAGGATCATCCCCTTCAGGGTTCGGTTGAAGCGTTCCACCAGGCCGTTGCCCTGGGGGTGGTAGGGGGTCGTGAACTTCTATGTTACTCCGCACTGCTGCCACAGGGACTTCATGTAGCGGGATATGAAGTTAGTGCCGCGATCACTCACAACCTCGCGAGGGAATCCGACACGGGAGAAGATCCCCATGAGGGCCCGGCCCACCACGGGAGCCGTCACGGTGCGGAGAGGAATGGCCTCGGGGTAGCGGGTGGCATGGTCCACCAGGACGAGGATGAATCTGTGGCCCTGGGCGGTCTTCGGATCTAGGGGTCCCACGATGTCGATGCCGACCCGCTCAAACGGGGTACTCACAACGGGAAAGGGTTGTAATGGAGCCTTGCGCTTTCCGCCACTTTTCCCACTGCCCTGGCACGTGAGGCAGGATTTACAGTGGACTTCTACATTTGCTCGCATCTTGGGCCAATAGAAGTGGGTAACTAATCGCTGATATGTTTTGTCTTGGCCTAAGTGTCCTGCCAAGGGTACATCGTGGGCCAGGCCCAGGAGGAGGCTTCGGAAGCGCAGGGGTACTACCAGTACTCGGGCTGCGCCTAGCTCGGCTGACTTTTGTTCGCTGTATAGGAGGCCATTGTCCCAATAGACCCAGTGGTTTCCGGTCCGGTCACCGGCGGTTTGTGCTTCGGCTTGTTGTCGGAGTCCCACGAGGGAAGGGCAGGTGGCCTGTTCCTGGCAGAACTCTTCACGGGAGGGACCTCCCTCACAGCGCCACTGGGCCATCTCGGGCAGTTCTCCAAGCTCAGTCAGTGCCTCAGGGGCGGAAGGTTCCGGCCCTTCTCCCGGGTTAGTGTCTTCTTCTCCTTCCGAAGGAGGGTTGTCCGTTTCTGGTAGGGTGTCCCGGTTCTCGGGGACAGTGTTCGGTGGGAGGGCCTCACCGCCCTCGGGGAGGGGCAATCGCGCGGTCATGGAGCGCGTGGTGGCGCAGACCCATTCGGGTAGGCCCATCATCTCGAGATGGGCTCTTCGTTCCACTTGCCCCCACGGGGAACTCTCAAGGTCGTTGCCCAGGAGGCAGTCTACGGGCTGTGATGTTCGGACGGCTACCTTCAATTCTCCGGAGACTCCTCCCCACTCGAAAGGCACCAGAGCCATCTGGCAGAGGCTCTCGGAATTGTCGGAGGATATGACCAGACAGAGGGCACCGGGTAGGATCTGGTCTTCAGAGATTAGGTTGCGGTGGACCGCGGTGACACTTGCCCCGGTATCGCGGAGGCCCTCGACTCGGTGGCCGTTGATGGTCACCTGCTGTCGGTACTTCTTCGTGTTGGCGGGCAAGGGTGTCCCGGGGACCATTTCTCGATCACCAAGGGAGACCAGGGCCATGGCAGCTGGTTCCCACTCCTCGGAGTCCTCTATCTCTTCCCCTAGGGCCACGGAGGCCATCTGCCGGGCCGGGGGGTTGGTCGTTACGGTTCGTTGATACTGGGGACACTGGGGGTCATTGGCGTAGTGTCCGGGCTGTTGGCAGCGGAAGCAGGTGATCCTGGTTCGTGGCCCTAGCCGCCCCGGGGCTCCGGTGCTGGCTGGGGACGGGGCTGGACCTGCCGCTGGTGGGCTGCTGGGAGGGCTGTGCGGGGGCCCCCCTGGGAAGTCTCTCGGTCGGCCGTGGTTTCTTCCGCCCCTCTGGCGGGGGGGTCCTTGACTGTGGCGACCGTAGTCTCCCACGGGGCCGCGGGTGGCCCGGGTGTTTACCCAACGGTCAGCCTCGGCGGCCAGCTTTCGAGGGTCGGTGAGTTTACTGTCCAGGAGATGTTGGCGCAGTTCTACAAAGCAATTGGCCGCTAAATGTTCCCAGGCGATCAGATCAAACAGCTCTTCGAAGGTGGAGACCTTGCTGCCCTTGATCCACCCGTCCAAGGCCCGGCTGTAAAAGTTCACATATTCTACCCATGTGGTGCCCGGTATCTTTTTGCAATCTCGGAACCGTTGCCGGTACATCTCGGGGGTGAGTCCGTACCGGCCCACGAGGGCTTCTTTCATGTGGCTGTAGGAGTTCATGACCGTGGAGGGCAGATCCAGCAGGGTATCTCTTCCTTCGCTTAAGAACCGGCCCCATAGCCCAGCCCCCCAATCCTTCTGCGGGACTCGGTGAGAGGTCATGGCGACTTCGTAGGCCTTAAACCACTGCTGGATATCGTCATTTTTGTTATACTCCTTTACCACATCCTTGGGGATGTGGACCTTGGCTTCCACGGAGGGAGCGGATGGTAGATTCCCGGAAGGTCGTGACTCTTCGCTTTTAGCCCTCAACTCGATCTCTTTCAGGCTGCGTTCATGTTCCAGCTGGAGTTTCTTTTCGTCGTGCTCTCTTTGGCGTCTCTTTTCCTCGAGTTCCCCTTGTAGCCGTAACTGCTCGACGGCTAACTTTTTCTCGGCCAGTTTTATTTCTCCCTCGATTTTCAGCTTGGCCAGTTCAAGTTCGTGGTTGCGGCCGCTCTCTCGGTCTGCTAGTTCCTCGGGGGACAGGTTCGCCTCTGGCCCGCTGTTTCTCACCGGGATGCTTTGTGGTTCATGGGCGGAGTCTCCTTCCGTTTGGGTCGGGGGTGCCCCCGTCTCGACCCAGGTCTTCAATACTTTCTGGAAGTCTTCCTTTGTGCTTAATCCGGTGGTAGCGATTCCAAGGTCTTTGCAAAATTGTTTTAATTCTCTATGCGTATAATAGTCCAATTGATCCTCTCGGAACGTCGAGCTCATTTCGGTACCTGCGGCACCCAGGGAGGTTTCTTCTTCCATCTCTGTTTGGTAGTGCGTCAGTCGTTCACTGCACGCTCTCTTTCGGTGTCGGCTCGGATCCCGTCGTCTGCCACCAAACGTTGGAAAGGCGTTCGCCGGAGGGGGGTTCGATACACGTCTTGCCCACCCCTTTGACCCACCTCTCCCAAGTAGGCCGAACCAGGCGCGCACACCCTGAGCTCACACTATGAACAGAGTGACACCACACGTATTCTTTGTAGGACGACAGGTTCTTTTATCGAAGGTTTCAAGGGATCGTTATGATCCAAGGTGTAAGTAGTACATCAGCGGCACAAGAGATTACAAATCGGTGGTGGGGGAATGGGGGTAGCGGGACAGTCTTTGAAGGTAGTGTCTCTGCAAAGTACCCTGCGGATAGCTCACAATCCTCGAGCTGGAGGGTGTTGTTTCTCTGGGCGATCTCTTGCCAATTCGTCCTCGAGGGGAGAGCCGCGAGTCACTCAGCAGGCACAGGTAGTCGGAGTTCGGGAGCCGCGATCTCGTCAGCAGGGCTCAGGTGGTTCGAGGGTCGGGGCCGCGAGTCACTCAGCAGGCCCAGGTGGTTCGGAGTTCGGGAGCCGCGATCTCGTCAGCGGGGCTCAGATGGTTCAATGGCTGGGGGCCGCGAGTCACTCAGCAGGCCCAGGTGGTTCGGTATTCGGGAGCCACGACCTCGTCAGCGGGGCTCAGATGGTTCAATGGCTGGGGGCCGCGAGTCACTCAGCAGGCCCAGGTGGTTCGGTATTCGGGAGCCGCGTCAGCAGGCTTCGATGGTTCCAGGTCTTCTCTGCCATTCGTTCCTCCGGCACCCCTTATTATACTCCCCCTGCCCTTTGAAGTCCGGAGTCCTCGCAGAGAGGGGCCTTGGGTGACTGAGGGGGTTCGGCGGGATTTCCTGCCGCTCGTTTCTTTGGTCTTTTCAGGTGGGTCTGGGAGGGACCCCAGACGCTCGGCAGGCGAGGCGCCTGCTCCCCAGGGGCCTGGTGGCCAATCGAGTCCTCCCGGGGGAAGGCGACCCGAGGTGTGACTGGGCTGGCGCCTCTTGGTCTGGCTCGGGGGTTCCCGCTCCCTCGGTCGGACATGCGTGGTAGGGTGTCGAGTCTGTCGGGGGCTCTGGCCGGCCCTCGGGTCTGTGTGGCTGGGGCGGCCGGAGTCGGAGATGCCGTGTCTTGGGGGTGGTTGCAGGTTGGCTGGAGGATCGGGAGGGCATACGCCGTGAGGCCGGTCTCACAATAGATGTCTAGGGACACGAGTCCTAGCAGTGAACTTGCGGATCCTACTGAAATTTCATTGGCCGCTAACACTTCAACCAGGAAGTGTTGGCAGTCATCTTTCATCTTGGGACTCGACTTGAAGCCGAGTCCCACAATAAAGTAAACAATTGAGAAGAGGGAGCAGGGTAGGTATCCCCTGACCGCCCAGATATGCTGGGGGGGGAGGAGGGCCCACAGGGACCCAGCTCGGGGTTTAAAAGCATTTTATTTTATTTTGACACAAATTTGCGGGTGGTCCTGGGATCCACATAAAAATCTAACAAAGAAGATGCGTGGGCTCCCACACGTCTTTTCTAAGAAGCCCCCGGGTGAGCCAAATCCTGGGGGCAGTGTTTTATAGTAACCTGGGGGTGCCCATGCAGGACCCCCCATGGCCCCTCGGAGCCCGGGTGCCCACCAACCCCTTGGGTCTATTGATTAAAATTAGTGCGGGGAGGCCATAATGACCTCCTCTGCACCCCCGGCAACCGCCACCTCCCCTGGACTAATGCTTTATTATTGTGGGGGGCCCGCTAGGCCACGCCACAGCCCCATGGACTGCCACCTCCCTGGGGCAACGAATAATAAATAGAAATGTGGGGTCCCGTGCGCCCCCCACGCAGCCCTGGGAACTGCCACGTCCCCGGGGCAATGAAGAATAGAAATGTGGGGGAGAGCCCAAGGACCACCACCTCCCTGGGGCTAAAGTGAAGATTGGAGGTGGGCCGCGTGGCCCCCCTCCAGGAGCCAAAGATGGCCCTGGGGCCCGGCATTCCCCAGGACAGCCTGCTATGTCCTGGGGTGCCTAGCCCAGTCCAAAACTCACCCAAGTTTAATGTAATTTTGTATCTTTCCTTAAAATTATCTTTCCTTTAAAATGTTACCTTTAATTTTCGATTTATTTGTATATCTTTAAATGGTTTTTCTATGATTTAGTTTCCTCCAATGTGGTTTCTCAGTTTTCGTTGTCCATTAATTCACACACATCAACTATGGTGAGGGACAGTACTGTTTAAAATGATTGTGTTACCTCAGATGCTGCATGTTTTGTAAAACTATCCCCCTGCGTTGCAATTTTACATCATTAGTTGTAATTTTACATCATTAGTTGCAATTTTACATCATTAGTTAGCTATAAGATGGGGGTACTCCAAGACTTGTTTTCGGTAAATGTGTAGTCACCCTACGATGGCAGTTTAGGTTTTGCTGGCATCAGGCTTTATTACTGGCTTGCTCAGCTACTCCCTATAGACGGATGGCTGTTTGCTGATAGAGCAAACCCTTCTATAAGTTTCAAATTACTACCCTGAGTGTTCCCAATCTCCTATCATAGCTCTCCGGGGTCGAATGAGTTTGGCCCTGTCTTCTATCTGCAGAATCTGACTAGAATGGTGACATTGAGTCTTGATGATGATGGGCTGCTGGCACGGGCGAATAACTAAAGGAACCCCTCTGCGGCATGGCGCTTAGCTCTCTCTGGTTACCCAGCTGTCTAGATTCTGTGCTTGGGGAAATATAGGTATCTCCAAAAAGGGGGTGTCTTGGAAACTACTCACCTGAAGTACTTTGATCAACTGAAGGAAGAATTTGAACGTCATCACTGGTAGTTTATCCACTACTTACAATAAGGCACACTTTAGAGACACACAAATATGGCCTTATGTCAGCTCCTGACTTTAGCCCACTTGAGTCAAAGCAATAGGGGGGGGGGGGGGGGTAGGATGGAAGACAAAGATATATCCAGAATTTATCAGGCTACTCTTTATACTTCGGATCCCCTCAAAGTATTACGAGAAAAGCTGGAGTCGGATCTGAGTCTCTTTGAGGAGGAAGACCGGGCTGAGACCAAGATGGCCACTTGTCAACAGGTTATGTCGGTGCGACTCATTTCCTTCAGTTTAAGTATTTCCACCAAATAACTATAAACCCATTAGGCTTTATAAGATGGATTGAAGTCTGGACAGTACTTGCCGTAGTTGTCAATCGGCCAAGGGTACCTTTCTGCATGTATACACAAATAGAAACCCCGGCACACTGATTATGTACAAATACAGTTTTAAATGTAGATCTCTCAAGACAGAACAACAAAAATGATGTGAAGGAATAACCCCTGACATAGAGAACGTCCAGGAAAACGTGTGTGAATCATTCAAACACTAATTTATTCAATGGTAAAATAACCAAAGACATGAATCATATCATTACATCAAATATCAAAAAAGGTTCATAAGAATGATTAATTCCATAAAGTTCTTGAGAGTCCAGTTCTTCAGCCAACGCGCGTTTCGTCACCACCGTGACTTCATCAAGGCTTATTTTCCTGGAGCTCACATAGGGGGGCTTCAAAGTCTTTACTCCCCTGTTGACTCCAGTGTCCTGATTGACGACAGATTCCCCGATATAGCGTTCCAATATTTTTAGACCTACTAGTCAAAAAGGTTTTATGATGACAGCGTTGAATGCTTGTCTTTACTTGATACAATTTGGAATATGGCTTAGATATAATGGGAAACTTCTTTCTCAACGTTTCGCGTGCTGCGTTTGTATGTTTAATGGTATGCAATAATGGTCATCGTTGTCATCAAGAACAGTGTGTCCACGAGTTAGGGAACCATGATAAGGCCCTGAGGAGAAGAGTCCGTATCGTGCACGACCAAAAGTGCCCTGCCGTCCGTTGTGGCCAAACTCCTGCATGTAGTTTGGGAATACCCTGAGATTCACTCCTATCAATGGCGGAGGAGCGTCGCCCCACTGGCACAGCCAGCAGCTGAAAAAAGCAACTGAAAAATAAAACAATATTGTTTTATTTTTCAGCTGCTGGCTGAGCCAGAGTGTGTGGTGATGGGCGGGGCCAGGCTATGGGAGGGGGCTTAGTGATGTGCACTGATAACTGTGCATGCCTGTTTAGCCATTCGTCTTCGGCCGGCCAAACAGACATGTGCAGTTAGGGTTCTCCAACCCAGCTGTACTACACAGCCAGGTTGGAGAAACAGCACAGACTCCCTGTGACTGAGCGAGCGTTAAACAAGCCAGCTCAGGCCAATCCCGGCGCTGGTCTCATGCAGCATGAGAGCAGCGTGGGGATTGCACGGGGGTCTCTGATGCTGTCCCAGGGGCTAGTGACACCAGGAAGAAGAGGAGCGCCGAGGCACGAGGCGGCAGAAGCAGCATCACTTTCGTTTTTTAATTCTTTTTTTATTATTCCACCCCCTCGCTCCTCCACACCCCTGTTTATATGCGTCGGCCGCCACTGACTCCTATTGATCTAACGTACATAACAGATTAGGACAAGTGAGCCGGAGATCATTGATTCAGGATCCCCAGGCTGCTTTGCTGGAAATTATGTGGAATGAGGGCAGAGGCTGGGAGTGTAGAAAGCTGGCTTTCATTGGCTAACTGATTACAAAAAAAAATATAGCACGACATTGGAGGACAGTGATGGCCTGCCATTGGAGGACCGATACAAAGGCACGGACATCTGTGCAGCGGAAGAGGACATGATGTAAAGAGCTGGGGGATGCCCCGCCGGGAGGCATGCCGAGATTTGGTACAGGTGGTGGAATCAATTCCATAAGATCCCACCAACGGTGTATTGGAGGTAGGTGGTTTAAATCAGATGGTTTGTAACACTAAATACAATCGGTAATTGATCCTTTTTGTTCTCCTGTGAAGAAAAAGAAGGGCTACAAATACTGCATAAGAGCCTGCCATAGTTTAACATGATTTTATTTTAATTTCTGTTTGCTTTACATATGCAATGAAATAACAAAACGACTTAAAAAAGGACTTTGCTAGAGAAGCATGAACATGTCATCCAGCATCTGCCATGGGATCAAAAGGCTGCTGCTGCCACTGCCGGACGCCGGAGCTGAAGATCCCTGTTGCTGATCCCTGTTGCTGCTGAAGGGGAGCACATTTTACTTTTACTTTCGAATAATTTTGATTGGGAATTTTGTTTTTTTTACAAGAAAAACAAAAGAGGAACAATAATGCTAATACATGGCAAAATATGCAGGTACTATGAACAGTTCTCTTGTACTAGATTAGTTGATGAGTAATGAGCCGCACAGAAAACAAAAGGGGGGAAAGAAGAAAAACATAATAGGAATAAAGCCAAATCCCAGTGTTGATAACAGTTTAAGGAGGAATAGGCTTAAGAAGTTGCCAGCAGTGAGCAGACAAACGTGCGATTTAGTGCATATTGCAAGTACATAGCCTTAAAAAATACATAATTTCAAAGTTTTGAGAAACATCTAAGAAAATACATTCTTTTAAAGTACACACTTTTATTAGGGCAGCAGTCTTGCGATAAGTAAGAAAGGGGTGTAGTATAGGTAGTGAAGAAGAGATCTTCTTGTGATCAGTTAGTGGACTTACGGAGGTTCGGTAGTGGCAAAATAGTTGTCAAGTGTTTTCCAAACAGAGCTGTTTTGTGATCTTGTGAAGTACGGACTTACAGCCCCAGATAATAGAATGTCTGCCAGGAGGTTGTCATTATTTGACTTGCATTGCAGGACGAGGAATCCCTATATTGGAGAAAGAAAGCCCCTCTCCAGATGGACTCCAAGAAGAGTGAGGATGAAGTCGAATATGCATTCCTAGAATGGGGAGACCGCGCTGCAGTGGAATAGTAAGTAGAGGAGGTCCCCGTGGCTTTCCAGAAAGTCCTATGTAGGAGCTAGTACTACATTTGGGAGAGCGAGGGAATGATTTTATGGAATACCACTGATTTCCAGATTGGATGCCAAGAATCTGGAGAGATAGTTCCCAGGGTATCCCAATTCTTTTGAAGTTTTAAGGTCAAGTATGTAGATTTTGGCTTTAAACGCTTATGGCATTTAGAGGATTGGTGACCTGTTTAATTGAAGGACTGTGGGATCCTGAGAAGAGATGGATCTTTTTCGGGGCACTTAATTCTAGATAAACTGACTGAGTTTAAGGAAGTTGTAGAGATCTATGACTAGCAGATTGTATTGTTGTTGCAGTTCTCTGAAGGAGAGAGGAGCTTGTAGTGGAGTCCAGTTGTTTTGGGAAGTGAATGCCTTTAGGCGCCAAGGAGCACCAAAATACAAGTTCCTCATGAATTTTCATTTTAGGGTTGTTCCAGAGTGAGAAAATGTTGGAGTGGGAGATTGGGGTCTCTAGGACTCTATCGATCTTCAGGTGGGCCCTTTTGTTATTGTTGAGGATATATTTGGCCGAAGACGGGGGTTTTGTCCCGCTAGTTAACAGTATTATGGGGGGCAGATCTCCTAGGGTTTCTTTTTCAATTAGTAGCCATGTGGAGGTATAGTACAGAGTTTGGGAGAACCAAAGTGAACCTTGTCTGGCTAAAAAAGCAGTTTTGTAGTTTTTGGAGTCTGCTTGATTAACTTCTCCCAGTTGTACAGGCAGGCGTAGTTTTTTTTATGGACATTCTGGAGCATTTATTTTGGCAAATTAACTTGTTTAGCAACCTGTCTAGTTTCTGGTGGAATTTGTCGGAAAATACCAGGGGTAACATATTTATGAGGTAAGTTACTATCGGGGTGACCGTCATCTTGATAGTCTTGATGTGGCCCCACAAAGTGAGTAATTTGGGGTTCCATCCATCTAATAAGTTCTCGATTTTTGTCAGACTTAGACTTTCGTTGTGATGGTGTGACTGTAATAAGTCTGAGTTAAACTCAAGACCCAAATATTTTTCATGAAGTGAGGTTGCCAAGACAGGCTAGTAGCTTTGAAAAGAATGCTGGTGCAGAGATTAGTTAGACCCATGATTTTGGATTTCTCCCTATTAAGTTTGTAGTCTTCAATCAAGGCGTATTCGTCTGCAGTAATGGGGGGATAGACTGGGCTGCATCTTGGGTCATAATTAAAATATCGTTGACGTAGGTGGCTACCTTCACAGTGGTTTTGTTAAAGGTAATGTCAGTAGAGGAGAGGTTAGTTTGTATATTATGGAGTAAAGGCTCCAAGCTCTGGATGAATAGGGAAGGAAATAGGGGGCCACCCTCTCTAGTGCCTCTTTCTAGATTAAAGGCAAACGACAGGAGACCACAGGTCTCACCTTGGCGGAGGGACCACTATAAAGAGCTATGACCATTTTGATAAACGTCTTGCCTAAATTATATCTCAGTAAGTACTCATGAAGGAATGACCAGAAGACCCTGTTGAATGCTTTTTCAGCATCTAGGGTAACCACATCAATGTCTGACTTTGCTGATTTGGCTCTCTCAATGATGTGGCATAGGAAGCGAGTGTTGTGATTTGATAGTCTGGTCATCATGAATCCCACTTATGTTCAGTCAGGCGTGCTAATAGTGGCTTGAGTCTCTTACAGAGGATTTTGGCTTAGATTTGCGCTTCTAGGTTAATTAAGGAAATTGGTCTGTTTAGTATTTTTTTCATTAGGGATGATTCCATGCCTTCTTTTACATTTACCACTAGTGGCCTTGCAGGCCATGCCAGATATGGTACCTGAGTCTACAAAATGGTGAAAAAGGGCCAGTAGTGCAGGAATAAGGATAGAAGCAATTGTATAAAAGTTAGCTGAAAAGCTATCAGGAACTGGGGCCTTATGTGGTTTTAGGGATTTGATAGCTGCATCAAGTTCTTCAGTGGCAACAGGGGAGCTCAGGGCCATCTTCTCTTGGTCAGTGATTGTAGGTAGAGGTGTGTTTTTTAGGCGAGCCTTACAGATCTCCACAGGTGCATTGGAATCATCTTTGTAAAGGGATTGGTAAAAGTCTCTGAGGATGTCTAGGAGCTTTTGGGGATTTGTATGGGTAACATTCGTTTTATCATTATGTGAATTAATACCTTTGTGGTTCAGTTTGTGTTTTAAACAAGATGCCAAAGTTTTACCAGCTTTGTTTGCCTCACACAGTTTTAGGGTTTTATAATTATTAATCTAGACCCCAGCCCTCTTGCTCAGGATTCTGTTGTATTCATATTTTTTATTGGTGAGGATGGAGAGAGTTTTGGTATCCGTACTAGAAAATGAACAGCCTCTAGTGATTTAATCTCACTTTCCAATTCTAAGAGGCCCTTATTATGGGATTTGTTTATTTTAGATTGTATCAGAGGCCAGATTTTCTTTCATGTAATTTAGTATGGTCTTAGCGTCTCTAACCGACTCATCATTGAATCTCAAGATTTTACAAAGAATTCTTGCACTGGAACCGATGAGAGATAGGGTAATAGTGGAGTGAACCGAAACTAGTCTTGATAATATGTCTGTCTGGTAGTCAATCCTGGAGCAGGATTTGTGCGGGTTGGAGAAGAAGGTATAATCCCTAGTGTCATGGTGTTGTAATCTCCAGGTGTCATGTAGAATCTAGCGCACAGTTTGAGAAGCGATTTGTGTGACCTAGAGCGCTATAGTGGAGACCTGGATTGTCTGTCAATGGTCACATCCTTGGGGAGATTAAAGTCAATGCCCATGATAGTGATGCCATCAGCAGGGACCTGGCTTAAAGGAAGGATCCAGGGGTCCCAAAATTCTGGGTAATCGAAGCTTGAATCATACACGTTACGGACGTGGAAGGAGTTGAAATTTTTGGAAATTTTTGACAGAATCCATATTCCCTTATCGTTTGTTATGTGCGAATTGATGGACAAGTCTGAGCATTTAGCAAGCAACGTACCCACCCCTTTACCTTTTTATTTTTGGCAGGGAAGCAGAGAGCGTCACAAAGCCAGTTTCCACCAAACGTTGTCATTTCTTCATGGGCGACTTTTGTTTTCTCTTATAGGATTACATCGGCTTTGAGTCTATAAAGGTAATTTTCAATTTTCTTATGTTTAACTGGGTGGTTAAGCCCTGTAACTTTTCGGGGGACATACTGTATACACGGAGGATGTGGATAGCGTCCTCAGAGAGGGTGGACAGATCGAACTATAAGCATGAACCTGGCGAACTGTCATAAGACAAATCTGCAATATCTGTATTCTCAAGCATACAACAAGACGGTAGAACCCTGAAGCGTCTCCACAAGTCTGGAGTAGAAATACTTGTCGCCAATAAGATAGTGACAAGGAGTAGTGCTGGAGAGTCAAACAAAAAAGTACAAGAAAGTATAACTGAGTACAAACGAAAAAAGAAAGCATTCCATATGCAAACCCAGCCCCCAACCCCGCTCTCATCCACCCTCCCACCCCACCCTGAATAATGAATGTTAGGGAGACAACAGTGGGGTGATACCCACCAACACGGTATTGCAACAAACAACAAACCATAAGATAAAACAGCAGGCCTGCAGGCAAAAGAAGGTTTACATAGTATAGGTCGTGGAAACAGAGTGTAACTAAAAAACTACTGGCAACAATGGCGCCCGACCAGCGATATGTGTAGCATCTGAGTGCTTGGTGAGGCTTGAAAATATGGCAATGAGAGATACGCAGTGCTTTAAATGGGCCGGTACTCACAGGTACTGAGTACCGGCACTTCTTGTTTTTAAAAAGCTGAGTACCGGCACTTTTCCAGTGCCAAGGAGAGTACCGGTACACGGATTCATAAGGTGGGCACAGGGCCGATGCCCGACCCGTTTATTGGGCAGCATGCTGGCCGTTTTGGTGTCTGTCTGCATCATTCAGCTGGACGGCCTGCTGCGGGGGTAAGTGGGCCTCTGCTCCCGAAGCTCTCATTGTCCTCAACTGCTCCCTGCCGGGCCCCTATGCTGGGTTGTCTTGTTAGTGTATTGGACATCGGCTGCCAGGGGCACAGTGATGTGTGCAACCTGAATGGGTGGGAGGGAACAGAGCCTGCATAAGTGACCATGCCATTTAACCGCTTGGCCTCCCACTGAGGCCTGACTCACTTGCTTCTGCAAATCCACCCCCTCCACCTGCTGGGGCATTGGCAGGGATGAGGAGATGAATTTGGCCTACACAGCCTGCCTGGAGCCCAGGTGAGGTGAGAGGAGGTCTACTGACCTGCCCATCAGAGGCAGCATTGTTCTTCCCCTGACCTCTACCTTGCTGGACTCTGTGCATACTCACGACCCTGCAGTGCTCACGACCCTGTAGTGCTCACGACCCTGCACTGCTCACGACCCTGTAGTGCTCACTGCCTGCCACTGCACGCTCTCCGGCAGTGTGGCCTTCTGCGGAGGGAAGAGGAAAGAGAATGGGGTGAAAGAAGTTGAAGAGTGGGGGGGCAGAAATAGAATGAGCAGAGGCGAGTTTAAATGGGGGAAAATAGAGACAGAAGAGGTAAGTGCAGACAGAGATGGGGAAGACCTCTAGACAGCTATGGAAAGAGTAATACACAGGCACAGAGATGGCAAATTAAAAATAGAAAGAGTGATAGTAGAGGATTATAGGATCTCTTTGGGGTAAATAGTGTGGCAGCGAGAGAAATGGATACAAACGGGAGAGAAGTGAGTGGGGAGGGATCGAGAGATTAGAGATGTGAAGATTGACAGAGAGTATTTGTCTGCGTGTTTGTGTGCGTTTGCCTGGTTGTGTGTATGTTTGTGTTTGAGAGAGAAACTAAATCAGAAAGTAAGAGAATCTGGACACCCAGGAGGTATTTGAAAAGAAATGCCTCTAATGCTTGTTCTTAATGATGCTGTGCCAGTCCCTCGTCCTGGGGCACACTGATTCTTAGCCTGAAAGTGCTGATGGCACTGTTGATGGCTCGGCTGCATGCAGGGTTTAGAGACCTCTTGCATTGTTCCCAGATGTACTTCACACCCCCCTTAGCATATGTACCTCTTAATCTGCACATGTGGAAAGTTTGAGACTGCTGTCAAGGGCAATGCAGGGGCAAAATTAATACTCAATAGAAGTGTTTTCTATCATCATGTCTCACCCCGCCTTTAACCCCGCCCACTAGCCACGCCCCTAACTTAATCTAATGAGTGCCTGCACTCATTTTTTTTCCATTTAAAGCGCTGGAGATACGGTGTGATCCTGGGTGACCCGCAGGAAGTCGTTGTATAGCAGGGAATCGCGTAACGTTGAGGATTGACAATGTGTGAACGTGACGAGATTAGAGCATCCTAGTTGAATGTTCTAGTTGATTTGGCACATGTGTCAGGGCAAAGGGATTCATGCTACAGTAAGATGTCAACAGATGAGGATCACTGGACAGGCACGGATGCCTCATGACCAGATAGGTATGGCAAGGGAAACACAATGGGTGAGAATTATGAAAAAGGCATGTATGAGCGTAGGGCTGTTAGTAAAATCTGAAAGGGTTGTGGGAAAAGGTAGGTCAAGCCCTTTTGTATGTAACGATGATCGTGAGGGAGCTGGTGGCATTGAGATGTATCCAGAGCAACCACAGTGAGTGTCAGAACAGGTGATGAAACAAGAACATCAAACAACCTGACTACTTCTGATAATACAATGATAGCCCCTATGAGGGTCTCAAAATGAATAGAATAAGTTAGAACAATTCCAGCATGTTCACCAGAGGAGAAAGGGCAAACTCCATGCAGCTAGACAAGCAAGTAGTAAAGGATATAGCTTTGGATGACAGGAGTCATGAATTGAGCTTGGTGGACGGCGTCGGACCATATCCATCGAGATTCCCACCCTTTCATCCAGGAAAGTTTGGAGGTCTCTAGGGTCTTTGAATATGTGATGTCTCCTATCCACGTGAACTCTAGGTTCAACCTTTTAAGTCTGGGGTGAAGGGCAAGGAAGCCCTTCCTGGTCTTGACCGTAGGCCTGGAGTAATCTCGTGGCCTCTCCGTAGTATATGGTTGTTTTTATGCACATGGCGGAGCATTCGCTGTGTATGTTGGTATCTCAAAGAGCGGCAGACAATCTAGCGTGGAGTGTTCTTATTGTCTGGTTTGAATTAAGGCATTTGATGTGCTCTTTCCAGCTCAAAGTCTTTCTTGAAGGACAGACCTGTCATTTGAGGAATCTACTTTTCTAGAAAGGCGATGCAAGAGTCTGATGAATATTCCAACCCCTCGGGCAAACCAAAAACGCGCAGGTCCCCCCTGTGGTTTCTTTCTTCTAACTCAGCTACATCCTTCTGCAAGGTCTTGGTAGTGATTTTCATTTTCTGGATATTCCTGGTTGAGAGGACCATATTGTCCTCTAGAGAGCGGATTCGTGCCTCTGCCTCCAACACTCTGCTGTTGATAAAATTGATGTCAGACTTGATAGCAGACAGTTCCTGCTGCATCATATCTGCGTTGAGTTTGGTAGATTTAGCCAGGTCATGCACCTCTGCTAGTTTTTTAAGTATCATGTCCATGGTGATATTCATTTCTGTCTTCTCTTTGGTGGGTGAACCAGGGAGCAGTGGTTCTGCCTTGGTACACTTACTGCCTGGCTTGAAATCTTTATAAGTCAATGTTTTGACAGGAGGAAGGTGATTCAAGTTGCACGCCAGATTTGGCGCTTAGGGTCGTTGATATCAGGTCACAGCTCTATTGTAAGTCAGGGTAGCACATATGCAGGATACAGAAAAGAGCTGAGGTAAAGGCCCCAGATGTGTACAAGTGACGCTGGGTGGGAGAATCCTCTAAATGCTGCACCTCCTAGTAGGAGAGGGTACAGAACACAGAGAGAAGCAGAGCACAGGGCGCCGTAGGCGAACGCTCCAGATGTGGAGGTGGTACTACTCCCAGCCAGAGAGGATCAAATCTGGAGAGTGCCTCCACAAGACTGATCAGAGCTGGCGAAGCAGGTGCTAGCAGAGGCATCAGAGCCAGAAAATAATTGGATAGGGGTGCTCTTTGAGTAACAGTCTCAGAGCTTAAGGATCCTCAAGTGCCCAGACGATCAGCTAGTTCAGTCAGGGCTCAATAATATAGCACTGAGCTATCCCTCAGAGATGGTGTTTTACACTAGAGCAGCACCTCATTGAAGTACTTGCCATGTTTCGCTTAATCTTCAATTATTTGAGCTGTTAATGTTGCAGTCTATAGTGTATTATTTATTGCTGTGCCTCAAAGTTAGACAACTGCATAGTGCCTCCAGCATTGTGAATTCCAACTGAAAAGAACAAATCGTGTTTTCTCAATATTTTCACTGTGCCTCGTGGTCGGCTGCCATCTTAAGGTCAGGCAGAGCAGGGGAGGGCCTCGGAGGAATCATTGAGGCAGTCAGACCCCCGACCAGACACCCATGGGTCGCTAGATACAGGGCATTAGACAATCACATGAGGAGCGAAGGGGATATTCAGAGAGGCTTACTTGAGTGAAGCGGCACAGATTGTCCCCACATTCACGCTTGGTCTAGTCTGGGATGACAGCCATTTTGCCAGTCATTACACACTCAGCACACAGAGACCGGCCTTCAAGGGATAAAAGAGTCACAAAAAGCACTGGTAATTCAGCTGAGGGCTATGCTTCCTGGGTGCCTGCAGTGTTCCGATGCATGGATCTATGGTACCCTTTGTGTGAGTGACTGCAGGTCGCATTAGGCTGTCATGGCCGACCACAGTGGAGGAAGCAGCATAGTTAAGCCACCATACACCGTGGTGTCCAAGTCATGACTCCCCACACCCACTGAAGTGGAAGCACGGATTGGCCCAGAGGCCGCAACTGCTAAGACGCATAATGTCCATCTGCTCTGGAAAGGTGCAGCTGTTGTGAACTAACACCCGTCTGTACCCAGCCTGGAAGGGTGCAAGTGTCATGTCCAAGCACCTATCCGAACTGGCCTGGATGACCACATGGTCCAAAGACAAGTGCCCACCGTCCAGGCCTGCTGTGTTGATCCCACCCAGCAACATGGGCACCATTGCTCTTGTTTCAAGAAAAGGTGTCACCACAGGTGCGGGCACACAAAATGCACCTATTGGTGCCGCCTGAACTGCACTGCATCTCTGTTGAGCAAATGAAGTTGACCTAGCTGTAATCAGCACAAGAGACTGAAAAAAGAGAGAAATCTGGCAAATGAGCTTAAGACTTATGCCCGACTGAACTCAAGTTGGCATAAGACATTGAATTTATTTACGCATCTAACCAATGGGGTAATCCAGAAGTCAACTGCATTAATTAGGCAGAAGACTATGCCCATTCCATCCCAGTGACTGTAGACATTAGCAAACGCCTACAGTGTGGAGAGTGACCCGGAGGCGCGGGGTAGCATCGCACTGGGTATTGTTGATGAAAGTATAATCCTGTACCTGAAATCTCTACTGAATTGTGTGGTATTTATTTTTTCTGTGAGATTGAAGTACTTTGATTTTACTAATAGATAAGCACTGGGCTGGACAATACCTTATTATGACTGTTGAGTCCTGCGCTCTTGCTTGCCACACTGCCTCCCTGAGAGGGCTTTGGCGGCTCACCCTCGCTATCCTGAGCGTCAAGCATAGAAAGGGTACACCAGGACCAGGTTGTAGAGCCAAAGCAAGAGTGACCCCAAGTCCCCAGAGTCAAACTACCTCAACCTCCATAGTTGGGGTCCAATTGTCCTGTGTAACACGTCGAGTATGACAGGGCCTATAGCTTCTGACAGAGGGGTTCTGCCCTTCCTTCTGTGCCTCGCCCTCACTTTTCGTTTTTCTGGTCTGCTTTCAATGTGCTGGCCCTAGTTGGAGCCTGGGGAGGGCCTGCCGAGGACCTTTCCAATGAAGCTGGTGTGTGACTCGCCTACATTGAGGGGTCCAGGCATGACAGTTTCTAGTCAGTGGCATTCCTTTGGCATCCTAATATATTATCTGAGGGGAAGTCTTCGTGTTCACGCTTTAATTGAAGCAATTCAATAACACATTGCAAAATGATGCAGAATAAAAGGAAAGCCTAGGACCGGAACCTGCAGCCCCCGGTACACCCAGCCCACGTCGTGTCCCCCATGGATGGTGGTCAGAGGGCGGGGGTGGAGCTGTATTTGCGGGTGGGGTGGGGTGGGGATGGGAGGTTGTTGGAAAGGGTTGACGATGGAGCCGAAACGTGGGTCGCAAGGTCGGGGTTTGACATTCTGGGGGATCGGAGAGAGTTTGATGGTGATGGGGTGGAGGATGGAAGGTGTGGTGGGGGGTGTCTCATTGCCGAGCTCTGAAGAAAAAGCAGCCAGCAGCCCACCCCATCACCCCTTTCCCACCCGCCTCTGCAGAGCCAGCCAAACAGTTTCCATGGAAACGCCTCCCATGTGTTTCTGAAATAATTTCCTTTTTTTATCCGCAGTTCTGGTCTTCTCTGAAAAACATGCTCTGGGGGCTTGTGGCGCCCCCTCCGCTCCCCCTCCCCCAACACAAACACACATGCCCACCCCCAACCCCCCACCCCTATCCTTAGGAGATTCCCCTTTGTTGGGCAGGGAGGGCATTCCCTGTCTTCCGTGTACAGGCAGTGCCCGCATTCTCCTGTGCTCATCTTGGGAGAGACAGCCCCGGTGCTGTGACCTACAATTAGACATGTTTCGTGTATTTCTTTTCTTTGTTCCTGCAGATTAGCTCTTCTCGCCGGGGCCTCTCGACTGACAGTTCGCATTTGCCCGTTTTTTTACCCAAAATGTCATTTTTTTCAACATTCCAAAGACTTAAGATGTAATACTGCATTGAGGGTTCTAAGGCAATCTTCATATTAACACCTGGTTACCACTACTGCATTGCACCAGTGCTTTATGGTAACTATAAAACATTGGGGTGCTCCAGACTCGGCCCGCGCCCCTAGGGACGCGGCGGAGAGCAGGTGCGGGGAGTTGCGTTTTCGCATCCGATCATGTCACATTATTTTCAATTTACTAAGAGTAAAGGTTATTTTTTTTCATCGTGATCGCCCTCTGCATTAACCTCTAAATGTCCAGACATGGCACCTGGAATACTGCACCTTGTTCTGTGTGCCTCATCTGTAAAAGTGCGCCTTGTTAGTATACCTCGCCTTGAATACTGCAGCTTGTTATGGAATATTCTTTATTTCAGTTTTCTATAGCAAGGAGCACATCATGTCGACATTAGAGCGCTTTAACTCAGGGCAAAGAATGAGCTCATGGAAAATAGAAACGTTAGAATCGACATGCGCAAATACAGCAGCAAAATGCAGAGTTCGTTTCGAAAATCAATCGTGCCAGAAAATGGATTACACAGTAATTCAGCTAAAATCCTATATGCACATATGTACATGTTTAAAACTGAGTGCTTGGTTTTCAGATAGTTCTGGAGGCCACACGGGGATCTCTTATCTAAAACACGGAGCCTTGTCCAGGGTGCCTCATCTGGAATACTGAGCCTTGTTCTGCGTGCCTCAATGGGCATACTAAGCCTTGTTCTGGGTGCCTCATCTGGAATATTGAGCCTTGTTCTGGGTGACTCAATGGGCATACTAAGCCTGTTCTGGGTGCCTCATCTGGAATACTGAGCCTTGTTCAGGGTGCCTCATCTGAAATAATGTGCCTTGTTCTGGGTGCCTCAATGGGCATACAAAGCCTTGTTCTGGGTGCCTCATCTGGAATATTGAGCCTTGTTCTGGGTGACTCAATGGGCATACTAAGCCTGTTCTGGGTGCCTCATCTGGAATACTGAGCCTTGTCCAGGGTGCCTCATCTGAAATAATGTGCCTTGTTCTGGGTGCCTCAATGGGCATACAAAGCCTTGTTCTGGGTGCCTCATCTGGAATATTGAGCCTTGTTCTGGGTGACTCAATGGGCATACTAAGCCTGTTCTGGGTGCCTCATCTGGAATATTGAGCCTTGTTCTGGGTGACTCAATGGGCATACTAAGCCTTGTTCTGGGTGCCTCATCTGGAATACTGAGCCTTGTCCAGGGTGCCTCATCTGAAATACTGTGCCTTGTTCTGGGTGCCTCAATGGGCATACTAAGCCTTGTTCTGGGTGCCTCATCTGGAATACTAAGCCTTGTTCTGGGTGCCTCATCTGGAATACTGAGCCTTGTTCTGGGTGCCTTAATGGGCATACTAAGCCTTGTTCTAAGTGCCTCAATGGACATACTAAGCCTTGTTCTCGGTGCTCAATGTTCTGGGTGCCCCAATGGACATCCTAAGCCTTGTTCTGGGTGCCTTATTGGGCATACTAAGCCTTGTTCTGGGTGCCTTAATGGGCATACTAAGCCTTGTTCTGAGTGCCTCAATGGGTATACTAAGCCTTGTTCTGGGGGTCTCTTCTCTTGGGTGCCTCAATGTGCATACTAAGCTTTGTTCTGGGTGCCCTAATGGGCATACTAAGCCTTGTTCTAAGTGCCTCAATTGACATACTAAGCCTTGTTCTGGGTGCTCATTGTTCTGGGTGCCCCAATGGACATCCTAAGTCTTGTTCTGGGTGCCATAATGGGCATACTAAGCCTTGTTCTGAGAGCCTCAATGGGCATAATAAGCCTTGTTCTGGGGTCTCTTTTCTTGGGTGGCTCAATGTGCATACTAAGCTTTGTTCTGGGTGCCTCAATGGGCATACTAAGACTTGTTCTGGGTGCCTCAATGGGCATACTAAGCCTTGGTCTGGGTGCCTCAATGGGCATACTTAGCTGTGTTGTGGGTGCCTCAATGGGAATACTAAGCCTTGGTCTGGGTGCCTCAATGGGCATACTTAGCTTTGTTGTGGGTGCCTCAATGGGAATACTAAGCCTGGTTCTGTGTGCCCCAATGGGCATTCTGTGCCTTGTTCTGGGTGCCTCAATGGACATACTAAGCCTTGTTTTGTGTGCCTCAATGGGCATACTAAGCCTTGTTCTGAGGGTCTCTTCTCTAGTATTGTACCTGGTTGAGGGGCCTTATCTGCAATATTGTATCTCATTTGGGACCACCTCTGCTGACCTCATCTGGAGCACTTGTGTGTTTTTCCATGGGGCTAATATGGAATACATTGCTTTGTTCTGGAGGCCTCGTGTGGAGTTTTGTGCCTGGTTACGGAGGCCTAGTGCTAGTACTGTGCCTGGTGGAGACAGCGGGGAGGAATGTGGAAACTGAGGCATTGTGGTGTGTTTTGGGGTCACATCCCCAGTGGGATAAAGGCAGGTATGGGACAGTGCACTAAGGTTGCAAGAAATTGAGTTGCCTGCTTTGGCAAGTATGTGATGAGTGATGTCATGGCTCAAAGCAGCAGAGTCTAGAAGAGAAGGGGGTGTAGGGACATTAATATACTTCAGATTTGTAGTAATAGTAAAGAGGGTAGCTCTTATTAAAGAAAACAGCCTTTGTGGGAGGATATTTTCACTGAGTATCAGGCTTAGTGTTAAAGCAGCCACCAATATGGTGTTGTTAATATGGTTTTGGCCCACGGTCGGTTGTCTTACAGTTGTCTGGGAAGGAGGAATGAGGGAACATAACTGAGCCTTCTTGTATGCTCGCAGTGGGGTTCAGCGTCATTGCAGCAAGGTACATTGTGAGAGCAACAGTGTACACTGTGAGTATAAGCAAAGTGAGTGGCAGTGTGAGTGCAGAAGAATGCAATTAGTGTGTAGTAGGGGGCAGTGTTGAACATATAAAGCTTTACTGTGGTGTGCAGGAGATGCGTCAAGCCAACAACCATTTACAATAGGGAGCGCGAGAAACACAGCTGTGGGATACAGATGAGAGAATTGCCTGACTAAGCTCAAAACTCCCATTGCCTGGCTTCCCAAACACACACAAACAAGAGGCAGTCAGATGGAACTTAACCAATACCACTGGTATTACTCGGCAGAGGAAGGACCAAATTATGCAGCAGGGTTGACTAAATTGTACGTAAAGAAAAGGCAAATTATGTAGCGTAATGCAGCACGCTTTGCAATCCTCTTACCTCATTATTTTGTCTTTTTACAAGTTAACTGTCTGGGCGGAGGTCTCACCTCACAGGTGTCAATGCAACACCCAAATATAGAAAAAAGCAAATGAAAAATGACTAGTCAACCATTGCAAAGGGCCCTACACTGCGCAGCAACACATAGCGCTACATTTTTAGAAACGTTGATCTGTTTGAGCTAAAAACATTTTTTGTTGAAATTTGCAAATTATGCAGTAGATGATGGATTATATGGCAAAAGTGCCTAATCGATAATTATGCAGAAAATGCAGCGGCCACGGTATCACATAATTCCAGTAGTCCAGAACGTAACTGAAAACATGCATAGGGTTCTGTGCCTTGCTGCTCGTGGGCATGAGGTTATCTTTCTCTTGTTTATACTGTAAATCGAAAAGCTGTATGCCTATTGGTAGAATAGTGGAGGAAGCATCGTCGACTAAATGAGGGAGGACATGGTCAGGGTTTGCCCTTGACTGTATACACGCATATTGATATCTTTTTGCTTTCTTCTATTCAGTTTTGTAAAACGTAAATAAATGTTTTTTTAAATGTGGGATACATTGAGTGGAGCATGGCACCGCAAGAATGCTGAGGCGTAAATATAGTCAAGGCCACTGGATTTATGCGAAGGGTGGGCACCAACTCATGTGGAAGGGTTTACTAATTTATGCAGCAAGAAAAGGCAAATTATGCGATATAATGTGACACAGTTTGAAATAGAATGACTTCATTGTTTTGCAGTATACGTATATTAACACTGCCTGGGCAAAGGTTTCACCTCGATTGTGCCAGTTTAACTCCAAAATATAACAATAACCAACTGCAAGATGACCAGTCAACCTTTTCCAAGGGCCTCCACTGCATGGCAACACGTATCACATAATTTTTTGTAACTTTCGGTCGTTTGAACTAAAAACATATTTTTGTGTAGCTTATACCGCAGATGATGAATTATATGGCAAAATGCAGCAAGTGCATAATTATACAGAAAACGCCACGACTGAGGAATCTCATGTCAGTGGCCCTGACTATAGTAATGCAAGAATGCTGATAGGTACAGTGTGCATTTTCTACTGCCATGTGGGGGTGATGTAGGTTGCAGTGAGAGTGCTGAAAGGTGCAGTGTGAGTTAAGTAGAATTTATCATTTGTAGTGTACACTGACTTGCAAACTGACTCAACACATCTGCATACACATACACACAAGCTGGCATACCAATGTGCATTCACAAAACCTCAAATGTGCAAGCAGTGCAACTTCTACACCTGCCTGTGCGCAGACTGTCATATGCTCGCCTGCTGACAAACTCACTTTGACAAAACAAAACGCTGTGGGTGGGGCACTTGAATTGATCTTGCCCACTGGTAGTCACTTTGGCCCACATTGGAGTCCACTGTTTTATTTGCGGCCTGTATTTAGAAAAGTAATGGATGAAATGCTCGAATTAATCTCAGCCACAGGTAATTACTTGGGGCCGTATCCCAATCCATTGTTATTTTGCACACCATGCCACCTCACTTTGGACTCACCTACAGGCTCTTTAGTCTTCAACCTGCTTTAGTGGGAATAGTCCAGCCTGCACTGCCAAGCCAAGTCATCCCTGAACCGGAACACAGGTGGACCAAGGAGCGGTTTTGCCAGTAGTAGGTCCTGTGCACACTATGTCACTGGAGCCAAGCTATACCAGCAACATCAAGACCAACTTTCACAACTGAATGGCAGACGTCACCAACTGGATGAAGGATAACTGTTCGAAACTTGTAGTACTCAGTGCTTAGAGTGTTCTCCACATTATACTGTGATGTCATGCTGTGATGTGCTTTTACCATGGTGTTGATGCGGGATTCTAACGGAGTCAGTGAATCCGTGGCTGGCGAAGGGAGAATCGCGCTACGTCTCTTGTGCGCAATAATAAAGGTGTGTTATACCTTACAAATGTGTGGAGGTGTCACTTCAACATTTTGGTGCTGATCGCCAGCCACACGACGTGACGGTAAGATCAGACTGTGGCGTGAGCAGGGTCGTTGCTTTTGGGCCTCCAGCAGCCTCTCCATGCATAGCACACGAACAAGACCTTTGATGCAGCATCTACATAGCTCCCTGGCTTAGTGGGAGAAAGTAGTGTGCGCAGTGAGTAAAGTGTGCAGTGTACAAAGACTTGTGTCCCGCCGTGTACGCCTGTTAAACCCTGCGCATGTTGATGTCTGTCATTGTTCTAAGGGCCCGTTGTCTCACACACTGACGGCCACCTTGAACAAAAGACTGTGCGCCCCAGGGGCGTAACACAGGCCCCCGCAGCCCCTGCAGTGAGGGGGGGCCCAAGCTGCAAGGGGCCCCCTCAACACAGTACTCAAGCCTGATTGCTCCGGATTAAATCCAGAGCGGGGGGCCCTCTGTGTACCTTGCAGGGGGCCCCTTCTAATTTCTTTACACCACTGGCGCTCCCACCCAGGTTGACGCACTCTGTGCAGCTTGTCATTTTCTTACCATTTTTGGCCCATATCAGTGGAATGTGGGCCGCGTGGATTGTTCAAGACCAGGTACTGGCAGGAGGGGAGAGTGCTGCTCAAGCGGCTTGAAAGGAGGAGTGTCACGCCCCTTGTGACACATTTGATGAAAGGCTCACAGGTGCTCAAGCAGCTCCTCACATACTATAAAGGAGGAGTGTCATGCCTCATGTAACATGTTAGAGGAAAGGCTCTAAGCTGGTTTCTTTCCTTACCTGTATTTGCTGTGGTGACTTTAATTTGAAGGAAAATACCTTGGGAATGGAACCCTTTCTCAGCTCGTCTTGTATTGAATTATGGCAGTTTCTTCAATTGTAATACCACCCCCATTTTTGGCACAGCAAGGTCAACCATCCATTCAGTGGGAGGAGTGGTTAGACCTTTTTGAGAATTACAGTGTAGAACTAGATGGGCTGGAATTCACTCCTAAGAGAAAGAAAGTATTATTAGGCACCATTGGAGAGGAGGCACATCACATTTTTAAATACTTACCCAAGATGCTAGGTAGGTACTATCAGCCTGTTAGGGATGTTTTCAAGGAGGCCAAGTTGCGTTTGGAGAAATGATTTGCCAAGGAAGAGAAAATTGTAATGTCTCAGTACAAGTTTTTTACCAGACCTCAAAAACCTGGCAAATCCTTGGATGACTTTGTCTCAGGCTTACGTAAACTGTCAATAAAACATAAGTTCGGTCAAATGACGGACGAGTTGATCAGAGACCAACTTACTGTCTAGTGCCACAGTAAAACAAAATTCAAGAGCACCTCTGGGCTGCAACAAATCCATCCTTGAAAGACGCTATCTCTATTGCCAAGGTAGTAGAAGAATCAGAGAAATGTATGAAGGAGATGGGTAAGAAACAGGTGGTGGAAGGGGAGGTTGCAGCTGTTGGAAAAAAAGAAGAGGCAGCTAAAGGAACAACCAGTAAGCTCAATACCAGAGCACAGAAGGGGGCTAAAGATAAGGTTTGCTCCAGGTGTGGGAGTGTGTATCATAGCACTGAGTCCAAGTGGTGTTTTACTTCAAACAAGGAGTGCAGAAGATGCAGGCATAAATACCATTAAGACCGGGTTTGCAAAGAGTCTGCCAAATCCCATGTGGCGGTTACCGAAGACTTCAGGTGGGAGGATGATATTGAAGGACTGCAAATTGATGGTCCTCCCTGTGAGTGGAGAAAGTGACAGAAAGGTTCGACCAAAAGCTTCCTTTGGAATTCGAGGCAGATGGGTTGAACTGATGGTGGACTCCGGTTCCTTAAACATGATCTTACTGAAGTGGATGTGGAAGAAAGAGTAGCTACAAGTTCCTCTCTTGCCTAAAGACATTATTTCTAGGAGTTACCAGGGGGAATGTATAGACATGTTGGGATATTTTTCATCTGCCATTGAGTTCAAATCATGACAGAGCATGATAAAAATCTACGTGGCTGAAGATGGACCACCTATTTTGGGATGCAGGCATCAATTTGATCTGCATATTGTTATTGATCCCCATGCCCCTGATGAGATGTTGTCTGTGACTGATGTTTCCACAAAAGAGGTGTTGGGTGAGATGAAAAACATGTTCAGTGTGAAGCTGGGAGAAATGAAGGGGTACACCCAGAAGACTGTGTTGGAAAAGGGTACCATCCCACTTAAACACAAATTGAGGACAGTGGCTGGGGTTGTGAGGGGGGAAGTGAAAAAAAACATTAGATGACATGCCTAGAGAAGGGGTTATTGAGCCTGCTGAGGCTTCTGAATTGGTTTCCCCGGTGGTTATTGCCAAAAAGAGTGATGGCAAGCTTAGGTTCTGTGTGGGCCTTCGCAGCTTAAACCATCATGTGGTAACAGACACATTTCCACTCCCCAATATAAACGAGCTGATGCTGTTGCTAAAAGATGGTAAGTACTTTTCCAAGCTTGACCTGTGAAGTGCTTACCACCAGATCAGGCTACATGAGGATTCTAAAAATCTTACGGCTTTTATCACCATGGAGGGTACTTTTCAGTTTAGGAGGATGCTTTGGGTTATCCTCTGCTGCAAGCGTTTTTCAGTGGATCATGTCTGAGGTTTTCATGGGTTGAAAAATGTAATACATTTTCAAAATGATATTCTGGTTTTTGGCAGGTCTATTCAGGAAAATAACAACATCTTGATTTCTGTGTTGGGTAGGCTGAGGGTGGCAGGCCTTACCATGAGCATGGATAAATGTAGGTTCCTGGTGGAGGAAATAGAGTACATCTATCATACTATTTCAGAGTAGGGTGTCCGACCCAAAGGTCGGACACCCTATCAAAGGGCTTGATTGAGTATTATGCGAAATGTGTTAACAATTTTGCAGTGAAGACTCTCATCCTCTCAATCTCAGAATGTTGTTGTGGAAGGGGTGTACGTTTGTTTGGAGCGACATTTAGCAGAGGGTATTTAATTTGGTAAGGAAGGACATTTGTGAGGCATGTATTCTTGCACCATTTGACACTCAACTCAAAACATTTTTGACAGTGGATGCCAGTGCATGTGTTTTGGGGGCAGTCTTATCCCAGGTAAATGTGGGTACTGAAAAAAACATAGCTTACAACTTGCGTTTTTTGACAGAACGTGAGAGCAACTATTCTGTATTAGAGCATGAACCCCAAGTGGCAGCTGGTCTGTCGAGCATTTTATGATCTTTTTATGCAGTTTTAATTTTTGTATTTGCACAGACCATAAACCCTTGCACTCGTGTAACTTGAATCTGTTCAGTTCCTTGTCGCCAGCGCCTCCCAGTTTCCCAGCACTTCTGCTTTACGAACGCGGTCTAGCGCTCAGGGGGGGAATAGCTGCTGCTCAGCAGAGCTGATTGGCTGGTGGGTGGAAGGGAATTAAAGAAATAGACGTGCTGGAGTGGACGCGCAGCGCAAAAGAGACACGCCAAAAGCTCACACGGCGGTCATTAGGGTATGCTGACAGTTGGGTTTCAAACACTGCTCAAGCAGCTGTTTTAAATTGCACTTTTTTATTTGGTTTAAGCCTCACCTCGCTGCTAGAAACCGGTATTGTAGTGTACATTACTTTTAAAACTGTTTTTTAACGTTGTATTTCACTTGTCTTACCTGAAAATTGCACTTGTGTAACTTGAATCTGTTCAGTTCCTTGCTGCCAGCGCCTCCCAGTTTCCCAGCACTTCCACTTTACGAACGCGGTCTAGCGCTCAGGGGGGAAAAAGCTGCTGCTCAGCAGAGCTGATTGGCTGGTGGGTGGAAGGGAATTACAGAAATAGATGCGCTGGACCGGACGCGCAGCGGGCACGGCGCCTAAAGCAAGCCCGTCTGCGCCCTTCTGTGTCCGACCGGGACCAGGGGCCAGATCCCCTGGTCAAACTCGGATCTACACTGTGGCCGAACTTCGGACCCTAGCTACAGATAGCCATGCTCTGAACAACAATGTCATTAACAAATTGAAAGCTGATAATATACTAAGGACCAATGGAACAAGTAGACTCAGGACCTCATGCTCAACTACTCAAAATATCAACGAAGCCAACAGCTCACCTGGATTGAAGGTAGCTGTCTTCAATACGCGCTCCCTACAGAAGCACCACCTAGAAGTTTTTTCACTCCTCCACGAGGGAGACATAGATATTCTGGCACTCCCAGAAACATGGCTGAGTAACACTTCAGTTCCAGACATTATTGCCGCCCTCCCAGACGACTCCGACACCTTCTGGCAAAATAGACAAGAAGAAACAAGAGGAGGGGGTGTAGCTATTATTTTCAACAAACGACTAACTGTCGCAAAGATAATGGCAGAGAGCATAGGAAATGCAGATTTACTGGCGGTCAAACTCTTACAGAAATCCTCATGCATCCTACTCATGGTTTCCTATAGCCCCCCTAGAGCATCCCCTAGTGGTGGGCGACTTTAACTACCACTGGGATAAAATACCGAGAGACCCACCCGCCAGCCAATTCGAGTCAATGATGAGCTTGATCGCGCTTCATCAACTGGTCAACGGCCCTACCCACCTCAAAGGTCACACCTTAGACCTCATCTGGACCTCGCAACCATGGGCAAGCTTACTGGACATCAGTCCCTGTACCTGGTCCGACCACTCGCTAGTCAGCTGTTGGGTCCCGATGGGTAACCCACTGCCACAACCTCCCCCAGAGTGGACAAATTGAGATGCTGGAATAAAATCGAGCCAGAGGAACTAGTGAACACCCTACATAGGCACTCAGTCCCACAACCCAAACATAAACAAGGGAACCCTGACCAAGAGTACGAAGCACTCTCGGACATTCTGTGTAAAGCTTTAGATTAAGTAGCGCCAGAGCGGAGGGACAAAATCAGAGACAAGGGAAAGGGAGCCCCCTGGTTTAATGAGACTCTGAGAGAAAAGAAGCAAAGCCTCCGCCTCGCGGAGAGTCAGTGGTGTAAAAACTATGACACAGCTAAACTGGCATTAAATAAAACCCTGCTCACCTCTTATAAAAGAGCCATCGTAACCAGGAAAGCCGAATATTATGAGGCAAGAATTACAGATGCGGCAAATCAACAAAAAGAAACGTTGAGAATACTAAAATAACTTAGCCACAAATCTGAACCTAAATTGGCAACTGCAACCATAGACTGCAATGCATTTCAGACCTTCTTTTTTCAAAAAATTAGGGACATCATCTCAGAGATTGACAACATCCTTATTATTCAGAGTTCCCTAGTGCAGCATCAGGCCCCCTCCCAGCCCCAGAAGCAACTCATCAATTTCCCTTATCTAGACTCAGCCGCCCTAACTTCATTAATGAGCCGCACCGAATCTTTCGAATGGCCCTTCCAGGGATGGAAAGTCAGATCCTCAAGGTATTAAATCACTCCCTGGAGACGGGCTATCTACCGTCCAATTTGAGGAAGGCCAGAGTAACCCCCCTGCTAAAAAAACCAGGAGCTGATGACACCAATCCAAAGAACTACAGGCCTATCTCCCAACTGCCATTTTTAGCAAAGGTCATAGAACAACAGTTTCTGAAAACACTCTCGACCTTCTTGGAAGACAACCAGCTACTCCAAGCGCAACAGGCGGGTTTCCGAGCCCACCACAGCACGGAGTTGGTGATGCTGTCTGTACTCGACGACCTCAGAATTATGGCCGACAACAAACCACCAAGTGCCTTGATTTTATTAGACCTATCAGCGGCATTCGACACGTTAAGCCATAAACAACTACTGACCCGTATCTTGAACCTGGGCATAGGTGGAGGAGCACACAGATGGCTAGAATCATTCCTGTCAGGTCGGTCACAGAGGACACAGCTGGGGGAGCAGGTATCGGTTAGGGGCTTCCTCAATTGCGGAGTCCTCCAGGGCTCTGCACTATTCCCGCTCCTCTTCAACATATACTTACAGCCCCTGATAGCAGCTCTAGCCCGCATGGACTGCCATATCTTCAATTACGCAGATGATACTCAACTCATCCTTAAGATCGACAACTCTATCCATTCCCAAGAGCTGGCGGAAAACATCCTAAGATTTATAGTGAATTGGATGACAACAAATTCACTAAAAGTCAACATAGATAACACTGAAATCTTTGTGATCCCAACAAAAAACAACCCTTGGAACAATCGCTTCTGGCCCCAAGACTTGGGCAACACCCCCACACCAGCACGAGTCGTGAAAAGTCTGGGCATTAAAATAAACTCCCAACTGTTCATGGCCAACCAAGTCACCACAGTGGTCGTAACCTGTATAGGGCTCATGAGACAGCTGCGGAAGCTTGTCACCATCCTTTCAACAACATCACTTCAGATGATTGTATCAGCCACAATTGTCTCCCGACTGGACTGCGGGAATGCCCTTTACCTCGGCCTTCCCCAGAGACTCATCCACAAGCTACAAGTGGTGCTGAACAACGCAGCCAGGATGATCTTCAGGCTCCCCAGAAGTGCTCACGCCACCCCTCTTCTATGTAAGCTACACTGGCTTCCCATTAAACAGAGAGCGAAGTTTAAAGGCATCTGTATTGCCCATAAGGCAATCTATGGAAATGCCCCTACCTATATCAAAGATCGCCTCAGGAACTACGTTCCAGGCCGTACACTGCGATCATCACATGCCTGCCACCTGCATATTCCACGTTGCAAAACTGTATCCAAAGGAGACAGAGCCTTCTCTGTCCTACTCCCCCAGCTTTAGAACCAGCTGCCGGATCACCTCCGTATGGAACCGGCACTCCTTCCATTCAGGAAGCAACTCAAGACTGTCCTCTTGAAGAAGGCCTTGAATATCTTTTAACTATCCCCTCCCTATGCTGCCATTTGTTGCGACAGCAAACAGGCCCGGTCTCTCCCTCTCTAAAAGCGCTTAGAGACCTGTCGGTGATTTAGCGCTATATAAAAATAAACTAACATAACATAACTTGGTCAAAGTTTTGAGTCCTGGTAGAACTAGTGAGGGCTCCGCCAGGCTGGCTAGAATGGCTTTCAGACTTCAGCAGTGTCGATGCCGGGTTGCTCACATACCGGGCTGGAAAAACTCACAGGCTGACTGCCTTTCACCTGTGTCTTTGGAATGTTCAGGGGGAAATAGACACAGTGTTTTTGTGTGGGATCAGGAAAGGGCTGTGGCTTCATTGCGCGATGTGGAGGAGTGAATCGGTAGTTCATTCTTGGCAGATGAGTGGCACAAGTTCATAAATCAGGATGTAGTCCTTAGGAGTGTTGAGCAAATGGGGGGGCGTGGTGAGCGGAGGGAGAGCACAGTAGCGCCATCGGTCAGCCCATTTGTGAAGATTCTGAATGAATTTACTTTGAGTGACACAAATGTTCTTCTGAGGAATGACAAATTTGTACAATTTGAGGGTTTGAGGTGCAAGATCATTAAGTTAGCCCATGAGGGCCACTTAGGTCGAGCTATGACAAAAAACAGGTTAGGGAGAATTTTTGGTGGCCTAGTATGGATGCTCAGATCACGTTGTGGGTGGTGGATTTTGAAGTGTGTAAGGAGAGCGAAAAAAATCTTAAGACCGGTGTCCACGCAGCACAGGGACATATCGAGGACCCAGGCACACCATGGAGTGCGGGGTGCTTGGATTTTATCGGGCCTATGCTAATGCTGGGTAATGGGATAAAGAATGTCATGGGTCATGCCATGTCAACATGGACAAGACAGAGGTAATGATCTATGGAAAAAAATTATCACCATGGGACAACTCCTGTTGGCCCTCAGAACTCAGAAGTACTCCTACCCCCGCTGACCACACTAGGAACCTAGGCATCATTCTGGACAACAAGCTAACCATGACGACTCGGGTCAACTCTGTATCCTCCTCCTGTTTCTTCATCCCCTGCATGCTTCGTAAGATATTCAATTGGCTACCCCAAAGCTCAAGACGCATCATCACCCACGCCCTCATCTCCAGCTGATTGAACTATGGCAACGCTCTCTACACAGGAATCGCACCTCACCTCCTCCGATGACTACAGACCATAAAGAACGCTGCAGCCAGACTCGTCCTGGATCTCCCAAGATGAACGCACGTCACCCACTAACTCAGGAACTCCACTAGATCACTGTACAGAAAAGATGCAAGTTCAAGCACCTGGCCATGCATACAGTGCCCTAAGCAACTGCGGACCCACCTGGTTGAACCACCGCCTGAACTTCTATCAGCCCTCCAGACACCTCCGCTCCATTTCCCTTTCATCAACACTCACCACCCCATCCGATGTAACAGATGAGGAGATCGCTCCTTCTCCTCGCTAGCAGCGAAGACACGAAACGAGCTACCCTTTCATCTCCGGACCACCCCATCTCTTCCAGCATTCCGAACGTACCTGAATACTTAGCACTCCAGCTAATTAACATGACCCTGCCAGTGCCTGGATACCCTCGCAGGTGAGAAGTGCTCCACAAATCTACTGATTGATGAGCCCTAACTGGGGTTAAACCGGTCCTGGGTTGTCTGTGTTCTGGTTCAGGGAGGACTTGGCCTGGCCTGGCCTGGCAGTTCAGGCTGGAGTGTTCTCATTGGAGCAGGGTCAAGACTGATTTGCATATGTCTGGGTTCAAACTGAGGTGGCATAGTGTGCAAATCAATGATGGACTGGGAGGCGGCCCCAAGTACTTACCAGTGGCTGGGAATATTTCAAGCATTCTATCCACCACTTTTTTGTATACTTTAGTGTGTTGCCCTAAGTGACACGGGTATGCCCAGATGTGGGCCACTTGCACACGATGTCACTAGCACCAAGGTATACCTGGCTGATGAGACCTAACTAGGGCAAAACTGGTCCTGGTTGCTTGTGTTGTGATTCGGAAAGGACATGGCCTGGCAGTTCAGGCTGGACTGTTTCCACTGGAGCAGGGTCAAACCTGATTTGCACATGGCTGGGTTCAAACTGATGTGGCAGGGTGAGCAAAATAACAATGGAGTGGGGTGTGCCCTGAGTTATTACCAGTGGCCGAGATCAATTCAGCATTCCATCCATCACTTTTTTTGTATGCTTTATTTGCTTATCTGTGCCATTACAGACAGGAACCAACCTTAATCGGTTTTAGCTCCACAGAAGACGCTCCAGACCAACATCCCCTCTGAAAAAGAATAGAGGCCCTATGTACCGGTCTCGCCCTTGTTTGACCCCCTAAATGAGATGCAGTTTGAGTCCGATGGCACAGCGAGCTTCCAGCTCATGTCTGGGCATACACCTTCGACTGAGGGGTGGCTCATTTAGCAGAAGAGACAAAGGATGGAACGCCTGAATTATTATCATCCATTGTTAATCTGGCCCTGTTCGAGGCAATCGTTTTTAGCTGGTCTTCTGTCATTGCAGGAATGGATCGACTTCAGGCTCATGAACCTGCACATACTCACCAGTTCACACTCCACAGTTCGCTCCTTGCAGGAAACTGGGCTATTTTCGATTTGCAGCGCAATAAATAAACAGATGATTCTGTTTTTCCAGGAAACAGGTCACCTATTCAGATGTGAAGAAGGATAAAACAGAGCAGGTGTTTTGTATTACAGAATGGTGCGTTTTGCTGCATGATTTGTTATGTTCGGTGCCCCTTTGTGCTACGTCCCTGGTGTCTTGCTGTTCATGCCTGCGTATGTAGTGACTGTGTGCGTGCTATGTGCTGTGCTTCATCAGCTATGTGTTGTTTGTTGTGCGCTGAGAAATAGGCATGTGGGTGTTTTTTTTCTGGGTAACACTTGTGTCGGTAATTCTTTTAGTTTTTTTTACGCGTGTGTTGTCTGTTAGAGCACGTATATGTGGGGTTGCGCTTCCACCTAAGTGTTTACCGTTTCTACTGGGTCTATTATATAATGCATTTGTCGTCTGTTACTTGTGGGCGAAGTTAGAGGTCGAGTGTTGGTCATTTGGAATGAAATATCATTAACGTTTGAAACATGAAAGCAGGGGTAGAGTCCAGACCAGAATTTCGATGAGACGCTTTTGATTCTCCTTGAAATGCCTTTAGCAAGAGAACGACAGAAACAAGGGCAGGTGTGCAGCAGTCACCGCTCGCTTGTGTCCTCGTGCGTCTCCCCCCGACCCCCCCGGAGCTTCGTTCGACCCCAGAGGGGCAATAGCAATGTAGGGCAAGACTGGGATAGTGCTTCAAGAATGAAGGGGGTGCCCTAGGCCTTCGGCATACGGCACCTGCGCACCCCTCGAACTACAGAGGGCACGTGCGTTCGTGCTAGGGGCCGAGCGCGGCGCGAGCGCGCCGCACGCGCACATTCTTCATAGAAGACGCGCGAGCGGCAGCAGCAGCAGCAGGAGCGGCGGGTCCTGCGCGAGCTAGCGAGTTGTTGAGGGTGCAGACACGGAGGCAGCGAGGTACAGAAGAGCTAGGCACAGGGGCTTCGAGGCTGCAGTGTGAGGGGCGCGCAGGCTGAGGCATCGAGAGGGCGCTCAGGTTGAGGTATCGAGGCGTAGAAGCTGAAGTGCTGTAGCTTGTACGCACAACGCAGCGAAGGCAGAGTTAGAGAGGCATCGAGGCGCAGAGGTTGTCAGGTGCAGAGACGAGTCACAGACCGTGAGGTGCAGAGAGAGTCAGGTGCGGAAACGGTGAGGCATCGAGGCATAGAGATCTTGCGACACAGAGGCATTGAAGCGCCGAGACACTGCCACATCGAGGCTGAAAGATAGTGAGGTGTCGAGCAGGTGCGACCCCCTGGGGGGCCCACACCCCGTGCGCAAGGAGCGAAGAGCCTGACCATACATTACAGGAGATAGTATCAAGGTAAGCGGTCTGTGGTCACCTGCCCTCCACCCTGGGTTCCACCCGTCTTTGCTGCTCCATCTGCTTTATGCCACCCTCCTCGGCCCCTGACCCCTCCCCGACAGTCCCCGTGTCTACTGATTTCACTTCACATCTATTGCCCCTTTGGTTTAACTGCCCCAAAGCCACGGCTCAATCTCTTTTCTTGACCCTCGTCTCTTCTCGTTTACTTCTGCCCCCCCCCCCACACACACCCCGAACACCCATTCGCTGCCCTTCCCATTACCCACTCAACCGGGCAGTTCGCCACCATCTATCCAAGCCAATCCCCTCCCTTAAACTGCCACCTCTTCCTTCGGTCCCACCCCAACCTGTAACACTCACTGCCGGTGTCCGTGCCCACGACCACCTCCTCAGTCACTGCCCCATGCAATTTACTGCCCACCCCCATCATAGGATCTTTTCGCCCCCCTCCCCCCACATTCACGTTTTCCCTTCCACATAAATTGTCTCGTCTCTAACCATGTCCTACCAATTCACTGCCCACCCTCACAGCCCCCTGTCTTTACAGACCTTCCAGACCTTAGCCTTAAGGTCCACTGCCCCGACGCATCCACTGATTCCCTACCCGCATTCCACATTGTCTGCCCCCAATACACACACACACACTTCCATCCATTGCCCTTCATTCTCGACCCCACTGCTTCGTGTTACTAATTGGCCCTCTCGTCCTCATTTACTGCCCTGACACCTCACTGCTCCCCTGCCCCCATCCTCGCCGAGCTAACGCTTGTTGTCGCTCTGTTCCATGGCTTACGCCACCCACACTATATGGGAGGAACCAATCCTACGTATAGAAGTATGCATGTTTTTGAGCGATTTGGGGGTCTTCCAGAGATTTACCGCCCCAGTATGGAAAAAAGTGCGGAGACAGAGGTCTTATTTCGAGAAGGAAATGATTTCACAGTTTGTGGGAAATGATGGGTACACAGACAGCATTAATTGCATCTTGTAAGGGTGCCCTCTGCAGTAGGCCAGCGTGTTTTTAGTTGCTAGGAGATGTAGGCTGGCGGTCATTTTGCCGACTGGTTCCAGCTCAGTTCTAGCCCATCCTGCCCCCGCTTGAATACATGCATTGCTCATAGGCAGATCACCACTGTCTGATCCCCTTTGCAGGTCTACTAAAATACAGTAGTGCTCAGAAGTTCGTTCAGTGCTGTCGCGGGTGCTATGTAAACAGCCGTAGATTAGTACAAGTGAAGGGGAGTGAAATGCAGGTTGTCCTATTGTGAACAGCCGTCGTTGGGAACACACGCGACCTATTGTGAACAAATTATATCTGACTTGTAAAAAAAAAAAAAAAAAAAAAGTCCGCTGTTTAGAATACATCAGTCGAGCTTTCTGGTTAAAAAAAATCAGTTTACATTTGTCATGGGCGCATAATAGGAAACTTGCATTCATGTGTGTCCTAGATTTTTCCCCGCATCTTTTGCATTGCCTGGTGGTTGTGGGCTGGTGGCAAGATGATGGAAGAGTTTCCGGATGGGAGACATGACATCAGTTCTCCTCGGTTTAAATTAATATGCACTGCAATATTTTGACTTAATCGGTATTCTGTTACTTCGTGTATTGCAATTCCCTTTGTGAACTGCCGCCAATCTTGTCTTTCATGCTGCTTTTGATTTTGCAACAGAGGACTCTCACCAACTAGTGCGTTTGCCTTGCAATTGTTGCTGCAGCCGTGCACGTTTTTTTACTTTTTTCTGAGCGTCACATCGGTTTCATCAACCTAGAAAAACCCATCGAGCGTTCTGTGCGAACGCTTAAAGGAACCGCATTGATGGCTGTTGCAGGTAAATCAAACAGGATTTTGAGATTGTTATCTTTCTGTGGCGTGTTTTTTTTTGCCAGAATGCAGACTTTTATGTTTTGGCAGTCACGTAGCCCATTTTGTGGCTTGTTAGTCTGCTTTTAATAATCATTTGTTTCAATTTGTTTGAAAGCTGTCAGAGGAGGTTTTTTTGAAGGCTGAGAGTTTCTTAGGCAATGGATTGGCGATTTAAAGCGTTGTTGTGCAGGACTTGTAGGTGAGGGCAGTCGGTGACCACCAGAGGGACATGATCATTGACCTATGACCTTTGTGTACCAAGATGTTGCTTTAGGACAGCACTTATTAATCTTTTGTTTTATGTGGACCCCTTTGAATCACGGGTGGATGCTCGAGACCCCCGTCAAAGCCATTTCTACGAATTGACCCTAAATAAATACACCAAACTAAAAAACCAAGCATTCACCAAGTAAACATGCAAATTATGATTTTTTTGTATTAATTTACAAACAAAGCAATATACACAAATCGATATTTTCAGGTAAAAATTTGAGTTTTTCAAAATGTGGTTCTATTTCTACTAGACAAAGCACTAGGCTAGACTTTAACATCACTTTGTCTTTTTATGTTCCTAATGAACCTTCTCTTTTTTCCCCCCCACATCCTAGTGCTTCAGTTGAGGCCTAAAATCTCCCTTACTGCAGTTTGCTATTCTTGAGCTGCTCCCACAAATCAAGTTAAGGATACCAATTTGATTTTTACCCTTCAATTTCAGATTCTATAACATTTACAAAGCGTTTTAAAATTACATTTTGCTTTTTACTTTATTAATCTACTTATATTATTTAGTTCCCTAAACAGTCACGAACCCCTTGCTGTAGGATATTCGCTCAGCTTTTAGGCTCCCACGATCCTGTGGTTGTTACACTTTTGAGAACGACGTTCCCTTTGGTTGAAATGTTTTGTTTACTGGAGACACCCTATTTTACTTGTTTAAGGCAGAAGATTTCCCGGAGTGGGTTGCTGAGGCGGTCTGTGGGTTTGCAGAATATTACTGCCCGGATATGTTCCGTCTTTTATGGTGATGGAGGTGTCCAATAAATCAATTGGGCGTGTATGTGTTTGAAGTTGACCAATGAAATTCCTTGTAGTTTTTATGATGCCAGTAAAGGCAATGCTCATTTGCAGTCCACATTAGTAGTATAATAACATCAATGTAACAGTAAAATTAGAGGTCAGGTGTGGCAGGTAGCCGACAAGGGTCAAGCTACCTTACATGGCACACTCCCTGATTTTGTTAAGGAGGCTGACATCTAGTTATTTTTTAGATGAAAGCAGCTGGTCCTGTTCACGAATGACTGGATTGTCGCTCTTTGGACATGGAACTCCTGTGCCAGGACACATTGCTCAAATAAGGTCAGACATGGTCTTCAAACAGAACCTGACCTCTGAGGGTGTGCCGAAGTCCCAGAAGAGTAAACGCAGAGTATCTGTTTAACCCTATTTGTAACATTCTGCCAGATACAGGTCAGATGTATCCTATAGTAAGATGAATCTGCCCTGTGTCCTAGTTTCTCAGACCCTCTGGGTGCAAATGGGGTAATTCAGTGGGTTGGAGCACATGTAGCTGAGAATCTGCCAACAATTTGTCACTAAACACACATTTTTAAAGCACCCAAATATTCACCACCCAAACGTGAACTGGATTCCAGCCCACATTAAACTGGTGTGATATTTTTTGGGGTGTCCATATGGACTAGACCAGTTTCATACTTCCGGGGCCCTATCAACTAGGCTATCGTGACTCCTTTGGATGGTGACAAAGAATGCATTGAATACAATTTAGTTAGAGGCGTCTTACTTCCCCAGCTGTTCTTTAAGGTCAGAGGTTAAACGGGGGTACTGCTGGAAAAAAAAATTACACTGATATTTGGTATGCTCTTTATGTAGGTAGAATCTTTATGTGCCGATCGCTGTTGAAATGTTCATATGGCAAGGCACCCCAGAAACCTGGACCAATCTTTGGCTAGATGGATCATTTCCCAGGAGCAAGTAGGGAATGAACTTTAGGGTTAGTATCCAGTTTTTCTTTAGAAAATATTTCCACCCTGGATTGTCCCAGAGAGGCCGTCAAACTTCTTTCAAAGAAAATATCTTTCAGTCGTTTTTGTCCAGCTGGCTGACAAAGTCTTTGTGGCTCCGGGGCAGCGCTCTTCTGTGAGAAGACCTCCTCACAGACTTCAGTCAACTTGGCTTCGTTTCATGTAATCCTCATTCGGGGTTAGCTCTCAGTGGAAGAAGAAGAAGCTAAGCAGATCAGAGCATCGAGTTTCCTCCAGGGTTCTAGGCTTGTCCTCATCCCTGGGTAAGACCGTAGCTTACAGAGTTTTTATCCTGGGCCGGTGTACATCTGTGCTGGTGCAGTAAAGGTATTCCCTAAGTCACAACTACACTGGGGCTTGGAGTCCGCATTCCCACGTTCAATCAAGTTGTGTTGTGAGGGTCAAAAATCATAACCCCGACTGCAAAGGCTTTCACATGGGTTGGGCAGTACAGGCGCAATTGGTCAAAATATAGTCTGACGGTATCAGGGGCCTTCAACGGATAGCACAAGGTGAGGATTGTACGCAACACTAGTCGTACACCCTGAGCAGGGGGGATCTGTAGCAAGGCTGATCTGGGAGCAGCTCTGCTCGGATTGTTCTGTCAGTTTAGGCCAGTCGTTTGTTCTGAGTGAGGGATCAGGGTTGAAAGTGATATATATTTCAGCCTTAAACCAAACCAGTGAACTGCTATGGGATCTGCAAGGCGCCACCCAGGGCAGAAGCCTCAAAGGTCAAAAGATGCAGGAATGGCCTTATGCTTTGCATGAAACTCCTACCTTATGCATGCAGTATGCCCTTGCAAAGGGTACCATACTTACAGTATCTGTTCTCCAGACACATAATACAGTGCATTGTGTAGAGGAAAGTGAAGGGCCCAGTTAGTGGGGAGTGAATAGATTTTATATGTTGAGAATTGGTGAACTCTGTCACCAGGAGGTACAGGTAAAAAGGACTGTCCCCCTTGTTAGATTCTCAAGTGTCCCTAGAGCCAGGTACTGGGGGGGCAGTTCAGCTGTCGCTCCATCATATGTGGGCGTACTCTCTCAGCGACTTCCTGGCCAGCAAACCCTGGTGCTTTGCTAGTGGACTTATAATACTCTTGTGCACTCTCATCGACTTGCAGACTGCCAAGAACAATGAGGGGCAACATAGGACAGGCTGGAAAAATGTTAAAAGGGCAGCAAATCATAGTGTTTCGCATCATGTAAGGACCTTCAGCCTTAAACCCGGTCACTGTACCGGAGTGATTGTTAGTCCAATTTGTTAGAGAAGACAGATGTGCTATCTTACGAGGTTAAGTGCATACTCGCGAAGAGATGTCCATCAAAGAGCTCTCTTGAAAAAAATGAACTTGCCCTCGGGCAAAGTGGCGGTAGAAAGAGAAATGAATTAAGGACTAGGGACAGAGGCAAAGGAAAGCACATGGAGGTGAAAGAGGATCACATCTAGGAGGAGGTGAAAGAGGATCACATCTAGGAGGGCTATCTGTGACATCGAAATCTATGTGCTAGGCAAAGCTAAACTGGACATTTTATGAATAGCTAAATGCAAAAATATACAAGGCATAGGACTGAAACTAACATTTCAACTAATACGAAACTGAAGTCATAGAAAGGGTATCCATAAAAAAAAGTTCAAATGAAGTGCTTCTAAAATGGCCACCTTGCCCATCCATGTTACCTGCATCCAAAGAGAGAGAGAGAGAGAATGAGCATGCAAACATGGAGGCTTCCGGTGCCAACCTGTCTGAGAGGTGCCTTTGGTTCTGGAATTCAACAGATTATTTTTAAGGCATATTAATAGGGTACACGAAGAGGTTTAGATCAAAAGGGGCTAAAAGAATAGTACAGCAGGTCCACTGAAACCCTAAAGTAGCAGCTGGAATACTTGCAAAAGCTTTAGCTACTGACAATCATTTGAGCTGCCTTTCAACCCATCACTATTTTGCCCTCTATGCCTCCCCAGAGAGAATTCCTCCCTAATCAGTCTTGGTCCTGCTTCGGTTGGATCAGCCCTATCAGAATTGACATTCCAGGTTCCCTTTGGATAGGAACCCAAGCAACCCCAGACCAGTTTGAACTTAATTGGGTCCCATCAGTGAGGTGCAACGTGTGGCACAACATGCACTGGACCCATGCCTGGACATAACCTCCTTCTTGTTTATGTATGTATCTATGTAGGCATGAATTAATTTTTTTGTGGGGTTTTTTTGTGTGCTGTTAATAACCCTTAGTTTACTTTAAAGCGCAAAGTACTTATGGGTAATGTCCAATTTGAAGAATAAGTGATCTAGAGATAGAAGGCATCCATTCAGGCAACGTGTGTGCCCTTATTGATGTTTTTTAGTCGTTGGTTCCTAAAAGTTCTAAAGGACCATTTAAAGAGCAACTTTAAGTAGTTCACTTTTTTATGAGTTTTCTGAAGCAGATGTGATTTGTTTTAGATCTCATTGTGAGGCTGACAACATTCCAAAGTGTTGGACCTTGTATTCCTAGCCATCTGTCTCAGTGTTTTATACACTTGAAGAAATGATGCAGGTTCAAGTTAGCAGATATGCAAATGTATTCGTTTGTTTTCCTTGTAAGCTTTCTGGATGGCACAGAGAACCTTGAGTTTGAGCCCGTTATTCGACTTGTAGCTAATGAGGTGCTTTAATGCCCCCCCCTCCCACTTACGTACATTTATCACATTGAGGCTGCTTGGTTTTGTAATCTGCATAGCCTAGCAGCCTGTGTGGAGGCCTGTGTAAATGATATTGAAGTATTCCAGGATGAACATTTTGAGGGCTCTGTTCTGTTACACTCAGAATTCACTTTGGAGTAGTGGGAGTATTTTGCAGAGTAGGAAGAGCTTGACATTGATCTCTGTCACCGCTTTGTTAGTTTTTGAGGAGAATGACAATTCTGAGACGTAGAGTAACCTCTAGTTCCTGGCTTCGGGAGTGGTGGAAGGTTTGGCCCCAAAACCTGAAAGCCAGATGGTAGTGAGAGAGGCTCACTTTTTTTTTACCATAACTATGATCCCAGTTTTGGTTCTGTTCAAGCAGGGTAGATTTTCTTTAACTAGTGGGGGCATGTTCCAAGTGCGAGACAATGTAAGTATTGTTGTCATGCTATAAGTGAATTTGGGTGTTCTATACATTCATTTGTAAGTCCACTTGATAGTAGTTAAGAGACTGAGCTTGGGGGTATACATAGATATTGAATAAGAGGCAGTAAAGGTATGACCTTTGGGGGACACCACAAGGTACATTGCTAGTGTAAAATGCAGCTGTTCCCATTCTGACTCTTTAACTACAGTTGGATGAGACCATTTGGATTTTGTATAGGGTGGTACCCATTGTTCTGCTGTATTTTCCCATTTTTCTAGCACAAAATTGTGCTCAGCAGTGTCCTATCCCATTGACAGAAGGACCAGGCACACCGTGGAACCTTCTCAGAAATCTGGCACCATCTGAAGTGCCATCTTATCCAAAGAATCACTAAGTCAGTTCAAAAAGTGATGGGTGGAATTCATGAATTATTTTCAGCCATTGGTAATCATTTTGGCCAGCAATCCGGTCCATCATTTTCTAGCTCGTTTTTGCTATTAAATTGGCTTAAAGGATTTTGCTGAAGGGTTTTTGGGAGCATCTGGACCGAACCCCAAATCCCTACAAATGAAAATGTAATTCATGAGCAGATCCTTCAATTGTATGTGAACTGCACATCCTATGATCAGATCCCGACCAAAGCCAAGCCTGCTTTTTCTCTGAAGCCGTGCCTCTTTGGTTTACTTTTTAGAACTAGAACCAAATACATATTTCCTCCCCACTCATCTGAAACTAAACTTGTTCCTCTTAACCAGAACCAAACTTTGCAAAGCGGATCTGATATTGGCGGAGAAAATTCCTATACATTCTGCATCTTTCTAAGATGGTTCCTCCCTCAAGCAGTGAGTGGTGTTTGCCTTGTTTTGTTATTTGGTGAGATGGTTCTTCTGGGTATGCCTGGTCTCTGCCCTGTTTCAATTTTGACTCAGATGTTACTTCGGTGGTGCCTGGTGTCTCTTCTGATTTTTCCTGTAATGGTTTCTCAGGCGCTATTCAGTTTCTGACCTGTCCTTATTCTTTACAAGGTGCTCCCTCAAAGTTGCTGGTGACACAAGGACTCCTTAAAGTCTGCCCCCTTTCTCCTTTACATATTCTCTTTGAGATTCTAGCTCCACATCACCCTGGCGGCTTAGTTTTGGTCGATTAACTAAACAATGAGCAATTATTGCATTCTATAAAAAGAGTCTCGGTATTATTAAATTCAAGAGTTGTTTTAAGCAGACAATGACTCACATCGCAAGTTCTCCTTGATTATTTGCTCAACAGGACATGAGGATATGTCGGATGTAATCTCATAGAATCCGTTACAAATCAGTTACCTTCTGACCTCTGAGACTTCTGACCATCACCAGCCATTCTCTGTACTGCAGGTGCAGAAGTTTCCACAACTAACGTGGCCGGCAGCACAGTAAAGTGCTGCAACTTGGGCAGATTAAATTTTGCTCCACAACATTCAAGCACCAGGCACAGTAGCCCAAAGTTCTCCTTGTTCAAGGGCAGATGTACTCCCAATTAGGCAAAAAGAATATCCTCATTAGCAAAGTGCAAGGGACACTTGAGCAGTCTGTCGCCTGGATTTGCAGTATCATTTAGGAATGCTGTCTCCTTATAAGTACGCGTTACTCGTTCAATGTGTCCCCCTGGAGTGGAGGCATTAATGTGCAGGGATTACTAAGCATGATAGCTGCCACTTGGTCCCTTTAGATACTCAGGGAGACCACCCACTCCTGGAAGATAGCCCTGCAGGCCGAAAGATTCTTTGCAGATGTAACGCAGTGTGTGAAAATGCTCCATGTCTGTCTGTCTGTCATAACAGCACCACATTTCTGGTGTTCTAATTCCACCTTACATTTCCTTAGTCAATGTCCAATGTCAACCACTTTTTTTATCTGTCTCATATAGTTCTTTAAGGAGAGTCCAGTCTCTGCCATTTTATTACTGTCTTAGATGGTTCTTTGAGATGTTCCATGTCTCTGCCTCAATTTTTAAATTCTGGTTCAGAGAGCTCCTCACACTGTGCTGTGTCTCCTGTGCTGTCTGGTGCCGCAGGTTTGATTCTGGATAAGATGGTTCCTCATGTGGAGTCTGGTCTCTGCAGTTCTAATTCTGGCTCAGACCATTCCTCGCGCTGTGCCAGATCTCTGCAGTTCTAATTCTGAAATGGTTCCCCGTATTGTGCCTGCCTCTGTAGTTCTAATTCTGACTGAGATGGTTCTCCGGGTGATATTCAGTGCCCATAATTCAGATTCACACTGGGATGGTTACTCTTTTGGGACCACAACTCTCCAGTTCTGACTCTACCTTAGGAACCATCTCAATCAGTATCCAGTCTACGCCGTTCGAGGTCTGGAAAAGATGGTTCCATAAGTGGTTTCCCATCTCTGTACTTTGGATTCCGGCTCTGCATGTCTCTCGGGTGGTTCATAGTTGCACCTTTCCCTTTTTCTGGTTCAGATATTCCTTAAGTTGTATCCAGTCTCTGCCAGCTTTGACGGTCCCTTTAATGGCTCCTGATGTCTTCTACTCCGATTCTTCCAAAGATATTTCCTTAGACAGAGCCCCCTCTTTGCTCTTGAGGTCTGGATGAGATGTTTCTTTAGGTGTTGCCAAGTCTTTTGGTTCCAAGTCTAGAAGAGAAACTTCTTCCCTCTTTGCGGTTCCTAATCTAGATGAGGTGGTACCCAGTCTCTGCCATTTTTCTGTTTTTTCTAGCTCCTTGTAATGTCCAGTCCCTGCAGTTCATGTTCTTGCTGAAATGGTTCCTCATTCAAATGACTGGCCATTGAGGTTCTGAATCTGAGATGTTCTATAAGCAGTGTCCCCATCTCTGTTGCTTTGCGACTTCTTCGAACAATTCATCAGAAGGAGGCAGTCGCAGCTGTTCTTTTTTTCTTTTTTTACTGAGATGGTTCCTCAGATGATGGCTGATCTCTGCCTTCTTTCTTAATCTTACTGAGGGGGTTCTTTTTATGGTATATGTCTCTGAAGTTTTCTCATTCCTACTGAGGTGTTTGTCACTGAGTCATCTGGTAACCTTGAGTGTGCTGCAAACGCTCCTGTGCCTTTGACCACATGGTAGATTTGACTTTAATTACAATTCATACTGCACACAAAGATACCTCAAGTTTTTTAGGTGAATTTCTTCCTCGAAAACCTTTTCACTTCTACTACAAATGTGGTAATGTTACTTCTCCATCATGTTAAAATACACCTATCAAGTAAATAAATCTGAGCAGTGCCTTACCCGGTTACATATAACCATGACAGAGACCGTAAAAACATAGACTCTAAAAGATAGTTAATATTATGACATCCCTTCAACAGTCCAAAATACATCCATTCCTCTTCTCACTTTTGTATGTGTTGATTGGTTTATTATTCTAAACCTGATCTCAGGGCAGTTAGTGACAATAGCTTGGTGAAGCTTGACAATGGGTTACGTGCACATCGACGTTTTTGTGGGGCAATATGTGCTAAATATTTTGCAGGTCGATGTGTTTGTAGACTTTCTTAAAATCTGTTTTCCCGTGCCACCAAACAAATGTTGTTAAACGTTGGCATAATGGGGATTAGTGTATTTCACGCAGGGCACTCCTACCCGTAGAAACTGTACACTGGGCCCAGATGTGCGTGGGGTCCAGAGGCTCAATAACCTAGATGGTACACAAATAAAGCAAGCCCATTGTCTGCTCATGCCATTCATGAGTGCAGAAAAATTAGGCCTGTTGTAAATCTGCCTACATGTTAAGTACTTTCTCTCAGGACTTCCCTGAGTTTACCCTATTTATGTGCAATCCTATGTAGTGGTGTACGGACCCCTTCTCCTTGACTCTTATGTCCATTCAGAAAAGGCCACTAAAACAGAAAATGAAACTGTACATTCCCAGTGTGCACCTGAAGATTACAGGGTCAGTGGACATGGTCAGGGCACAGTCCGTATCAGTTCTTCCTTCAAAGGGCTCCTGAGTGCAAGATAATGGAGCTTAATGGTACCAAGGGATAAAGCTAGAGGCGATGAGGGGAAGCCATCCATAGTTAGAATTCGTTATGTGAGATCCGTTCCCAACCCATGCATTATAAATACTCTAGCATGCACATTTTGATCACAGACATGCATTAAATTCACAAATCACGTAGGTATATGAATGTTTCCAATTCACCCACCTGGCTCAGTACTGCGCAGCACTCCCAGGTCAAAAGCCACCACATGTAGAAGGAAGGATTATTCTGGGTCATTGGGGGAGCCATTACGTGAAAAACAAAGGGCTTGTGTCAGAGCTCTGCTCGCAATTTCTGTTGCGGAACCCAGGGAACCTCTCCTACAGCTATTGTGAAGATACACATGCCGGCCATGCGGACATGGCTTTGAAATTTGCTTAACAAATTTCAAATTAAAATGACCTTTAATATGTCCACAAAAACCCACCTCACTGAGAGCAATTTTGTACTTTTATGCCTTAATGGGAAGCTCTATCTTTCTAATCCTGAATCTCTATCTTTCTAATCCTGCGAAGAACTGGCCTGCAGTGTTCATGTTGGCGGGCTTCCCAGTGTGGGCCATATAGTGGAGTACAGCCAGGATCTGGCAGCAAAGATATGCTCATCCTCCTTAGCACCATGGTCTTCGGGCTGGACAGATAGGTGCAGTGTATAATGATACCAGGAGGCAAGGCGCATTGTCCTGAAGTTTATTCTTGACACCCGGAGAACAGCAGCTACACTCCAAGGGCTCCAAAGCTAATAGACTCAGGCAGCAATATTGGAAGAAGGCCAATGTGATCCCAAATCAAAACACACTTAACAAGCACGCAGAATCCACATTACAGGCATCAGCGCATGCCGAATTTGTCCGTACACATTGCTCCTTCATTACACTTAAGACCAAAAATAGTATGAACAATTACAGAGAACCAACAACAGAAAAAAATAGTGATAACACAAGAACATAAAAAACAATTATACAAATTTCGGAGAACAGAAACAAGTGCATCACTCAATAAAATACTCATTGAACATTTTTGGGACTGATAGCCGTAAGTTTTCTCCAATTTGGTGAACTCCAACAGACTGCTCACCTGCTCCAGAAACACTTGCATCAGAACTCGGTTCTCCACCTACGGTGACTAAATCATCCTGACAAAAATCAGCTTCAGGCACACCCTCCCACATCTTCCAGCCATCACCATAGGACATCACAAATCTCTGCATGCTCCTCCCAATCTTATCACCAGAACATCTAGAAAACTTGCTAGAGCACCACACCCTACCATCACTCAGCTTAGTAAATTAGAAATGCATTGGAATCTACAATGTTTTACCACACAAAACGTGGGCCATTTAAAAAAAAAAAAAATAATCCAATAGGGCAATCATATATTTAGACACACTTCCCTTCCAGAAAAGGGACCTAAATATCAATCGCCAAAGACTCCCAAGGTGAATCAGGATGTGGTATGGGGATCAATGGGGTTGAAAGAGAACTTACGACTTGTCTGCACCGGGGCACTCATGGAATGGACATACAAACCTGCCACACATTATGGTCCATTCTGAGGATGAACTCAGAACTCCACCAGTATTCCCTGAAGTGCTCCATTCCCCAGATGTACGATAGCATTTCTCGTTTGGTGACAGAGTAATGCCCCTCAGTGAGAGAGAGAAAACGCGCGCGCGAGAGAGAGGGCGTAAAGCAAAAGATACACTGCATTACCATCCAGTTCACCTTGTGATAACATAGTTCGAAGACTTCTCCCACCGGCATCCTTGGCCAACACTCTCATAGCATCAGGATAAAAACCCTGAAGCAGTGTTGCCTTGCACATATCTTCTCCAATTCACTCAAAGGCAATCTTGAAGAATAGGACTCTACTCAAACATTTATTATTGTTTTAACAGTAGTACTCATAAATGAGTTTTACTGAGGAAGCCTTGTACAAATCTTCCATAAAATTCTGACTGCCCAAAGAAGAATCGTACACCATCCTTGGGCTGCAGCATCCACCAATTTGTTTCTTGGGCATGATCCCTTCCTCACTTACCTCATGTCCCAAGTAGGAAACAGATTGCATAGTAAATTTACATTCTGCAGTTATGCCTTTTTCCCTGTTAATCACAACACCTTCCTTAACCATGCATCATGCTCTTGCCTTGTCTATGACAGATTTCATCTTGAAAAAACCAATGCCCTTACAATTTCGTAGCAACGAGTACATGAGTCTTTGAAATGCAGCTGCTAAAGAGGTCAAACCAAAGCAAATGCAGACCAATGATAGCATCATAAGGGTGTATTGAAAGTAGCTAAACTTTTGCTGTTTTACTGTAAAGGTACCTGGTGATACGTTGAGACTCAGTCGATGGTGGAAAATGACTTCACCTCTTTGGTCATGGCCAGAAGCTCATGAATCTTAGGTGATGGAAATGTATCAATTAAAATATTTTTTATTCAACTCTCTTAAATCTATGCACAATCTAATGTTGCCATTGGCCTGTCTGGCCACAACCAAAGAGAAAGCCATTCTGTAGTTTCCACAACTTCAAGGATGCTGGCTTTTTTCAGTTTTCCAGTTCCCTTTCAACGTTCTGCTTAATGCTTATCAGAATATTTCTTGGCTTGAGAGCAACTGCTGTTGCTACTTCATTAAATGTTGAATTGTTTGAGAACCCTATCAATCTTCGAACTGCTCCCAAATGCATTATTCGCAAATCCTTCATCAACTCTCATGAGCAAAACTTGATCACTGCTATTCGGATCCAAAGTAATGTCAAATAATTATGCGCAAGCCATTCAAGAACAGTTAATCCATTTTTTGCTTATGCAGTCTCCTCTGGACCTTTCTTTCTATGACTTCAAAAGAAGTCCCATGTCTCTGTAGTGTAATCAGTTCACCAGTGAAACTTTCAGGATGTATATTGAGACTCTAATTCGTTCCCAATCACATCCTTAAATTTCTCCTCCCACATTGTCCTGTCAGTTACAGTAAACGGTGAGCCCAAGTCCGTCACAATACTGAGAAGTACACCACCAATTTTCATCTCATAAATTGACTTGTCTCTGGAATTATGATTGAAACTTAATACATCGTCATTAATACTCAGGTCATCACCACTATTGACTCCATCACAACCAGAAGAATCATTCTCAGAATTTCCTGCATCATATTTAACTTTTCTCCCCAGTAGACTTTTATTAAGTATTTCAAGTGGGTTAACGTGGAAGAGGTGCTCAATTGTGCAGCATTAAGAATATTCTGTCATATTTCACACATTAACATTTATCAAGATTCGCAGGAGCTATTATACTCAATATATTTCAGCTAGCAATGTATCATGAATCCAGAGAAACAAAAAGGAAACCGAAAAACCAACAGGATGACAGAATAAGGTATCTTGCCTATATTGTCAACTCAGAAATCTTGTAACATGCTTATGGGTTACAATATGTAAATAATACTATATCACAATTGCATAATGGTATCCAGTCAACTTAGTGTTTGGGCCTTATCTGACCATGTCTGGTCCTTCTATACAAATAGTCCAAATTCATATATTTCATAATAACATAGTATTGCACCCAGTTCAGGGTGAGCCAGGTATCTGACTTCACTTCAATCTCATCGAAATATACACCCCACATTGTATATCTAGCACCCTACCCTCCCTTACTTTGTGGACCAGAGATCATAGCTATCTCTGCGTGTGCCCATATCCTTACATCATTCAACCAGTCAAGAACCAATGGTGTTGATATTGCTTTCTGATGCAATTGCAAAGCGTCCTACGCAATTTAAATCTATACATTTACACACAGTTTTTGTTTTCTTCGATCAGGTCAGTACCCCCAGTCAACATATCCACACGTCTTGTGGTCTGAATCTACCCGTCAACTCAGTCAGACAGGTGAAGACTTCTTCCTAATAGCGTGAAATCACTGCACAGTGCATTCCATGTTTACAAAGTCACCTTTCTTAGGGGCGCGTCTGGAGCACCTGTTTGATGCTTCTGGGTATATTCAGTTGATTTGTTTCGGTGTGAGGTAAGTGTGGTGCATGTCACTGGATTGTGCATATTTGAATCTAGAATATCGACTTTACGCTCCCCAGACATCCCTGCAGCATATTTCACTGGGGAAGCTATGTGTCTCCTTCTGCACACTCTTGCAAAATCTCCCGCTACCTCACCATTGAAACACTTTTCTTTTTAATCGAGACAAGATTTCTCACTGTCCAAATGTTATTTATTTCCACATTTGCAACAGCTCGTTCTCATTTTTCTGGACTTGGTGAATTTGTTCCCTGAAAATCCACTATCCGTGTCTTTATTCTTCTTAGAAAGTTTCCCTTGTGAAATAATATTGACTTACTCGTTACCTACTATTCTACCTTTGCACATTGTGTTAAAAGTTCTGCTCTTTTAATTATAGGAATACTATTCTTTAAAGAAGAGTCTCCATTGACTCACAGTCTCGCTCTATGTAAGCATTATTTGAGTGCATAGCAATTCGGCCCCTAATCAATTTGTCGTGCAACAGACTACACTTACAGGTGATCTCCAGTTGTTTCCGAGTGGAAACCTGTTCCTCCGCAGACTCTGAAAGACCCAATATCCGCTGAAAAAATGTGTCTGTCTGTGGCAACTCCCACAGAAACCATAAAAAGTGCACAATCATTTAAAGCTTTCTTAAAACTATTTGTCTGTTCTGCAGGTCTTCTGTTTTATCCATGTGGTTGTACAGTCTGAGAACTTCCAGTCCTATGATGTGCAAAAGTATTTTCTTTTTTCTTAACGGGAGTGAAGTGAATTCTTTATTCTCTAAGCTGGAATTATAGCTAATAAAATGCTCTCTGCACTCCTCCCATTTCATTATCGGTTCCCCGGGGACAGGCAGAAATGCGTGGAGAGCTGTCACCATAAAGGTCTCTGCAGAACTTCCAGTTATGCAAGCACTGGCAATGCCAACAGGTCTGGCCTGTAAGGAAGGTTGTACTTGTATGGTAATATAAAGCATCAGAGATAACTAGCATGGGCCTACATATAAACACATTTGTTTAGAAACAAAGAACTGTCGAATAGTATTGGTGTAGGTTAAAAGGTCAGATGATAGTTACACTGTCAAGCCAGACCTAAAAACCCATGTAGGTTAATGACTGCCCTCTTCCTATCTGTGCTGGCTGCTGCTGAAAAAAGCAACATAAATGATCTAGTTGTTTAAGACACTTTAATAGCATTCCAGTGTCATGTGTGGCCCCTAAGAGTTCAATCTTAGGCAACTGCCTAAATAAACAAAATAATTACAGCTGCATGGAGGCCAAGCACCTTTTTTGGTGGAAGTACACATCTTCTGCCCAATCAAAACATGTACTCCTGGCTTCCAACATGTGGGCCGTTTAAAGGCCGTCTCTGGAGATGCGCACATAATTGTCTGGCGGCAGCTGCTCGGTCAAGCCAGACCATAAAAACAAAATGGAGCTTACTTCAGATGAGCAGAGTTGCAGTCCGGTCCAGCAAACAGCACAAGGAGCTATAGACATCTAGCACAAATGATTGGTATACCCACTATGAAATTCTGTTGTTCAGAATGCAACTATGGATAATAAAACTGAATATAAGACCAACAAGTCGGCTTTAAAGATCTGATTTCTAAGTGTGCAATGATAAACTAGAAGGCTGCTGGGGTAATGCACCATAACCTGAGTGAGGACACTTGAATGCCGACATTGTAATCTTTCCTGTAGCAGCATTGAGGATGGTGTGTTACAATTCCTCCCTGGAGTGACATGTTGCAGGTGCATTCAGGAGACTTGCTTTGCACTAGCACATCAGCTGGACAGCCATATGAATTGACCATTGCGGTAATTGGCTGACCTCCAGTCGGATGACATCTTTGCAGATTCCAAGTCCTTTTTAGGTCTCGCGACCTGCGTTGCACTGCGCAGAAGTGCTCGCAGGCGAGAGTCCTTTTGTCCGGGGTTCAGAAATGGACCCTGGAAATGAACACGCTCGTGCGTGTGATTTTACTTTTGCGGCCTGCTATTGGCCTTTGCCTGCGTGTTTGTTTTAAAGATAGCACACAATAGGCCAGAGGCGGGCACATAGCTCCGCCCATGGCCTATTGGTGTCTATCACGCGCATTTCTGCCATATGGTTTCAATTATTGTGCCCAGACACGAGCGCGCGCACCACTCGTGGGCATGTGTTTTTTTTACAATAGCGATCGCGAAAGCGATCGCTCAGTGCCGCTTCTTTTCATTTACTTTTTGCTGTCCCTTTTCCTAGAGGTTGTGAGAGTTTGAGCTTCGGAGACTCCAATCACATCCCTCTTTCAAATAGAGGGAGACCTGAATTTACCTTCTCTATTCCGTGTTTAATTTAAAAGGGGTATCAGGCTATTTAAACCAGTAAAGGCGAATTCCCGCGCCTTTAAGTGGCTTGGCTTACACACTGATTAACTTCCTTCCTTCTGCAGCGTTCCATTTCTCTAGCACTTGTATTTTAACCTTGTTAAAAAAAAAAAAGGTATTTGGGCCTGGATAAATTATTCATCACTTTTTAATATTCATTTCCCCGATCTGAAATATCAAAAATTAATTTACTGAAATGGAAGTCAGTTGAAACGCTGAAATTCCATTCAAATCCTAGTGTTTTTTTTATACAGGAGGAGTATTGTGTGAATTAATTGAAGACTCATGAGCCTTATACAGTAAAGTACGCCGCACGAGTCCATGTTTTGGGCACTCAGATCACATAATAAAAGATCAGGTTTTCATTAGACTTTTAAACCTTGCCTCCATAGTCTGGCCTCTTTGCAGTTTTTATGAAGATGATAATGTTAAAAACAGTTACTAGTGTGAAGAATTGCTGTGATGTCGAGTTGCGCAACAGTTCTTGTGAGAGTGCAGGAAATATAGCAAGTAAAATGCTAGAGATGTATGCACTGCACATATAGGGTAACACGCTCTCTTCGAGAAGCGAGGTCAGTGGTAAATGCCTCCAAGGTTTTCACTGTTTTCCTTAATTTATTTGCTCTGGACCCAGTGAAAAAAACTAAACCGAGCAAATTCGCAAAAACAATTGTGAATTCGGAAAAACATAACTATCGGGCATGATCTTAGGATAGTGACTGGTTAACATAACTTTCGTCCCTAGTCCTCAGGACTAGCACTAAGGTTAACCATGGCAGCGAAAGTTATGAAAAGGAGACCCTTTTCTGTTAACCCCTTCGGTGCTCATGACGGAACGGTTCCGTCATGAGCCACGGTTGAGCTGTGCTCATGACGGAACCGTTCCGTCATGACCACGCCCGCGCAAGATTCCGTCAGCACAGCGGCGGAATCTGCGCAGCATGGAAGGGGTTAAAGGGGAGAGCCCTGGAGGCAAAAGAGGACTTTGCCTCGAGCGCAATAAACCTTATTTTTGCCAGCTATGTGCAAATGTGCAAATTCTAAATGTCATGGGTTCTATGCAGAAATGGTACCTTATTCAATACCATTACCGAATAACACTTTTTTTTGCTACACCATGTACGTGTAACCTATGCGGCTTGTGTCATCTAATTATTGAGTGGTCTGTGAATGAACATGGGTAGGAAAATTGTAAAACAGGATTTTTTTTCCTCTTGGAAGGTTTTTTCATCTCACATGTACCTAGTGACAATTCTAATACTGATACATTCTTCCACACTTTCCACACCACTCACACCTTAGATTGTAAAATGTGGGAACTACATTGAAAACTTGAGGGGATACTCATCAAATTGGTACTATTTCAGCATTCACCTTATTTGCAGTGTATTTCCTTGCAACTCCCCTGAGAAAGCCATCTTCTGCACATCTACTAAAAGCATTCAAGTGCAGAATGACTCCGGGCCTTGGTAATGCACCTAGATGTAAATGGCACCACTTCATATCCAATGCTTTTGGATTTGAACATTACCAGTAACTTAGGTAGGTGGACAACTACAACCTTTTCAGGTTTAAGGCAAAATATATTGGAAAAACAATCATTCACCACAAAGCCAATTTCTCTGGTCTTGACTGCTACCCTTTTGTCTTTATGTATGTTTGTTTTGTTCTGTGTTGGTTTTTGCAAAACTCTTTTGAAGGAAGCTGCTGGGCCCTCTTCATTTTAGGGAAAGTAAATATTGGCTCAAAAAGAACACGTGATTATATTAGACCCTGCCACTGAATGGAATCACCTTGTGCGCGCATGTGCTCATTATGAAAGGGCAGAATGCAGTCACTCAGTGATTTTAGCAAATTGCTGATGTGGGCTGACCTATTGCCTCATACTGTGAGCTGTGGTGGTCAGGAGAAAAATGTGAATATCACCCTTACTGAACAATGGAGGTACAGGGATGGCTGCAATCACATTATTATCAGACATATATTTTTAGTAAAATCAAAAGGTCCTCACTGAAGCTAGAACTAAGAAGTTTTAAGTGGCTCCAAATCATCTATAAATCAATAGAAAACACTGCCTAGGGGCATGGCCATGATGGTGGCTGAGTGTGTGTGTGTGTGTGTGTGTGTTGTGTGTGTGTGGTTGTGTGTGTGTGTGTGTGCATAGTTGTGTGTGCATAGTTGTGTGTGCATAGTTGTGTGTGCATAGTTGTGTGTGCATAGTTGTGTGTGTGGTTGTGTGGTTGTGTGTGTGGTTGTGTGGTTGTGTGTGTGGTTGTGTGTGTGGTTGTGTGTGGTTGTGTGTGGTTGTGTGTGGTGGTTGTGTGTGGTGGTTGTGTGTGGTGGTTGTGTGTGGTGGTTGTGTGTGGTGGTTGTGTGTGGTTGTGGGTGTGTGTGTGTAGTTGTGTGTGGTGGTTGTGTGTGCGTAGTTGTGTGTGTGTGTGGTGGTGTGTGCATGGTTGTGTGTGTGTGTTGTGTTTGTGGTTGTGTGGGTGTGTGTGTGTGGTTGAGTGTGTGTGTGTGGTTGTGTGTGTGGTTGTGTGATTACACATCACATAATTACACTGTATTCAATACAACATAAATTCACTCCACATACCACTCCGTACTACATAATTGCACGTCACCTAATTACTCTCTAGTTAATGCAAGATAAATACACTCCACACAATACCACTCTGTGCCACATAATAACACAACACATATTTACACTGTACTCAATGCAACATAAATACACACCTTTCACTCAAGTTCGTGCTATATATAAAAAAAAATTGCAGTGCAATAGGTATCACATTACTGAATCTTTGAGCTGCTATTAGTGTTGCATTTTTATTAGCAATGCCAACAGCTCAAACTTTAATAATGCGAGACCTATTGCATTGAAAATGCTTGTTTAGGTTTAGATTGACAGTGCACGTCACCATACCTTATGTGATCAACCTAAAAAAAGAGTTTCGAGCAGTACTACAGAGGGGCTTTGCCTCCACCCACATGCTGGTGAAAAGAAATGCTTGTTTTGATTAGGCAGGAGTTGTGTGCTTCCTGTAAAAAAAATGTTTCCCCTCCATGCTGCTGTAATTATTTTGTTTGTTTATCCAACTGCCTGAGCCAGCAATATGGCTTCTCAGGGAGGATTTACAAATCAATCAATCAGCATTAGTAGAGCGCGGCACTGTCACCACTGGGGGTATCTGGGCGCTGGGAGGAAACAGCGGAAAGAGGGAAGAAACCAGCAAAAAGAGGGCAAGTAAATGAGCAAGCAGAAAAGGCATAACAGAGGCAAAACAGAGCAGAAAACAAGCAGAAAACGCAAAACGGAGCAAAAGAGGACAAAACAGAGGGCAGAAAAATGAGCAGAAAAGGTCAAACAGAGGCAGAAAAACGAGCAGAAAGGCAAAACAGAGGGCAGAAAAACGAGCAGGAAGGCAAAACACAGCAGAAACCAGCGGAAAAAGCAAAACAGAGCATAAGAGGCCAACACAGAGGGTAGAAAAACAAACTGAAAAGGCAAAACAGAGCAGAAAACCAGTGAAAAAAGCAAAACGGAGCACAAGAGGGCAACACAGAGGGTAGAAAAACAAACAGAAAAGGCAAAACGGAGGGCAGAAACACAAGCAGAAAAAGGCAAAACAGAGGGCAGAAAAATGAGCAGAAAGACAAAGCAGAGGGCAGAAAAACAAGCAGAAAAGGCAAAACAGAGCAAGAAACGAGCACAGGAGGCACAAACAGTGGGCAACAGGTAGACAAGCACTAAAGGGAAGTGGACTGAGGGCATGTTGGACAGGAGAACTGTTACAGGGCGAGCTGGCATGAGAATCTGGGCTGCACTGTGGCCCCCATTAAGTAGGTTATGGGGGAGGGTGGGGTGCTGGGTGTCGAGGGTAGGAACCGGCAGGAGTAGGAAAGAAATGAACAGAAAGACAAAACAGAGGGCAGAAAAACAAGCAGAAAAGGCAAAACGGTAGAAAAAGAGCAGAAAAGGCAAAACAGAGCAAGAAACGAGCAGAGGAGGCACAAACAGAGGGCAGTACGTAGACAGGCAGCATAGGGTAGCGGACTGCGGGCAAGGTGGACAGGAGAACTGGTGCACAGGGAGCTAGCACGAGGACCTGCATGAAGTATCACACTTACAACAGGAGTGGGTTTAACTTTTCGGGGGCATACACTGCAATCTAGTGCTGTTAAAGTGTCTTATAAGTAGATAATTTATGGTGTTTATTATTCTCTGGTAGCAGCACATATGGGAGGAGAACAGTCATGAGGAATGCATTGCTATGTTCCTGTCCCCGCACCCACCCCTTTCCTTTCCATCATTAATTTAGACTTCAGAGTGCAGTTGTGTGTTTCGGAGCAGTATGGGGTGCCCAGGGCGACACTAATCTACATGCATTTTTAGGTCTGGGTTGACACCTCAGCTGTCACTCTACTTCATGTGATCAACTAAAAAGAGCTTTCAAAGAACTATTTGGAGATCGATTTAGGCTCCACCCACACGTTTGTTCCTATGAGTATTGCATTTACTTGGATTGAATTTGTGTGCTTCCACTAAAAGGAGCGCTTGAATTTGACTTTTTGGTTCGTGGCAAAGCTTATACTCAGTACCACAGAACTGAGTTGGTTATGGTGGCAAGGCAATGATCATGGCTATATGCCTGATCTGTTTATTATGAAATGTTACGATAAAGGCAGTAGGCTTTACATATTTACTGTAAAGAGCATATGTTAAAGTCAATAGGCATTTATGGTGGGCTAGGTATTTCTCTACATGAAATCCTACAGATATTATTTTGGTTCATGGAATTTTACAGATTAGCATAATAAGCAAGTATTTTGATATTGTTACCCCTGTTAACAAAGCATGGATATATATATAAGATTTGCTCAGTAAATACCCTTGCTAGGCCCCCAGAGTGGTAGGCCAGAATTGCTTATGGTGACAATCTAGAAGCCTGATTCGTGCACTGAGAAACAGTATGCCCAGTGCATTAGTTCTAATCTACTTATTATGAAAAGTTATGAGAACAGGCAGTAGGCTTAGCTTATTTATTGGAGAAAGTGTTTGGTAAAGCCAGTGGCCTTTAACAGCTAGCTTTAATCACATTATGTTACAGGTTCTAGATCGGTATTTTAGTAGGCAAGGGTTTTACTGTTGGTCACCCACTCTGACAAACCCTGGGTTTTTTACTGTGATGATTCTTGTTAGGCTGTATTGAGAGGGATTGTATATTGTTTTGCAAACTGTAATTGTGTACATATTTGTAATGTTGTAACTGTATGCCTGGTAGTTGCCAGTGCACACTTCTTCAGTAGGTCTTTGTTGAATGTAGTGTCAAGACAGTGTTAAAGTGTATAGGCCTTATCGGTTTACTGAGACCTGTTCTGTTTATAATGAAAAGTTGTGACAAAAGTGGTAGGCCTGCATTACTGTGAAAAGCAATTGTTAAGGGCAGTATGTGTAAATGGTGGAATGTTATTACACTGTGCTAAAGCCTCTAGGCAGATATTTTGTTATACAGAATTCTACAGTTTACTGTAGTAGGCAAGGGCTTTGGTGTAGGTGACGCACCTGAACAAACCATGTGGATAAAAGATTTGCACTATGGCAATTTTTATTAGGCCCTATTGTTTTGACAACTGTAATTTTGTAAATATTTGTAATTGTATTATAGTATACCTGATTGGTGCCTTGTGGTAAGGTGTATGCCCAATTCAAGAGGTCTGGGTTGCTTATGGTGACAAAGCAATAATAAAGGTTCTAGGGCTGACTGTTTATAATGAAACGTTATCATAAAGGCAATAGGCCTGGCACATGGTTGTGAAAAGCATATCTTAAAGTCAATAGTCATTTAAGGGTGTCTTGTTATTGCTCGATATTAAAGTCTACAGACATGTATTTTGTTACATGGAATCTCACAGTTTAATGCCATAGACAAGGGTTTTTGTGCTCGTTACCCCTCTGATGAACCATGGATATAGAAGATTTGCACTGCGAACATTCTTTGTTAGGCCTTCTTAGGAGAGATAGTATTTTGCTTTGCTAACTATACTTTTGTAGTTTTATTATTGAATGCCTGATGGTTGCCGTGTGGGAAAGTTTAAGCTGAAAACATAAGGTATGAGTTGGTTATGGTGACTGAATAATGATAACGGGTAAGACTTGATTGATTAACTAGGAAAAGAAATGTCAGATGACATAAGCCTGATCTGTTTATTATGAGACGTCACAATAAATTCAGCAGACCTCGCATATTGATTGTGAAAAGCATAAGTTGAAGTTAACAGACATTTACGGGTGGATTGGTATTACTCTGTATTAAAGTCTTCAGCTAGGTGTGTTGTTACATTAAATCTCTTCGATTACCTTTGCAGGGAAGGATTTTGGTGTTGGTTGCCTTCCACCCAATACCCAACCCCAACCCAACAAACCCTAGGGGTAGTAGATTTGCACTGTGATAATTCTTGCTAGAATCTCTTTAAAAAACACTAACAGGCGCTTAGCTGTCTGCCAGGATCTTGTGATAAAAAATAATTAAATAATACATGCACTCTCCTTGGTCTGCCAAGGGCCACTTACACTGTGCTTCATCCATGACAGCATACTGCATAAGGTAATGGTGCAGTCCACGTAAGTCATTGGCTCTCTCAACAATGTCATTTTCTGATGACATGTGCATAGCCATCTGAAACTGAGTGCTCTTCATTGTCAGGCTGGTTGGCCAGTCCTGTAGTTTTATTATTTTATAGTTCCTCTTTCATTTCGTTGCTTCTGCTGCTCCTCTTTTTATTTAAATTTTCCTTAAGGGGGATACTACACCTCTCCAGGCATTGCTAATTGATCAATTGCTTGTTGCTCATTTCTCTTGCTGTTCGCAGCATCCCACATGACCAATTCCTCTAAACCAGGTAAAAATTATAGAATGCTAGTGTGTCATTGTTTTACTATTCCAATATTGCCAAAATATTGATATTAAACGTGGGAGTGAATTGATGAGTGGATGCATGAGTGCAAACATGAGTGACACAGTGCATGTTTGACTTATGAGTTCCTAAACCCGTCAGTAAAACAAAAGTCACTTTCATTGGTAAGCCAGACCTATTCGCATTGCTAGTGTTTTTTTTTTTAAATAGTAACCACTGCTACAGTGGGATTATTGCTAGACCCATTACAAGCAGAATGGCGATTGCAATTAGCACTTGTTGACACAACAAGTGATGGCACTCCTTGTGCGAATTCTACTAGTCGGAATTAGCATAATCTATTCTACGCGAGGTCATAAATTGACTCCAAAATTGTAGCATTTAATTATAGCAGGAGGCAAGGGGAACACCTATAACTTTATGGATAAGGCCCAAAAAAGAGCAGCTGCACTCCATTACCACTCAAGCTACAGACTAAAGCAAAAATTGCTGAAGGACGCCACTTTGATCTCAGATCAAGCGCACATATAAGCGTGCACGCATGCTCACACTACCTTACAGGCACCAGCAAATGCAGAATGTGACATTACAGGGAGGGTGTTCTCTGAGATCCCAGTGAACATCTGATGGCTGACCTGCTCCTTTTCCAGCCGCTCAGCCTCAGCTGCCATTTTACCCATCAAAGGTCCATTGTTGCAGTGTACTGAGGCACGCGTTGCCTTTAAAACCACCGACCTACGCAACATATCACAGCAATAGTGAGGGTCAGACATGCTTGGGCTGTCTTGGCATGCGGCCCCTTGTAAGCCTTTCTGTGTGGCCATTGTGGCATCGGCTATTCTGCATGGCTTGCTGCTCGGAAGTACCGGGACCATGGTAACCGTAAACACAGTCTGCCAACATCCCTGTAATTAGGCACCAGTTTAGACGCGAAATGCTCTGCAGGTTTAGAGGAATACGAGACACCCCGTTGTGAAATCAGGTTTTGGGTGGTGCTGGTAAAGACGCTAGGACAGGGTCTCAGTTGATAAGAATGAAAGTATCAAATGGACACTGGATTACAAACCACACTGCAGCAAACACTGGTGTGAGTCCAGAGACTTCGCCCTGGTGTGGCTTGGCATAGAATGCTCGCGACTAACATCTTATTTGTTTGTAGCTACCCATCTGCACTTCGAAGTCGTGACTCCTAGCATCACAACCTTGGCTGGAGCACAGGCCTGACGCCAGTACAGCAACTCAGTATGTCAGCATGGTCAACTTAGCTTTGCATCCTTCCAGTTTCAATATGGTCAGTATTCACTTGGGGGCTTGAAAACTCAGGGCACAGCAGGAGAGCCTTAGACCTCATTTTTGTGAGCATTACACAAACACAGTGCTCAGACAAAAGTCTTGGACTGAGTATGAGCTAAGCCTTGATCGAAAGTACGGGCACCCGAGCTGAGCGCTCGGAGTGGTACAAGCACGGTACAGAGCTGAGCCTTGAGGACTGTGCAAGCACTATACACAGCTTAAAATGAAGGTTTCTCCAAGCACTATCTGTGTCTAAGTTTGGAGCATTGTAAGAGCCCTGAATATAGTTTGCAGGGTACAAGCGCTTAAGTCACTGAGCCATGAGCAGAGTATGGGCACCAGAGCTGAGCCTCCAGCAAGACACAAGCACTATCCTAGGCTGAGCCTTGAGGAAAGTGTGAGTCTTATCCTGTCACTGAGTCCTTTCCCTTCACCTACTTTGCTCATCAGAGCAACGTTCCAGTGGTTTGAGCCAATCAGTACTCGGTGCTAAGCACACCTCATGGGGCATGCAACCGGCAGACTAATGACGCCCTTTGACGGCTGCCTTGAGACATATCATCATGGGTCGAGTAGGTGGATCAGGCCCAATAATGGCTGTCACCTGCTAAGAGACACGAGTCCCGGGGGCATGTGGTTGATGTTTTGCTGTTCTCAGTGTCCAGTGAATACATTTGAATTAGGATCACCGAGTTCCCCTGAGGTGTGCAAGTCTACTCTTGGAAACCATTTCAGGACTGCATCATCATCATCAAAAGTGACAACTCTGTTCATGAGGCTGTGCAAGCAGGAGGCCCCCCTGAGTAGTAGCTGTCGACGACCACATGGCATGAAGATAGAAAACAGAAAGGTATGTATCTAGCACCAGTTGCCACAAGTCACCAGTTTTGGAGTCTTGTAAAAAGGACAAGTTTGCAGTACCTGCAATTAAGGTGTCCACATTTTGTCAACCTATAAAGTATGAAAAGTTGAGTCTGCCCACCGGAATTGTACCTGGGTTTGCAGGTGACACTCCTCTGTAAGCAGTCGGTGCTCCACCTAATAAGCTACCATACTGTTACGTGACAGGTTGCCAGGCAAAATTACTCTTTGCTCTTAATGTTTGGAAGTCGGTGACTTGGAAGAAGAGGGTCAAATAAGCTCCTTCTTTTCCATACTTTCTGCAGAAGGGGAGGGAGCTGAGCCTAGAGGCTTTAGACAATCTATGAATTGATGCTTCTGTTTGTGTTTTATTTGTACTTGTATCTTTACTGTTGGTGGCCCCAGAACACCTGTGAGATCAGGCAGTTCCTCTGAAGCATCAGTGGGTGAGCCTGATGCTCAGGCAGTTCCTCTGAAGCATCAGTGGGTGAGCCTGATGCTTGCATAGTATCTGAGAGATATCTGTTCCTAGAGAGTCTGTGACTGAAGCCTGATGCTCCTGAAGTATCTGAGAAACTCCTGCGCCTTGAGAATCCGAGTGGCTGGTGGTCCTGAAGCGTCAGTCAAGCTTTGGGTGCTGGAGTGTTTGTGAAGCTGGTGTTTCTGGTGTAAATGCAAGAAAGTTGGACCTGGATTATTTGTTAGCCGGGTCTGGTGATCACATTGAGTCCTTAAGATTGATGCTCCTGGTGTGTCTGTGGCCAGACCTCAACTAAGAGTGCTAATAGCTACCTACCACCAAGCAAATACCTAGTTCTATTGAATCCCTCTCTAGTTCCTTCTTCCAGGAACTGATTAAAGAAAGTCTAACAATTCCTTCAGTTTTTCAGAGATTTAGAAAGTAAACTATACGTGCCAAAGTCTTTCTTTTTCTTTAATACCTGTTCAAATTCATGAGCTGAGCGCCCAGGTTCCTGTTACACAGCCATCGTTATGAGGTGAAGTTCACCATCGGTATGCCCATTACTAAAGGTCATAGTTGACTGTGATCTGATGAGTTCCAGTTACAGTGCTGAGAAGGATGAGGTAGCAATAACAGATGGTGCTCCTGTAGGCCCCTTGCAAGGAGAGCTAGCATCCAGTCCACATTTTGAACAGTATGCAGTTTTGCAGGCACACAACCTATTCCATAGGGCAGCATCTGAGAATGGTGGAGGGAATGGGAGCCAACCCAAAACTCAACTTGCATCCATAGATCATTCCTGTGGACCTGTAGAAAATGACTTTGCCAACTTGATAAAAGACATCATGGTGCCCCTACTCTTTTGCATCAAGTCTGTAGAGTGGCGTCTAAAATATAATGGAAGAAGTCTTTTAGGATGAGATGCAGTCACCTAGCAACCGGCCTCCTCCCCAGAGATTTAAAAATAATTTTTTTTGTTGGGGGGGCTGATGTACTATACGAGTCAAGGAAGCTTGCAGTACTGTTGGCCAAAACCTTTCACATAGGACATTACTCGCCCTGCACATTGACCACTGGTCTTTGTGAACAAGAGTTGAATTGCAAGAAGTTTCTTTGACCAACACTGGGACTTCCAAATTGACAAAAAGAGGGAAATCTTAGGTCATGTTAAACGTGGTTATGTTGTGCCAGCAAGAGCCTTCCTGATGTGTGGGAAGATCCGGATACATTAGTCGAAGGGTAGAAAGGAATTCTTTTGATCAAGTTGGAGGACTGTTACATAGCAGATGTACTTTTACTGTTGAGGTGCAGAGCAGTACCTCATTGTACCATCCAAAAGTGTAGTCGGCACCTGAGCAAGTAAATAGGACACTTAAAGTTATGTTGGGACCTAAACTGACAAACTGTGGATGCAAGGGTACCACCATGTCCACATTTTAGTGAACATTTTTAGAACTGCATTAGGACTTAAAACATTGAAGGAGGCCAATAGGCTGATTTTTTTTTTTTTTTTTTTATTAAACCCCAAAATGCTGAAGGGAAAAAAGCGGATTGCCAAAACTAAGGACTACTATCTGGGGACCAAATGCTGCTCCATAATCTTGGGCCAAGAGGGAAGAGTAGGATGAGAGACTTTGTACTCCATGCCAATAGCAGTGGGTGCGGCGTGCTAAGAAGCGTGGTGTTTGTATAGAGTGTTTTTACTAGTTATATGGCCTTTTACCACTTTGATGCATGGCTTGTCTGTGGTCGTAGGTTTGCCCATGGGACGGGGACTCCATAGGCTATGAATTACCATGGATATGCCCTGGTCTGGTGAGGAAGTGTGCGGTGGCACAAGAGTAATCTAACCTCTGCATGGAATTTATGGTGTATTGCGGCCTACTCTGCATACGAGATGCATGCTTGTGTTGTCTGTGTCTGATGTAGCACTGCGGAGGTGCACGCCCTTTAGCGCTATGCTTAACAGGAGGTGTATGTAGCCTGTCGGTTGGTGTCTTACCAAACCCCACTCTGCACAGGATGGTTACTGAAGGCGTCGTCTGTGGCCCTCGAAAGGGGTGCAATGAAAGCCACTGCAGACCCTGCGGTGTAGGGGACCTCAACGCTTATGGGGGCTCCCAATACTTCTGGGGGCCCCCTTTCACCTGAAGCTAATGACTATCTTTAAGATATTGGAGAGTCAAGGGTCCCTCGTGACATTCTGCGGGGGGGGGGGGGCTTCATCTGGTCCAGTGGCCCTCGGTAGTGTACCACGGCCTGTAGTCAACACAGTAATCCTCTCGTGCGAATGTTGGACCATTCAGAGGTGCGTACAGGGAGCGCTGACAGTGAGTGCTCAATAGTATTCACCATGACCTTGACAGTGAAGGCAGTGAAAACGGTGCAGGTACTACGGGGGAATACCAGGGACCATCCTACCCTCCATGGGGCTCCTCATAGGGAATGAAGGTTCCTTTGTGAGAGCGCGCTCTGGGGCGGCGGGGCTGACGCCTGGGCCCGTGATTTTGTGCGTTGCAGCCCTCAGTAGTGTACAGCGGGGCCATCATGCAGTGGAGGGAGAGGCGTGGGTCTCCATAGCTGAGGACTGGACGTGTTTAGCGGACATACGCCAGAGGATCGCGGTTGTGTGTCGCGGGGCCCTTGCACGTTGACGCACGCCGTTATTTTTCATCTCTCATGAAAAGGTTGGTCACAAGTGTTGGGGGCCGGGAGGAAGAGCCCCCGGCTTCTTCGCTTCAGGGATGCTAATAGTGCGGGAACGGGCTGTGCGGCAGTAACTATGGCAACCAATGCAGCAAAGGCTCCAAACGACTTCTGCCTCCTCCGCCCCCCATCAAGGGTAGCGCGTGCACTCTGTACACCTTCACCTCCGCCCCACCCCCAGCGAATCGAAGCTCGTGCACGCACAGTCTTATTTGGAGGGGGAAGGGTGGGTTTCCTATACCCAAAATACCGCCTACACCACCCCCAACGAACTGCACTCCCCCTTTGAATGAGGGCGCATGTGCGCAAGACTTCTCCTTTACTCGAAAGGGAGCTCACGTATTTTTAAGACCTCTCGCGTACCTACGCCATCCCCCCCCCCCCTCCCCCATCAGGAGCTCAGCTCTAGACCCCAACCACAAGGGCAGCTAATGTGCTTACTGACGGTGACTCCTTTACCCTAGCCATCTACCCTAAGAGGGAGTTCTTGCCCCCTGCAATGGGGTAACCCATGTATACAAGGTGCATTCTTTACACCAGCCTCCACCGACAAGGGAAGCTCCAGACCAACACGATAAAGGGAGCTCGTGTGCCCAGATATCTCCCTCACCCCAGTCCCACAGGCCAGCGCAGCTCATGACACCCAACTCTTTACTTGCCCTTGCACCTCCTTTCATGCATGGCTTGCTGTTGTGCCCAGGTTCATTGAGTCATCGACCCGGAGGGGGGTGTTCATCGACTCATGGTGTTCATGGACTCAAATCATCGCCTTCAGTTTCCTCATGAGTCCCACAGGAGGCAGCTCGTGATGGAGGTTACGCGATCTCCCTGACCGTGCACTCGCCCCCCTCTAAAGAGAGATGCCTGGCATCCAATGCAACCCCCTCATCTCAGTCCCAGCCCCGCCAAGGCCCATCTCATGGTACTTGGCACCATAGGCTAAATACATAATGCAAAACCTGTTAAATTGTGTGCGCAGAGCACATGTCTCTCGGGTCCCCTTTCCATTCCGACCCCATCCTGCACTCTGCAGTTAAGGGAAGGAGAAGCGTGTTGCAAAATACTGTTGGCACCTGTGCCCCTGAGCCACCAATATGTCACAGCCCCTCTTCATGGTTGGTGGCAGTGATGGAGGGCATTTTGTTTAGACTCTTGTCGATGTGACATTTCGGTGTCCGTTGCTTTGTATTCTATTGCATCCCCCAACTCCCATTGCACAAAGAAAACATTTGTTGCTGTGATTTGTAATCTCTGAAGTTTCTAAGGGAACAACTGGTGGTCTTTTCACCCCTTGCAATGTTTTCACTTCACCTTTTTGCAGCTCTGCAATTTCCCATGCGTCATGGCACTGTCGGCGCCATTGAGAAGAGGTTTCCAGCACATGTCCAGTGGTACCCAAGGTACAAACCTAGTCATGGTTATCAGAAGTTCTCTTGCAGTTCCCATCTCATCTAATCTCCCATTTTTATTTCATATCCATGATCCTTATACCCACACCCACACAGAGGACACAATAACAACTACTTCTGAATAGCCATCTTTCTGAATACATAGTTAGGTTGTAAGAAGTCCATAATTGACAAACATAGTTATCATTGGTAAAGGCGCCCCCCCCCTAAATCGCATCCCACCCAAAAGTGAACCTATCTGCGAATAGCTCTTTTCCCTTACTGAGCTGTAAAAAGGCACTAGGGCTTCTAGGCATGCGCTTCACCCCGGTTGCGTCATTGATGGTGTAGAATGTGTACGTTTGTTGAAGATTTGCGATCCTTTGGGATCTCTCTGATGTGGGTAAGTGTTTCCCAGCTGAATGTTGGTCCCACTGGGCCAATCAGTCGTGAAAAGGAGACTCAAGCCAGCAGGGAGTGCGTGACACCACTTAATTAAAATGAAACACGTTGTGTAATCAATGCGATTGTACTGATGTTAATTCATATTCGTTTTTTCCCAGCCTCTTCTTATGGAGGAAGGGTGTTAGTTAAACATTGTTAATATTCACAGCAAGTGTCCCTTTCTTACAGCTTCCTTCAGCGGCTTAAGGTGCATTAGTCTTGGTTTCTCGTCGAAATTCTTTATACTCCACTGCTCGTTCGTATGAGCTGCATGAGGGCCAAGTCTTGACTGGTGAATGTCAGACTCTAGCTGTGTCCACCTGAATTTTCTCTTGGAGTGTTTTTTTTTTTTCTTTTAGGGAAAACCACGTGTGACCAGATTCCTAACATGGCGCCCTGGTACTAATCTCTTGTTTTCTAATGACCTGATGCAAAACTCGCCCCCTGTACCAAAAACGGCCCCCACAGGTCCAAAACGGGCCCCCACCCTTCCGGCCCACTGGGAAACGCCCGGTGCCTGCTATGGCCAGTCTGACCCTGCTTCTCTCTGAGTGGATGTCCTCTCAGTTCAAACACACACAGCCTTGTCACCATTCACCCGCTCGCTCTGAACAGACGCATCAATCTAAATCCCCAGATTCATACACCAGCCAGAATCCAGACATTACCATTGACAGGACAAGTAGCAACCACCAGTCTGCAGGCACATGGGCTTACCAATGCCCTTTATAGTCGATTCTAGCCATAGCCTCGACAACTAGCAACAACCAGTCTGCTGGCACATGGGCTGTCACGTGCTCTTTCTGGCAGACTCTAGCTGTTCTTTTCGATTCTGCGCAGTTGGTGGTCGACTTTGTTTATCATAGCTGTGTCGGTGTCGTAAAAAGGAGTTTCTTGCTCATCTTTGCTGTGGGGGGCTGCCAAGTGAGTGGAAAATGAACTGAGGTCCGTCTGGATAGAGAGGGTCTTTAAGTCCGCCCAGGGGAGCTTGATTTAGTTTACTCCCACTGTGTGTGGATTCATGTAAGTGACCGTGCCTCACCTGTGATATTAGAGTGAGCAGGCAACCATATAGAGGTAGGACCTGCCGAAGCACCTGCAGCTGGAATTTAAAACAGCACCGTCCTCTGCTTAATAGAGAGGTTGCACATGTCTTACACACTCCAGAGCAGAACAGTTCCATGTATTACAGGTTGAGGCAGGTTAGGTAGCAAGCACTATATGGATTGCAAATGTAGCCCCAAGCACAAAGACAATCCCTTGAGCAGTTCGAACCTAGGAAGGCACTCTTCGGTGATGTAGGGTCCTGTGCAACTGATGAGGTTGGTGGTTACCAGGGCTGTAGGTCTTGAGCCTATCTAGAATGGAATACATGGTAGGGATGCAACACAATCTGCAAGAATGCCACCCATCAGAACTGTGCATTAGAATGAAGAAGAGTTATATGGTCTGTTTTCATTGAAAAAGTGAACTAATTTGATTGAAGGTGTTTGTGTGTTAGAGCCAAGGGAGATGCCTTCACCTTATTCGACCTTAATGAAAGCATATGGATGAAATTCTCGTCCTCCTTCAGTTGGTTCACCCTTGTCTGGAACAGTCAAAGCTGACACTACCTCATTAAGCCTCAAAGAAACAGGCCATCTGAGGGGGCATTAGTCTTCTCAGAAAATGCATTATATATTCAGATGAGCTACTCTTCTCATTCTTTCTTACCTTCATCTCAAGAAGCTGCATCTGCCTTTTCTACACAACATATGCTTCGCGTGCCTGTATTAAACCCACATCACTCCGTAGAGAGGATGGGAAGCAATCGCAGCCCTTTTGGAGCTCAGTCTCACAGCAGAGTGCCTCCCTTTGCCATGCTTCTGTTCTGCACAGCCTTGCACAAAATGGCAGGAACGGCGTCTCACATTGGCCGGCATACTTAGAAACAGTGCACAACTTGCACTTCCAGACCCTGATTGTTATTGATTTCCGGCACAGACCATTCTAATTTAATTATAGCAAATGTATATTTTTTCTTTAACAATTTTTTCTTGCTTTCCCTTACTGGCCGAGAGATCAATTAAGCATACTACGATTTACCGGCTATTGTAGTAAAAAAGGGTATTTACGGATCCTTTGTTGGCTTTTATTACATGAACCTGCGACCCAGAGTCAGCCGGGTGGAAGTGTGTATGTTAGGGTAGAGTAAAGTCCCTTGGCAGATGCCAGAGCCCATTCCCTGTGATCATGTACTCCCGTGTAGTGTATCTAAGAGGCATAATCTTTGATGTGTTAACAGTGATTTTCCTTTTCCCATGTATTTTCAGTTTCTGGCGTCCGAGGTTCAGCAGGTTTGTTTGTTGGTTGGTGGGGAGAGCTGTGGTGCCATGTCCTTCTGCATCTTGTGCTAACCTGGTTTGTGCATGTAGGAGTGTGATCCCTTTAATTCATGATTTTTTATTTTTGAGTCTGTTGCTCAGTTTGAGGATGGGCGACTGAGGGCACCACTGGTTATTGGCTGCTATTTGAGGATGAAGGCTTCCTGCTCTCCTATCTTTTGTGTCTATTACTCGCCCAGTTTGCAGATTGAGGGGAAAATTGATTACACGCTGTTTCTTCTCCCCCAGGTTGAGGATGGAAGACCGATAGTGCAGTTACTAACCCCATTGTGCTTCGTGTGCTTAAAGGTCTCCTGGTGAATTGAGGCTGCTTGTTATTCACACTCCCCTTTCTGTCTCTTGTCCCTAGCGCTCACAGAGGAACCATGGGTAAGCATAACAGTAAGCTGGCCCCAGAGATGCTGGATGACCTGGTGCGCAGCACGGAGTTCACCGAGCAGGAGCTGAAGCAGTGGTACAAAGGGTTCCTGAAGGACTGCCCCACCGGCATCCTCAACCTGCAGGAGTTCCAGCAGCTTTACATCAAAGTAAGTGGGGGGCTGGGGGTTCCAGGAGAGCAACGTGGTGGGGACAGAGAGCAAAGAGTGAGTATCTGGAGAGAGAAGAGAATGGCCAGATTGAGGAAGTGAGAACATGGGTATTAGCACGGAGGAAGGGGAGTAGACAGAGGGCATAGAGTGGCTGCATGGGATAGTGAGAGGGACATAAATATAAGGGACAAAGAAATATTAGGTAGAAGGAGGGGAATGAGTGGTAAAAGAGGGAAAGAAGGTTAGTACTATTTGATAGAAGGAGGAAAGAGCATGGATAGCAAATGGACCAAGCAGGTGGGATTGGGAAGTGAGTGATGAGAAAGTACCGGAGACTTTTATTATAAATGGAACGCTGACAGCAATCTGCCCTGAGAACGGACAACCCTTTCGGACTATCCCGAAGTTATCAAAGAGAAGAACTAGTTACTGTCCATCTACAGAATTCCTGTAGATAGTCCATACCAAGCAGCGACACCTGCAGTTCACCCATGTCCTTAGGGCCGCAGCATCACGGCTCCAGGCACTGTACTATCTGAGGTTCACACTCACTCAGTGGCACAAAAGCTTCTTGCTGGCTTTTATAATTTTTTTTTCAATCCCAATGCATAGAACTGCCCGTAGGCCGCCACCTCTTCATGTCCATATATTAATTTATTTTAGTCTGTTGTGTCGACCGATGAGACCATCCAAAAATGTAACTAACATACACCCACAATTAAAAGAGAGCCAGATAGTGCTTATCAAAGGTTGTGTAGTGTGTGCCAAAGCCTGAAACACATTACCAACTCATTAATGAAAATCTGAATATTTTCATTGAAAAAATCAACTAGAACGCTAATTGTTTGTTGTAATTGATGGTTAAATTGCCAGCAGTCCTCTCGTTTCCTCTCCCATGACAAGGATAAGAACGTGCGTGCACATACCCTGCTCGGCAAAGTAGAAAGCGGCAAAGTAGAAAACAAATCAAGTTGAATGGCCTGTGCCTCCCAGTCGTCTCACCAGATGATGTCCTGAATTCAGAAAGTTCGAGGTATTTCCATACTTTGACGCTCACAGTTCCAGGGGAGGTTTAAGACCTGAGTTTGGCAGGGGAGGGACATTCAGTTACTGGCCTGTCATTGCATTGTCCTGTTTCTTTCGTGATTAACCCTTCCCCGCTGCATAGCAATCATCAGTTCATCTAGTTCTAGGGTGAGCTTTACAGCCTGTCTTTTGGACTAACAACAAGTGCTGACTTAGAAAATGGGCTTTTATGTGAAAAGGGTATGTGAAGCCTAAAAGACCATATGTCGGTTCCGTTGTTGCTGTGCTGTCTTGCCTTTATTTTGTGCAATCTCTCCTGCCTATTGCAATACAATCTCAAGCCCACTGAAAGGTATTCTACATGATGCATGTGGTTGCTCCTCTAGCAGATTACTAATTCTGCTAGATTAAGGGTAATCCCAAGGAGTGCCCTCAACCCCAGTCAAGAGAAGAGTGGGGATCCTCTTAGGAGGAAATGGTGACCGTGAAGCAAAATAAACATCCTATTGAGAGGAATATAGGAAATTCAGAATTCTCCCAATGCCCCCCAGATACAGGCAAAGCTTCTACCTTCCCCCGCTCCACTACAGTAGGAAAGACAGGTCTGACTGGCTTTGCCTGTGCCACCACCCTTCATATTGTTTTCCTTTTCCTGTTCTGTTTTTAATTGCCTGGCTTTGGCCTCACTCTATGCATATCCCAAAATCTAAAGATCAAGAGTACAGTGAGTCATGGTCAGTCTCCCACCCTCCCCCTTTTTTCCTGTTCATGTGATCAGAACCAGAACATATGCTCAGCATCATGAGTCTAGGCAAATGACATCCTGGATGGACGGACCCAATAAACATCCCAAATCTTTAACAGTTCTGACTTTCCTCCTCCTTGTGTCTTGTGGTTAAAGACTGAGGTCCCCTTTGGATGGATTATACAGCCATCTGATTTTAAAAACTGGCCTCCACTATGACTGATCACTGGTTTTCCTTCCAGTTTCCACAAGAAGTCATCTACACTTGCACTGAGAATGGCTTTGACCCGTTGCAGAACGTTGTTTTGTGGGATCCTTAAAAGTTTTGTAACTTCAGAGTCTCTCCAGCAGCAACATCCTGCAAGGAATAAGCGGAGGTACACTACTATGAGTAGACTGACACATACTCCCAGAGGAGGTACACTACAATGAGTGGACTGTACATACACCCAACGTTGTTGTCCAAACACAAGACCCAGATGACAGTGACCTTCTACGGGAACTTACTGGAAAAGTAAGTTTCTAATATCAGACGTTCAGGAGCCTAGTTGAAACCCAAAGTAAGAACCCCATCAGTCAGTACAGAGACTTGGCATGGAACTTGAAATGACACAAGCAACATGATGAGTCTGCTCCCCTTCTTTGCCCCTGCTCTTTCCACTTCTACAGTTGCCTTCTGCAATCCAGCAGTTGGCAAGCTAAGCTCCTGTCTACGTGGACAGAAGCTTAGATTAGATTGACTGGAGAAGCCAGAATTCCATCTTAAGCCTCACCTTCGTCTCACCTTGTGGAGGTGAATCTTGTTCACCTTCATAGATTGCAGACCCCTTGTCCAACCTCCCAGAAAGAACCCTGAACTGTGCCCTGCCCTTTGTATATGAGCCCATTAGGTTGCTGCCCATGCAATATTTGGAAAAGACTACATTTGTCTTAACCTGTGGCTAAAGATCACTTTTCTCCTAGATTCCTATGCAGCTTAACAACTATAAAGACAATGGAACCAGTGATATCTTTCAGTGGCAGGTTTATTGGTTGGATATGGGGTGTTTGCAAATCTAAAGCTCTGCAACATTGGCCCAGGATGCCAAGCTACGTAGATATAATTTGGCTGGGGATTGGCTGCAAAATTGCATCACAAAACCACAAAAAAAATGTCAACTTTTATATTCCTTAACCTTACTGGAATATATATTTATATATATATACTGTGCCTCTAGGAAACAAAAAGCAAAAAAAGATTTTTGATGGAAAGGCCTCACCCACTTATGGGCATGCTTCATCATTGGCCAGTCTGGCCACCATGTTGGATTAATACCAACATGGTGTTCTCAAACTTTTTGAGGAAGGAGAACAGAAGAAATGTTTTTCTGGTCAATTGAGAGGTCCAAGTAATGCCTTATCAATTTTCTTTTGAAATGTCAGTTGCCAATGCACATGGCATAGTTCCTCTTTCCTGTATGTGAACTGGACGTTAGAGACTAGTTCAGTAAACGTTAACATAGTTCTGGGCCACCAGCACATTACATGGAGAACGTTGTTTATGATTTTCATTTCCAAGTAGTGAACTTGATTCATAGGACTCAGTCTTATGCGTTGATAGTGTCACTAGTCAGTAGTGCTAAAATAGCATTTGGGATCTCACTCGAAACCCAGAAAGTGCTAAGACCTTCCGGTTTGCTTAGGTGATCATCATTTGTGATGTTATTTATCTGTTGTGTAAATAATGATCTACATGATTTTGTAACTATAGCTGAATGATCATTGGTGTCTATTATTATTTTTTTGTGCCACGCTATATCTGAGTCACTAGCCCATAATCACCTAAAAGAAGAAACCTTGACTTCTTGGTTTTGTGAACCTAAGAGAGTCAAGACCGCTTCTGAGCAGTATGTTGTTGTTGCTGGTGGTCTACTTGTAACACATCCCCTGAAGCTCGATTGTTGAATGACAGGTGCTGAATTCCATAAGGATGCGGACAAAATTTCCGGCTTCTTAGAGGCATGGTTCTGCCCAGACAGAGAGACAGAGAGACAGAGAGAGAGGGAGAGGTACTGAGAAAAGGGAATGTAATAGGAAACTAAGTGGACTGAAGAAAATAAGAGGTCAAGAAAGACGCAGAAAGAGTAGCGTGTTAAAGGAGTACGTGGCATTGAGAATTAGGAAAAATTGGAGTGAGAAAAAAGGAAAAATAGAGGAAGGTGGGAAAAGGAGTATGCAAAAGTACAGGTTATGAGTAGGTTGATATGGGTAGGAATATAGACACGGGTGAGGAATGAGGGGAACAAGGCTAGAAGAAGCAACTTCATAGAAGCACGGGTATAGAGGTATGATGGAGGTAAGGAACTAGGGTGGATGGATAGAGTTGCTTGGGGTGTATTAAAGGGTTCTGAGAGGGCACTGCGTGAAGCAGACATAGGATATGAGAGGTGAAAGGGTGAGTGATGTATAATGATTCTGGAATAGTGACAGGTGGTTAGGGCTAATGTATGGGGAAAGAGGTCAAAGAAGGTAGTGAAGAAAATAGAATCAACGTTGTTTCGGTGATGCACAAGGGTAAGGGAGTAAAGTATGGGATTATTACAAGTGAGTGAGGGAGAGAAAGATGATACGTGGTATGAAGGTGTGAGGCGTGTGGACATTGGTGGAGACAATTGAGGGAAGCTTGGGGATATGCAAGGGCAGGAATTTGGTAGGCTGGTCACAGAATAGAAAGATAAATTATTAAGAGTAATAGGAGGAGGTATAAAGAGATGAGTGGGATATGTGGTGAAAAGTAAGATTAGGGGATTTGTGCAAATGAATGGGACACAGAGAAAGTGATGCATTTTTATCTTCAGTGCTGCTGCAAAGCATCTAATTGACTGAATGTTGTAATAAGGCTTAAGAGGTTTAAAAACAAAACTGTAAAACTTAACAAAACCAGATTTTATAGCAGAACCAAAACCAATAGGACAGAGAACAATGGTTCAATTTATATCCAAACCATGCTGTAGTGAGTTTTGTGTTGTTTCTGAGCACACTTTTGGACTCATGCAAGGAAGGTGTTCTCATCCTCACTGTGTATACTTATGTATATGGTATTTCTATAGCCCAAACCTAGCCAAGAGGCAGCAGTGTGCTGTACAAAGACAAGCACAACTTTTCAAGTCAAAACCTGCCAAGTGGCGCCTCTGGAAGCCACTTGTCTCTTAAAGTTTGATTCAACGTTCCTGATCCTTACATGAAAGCTGCTAAATAAGGGCAACTGGTTATTCTTGGTTCTGGAAGTGCAGGACCATGCATTGGATCATGTTTTGGGTTTTTAGTGTAGCAGGGTGTAGTGTGAATAGAATGCGTCACATCCTCCTCACTTCCTAAATAAGTACCCACCAAAAGACTGGGCTACATAATGCCGAGCTCACTCTCGTCCGGCACACACTTGGCTTCTCACAAATTCTCACTCCTACTTCACTCACTCTACCCTCTCAAACGTTCATAGGCTCCTCCATCTACTCGTATCTTCCTCTTCTTCTATTAACCTTTTCTTGCACAAACCTTTTTCAAAAGACTAACACAGCTGCCACCCCTTGTGACTTTTCACTTTTCCATCTGATAGTTTTCATGTTTTCAAAAGTTTTCATTTGGTTGTCGGCCCAGGCCAGTCAGATGCCACCTGTCACAGACAAAGAGGGTGCTCATTCTTTCATCCAGGTCCGTAGCCAGAAGTTTTTTTTAGGTGGCATGGCCCTCAACTATGACCAAACATTAAAGCGGTGCTCTATAGGTACATTATTTCTCAAACAATGGTTGTACTACTAAGTAACGACCCCCCAGAATATTGTGGTAGAAGAATATCGAGGACAGAATATTGAAAAGTAAGTGTGGCTCCAAGCTTCCAAAGAAGAGATAGCACTCAAGAGGAAGGAAAATAACCCGTCTTTATTTACGGGTTACTAGAACAATGAACGCATTTCGGCAAACGCCTTTGTCAACATTCATTGTATCGCAACTTTTCGGCAAAAAAAAGAAATGCGGAAATGCTGCAATACATTGAATGTTGACAAAGGCACTTGCCAAAACGCATTAGTCATTCTAGTAACCCATAAATAAAGACTGGTTATTTTCCTCCCTCGTGAGTGCTGTCTTTTCTTTGGAAGCTTGGAGCCACATGTTTATCGCGGTTCCACCACCGCGTATCTAGACAGGCACCCACTCCTGAGTGCTCAGTGTCCTTGGTGGATTTGGAGTGAGAATATATATACATATATGCGGAGTAATGTATAGGAAACTATACTTTCCTAGCTGTCAATATTATGGAGTCAATATTCAGTTCTCGATATACTGTGCCATTGATAATCTAGTTTTGATATTCAGGTGCACCCCATGTGACTATGTGCAGTAATATGTGGATTTTTAAGGTACATATTAAAGAACAGCCAACTTTTCACAATCCACCTTTAAATCCTATTGATCAGAAGGGATTTAAAGTAGAAAGCTCTAAAGTAGACTGACTTTGTTCAAGCGTTGTGCAATGCAAATCTTATTAAGTTCTTTAAAAAAAAATATATAAGCTTGCCTCAGCTCAGAGCCCTCCCTCCCACACCTTTGACCTCAGGTGGTGGATGACTAGCATCCACACTCAAATTTGTTTTGCAGTAGGATTTCCTACCTGGGACATTCTGCATCAGGAAATCATCATGCCTTGAAGGCCTGAAAGGATAAACCCTACCTCACATACATTTATAAAACTCCAAATCTTCATAAAGTGTGCAGTTACCTAATTCTGACCAAATCTGTAAGTGAAGGTTTAATGTAACTTTCCACTAATTTAAAATAACTTTACCGAGTGGCAGAGGCATGTCCATCAAGAATATTTCAGGAAATTAGAACAGTGTGTTTTAAATATTTTAGGGCTGTAACAATGGTGAAAACTAAAAAGAATTTAAATGTAATTTTACAGGGGGAGTTGAGAGGGTTTCATAATGAATTTCACAAAGGTTGTGACAAAAGATGGATAGTTCAATCTAATTTCATCAAAAGCACCAATCAACACTGTATGTACTTAAAGCAGGTTCCAACACTGGCATGCACCCCTTCATAGTTACAGGTAGGTTGTACTAAAGGTTTATTACACAAGGAGACATTTGTTAGATATTGACCAGCAAACAGGAAGGCATGATAAAGGATAGGTGATTGTGTGAGCCTGGGATGGGTACATTAGAGGGCTGTGGCCTGGTTGAGGACACTAGTTCCATCTCCAGTTAGATTTGCCATAAATGGGCTTGTAGCAGCAGCACTGCCTCTAATGCTCTGAGTGATGGTTTTAGGGTTTGTATCCACGATCCTGCTTTGTGATAACAACCCTCTTTGATGCTGCTTGGAAGGTACCTCCCATTTGAATGTTACAGAGCCCTCCACTTCCAGAATTTTGGACATTCTCTACTCTTTCACATTCAGTAGACTCCTTGCATAGAATCCTGAAGGTGACCCCTCCATATTGCTAACATTGCTTAGACATGCATGCCCTTTTCTGAGTGGTAAATGTGGAAAGTATGGAATCCTGCTATGTGTAATAGAAAGGGAAAATAATTACTTGCAGAGGGATCGTTCGGCATTTCTACAGGTGCAGATAAAAATCAAGCTTCATGTTATGAAACTGTTAGTAAAAGACTGCTTTATTTAAATGCACACTAGAAAGATAAATCCCCTCTTTAATAGAAAGTGGACTTCTCAGCAAGTGAGTTGTATTTTACAGCGCCTACACCAGCAAATGTAGACATTGCTGATGTGCATTAACAGAGAAGGCATCAGTGCTCATCACCAAGAGCATACAGTTACAAATAGCAAAGGAGTGCCATTGCTAAACCATTTGCCAAAAGCAATGTGGATTAAGTAACCATGATTAGTCCTTATTAGGGTTTTAAATGTGATTTTTAGATCTTACAACAAGATCTATTTTAGAAAATAAAGTGCAAAACTGTGCTTTGATATCGCATTGTCCCACGTTTGATTTTTTGTTTTGCTGTATTGCCCAGCACTATGTGCGCACCAACGTTACACTTCAAAGCAAAAGTGAAAGCAGACAACCCTTATGGTATCTGCAGCAATCCTCAAATGTCCTACCCCACAGGGTTCCAACGCTTCGCCCGATAACAATAGTAACCTACTTGTGTGGCTAAGCTATCGCATGTAAAAGGAAAGACTCGCTAAGGCCCCCAAGACATTAGAAAATATCAAGATTTCGCCTTGCAAATTGACCAGTTCTTGTGATGTGGGTAGTAGCAGGATATAGGCCAGGAATCAGTCTGTACTCGGGGAAACCTATCAGGCAGACGAATTTCTGAAAACATGGTACTTAATGTAGTCTGAGGCGGTGTAGCTTGCATAAATCCCAATACCTTTTCTTCCTCAGAGTGCACAGCAAACATCACACTTTGGCAAAATCACAGATTTTCCTCATATTTATGTAAAGTAAATTCTGGAATCAGTGAGGAGTCTTAAAATTCTTACCAGTTAGTGTTCCCACACTTCTCCAAATAAAAATGCTACCCCACATTTTCACCAAATATTATGCATTTAGTAAGTTAATTATATAGGACCTTATAACAGCAATGTATTTGTTATGGTCATAAATTAGACACAAATAAAGCAGAATTTCAAAAACTGTCAATAAATTTTAAAAAGCAGATTCATACTACACAGATCTTAAATTACAATATACAAAAATCAGAAAATGTTAGTCTATTTTCTGCGGAGATGTCTAGAGAGGTCAATTATAGCACAAATGCATTGAACCTCAGATGCCCTGATTGTGTTTTCCACAATTTTTGGTTCAAGGAAATGAATACTCAGCATGTTGACCCTGGCAGGGTTATCTAGATATTAAATCATCTTTGTGACATGATTGGCTATATTGGGTCATTTCAGATTCACACTACTTCTAGTTTGAGAATTTGCAGTTGTCTGCAGCAGGCACGTTAACCTAAAAAAACTATCTGGTTCCTGCAAACAAAATAAGAATCTGTAGAGCAGATCCATTATCTCACCAGGCTATGTTTCACCATAGGCCAGTTTAGGCTGGAGCAATGTCAGTCAAATGTAAGTCGTACCTGACTTGTGATAACTCTTCCTCGGCACAATAGGCTAATCAAAGCACCATGCAATATTGGAATCTGGAGTTTCCTGATAGGACATTGCTTCTGAATGACTGGTAGATTTATGTAGTGACACTCGTGTATCACGAATCGTTAATGTCATGAAAATGACTAGCTTAAGAACACAACTCAATGTCCTGTACAGTTGTGTAATCTCTTCACATGGCGCAGTCTTGTTTTACATGCCATATGTGAAAGGTGAGAAGGGACTTCAGCTAATGCCCGTTTAATTTTTGGCCTCTCATCTGTGACAGTCAATTAGCGTGGGTACAATCTTTCATATCAGCTCCTCACATACAACACTGTGGCGTCCCACAGGGGTCCATCATATCCCACCTATTATTTAACATCTACCTAACCCCCTTATCAAACTTGATTTAATCATTCAACCTCACCTGTTACAACTATGTAGATGACACCCAAATCATTTCTAAGAAAGGATGGTTCAAAAGCACTCTATAATTTACAACTTGATGATTGTCTTCGGACCATTAACACATGGATTATCAATAACCATCTATAGTTAAATACCACAAATATAGAGCGTGTGGCCTGTGGACAAGGGCACAAAATACCAGTCTACCTCCATATGGCCTAAGGGACACAAGGCCCCTCCAACAATATCAAGAGAAGTCAGAAACCTACCACCTCTTACATTCGATTAAGATGTATAATCTATAAGGCTTGTCCATCACCAGTACTGTGCAGCCAATAAATCAGCCATCACTAAATGAACAGGCGTGGAATAACCTAAGAGATCTGTCACACACTCCGAGCCAATCGGGGGAATTTAAGCTAGTCAGTGACTGCAGGTCTTGGATATTTTACACTATGGCCGCTTCTTTACAACTTACAATGGCTTTCAGATGTGAGATGATAGTAACAATGCACATCCCAGCAGATCTCGCCACTTCTCTCTCCCTCCAACAATGCCAGCTCTGGCCCAGACTATACACTAGGGGGAAGATTTGCTAAGATTTTACGTTGGTGTTGCATCACTTTTGTGGAGTAGCCCTAGCAAAAAAAAAAGATTTGGTATTTAATAAGCAATGCAAAGCCACTTTGCTTGGTTTAGTAAATACATAGTTATGCACAGAAGTGCCTATACGCTAGGAAGGTTTTAGGAAGGCATTCCATGGGTGGAGCATGGGCAGTCCCAGGCATTCATCTATGGATTTTGGCGCATTCCCAGATTTACTAGAGCTAGTAAACCTGGGAATGCGTCAGAATGCTATGATTTCCCCAGTGAGGCATAACGAGGAGAAATATCTTTATTTCTCCTTGTTGCTTCCTCATTCTACATGCGCTGCATTCTGCAGCACAGATAGAAAGAGGAATATTCTTCTAAGAATTATTTTTGTGCAGTAAGTTGTCCCTTCCGACACAAAAACGACCCTGCTCATAACACAGGCAGCCTTGCACCATGGCACAAGGATGCCTGTGTTGGCACTAGGCAGAACACAGTGCGCCAGTGCTAGGAGACAGTAGATGTGCGCCATATCTTAGTAAATATGGCACCATTTGCTGCCTGCCTTTCACGCAATGCAGCACAGCAAGTTGAATTGCTGTGTTGCGTTCCGTGAAATGTAAGTATATCTTCCTCAAAAGGACCCCCCTTTCCGTGGCTACAGCCCTGATGCGATGCATGGGCATAGCCACGGAGGGACATTTGAGGGCTGGGCCCCCCACAGATGAACAGTTTGTCTTTTTTCAGTACGGTGGCAGCTTTAAACAGCTCTGCAGGTCACTTTATTGTATTTCTCATGATTATAGTTAGCTTAGCTGATTACTGCACCGGGTTGTCCAATCATAAATATTGAGGAAGATATACTTACATTTCACACAACTCAGCAAGGCAACTTGCTGTGCTGTGTTGCGTGAAAGGCAGACAGCAAAAATGTGCTTATCAAAAGTAGTTTGCTGGCAGGGTTGTTGCCAATCTGTGGATTGTAAGCTAAAGACTGAGTTTGGGGCTGTGCCTGTATTTCCAGGTTGTGTTACCAGAATGTGTGATGGTGTAGTTGTCTTGGAAATAGCCATGTTTTCAACTGTTTTCTGAAGTGTGTATGCTCCTGGATGCTTCGAATGATGCTTTACTGGGAAAGTTGTGCTTCCTACGGATTTCTTATAGCAAAGCGATATGATGACAAGTGGTACAATACTGGAGAGCAGTGCCCTGATTTGCTTGTATTGCTTGAATTTAGCTTGCAGGTATAGCGGTCCTTTGCTTGGAGGCTCCGTGAAAAATGCAAAGTTCCTTGAACATTGCCTTTTGTGGTAGCCAGTGAAGTGACTACAAGACTGAAGTCATGTGTTCTCTTGGGAAAAGGTGGAGAAGAACTCTTGCTGCAAAACTTTGGGTGAGCTGTATTTTCCGTACGATGAATACAGGTGCACCAAGGTATAGGCTGTTGGTATAGTCAAGCTTGGAGATTACAAGTGTGTGAGGATGGCTAGCAGTTTATACTGGTATCCAAGGTATGAGAGGATGCAATGTAGTGTTTTAATTTTTTATAAGGCACTCTATTTTACGTTAACATGTAGTGTCAAATATAAGTCTGAATCCATTGTTATCCTTAGGTTTCTGACTTCTCTTGATATTAGTGGAGGGGCCTCATGTTCCAAAGGCCATTTGTCATTAGGTTGGTATTTCTGTCACTGTCCATAGACCATAATCTCTATATTTGTGGTATTTAGTTTTGGATGATTATTTATCATCCATGTGTTTGAGGTCCAAAGGCAATCATCACGTTTTAAATTTTAGAAGTCTTTCAAACCATCCTTTTTTAGAAATAATTTGGGTATCATCGACATAGTTGTAACAGGTGAGGTTGAATGATTAAATGAAGTTTGGTACAGTCAATAGGTAGATGTTAAATAATAGAAGGGATATGCTGGACCCCTGTGGGACGCAACAGTGTTGTATATGAGTAGCTGATATGAAAGGTGGCACGAAGACTAGTTCACTGTCAGAGCGGAGAGGCCAAGAATTCAATGGGCAGTTGCTAAAGTCTCTTCTCACCATTCACATATGGTATGTCAGACAAGAATTTGCCATGTGAAGAGATTGCACAATTGTACAGAACATTGAGTCATGTTGTCATGAAAGTGGCTAGCTTAAGAACATTTACTATTCGTGATACATCAGTGGTTGTCACTACCTAAACCTAGCAGTCATTCAGAAGTAATGTCCAATCAGGAAACTCCAGATTCCAATGTTGCATGGTGCTATGATTAGCCTATTGTGCTGGGGAAGAGTTATCCCAAATCAGGAATGATTTATTTGACTGACATTGCTCCAGCCTATAGTGGCCTGTTGTGAAATATAGCTTCGTGAGATAATGTATCTTCGCTACAGATCACAATTTTGATTGCAGGAACCAGATAGTTTATTAGGTTAATGTGCCTGCTGCAGACAGCTGCAAATACCCAAGCTAGCAGTAGTGAGAATCTGAAATGACCCAATATAGCGCTTCACGTCGCAAAGGGCTAATATAACAGACTTTCTTTGAAAGCTGGTTTAATAACTAGATAACCCTGCCAGGGTCAACATGCTGAGCATTCATCTCCTTGAAGCACATTTTTTGTAAACCACAATCTGCGGCTGAAAGCTTTTTTGTTATAATTGACTTCTCTAGACCTCTCCGCAGAACATCGACTAATACTTTCGGATATTTGTATATTGTAATTTAAGATCTGTGTTGTATGAATCTGCTTTTTGAAATGTATTGACACATTTGAAATTCAGCTTTAGCTTTATCTAATTTATGACCATAGCAAATAAATTGCTGTTATGAGGTCCTATGTAATTAACATACTAAATGCATATTATTTGAGGAAGATTTGGGGTAGCATTTTTATTGGAAGAAGTTGGGAACTCTGGGTGGTAAGAATTTTAAGAATCCTCACTGATTCCGGAATGTTTCTTCACAGAAATATGGGGAAAATCAGTGATTTAGCCAAAGTTTTGCATTTTCTGTGCATTCTGGGCAAGAAAAGGTATTGCGATTTACACAAGCTACACCAGCTCAGGCTACCCTAAGTACCTTGTTTTCAGAAATGTCTCTGCCTGGCAGGTTTCCCTGGGTACAGATTGATCCCTGGCCCAAATCCTGCAGCTACTCACATGGCCAGAATAGGACAATTTGCAAGGTAAAATCTTGACCTTTCCTTATGCCTCACAGGCCTAAGGGAGCCTTTTATTTCACAGGTGATAGTTCAGTCACACAAATAGGCCACATGGCTGCCACTCCTGTTGTGTAAAACTATGAGAATAAACTAAGCGGTATTACAAAAGGATTTTGTGGTCCGTGCTCTTTGTATCCAGTATCCAGATGGAAGGAAATGCGGTGAAAGAGTATTAAGGTGATATATATATATTTATATATGTCTCGCATAGGTACATATATGTGGGGTAAGCGATATATATTTTATATTCAAGATATGTAGATGTGGAGTTAGGAATAGTAACTCTATAATTCCTTATATGCACTTACCTTTCAATATTCTATTGTCAATATTCTTGTACCGCAATATTCAGGGGGTCATTACTTAGTAGTACAACAGTTATTTGGGAAAGAAACCACCAGTATTTGTAAAAGAATCCACCTACAAAGCACAGCTTTAATGTTTGGACATAGTTGATTGCCATGCTCCCCTGAAAATGTACTTCTGGCTGTAGTCTTGCTGGTATGTTTGGTAACAGTGTTGATAACAGCTGGAGAATAGATTTTTTCTGTACTCCTACACTTCCCCACGATCATACACCTACTGACACATTGACCCTGAACTAGAGTCTTCATAGGTCCTGTTGGGAATTTTGACCCTTGGAAACACTGACTCAGTTTAAAAATTGTACTCCAACCTGTAGCGACCCACCAGATAAATGTTTTTTGAGCAGGTGGTTTCTAGGAGTTAATGGCCCTGGGAGGTCTAACTGATGGGTGCTAAGAAAATAATCTATTGGCAAGCCAATCATGGATTATTGATCCCTTTTTATCTGCCTAACATTCCTACAAGGGCTTGTCTTGTCCATTCCAAAAAGCCCTGGTTGCCCTTTAAATGCTTTGTTGGCAGTAGATGAACACCACTGCACCTCTTGGCTAATACTTGGCAACAACAGCAAAATCTACTCCGCTTCCCTTAACATTTACAACCTTGTTGTGCTAGATGGAACTGGCCCCCATACTAAATGTGAGTCCATTCGTTGACTGTGATTCTTGGAGTAAATATTGTAGTGTCCCCACAAGACCATTGACTTTCAAAAGGGCTTATGAAGTTAGCCCATAGCCTACCATTGGTTTGAGTTTGGCCCCAAAAATAACACAAGGTTCTGTTTGGTGTTGTATCACAGCAACCATATGTGCTGTTTTTGTGATTAATTTGAACCTCATTGTTTCCCCTACTTTCCAGCTTTCGTTGATATTTTTTATTTTAAGTAGCATCTTTAAATTAAAGACATTTACCGGGACTTGCTTTTCCACTCCAATCAGAATAACTTTTATTGTTCTGCTCATGTTCATGATATTTTGTGCTTATGTATTCTATAGCTTTGGATAAAGGCTCTTTATATGTTCAAATAAATATCTCTATTGAAAGAAATACCGCTTGCTGAACATTAATATTGGTTCAGTGTTGAGACATGTGCTCTTGCATCTGAGGTTAAATCCCTGACTACTTCCTGGGAAACACCTTGACTACTAACTGCTACTACTGCAATTGTACTAGGATTGCTGGGGACATTATAACCGGAAATTCCTTCTCACTGACCTCTTTTTTTTTAATACATATTTTAGTCCCATTTCTGATATGCCTTTACAGGTACAAGCAATCGAGTTGTATAGATAAGATCTTCTACCATCATCTCACGTAGCGATACATTTCTGCTTCAAGATACGTTTCTTCAATGGTTTACAATGCACTTAGAATAAGTTTACAGCATCGCAGCTCGAGCGCCCACTGTGGCCCTGGCTTTTGTCCAAGTATATCAGAAGCGAAATTACAAAGTCGTGTAGATAATAAAACAGAAAAACATTGAAGTAACTGGTCATCCCCCCTCGCTGACCGGTAAAAGTTTAAGAGTGTCAGGTTAGTTGACCAATTCTGTATTACGAGTCTATTGTCGTGGGTTAGGGTGTATGCGACCGTGAAAGTGGGGGTCAGGAAACCTGAGAAGCCATGTTGGGTGGTAGGTACCATTAGTATCTGAACTTACAGTCAACTCTATTAGGAAAGAATACTTGATTCCGGTGGGAAGAATCATGCCACGTGTGATGTTTTAGTGAAATCTAGGGTGTTGTGAAGCTATCCGATATCTCTATGATTAAGGATTGAGTGTTTTTGATGGTTTAAAGGATTCTAATAACCTCATGACCTCTTGTCACTGATTCCTCTCTCCTTCTTTCACTCACCTTCTTCCTTTCATTCTCCTCCTCTAACACTTTTTAATTCTCATTCTAGCTCTTTTACTCATTTCCTCTCAGACCCCTGCTCTTGCTCGCTCCTCTCACACTAGCCTTTTCACTCCCACCTAGGATTACACCAGCTCTCATAATTTTGATTACATATTTGTACTGTATTTTTCAGATTCATCTACATTTCCTGTGAAGATTAACCGTTGTGCACCTGCTTTGCTGTTTCACACTCATTATGCCAACTCTCTCTCCTCCACCTTCTTATTTGTCCTCCCATTTGGCTACTGCCCCTGTCTGTAACGTTGCTAGGATTTCACTGAGCAAATCTTGGGACCATTCATTTCTGATCATAATGAGATTACTGCAAAGGATAACCCTGGCAACCCAAGGTTATTTGCAGTCAATATAAAGAATTCATCATAGGCTTATGTTCCATTTACAACGTAACTCAAACCAAAGTAATTTCTCTAGGTCCGGATGTGTTGGACAAGGCCCTCCTTAGGGGAATTTACCCCAAAACTTTCACTTTTTGCCTCCTAGTCTTTGCCGACTCTCTCCGCATGAGCTTAGGAATCTGGGCACCTTCCCACTGCACTGCAGAGGGAAGATGCGGGTGCCTACCTCGCCGCATTAGGCTGGGGGTGCGTACGTGATGGTTTTTGGTACAGTACCTTCATTCGGGATGTAAACAGGTATACCTCATACCCAGGGCAGGTACGGCACTGGCCAACAGTGGGATGTAGCACTGAGTGTGCCACCTACCGGATAGTCTTTCTACCATTTATCTGGCCTGTGATTGCAGGCCTGTGGGGGGGCTATTGTGCCACTGCCTAGGTAGGCATAATGTATCCCTCAGCCATCACTGAGTGGGTCACCCAATACCAAGAGCACCTGCCCCCCCCCCCCCCTGGTAAGTACTGACGGGCACAGGGGGGCGGTAGGCTGAAGACCGGGCGAGTACATATGGATGTTCTAACCCACCATGTGGGGTTTCCCCTGCCTTGGAGTTCATCTCTTCTCTCTTGGGATATGCCTGCGGTGTTACTGATCCTCTTGTGTGACCTCTGGACTCGGAGCACATCCTCACTGTCCAGGCAGTGGAAGTCAGTGCGTCTTACAACACAGGCTAGGAAGAGGCACTGCCACGGTGTTCCGAAACATGGGCCTGTCTGCCAGCGCAAACCTGGGAGTGCGCTACTGCACCTGTGGAGTGTTCACTATGAGCCCAGCCTGTCATTACAGGTTGGGTGTGCGCACCAACCCCTATGCTGTTTCAAATACATGTCCAGCCTGCCGTCACAAGCCTGGGAATTCACCCTGGACCTCTGGTATTTGGGATAGGTGCCCGGCCTGTCATTGCAGGCCGGTGAGTGCATACATGCATCCCTGGGGTTCTAACACCAGGGCCAGGCCTGCCGTTGCAGGCCTGTGTCCACGTGCTTGCAGGAAGGAGCCCAGTATGCTGTCGCAGACAGGTGTGTGTGCACCAGCATCTAACATGATTGCAGGCCACTGTATGTGCACACCTGCGCCTGTGGTGCCCGTAATTCTATGTGCAGCCTGTCTTCGCAGGCCTGTGCATGCACACTGACACTCGTATTAGTAAGCCCATGTCCAGTCTGCCATTGCAGCCTTGTGCTGTGGACTGTTTGTCCAATATGCCATTGCAGGTCTGTATGCGCACTAGCGGACGTGAGCCCAGGTAGTGAGAAATACCTGTGTGTGTTTTTCCTACCTATGAGGTTTGTTCTTCCCATAGGCTAACTTTACTTCGGATTGCAATAGTGGATTGCAGTGGAATAGCCTCGTTATGTTTTCTATCAGTGGATTTGCCATGCCAAACCCTTTCCATTGGTAAAGGGGGTTTTGGCATAACGCACATAGAAATGCCGCTTATAGAATATGGATATTCCAATGCTCTACGAGTCTTGTGTGCCATGGTGCCTGGCTGCGGTGGACACCAGAGGTCGGGGAAGCACATCTGTGTATTCCCCAGCGACAGCCATAAACCATGGGCATGCCACTAGAAGGACAGGCCTCTGCCATTTGAGTGCTGAATTTGATAGATTGGAGGGAGAGATTTTGACACCTGGCCTTTGGGGGCCGGATAATGGCCCCACTTAATGATTAAGACCTACATACCATGGGGGCCGGATAATGGCCCCACTTAATGATTAAGACCTACATACCATGGCCCCATGGCGGACAGGCCTACAATTTAGGAGAGACATCAGTGGTTCAAGGGAAACACCTTAAACCCCCCCAACTTCAAAGGCCCCCAACAGTATAACTACTGGTGCCATCCTTCACCAAAGGGTGAGATCCACTTGTGGGGACGCAGAACCGGAGAACCCGGACTGCGTGGTCAGGCTGCCGTAGGAATCCGTTATTCACATGGAGGATTACTGCCCTTGAAGGGGACCGCGTGCCTTTTCTGAATAGTGACTGGTCTGGGCCAAAGATCTGCTGAAGTGTGGTGTCCTGAAGTGTGCTCTTCAAGGACCCATCGGCAGGCCTCCTGTTCTCCCGGAGGTCTCAGGGAAAGCAAAGGTCTTCTGCGAGGGACCAACACTATCTACCTGTAACATCTGGAGAGCGGTGCCCACATCAGCTACTGAATCCTAATGGTGTAGCGCAGTGTGAGCGTGGAACTAAGATTTGTGCCTGGAGACTGTATGGTCTAGTGCGGAGCCCCAGAAATCTTGCCCGCATCTAAGGTGTACAGTTTCTGTACTGCAGGGACCCCGACACTCATAAGCATCTGGTTGGTGGTGAGGGGTTTTACCAGTTGCGAGACACCGCATGGTCCATTTCGTCGATCATGTGGCATCTCTCTTGTGCATCACGCCAACTGCATGCTCATTGCGTGCGGTGTCTGATTCACAGGGTGCAACCCTCGAAGGTAGGGGTGTACCCCTAGTAGTGTCATATTCTACCTCATGTGGCTCTGCTGAATTTGGGCATGTGTGTGTGTGTGTGATCGGACTGGTCTGGTGCAACCTGTGTCATCGTGCAACAGACTTTGTACCTCATTTCCAGGGAGGTACGGGTTTCCAACTCTTCACTGTTTGTGACTGGGATTGCCTGGTGCAATCCATCTCAACATGCACTGGTCACTGTGCCTCATTTCCAGGGAGGTACAGAATTTGCAACTTTTTGTGTTTGAGACCTGAAGTGTTTGGTGTGACCCATACCAACGCGCATCAGATGTTGTGCCCAAATTGCCTGGGTACGACCCTGATCGTGTACCAGTCGAGGTGCCTCCTCCTACCGAGAGGCTCCCAGTGTTACTCCCCCATTCATCGTTTGTTCTCTTTTGACCCTCATCACGACAGACCAACTGCCATCTCCACACCTGGCTCCTCCCAAAGACATCTTGGTGCCAGGTAGTAGCGAGAGAGATTGACTGGGTTGAAGGAACGCTTACGAGACAATTCGGAAGCGGGCCAAGAAACTGCGTGATTCCGTTGTGTTATGAGACCTGTAGGTGAACTTCCTTAGTGGATGCTAAACTCCCCTTGTTTACTTCTACTTCCTAATTAAAACGTGATACATATCCTCACCTGCTTCCAGAGGACCCAGACTAAGTGTGACTTTGGCCATGTGTGGCCTAGTATCCAGGAGGAAGGGCTGGTTATCTTTCACCCGGAGCTATAGGACAGACAGGGTGAACCAGAGGGTGGAGAGAGGCTGGGGACACGGAGGCTGGAGACACTGTGTTATCCATTGATCTGCTATGTACCAGTAGCGCCACATTCGGGTGTGTATGTGTGCAAGAGCATTCCGTACGGACTGGGCTGATGCCTGTCGCACTCTGTAGCGGGGCAGAGTAAGTGTGTGTGAGTGAGAGACTATCAAGTCTGTGGACCTCCTATAATTCACAACACTGGCCATCGTGGCCGCTGTATATGTTGATTTCATGCCAAAAGCACTATAAATTTGACATTGGGTTTACTCGCATGGGGTGCTGCTATAAAGTGTTCTAGTTTCATGTATGTGCATATTTTTTATATTGTGTCCTGGGGTGCACCCTAACCTGTGTGGGATTGCATTATCAGGATTGCTAGGGTGGGCCTGGGGGGGACAACGTGTTGTACCGCATAAGGGTGCTCTGTGTGTGTGTGTGTGTGTGTAGGGGAGGGAATTAGATTAAGAATTGTCCACAGTGTTCATACTATTGATATCATAACAATTCGAGCGGGCCTAGTTCTGCTAGTAATATTTCCAATTGTGTTTTATGCCCAAAGGTATATGATGTTCATGTTATAAAAATTGAATGTGTGTTGAATACAAACGTTATTTACATACATTCTGTGCGAAGTCTCTTTTGTGAAGCTCAGCGTATTTATCGCAAGTAATTGCTGTGCCTTTGCTCTACACATTGCCTTTGTGATAAGCCTGACTGCTCAGTGCCAAGCTACCGAAGAGTGAGCACAGGTTACACAAAGTGTAAACACCCACCCATGACGGAATCGGTAGGTTCTCCCTGGCAAGGGGCATCCCTTCAGCTAACCAGAAAGTGCCTATTCCAACAATGTCCAACAGATATTTACTAGGCACAAAAGCAGTCACTCACAAAACAACCATTGACACATACTCACATACTTTAAAAGTTCAAAATAGTGAGTTCCTGTCCACCAAAGTATTCTACACAACTTGTGATTCATACACGCTCTACAATTCTAGGTCCACATACAGACAACTCTTTTTAAAAACGTCAATTCTATGTTACAGAGAATTACCAAACCATTTGAAACTACTTTCATCAGGACAGATTATAAAACTTGATTATTTCCTGGCATGTAGCCCACGCATTTTCGAGGAGAACACTGGGAAAATAGCACATTCTTTTTTATGTAACACATAATCAATTTACATTTCAACAATATTGTTACACAGTATAATTTTCCAATTTTTCATGTGAGATACATTTTTGAGCATATTACATTTAATTGAAAATGTGACCAACAGTCTATAATGAAAGTGAACTAAATTAAAAACACTTCCATTCTGACACCAAACTTGGTGAAAAACTCTCATTGATTATGATCAAATTCGAACAAACAAACTCCATTAATTCATATAGCTGAATCATGCTCCAGCACCCTACATCATCACATTTCTCAGTAAATCTTAGTGTTCTCCAAGTCCATTTTTCTAGTATAGCACTTAATAAATTCTTCTACGGTCGCACATAATCTCTCTCCTAAAGATTCGCAAGTATGATGATATTTAACTGTTATTAAAGGTAGTGCTCTTATTGTTATCTTCATCACATAATACCTACTTGAAAAATCAGGCAGCTCCAAACTATTCAACAGGTAATGGCTCGCCTCACACTGAACCTTCTCCTTCAGACTTGAGGGATTCTGGATTCCTGAAAAACAATCTCCTCAGTGTCAAAGATAAATGTAGGGCTCTCATCAAAAGTGGCCGTAGCACAGGTCCGGTAACTTAAAAAAACACAGTTCCATTATTGTCTATCATATCTTTGCCATATCAGGGGTTCTAACTCAAACACCATCCTGCTCATAATAGTTTTTATCAGCCTATATGTCACTGGTAAACCAACAACAGGTGAACCCGACCACGCTCTCACAAAGCCACAAGCGCAGACAATATGCTAAAACATTAAATTATCCCATAAAGAATCCTGGGGCATATCAGCAAGCAGGCGATAAAAAATTATCGCCGTTTTTGCGTCCGTTTTCAGACGAAAAGCGGAGATAATTTTATCGCCTGATCAGCAAGGTCACGCTATCACGTGAAACCTTGCCTTCTCGCCATTTCCCTTAATTCCCATCTTTGCATCTCTAAGGAGATGTAAAGTGGGCGTTCCTCCCCAGGATAACGGGAGAAATGTCGCTAAGAGACATTTCTCCTATTATCAAGCCTCACGCAAAGCAGCATAGCGGCAAGAAAAGTAGCGATAACCTCTGTTATCGCTACTTTCATTACGTCTGCTTTGAAACTGACTTAGCCATGATATCCTGTGGAAGGTGGATATCATGGCTAAGTATGTGAGGCCCTATCAGCAAGCTATCGCCAAAAGTTGTGTGATTATCGCTGGATTTCCAGCGATAATCGCACATTTGGCAGCTTGCGCTCTGAATTTTATCGCTTTGGAGATAAGCGTTGCTAATAGCATGCTATCTCCGCGATAAAATTCAGAGTTGGCCGGCGATAATTATCTTCACGCTAAGAGCGCTGAGCGATAATTATCGCCGGCCCTTGCTGATATGCCCCGTCGTTCTGTGACACATCACAGCATTACACAGTAGCTCACTTTTCACTACTAAAAGGAGACCATCTTTTAGAAGGTAAACAAGGGAAATTAATTACAGTGACGTACACCATAACAAGCACTGATGAGACTCAATCCTAGTACTTTTATATCAGTTATGAACCAACACCTAGTGAGTTCCAATAAAGTACTTTGTGTGCAGCAAATCCTAAACAAACTTCCTTATGAGTGGAAAAGAAGACGGCTCGAATCTCCTATATAAACGTTGGAGCCATCATGTAAGGGATAAGAAAAAATTCATTTTTTCATCTGTTTTAAATAGCTAGTGGCCAGATGTATGAAGTTTTTTTGCATTCGCAAACAGCTGGATTTGCAGAATCTGGCCGTTTGCGAACACAAATGTACAAAGCCCAAATTGCAATTCAGTAACCTGTTACCGAATCATAATTTTGGATTGTGAATCGGTATTTGGAATTGGAAGGGGCATGTTTAGGGCATTCCTTCCTAATGCCAATTCGCATTTGTATGTACAAATGTTTTGCGACCGAAATGCGGTCACAAAACATTTGTATTTTACCACCAACTCGAAGATGGTGGTAAGCCATTCGCAAAAGGGAAGGGGTCCCCAGGTGACCCCTTCCTGTTTGCAAATAAAAACATATATTTTAAAGAGCAGGCAGTGGTCCCACGGACCACTGCCTGCTCTTAAAAAATTAAACAGCCTTTTTTTTATTAAACACATTCCTTTTTAGGTCAAGCATTCAAGACCTCTTGACTATACTTCAGTATATACTTGTCTTATAGGCTCAAAACCCTCCCTCTGCTTTTCATTTGTTTGTTTCAGTGTCCTTTAAAAATCCTTGCTTGCTAGTGGTCAGTCCTGCCTCTTTGTCCCTCCTTTTTCTTTTTCATTTCTTCCCTGGACAAGGGACCAAGTAGTATATCTTTACGCTTTGGTTGTATGTGTTTTTTAGTTGAGCATTCAAGACCTCTTGTATATGCTTTAGCATATACTTGTCTTGTGAGTTTAAAACCATCCCTCCCCTTTTCGTTTGTTTGTTTTTGTGTCCTTTAAAAATCCTTGCTTGCAAGTGGTCAGTCCAGTTTATTACTATAGTTTTTTGGAAGTCTAGTATACTCCTTGTGAAAAGTTGCTGTAATTATAGTCTTTTGTCACCGAAATGTTGTGATGGAAAAAAGGGGGGATATAGGGAATCTAAAACATTAACATGCTCTAAGAAACTAGGGAGCAAGTGGAGTCACCCATGTAATTAAGGGGCATCGCATAAAATATAAAATGAAAATTCGTTGCTTCTCATACCATGCTTATACAGTTAGTATTTTGGTGCCTCCTTGAGAACCTTCTGTTTTTGTATCTGGACATAACACTTAATAACGGACATGAACCTAAAGCAATCCACGTGCTCGCTTATGCTTGTTACCAGTATTAGATGAATGAGTAACAAGGAACATTTTCTTGTGAATAGTTACAATCCAAAACTTTAAATTCTGAAGATTTAAGGCTGTGAATTAAACAATACTAAGATATATGAGGTAACAGTGGGCTTTGGAGTATCTCCCCTTCATGCCACTTTCCTTCAGTCTCTATTACACATTTAGGTCCTTTTTCTCTCCACATCTTTCTGAAATCCTCTGTCTGCATATCTGACAACTAATCTCTTTCCTCTTCAGCATCCCCTTTTAACTCTCTGACACATTTCTTTTAGGGTGACGAGCCAACCTACATTTGGTGGCAGGGTCCATGTTTTTCATCACCTGTCCTGGCAAAATTCACTATATATAGCACCAGTCCTGATTTTCATGCAGGGTTGACTAACATCAGAGAAAGACAAGTTTTCCTGTGTCGCAGTGCAGAAAAAGTTAGCAGCCCATAGCAGAAAGCAACTTGCTTAACACAGATGGCTGTTTTCAAAAGTTGCATTTGATTCCCTTACTGTAGCATTGTCTGTGTTGTTGAGAGCTGTCAGGTGGGTCATTTTATGCCCTTCAGTCAATGCAAAATTGTACTTGTACATCTATGTTTGTTGAAAATCGAGTTTTAGGGGGTTTCAAAATCTGGTCACCCTAACTCCATGTATCTACTGCGCTTCACCATCCCATTCATCGCCAGTCCACAACCTAACTGCGAGAACTTTGCTGCCTTCTTCCTTGGAAAGTCTAACAAGGTTGAATCTGATCTAAGGTCTGCCCTGCTCGAGCTATCATCCTTTGCTAGACTCCCCCTTTACCCCGCAGACCCTTCTTCCAGTATGTCACACCCCTAAAAACAATGCTCGTTGGAATCAATTTTCAATCTTCAATGATACATCCATTCTCAACATTCTTTCTACCCTGAAATTCTCAGATCACTTCAACGATCCCCTTCCCTCCTATTTCTTTAAGGAGATGATAAGGTCCCTAGTTCCGCTCCGGACCAAGATTTTTACTGCCTCCCTACTTCAAGGTGAGATCCCTGACTGCTTAAAGTCCGGGCTGACTCTGCCTATTTTCAAAATACCTATAGATGACCCAGAGAATCTGAACTTCCAACCAATCACAAGCATCCCTACTCTGGCAAAGCTCCTTGAGAAATGTGTTCATGTACAACTGTGTAACCACATTGAGGAATACCAGCTTCTTGATCAATTCCAATCAGGCTTCAGTCAAGGCCACAGCAATGAAACAGCCATCACTCATATAGTCGATGACGCTCTTACATTGCTTGACCGGAATAAATCCTGTCTATTAATCCTACTCGACCTCTCATCAGCTTTTGATACTATCAAACACGACAATCTCCTGAGCCTTCTAGAACGCAGTATGGGGCTCTCCGGCTCAGTACTAAAATGGTTTGCCTCTTTTCTCCATAACAGAACATAAAGAGTTAAAACCAACCAAACCCTCTCCAATGCCAGTCCTTGCACCCTGGGGGTGCCCCAAGGCACCTACAATTTTTAACCTATTCATTGAACCTTTTACTGAAATCCTCAAAGCATCTAACATCCAGTATCACTTGTGTGTGGACAAAACCCAGTTGTACATGAAAATCTCTTCTCCTGACAATATCAAGACACTCAATGCAACCCTGCACAAAACCCTAAACTGGTTAACCTCCAACCATCTCAACCTGCACGCCCTCAAAACGGAATACCTCCATAGTTCCCCACCCAAGCAAGCCCCCATCTTGAAGAAATATATGAAAAATCTTTCCGCTCTCAACTGCACACCTCATATCATAGACTCTACGAGATCCCTGGGAATAGTGCTGGATAAGAACTTGAACATGCAGGATCGCATCAGCGCATCTACCAAAGGAGCGAACTTAAGCATCCTAAGGAAATTAAACCCTTCCTTCCCCCTGATGACTTCAAGTCTGCAGTGCAAGCATTAGTCATCTCAAGGCTGGAATATGGCAGTGCAACCCTCTGCTGTCTACCGAGGTACAGACTGGGCCCCCTCAGAGCTTCACTGAATGCTGCCACCAGGCTCATCACAGTCTCCAAGAAAAGCAATCACATCTCCCCTGACTTGAAATCTCTAAATTGGTTACCTTTGGAGGCAAGGATACAGCTAAAACTTGCCTGCATGACCCATAAAGCCCTTCATTTCAACACTCCTCTGTACCTCGCAAAAATAACTAGAGCTGTCGTACGGTGCCCATTCCTCCAGGAGCTCCAGTACCTTGTTGCTTAATGCAAAAAATAAAAATAAAATAAACTTGCTATCGTTCCTCCTCAGTAATTAACCAGAGTATCTGGAACTCACTACCTATGGAAACGAGACTGATTCCATCAACAGTGTGCTTCAAAAATCAAGTGAAAGCTTTACTGATGAGTACTTTTCTGACTTAGAAGTTAAGCCGTGGCCTTTCGTTATATCAGCCTAAAACTGATGGGTCTGTCCTAGCCCATTGATCTGCTACACCTCATCTACTGTCACAACGACTCTTCTTGCTGTATTATACTTACATGTTCTTTTGCCTTCCTTGTCATGTTCCTCTGCTCACTTATGATTTCTTGCAATGGTGTGGTTCGATACCTTCCATTATTATGTCATTACGTACCGAGTGTTATTTTTGTCTATTGATGAAGTTTTACCACAACTGCCTCCCCGTATGTGTGTTGCAATTCTCTGTAAAGCGCTCATATATCCTCTAGGGTCATGTTTGGTCTATACAAAACTTTTCAAATGAATAAATCCCCCCTACACACACCACACCCTTCACACACTGTCATATAGAATCACAATTACGTAATTGCCACACCTGATCAATACTGCAGAGAAGCCATGGATCGAATTACTATGTATTCTGAAACCCTTCATGAATCACTGTTAGGTAGGGTTGCCACCTTTTTCTTTTGCTGGCCGCCATATAAAAACACTGGCCAAGCTGGTAAAACCCAGACGAGATGGTAATCATACTGACAGACACTGTGAGAAACTCACATTGCTTTCAACCTGAACTCCAGAGCCCTTCTGTCCTGGGCCATTATAAACATCCACCCACAGCAGACCCCACTCAGACACTTACAAGAGAATTTGCAGCACGCACTATAAAAGAGTCATTCATGTGTTGCATAATAAAACTACAGAAATGCAGCATCCTAGAAAAAGAAAAAACTCTTAAGATAATGGAAAAATTCAAACTTGTGAATTGTAAACAGCAACAATATCACTGATCTGGATTACCTTTATTTTTTTCCTGTCATTGTTCAGTAATCAATGTTTTGTTTTCATGTACAGTTAAGGACTTCAAAATAGGACGGGTAGGGACTTGTTTCAAAGTCTGCTTTTAATTACTGCCAGATCTGAGAACCCAGTGCTTAATCTGAGCCAGTGGTTGCAGGTGAGGTCCACCAAGTCTGACACTATACTCCACTCTATGCCACTTTTCTACACAGCACTCTACTCCACTCTATGCCATTCTACGACACTACTCCATTCTACGGTGCTCTACGCTCCATACCACTTTACTCCATTCTATTCTGTGAGATACTTCTCTCTGCTCTACTCCACTCTGACAGTCTACTCCGCTCTACGCCACTTTACTCTACAACACTCTACTCCACTCCACGCAACACCCTCTATGCCACTCCACTCCACACCACAGCACTCTATGCCACTCCACTATATGACACTCTACTCAACTCTGACACTACTCCGCTCTACGACACTCAACTCAACACCCTTCCACTCTATGACACTCTACTCCCTCCATGACACTCCACAACACTGTACGCTACTCCATGACACTCCACTTCAGTCCTCTCCACGCCACTCAACTCTACTTTTCGCCACTCCACGCGTCTCTATAACACTTCACTCAACTTCATTTTACGACACTTCACTCTACTCTCCTTTACTCTACTAACTTTTAGCCATGCTGAACAGCAGCCACTCTGGTGTACAACATTTCTAAAACATATTGGCAAAGCCAATCGCTCTTACATAGGCCAGACCTATTGACTTTGCCAATCAATGATCCTTTAAGGAAAACAGACTGCATTAAAAAAAATATTGCTTTATTTAAAAGCAATCACAGACTTGGTGGTCTACTGACCCCAGCAGGCCACCATCCCTGTGATTTTTGGAATTCTCAAACTGAGACCTAACTTATTAATATTCATGAGTTAGGTCTATTTGTGACCCACTCGGAATCGCAGGATGCATAAAACAAACTTTTGTACGTTAGTATTTGTAAATCGCTAAAATTTGCTATTTGGTTATCGCAATCATTAAGCTTCATGCATCTGGCCCTAGATCCCTATATCATGGTCTCAAAAAATCCTACATGATCTTATAAAAATCCTAGAGGTATATGAGCATCTCCCACTAGATATTCTCATTTAACCGATCTTTGTCGGAATGTTACTTAGAATTCGAAAATTGCTCTCTCAGTAACCTTTTCCTGCTCACATCACCCTCAATCCCCTTTTTTGTGCTAAACCATCTCCAATTACAATCCATATAAGCTAAATCTCTGAGTGTCTATACATCAAGGCAGTGCATGACCAATTTGCTGTATTTTTTCAATATCTCTGACTTGTGTTCTCCTAATCTCACTCTACACCTCTATCCTACCCTTTACCATATGGACAGGTAATTAGATGAAAAGTCTTTCTTGTCCAGTAATTCTTCGTAAAAGTTATCTAATGTTAGTAATATATTCCAATGGTATTGGTGACTAGTCCCGCATCACAAATAGGACAAATGACATATCTGTGGTTTCCTGTTAGCAAAAGCTGATCCCTTGGTGCTCCCTGGATATCACACATGTTTTTTTGTACATATTGTATTTTTTATGTTTTTGTAATCTTTGTAGAGAAAGGTGGGTAACCAAATTTGGTCTGAGATACTTTATAAATTTACAACAAGACTTTGAATTCTCCAGACTGACTGGAAATAATCTTAGGTAGGCAGGTGTTTATTTGCAGTAGTTTTTGTAAGAAACCCCTTCCCATCAATAACAAATTTGGGTACCTCTTTTATAGTATTTGGATATATGAGCCAGTCACAGGATATTTTGGAGTAAGGAGTCTCAGTCATTTACTTTAAGGATGAAACCTAAACACTGCTTCTATCTTGAGAATAAAGGGAAGGAAAATAAGGAAATATCTGGTTCTGATGGATACTTGTAAATGCAGGTTTCTGTCATCGTGAATCCTTTCCAGGCACTGGAGTGAATCTCAAAAGTGCAATAGCTCTCTCGTTCCATGACTCTGACTTGAGTGACACCTTCTGGATATGATGTCACAGCACCATGTATGGTGCTACCCTGCCATCTTAGGGCAGTTTCATTTTTTCCACCCTCTTCAGTACAGATTGATGTGCTCTCCTTTGGGGTTTTTTCCTGCCATCTGGCTTGAACAGCAACAACTACTCAGAGACCGATGCGTTCTTCACTGCCTTTTGTTGCGTAATCACTCTACTCCTTGAGTCCGACAATTTGGATAACAATTATATTGCAAACAGTACCTATCTGATAGTTCCCTTAACTAGAGCACTTCTCTACCTCTACTGCCACTGACCACAACTGCTTCATCTTGATGTCCCGGCACTTCTGTTGTCTTTTTTGTTTTGGTCCACAGAGCTTGCCCAAGAGAATGTACACTGGAAGAGTATGACGGAGCACACACCCTTCCAATTTTGTCCAAGGTGCACCACAAAATATACCTGGGTGGACCAGTATGACATTTACAACCTTTGTCTATCACCTGACCATAACGAATCCCCCCCTTGAGGCCTGCCTCACCTTCTGTAGCAAGAAGATCTTAAGGTACTGAAAGGAACAGTATTGGGCATACTCCAAAATGCAGCAGCAGTCATCCTCAGAGACCCCCAACACTTTCAGTGCACAACAGCCTCTTAGCTTCAAAAAGAAAGAGGTGGGTCCCTTTTGGATCCTGGTGGCCAACCAACACCTGGCCCTGAAACGGTTTCCTTAAGGGCTTCTGAGGGAGAAAACCAAGTCCTCCACATTAACACAGGCAGGGCTCCTCCACCAAGGGGTGGGAGTATTACTCAATCTCAGCAAAGCCAGGAGACAAAACCCTGCTCCATTAAATACCGCCTAGCTGCAGCAGTGCTACCACCGGAGCTGGATGTCTGGCCCTGAGCAAGAAAGAAAAACTTCCAGCCCTTGGCCCACCACCACCCTCGGGCACCATTCAGCTCAGAGAGAAGGCTTCGGAGCCAAGCCAACTTTTAGTGAAGGGTGTTGAGTCACGACAGTCATCTTCCTCCTCTCGATTGAAGGGTGTTATCCCTTCCCCTACAGAACTGAAAGTGATGCTGAGAGTGCCTCTGAGCACTAAGTCGATGCAGAGGGACATTTGATTGGAGAAATCTGAGGCCCCTTCCTGGAAAGACAAGCAAAGGAGCACGACACCAGGCAAAAGTGGCTCTTCGTTCAACCAGAAACTAGCGATATTACCGCTAAGCCTCCCCAGTCAGTCACGCTGCTCCCAGTTCCTAAGAAACAGAGGATAACCTTCGAAGAGGAGCCCACATTCAATGTACCACAATGTCTGGTGACCAGGAAGCACAAGGACAAGGATACAAGTCTTGCATCCCAACCTCCCACACTCAGGCGTCACCTCCACCACCACCATCACTTCCCCTTTCACCTCTTCCGCCCAGTCGCGGCCGGCATGGCACGCAGGTGGGGGGCAGGCGCGGGGTGGGGGAGCGATTGCGGGGGGGGGGGAAATCAGGTGTCGCATGGGAGGGGGATCGGAAATGAAAAAAAAAAAAATAATTAAACTCACCTCGAGGCCGGGTCTCTCGTCTTCTGTGCTCCTGCTTTCCTGCCTCAGACAGGAACAGGAAGCAGGCAGCCAGGCTCCCTCCCCTAAGCCAATCACAACGCTCCAGTGGAGCGTTGTGGTTGGTCTGAGTGCCGTGACACGGTGCTCAGCCAGGGGCTATATGAATGGGCACGTTCTCCGTGCAGGCTGTAATGCAGCCTGCATGGAGAGCAGGGGAGTGCGCATGACTGTTTTGGGCGGCCCGAAAGGGCCGACCAAACAGTAACTGCGCAGTCAGGAGTGGGCAAACCACTCTGCCCCTGCCCTGCTCGGAGAGCCAAGCATCCCCGCCCACATGCCCGTCGCAAAACAGCAGGACAGATAACATAAAATAACAATAACTTTGTTATTGTCCGTTTATGTTTCTCACTGCTTAAAAGCAGAGGGATGACGCGCCACCGCCATAGCGGAGGAGCCGCCCCTGCTTCCACCACCTCTATGCCCATACTCACTTCCCCTTCCACCGCCACCAAAACCTCCTGACCAGTCAGAGCACTCCTTCTCAGACCTAGGCAACTGTAATTGGGAGAAGCACCCTTATGGTCACCTCTTGGGACAGTGGATGATGACGATCTCTTGTATGATTATAGTGTCAACCCTGCAGATTACGGTCATCTGGAGCCTTACCCAGTTAAGCCACTCCCACTGCATGATACCGCAAGTATCATGCTGTGATTCAGAGGGTGGTACCCAACCTAAAGTCGACATTTGTGTCCTACAGGAAGCAGACAACCTTTTAGTTGAGACCCTCTCCGAGACTTAACATTCAGTTTCTTTCCATGCATGCATCCCATACAAATATTTTAAAGTCAGCCCCAGACTATTTCAGGGATCCTTTTGCAAGGTGTTCAAAACAGGTAGGGGAGAAGAAGTTTAAAGCTTCTCTCAGCAACCCACTCTACATCTGTGGCAGGGTCCCCCCAGACTCCACTGTGTGGAAGCAGGCCTCAAATCCTGGCGATTATCCCTGTTCAGGGAGAGCTCGCGCCTCAACATCACCATCAGACATGTGACTGTGGAACACCTACCCAGTGGTGTATTGCCAATTTAGTTTGCTTGCTGTTGTAGTACGATAGTTTTTATTGGGAGGAGATGAAGAACCTGGTGCAGCACCACCCTGAAACCGACAGGAAAAGGTGGGAAGAACTAGTGACTGAGTGAAATATCATCTCCTACACCAATATCCGTTATGTACTTGATGCTGCCAATTCTGCTACTTATAATGGAGCACCCTACTCCACTGCCATGCATTGTGGAGTTCAAGCTGGAGGTAAAACAAACTTCCTCAACCTCCCACTCAATGAGGAACATCTCTTTGGGCCCCAAGTGGCTCAGATTCTGGAAAAGGATAAAAAAGGACACCACAATTGCCAGGTTCAGGGGTGCACCGCAGTCTGCAACTCCCAGGGGTACCTTTTGTAGACCACAACCCTGGGACAGGACTAAGACCACACCCCCCCCCAGCCAAGCACACTTCTACCAATGCCCACAGCTAGCCTTTCACAAATCACGGGCAGGAATAGGTTACAGCAGAGTTGGCTGCCAAGCTAACAAGGGAAGAGCTTGAGATAGCTATTGCAAAGAACCCTCCACTCCCAAGCACAAACTCACCCACTTCTCCTCTCCACAGTCATACAACATCTGGCAGGAGGAGAGTAAAGAATGTTCTCCCTCGCTGGCAGGAAATCACCTCAGACCAATGATTTTTAGCAATAGTCCAACAGGCTACTGCTTAAAATTCCACAACACCTCCTCACCCAGCATACAACCTCCAACACATCCTCAGCTAAGATAGTCCCGCTCTCCTAGAGGAAGAGGTACAAGTGCTTCTTCATAAAAGCTTATACCCCCACACCAACAGGCAAAGATGTCTGACCACTGTCCTTCCTCATCCCTAAGAAGTACAACTCCCTCTGGCCCAACCTAGGGCTGAGGCCACTAAATCAATACAGCCTGTTGGAACTCTTTCATATGACAGCCTATCAGGACGTCATCCCGTTTCTCCGCCAAGAGGATTTCATGACAGACCTAGACTTGAAAAATGCCTACTTCCATATCTCAGTATGCCTACTACTGGTATCTTCGGTTCACAGTAAGTGGCAACACTACAAATTCAGGTTCTTCCCTTTGGAGTTCTACAGCTACCAGGGTTTTGTACTAAGTTCCTGGCAGTGGTGGCCGCCCATCCCTCTCAGAGGCCTTAGTCACATCTTTGCGTACCTTGATGACTGGCTGATCAAGAGCAGCAGCAGGAAGCAATGCCTAACACTCACTCAAACAACTGTAACCCTCCCTTCACAACTGAGAGTTAAACATAAATGCAAAGGAGTACACCTCCAACTCCAACAGATACGGACATTTCTGGGGTCAGTGCTAAATGTTTTCACAGGGAAAGCGTATCCAAACCAGCAGAGGATAATGGCATTTCAGCAGCTGTTGCCTCTTTTTCATTCCTTTCGTCACATTACTGGAAGAAATGCAAACAATAGTTTGCGTATGATGGCATCCTGCGTAGCAATTATGCCACACGCTGGACAACACATGTGCCCACTCCAGCAGTGTCTTGCAGGCAATGGTCACAAGCATAGGGTCAGTGGGAAGATCTAGTGTTGATAAAGGCCAGCATGCTGCATTCTGTGCATTGGTGGAATAGCAACAAACTGTTGCTGGGCAGGTCTTTCGTAGAACTACTTCCATAAGTGACAATCACCACCGGCGCATCACTCACTGGGTGGGGCACACATTTGCGTAACATGGTGCCTGGAACCCTCAGCATTAGGGTTAACACAACAACTACCTGGAGCTGAGGACTTCTGCCTAGCACTCAAATCCTTCTACAAACTTGTTCAGAGCAAAGTAGTCCTCATAAAACTGACAACATTATGGCCATGTATTACATACAGAAGCAAGGGGGAACACACTCCATGTGCTTTAGCACAGGAAATCTGACACTGGGCAAGATGCAACAAGTTCTACCTTTTAGCAGAATACCTGCTGAGAATGAACAATGGCTTTGCAGACCTTTCAAGCATGATGCATCAACAAGTGGGAACTTGCAAGTTCTGCAAAGGTACTTCTAACAATGGGGATCCTCAGCCACCAACTTCTGTGCCAGCCCATAAAATGCAAAATACCTAAGCCTCACCTTGAGGTACCCAAACCCAAAGTCCATGAGCATTGCACTTTGGATGATCTGATCAGGAAAATGTGTTTGCACTTCTCCTCTCCCACTCATCCTATAGATGGTCAGGAAGAAGTGGCAAGTGTCCAAGACCCTCATCCTCTTGACCCAACTTGAGTAAGGCAGCTCTAGTACTCAACGCATCACTTTCCACAAAAGCTACGAATCAAGCCAAAATATCTTGCACAAGAGCACAGCCAAATCAGGCATCCAGGTCGGAAACAGCTCAACCTAGCTATCTGGCACCTGAGGTCCTAGACTTTGGTTACCTATACCTCTCTGTGTATGAACATATTGTGTGAGGCACGCACGCCCACTAAATGTGCATATATTGCAGCCAAGTGGAAGAGACTTGTCCTCTAATGCATCCTGAAACAACTACACCCCTTCAAAGTCACAGTTACAGACATCATCTTTTACCTTTTATGCCGTCAGAAGGCAGGTCTTGCACATACCTCTATATGTCTCCACTTAGTTGCTGTTGTGGCATACATGCAGAAAAGGCAATACTCATCATCTTGTTTTAAAATCACTGTTGCTAAGGCATTCATTGAGGGACTTCAGATGGAATACCTCCAGGAACACTGTGCTTTGTTGTGGAAGCTTAATATAGTTCTCATAAGGATTATGGGTCCACTCTACAAACTCTTGCAGCCTACTGGTTCTTTCCTGGAATGTGGCTTTTCTAGTAGCTATAACTTTGTTCAGGTGTATCAGTGAATTAAAAGCTCTCATCATTCAAGAACCATTCATTCTGGTGCAAAAATAAAAGGTAGTCCATAGCTCTAATCCAAAGTTCTTACCAAGAACCTTTCCATTAACCAGACTACTGAGCAGTCTGTATTCTTACCACAACCTGATTCAGTAGCTGAAAGGGTGTTGCACACCTTAGACATCAAGCGGCCACTCTTGTACTTTATTAACTAGTACTAAGGGCCCAATTTACATTTAAATGGTAGGCCATCCTCTGTCAGAGTACCGAAGTATTTTAGTCTGTCACCCTAGCAGAGGTTCCAAAATTTAGCAATGTGCATTGAGTCGATTGACATTTATAGCATTTACATGAACCACCATCAAAAGCTGTTCCTCTGAATGCATTGTACCTTTGATGTATGGCTCTGCCAGACATGAAAAAGCAGTATGACAACGTTACACATTTTATTTATATCCAAAAACAAAACCCTAAAGTAGGATTTAGTTTAAAAAAAAAAAAGAAAATGCCTTTCTTGACATGGGAGTCATCTCCCAATGCGAGTGGGTATTTTTATGTTTTCATGGCCCCTTACTGCCAAGGTTTTCCTGGTGGTGGTGGCCAGTAATAAACTACCACAAGCCAACCCATCTAAATAAAGCTGGGGGGCAGATAGCCAATTCTCCGACGGCCCTTACTCTGTCAGGCCATCAGAGAAGTTTGGTCTCAGTGGAGAGGGAGTAGTTTTCACCGTTGCCAAACTGGTCTGCCTACTCTTAAATTGCCCAGGCGGACCGTTATGTTTCCAGTTAGGATACTTCCTCACCATTGCGATGGAGTACCGTTTCTGCCAACCTTTATATCAGGCCCTAGGTCCTTCTTCAAAACTAACCTGCTCTTTGTATCTTTTGCAAAATCTCACAAGACTCACTCCTTTTCCAAACGTGGTAATGCAAGAAGGATTATCTAGTGCACCCAAACTTGCTATGCGAAAGCTAAATGTGGACTCACTGTATTTCCTAGAGCACACTCTATACGCAAGAAGGGAGCAACACGGTTTACTAGGAAACATTCCAGTAGCAGACATCTCCTAGGCAGCTATCTGGTCAACACCTCACACCTGAACATAACATTACTGTGTGCACATACTAACCTGTCAGTAGGCTATGGTTAGCCAAACTGTGTTAAGAACATTGTTCCAAATATTTACGTCATCTGCTTGCTAACCTCCTCTTATGAGGAAACTTTTTTTACAGTTGATGCAAAGCATGTATATGTACAGCAACATATGCTATGAATAGAAAAGGTTACCCTGTAAGAATCTGTTCATAGATTTGAGTGCTGTAGATTCACATGCACCCACTCTCCTCCCCAGAAACTGGGAATGATTACACATGCTACACTTTCTCACACTTCTTTAACAACTTACAGTGCAATTGGCACATTATATAGTATAACTCTGCACTCCGCTTTTACCTCTGACCTGCTGAGCAGAAAACAATCAAGTCTGGAGCTGGTGTCCATGTGTATTGTAGACTACAGGAGGAGTCACAGCACATCCAGTGACTCAAAACTTCTTTGAAGAAAAATAAGTTGTAATGTCCGAACCCAACAGTAAATGGAAGTACTATGCATAGTATATGAATCTACAGCGCTGGGTGCTCCAAACAGATGCTTACAGGATAAGTAATATTTTCCTTTTGTGGGATACTCAACCTGCAGATTTCTCACCGACCCACCCATCTCTCCACTCTGAGGTGTAGTTACTGAGTTGACAGTAGGGGTACAGGTTGGTTTCATGCACTGCATTCCTTTAATTTTATCAGGATAGCCTCTGCGTCTAAGGGCGGGGGATTTAGTGGGTGAAACAAAGAGAACTCACCTCAGAGTGCTAGGTGGAACCATATGTAGCTCAGTGACATCATATGTGGGAGTTGTCAGAGTTGAGTCGCAGCCGTGGTGCCACCTGTTGGAATGAGAGAGTTGTTGCCAATTTTTCAAATACAGTCACCTGTCTAGAGGAGATTCATAGGGTAGGAAACTGTAGGTATCTAGAATGTCCTCTGGAAAGCTCGTTACCAAAGGTCAGTATGTTTTGTCTTTTCCATCAAGTGCTACTTTCAGGAACACAATTACCTGAGAGGCAGACGTAGCCTCCACACTCTAAACCCGGACTGAGACCGAGTCAGGCAGACAGTGATACTTGCAGAAGCACACTAGTCATTCTGGGTTTCCATATCTCGGCCCCAAGCCTAATCGTGGTTATTTATTAAATTCTGAGGATAATTTCAGATTTGCAAAGGATGTCATTGTTGGAAGCCCATTTACATCTATTATCCATCTTATTACTGACAGGTGCCTACTCCAAGAAGAAGGCTCTCCTCACTTAACCACTGAGTGAAGATATAGACTATGAGAAGATAGACCCACATAGTAAAAGTGAATACATTGAAGAGTAGGTACTCACCCATGGCCGCCATTGCGTTAATGTTGAGCTAAAAACCTCAATTTTGCAAACTCCGTTCCGTTCCGTTTTATGTCTCTTAGATCCCTTGTAGTTCTCAGGCTGGCTTCAAAGTCAAACATGTGGAGTAAATTGATGGGAAAATGTGCATCAACAATCATGTGCCCCACACTGTATGGGGCAACATTTGCACCCACAATGTCTTTAACAATGTACTGCAGGGTCCATGCTGTGTGTACCCAGACATTTCAGAAGAAGATTAAACTTTCACGACCCACAACCCCTTACATTTAGGTTCAACTCATTCCATCAGAAATCTGATATGTAGTGTGCTCTTGAGGAGGTAGCACTCTGTAGGCATGGGGGTTCTTACTTTATCATCATCCTAGCATGAACTGCCAAGTAGTGGGAAGGCCACTACAGAGTTCCAACTTGCTGCTGTCAGTTAATGCACTTCTAAAAAAGGGATATCTTCTCCAGAAGATCCTGAGCCAGGTATCATTTGCGGTGCACTAGACCGGCTGGGGAACAGTGACCTGTTCAGAAAGAAGAAAGGCAGTGCATAAGGGGAGACTATTGATCACTGTGAAGCAGAGTCAGTGTATCAGTGTGCTTACAATTGTCCGTCTGATATTTACTCTTTCTTTTGTCTGTCTTCTCACCTGCAGTCTCACTTTCTCCCCACTTTGCACTCACACGTGTTCTTTTCTTTCCAAACCATCTGAGATCTGCTCTCTCACTTACTCACTATCTACCCCTCACATGCACTTGTACATTCACTTTCTACACTAGCTCTTTGCCACTCATTTGCACTTTTTTACTCATTCTCCTCAACACACTCACTCACTCTTGTGTACTTGCACTGTCATGGTGAGTCTCTTCATAATCACAATATCACCCTCACTCCACTTTACATACAACCTGACAGTCACTCTTTCACCTCATAACACACTCTCACACATCTAATTTCTCCTGCTTCTACTTTTGTGTCTTGCAGTTTTTCCCGTATGGTGACGCATCAAAGTTTGCACAGCATGCCTTCCGAACATTCGACAAGAACGGAGACGGCACCATCGACTTCCGGGAGTTCATCTGCGCCCTATCCGTCACTTCCAGGGGCAGCTTCGAGCAAAAGCTGAACTGGGCTTTTGAGATGTATGACCTTGATGGAGACGGGAAGATTACCCGACTGGAGATGCTGGAGATCATCGAGGTACAGAGGCCATATCCTACCTACCCTGTTCCTTTAACCCCTCTGCCCCCATCCTGTTCCTGGCAGTGTGGGCCATTTGACCAGTCTAGGGAACGTCAGTCACAACACCAAGAGGTCAGAGTAATCACTTCCTACCCTGCGGCTGCTTGGATTTATAGCAGGGACATTCACAGCTGTGTACCCATTAGCACATTTGGTTACTTCTGCTGAATTCCAAGTTTAAAAGAAGCCACGAGTTCACAAATAATTGTGAAACTAGCCCATCCATTGATGCCACCTGTTTGAAAAGACAGAGTATACCACTGCTGTCCCTGTGCGAAGTTAGTTTGAGCTTACTCGGTTACATCTTGCGTGCAGTGACTGAGTATCTTACTGCTACCCCAGTGTACATTGGAGAAGAGGGGGCAGCACAGACCACTGTGTTGTGTGAAAAAGGCTGCTTTATTGAGACAGGTGCACATTACAACATGACCTGGGCCTTTTCCTTACAAAACTATATCCTCACTATACATCATTACTCACCTAAGATCAACCCCCCCACCCCTAACAGATACCTCCCCCCGATAACCTCTTCAAACTTGAATAACATACATGCACCAGAGCTGCTCAATTGAAAGTGGGACCCCTAAAAACCGTTCCCCTTTTCCTATATCAACTACCATTTTAACCTCATTGAACTTCCTATCTAACGTTTTTACTTCCTATGTCGTCCAGGCGTGATCTTCCTACCCGTTCCCCTACAGCCTGAACTGCCGCTGACAAACAAACTTGTGTAAATCCTGGCAACTTCCCAACCCACTGCTGCTGCACCTGAATCAAGCGACAACAAACACATAGCTCCCCTTTGTGTACCTGTGCCAATGAAAACCGACCGCCCTAGGGGGGGTGGTAACCCCCTGGAATTAAGTGGATTGCCAGCCTTCTCTGAATGCGGAGTGGAGGGAGGAGGACAAAAACGGAGGAGTGTACCAGCCATCGGGTCTGCACCACTTCCTCAAACTCCCTGGTGGGCAGACCTCCCTCCGCTCGGCTGCCCCCCAAATCCACATTGGTGAAGAGGGGGCAGCACAGACCACTGACAACTGGGTTGTGTGAAAAAGGCCAGTTTATTGAGACAGGTGCACATTACAACATAATCTGGGCCTTTGCCTTACAAAACTATATTCTCACTATACATCATTACTCACCTAAGATCAACACCCCCACCCCTAACAGATCCCTCTCCCAATGACCTCTTCAAACTTGAATAACATACGTGCATCAGAGCTGCTCAACTGAAAGTTGGACCTCTAAAAACTGTTCCCCTTTTCCTACCTCAACTACCCTTTTAACCTCATTGAACTTCCTACCTAACATTTTAACTTCCTATGTCGTCCAAGCATGAACTTCCTACCTGTTCCCCTTCAGCCTGAACTTCCGCTGACAAACAATAAACTTGTGTAAATCCTGGCAACTTCTCAGCCCACCGCCAACCCAGGACCCTGGTCCTGCCCCCGTCTTACCTGAACAGAAGTGAGTCCCACCCACAGGGCCCCTTACTCAACTCCAAACTCCTTGGCTAGTGCTAACTTCAACTGGAGTAGGTAGAGCTCCATCCCCATAAAAGACAGGTGAACCCCGTCCCCTCTAAAAAACTCCACATCCTCAAATCTCAAGTCTGAATGCTATATCCTGCCAACACCGTTATCCCTGCAAAATACCCTAATTTCCTTGTTCAGTTTCCTCCTGGCTTTGTCGATGGCTGACGGTTTAATAGCCCCCCTCCACACTCTCCTGGGAATGAACTCTGTCCACATTGTGAGGCAACCTACCCAGAACTTACCCGCCTACTTATGGCCCCATGTCATCTCCTTAATTAAGGCCAAACCCTGTTGAGTCACCAAATCATTTCCCCTAAATGAATGATAAGAACATTTGGACATTTCCCTCCCCCTTTGACCTTTTTCAAGCATGTTATCAGCTCCTTCCATTGCATTCCCCCTTTTCCTTTCCACAAGATAGAGTATAAGTTGTGACCGTGAAAGCTCCCCCTAGCGTGTCGCTCTGCCCATTTTACAAACGAGTGGCCCACGATCCAGACCATCATTCCCGCAACCGAGTGACCGGCAACCACACCTGCAAAAGAAATAAAGATGACAACCTGTCCATTACATCCCTTCATCACCCTCCTCCCTGATATACGCCAGAAAGCAACCCGATTTCCATCTCCCTATTTTCCTTATTCTATTGGGCCGCCAACCCCGTCTGCTAGCCTCTGTTGCCGCTCCAATCCCCTGAAGGAATGAGTCCAAAACTGGCTGCCGTCTTCACATAATAGTGTTAACGCCTTACGTAGGATAGATAACAAATGGAAAGCCGTTAAGGGTTTTCCATCTATGTGTATGAAAACTCTGCCGAGCGAACTGCCCCGCCTCCAACTCTCTCTACGCAGCGCCTTGGGCAAACGAGTGACACCGGGTAAGCCTTCAAGAACACTGTCTTCCCGCTGCTCTCTGATCAGTCTTGGACTTGTATAGCCATACCTGCACCCCGTTGTCTTCTAAACACACATCTTCCCAGAGGAGCCCCCTGCTACTCTTTCCCCCCAGTAGTTCTTAAACCCGAAACACTCCAAAAAATAGCCAGGACATGATGGTCGAAAACAACCCCGTCTCTTGGTCACCAGTGCACACCCTTGGAAGGCACTGAATCGCGTGCATGAAAATATCCAACGTCATAGGCCTCTGCTTAGGCCCCACAGGGCCTGTCTCCCTTGCCCAGCCCACCAGGATTCTTTTCCCCAACTCCCCCGCAGATGGGGTGTACCCCCACCACAGTTTGCCCAAAAAAGCGATGCCTGCCAGCTTCACTGAAATCGTCACCCTGAACTGTCATCTTCCACTAAGGCCCAGTATGAATTTGACAACGTCCTCTACTCTACTCTGTCCCATTCCTTCCTCTACTCTACTCTGTCCCATTCCTTTCGCCTCCTCTGATCCCCATTCTTCAGGAACTCCCCCCAGGCCTGCAGGTAAGCCTTCCACGTGGATGGGGCTAAAGATCTACCTACCAGATGTAACAGCCTCCCTCTCCTACGAACCATAGCTCTTGTGGCACGCACGTCTGCTCCTGATCCGCCTCCGTGTTCAGCCATGGAACCTCTCCCACTGCGAACGAGACAAAGCATCAGCAATGTCATTGTCCACACCGGTAACGTGCCGGACTCTGAAGCCAATATCCAATCTAAGGCAATGCAGAACAAAAACTCGCAGCAGCTGCCACAGCTGTGTCTCCCTGGCCCACTGCATGTTGACTACCTGTACTACCAACATATTGTCTACCCTGAAAAGGACTATTTTGTGAGACAGCTGAGGGCCCCTTAACATGTCATCCACAACCAGAGGAAAAAAATTCCAAGAAGGCCATGCTGCGTCTGCCCTCACCTCCATTCTACAGGCCATTTCTCAGCACACCAGTGTCCCTGCCAGTATAGGCCAAAATCGCAGGCACCCGTGGCGTCAAAGAAAATCTGCATGTCCCAGTCCATGTCCACCCAGGATGACAGGGGGATGCAATTAAAGTTATGTAAAAAGGCCTTCCACATGCGCAGGTCCTCCTGCACCGCCGCTTTCAAATGGACATGATGGTGAGGCAAGGGGAGGCCCTAAAGGGACAAACCTATGCACCTGCAAAACATCCTCCCTGCTCTTACCACCTTTAATGCAAAGTTCAAATGCGCCAGGAGCATTTGCACCTCTTTCACTTTCTCTGTTGCCAGCATTGTATTAAGTGAAGCCACCATTTAAGTCTTCTTGTCCTCCGGCAACCTGGCCTCCCCTGCTGCCGAGTCGATTTCGATGCCCAAAAATGCCAACACTTGTAGGCCCCACCATTTCCTCCGGGACCAGGGGCACCCCCAAATCTGCCATCAAACCTTGGAATCTCTCAAGTGAGTCCTGGCAGTCTACGGACAGCGCTGTCCTCACAAAGAAAAAATCATCCAGGTAGTGCGTTATGTGTGCCACTCCCAGGTGCCAAGTGAGTAACCATTGAAGCAATGTACTGAAGCACTCGAAAAGGGCACACGAAATGGAGCAACCCATAGGGAGTGCCTTGTCCACAAACCATTGTCCTTTGAATTGAATCCCCAACAACTGAAAGTCGTCAGGATGTACCAGCAGCAGACGGAAAGCTGACTTGATGTCACTCTTTACCATTAGCGCCCCCGTCTGACTTTCTCCACCAAAGCTAGGGCTACATCCTCTGACGAGTACATCACTGACACTTGCTTGGTGGGAGTGAAGTCATTCACTGGCTGGCCCTCTGGCCAGGACAGGTGTTGGATCAGGCGATATTGCCCTGCTTCCTTCTTGGACACTACACCGATAGGTGACACAACTAACTGGTCCATGGGCCAGGTGTCAAATGGGCCTGCCATTCTCCCTTCCTGTATTTCTTTAAACAATTTTTCTCGAACTACTTGCGGGTGTTCTGCCCGGATTTTAGATTGGACGCTAAACGGCATACTCTTGGGCCGTTGTATCCCAGCCTGAAACCTTTCCTAAACCCCTGTAACAATACCGCAGCGTCGTCAGTCCTGTTGTAGAAGGAGAGCCAGAAAGCTAATCTTTCAATGTTTATGGGTGTACGAGCCTTTCCCTCCAGGTCCCTGTACTCTACCAGATCGGAACCCCCCCCGCCCTTGACCATATTGGTTTCTCTGGGGTACTCCTGTCTGACTCCCTGTGTTCCCTTGTTGTTGCCTGTAGCCCGTGGTGGTTCCAGCCAAGAAGCAGGCAACCAACGGGTGTCTGCCTGACCATTTCGAGCATTCGTGCAGGAATTTGCAGAGCTCTATATCGTGCATAAGTCCTTGTTGTTGTCCCAGCATGCTCCCATTTGGGTCCCTTGGCTTCTGTTGCCCCCTCCCACCCCGCCTCGGGTGGGCCAACTCTGAAAGGGCTTGTATACTATTGGCAAACCACTCGCTGAAAACAAGGTCGTGCTGAATTTTGCTGGCCCCATGGTGTGCTGCCATAAATCTGTGTCTTACTCGCCCCATTGAGCGTCTGGGTCCACCGTTAGATGGGCCCGAAATTCCTCGTCATATTGGGCCCATGCAGTCCCCCTGAAATTTAGATGCACCTTCCTGATGACGTCTGTGTACTTGAATATGGCCACTGCCCTCTCAGGGAACTTCTCGCAGTAGACACTGGCATAGATAAGGAAAGCCGCGGTCCAGTTCTCAATCGTCACTGGGACTTGCGGGCGTTTGGATAGTTCTAAGTCCTCTTCTTTGGATCCCTCTTTAGACCTGAGCTCTCTGTATAGTAGCTTTAAGATCTCTACATACTCTCCTTTCCAGATTTTCACTTTCGTCTATGGCATTAAATGTGCTCCCCTAAAGGTTTTGCAGTCCCATTTGTTCGGTAATTTCTTGAATTTCACCTCTATGCTCTCTTTTTTAACCCCCGAGTCCTGCTGGTCACCCTTGTTCCGTCCCTGCATGCATTTTGCACTCCTCCCCCTCCACTGGGGTTGATACTCCTTGGGCCGTGCGCACCGGGGGGTCCTCTGTCTCCACTCCAGTGTCCCGCACATATCTTCCTTTCCTTAAGCGAGCCTCCCCGCTGGCGTGGGGCTCACCCGGCCTCCACCCCGATGGATACCATTGTTATGTGGGCATCCACATGTGCCGCAGGTTCCCAGGCCTCCACACCCACAGAGACATTCCGCACGCGGGGCTCCCCGCCGAAGGTGGCCCCCCGGTTCCCCTTGTTTCTCCTGAACTGCGTGCACCTGTTTCGCCTTCTTACCTGGCGCCAATGGCAGTGCCCGCACCGCGGCCCGCCGCTTTGCCGCCAACTGTTTACCCTGGCACTCTGGGCCCTCTCTGCGCTGAGTTCTCTCCTCCTGGAAGAAACTAGTACAAACGTTAGCAGAACCCCCCATCGTTCCCCCCTCCCACCATTGTGCTTCCCCCTCTTCCTTCAGTTCCCCTTCTTCCAGGCTGTCTTCATCGTAATCTAGCTTTATGTGCGCCTCTGAGGCACTATCCCCACAAACCTGCCCCGCTGCCATGTGTGAACTGAGTCAATCCTTCCCCTGTGGGTAAAGTCAGTCTGCCTAGGCCACTGGTGCCTGCTTGTGAAGTGATTCAAATTATATTATTGCTTCTTCATATGTGCAGTTTGTGTGAACAAACCGCAGCTGCACCTAGTTTACCGTCAGTCACTTCCGGTGAAGCAAGTCTGAGTATACCACCACTCCCCTCTGGTGCGAAGAATCTTTTTTAATCCATTGCCATCCCTGTGTGTGTGATGAGCCTGAAAACACCTCTAATTCTTGGCATGTGAAGGCACTCTTGATTACATCACCACAGCTCTCTTGTGCACAGTCTGAGTATATGTGCTGCCACCCTACTGGCACGACAGGGTGCACATCACCACAGAGCGACTTATAAGAAAGCATAGCCACAGATAAGGCAAAAATAAAGGGAGCACCTTGCGTGGATAATATACTCATAATTCACCGGGAGAGGGCAGGTTTTAAGAAGGGACTGTAGTATGGACTGCATTTAACACCCGGGAGTATGCAGCAAGGTCAACCAATATGTACATTTGAAGTGTTGGCCTTAGGGGGCCAGAGCCAAAATGTATGTCTGATTGATTAAATGCTGGTTATTGTTAATGTACAAAACGACTGGGGAAAATGTGAAGTTATCTTCTTTTGCATAACATATGAAAAACTATTACTAGCACAAATACACATGACTACTAAATATAACACCCAGAAACCAAACAATGAAGAATGCCAAACACACAAAGGAGATATACCACTTGGCCGGACCAAAAGTTTGGGGCAAGAGAACAGAATAATCATTTAGCATCTGTGAATGTTTTAGCCACAAGTAGTCCCCTTCGCTGTTGCTTATGCATTGATGCAGAGTGTCAGACAGCATCCAGAAAGCTGCAGTATAATACACTCACATCAGAAAGCAAAGCATATCACGACTAACAAAACCTGCATGCAAATGCCATAGAAAAACAACTGCCATGATTAAACCACAAATATCAAATTGCCACCAATAATTCTGCACTCTGAATCAGTGCATGATGTGGGTTAAAGGCGAAATAAATAAACTGCTTTCAAAAATATTTACAAAGGCTGCCTGTTAATATCACATTAAAACACTCCACAAACGAGTCAGTGACAACGAGCACTAAGGTTGACTTTAACAAAATCTAGGATATTGCATCTTGTGTCCTCGTCTCAGTCATAACTATTGAGGTGAGTCACCACCTAGAGAGAGACAATTTGCTTAGAAAAAACAACCCAACTTTAAAAAAGATAACCCCTTGAAGCTGTGGATTCTTCTGTGTGCCTGGCCATATCCAGTTTTTGTCTGTACTTTTGGAGATACGTTTTTGCTATGCTCCCTTCAGGTAACACTGTTTTCCATCCGGATTTTGCCTTGCCTCAGAACGCACTGAGCTCATGATGCATGTGGTTGCCTGGATTACAGAGAATGCTGGCAGCCATGGCGCTCCTCTTCTGTGCATTCTCGTGGTTCTCACCTTGCCCGCTGTATCTAATTAAGACCTGGTGGTTGACAAACCTATCAAGTGCTAGCGATAAATTGGAGGTAAATGAGCCCAGGAAAAGGTATACACAAGGCATGGAACTGAGAGTCCTCCTTCAGCACCTTTGTGAGAACCTGGGTTTCCACCCCTGAAATGGAGGCGTGTCACAGAGAATTATTTGAGCTGTTCTGGACCCAAGGAATCTGCTTCCATGCCTGCTCATGTAGCAGTTTGAGCATTCTAGAGAAGGAATGGAAAAACACTGGCAAATCTTTTCTTTACTTTGTAACCAAAACGTATCACAGGGAGAGCTAGGAAAATAAAGCTCCAGCCACAATCAAGGTGATCCTTCTAATCTATTTTAGGATGCTACTCGGGAGAATGCCACCAATTAAAAAATATATTGCCCTAAAATGAGCATATTTTGCATCTTAATTTGCCCTGATGACTGGGACTCCTTCCTTAAGGATTTTCCCATTCTGGGAAGATAGGCAGATAGGGAAATTCCCTGTACCAGTGCTTGTTTTATTTGAGTAACAGGGCCATTTCTATCAGATATAACATCTGATGAACTTGGTGGCTGCAATGGCTGCTTCCGAGGGTACTGTCGCTATGCACAGTGATGTTTGGCTGAGGTCCTCGAAGCTTCATTCAGTCCAGTGTACATTTCTTCTTCATCTTCCTTTCTAGGGGATTGTTGCTTTTGAATCCTCTGCTTAAAGCTTTGTTTGTGAACATTTGCAGCAGTGTCAGCAACCTCGTGGGTTCCTTTCACTGGAGGGCCTAAGTTTGGGGTCCTACTCCTACAGTAGATACCGATCCACGACGCCTGCTTCTTCCACTGCCTCTCCTCCACCCTCCCATGCACGATTATATAGGGGATCCTGCGGTTCCATTGAGCCTGTCAGTGGGAGGTATATTATCTTTCTGTATGACTGAGTGATCACCGGCTACTGGGTTCTTCAGGTGGTGGGGTTCAATTGCTGTCTGGAGTTCAAGGTTTGCCATCTTCCGGACTGTTTTTGGCCAACTTGTCTGCCCCATTCTTTGATTAGGCAGACTTTTTTTGAAAGGCACTGTTGATGGTTTGAAATGTAATACGATTAGTCACTCCTATCAAAGAACGTCAGGGCATTTGTTCTGTACTTCTTTTAGTGGGCAAGGCTAATGGAGATTTTTGACTCATATTGAAACTAAAGTGTCTAAGTAAGTCCATTCAGCTTAGATCAGTCGAGATAATTATATTGCATTCCATCATGCGTTTGATCTGTTTGGGGGATTTCCTGTTTTCTCTGGATCTAAAAGATGTCTGTTTCCATATGCAAACCCACTGCAGTTATCAAAGATTCCTGAAGGTTTACTGTGCAGTTCTCCCACTGCCAATTTTTAGGTTCTTCCATCCTGGTCATCTCCAGATCCTTGTGTTTTCTCAAAGTCCACCTTCCTTGGTTGTAATTCTGTTTTACAATGGAAATAAGGTTTTCCTTATTTAGAGGCTGGGTGATTGCCGCCACTTCCTTTTTTTTTAGCCCAAGAGGAATCCAGTGTGGTGTGTCCGGCGCTTTAGGATCACAGCTCCCTGGTCAATATTATGAAGTCTTATATTTCGTACTGACCTGTTGTGGGTATTTGTTCTCAAATATCAGGTGGTTCATCTACATGTTTTCCTAATATACTCATTACAATGGGGAACAGCATTAATAAAAGATTATTTGTAGCTTCAGGGACTCAGGTTATCCGTCTTCCCTACATCATGTTGGTTTGTAATAGCAGATGCTGGTCAGGTGGATTGAGGGGGCTGCTCTGAGGGACCTTTGTGTGCGGGGTCACTAATCTCCTTTAGAACTTTTACGATCCTCCAACTGGAGGAAGTTGAGTGCCATCTTGAGGTCCCGTCAGATCTTCTCTCGGCATTTAAGGGCAACTTCTGCTCGGGAGGACCAATAGTAAGGCGTCAAGGTCTTAGATAAACAGTCAAGGAGAAACGAGATCTTTCTGAATATCGAATTGTTCAGGAAATGTTCCTCAAAACGGAGACTCATCTTCCTTCTCCATTTGTAGTTTATCCCCCAGTAATGCAGAATGTTCCTGCGGACTTCCTCAGTAGCTGGCTCCCCTCTTGTGTCTACTTCTGCCCCCACAAGAGGATCTTTCTGAAAATTTGGTACCTGCGGAAAACTCCTCTACCCAGCCTCTTTGCCTCTTCACTAAATGGTTATCTTGCGCTGTTCTGCATTGGGGCTTAATGTTCCCAGGCAAATACTCCCTCTCTCTCTGGGCTTTTCTACCCCTTTCTTCTGTCTCAGTTATTGACAAATGTCCAGTTAAATCTGGCTGATTTGATTCTGGTTGCACTGGTGTAGCCCAGCAGGCCCTGATTTCTGCTTCTTCTGTCCTTAGCATTGTGGCCTCTTCAATCTCTCCTGAACCTACAAGGGCTTCACTTCATGGGTTGGAAGCTAGGAGGACTGGTCGCCAGTACTGATGTTGCTCTAGTAAGTTACCGTTCGATCTCTAGCAGGATCATCGTCCCTCTGCTTTAAAGTCTTATGTAAAATTGACATCAGTTTACAAATCAATATTCCTATAAGAGGTTGCAGTCTAGGGAATTGTGATCCTTTGGATACTCTTGATTTCTTGAAGGATTTAGTTAATCTGGGTCTGGCATTTTCCTCTCAAAAAACGTCCAGTGAGCGACAGTTCAGGCCTTTTGATCTCCTTGGCTGGATTTATCTCCTCTTGCTCATTTGGCCTCTCACCTTTTCTGTAGTTTTTCCCATCGCAGACTAGTAATCGCCTCTTCAGTTTCCCCAAGAGATCTGCCTTTAATATTACAAGAGCTTTACAGGGGCCCCCTTTCAAACTGCTATCTTGGATTTCTTTATATTTGTTGTCTGATAAAATTCCTTTACAGTCATAAGCCATGTTTATTATAATTCTTTTTACGACAAGATGATTCTTCATCCTGACGCATCTTTTCATCAAAAGGTTTCTCTTGCAGCCGATCTTTCATACACATTGGTACTGCCTCTACCAACTTTGGCCCAATCTTGCTTCTACTAAATATTCTTTATTGCACTGTTGAGATGTCCACAGCTCTCTCTGTTTACCAGCAATGTACTTGTGCTTTTTCGATCTTCTGAAGCTGTCTTTGTGAACTATGGTCCCTTGAGGAAAGCGGGGTAAACCTTCTGTTAGCGCTTGGAGCTGCTTGCCATTACTTAAGAGCGCCTTGCACTAGCTGGCATCTCCCATTTATAGCATCTTGTATTTATAAAGCATATTCCTGTTCTGGTATTTCCCTTCTAGGTCTCATTTTGAGGTTCTCTACCCAAGGGTGGCATCCTCATGGGCAGAATTAAGAGGTTTTACTTAACATGACATTTGGTGTTGCTTTACCTTACATTTGTTGTGCTGTCTCCTGCACTCGTACTGTTCTGAATCATCTTACATTTGACAGGAGGCTGGTGTGCAGGGTATGGCTTGGGTGTTTAGAGCGCTTTTCACCGTTGAATTATGTTTAAATACATTCTCCTGGTGCTGCTGATCATCTGTCGTCAGGATGGTGTTTGTGTATATATATAAGTGTGTGTGTATATATATATATATATATATATATATATACATATATATACGATTATGATCCCTAATCCCTACAGCTGCGGTGAGGAAGGCAAATGAGATGGTAATTGCCCGATAACTTAGTGGTAATCTCCATTATTTTGAGTCTTGACTTCCTTGTCTCAGTCTCACATTCTGACCTCCCTTGGCTAATGCCTCTCTGTATGCCTAGTATTTCAGGATATAGTCTGGGACTGGCAGGGTCTATTATAGCTGTGGGTGCGGAAAGGGGCTGTTTTTTGTAAATTGCTGATCTCCAGGTGAAGACCCACCTCAATAGTTGGGTCTGGGGTGAGGAAGCCAAGACACAAATTAGTGAGGATTACTGCTAATGAAACGGCATTAACACAACTTGACTAGGATAAAACAAGAGAAGGAAAACTTGTTAATTGCTTCAATGCGGTGGATACACCGGAAGGATTCGCATGGTCACTGGTTTGATCCATTCTCGTCATGGGTGCTGAGTCGAGCCAAACAAGTGGCGTACCATTTTTAATGGGAGAAGGGTGGTAACACTGGGTGGCAGGAAGTTTGGGGGTCCTCATAGATTTTTAGCCTTGCCCTCAGAAATATGAGGAAAATGTGCGATTTTAGCCAAAGTTTGAGGTTTGCAGGGCATTCTGGGTAAGAAAACATAGCAGGATTAATGCAAAATGAGTTAATTTTCATTGCAATAATTTGATATCTTAACGTTGTATTTAAGGGCCTTACATATCATGGACGATAGGCCAGACCTCTCAAGTGCAGTATAGATGTGTTTTCTTTTTGTTTTATATAGCGTGAACTCCAAGGTACCAGCGCTTTACATGAGCACCAGTTGCGTTACAGACAGACACATTAATTTTTTTTGTTATGCAAAGGGAGATTAAGTGATTTGTTCAGAATCACAGGTTTTTGAGGGTCCCTGCTGAGACTAAAACCCGGTTCCCCAGCTCCAAGGTTAACCGATCTAGCCATTACACCATAAGTGTGGGAACACAGAAGAGTAAATATGTTATTGTCAATCGAATTTCTCTTCATTTTTTGCTTCCAAGTATAAGCCAACGTGCAAGAAAGAACACATTTTGCAAAACACCCTCTGTTTCACATGATAGCATGGGTAACCCCAAATTCAGAATTGTACAAATCATATTATTCCTAAACTCAGCAACTTGGGCACATTTAAAAAGTGCATAGGTTTCATTCATGCCCATTTTTGATTCATTACATGTTACAATATGAATTAAAACATAGTCAAGACACAATGAAAAATCATTATAAGCTGCAACTCCGTTGTTGACTCTGGGTGTCGTGTGTTTTAGGGCTATACATGCGTCCAAAAGGGTCTGTCCGATTAAGTAGTATATTACTTTTGTAAATCTGCCATTGTGACAAGTAATTGCAGATGAATATGCCAGCCATTTCTATTTTTCCTATTTTTGTTTACATTATTGTTTATTTCAACAAGTATTTTTTTGCATAAACCATGAGCGATCTGCACAAATTACCCCTAGCTGAATTTAGAATTATATTTAGGTTTCAGAAATGTATGGCCTTTCCAATTCACTCCTTGGTTTCGTACCATTTTCTACGACAAACTACAAGTAGGTTAAAAGCACAAAAATAGGAACAATGGACCATCACTTAGAAAAATGCTAAAACAGTGGTTAAAAAAGTTGTTTGTTATACAACTCAGCGTGTTCCTGAAAGCTGGAAAGAGTGTGACCTTAGCACAGCAAACCCATTGTTGATTAAATTTTTATTAAAAAAAGATATATATGCGTATATATATATATATATATATATATATATATATATATATATATATATATATATATATATATATACCTTCTTGCACAGCACTGTTCCCATTTTTTGTTTTAAACAAAAACACATTTTGCTATATTTTGGCTGTTTTCTAGGTTCCCTCCAAGGGATTCCACAAACCTTGGGTATCTTTAGAATCCTCAAAATATGAGTAAAAGAAGATCAGAAATTTGGCTTGGGTACCTTTTATTGGGAAAAATGCTATGAAGGCATAAGTGCAAAGTGCCCAAACATCAAAAAAGTGGTCAGCATGCGGGTGGAAAAGCCTCAGCAGCTCTGACGCCCAGCCAGCATAGAGTTGTGGTTTGCTGGGGTGTCCTATTGAGAACATATCTAGGGTCTCTGTTCATTGGTGAAACCAACTACTTTCTGGTCTGCACACCGATACTCTCTGAGGCTTCCAGAGTTGTACCAGATTTAAGCTTGAGCAGCTTGCCAATTGTTGGCTGTTCTATTCCGTTCTCAGAATACATTCAATGGGAGTATAGAAACAACATGCATCAAGAGACGCAATGCTGAATCTCAGGCTGTCCAGCTGCCATCACCGAGAGGCTGAGATGCTAAACTCTGACGTTCTCCATCCAGTGGAGTGCCTCCTAGGCTACCATTTTTTAAATACAATTTTTGGTTCATTAATGTTTCCAAAAATGAATTAGCTGGTCAAAGTCTTTATAGGGAGGGCTGAACTGAAAATGTGATATGCACAGGCACTGGTACCTGACATGCTGGATCACTACTCAGGCAAGAAGTTTCATTTGAAGCAGGATGTGTAGAACATTGAGACATTGATTGGGTATATTTGGTACTTTGAGGTGTATATAGTAACTGCAAGGCTGTGTGTTGCCCATTCATCAGGTACCAGATCTTCAGGTCAGCTTGCTTCTCTGAGTGTGTCCACAGTGCCTCATCTGGAAACACACTGACTCAGGCTTCAGACGTAGGATGAGCATCTGACTTTGCAAGATAGCATAGCAACAGTTAGGTTGCTAGTAGGAGTTTCTAGATAAAGCATAAGTTGGGTTTACTGGAACTGAATGGTATAATTCACAAGTCACGTTTATGACTCTTTCTAGTCAAAATCCACACAGAATCAGATGTTGCATCACCCGGCGCACAGGTTTATTTCTGCTTTTGGGTGAGAATCGCACTCAGTGGCCATGATCCTACAGACCTTTTTTCAAACCTCAAGGAAAGGGTGTAACTACTTCAGTGCAGAGTTTAGCTGTAGGCTATTTCTCAGGTCTGCGATTGGGGACTAAACCGTGCCTTAATTCTAGCGACTTGAATATCATCTGGCTCTCAGTGAAAGTGAAACAGATGGCCAATATAGCACCACTAGTATTGGTAATAAAGGCGTGAGAATGGAGATTTGGCAGAGTTTCTTGTCCAAAACGTCCCTGCAGCCAGCGTCATCTATGTTTCTGGTTATACAGTGATGTGAGGAATTCAGAAATTACAAAGGTTTTACATTTGCTTACAACTAGAGCGACTGCCGGAGGGCGCTAGGTGGCGCACGGCGGAATGGCTGCCTCTGGGTGAAGCTCCCGCTGCTCATCACTGAAATCCTGCTATAATCCTTCCTGAACGTCGCAAATCCTGTCGGAAAGGGTCTCGGTAGGCGCCTTGCTAACTCTGCCACCGATTGTGACCCTCGTGGAGCTGGGAGGCCAGGCGTCTGCTGGATATACGGTCGCTGTCGCGGCCGCCGACTGGCGTGCAATCCTTGCTGGTGCCGGAGCCGGGCGGTGACTGTTACGAGAGGCCGGTGCTGCACACGTGGGCGGAGAGGCCCGGCTGCGTCCTCTGGGTCCCGGACAATCGGACCTACATTGGAGGTGCGGGGAGGCTGCGGAACCCTTCCTAACGCCCATACCTGAAGAACCCACTGGCGTTGGGACATTGGGCGGTGAGGACGCGTGCTTCCTGCCCGGTGTGAAGCGGCCCTCCACGATCCATCCCGCTGTGCCCTGCTGCCTCCTGATTGATCTTGCGGCCTGCCTGCCCAGCCGGAGGGCAGGTGCTGGTGCTTAGGAGAGGAGGCTGAAGCATCGCTGCCCCCGGTCTAGAGGACGTGAGTGTTGCGACCGAGGGGTCTCTGTTGGCGCCCGCGAGAGCGCCCTGCCTGGACTGCGGTGGTTGCTGTTTGCCTGGGGGCGCTGGTCGGAGTGTCGCGCTCCTCCCCTGCTGGGCCTGGACGGCGTTGCGGCGGAGGTACGAGGCCTGCCGTGAGCTCTGGGGTGCCCCGACTTCTGTCTCCCCGACCCTGCCCCCTCCTTGTTGACTGCCGGCGGCTGTGGGTGCGGAGGTCACTATCGCTCCCAAAATCCTGACGGCGGATGGCCTGCTGAGGGAGTGCGCGGTCTGCCTGCACGTTTGGGGCTGAATCCGGGCGCGGAGACGAAGGTCGCCCTAGTGATTCCGCGAGGAGGACCCGGTTGCCCTGCGGTGTTGCTCATTGAGGAGCGGGCGGACTGCCTTGTATTGCTGCGCCCCGGACACATTGGGTCGCGTGTTTCTGACTTCGCGCCTGCAGTGGTCTGGCTATCGGGACTGGCATGGGGAAGCCGGACAGCCGTCAGCCTCGTCTCACCTTCAAGGCGAAAAAAACCACTAAATCCCAGCCCGGAGAAGACGCGGGAGGGTCGGCCCAGTCGGCCGCTCCGCCGGTGGACGATGTCAAGTCCATCCTACTGGACATGAGGCAGAGTCTGGCGACTATCGTCGACAAGATGGACTCTATGCAATCACGCATGGACTCCATAGTCCACAAGGTGGATAGCCATGGTGAACGCCTCACAGAGACGGAGCAACGTATTTCGGATTCAGAAGACCGAACCACACAATTATCGGCTACGGTGACACGTATGGATAAAGTCCTCCGAGTGATAGCAGCCAAGAACGAGGAGTTGGAGGCGCGTAGTCGCAGAAATAACATACGCATCATTGGCGTACCGGAGTCCACCCACACGGGTAAGATGGAGGACTATGTGGAGGGCTTGCTGCGAGCAGTGGTGGGCACGGATTCCCTCTCTACTCATTTTATTGTCGAAAGGGCGCATAGATCGCTAGCTTCGAGGCCACCGCCGGGGGCTCCTCCTCGCCCCATCATTGCTCGCCTGCTGAACTTTCGGGACCGCGACGCGGCCCTTCGGACGGCGAGGGAACAGAAGACCCTATCCTATGATGGCAACTCCTTCACTATATTCCCGGACTTCACCCCCGTGGTTCAGGAAGAACGAAAGAAGTTCATTGTAGTCAAGCAAAAACTGAGGGCGGCACAAATTGACTATGCGCTATTATACCCAGCCCGCTTGCGCATCACGCATCAGGGGAAACAGACCTTCTGCACGAGTCCTCAACAAGCAGAGGAATTCCTGAAGCGTGTCAAGAAGCGCGACCTTGAACGCCCCTCCACGCCGACCTCGGACTGATGGAACCAGGCCAATGTTGTGCAACGCTGGGACCGGAGGCTCAGTGACTGGTAGGTTAATGCGAGTGAAAGCTGATACGACACTGGATATGATGGCCTGTGAGCCTACCTGAACTGTATTGGGGGGCAGCTATCGGCGTCTCGCTCCTACTCCCCGGCGCGTCAGACTTTCAGGACGTTATGCTTTGCTGAGCACCCTCTGTCCATGGTGAGAGCTCGGTCTCCTACTGGGTATGCTCTAATGGCTCAGGGGGCATAGTGTTTCCACCTAGATTGCGCCCTCAAGGGTATCACCCCATTGACCGTTCATTGTTATATGTTGAACCCTTATGGTACTTGCTGTGGGGGAGTTTTGGGGGGGGAGGGGGGGCAGGGGGTTGATCCAGATGGCATGATTGGGATGCTGCTGTGGGTGGGGGGAGGAGGGGGGGGTTGGGGATTTAAGGTATTTGATGGTTCCGACTGGCAGGAAGTGACATTTGCATTGTTCTCTTTGCATCATGTGGGGGGCGACGGGTGCATTGTGTTGTGCTATATGAATTTGGTGATTTATTATGAGTGATCCGCTAACGGGTGGGGACCGTACTAATCAGCTCACCTTCCTCACGTGGAATGTGAGGGGCTTGGGAAACCCTAGAAAGCGTAGGCAAATTCTGGCATACCTAGATAGACATCACATTGGGGTAGCGTTCCTTCAGGAGACACACCTCGACCCCTCCAGGCCCTCGCTGTTTGCGTCACGTTGGGCCGATCATCGTGCTTTTTCCTCCTACTCCACATATTCTCGAGGCGTTGCAATCCTTATTCGGAAGCATACCCCCTTTGCGTACATAGGAGAGCGCACCGACAGAGAGGGCAGATACTGTGTTATTTGGGGACGTCTGGGTATGGATACGCTTACTTTAGTTTGATATTATGGCCCCAACTCGGATGATCCGCATTGCCTCCAGGCGCTTTGGACTGAGATTTTGCGCGTTGGCTCCACGTATCTAGTGTGGGGGGGAGATTTCAACCTAGTTGCAGACCCCGCACAGGACAGAGCGAACCCTGGCCCTCAGCACTACTCCCGCTCCCAGGCTTATGTCCATGGCCTCCTTACTGATCGCCATCTGGTTGATGCGTGGCGCCATGGACACCCTACGACCCTTGAGGGCACACACTGGTCGGCTGCACACTCCACTTGGGCACGATTGGATTATATCCTGATTTCCCCTGGGCTGGCTCCCAGGCTCTGTTGGGTGAAACACTTGGCCCGCACTTACTCCGATCATGCCCCTGTCTCGATGGGTGTGGATTTAGTGGACTTGGTTGGATCTCCGATGGCGTGGAGATTGCAGCCTACTGTCCTATTAGACGACGTCTTCCGGTCGGAACTAGCACAGGAAATTGAGAGTTTCTTCCAACGTAATGGTGGGACGGTGGATAGTGTGGCGGTGGTTTGGGAGGCCTTCAAGGTCACCATTCAGGGGATGTGCATTTCCAAGGGGGGGGGCATTCTCAAAGATCTGCGTAACATTCTCCGTAAATTGGAATCCGACCTTGGAGATCTGGAGTCTCGCCCTACGTTCACCAGTGATGCTGAAGCGCAAACCAAATTCCGAGACCTGCTGTCTGACTATACGGCAACTGCGGACAGAGAGGTTCGATTCAGGGGGAAATACTTTCAGGCCCGACGGTACGGGGAGGGTGAACGGCCGGGCAAGTTCTTGGCTTGGGCGACGCGACTGCCTCGATTTACTAATCACGTCCTCGAATTACGGGGACACTCGGGAGACCTCCACAGAGATACCCGGGCTATAATGCATGAGTTTGTTACTCATTACACTGACTTATATTCCTCCGCTCACGCACACCCACCGGAGCTGGACCGCTACTTGGGAGAGATCACACTGGGATGGCTCTCTGATACGCAGAGAAAGTTCCTTATGGCTCCGCTAGGCCTAGATGAAATCCGGGAGGCTATAATGCAAATGGCCTCAGGGAAGGCCCCCGGCCTTGATGGCTTCCCGATAGAATTCTATAAAACTTATATTGATATTCTTGCGCCGATCTTGAAGGTGGTGTTTGATGAGGCCCATACGCTGGGAGTGCTTCCGCCTTCCATGAGAGAGGCATTAATCACCTCCCTCTTAAAACCGGGTAAGCCGGCAACCTCCCCGGACTCTTATCGCCCACTGTCCCTCCTTAATAGCGACGCGAAGATTCTTGCTAAGACTTTGGCTAATCGTGTGACACTCCTCATGGATGGACTGGTTCTCCCGGACCAATCGGGATTTATACCTGGCAGGGCGACGTCGCACAACTTGCGTACACTATTCGCTACTTTACAGAACGTGGATCCCGATTTGCAGATGGTGGCGGTCTTTTTGGACGCCACAAAAGCATTTGACTCCCTGGAATGGGACTACCTGGTGGCCGCGCTGTCCCACATGGGCTTTCCTCTGGTGTTCCTGGGGTGGATAGCTATCCTCTATGGTAGCCCGTGCGCTAGAGTCTTGGTTAATGGCAGAGTGTCGGAACCTTTCCGGGTCGCCAGAGGGACCAGACAGGGGTGCCCTCTCTCCCCACTTTTATTCGCACTGGCGATTGAGCCACTTGCCTCGAGGCTGCGGCAGCACCATCAGAACAGGGCGCTATTCTGTGAGCAGCGACAGATTCTGCTGTCGCTGTATGCAGATGACATTACTCTATATGTTCGGGACCCTCAAAATACTCTGAACCCTCTGCTTCGGGAATTTGTAGTCTTCGGAGAGGTGTCGGGAATACGGATTAACTGGTCTAAGTCTCAGATTTTCCATTTGACAGACGGCTCCCGGAAATTCTCGCTTGACTACCCCATCGAATGGAGCGACTCCGAGGTCAAATATCTTGGCATTAAGGTCTCTCGAGATAGGGAGGAGTTGATGCGATTAAACTATGGTACGACGCTGCTGCATATCGCCTCTTGCGTTGACCGCTGGCTTGCGCTCCCATTATCGATGGCCGGACGAGCCGCTCTGATCAAGATGGTGGTGCTTCCTAAGCTCTTATACTTGTTCCTGAATATTCCTTTTCCTCCGGGGAGACACTTCTTCTCCCGGTTGCGTTCGGAACTGATACGGCTGGTGTGGGGAGGGAGGAGACCTAGATTGAAATGGGCTGTGATGACCTCTCCTTACTCCATGGGGGGCTTCGATATTCCGGATCTGGAGCTATACTATTACTGTGCCCAGGCGCATTACGCGTACTACTGGTTCCGTCCCATTGCCTTCATGCCCCAACTCGCTGCTGAGGACTGGCTTGCGGCGCCTTTGCCCCTGCCTGGCCTGTTGCATAGCGTGCTCCCACATACCACCGCTAACTATAACGCCCTCCAGGGTACGGTGGATGCGTGGTTGGAAATATCAAAGCGAGTGGGGAGCCCGTTTCTGTACTCGCCTCTCCTCCCCATTGCTTACCACCCTCAGCTCCCCCTTTTACAGGAGAAGCTGTTTCAAAACTTGAGTCGCAAATTGGGGATTCTGACTTGGGGTGATCTGTTTACGAGTGGGCAGTTTCGTGACAGGGATCACTTCTTTACAGGCCACGCGCCCACCCCTCTGGAGCTTTTTACTTACTTTCGACTGAGACAAGGCATGAAGGCCCTACTGCAGACGTTCCCGGATGAGCCCGAGACCCTTGCTCCCCTACATAGGCTCCTACAGGCAGCCTCACCCTCCCATCTGGTCTCGATATTATATCATGCGGTTCGCTCGGATGCGCCTGTTTCTGCCTCGAGGGCTCGTGGGGAGTGGGAGCGTGAGTTGGGGCTGGAGCTCGGTGATGACAGGTGGACCTACTGCTGCTTGCAGACAGAGCAGATCTCAGCGAGTAGTAGGCATCGGATCATCCATTTTAAATTTTTGAACCGTCTCTACTGCACTCCTGTAACCAAACACAAATTTCGACTGCAAGATTCTGATAATTGCGAGAGATGTCGCGCCCCTCGGGCGGACTTCCTCCACCTCTCCTGGATATGCCCTGCTATTCAAACTTACTGGGGACAGGTGTACTCTGCTCTTGCGCACATGATAGAGCTTCCTCTTGCGCCTGAGCCGGTACAGGCATTGCTAGGATATACCAAACAGATTCCGCGCTCCTGTCGTCGATTTGTCATGATAGCGCTTTTATTAGCGAAACGGCGTATTGCTTGCCGCTGGGGACGGGGCCGGGCCCCGAAATTCAAGGAGTGGCTCAAAGACCTTTATATATTGTCAAGAGCAAGTACTGATCTACTCCGAGCTACTTCCCGCCCGGTCCCGCCCTGCCGACATCTGGGGGCCGTTGCAGAATTATTTGTTGCAGCATCCTGAGGTTCTGGCGGAAAGCGCCCCCCCTATGGCCCCTGACGATCCTACTCCCAATACCCAAGGTTGACATCCTGCATAGTGAGGGGGGTATATTGCTGGAGCACTACAGGTGCACCCGCTCTGTTACTTTTGCTTCCCTGAAGAGGAACCTTGGGAATGATGAGATAATGATCTTCTGCTACATATGGCTTGTCGCTTGTTTCTGTGCTGGGGAGGCCCAGCTGCTGGGAGGGGGCCAGGCGTCAGAGGGGATCGAAAAGACTGCTACGATTGATTTGAAGGCTCCCAAGCTGATTATGGACAACTACGATATACATTATTTCCCTACCTGATGTCCCCCTTATTTGGGTAGGCCATATGCATTGCTATGTGACGACTCGATCGCCTCCAAGGGAAGAGGTATATATGATGCACATGTACTGTTTAACCCTCATTGCCATTTGAACCTGCATTTTTTTTCTTTTTCGTTATGTATGTATGTGAAAGTGAACCATAAAACTTCAATAAACAAAGTTAAAAAAAAAAACTAGAGCGACTGCCTCCAGCTCGAGGCACAACAAACAACATTTTAGTAAAACACTCAATAACCTAGTACCAGAAGAAATAACAAAATGCAAATAGAGGCCAGAGTATACTTTACATTGATTGTTACTAAAAGACATGAGCAAGCAAACTAAACACAAATTTAACAGCAGCACCGCTTTATCATTACGACTTTTAGGTTTGGCAGATAATGTGTAGTTGCAAAAAGCCCAAAAGCTTGATGGAAAGCCTCTCAAACAAACACATCACCAAACAGTATAGGGGGTAATCTAACAGTGCGGCTTGAATCAGTTACTCAAAACACCAGTTACCAAGCAGATACTACATGCAGCCTAGAAGTGCTGTCCAAAGTATCCAGCACAGGCAGACTCATAAATGAATCATATCACATTGAAAGAAGGGGAGGATTTAGACACCGCACTTCCTCCTGAGATACATCATAAATAACAACGAGTGAGGCGAATCTGTTGACAGAACAGGTGATTCCTATTCCTAACTCTTAATCTCCAGGTTATTGGACACCTTGGCCCTTTTGGGTCAAAAAAAGAATTTGGATGTGGGGGTGGTCCCACCCACATAATTTGGCATAGTTTATCATTGCCCCCACCCACCCACTCTAGTAAGATTGTACCACAAGGGCAGACTCGACCCCAGTTAATGGGGAAGTTCTTAAGATTGATTCTATTCCTGGATAATACAGGGATCCAGTTTATATTAAAAATACCTTAAAGAATACCACACGTACATTCTTTACAATGTGGTACCTCAGGTATGATTAAAATGTGAATAAACAAATGACTGTAGGTTTAGAGGTGCTATGGCCCTATCATCTGTTGAAAGTGCTAGTTCGGCCCACTCTAAAAGCCAGATAACTGATCAGGGGTATTCCTTGGAGCAAAAAGGATCCATCACTCTAATTCTATGAGTGTATGTTAGTATATGTAAGTATATATTAGTAAAACTGGAATTTCCTACCTCTCCTTATTTGAATTTCAAGACCAAGGGTAAAAAATCACATACGTTTAGACAATACAATAACATCCATCATGCTGGGGTGGGGAGAATGTGCTGAAAAGTTTTCAATGACTCACCACATGTGATAGGATGGCACTGTAAATCACACGCACAAACACAACATGCTTATCACATGTGAAGCTTCATTTACCTGAGGTACCACATAAAAAAGGCTTTACCTGTGGTATACCTTAAGGTATTTTTAAATATTTTTAATATGAACTAGATCCCTTATCCAGGAAAATAATATATCTTAAGAACTCCCTCATCAATTGGGGTCAAGTCCACCCTGATAGTTCCATCTTACCAGGAGGGGTGGCCAATGATGAAGCATAGCAAACACATGGAGATGATGGAAGGGAGCGCTGAAACTTTTCAGACACTCACCCCGAGTCACAGATCTGGGTAGAATCCATCATCATTCTTTAGCTCACTTTGCCACCTCAGTTCAGACCTAGATCTATGCAAATCAGTCGTGACACTGTGCCTCATGAGAACAGTCCAGTCCGAACTGCCAAGCCAGATCTTCCCTGAACTGGAAACAAGCATCCTGGGACCGGTTTCTGGGTAACACCCTTCAGCAGCCAGGCTAGCTTGAATCCAGTGACAAAGTGAGCAAGGGATCCACGTCTGGGCATACCTTGCCAACTTAGGGTGAACAGAGCCAAAACAAGGAGATGATGGACGGAGCGCTGAAACTTTCCAGACACTCACCCCCAGTCACAGATCTGAGTTGAATCCATCATCATTCTTTAGCTCACTTGGCCACCTCAGTTCAGACCCAGCTTTATGCAAATCAGTCTTGGCCCTGTGCCTCATGGGAACAGTCCAGCCCGAACTGCCAAGCCAGGTCTTCCGTGAACCAGAAACAAGCATTCTGGGACCGGTTTCTGGGTAACATCCTTCATCAGCCAGGCTAGCTTGAATCCAGTGGCAAAGTGAGCAAGGGACCCACGTCTGGGCATACCCTGCCAACTTAGGGCAAACAAAACAAACACAAGATGATGGACGGAGCGCAGAAACTTTTCAGACTCTCACCCCCAGTCGCAGATCTGGGTTGAATTCATCATTCTTTAGCTCACTTTGTCACCTCAGTTCAGACTCAGCTTTATGCAAATCAGTCATGACCCTGTGCCTCATGGGAACAGTCCAGCCCGAACTGCCAAGCCAGGTCTTCCCTGAACCGGAAACAAACATCCTGGGACCGGTTTGTGGTTCATCAACCAGGCTAACTTGAATCCAGTGGCAAAGTGAGCAAGGGACCCACGTCTGGGCATACTCTGCCAACTTAGTGGGAAAAAGCAAACACCCAGAAACCGGTCCCAGGATGCTTGTTTCCGGTTCCGGGAAGACCTGGCTTGGCAGTTCGGGCTGGACTGTTCCCATGAGGCACAGGGTCAAGACTGATTTGCATATAGCTGGGTCTGACCTGAGGTGGCAAAGTGAGCTAAAGAATGATGATGGATTAAACCCAGATTTGTGACTGGGGGTGAGTGTCTGAAAAGTTTCAGTGCTCCATCCATCATCTCCTTGTGTATGCAATGATGAAGCATGCCACGTTACGTGGTTGAGACCACCACATCCAAAATCTTTTTTGGACCCAAAAGGAGTCCAATAAACTGGTGACAGCGAGTTAGGAATAGGAATTACCCATTCTGTCAATAGATGCACTGTACTAGTGATTTATGATGAGACTCAGAATCTAACACCAAACAAGTGCAAGCATAGTCAAACTTTTGACCAAACCACATTGGGGTAAATAAGAGTAGGAACTTTTGTGAAGAAAACCAGCTAACATAACAAGGCAAGGAGAGCACTGCTGAAAAGACGTTCGGTTTACATAGTCATGAAGTGATTAGGCCTTATTCAAGCAAATTGCATGAAAATAATGAATATATCACCAAGATATTGTGAATATCTGACAATGGAAGAGCATCCTTAATATGAATCATGACAGACACGCTCTTTACATGTGGGGAGCTGACTACCTTCTTCGTATTGGTTCCATCCTTGAAAAAGCTGATTTTTGCTGCTTCCTGGCATGGGTTGACTTAACGACTCAGCAATACTATATCTTCATTTTGTGGATCTCTTGGAGTTGCTGGGACACTGGCAGTAGAGTCCAGCAATGAATATCATTGTCATTAATGAATTCCACTAAAGAAACCCTTACCCACCCAGGGTTCAGAGGGAAAAAGATCTTTCTAGGGTTGTTACGAGTAGCCACATTGCATGCCTACTGCTAACCCAGTGTGACCTGAGTCTGTCTGTAAGATGCATTCACCACCTTACAAGCAACCAACATAACTCAACCTTGATGCCCCTTTTCTAAAGTCAATCATACTGTATTACCTTACCTTCCCTTAGCCCGTATTGAATAGCATTGCTCTTTTCATTGAACCTTTTCTTTCTCTGTCTCTCTCTTTTTATGTCTGCCCCGATCCTACTCTAGGCCATTTATAAGATGGTTGGGACCGTGATTATGATGAGAATGAACCAGGATGGATTGACACCCCAGCAGCGTGTGGACAAGATCTTCACCAAGATGGACAAAGACAAAGATGACCAGATCACTCTAGAGGAGTTTAAAGAAGCCGCCAAAAGTGACCCCTCCATAGTCCTGCTGCTGCAGTGTGATATGCAGAAGTAAAGACCCCTCCCCCAAGGAGTCCCACCTAGAACACTGGAGCCAGAGAGCACCATGACATACAAGATACAGCCTCCCAACTCCAGTGCCCCCACATTGCCAAACTGGGATGCCTGAGCCAGAGTGTACCCCAACATACCAGATACAGCCCCCACCCAACTTGTCCCTATACATTGCTAAACTGGGATGCTTGAGCCAGCGTGAACCCCAACATACCAATTACAGCCCCAAACTTGTCCTCACACATTGCCAGACTGGGATGCCTGAGCCAGCGTGAACCCCTACATAGCAAATACACCACCCACCCAACTCTTCCTCACACATTGCCAAACTGGGATGCCTGAGCCAGTGTGTACCCCAACATCCAGATATGTCATAGCTGCACCCTAACTTGTTCTCAAATATTGTCAAGCTGGGTTGCCTGAACCAGTACCCAGCACATAATGTGAGTTTCAGCTTCCTGTACACCATGCAATACTATCAAGCCAGACACCTGAGCCTTTGCTCGATGGTACGCATGCTACCGTTCAACAATGTCTCATCTGTTGCACCTCAATTTCAAGAACACCAGGCTGGACCATACCATTTCTAAATCGGATGGGAGGAGCCCATAAACACAAGACAATATTATTGTGAATCTTCTGGGTTACAGAACTGTCATTTCTGGGGCCAATATGTATCCTGCCATGCTCACATATTCTCATCTCCTTTACTCTACTTCCTCAACTCATGCTTCTAAAAGCAAAGTACTGAAGAGTCTCAACACTTGCAGGTGACAGCTATGGCCTAACCCCCACAAGTCTGTGTGTTCCACGTGTTAAGTCTCCACAAGAGACTGTCCCTCAGTTTCTCCTGAAGCCTGAGTGAAGCACAGTATGGCTGCTTTGCCCCTTTACCTACCTCCTGCTTCAGGAGTTTACTGTGGACACAGATTGCATTCACACTGCATTTGCTGTTTTCTTCTGGACTTCATCTTTTTCTCTCTCCCCTTCCAAGATCCTCTGCCCGCCCACTCCTAGACGATCTCATGAGGCCACTCCCACCGGACTCCCTCCCTATACCTTACCCTTGATCCATGCTCACTCTGTGGCATCTCCCCACTCGAGACACCTCTCCTCAGACACTGTCTAAATGTCTCCCTCCCTAGGCCCTTTGTTTACGCGAGGCCCTTATCTCCACCTTGTCCTCTCCTGAGGAGCTTTTACAACACTGTTTGTGAGCTCCTGTGTAACTCTTGAAGAGTACACAAATGACGCGCAAGGAGCGTACATCTTACCCTGGGATATATCACATGCCTCTCTTGAGGAGAACCTTTCTATTTCTGGGGTACACTTCACTTTGCTTGCCAATGCCTCTGATTAGTGATGTGCCCTCATTGTGATAACACCATCTGTTTCAACCATAGGCAGCTCCTCTTCAGCACTGGCCTCCTACAAGGGGTTCCGCAGTGTTCCTCACTTGGCTTGTGTTGCATTTTCCGTAAAAATCTTCCAACTCTAGTGTTTCTTTTCCCAGGAGTGTTTTTCAGTGTTCTTCAAAAAATGTACATATTGAAGCTACCTGCAAATGCAATGTTTCAATGGAACTATTCCATTTTTTCCTTGCTGTACATATCGATGCTATGATCATCGGAGGACTTAGTTTTGGGGTCGCCCTCAAAGGTCATGACCGAGAGTATTATTTAGGGGGTCTGCTTCACAGCGGGCCCTCTCCTCGTGTTTCTGCCCTGCCAGGGAGATGAATATCCCCCTGGATACAGTGTGCAGATCCAGTCCCTTCCTGAGGTCCCTGCAGCCGCCTAACACCCCTCACCTTTCCTTTCCCCTGTAGGTCCTCACCGCTCCTCGCCCTTCCTCAGCTGGGATGCTGTTCCATAGGGGTCACACATTCTCCCTCGCATATGGCAGATCCGATCAGGCCCCTGGCGCAGTACAGAAACTAATTATGAAATATTTAAGAAATGTAAAATGTTGTTAAGCTGTCAAGAGTGGGTTTGAATCGGGGGCTGTATAAAAAAGGCAGTTAGCTGCCTGTAGAGGAAGTTGGGTTAAATGAAGCCCCTGTTAATAGCAATTTTCCAACATGAATAGTGGGACTTTTAAAAGAGAGCTTGTCTTTTGCCTGCATACCATAGACACAAGCTGGCGAGAACTCTATACACAGGAGAAATGGGTCCTGTCCTCACACCAGTAGACCCAAGTTGAGGATGGACCCTTACATGAGAGGATGTATTCATCTGCATACCAGCAGTCCCAGATAGAGGAGGGATGCTTATAGAAGAGAGATGTGGTTTGGTGGTTTGTCTGCACACCAGTAGACCCATGCCAAGGGGAGATCCTTACAAGAGAGAGATGTTGGCTGACCCCATACTAGTATACCCAGGCTGAGGAAAGGAGAGAGATGGGGGCTGTCCAGAGACCAGTATACCCATTCTATGTGAATATGTAACTCATCAAATCGCTACCATTGGTTGTATATCAATAATATTGCCCACCAGTGTGACTATTAATTGTGGTGCCTCCACTCATAGATTAATCCACACCCAACCTGTAAAGGCTTCTGTGATCCCATGATGGGAGCAGTACTTTGCCTGCTTGTAAATGGGTCATTGGTAGTCATTGCTCTAAAAATAAGACCAGAGAAGCTCACTATAAATGACCTGGAACACTTCCATACGTAGACTGTGGCTTTCTTATTAAGACTTTAGATGGAAGGACATGCCATATGGTGGCGATTTGTCTTTGCCAAGGAAAGTGGGTCACAGCAAAGCAAGTATTAGTGTGTGCGGGCAGAAAGAGGTTGAGTGAGAGAAGGGGTACAATTATGCAAAATGGAAACAATTAGGGGTGAAAGAACATAGTGGAAGGAGTGCTTCTCAGATCACAGGAATGTGCAGCAAAGAAGGCATGAGGGTGAAGGCCAGAAACAAAGGCCTCTATGTATTAGTAGAAAGGCACGAGGAAGTGGACAGATGGGTGCCAGATGGATGGATAGAGCAATAAATGATGAATAAACACAATTTGATGGAGGAACAATGGGTGGGAGTAGATGCTGCATGTGAGATTTGGATGAAACATGGGGCCTAGAGGTGGAGTGAATAGATGTTAGAAAGCCCTGATTGATGGCAGATGGAGAAGGAAGATACTTGTTGCTACACCATGTCTGGAGCTCTTTTTCCGGGCTCCACACATGATCCCGAAGCTCAGCACTAACAGATCATACTACTCCTATCACCTTTCACCTGCCCACGGGCTACAGATGTAGTAATCGCTCACTGGAGCATTTGAGAAAGCACTTTGGGACTTTGACAAGAGGTGTGAAGGTGCAATAGAAATGCCACAATACAGTACAATACAAACACTGCTAGATAGATTTGGACAGTGAGTGAAGGGTGGACGGGAAGAGAAGGTGAAGTGACAAGTGAATGAATAGGTCGGATCCAGATTGAGAGACAGTTTTGGTGGTAAGGGAGTCAGTGAGGTGTTGGAAAAGGGACTTGTACAGATGGGCAATGAGGAATCGAGTACTCTGGGAGAGCTGGAGGGAGAGAAGGAGCCAGTGTCTATACAGGGAACACAGGAAATTCATCTCGCACCCATCCGCCTCTTACCAGCTCCAGAAACCCACCCTTGACAGATGTTTCATTGCACATGTGTTTTGGTCTTCTTATTGTGAATTTTTGGTTATTGTAATAATTGTTAGAAAACGTGAACTTGTTATATTTTTTTAACTGAAAAATAAAGTATCTGACATGAGTCGTTCACAGAACGTTGTTGGTGTTTAATTGACCCGCGCCTATCCATTTCACTGTGGCTTTGGGCTCAAATTGAAACTTGTTTTGCTCTTGTCTAGTTGTGTGTGTCCTTGTTTTTGATTTGTTAGAATCGTCCGACGGTGTGCAAAGGTGACAGCTTGTTTCCTGGATGACTCCGGGTTTCAAGAAGTTCACTGAAATTCAACTTTCCACAATAATCCATGAAAAATTTGCGGAGGCTGTGTTTTGCAGGCGTGCACTTGCTTTTTTGGTGTGGTCCTTGCCTAGCGAGTCCCAGCTTGTCACAAAACTCAGGTGACTGAAACAAAGAGGGAAAGAAACACTAAGTAGTATCAAGGAAGTCCAGGTTAAACGTGGAGAAATATAAAACAGAAACAAATGCATCTTGTAGATTAAGAAAGATGCGTGACAACACCGACTGCGCTGTATAATGATATTAAACATACATTTGTAGCATTTAGTATAATGCATGCAGGTTAGAAGAAAAAGTAGTTTAGGAAAGGTCTGGCATGGCCGAAGTATCCGTGACTATCTCTTTTAGACGCCAAACAAGTGCCTGCTGTGGGCATTGGGGTGCTCCCGCTCTCCCCATTAGAGAACACCTGTCCGTCAAGTGACCATTTTGAGCACCAGCACCCCAGCCGGTTAGCGTCATGCTCATGCGTGATTCCACATTGTAAGACAAATGCAACAGGTGAATATTTCTTTAAAAGGCTTGCACAAGAAGCCCTTCATCACAAGTTCTGTCTCAGTCCTGATTTGACTGGAAGCACATTTCCTGGATGAATCATGAATTACTAAGACCTACAACATTGACATTCTCAGCAGGCTTACAATAAGGGCCAAAGTGCCTTTGAAACATTCCATTTCACTAGCTTAATATTCACAGTGCTGGTTCTGCACATGAGGACCACTGCCTGCCCCCACCCCAATATTTTTCGAAATAGGATTTTTTTTTAAAGAAGCATCTTATTTTTAATGAAACTCAGGCTTTTAAAAAGCTGTGACCACCATCCCTCCACTCCTTATCTATTGCAGGTGGTTCCAAATAGTGACCTGTCTAATTGAAATGTATTACACGGGTAGTTTTGAACCCTTTGTGAATGGGCATAGCACATAGGTCACATTGCAAATTGCACCCCTCTTTGCAGACCAGTTGGTGTGTAATTTGCTCATCCTGGTTTGCGAACAGAGATCAGAACATCAAGGCCAGTATATTTTATATTCCTGTTTATCATATGGCATCTAGCATGCTGTCGGTCATCACAATGCCAACACTTCAATCCTCACCACATGTGCCACATGCATCTCTTCTCCTTTGTGCACTTTTTCTTAATAATCTTTTCATATGTACTTCACACCACATTAATACATCAAACCTACCTGATACCAGCTGCAAACTGACAAATTTTACAGAGGCATGAAAAAATGCCCAAGGCCTTTACAGTAGTATCCGCTTAATCAGAATAGCACCCACCTCAAGTTTCTTCTGGAATGGTTGTACAACGGTACACGCAGGTAAATACATTATATGCCTTTGCCACGCATTTTTAGCACGCATGTTTTACCGCGACTATGCATTTACAATGCATGCCAATACCACGCATTGTTTTAGATTTAAAAACAATGTATTTGTATCTGCTTCCGATCAGGTTTGTGTGAAGACGTGCGGACGCTATCACACGGCATCCTTTATGGGCTATCCAACTAGTGGCCCAAATATGAGGCTCCATTACTTCAACAGTCACACGCTCTGTATATGACGAGTGCTGCATACATTAGCCATACAGGTGCTACACCCCTCCACTGAAGAGGTCTGGGATCTTATTGGACTTCCTATTCTGACCCTTATCCTAAATAGCCCTGACGAAGTTCAAGTAACCACTCAACGAAACGCGTTGGCTGGATGATTCTTATTGATGCAATTAACTTGAGTATACTTAATAAAGGAGATGACTAAAAAGAACATTTTGCCGGACTCTTTTTCCTATTGACTTCGGATAAGAAATGTTTATGGTGCACCATTCCAAATACCCTTTATTTCTGTTCTGCGTTTGCAGTTGCACCTAACAACGGCAGGTGCAGTAACATGCGTGCACATCTTTTGGATATAGAAGAAACAGTAGGGTGAGGTGCAACTCCTAAAGTCCGCCGTTGTTGTGCTTTATTAATGTATTTGTGGGGGGAGACTCCCACACCCCCCAACTTACCTTAAATGCGTGATACTGGCATGTGTTGTAAATGCATATTTGTGGTAAAAATATGCATGCTAAAAAATGTGTGATAAAGGCACAATGAGGTAAAAACCTTGTTGTAAAAGCTGTTTCCCTTCTGGAATACCACCTTGAGGGCCAGATGTACTAAGGTAAGTGTTTGTGGTTACCAAATAGCAATTTTTTGCGATTCGCTATTTGGTAATCGCAAACACTAATGTACGAAAGTGTGCTTTACTTTTTTTTGTGATTCCCAGTGGGTCGCAAAAAGACCTACCTCATTAATATTCATGAGGTAGGTCTCGGTTTGTGACCCATTGCGAATCGCAAAAAGCACAGGGATGGTGGCTTGCTGGCTCAGCAGGCCACCATGTCTGCGATTACTTTTAAATAAAGTATTTTTTTAACTGCGTCCCTTTTTCCTTAAAGGAAAACGGGATGCGTTTCAAAAAGAAAATGAAAAGTTTTCTTTTCATTTTTTAAGAGTAGTCAGTGGTCCATGGAACCACAGCCTGCTCTTAAAAAATGTTTTTATAAACATTCTGGGCCCAATTCACAGAACTAACTTAAGACAAAATCCTTAACATACTACCATTTTCGTATTCACAGAAGGCACTTACTCATTTTGGTATTCACAGAAGACACTTACTCATTTTGGTATTTGGTATTCACAGAAGTTAGGAGTCCTAACTTTAGGACTCCTAAATGCCTTCTGTGAATACCGAAAGTCTTAAAATTAGGATTTTTCTCAGTTTAGGAGTCCTAAAGTTAGGACTCCTAACTTTATTACTCCTAAACTGAGAAAAATCCTAATTTTAAGACTTTCGGTATTCACAGAAGGCATTTAGGAGTCCTAAAGTTAGGAGTCCTAACTTTACTACTACTAAATTGTGAAAAATCCTTATTTTAAGACTTTCGGCATTCACAGAAGGCATTTAGGAGTCCTAAAGTTAGGAGTACTAACTTTACTACTACTAAATTGAGAAAAATCCTAATCTTAAGGCTTTCGGTATTCACAGAAGGCATTTAGGAGTCCTAAAGTTAGGAGTCCTAACTTTACTACTACTAAATTGAGAAAAATCCTAATTTTAAGACTTCAGTATTCACAGAAGGCATTTAGGAGTCCTAAAGTTAGGACTCCTAACTTCTGTGAATACCGAAATGAGTAAGTGCCTTCTGTGAATACCAAAATGGTAGTAAGTTTAGGATTTTGTCTTAAGTTAGTTCTGTGAATCGGGCCCTCAATAAGGGGAAAGTGTCCCTGTGACCACCTACTTGAAGTAGGTGGTAAAATGCGAATGTTTTGCGACAGCATTTCGGTTGTAAAACACTCACCCATACCACTGCTATTCAGTATTAGGAAGAGATGCCCTACACACGCCCCTTCCTCATACCGAATTGCAAAACCAATTTGCAATTCGGTAATAGGTTAAAGAATCGCAAAAAGGGCTTTTTACATTAAAAAAATTATTTTTTGTGGCCGCATTTCTACTAATTGGCACGTTTGCGACCTCAAAAAAGCTCAAAAAAAGCTGTGAACATCTGGCCCTAAGAACCTCAGTTATATCCATCCAGACAATGTGGTGCTTACAGCAGCTGAAAAACGTGGATATCTCTTGCTTCTTCAGCTTTAAACTTTGCACATCTGACTTGTGAGTCTGGATGCAATTTGTACAACTTATTCAAAGAACAAAATAGCTTGAAAATCGAATATTAGCTGTTCCTTTGTAAATTAGCATGGCGTATTGTTTTCTGCAGAAAAATCTAAAGATACTTGCCATAAACTTATGTCTTGAAGTTTTGTGTGCAAATTTCGTCTGATTTTATTCCAATTCGACTTCTTCAGTTTCAGGCAACAACTGGTACCATTTTGATATCTGCTTCGTGGGTCACACTGATTGACTTGGTACTAGAAAGTTGATGGGTGAGCAAAAGAGTCTGTTATCTTTAGCCCCTTAGATAGCTAGCAGATCTTAAACCTAGATAACAACTACTCCTTCGTAATCACAAAATCCTCCCATGCCTTTATACTCCCCAAATCTAATGGTATCTATAGTCTGGAGAGAATTTTTTAAAAGGACGTCAACGCCTCACAATTAAATTATGTTTTTTGACAAGATGGGTTCTTCTTTGGGGTTGTCACTACTTTGTCTACAGTATGTCTCGTTAAAGAACCATGAAATATAGCTTGGATAACATTTCATTTAGCCGTGCTGGTTACAAATTCTATAGTAATGTAGGCATTTTCATCCTTGTTTAGCACCCAAAACATTTGCTTTTTGAAAAAGTTGTGTTTATAATTTTGAATTCAGGTTAGAAACACTATTTACATTACATCAGTCATTGAGCTGTTGGTTTTAAATGAATACAAGTATTGACAGAGACAATAGTTGAGGCCTAGGCAAGCCTGCATTTTTGTATTTTTGTGGAAACATACTATAGACCCTAAAAGTAATAAAAAGTAGAAATGCCATAATCAAAAGGTGTCTTAAATATGTTTGAAAAAAATGTTAGAAAATGGACCATTGCAAAAACTAATGTGATAAAGACATCAAATGAAAGAAGATTGATTCCCCATCCCTTGCATGCACGTGGACTACTTTTTAGGAGGAGTTGCACATGCACAGAAACAAAATGCCTGTATTCACAATGAAGAGAGACAATGATTAAAGTGGGTAGATCCATAGTTACATGAGGTTTTAGCAGGGGGGGATACAGAATGTGAATGGCACAAGACAGACTAATTGATGAACAGAGCTGACTGTAATCCCTTGTATCACAGACAAGACAGCTTAGGCCAATATCGTCCACAGGGACCCCATCATCCGGTATCCAGCCAATTAGTAAAGGGGAGGAGGCCATGTGGCCCCTCCCAGGGCCGATTGTGACCCCGGGGACCCCATCCCCAGGGGCCTGCCAACAAAGGGTGGGTGCCCTGGTGACCACCCAGGACATCCTCCATCTCCTTGGTGAAGGGCACAGGGGTAACCCTGTGGCCCCAGCCAGCTCCCTGCATCCAGCTGGAGCCAAAATTGCTCTTGCCGTTGGGAGCAGTCAAAAATGTTGCTCCCTGTAGACAAGAGCAATATTCAGATCGGTTTCCCTGCCCGCATCACTGCGGGCAGGGAAACAGATCTGAAGTTTGGTCCCAGCTGGCGGTGCATTTTTTAAAGCTTCTGCCAGCTGGGAGCAGACTTACAGTTTGCTCTCGCTTAGTGGGAGCTTTGAAATTGCTCCCACCAAGCAAGAGGAAAAACAGGTTTCCCTGCTCACACCAGTACAGGCAGGGAAATCACGAAGTCCAGTGGGTAGGCACCACCGCACATAGCAGGAGCCAGCCATGAGGCATGGGGTCCCCAGGGCCATTAATGGCTCCAAGAAGAGGGCTGCGTACCCCCCCCCCCTCCATTACTATTGGTCCCCGGAACCAAAATCAGCTCGTGGAAGGGGGCTGCGTGCACCCTCCCCTTTTTCTACTTCTACCGGGGGGATGGGGTTCCCAGGGCTGAAATCGGCCCAGGAGGGGGTCGCGTGCCCCCTGTCCAAGTTATATATAATAAGGCCGGTGCCCCGGGGGATGAGGTCTCAGCGCTGAAATCTGCCTGGTGATGGGGGCTCGTGCACCCCCATCCCCTATAATATTATTTATCAATCCTCCTGGGACCTGGGGCAAAAAAAAAACATGCGCTGGTAATCACGCTTGTTTTTGCTTTTTTTGTTTTGCCATGGATTTGTGGCAAAATGTATAAAAATAACTTTTTGTCCGCAGCGGAGACCCTCTGGAACCCCAACACCAGGACTAGGGGGTAAGGATATTCCTACCTTGCCCCCTTGTGTTTTTATTTTATGTTTTTCTCGGGACTCAAGCCAAGTCACGAGTCTCAAGGTGACTGCCAATACTTCTTGGTTGAAGTGGTGGCAGCCAATCAGATCTCGCCATAAGATCTGTTGAATCGCATCCCTAGATATAAATAAATCTTTTTTCTTTAATAACTCCAAAACTACTGATTGGATTTACACCAAATTACAAAATGCAATCTTTCTGGACGATGATCTAGCTTTCTGCCAAAGTTGGTGTAAGTCGTGTTCAAAATCCTTATGGGAAATTGCATTGGGAAAAAGTGTTTTGGGACCCCCACCTTTTTCTCGGCCCCCGCTTGACGGATCACCCCAAACCTTTCCAGACAACAGCCGAATTGACTGACATACTAGTTTTGAAAATGTTGTGAAGATTCATCAAACGATGCCAAAGTTATTATCAAAACAAATAACTCTTTTCCTATGTTAACTAGGTCCTAACTATAACTACCTACTGGTGACATATATCTTCAATGTATATGTATGTTGAGTTGAGAGGAGGAAATCTACATTTACTTATATACACAATATTGTGGGTGTCGATAATTTGGTGTTCCTACGAGACATTGCCAAGTAATGCAGCACCCGATGGGCTGTCTTATGTAATTCAGAAGCAATGCAGCTGATGACGTAGTGACGTGTAGAGCCGGAGACCTAGAAAGACTAGCTGCAGCTGTAAGGCCTTTCATTTATGTAGGAAGATAACTTTTTATGGAATTAGTTACATGATTACACTATAGAGATGGCGGGTGAATCAGAAGAATACATTTATGACAACCTAAGTTCCATACCATTTGGGTATACTGTTAGGGAGAAAACTTAATACAATAGTGTTACGGTGAAAAGCAAACGGACCTTTGAATCGTAGACTGCCCATGCCTTATTTCCAGAAATTATTTTATCATTTCGTGTCCAGTTACCAATGAAGCGGAAGGCCTAGACAGGTGGCTCACCTTGAAAAGTGGAATCGCTGACAAGACCAAGTACCCAGTGTTTGTTGAAATGGTGCCACCCTGGATGGTCTCTCTCTATCCATGAACAGTAATCTCTCCTGAAGGGTCATGTGATTGCTGCTAGAGGAGTGATTAGAGCGTGTTTAGGGTGGGGCTGCTGGCCTCACTGGCCGTCCACTTGAAGAAGTACAACAAAAGCATAGTCGACTTGAGGGCACTGTTCTACTGTGCTTTTGGTCGCAAGTATGATTGTTTCCTGGAATTCAGGAGAGCAAGTTCCCCCCCTTTGCTCTTCGCTGTGAAGAGACCCTCGAGGACAGGAGCTCCAACATCCAAGGCAAATGTCCCTCAAGCCCGCATGGTTGTGTCGATAAAGTTAACACTTCAGTGGCAGTAGAATCCACCTTCACAGTTCTTTGTTGAAGCGCATTGAGTATGTAGCTTCACCAACTGCCCTGATGTTACAGGAGTCCACCCTTCCTATTAATCGCCTTGGGTTAGAAATCTGAGCTTAAAACTGAACTTTGTTATTTCTTGTACCACCGGTTAGCCCTGGGAAAGCTTTTGGTTTCTCCAACAAAAGTGCTTTTGCAAGATTCTGAAAATTGTCCTCCTTGGCCTACCTACCTGCAGAAATATCTGATCTAGTACAGTAAAGTCTATGGTAAGTCACATTATCTGGGAGGCCTGTATGTTTCAATAAATATTTGCAGTTTATTCAGAATGTAGCTGTTACTTACAGGTGCAAGAAAATAGGGCTACATTACATGAAATCTTTTGTAAGCACCACTGGCTGCTCATCAAAGGCAGTATGCAACTGAGGTATTCGCATAGAATATACGACGTTACCCCACAAACAAACACTCCGCATACCATTACCACAAATTTTTCACCACGCAAATGCAATGACCCCGCAAGTTATTAGTACGAAGCAAATACAACGAAATTTGTATTTAATCTATTAAAAGTACATTTACAACACATAATTTAAAAACGCATGATAGTACAACGAAATAGGTAGCCTCCTATTTTATCTTAAATATCCTTTGTATTATAGTTTCATCAAATAAACATACATACAATCTTTTTATTAAATGTGTCTTTGTAAAATATTCAATGCCAAAATGTCATATATATTATGAAATGTTAAAATCAATAAAAAAAAAATAAAAAAAATACACTTTATTAAATTTCATTTTCGCGTTATTCTTTTACTCTCCTACTCTTCAATTTAATTTTTTCTTACCTTGAGATCTCTCTTGCTGCCGTTCTTTATAGAGACACTCTAATTAAAAGTATTATGCGTCTTAGCGCTCTCGTCATTTTTAGGCATAAATATAAAAAAAGGACATACACATACTGCCGCTGAGCACTGCCTCCGCATACCGTTACAATGCGGTTCCTGTGCACACAATAGTTTAGTATACTGCATGCCTGTATTCATGCGTGAGTGGGGGTGCAGAGTAGCAGGAAGAGTCCTCCATCCTGGGCCATTTCGTTGATCCTTCTGCCCGAGACCTGCTGAAGAGGAAGAAAAGGCATCAGCAGAGGCCAAGAGCAAATGTAGAATGAGGCAACATCCTTACCAATCAGCACCCGCCACCGCACACTCGGTGCAACCCACCTCCATGTACTTGCAGTGCAGATGCAGTTCTGAACTTCAGGTAAGCGACGAACATCTCTACTGCCTCTGCATACCATTAAAAACGAAAAAATCATAGTAAAAGATGCGTGCTAATAGTATTTTCATTGTAATGGTATGCGGGGTAAAAGACTGCGTTGTTAAACACAATGCGTTGAAATTGTATGTGGGGTAAAAGTATTCGTAATAAAAGATTTGTTTTGAAGGATATTTACCAACCATACAGTCTTAACTCGGTTCTTCCTTCGATCTTCGACAAGCAGTGGAGGTGCGCCCAGAACAATTCTCCTCTTTGACTCCCTCCACACTGTTCCCACTAGGAAAAATGTATGTGGTGAATGCAGTACTTAATTTGTAAGAATGCACCACTCATTGCCCCAGCCAGAGCTGCCAATGACAGTACAAGAGCATCTACCAACTAGCATACTCCTCCTACAAGTGGGACAATCCAAACTATTCCAGGTCCTTAGAGCTATAAAAATGATTTGGGGTGGCATGCATGAGTAATTTGCAATTTTTCATGTATATAGAATTAGTAAACAACTGCTGATGTGCTTATCTCTAAATAAAACAAACAGCATTACCATGTGGCAGACTGTCACAACTGCCAATTTTTGCAATTAAGTGCCAGTGCCGAGCACCAGAAACCACCATCTCAAATTAAGCACATAGTGGATGATGGTCTACAACTTATGTACAACTCTTTAGAAGTTTGACATTGAAGTTCAGATAGATCTGCAACTACTTAGTCTTTAGGAATGCCATGAATTAGCTGCAGGATTCAGTCATCAGACCCTCAGTTAACACCAAGAGTCACTACTTTAGGTTTCCAGACCACAATTGTAAACAGAAATTTGTCTATAAGCCCATCTATGTACATTGCTCTTCAATAGTTAAGTTTCAGAATTAAGGATAACTGATTTTTCTTTCGACATTTGCTATAGCTAATCGTCTGCAAGTCCTACTGCCTGGAAGATTGCTTAACGCAATCTATTGCGGGGATTTGTGCTAAGACCGTGTTTAGTAAATTCAATTTGTAGCAGTGCTGGAATGTAGGGGGATCCCACCAGATCCTGGTTCTGTTCGGCCCAGGGAAGCATGCTGAATTTGTCCTGATGTCATTTTCCAACACTGGGACATAATTCAACAGCACCCTCACTTTATCTCATTCTGTTCAGAGCAGCAAAGTGCAGGTGGTGAAGAGACTTTCTGATTTTAACTTCCAGTTGGTCTCAAAACAAAGGCCTGATATAAAGGGCCATCAGCCATCCTTTTGTTGAAGTATCATTCTGGCTGGGAGTCATCTGGAGCATAACATCTAGACTCCAATGCCAAGGAAGGAGACACAATGGTACAACCTGTTGCCACTTTACAAGTACTTAAGAGAAACTACTGGAGGCAGGTTCTTAACTTTGTTCAACTCCTTATATAAGAGATGTGCTTGCGCTGTAACAATGCAAGATGTATCTGTCTGTGTGTGTAGTTACACAAATATTGATTCAAATGGCACCTACCTTTTTTCCTTATATACTTTTATAACGCGACTTATCCTAGTGTAGGTTGTCATCACACATAGAGGCACAATAAATGATAAAGTGTGGAAACTGATGTAAGGGGCAATGTTACATAAGAGAATGAGGGTTGCAAGGTGTAGAAATCATCCATGCAGGTAGACATTCTATGGTAAGAATGCATGGTGGGGAGAAACAAAGTCAGGATATAAAGCATAATGCAGTGATTGTGGTTGTCTGTACTAAAAATACGTTATTACTTCACAAAGGAACATTTTTTGCAATCTTAGAATAACAACAGATTGAGACAAAAAAATAAAGATCTTAAACCAATGACTTACAGTTTCCATGCATCTACTTGATGTCGATAAATAGATCACTGTGCTGTACTGAAAGGCTTTCAACTTATGAACTGGAAGTAACAAAATTATCTTAGCGTCAAAGCGTTAGCCCACTTACCTCTAAATAAAATACCAGGTTTTTATCTGCATGTTACATAATGCTCAGGTACATTAACCCTCTATCCTACTTTGAGTCAAAACTGTGACTGGACAAAAGACAGAAGTTTCCAAGAACTGTGTTAACCCCTATGTTACTCCTATTGTAATCCCTCCAAAACTGCACGTCACACAATGATCTCTGCACCAAGTGTCTTAACTTGGTAATACATTTTAAAATGCAGCCTCTTTTTTGGCCAATTAAGCTGTCTAGAACATATTTACTGTCACATTTGTCCTTGTTGCCAATTTCTGTGCAGCAGTTTTTTGTTTTTAATTAATAAATGTATATGTTGACTGTCGAATTCTGCATTTTAAGCTCCGCCCCTTGTAACGCTGCTCCTTGTAACTCCACCCCCTTTCCTCTGCCACACCTTGACCCCCAATTTGGAGTAAATGTTTTTCACTTCCGTTTATTTACATTAATCTGAAAAACCTGGACATCTGATTCTAACGGGAACAGGCCAGGTTTTTAAGCAGGAGAGGGCGCACTATTAGGGTATTAACAAGGACTGCGAGAGGGTATTTCCTCCTGTCTGCTAGCTTTGCAGTAGGAAATATTAGGGTTTGAGGCAATGCGTCTACATCGCCTCTGAAAAACATCTGCGGTACCTTGTCTGATAACGGACGTGTGCTGGCACAAATACGCTACCTTGTGGAAACCAAGAGGGTGACAGTTAAAAATAAAGGTTGATGGGTTACAACTACACCCAGAAGAACAATGGAAGATCTGCTACATGCCTTTAAGAAGAATGCTGTGTTAAAAACAAGTAGAGGGGCTGAGGGGCTTGATTGAATCCGAAAAAGATTAAGAGTGTCACGTAGGGTTTGTGGGAAGGGGGAAACGCCTGAATTAAATGCGCTTCAGCTCGTGAGACCAGCTGTTCCTCACCTCATTCAGAGCGGGAGAAACAACCAAGCTCGCGACGGCGGAGCATCAGACGGCCCCGCTGTCCAGAAATCTTCGCCGGCGGTGTTTATGCCAGAAGGTTGCCGGTGTGAGCATCGGAAGGCTCACAGTTTTTAGGGAGGGTCTGCCGACGTTCTTTTTTCCTTCTTTGAATTCGAATGCGAGTAATGGTGGACCCAGGCAGAAACAGTGAAAACAATGTCCCCGAACCACAGAGAGAACACTCCCTTTTGCGTCAGGGACATTTGTGTCTGTTAGTTCGGAAACAGAGTCCCACTTTTCGGCGTTTATTTCTACATTAATAAAACACATGTCGAGGGTGTTGCCATGGCATAGTTGAACGCCTGGCCAGTAGCGTACCCTGCGTCAGGAGCCCAAGTACAAGGAAATAAATTGCCCCCTTGGCTGCTGTTTGAATGATAAAATGCAGTAATAGTCAGGGTTCAGTGGGTCCATAAGGGCTCTGGCGCCACTGCACCCACTGCACCAGTGGAGCCCTGTGCCCTCATGCACCATTTTTGGTTAAAATGCTCGCGCTTTGTTGGTAGAAGCGCTTTCAACAAAAAATCTAGATGATGACGGACTGCTGGGCAGGGCCTTTTACACCCCAGGGGTTTGGTTTGGTGGCCCATCCATCATATTATAAATGGCTCCCAAACTCAATTTAGAAAACTGTAAAACGGCTTTTGTCAGTCTATATTATTAATGACTATACACATTCATATGGCGCTCAGAACCTTGGACAGCGCACTGCAAGCCCTCAATGTCGAAAAAGTGCTTACTTCTTGTCCAGGACCTACAAAAAGAGAAGACATGGACATGTTAGGCTTCCATACAACATAAATGTACTGTTTCTGACCAATGTTTGTGTCTGTCACGTATCTGAACATAACCTCTCTAAACGAAGGGCTGTGCTGGAAGGGGTTTTAACTATGGTATAAGCAGTGATCGGAAGTACCTTTCAAGTTAGAGACAGCCTGGGGTGCATGAGAGGTTTGAAGAGGCTCAGCCTGTGTGTATCTACATACAGTTACTGAATCCGTCCTTGCTGAAAAAAGTAAGCTTCCCAAGTCAAGAGTGAATCCCTTCCGGCCCTACACGCTTTGGGAATTCATTCTTTGTCTAGTCTGGTGCACTACCACCGGCTTAGCAGTCATGCCTCTTGGGGTTCTATAGTCAGTGCTTCAAACGGAAAAATAGAAGTGCAGGTACCTACATGTTCCTGAGAAGTGCCGGAACTCTCCAATTAAAGAATTACATTTTTCTTCAGAAGTGCCGGAACTCTCCAATGAAAGAATTAGGGGCCGATTCACAGAACTAACTTAAGACAAAATCCTAAACTTACTACTTTTGGTATTCACAGAAGTTAGGATTTTGTCTTAAGTTTGTCTTAAGACAGACTTAAGACAGACTTAAGACAGACTTAAGACAGACTTAAGACAAACTTAAGACAGACTTAAGACAGATTTAAGACAGACTTAAGACAAACTTAAGACAGACTTAAGACAGATTTAAGACAGACTTAAGACAAACGTAAGACAAAATCCTAACTTAAGTCTGTCTTAAGTCTGTCTTAAGTTTGTCTTAAGTCTGACTTAAGTCTGTCTGTTTTAAGTCTGTCTTAAGTTTGTCTTTAGACAAACTTAAGACAAAATCCTAACTTCTGTGAATACCAAAAGTAGTAAGTTTAGGATTTTGTCTTAAGTTAGTTCTGTGAATCGGGCCCTTACATTTTTCTTCAGAAGTGCTGGTACTCTCCCTCTCAAAATTAAAAAGTGCCGGTACTACGTACTGGACAGTACCGGCCCATTTAAAGCACTGTCTGTAGTCATACAGGCAAAAGTGACAACTGTCTCTGAGATCAATACTTCACTCAATAGTAAACCGCAGCTTGTGATGTGGAGCTCTGTGACTCCGACAGAACCCTATGCCCTGTTTTCATCTTGGTATGGTTACCTCTTGGAGGCTTGAGGTAGCAATGGTTTGAATGTGCATAAGAATGTTTGGTGTCAAAATTTCTCATTTGCTTGCTATTCAGTTTGTAGCTTTGGACAAGTTGTGGACTTTTATATCTCGTGGTATTGGTTGCCTTTCGAAATTTAGAGCCACCCTTGCAGGTTCCATCTGCTGTAGGTTTTCCCTGGTTTTAGAATTAAATGAAGGGGCATATTATCAAGGACGGTGCTAAAAATTATCGCCGGTTTAGCAGCAGAAAACTGCCGCTAAAGCGGCGATAATGGGCTTGATAATATGCCCTTGAGAATTCCAATAGAAGTCCATGTTCTGGTGTGAACATGGGCTTCTATTGGAATTCTCAAGGGCATATTATCTAGTCCATTATCGCCGCTTTAGTGGCAGTTTTCTACCGCTAAACCGGCGATAATTTTTAGCACCGTCCTTGATAATATGCCCCCAAATGTTTTTATATAGCGCGCTACTGCCCAAAGGCATTTAGGCGCTGTCAACTGCCAGAAAAAGAAAATGAAAGATAAGGGTAAAAAAGGGTTAAAAGAAATCTATTGCTTAAAAAGCCATGTTTTGAGGCCCACGAAGATCTGTATATTTCTTCAGAGGAAGCGGAAGAGAATTCCATCTTTGAGCTGTACAGTAAATAAAGCTCCTGCCACCTCAATGAGCTCTCTTTATCTTGGGAACCATCACATTATGTGCTGACGCAGAACTCAAAGTTCTCCGTCAGCCCATACCGGACAAATGTTTGTTTCAAATATTCTGTGCCGAGACCGTTAAGAGCTTTAAAAGCGATGCATAGGGGGATATTCTCAAGAACGTGTGATAACTATCGCAAAATGTGCTTAACGCAACTTTGCACATCTCAGTCTATCGCGGGAAAATAACGCTGTGTTAACGTCGTATTCTCAACACGGTGGCACCATGCGATAGTCTCACGATAACGCGCCAAATGACCAAGGTAAAATCAACGCGATGCCGAAAAAATTTGAAACACCAACGCAAAAAAAGTTGCGATGTCACAAATCGCGAAACAAAAATCAGCGATAACCAGCGATAGGCCTGCAATCCCCACGCCTTATGCGGGTAAATGCACTATAAAAGCAGTGTAAAACAAATACAAAAACAAATAAACTGCGTAGCACCATGGATCCACCCGGACCGAGTGCAGAAAACAAAGCGAAACCCACAAGCCCCACAGACAACCAGCAAGAAACCTGGGGAAGGCCAAGGAGAAGAGGAAAAGGAAGACACGGTTCAGTCCGCAGGAAAACGGGATCATCGTCACAGAGGTGATAGAACACTGCCAACAACTGTTCATCACATCCAACGTGTCATTGGCAACTAAGACGCAAATATGGCAGACTATCTTGGACCATGTGAATGCAGATGCAGCGTTGAGGAGAACAATGGAAGAGGTCAAGAGGCACAGGAAGGATGTGAAGGCCAAAGCCAAGAAGAAACTCGATGCCAACATGAAAGCATCAGCGCAGTTTGGAGGTCGGGGTCCAGCGGCACACCAGGAGCTGGATGACATTGAGAAAATGGTGGCCACAGTCAGCAGTCGGGATACGGTGCCAGGAGTTGTGGCACCGTTCACTGCTCAACATGACCTGACACAACATCAACAGGGTGAGTACCGGCCAGGGACTGGGGGACGGGAGCAGATAGACACAATGGCACACATGCACAATTAAGCCGAGCACACTGCACACCCACAATGTCTCTGGATCATGTCCCTGACACCCGTGGCACACTGAAGCACACATAAAATACAGCCAAGTAGGCCTTTGTCCACAACGTACCCAAAGGGGTACCACCCCACACACATCACCAATATCACAACCAACACATGCACACATGCAAAACCCAGCAAAGAATCGTATTTGTGAGCCACACTGACAAAGCAAGTGACACTACACGACAATTAGCATGGCTGCAGTCCAAACATCATGACATTGTGCACGCCATGACACTGAGGTGGCTGAGTGTGGGCCACATCCGAAAAGGCGCAGACCACACTCCGACACATCCACGTGCACAAACCAACCCTGACGCAACAAAACATCTGCGGACAAACCATGCCCAAGAGTCACAACTCCACCAAGAGCCCAATATACCCAAGTCCTAAACATCCCAGCACTGTCGAAGCACAGAAGTCAAAGGCACACCACCTGAAAGGGATAAGGGGCAGCCAAATCTGAGCAGCAGGGGCAACTCACCCACAAGGCAGCACACACATATAGCAATAACAGCACATCAACACTGACGGCAATGTGGTACAAAGTGCAACACTCCCACAACAGAACAGAGGACACAACTGGTTCCGCCTGTGCGTGGAAACTGGCCAATCACATCTGGCATAGCAGAAAACTGTGAGATGAAAATGTACGTGTACAACCTCACATACGTGATGTAGATCAAATGTCCACTGTCCCACATCAAATAGTCAGCTCCTCCCAAACAGTCACAATGTACATTGTCATGCAGTCCTGAGGTAAACATGAACAATGCGTCAACATACATGTCAACACAATGTCAAAATGCCTCTCCCCTTCACATAGCAGAGGGACAATCAACACCTCCTGCAGAGCAGACCAGAATACTCATCAGTGATGATGAAGAGGACCTCCACACCTTCGACAACGACGCCCTACAACCTCCAAGAGCAGGGCAGCCCAGCTCTTGGAGGTTGACCAGGAGACCCCACGTCCTGCACAGGCCACAAAGCAAGAAGCACACACCACCATGAATGGCTCCCAGCACCTCACAGAAGCACACATCGCATTCCACGGCCAGGTGTTAGACTGCCGGAAGGCGGTGGCTGAACAGGTGTGGGTGGGGTTCGAACTCATGGCAGCCGAACTCGATTACATACGTGGGTGTCTATTTCCCATCAGGGACCACTTACACTCACCAATGCAGACACACACTGCGACATAGCCACACGCAATTGCACATTTCCAGTACTGAACCACACCCAGAGCCACGGGACAATCATACACACCCCTACGCTGGACTTGCGGACGCCGGCCCAGTCCACTCCTCTTACGTATGAAGGGGGGGACAACAGAGCTACATGTACAAGGTCTTACCCAATGCCTGGGGTGACATGGTTGTGTACGCTGTACAACGCACAATGTAATCTGGTAGGGCCCGGGGCCATCATGCATACGTAATGAGCACACAGACACACTTTTGTAGTCAGTTGAACTGGCTACGGGCAGGTGCACCCAGCCACTCTTTATTACCAGGATCACCTGACCAATGACGCCTTTGCTGGATGGGTGTGGTGTGAGTGTGAGCCAGCCCTCAGGGAGTGGTTGGTACTGGCAACAACTTGAACAGTGTTATGTTATGTTATGTTATAAAATTTGTAAAGCGCAGCTGCTACCCGCAGGTGTCCTGGCGCTATAGAAGAAGTCCCTCCTTCGGCTGAGTTGGATATGAACGGTACCATTAGAGCGCGAATAGCCAGGTTTTCAGTGCCTTCCTAAAATTCAGGTGATTTGAAGTGTCTCTGAGGTATCGTGGTCACCATTAAAGCTGAAACAGAAAACACCAACATAACACAAAAAACTGCGAAGCATCATGTTGGTAGCCGGAGCAAGTACAGAGGTCACCCAATATCCAATTGGAATAATCAGCGAGTCGCAGTGCACTGAGGTAGGGGCACCAGAGCTGTGGAGAAATAGTCCAACATTGTGTCCCTTTGGGATATTGCTGCAGCTGCAGTAGGGTGTGTTGCACCTGTCACATCTTCCCCATCATCGTCTCAGGTCTTCCCCACCGCATGAGGTGACATAGTTGCGTCCGCAGTCCACAGCATGTACCTCATCCATGGCTCCTGGTGTGTAGCTGGGCTACCACCTCCAGTCTGCATAGCTGCCTTCTGGTTGTTGCCTCCTGCCCTCCCATTGTCCGTGCCTTCACCCCTCCGCACAGCAGCCACATCTTCCCCATCATCGTCCCAGGTCTTCCCCATTGCTTGAGGTGACATTGTTATGTGAGCTGTCCACATCAAAAAAGATCTATTGGAAAGGATCCATGAGTTGTGGTGCACTGAGTTGGTGGCACCTGAAGAGCTGAGCAGGGTATCAAGCTGATGATGGCATCCAAGACGTGTGAGCAACTCGGATAGTCTGGCTGTGAGACTCTTACGACTCTGTCAGTTGTTGGTTGGAAGTGGTCCTGGCGGTGGTGGCATGTGCATCCTGCGGTGATGCGTCGTCCGAGCAGGCCAGGACTCGATTTGATGTGTGAGCCCTGGTGGACCGCAGTTGAGGCCGGAGGCAGCGGACAGCGCAGGCCCACAGACACATGGCATTGATGAGCCCCAGGCCATCGACACAGAGGCCATCCAATAGTCAATCAGACAGGGTCCATTACTTGAGCTGCACAGAGTTAGTGGCCTGGGATGCACTGCGGGCGGCACAGGCACACCGCCACGGGACAATGACTTGCGGTGCACTGAGATAGGGCCACGCGAGCCAAGCGGGTCCTCATTGATGTCCAAGGAAAATGTTGCGGAGTGTTTCGGGGGACAGTGGAAGGTGTCCTTTTAGGGCATGATGCAGAGGGCAGAAGCAAGCCGAAACAGGCAAATGGAGGAGTAGAATGCTACAGACCCCTTTTCACTACCAAGTCAGTATCAGCTACATGATGATGAAGACAACCCCCAGGCAATAGACTCGGACGCCACCAAAGTTCAACCAGAGAGTGTCCATGAATTTCGGGGCAGAGTCAGTGGCACCAGGGCTGAAAGGGGATGCAGTCTGCGATGAGGCTTGTACAATTATATAAACTGCCATAAATAAATCAAGGCTCAGATCCAAATGGTTGACCTACTGGACCGCAGTGTAGGCCAGAGGCAGCGGTCAACATGGGCCCAAAGCCACGTGTCGTTGGCTTGCGATGCACAGTTTGTGGCACAAGAGCAGTTGTTGGTAGTGTTCAATCACCTCCATAACGAAGATCCTTTTTTCCTCCGGACTGAACCACGTCTTCCTCTTATTCCTCTTCTTGTGTACAATGATATGAACTCTGCTATACAGAAATCAAGACTCAGTTCCAAGTGTGTGACCTACTCAAGCGTGGTGTAGGCCGAAGGCAGTAGTCAGCAAGGGACCACAGACATGGGTCTTTCGGATGCTATGCACAGAGTAGGTGTCACCACATCGAAGGGAGTACAGTGATATAAAATCTGCCATAACGTGTGTACTCTGCCATTGCATAATCAAGACTCAGTTCCAATTGTCTGACCTACTTGACCGCAGTGTAGGCCGGAGGCAGCGGTCAACGCGGGCCAACCGCTGTTCAGCAAGCTCCTCCTGTATCTCTAACACACGACGTTGAAATGGCACGTGGAGATGACTTGTGATTGACGGAGGTAGAAGCACCAGAGCTGAGCGGGTGTGCAGCCTGCAACGATGCCGTGTCCTGCCTGGTACAGACTGGATTGGATTGGTGTGAGGCCTGCTGAACCGCAGTGTAGGCCGAAGGCATAGTCAGCAAGGGCCCACAAACACGTGTGGTTGGAATGCTATGCACAGAGTTGGTGGCACCACATCGAAGGGAGTATAGTGATATAAACTCAGCCATAAAGTGTGCACTCGGCCATTGTATAATCAAGACTCAGTTCCAAATGTGTGACCTACTTGACCGCTGTGTAGGTCAGTGGAGTATGTCAACGGGAAAGGAGTGCAGCCGGCCTGTCGGGGAGGACAGCGATGGTCTGAGGAGGCTGCCAAGGTCGTGGGCCTCGGGCTTGGAGCTTGCACAGGCACATGGTGGGCCATCCTTGACACATGCCGGTTTCGGAAGGCGAGCGGTGTAGCCTGGTTGCGCAGGTGCGGCCTAGATGGGTCTTGGGACCTGCGGCCTGAGGTGCAGCAGGCACACGTGGTCGCAGGCACCGCCACTCACGGTGTCGGCCTCGTGGCGTGCTGGGAGGCACCGCCCTGGCAGACACGTTGGCCATTCCCGAAGAGAACCACGTCCAGAGCTACGGGCTTTTTATTCACACCCCAACGCTGGCCTGGCGTACGCCGGGCCAGCCCACTCTGCCCACGCTTACAGGGGGGGACGTATTGAGCTACTTTCCGCGCTCTTCCCCACTGCCTGGGGTAACATAGTTGCGTCCACTGTTCACTACACTCCAAACACCAGCAGTATATGTCAACATGGGTATGTCTGTGGTCTGCATACTGCAGTCAGTTCAGCACATCCTTGCCACACTTGGCATTGTGTACATTCTCATTCATGGGTCACTTGCCTCCTTCACACATGCATGGTTCCCACCTCTCCTCACATTCTGCTATTGTGTGGCTGAGGTGCCATGCCATTGATGGCTCGTGAACATGGCTTGCCCAGGTCACTATAGTAAGTTGTACTGTTGTGTCTGGTAGGTGGGCATGTTGTTTGGCATGTTGTATGTAAGTTTGTAACGTGTGCATTCCCAGAGTTGTGAGTTGCATGATTGTGGCGTTGAGGTGTGTGGTGTGTCCATTTAGTACTTTCCAACGAGCAATGCATTCCAATAGGTGCCAGCCTCAAAGCGCTGGTTGATGATGGACTGTCGGAAGATGAAGGAATCATGCACACTGCTTGGGTAATTTGCGACAACATTGGTGAAGAGTCCCCGGTGGTCCACTATTGCCTGCACATTGATGGAATGCATGTGCTTCCTGTTGCGGTAATTGTGTGCAGTTGCGGCAGGGGGCACGAGGAGTACATGTGTGCAGTCGATTGCCCTCAACACGTGCAGGAAAGCAGCTTTGGCGTAAAAGCCTTGCCTGGTTTCCAGCTGTTCCTGCGCAGTGTGTGGGAAGAGACGGTACTGGGGTACCAAGCTGGTGATGGCATCCAGGACAGGTGTGGGGAACTTTGATAGGGCTGGCTGTGAGAATCCTCCGACTCTGGCAGTTCTTGGTTGGAAGGTCCCAGAGGCCAACATGTGCAGCACAGCCAGCAGCTTTGTCTGCGGAGGGATGTTGGTTTTCCGCTGTGTTGGTACCGTCAGCCTGTGGGCAATGATGGTCAGGATGCATAGGATGGTTGTACTTTTGAGCCTGTGGTGGGCAATGACATCCTCTGGTGTTCAGTATGTGAGGCTGGTGCGTTTTCTGTAGGTCCGCTGTCTTTGTCTGTGCTGCCTCTGTGGTGGTCCGGGGAGGGTCTGGAGGCTAGTGGCTGGCCTGGGGGGGGTTGCAGTGGGTGTTGTGGCCCTCTTGGGGCTCCGAGCTGCATGTTCAGTGGCTCCATGGCATCTGTCGTTCTGCAGGTGTGGCTCTGGGCTGGGCTCCCTTTCATGTTGCAGGTTGTCATCCGACTTAACACCAGGTCGGAGCATGTTTTGTGAACTTATCACCGATCTTGCTTGTCGTTGAGAATGTTGCGAAGTGGTGTTGTCTCGGCTTTTTGCACGGGAATGCCTACTCTGCATCTCATTAGCGTTGGTTGCCGGTGTCATCTGTGGCAATGTTTTTTGCGGCTGCTATTGCAGGAAAACTGGTGATATTGGCTGTTAGCACCAGCTTGTGAATAGTGCGATTAATTTATCGCCACTTTGGCGGCGATAAAGTGCCGCTAACTTGGGGATAAGTCCTTGAGAATATGCCCCATAGTGTTTTAAAATCGATGCACTTGCAAATAGGCAGCCAATGAAGCTGACCCAGGGCTAAGGAGCCAGAATGATACTTGGGGCTCTCCAGTATCAAGTGCGCTGCGGCGTTTTGCAGGACTTGTGATTTGTTTGTTAATCTTTGGTAACCACCAATTTCTGCATATCTTAAGGAATGAATGGAAACATTTTCGTGAAGGTTTTAAGAAGATAAAACAATGAGGATGTCAGCATATTGATGTTTTTGTCAACTTATCATCAATACCCAAGTTTCTAGCTTTAGAAGCCGGTGTAGGTACTGCTTCCAGTTCCTGTGGCCACCAAGTAGGGGACCAAAATGAGGTATTATTGCCCAACAGGAGCACCTCAGTTTTGCCAGAATTTAATTTTAAACAGTTGTCAGGCATCCAATTACTAATCCCCAACATGCAGCTGTGGAACCCACTAGCAGTATCTTCCGGGTTGCTTACGACCAACGCCACAATCTGGGTGTGATCCGCATAACTGACAACAAAAAATCCAAATGTATTGATATGCTTAACCAATGGGGTAACATAGATAAAAAAGCATAGGTCTCAAAAATGAGCCCTGTGGGACTCCACAGTACTGGTAGAGATTTTATCCAATGCCACAAATTATTTCTTTTTGAAAACAAAGATTTTAAAATGGCCAGGGTAAAACCCCTGATTCCTAATGATTGTAACCGGTCAATCAGTGTGGCATGGTCAACCGTATCAAATGCAGCCGAAAGATCCAATAGGATCAAGGCTACATTTGACCCCGAGTCCAGATAGATTCACAGTTCTTCCGAAGCAACTATTAAGGCTGACTCCTTACTGACTTCCCCTCTGAAACCGAATTGTGAGTGGTCCAACAAATTGTTAACCTCTAGGACTTTTACCAATTCTTTAGTAAGCATCTTCGCAATAATCACGGCAGGTAAGGGGAGGCACAAATTAACCAATAGTTATTTGGGTCTGAGGGAGGTAAGTTCGATTTCTTAAAAAGGGACATAACGGAGGCAATTTTCCACACTTTTGGAAATTAACCTTGACTTATCAGTTGATTGACTAGTACATTAGGAGCTAACTGCAAAATCATTGGAGGGCAGAGGTCCAAGGAGGAACCTGACTTTATTGATAGCAAAAGATCCTGAACTTGGTCCACTGACAAAGTTTGGAATGATGATCCAAGTGCTAAATCAGGGCTAGAGTTTCGGTTCTTATCATAAGGCCCTAATGGGCCCACTATTTTCCACTCCAGGACATCAGACCATAGGGGTAGGGAAGCCGAGGGGCTTCTACCAGTGAAGCCATTATAAATGTCTTCCACCTTTGCCACAAAGCAAGATGCTATAGAGTCACATTCTATGGCATCTTTTATCTTTTTGAAGTATTCGGTGTTTGATCATTTTTTAACCGTGGTTAAAAGTTCCTTGGCTAAATGTTTTGCCATTTTTTATTTTTTGCTAAAAGTACACTCATTTTTCGTTATAAATTAAAGCGTTATAGCCTTGTAGCTTTCCTTTTCGGTTTTATCATAACGATGCTTCCATTTATGTTCTTGCTTCCTACATGCCTATTTGTATGCTCTCAGTTTATCAGAGAACCAGGGCTGAGAAGGCAAAGCCCTCCTATTCATAGAATTTTTTCAGTTGTCTCGCGGTGCATGATCGCGAGAAGAAAGACGTGATCGCGCGATGCATGACGTCACTGCGGGCGCGAACTGTCGCGAGACAGCGCAAATGGCTAAAAACAATACAACATCTCATGGAGAACGCGACCGGATCAAGAAAACTTGTCGGCGAACGCAGGGATTCAGGTAAGGCGATCGCGCGCGCGCGCGAGAATGTATTATTTTACAGCGCGAGCAAGAACCAAATTATCGCTAAGCTGCGGAATGCGGAAATTTTGACATTATCGCGCTCTCCGCGGAACGCGAAAATGTCAAAATATCGCAATTTCCGCGAACGGAACGAAATTTTCGCCCAGGCCTACAGAGGAGATTCCATCCAATCTACGCCCTGCTGAGTGTGCAGTGGTACTGACCAGTTGCTCCAATACGAGATTATTCATCAGGGCAATAAGTGCTTCTGCATCGTTATCAAAGTTGTTTTCAATGTGGAAATTAAAATCGCCAAGAATTGTATAGTCTATACATGATCTATTTTAGTGTCCAACCATTGACTGATAGATTGCACAAAAGGAGCCCTTGTACTGGGGGGAGGGGCGGTAAATCAAGAGTCCATTAAATTAGTTATTTTTATTAATGGCAAATTTAAAAGCTAGTGCCTCACACCACAATATATTGGGAACTAGGTGATGAGATGCCAGAGAGATAAGTATGATAAATTATTACAAGTCCACCACCCTTCTTAGCAGCTCGGTCATGCCTACGGATAGAAAAACCATCTGGAGTGGCTAACATCAGATCCTGACCTGAGCTAGCATCTGCCCAGATTTCCATAACAAACGCGGCATCCAGGCTATGGTAGGGTGATCAGGATTTTAAAGCCAAAAACTGGGACATTTCCCAAAAATAGAAGAAGTACTACAATTTTATTTCAAGCCAGCGCACAGAATGACACTGCTCCTTATCAGAGAATTTCACAGAAAAGGAAGTAAGAACATACATAAAATACCGATTTTAAAGCATGTTAATTAAAGTGCTTTCTTATAACAGCTGCTAACTATCCCTGGTTTGCAAAACATAAAAAGATACCCCATACCATTTTCATTCGACCCTCAAACCGGGACATGAGATTAATTTCCTTGAAATCTGCCGGCGAAAAATCGGGACTGTCTGGGCAAATCCGGGACCCCTGATCACCCTAGGCTATGGGCCTGCAAAAAGTCGTAGAATTCTAGTTTGTTTTTAATCCGATATCTAGCGTTGATAAGTGCCCGCGTATTGGTTGCTGTTTCATCACATATTCATCTCTAGGTGCCTCCGTAGCTTAGTGACCGCACCGTCATCCGCTCCACTCAACACGCATGCACAGACGTCACCCAAGGATTACACTGACACTTTCACTGTGGGTGAAGAACTGCTGCAGGTTTATTTCATGCAACATAAGTATGACGATAAGTGGGTTATCTTACAGACGATCCAGGGCAAGCAGCCCCTCGCTGCTCCGCCCGCCTGGCGAGCCAGCACGCACGGTGGGTCGATGCCCGGCAGTGCGGCACATATTTTCAGATCATCCACTGGATCACGTGATCTGTCTACTATTCCCGCCCCTTTTGACGGGGGCGGAGCGTGTTGTGGCACACCCCCGGTTGGTCAGGCCCCCCAACCGCCCGAAGGACTAACGGGGCGCCGTCACGGTCTTCCCAGAACCTCTTTCGGCTCCCGGACCTTGGCTCGGGCACCCTTACTGTGCCGGACAGGGGTACCCTTACTGTACCGCCTGTGGCAGAGGTACCCTTACTGTACCCTTCTGCCTCCAGATCGCCCTGTAACTCCGCCACAGCTCTGGGGAGGCTCCCTTCGCTGCCAGAGCCCCCCCCTTCCCTCGATTGTTGCTACTGATGCCCTGCCCTTGCTAGCGCCTCTTGCATGTCCAGCAAGAACATGTCCATCCCTACCCTGGACGGGTGTACCCCATCTGGCTCATAGAACCCCTCCACCTTCTCTTGGATCAATGCATGTCTGATGAAGCCCATGCCCCTGCGCTCCATGAATTTTTGCATGGACCTATTGACCCTTCTGCGTGATCGATCTACTGCTCCCGGAGACCTGGCCCTCCTCCAAGTCTTGCGGGGGACGATCTCCGACCACCACAGATCGCATGAACCCAGAGCCTGGCTGATGGCTGGCAGGTCCGCTTGCATGGACAGAAGCAGGGCCCTCCTTCCCCTGGAAACAAGGTCATTTCCCCCAAGGTGCAAGATGATGACCGACGGCTGTACCCCCCCAGCCGCCAAACGCTGTTCAATTGAGCCCCGTGCTTCACTCCATTTCATCCCCGGGGAGCCCAACCACACAAACTGCGTGTTAACAAAACTCTGCGGCCAATTCCTGAGCGCTGCCCAGCGTTCCAACCTTGTGATGTAGGAGTGTCCCATCAACCATATCTGGTGAGCTGCCAATGAAACGATGAAGCAGCTTTTAGGCAGTTGTATATTTATTTGCACACAAAATTTCTCGGGGTATACCCGCTGTAGAACACTCATTAAGGACACTCGGATATGTTCATACGCTATGGAACACTCAGTATGGAAAACTCAGAAATGTACATGCGGCATCAAGGTCGGACATATCTCTTAAAACAGTCGGAGTCCCAGCGCCCCACACCCTTCACGCCCTCTGGGCCCATGCCGGCTTTGGCAGCAGAGGTGGCGGCGCCAATTCGGAAAGAGTGGGAGGAGAATCTGCGCCCACTCCCAGATAAACCCCCCTTGTCAAGGGCAGCCCCCAGAATGCGATCAAACTGAAACCTGGTGAGGGGGGCCCCATCCGCATGAATCAGGAAGGGCCCCGGGGCCGCTGGGCGTAAGGCCAGGTATTCTCTGACAGTGTGGACCGGGCAATACCTGTTGTCCCCCAGGGCGTGTAGGACAACTGTCTTTCCCCTCCCCGCCTGGTCTGTCTTGGATTTGCGAATGCGGAGCTCCAGTGATACATTGAGACCCACGTCTGCGATACCCAGCGCTGTGCCAGACAGGTCAACCTTGGATTTCACCACAAGTTCGCTAACCCTAAAGGCCCCGAAAAAGGCCAGGCAGAATGCCGTTGAAAAGAGCCTTGCTTCGAACAGGGAGAAGGTAACCAGGGGTACTGCGTCTAGGATGCGCTGCAGGTCAACGAATTCAATGGGCGCCCTGGTGTCTGGTTGTCTAATCTCCTCCCTGGCCCAGCCCTTCAGGGCCGCCCTGATCTTGAAAGACCCCGTTGGGTCGACACCCCCGTCTAGCTTGGCATCGTGGCGCACGGCTGCTAGGTGACCACATGTCCATGAGTGGCTTTTGCCGTTCTCCTTGGCCCACACCACGAAGGTCTCTACCTGATTCTCGCTCCCCAAGGCTAGACCACCCTGCGCCTCCACTACTGTTCTAAATGTCGCTAACTGGGAGCCGTACTTCTTCTGTGTCGCCGGCGCCAGGGACCTCTCCCCCATCTTCCTCAGTCGTTCCCCCACTGAAGCAGGCGCCAAAGGGGGTCTGGGAATGGTGTCATCTCCGCCCTTGCCCGCGGCCATGCCTCTCGGAACCAGAGCCACTGAAAGGGAGAAAGAGCGTCAGCTGCCACATTCTTGACACCCGCGATGTGCCGCGCCCTGAACTCAATGTTGCTGCGCAGCCCTGCCTTCACTAACTCCCTCAGCAGACTTAAAACTAGCGGGCACGAGGCGGTAAGACCGTTGATGGCGTGCACCACCGCCATGTTGTCCGACCAGAAAACTACCTTCATGTTGCTTAGGGTGGCCCGCCATAAGTGCAGCGCTACAAGGATGGGAAAGAGTTCCAACACTGCAATGTTGTTTGTTACCTTCTTTTTACGCCATGCATTTGGCCACCTCATTGCGCACCACTCTTCACCCAGGATCACGCCAAAACCTTCCCTACCAGACGCATCTGAGAACAGGCAAAGCTCCTGGCTGGCTATCCACGGGGCCCTCCAAATCACCGCACCATTGAAACCAATGAGGAATTCTGCCCATATTGCTAGATCCGCTTTCAAGCCTGCAGTCAACCTTACAAAATGGTGCTTCTGTAGTACATTTGCCGTGGCCCCTGCCAGCCTCCTTGAGAATACCCTGCCCGCTGGTATCACCCTAGCTGCGAAGTTCAGCTTGCCCACCAAGCTCTGGACAGCCCCTAGGGTCGCTTTGTCCTTGCCCAGCAGCGCCTGGATGTCCTGCAACAAGCCCTGAACCTTCTCCGCGGGAAGCCTCGATTCACCTTTAACCGTGTCTAGCTCCACACCCAAAAAGGTCAGGACCTGCGCAGGCCCCTCGGTCTTACCTGGGGCAAGGGGAACTCCTAGTAACTCTGCCAGCTCCTCAAAGCGTCTCAGCCCTGCCGCACACCCGTCTGTCCCAGCCGGGCCAAAAAACAAAAAGTCATCTAGGTAGTGGGTCACCTGCGTGATCCCATGGAGGTCCCACAAGGCCCACTGAAGGAACAAGCTGAAGGCTTCAAAGTAGGCACAGGAGACTGCGCAACCCATTGGCATGCAGCAATCATAGAAGAACTGCCCCGCCCACTTGAAACCTAGCAGGTGCTGGCTATCTGGATGAACCGGCAGCAGGCGGAATGCGGACTCAATGTCCGCCTTAGCCAGCCACGCCCCTTTCCCCACTCTACGGATCATGTCAATGGCCATGTCCAGGGAGCAGCATGACACAGAACATATCCCCTCGTCCAGCCAGTGGTTCACTGAATTCCCCTCGGGGTACGATAGGTGGTGGATCAAGCGATAGGCGCCCTGCTGTTTCTTCGGTACCACCCCCAGCGGTGAAACCAAGAAATGATCCAGGGGAGGGCTGCTGAATGGCCCCGCCACCCTCCCTGCTGACAACTCCTTTTGTATTTTTTGCGCCACCACCCCGGGCATGTCCCTGGCTGACTTCAAGTTCAGTGCGTCCCTGGACTCCAGTGGCCCCTTGTATGGAATCCTAAAACCATCGAGGAACCCACCCGCTAGCAGGGCCCTGTCCTGCACCAACGGATAGCGCCTGATGAGCGGGATGAAATTATCCATGATGATGGGGGATGGGCCCTTTGTGGGCCTGGGGCGCTGCGCAGGGGGCCCAGGAGCGCAGGGGGTGGTGGTCGGGGGCCCTTGCGCGGGGGGTGGTCCGTCCCTTGTGGTTTCATTGGCGTTGCGTGTCTGTCCTGTTGGGTGTGGTAGGCTGGGGCGCGCCCTGGCTGGAGGTGCAGGTGTTCGCAGGGTGTTGTGCACCGCACTTGCTGCAGCTGTGTGCGAATTTGCATGACCTTCCCCAAGTGCAGTTGCCCCCGTTATAAAGCCGACATGTGCCTGAATTGAAGCGCTTGGAGCCCTGCCTCTGCCCTCGACCCCTGCCCCCACGAAAAGACTGCTTGAAGGGGCGCCTGGGAAACTGGTCCTTTCTCCTGTCGTCTGACTCCCTTTGCCCTTTATACGCCTGATCCTTCCTATCCTGGGTGGGCCGGCACATGTGTTGTACCCAAAGTTGGATCTCCTTCTGATCCCACCCCAAGTCCGGGCATATGGCCATTCTTTTCCGGAAGTCTTGGTCATAATAGAACCAGCCCAACCCCCCAGAGAGCCTCGCCTCTTCTTGGATCGTGCTGGCATATTGCATGAGGGCCTCACTCTGTTCAGGAAATTTCTGGACCACCACTGCCGCCAATATGTTAAACGCTGACCTCCAGTTCTCATATGTCTTGTCAGGCCATCGCTGATATCTGACTCTCTCCTCTTCCTTACGCCCCATCTTTCTGGTGTCCACCCCTGCCGACCCGTACATAAGTAGTGTCAGGATGTCTATGTACTCCCGCCTCCATATCCCTTCTTTTGCGGCCTGCGGTACCATCCATGCCAGGGAGCAGTGGCCGGATGCCAATGGTGCCTGAGTAACAAGGGGTCTGGGAACCCGCCCTGTGCCCTCCCCTACTGGCACAGCAGAACCTGGTGCCGCGGCGGGCATAGGCTCGAGAGCAACGTTGGTGGTGGCCGGACCATTCGCAGGTGGGGGGGGTGAGGAAGCCAGCGCACCAACCGTGGGTGCAACCGCTGCAGTAATTGCGGTGGGACTAGCATTCCCTGTGAGTGACAACCCCGGGGCTCCCCCAGGCTCACCATTACGAGGTTCTGCGGCTGCGCTCTGACCAGCCCAAACTTGGAGCACGGGGGCTTGGGCTGCCGCGGGCACCGCCGCTGGGGTCACCTGTGGCGGGGCAGATAAAGCGTCCAAGCGGCTCTGGAATACAGTCATAAGGCTGAGCATGTGGTCCATGGCCTTGCCCATTTGCGCCATGTCCGAGATGCCTGTGGCAGAGTCATGCACCACCGGTGTTACAACGGCCGGCACGGTGTTACGTGGTGCAGCCGCTTGCCGTTTCTTTGCAGGCGGGGCCTCAGGCATGTCTTTTGTTGTGGGCTTGCGTACCCGAGTAGACCTCCAGGGCTCCGCCCCCGAAGGGCCGGGGATGTCCTCGGCTGGAGGGGATGCGACAGCCACGCCAGAGTTGTCCTGCCTGCGGGCCTCAATAAAACCCTGAACCCACGCCGGGCCCTTCTCACGAGTGATTGCCATAAATTCTGCCCACATCCCGTCTTGCGGTGCGCTCGACTGCGTCTCATCGATCGACGTCTCCTGGGAGAAAAGTGGACCCGGTGTCCCGATATCCTCCATGGTGCGGTGCACGACCTATGCGGTTACAGCTTGCACTCGTCACCCTTCGCGCTTTTCCCACGGTCCCTTGCTCCTATCGTCTGCGGGCTGTCCCCTGGCGATCTGCAGGGGGGGGGAGAGAAACGGCGTTAGCACGGTGGAATTAGTTGCGGGACTGAATTTGCCCCTTAAGCAACATAGCAACCTAGTCGCTATCAAATTAAACCCTTCCGCAACATAGTCTGTATCCTAACCTGCAAGTACAGAAGGATGCCTCTTTGAAACGCAATAACCCGCTGACCCACATGCAAGCAATACGCCCTCTGTATGAAACTCGGCCACCACCCCTGACAGCAGGCACGGGAACAATGCAATCCCTGCCAAATTCGTACACCCCAGGGCAGCCCACACAACCTGCTGCCTGTCCACCTGGCACAATTTTGAGTCGAAAATACCGGAGCGTGTTGCGTCCGCGCCGCATCCAACGTACCCATCGCGGGACCGGGGGGGGCTTGACATGCTGGATGTAACGGAGCGCACAGCGTGTGCGCCGCATTCAAACTGCACACACGGCACGGAGGGGGGGGGGGCTTGGCGTGCACGGCTAGATCGCGCGAATTAGACCAGGAGGCATGGGGGGGCGCAATGGGAGCGCCGTATGCTGCTCACGCTTACCGGCACTGGGCGTGCTGCCACCTCTCGCGCACACTGTGTTCGGGCTTGAGGCAGGGCCAGGTTTGACCCCCCCCCCCCCGACAGCGTCTCTGGCTCCTTTCCGATCCCCGGTCCAGACGAGATCCCCCGCCCCCGGCACCCGCCACCATCGCGCAGAGCCCCTGCTCCTCCCACCGAGGCGCGCCCATGGGCCCGCCACAATGGACACCAGTGAGGTCCCCGCAGTGAAGTGCCGCATTAGCCCCACCCATCACGAAATGGCTCATAGCTAGTGAAAGCAGCCAATCACTGGTAGCAAGGACACGTGCGCAGCTGAGAAGCGGTTGATTCTAAAACAAGATCGCATCTGTGAGCACCGTATCTACATTACATACTCAGGCGCGGGAGGTGAAGCGATCCGAAAGCAGCCAATCACTAGTACGCGAGGACCCAACCAGGACGAGCATGAGACGTGCGTAGCCGAGCAGCGTTGGATGTGAACGCAAGATTGCTCCTCAGCACCGTGTGTACAGGAAACATATTCAGTCGCGGGCTCGGGAAGCGGAGCGCTCTGCCCAGGATCACAGGATGTGGAAGCAACCCCAAGGCTCGAACCCCGGTTTCCAGAACCAGAGGCGGTAGCGGAGCCAACGGACCACATCCCCTCCTTATGGAGGGAAACGGGATAGAAAATGCTAGGTGAGTGTAACCTTCGTCGGATGTACCCGCACTGCGGCTCTGGGAGGAATTGCTCAACGGGGATCACTACCGCCGTTGTAAGCCGCGAACGCGAACCCACACCCATGAGGAGGGCCCTCTATACCAACGATTACCATGGGCCACACAGTGCTGCGTTAATATTCCGCCGGAGCCGGTGACGAACCGTGATCCCCAGACGCGGGAGTCAGCCGCCATGGTCGTGGCGCGACACCCCTTCCCACTATAAGATGGCCGGTTGGGACGGGATTACGGGTGGGGGGTGGTGCTGTGGCTGGACTGGGTTTTGGCGCGAAGGGACGGCTGTGTCGTTAGTCGACCTCCCCAGACACCCGGTCAAGCGACACAAGCAACCTCACGCGGCCGAACCGGCCCCACTCGCAACAAACCGCCCAACCCTTATTCTTGGCCGCCCCGCGGCCTGCAACGCCGGAATCGCACCACGCAAAATGCCTATAACCCCGCCGCATTGCCCCTCGGAGGCGCGGGACCCCACTTGCGCCCCCCCCACCCATGGCCATCCGAGCCACAGGGCCCCGTCAACCTGGTCATGCCCAGGGACAGGGCCGGGGTGGGAGGGGGTTTGCAAGACTCACCGTTGTTTGTTGGTATACAAAAGCACGACGACGCTGGAGGGCCACGATCGTAATCGCGTGGTACGGACGGCAAATAACGCGTGGCCAGGAGGAGCGGCGCAGGAAGCAGAGGAAGATCTGGGGGGGGGTGAGGCGCCTAAAAAAGGGGGTCTAGCCTCGCCCACCCTATTGGCACGCCTCCCAAAGACAAACCCATTGGGGGCCTCCCCTCACCGAGGCGCGGCCTCGCTAGCGAGGCGGAGCAGGGGGGGGGGGGGAGGCTCCGACGGGCGACCACTAGAAGGCTGCCCTGCTGATGTCCCTCTGCGTGGGACGCGGGCAGCGGCAATCTCGGTACTGAAACTTTACTAGATTCGTGAGTTTGTGAGAGTCTATCAAAACGCAGGAGTGATTCTTATCTAAGGGGCAAAGCTTTAGCAGTTGTCCCTTGGTGTAATAAGGCACCAACAGAAAACGGGCAGGCGGCTGGCACTGGACACGATCCGGATGCGGACGGACACAGACGAGATTGCCTTAGGCACACTAGCTGCGCATGCCCGCGCCCAGCCACCGCTTAAATGCATTTTCCCTAATTGGAGCTCAAGAATCTAGACCACCGACCTACCTAAAATGGCGGCGGTCTAGTGGCCCCAAGAAGTATGGCACATTAAATAGAGAAGAGTGTCTCTCTCCACAACAATCGGCCAAAACCGGCAGCGTACCAGAGAGCGATTGTGTAGGTAAGAGAATACAAGTGCAGGCAATATCTCTCTAATCTGCAGCTTTCAATGCGAGCTTGTGAAATTGAAATCAATTTATAACCAAATCTCAGCAGTTAGCATTCTGGCAGTGATTCACATCCGCGCCCTGCTGCTGCTTAAATGCAGTTTCCCTAATTGGAGCCAAAGAATCTAGGGCCATATGTATCAAAATCCTCTTTTGCGATTCACAAATAGCGATTTTTTGCAAATCGCTATTTGAGAATCGCAAAATGCTATGTATGTAGGATTTGCAATTAATTTTGAGAATCCTACATATTCCTTAATTGCGAATCTCAAATTGCGATTCACAGTTAAGGAATAGCTCCCCATTCATTCCTATGAGCCTAGAGGCCCATTGGAATGAATGGGAAGACATTCTCAATTTGCGATAATAGCAATTAGAGAATCGCAAATTGAGAATGCAATTTCAAATGTGCAAGGGTGTCAAAATGACACCCTGTTGCACCCCTGAAATAAGCATGGGTGCACATGTGGCGCACATACATGCCCTAAGGGCATGTATGTGCTTCACATTGCACTTTGAAAAATGCAAAAAAGTGAATTTTTCAAAGAAATCGCAAATTACCACCAACTTGAAGTTGGTGGTAATTTGCGATTCCTTAAGGCCAAATTGCACTTTTTTGGTGCTTCTTACATTGCATTTAAGGAATCACAAAATTTGCGATTCCTTAAATGCAATTTAAAAATAAGGAATCAAAAATTTTGCAATTCCTTATTTTGCACGCAGATTTGCACGCAGATACATACCACTTAGCAAAATTGCGATCGCAAAGGCCGAAATTCTGCAAATTTCGGCGTTTGCAATCGCAATTTTGCTTGATACATATGGCCCCTAGTCTCTGGTTACAGAGAGAGCTTTGCCATTGACTATATTATATCTTAGAGGAATTTGTTACAGTCATTTTCTACTTCCCAATTCCACGTGCATGGAATAATGATGCCAGCCTGGCCTAGTGTGTCCATTACAGGAAAGCACCCTATGCTGGCTTGCTAGTGCTTATTTTATGCTGGTGCCATTTCAGTCTGTCTTTGGATTCTCTTATGCCATCTTTTTTGGATAGTTTGAGAGTATTCGACATGAGATTTTGTCCTTTAAAACCACAATATCAAGAATAGATAATTCCATGTTTACAACAACAACAGCAGAAATGCACAAGATGTTTCTTGTGCATTTCAGGTGTTATTGTTGAAAACATGGAATTGTTGTCTGTTCTTGATATTATGGTTTTACTCAGATGTAATTCCTTTGCAATTTTCTTTCTTGTATTCCTTGTAATCTTTACAAACCTTTTATTTTAACATGTCAATAATTTTGTGAAAAGCTTAGTGTTATTGTGAGAAATTCGGTTATTGGTTGAGGGGGCATGAAATCCTATTCAAGCAACAGCCACAATTCTTGTCAGGGTGAAATGAAAGGAGACCCCAAATTAACCTGTGCTTAACCCTTTAGTAAGTTGGCACAAAGCAGTCAGACTTAACTTAGAGGTAATGTGTAAAGTCGTTATGCAGCACTTCAAACAGTAATAAAGTAAAACCATGACACAAGAAAAATCCCACACCAATCTAGAAAAAGTGATTAAACTTTAATAAACAATTTAAGACCAAAATGACAAAAATCCAATTAGTATAACAGGAGATATGCAATTTTAAAGGTTTTGAAGGAAAGTAGAGCTTAGAAGCAAGAAGGTTAAATTGTGGTTATCTGGTGGACCAGATCCAAGTCACAAAGTCATGCCGACCACGGTGGAGCATGGGCCGGATACAGGTGTGTGTTCAGTCAGCTGTTAAAAGTACCTTGCATCCTGGGCATCTAGATGTAAAGTCCTTGCGTTGGCCTGCGAGGTGCAGGTGTTGAGGAGCCGCCGACAGGATCTTATAGTGCAACGTCCTGCATCTAGCTGCATCGCGCTACGTCAGTGCCGTGGAAGCCGCCGATCAGAAGCTGTGATGCGGGTGTCGAGGTGCGTTGTGCTGCATCAAGGCCGATGAAGCCGCTGGTGCTGCGAGAAGTTGCTTCGAGATGTGTTGCCCTGCATCGAGATGTATTGAGCTGAGCCTGTTGTTGCCGTCGAGATGCGTCGCACTGGGTTGGTGCTTCTTAAGCCACCAAACAGAAGCTGTGATGCACGGTCCTGCATTGAGATGCATCGAGTTACGCCAGCACCTGTTGCGTCCTGTAGCTCAGAACAAGAGGCCAGACATCTGACGAGACGTACTCTGCTGAGTAGCCGAGAGGCCGTCTTGGGGGCTGCTACTGTTTAGTCGCTTTTTAAAATACTGTTTTCTGCTGCTAATTATTGCTGTTTGCACGGAGTCCATACGGGGCTTTTTTGACAGAGGATCGATCCTGATCCTAACTGTGTAATTGTGTGTGTTTTTAAAAAACGGTTTTATCTTTTTTCACATCCGCATACCCGCACTTTAAAAATACATTCCTCTCACCTGCTGCTTGAGCGGGACCCCCCTCGCCTTACACCGCGCCAAGCGCCATCTTAGGACAGGCAGGAAGGCTGTAGCCAGGCGCCATACTGCTAGGGGCACCAGGACCACAAGGGGGCAGGACATAAAAGAGGCCAAATGCTAGCGCGCAGCGCGCGCGCGCAGCGGGCGCGCCAGAGGCAAGCCCGTCTGCGCCCGTCCGCGCCTCGGACGAGCACAGGACGACTCAAGACCTAGCCAGCGACGCTAAGGGATGCCGCCGGTACACCAGACTACAACTCCTGGACATAGGGGGTAGGACTGGCCACACCGTACCCACTCAGAGCAAGAGCGCCACACAACCCCTCAACCTAGGATCTAGACCAGGCAATAGACACCTGAAGGAGCCGAGCACCCTTAATTGTGCTCTGCTGAACTGCAGGTCATTAGTTAAGCACTACATTGAAATTGCACTGTTACTAGAAGATCTGCGGCTGGATGCGCTCTTCCTCACAGAAACATGGGCTAGGACAGATGCAGTAGTGGAGATTAGCTTCGCCTGTCCAGAGGGTTTTAAGTTTTTACACAAACCCAGACAGGGAGGTAAGGGCGGAGGGGTGGGACTAATTTACAGGGAGAAACTTCGTCCGAGCCTGCTACAAACGGAGGTGATTGAGGGGATTGAAGCAATGGCCTTCTCACTACAAGGTGACAGAGGGAACCTACTCACAGGTCTGCTCTGTTATCGCCCTCCGGGGCTGCACACCCCAATGCAACCTTTCCTGAATATAATCACCAACCTGGCACTCACACACTCCAAAATGGTTGTCCTAGGTGATTTTAATTTGCGGGAGGACGCAAGCACAAAGAACCAGCTGCGGGACCTGACGGCTACCTGTCTTGGCCTTGGTCTTCATCAATTAGTCACATCCCCCACTCACCAAAAAGGCCATATACTGGATCTGCTGTTTGCCAATAAGGCGGAGGCTGAGCTTTTAAATGTTCACCCGCTTATTTGGACAGACCATTTTTGTATTCAGTTCAAGATATTGTTATCAGCTGGGCAATCCGACCGCCCCGCTTTAACAACCAAATCCTCGAGATTCAGGATGGATCGGGAGAGCTCCACAGAGACACCCGGTCTATTATGCAAACATTCGTCACTCATTATACTGACCTGTACTCCTCCGCTCACACGGCACCGCCGGAGCTGGCTCCCTATTTAGGGGAGACCACATTGGGATGGCTATCTGATAAGCAGAGGAAGTTCCTCATGGCACCGCTCGGGATTGACGAAATTCGTGAGGCCATCATGCAAATGGCCTCGGGGAAAGCCCCTGGCCTCGACGGGCTCCCGATCGAGTTTTATAAGTCATACATAGATATCCTTGCCCCGATCTTGAAAGAGGTGTTTGAGGAGGCCCACACGCTGGGAAAGCTCCCCCCTACCATGAGAGAGGCATTGATTACTTCCCTTCTGAAGCCGGGTAAACCGGCGGCCTCCCCTGACTCCTACCGGCCTCTGTCCCTCCTTAACTGTGACGTAAAGATCCTCTCTAAAACTCTGGCTAACCGGCTGTCGCTCCTTATGCAGGGGCTAGTACTCCCGGATCAGTCGGGTTTCATACCGGGCAGGGCGACGTCGCACAACCTGCGCACGCTATTCGCCACTCTGCAGAACGTTGACCCCAGCCTCCAGATGGTGGCCGTCTTTTTGGACGCGACGAAAGCGTTCGACTCCCTGGAGTGGGATTACCTTGTGGCGGTGCTGACTAGTATGGGTTTCCCCCTAGTTTTCCTGGGCTGGATAGCTATCCTTTACGGTGGCCCCCGTGCCAGGGTATTGATCAACGGTAGGACGTCGGAGCCCTTTGGAATCGCCCGGGGGACCAGGCAGGGGTGCCCCTTATCCCCTCTCTTGTTCGCACTGGCGGTGGAGCCCCTTGCTTCGCGGTTGCGACAGCGTCATCAACATAGGGCGCTGATCTGCGAGCAGAGGCAGCTTCTGCTGTCGCTCTATGCAGATGACATAACTTTGTATGTGCGAAACCCCCAAAACAACCTGAACCCGCTACTCAGGGAATTCATCACGTATGGGGAAATGTCAGGCGTGCGAATCAATTGGGCCAAGTCTCAGATCCTCCATTTGACGGATGGGTGTCGGAGGTTCTCACTTGACTATCCCATAGAATGGTGTGAGTCTGACGTAAAATATCTAGGCGTCAGGATATCTCGCGACAGGGACGAACTGATGCGCTCTAACTATGGTACGGCACTGACACAGGTCTCCTCCTGCGTAGACCGCTGGATAGCGCTCCCCCTCTCGATGGCTGGACGTGCTGCCTTGATTAAGATGGTGGTGCTCCCCCGACTTTTGTATCTGTTCATGAACATTCCCTTCCCACCGGGTCGGCACTTTTTCAATCGACTGCGCTCGGAATTGATTCGGCTAGTTTGGGGCGGGAAGAGACCTCGGCTGAAGTGGGAGGTGATGACCTCCCCCTACTCCCGGGGGGGTTTGGACATACCGGACCTGGAGTTGTACTACTATTGCGCTCAAGCACACTATGCATACTACTGGTTCCACCCCATTGCATTTATGCCCCAACTCGCTGCGGAGGACTGGCTGGCGGCTCCCCTGCCTCTGCACGGTCTGCTGCATAGTACTCTCCCTTATAATACCTCGGACTATAATGCGTTGCAGGGAACGGTAAGGGCATGGCTGGAGATATCTAAGCGAGTTGCGAGCTCGTTCTTGTACTCGCCCCTTCTCCCCATTGCCTACCACCCGCAGCTGCCTCTCCTACAGGAAAGACTGTTTCAAGACTTGATCCACAAACTGGGGATTCAAAGGTGGGGTGATCTATTCTCGGCTGGGCGCTTTCGAGATCGGGAACACTTCTTTGCTGGGTACGCGCCTACCCCCTTGGAGCTATTCACCTACATGAGACTGAGGCACGGCATGCGGTCCATATTACGGACATTCCCGGAGGAACCCGAAATCACTGACCCATTGCACAGAGTCTTACAGGCGTCCTCGCCCTCCCACCTGGTCTCCATACTATACCACACAATCCGATCTGACACTGCACTTGACGCCTCACGGGCTCGTGGGGAGTGGGAGCGGGAGTTGGGGCTCGAGCTGGGAGATGACAGGTGGTCATACTGTTGCATACAGACAGAGCAAATCTCTGCAAGCAGCAGACATCGTATCATACACTTTAAGTTCCTAAATCGTCTGTACTGCACACCGGTCACCAAACACAAATTCAAACTGCAAAACTCGGATAATTGCGAGAGATGTCATGCCCCACATGCGGACTTCCTGCACTTGTCCTGGGGTTGCCCCGCAATTCAGACCTACTGGACCCAAGTGTTCTCCGCTGTCTCACAGATGGTGGACTTACTCCTTGAGCCCGACCCGGTGCAGGCCCTATTGGGGTATACCAAACACATTCCGCGGGCAAGCCGCAGGTTTGTCACGGCGGCGCTGTTGTTGGCGAAGCGGAGGATAGCGTGCCGTTGGGGGCGGGGGAGGGCTCCGAAATTTAAGGAATGGCTTAAAGACCTTGTCTACTGCCAAGAACAGATCCTGGCATACTCCGACCTGCTCCCGGCTCGATCCCGCCCCGCCGATATATGGGGCCCACTACAATGTTACCTACTGCAATATCCAGAGGCCCTGGCCGGGGATGCCCCTCCCCCGGCCCTTGATGGCGTTGCTTCTGCTGCTCATGATTCACAAACTACGCAAGGGATCGGTTGAGCTGTTGCGGTGCTGTGGGGGCGGGAGTTCTTCCACGATTGCCAGGCTGGGATGATCGGGTTGCATATCTGTTACACGTGTCTTAAGGATTGCAGTCATGCCCTGGGAGAGGTATACTGTATGGGGAAGGTCCGCTGAAGAACCCCTCAGGACTACACTGTTCGCTTTTCTTGTGTGTGGCTCTGTTGCCGGTTTTTCCTGCCCAGGGTCCCTGTGCTAAGACTCATGATAATGTCTATTTTGCTGTTCCCGCCCCCCCCGGACATGCATTGGATATACTGATGTAATGATTCAGACCTTGAAATGCCACCGAAGTTTGATTAGGATAACTGTGTGATTGTATTGTTTTGATGCAAAATCCAATAAATAAAGTTTAAAAAAAAAAAAAAAGATATTGTTATCAGCTACCTCCTTCCAACCCGAAACCACGGCAACGTATAGAGAGGGCAGAAACTGGGTCAAATTGACCAAAACTGGTTTTCTGTTGACTCCTCCCACAGTCAGCCTTTTCCTAACCTCCAGATTGGTGGAGGCTAATTATAACGCCTACCATAAGTTTATAACCAATGAGCTGGACCTGCTAATCCTGAAAAAGAGGATAAGAGTCAGGAGCAGGCCATCAGCGCCTTGGTACGACGACGACCTGCGACAGCTAAAACAGCTCTGCAGGCAGACCAAAAGGAAATGGAGGAAGGGGCTCCTTGCCAGGGACAAAATGGCGCTGAAGTCTGCACAGAGTAGATACAAGCAACTTATCCTGGATCGTAAAGCGAGCTTCTACGCTGACTCCATAGCGCTTGCCCCAAACGGGGCGAGGGAACTGTTCAGAATAGTGAACTCCTTGTCGGCCCCAAGCTGCCTTGAAAATGAAGTAGTACCTTCCAAGAGGTTATGTGATGAGATTGCCACCTATTTTAAGGACAAGGTGACGAAGATTACGGATCTCTTTAGGGGCACTGATCGAGTAGCCGACGACTCTGGGAAGGGAACGACCCACGAGAAGCCAGGCAGGGATTGATCTCTGACCCTTTTTCCATCTTTTTCAGATGAGTCGTTTATTAAGACGGCACACAGCATCTCGTCGGGCTCCCCCCTTGACCCTCTGCCCCAGAAGGCTTGGAAGCTATTGGGCTATCCGACCTTCCCCTGGCTGCGCCAGATCTGCAATCAGTCGTTGGCAGAGGGCATGGTCCCGGACGGCTGGAAACAGGCCGTGGTCTCCCCCCTGATTGAAAAACCAACTCTGGACCCAACTGTCCCTGCCAGCTTCCGGCCAATCTCTCTCCTCCCGTTCCCTATTAAAATCTTGGAGAAGGCGGTGAGTAGATCCCTCTCGAGTTATCTTGAGGCCAACCGTTTGCTGGACAGGGACCAGTTCGGCTTCCGCTCTTGCCACGGAACCGAGTCTGCATTAGTGACCATGATGGACACGTTGCGGATGCGGGCCGACACAGGGAGCACCGCTGTTCTGGTGCTCCCAGATCTGTCAGCCGCATTCGATACCGTGAGTCATGAAATGCTGCTGGGACGGTTGACGGAGGTTAGGGTGGGGGGCCAGGCACTACAGTGGCTGCGTTCCTACTTAATGGGAAGGCACCAAATGGTGAATATGGGTCCTTTCGTCTCAGAGAACACACCTGTGGACTTTGGAGTCCCACAGGGTTCCAGCATCAGCCCCATCCTGTTTAATATATATTTACAACCGCTATTTTCCATCATTAAAGCGTTCGGGGTGGAGCTGATCAACTATGTGGATGATACCCAACTGGCCTTCTCCTTGGAAGGCAAATAGGCAGTTCCTCTGGAGCAGTTCCAAAGCTGCATGAGGCAGACCACGGATTGGCTACGGAGAAACTGCCTGCAAACTGAACTGCTGCTCTATGCACCAACGAAACAGATCCAACATCTTCCAGTGGACTTTAGGCTTGCCCCGGATTCAGTTCCACTGACGCCAGTTAGCACTGTACGGAATCTGGGGGTCTTATTCGATAATAACCTACAGCTGGCTTCACAGGCTAGTAAAACTTCCAGCACCTGTTTTGGTTTACTGCGACTTCTACGCCGTATTCTTCCACTGCTGCCTGCAGACTCTCGCAACACGGTTGTCAGAAGCATCATCCTCAGCAGACTGGATTACTGTAACTCTCTGTACCTCGGAGCCCCCCAATACACTCTGCAGGGGCTACAGAGAGTTCAGTCAGCTGCTGCCAAGTTGGCACTTGGTCGCAAGTTCGACTCATCCTCCACCCAGGCACTAAGAGATCTACACTGGTTACCCGTTAGAGAGAGGGTCCTTTTCAAATCTCTGTGCCTGGTGCACAAGGCAATCCATGGACTAGGCCCGATCCCACTCCAGGAAAGATTCGCTTGGTATTCTCCTGTAAGGGCAGCTGCGGTCATCCAAGGCCAACCTGCTGGTTCAGCCCAGCTTCAAACGGGCTAGATTGGGAGGGAGGGCATTCAGGGTGGTCGGAGCTCAAAGCTGGAATGCGCTCTCACCCGCTCTCAGACAGACGCAGTCATTGATAGAATTCAGAAGGAGCCTTAAGACCTGGCTGTTCCCAGTAGCATGAAGTCCCCGACTTTGTCTCCTCGTGCGATAAAACATCCTGTCTGGTCAGAGCGCCTGGATACCCGTAGGGTTACAGTTCTCTTGCGCTATATAAATTCTTATACAATACAATACAATACAACTAGCCCTTGGAGTCACTCTGGTGGTCTTGGTTTCCAAGTGTAGGTCTAGTACTTCTTCCTCAGGCAGCAGAACAGTCCTTCTTGCAAGCAAAGCACCAGCGAAGCAGAGTAGCTGGGAAGCCTTCCCTGCAGCAGGACAGCAGACCAGTCCTTCCTCTGAGTATTGCACAGGCCCAGAAGTGATCGGAAGAGCGGGTCTGAGTGCCCACTTTGAATTGGAAGAAGCTACTGGAGTTTCGCCCTACAGAGATGTCTGGAATTTCCTGGCTCCCTCCCCTGGTCCCAGTCTGCCTGGGGGAACAAAAGGCTTGTGTGAAGTCCTTTGTGTGTGTGCTTGGGCAGGTCCTTTGAAGTGCAAGTGTGGTAAGTGACAGCTCCACCCTCCCACCTGCCAGAGATTTTTGCAGAAAGAGGCCAGCTAAAGCCAGCATATTTACCTTATGGCTGTTACTAACGTGTTTTGACCCACTACAGTGTGTTCAGAGAAATCAAAGATCCTGAATGAAGAATCGCTGAACCTTGAGCAGTGAGCATGCTGGATGCGAAATCTGCAGGAGCTGAAGTAATGATGCTGCTGGGTACTGTGTAAGCAGTGGAGTAACATTGGCCCCTGTAGCTAGGGTGACCAACCGTCCCTAAATTTCACGGACCATCTGTGATTTGAACCTCACGTCCGTTGTCCGTGATAATCCCTTTTACGGACGTCTTTTGTCTGTAATTTTGGGCATTGAGGGAAGCAGCGCGGTTCTCTGGCAAGAAGCCTCAGCTCCCTGATGGGGCCACCTCGCACTCATTTCATGAGCACAAGAGCAGCCCCACCCGCCCATTGTCATTCCGTCTGCGGCTGATTGTCGCATACAGAATGACAATGTGGCGGCCCTCCTCCTGCCTCGGGCTAGGGCAGGGCATTCTGTGTTAACCATCACAGTCTCATAATTTTAGAACTGAAGCATTTTCAAAATTATAGACAACGAAGCCATAGTTGATGCTTTTTTATTTTATGCAACTAACAAAAATTGACAAAGCCAATAGTCCTGGCCTGTTGCAGGTATAATGTATTATATATCTGGATGCAATAACCGAATTAGCAGAATACATGTCGGGCAGCACACTAATCTAAGCACAGATTTTTAGTTACTGTGTTTTAAGCCATGCCATTAATTACATCGGACTTGCCCTTTGGGCCCTAAAGGGGGTGGGCAGCACAGACCACAGGCTAGCTTGTTGGTGTGAAAAAGGCCGCTTTATTGGAAACAGGTGCACCTTACATAAAACATACCTTGGCCTGTGCCGTACAAAACTAATCCGCACTAAATATATCCTTCCTACCTGGCCCCCCACCCCCTCCCCTAAAATTGTTTTCCCCCTGCAACCATCATAACACAACTTACAACTCCTAACTTTCCTACCCTACCTAACTAGGTAACTTCTTATGCTCTATCCCACCGTAACCATAACTCATTATATGTCCCCCATGACCGAGGAAAAACGCCACTCGAAAGCCGGAACTGACGGTTTTCGACCCCCCCTTTAGGCCTCATGACGCCTCGGGTACCTGCACACGCCCATTGCCCTGTCCAACGCCTCCTTCAGCTGAATAATATATAGCTCCAGGCCATACCGGGACAAATGCACCCCGTCTTCTCTAAAAAAATACACTGCTGCATAGCGTAATTCCGGGTGTTCCATCTGGCCTATCCCCTCCCTGTCACAAAAAACCCGCATGTCCCTATTAATCTTCCGGCGCACCCTATCTATGTCCTCCGGGCGCGCAGCCCCCCTCCAAATTCTCCGCGGGATGAATTCTGACCAAATCACGTAGCAACCTGACCACTGTGCCCGAATCTCCATCAGATCCCTTTTCATCTGCTTCAAGAGCGCCAGTCCATTGCACTGCACCAAATCATTTTCCCCTAAATGGATGACCAAAACATCAGGACACACTCCCCCTCTCACCGCCCTGTTCAGTACCGGAAAAAGCTCATGCCATCTCATACCCCCTTGCCCCTGCCACGGACATCGAAACAACCTAGGATCCAGTTCTAAATTTAGGTTCTTGCTCTTGTCCCATTCATATCGTTCCACTCGCTTGACGAAAGAGTGGCCCAGGATGAGGATGGACAACTCGGCCACGTCCGGCCCCGCCACCGCACCTAGAAAGGGACACATGTCAGCACAAAGGAAATACTCCGCCTACGTTTACCCCCCCCTTTGCAGCCTGCGCCCGAACGTACGTCTGGTAACAATCCGACTTCCACCTCCCCAAACGCATAATGTCCTCCCTCCCGCACCCCTGGCGAGCCGCATCCGTTGCAGCCCCTATCCGAAAAGAATGCGTCCCGAAAAATGTAGGCTCCTCACCCATGCCAAGCAGGGCGTGCCGCAGGACCCATAGCAACTGGGCCGCCGTCACCCGTTCTCCCGCGACCCGGCGAAATATTTCCCCCTCCACCGATCGCAACCGGGCAGCCAACCTCCCCCCCCACACTGCCGGGCAGATGTCCTGCTCCGACGCGGGCCCCAGAAACACCCAGGTCCCTTCACCCCACTGATCTGTCTTCGAGAGCTGCAAGCTCACGCCACCTCCCCGGCCCGCAACTCCACCGCCTCCCAGCACACACCTGGCTTCCCCCTCTGCCCCACCAGCTCGGACACCCTGAAAGCCCCAAAATACATCCACGACATCGAGTGGAAAACAACAGAATCTCTTCCCGATTATGGCAGAAACCCGGCAGGCGCTGTAGCACACCCCTTAGCAAGCGCCCTGTGATAGGCCGACGCTGACGAGCTGTGGCCCCTCGTTCCCGCACCCAGCCTCCAGTAAGCACGCGCCCAACTCCCCTGCTGACGGCGCATAGCCCCACCACAACTTCCCCATAAACGCTATGGCCGACAACTTTCCCGCGATCGTCGCCTTCGACATCCCCTTGTCCATCAATGTCAGCATGAACTGCACAACCTGCTCACACCGAATCCCCCGATCACCCTGCCACCTCGCCCCCCCGTCCATGAACTCTCGCCACGCCTGCTCGTATGTTCTCTACGTTGACCTGGCCACCAACCCTCTTACCAGTTGTACGACCCTCTCTCTCCTACCGACCACATCCCCGCCAGCACCGTCGTCTTACATTCGTCCGCCTCCGTGGCGAGCCCATGGAACCTCTGCCACTGTGAAAGAGACAAAGCATCCGCAATGTCATTGTCCACCCCCGGCACATGCAGTGCTTGAAACAAGATATCATGCTCCAAACAACGCATCACAAACACCCGCAACAACTTGAGCACCTGCAGATCTCTAGCGGACTGTCGATTGACGACATGTACTACTGACATATTGTCCACCTTGAAAATCACCCGTTTGTGCGCCAGCTCCCTCGCCCACACCGTCACTGCCACCACCAAAGGGAACAATTCCAAAAACGCAATGCTCCTCCCTCTGCCCTGCCAATGCGGTGGCCATTCCTCCGCGCACCACCTCCCCTGCCAAAAAAGACCGAAACCACCCACTCCCGCCGCATCCGACGAGATGTGACGTCCCACTCCCAGTCCTCTGGGGGCGCCATCGGGATCCTGTTAAACTGCACCAAGAACGTCCGCCACATACGCAGATCCTCTTTTGTGCCCGCTGACAATCGCATATGATGATGCTGCAATGTACCTCCCGCCAGGGTCCGCCCCAACCGTCTACAAAATGTACGCCCTGCCCGCACCACCCAGCACGCGAAATTCAAGTGTCCCAAAAGCACCTGCACCTCCCGCACCGTCACCTTCCGCTGCCCCAGCATGTTGCCCACCAAACCCAGCATGCACAACTTCTGCTCCTCCGGTAACCGAGCCTCCATGGCTACCGAGTCTAGCTCAATGCCCAAAAATGACAGCACCGTGCTGGGACCTTGTGTCTTCTCTGGCGCCAGGGGCACACCCAGGTAGCCCATGAGCTCCGTAAAACTGTCCAGCTGTTGCTGGCAGTCCGCCGAACCGGGCAGTCCCACCAGAAAAAAGTCATCCAGGTAGTGCATCATCGTCGCCTTCCCCGTGTGCCATGAAAATGCCCACTGTAAGAAGGCACTGAACCGTTCGAACAACGCACAAGAAATCGAACACCCCATTGGCAGCGCCTTGTCCACAAAAATGGCCCCGTCGAACTGTATACCCAACAGTTGATAATCATCCGGGTGGACGCCGACTTGATATCGCACTTCGCCATGAGTGCGCCGGGCCCCACCACCGTCACCAAAAGCCTCGCCACATCCACAGATGCGTACGATACTGACGACAATTCCGCCGCAATGTAATCATTGATTGACGCCCCCTCCGGCCAGGACAGATGCTGGATCAGGCGAAACTGCCCCGGCTCCTTCTTTGGCACCACTCCGATGGGCGAGATTATCAGATATCGGATCGGTGCCTCACCAAACAGCCCCACCATCCGCCCCTCCCATACCTCCCTGTCCAATTTTTCCCGGACCACTGACTTATGCGCCGCGACCGATTTCAAGTTTTCTGCCCACCGGGCGATGCGCGGACCCTCGTAGCCCAGCCGAAAGCCCTCCCGGAAACCCCGCCGTATCAGCCCGCGTCCTCGGTCCGTGGATAAGACGCCAGCAGGGGTTCCAACCGATCCTGTCTAACTGGCGTACGAGCCCTTTCCCACAGTCCCTTGTCCCCCCCCGACCTCCCCGACCGCCCGCCTGTTGTCCCCCCGAAGCGGATTGCTGCCCCTGGTTGCCTCCCGTCCCCCAGCATTGTACCACCGGTTGATGTTTCCTGCACTTGGAGCATTCATGCCTGAACTTGCAATATTGCCGCGCACAAAGACCTTTGTTGAAGTCCCAGCATGCCCCCACTGTGGTCCCCCCGGTATTGTCGCCTGGCCCCACCCCCCCACGGGTGGGGCAGCTGGGAAAGGGGCGTGGCGCAAGAGGTAGCCCGCTCGCCGTATAGATCGTCTTACCAAACTTCGCCTCTCCCATGGTCTGCTGGTACAGATCCGAATCGATCTCACCCCAGTTGGCCTCCGGATCCCAGGCCAAACGCGCCCGAAACTCCTCATCGTAATGTGACCATGCGTAACCCCCATAGGTAACCTGTGCCCTTCGGACCACATCCATGTACTTAAAAAGGGCGACGGACCGGTCCGGATATTTCTCGCAGTAAACACTGGCAAAATCAAAAATCCCGCAGACCAATTCTCTATATTCATGGGCACCTTCGGACGCTTGGATAACTCCTGTTCCTCCTTCGCCGTCAGCTCCCTATGCAGGAGCTTCAGGATGTCTACGTAGTCCCCTTTCCAAATCTATTCCTTAGTGGCCAGCGACAAATGCGCCCCCAACGGTTTCGTAATGCCCATATACGGCAGCTTACGCACCGGAAGCTCGTGGCTCTCCTTCCCCGCCTTATCACCCTTCCCCTTTTCCCCCTCCTTGTCCGGAGCCGCGGAGCCCCCGGCGGAACTTGCGCCGTCCGGGCCCACCCTCGCGTCGCACACGTACGTGCCTTTACTCAGACGCACTCCCCCTCCCCCCGCATCCGTGCCAATCGAGACTGTGCGCATGTCCCCACCTGAACCGCTTCCTCCCCCGTTCTCTGCCTTACCTGGCGTCAAGGTCGGCGTTCGCACCGGATCCCGCCGCCTCACCAGTGGAACAGGGGGGGCCATCACTCTCGCCGCTTTGCTCCGACGGGGCGCCTGTAAGGTACTAGACACTGCATTACTCCGCTCTCCCACCTCCCGCTTCTCCCCCCGCTCACGGATTTCCCCCTCCTCTTCACTCTCCTCCTCATAATCCAGCGTCACTCCCCCATCCTCGTAATCTACCCCCGGATCCTGCCTTAGGCCACCCTCCGCGGGCTCCAGCCTGCTCAACCCAGCCCGTTCCCTACACGTATGTAGCAGCTCACTAAGATCCACACTCTCCCTCCGCCGCTTGGTGTGACGCTCTTTGGGGTCCCGATCTAAGTGGATGGACCGCTGCCCCCGTCCCCCAGTGGCCGCATCTACCCGTTGGGGTGGGGCTGGCGGGGACTTACCGCCCGCCTTTCGTGTGCCACCGCTGCCAGGTCCCTCGTTGGAGCGCGACCACCCGCAGAAGGCAGAGCCGGCCCATCCCCTCGGCGGAGTGGAGCCGCATGCAGCTCTCCCGAGCGCCTTGCCAGCCATTCCTGCGGAAACAAATAAGTGGAGTCCAACATGCCGGGGTTAAATTGGGCCGCCCCCCACCCTCCCGCATCTCACCACGCTCCCCTGACCCTCCCAACCCATGATGAATGACCCCCCCGCTGCGCCAGAGATGACCGCCCTTCCCCCACGCTCCACCCCCGCCCCCAAAATCCCACCTCCCACCCCCGCATCCCCCCCACCCCCCACCCTCCCACCGCATCCTCCCCTTCACTCCACTCCAGTGAATCCAACTCCCGCCGTATTGCCCCACCCCCATCCCAAAACGAGCCCAACCAGAGCCCAACCAGCCCAAGTAGCCCAAATCGCGCCCAAACCCGCCCCCGTGCTCCGGCTGCCCCCTCCCGGCCCAAAACCCCCCTTGGGGGACGAGCCTCCCGCTGGTCGGCCGCCCCCCCAAAGCCCTATTGGAGAGAACCCGAGGTTTTTTCAAGCCACTTAAATCCCTGGAAACAACACCACGTCACAGTCACTTCACATCCTGGCACTGTGCATCATGCAAGACATGTGACTTCAAAGTTTTCAGATTGCCTGTGTACAGGGGCATAGTGAACCCTCTCCCGCCCCACCCCTTGCTTTAGCAACTACGGCGAGGGTGAAATTCTTGATGAGCCTCTTCTATCTGCAACTCTGCAAATAAAGGCTCAGCTCATAATTATTGTGAAAAGGTGGGTGAGTAAGTCAGTGAAGGAATGGCTGAATGGCTGGATAGATAGGTGAAAGGATGAATGGATGAGTGAAAGGGTGAAAGGGTGAATGGATGGATAATGAGAGAAATGATGGATGGATGAGTGAGTGGAAGGATGGATGAAAGGGTAAATAAATAGATGTATAAGTGGAATGGTGGATGTATCGGTGCAATGGTGGAAGAGTGGGTGGAATGGTGGATGAATGGGTAACAGGGTGGATGGGTGCGTAAAAGGGTGAATGGATGAGTGAAAGGATGGATGGATGACTTAAAGGGTGGATGGTAGTATGGATGAGTGAGTGAAAGGGAGGGTAGATGGGCAAAAGGATGGATGGAGGAGTGAAAGACTGGATAGATGGATGGATGGATGGGTGGAAGAAAGGATGGGTGCGTGAAAGGGACAATGGATGGATTCATGAGTGGATGGATGGGTGAATGGATGGTTAAGTGTAAGGGGGCTGGAGAGTGAAAGGGAGGATGATTGACAGGATGGCTGGACGAATGGGTGTATGGATGAGTGAAAAGAAGGATGTAAGTATGGATGAATGATAGAGTGCATAGATGAGGGAAAGGGAGGGTGAAGTAAAATGGTGAATGGATGCACGAATGGGCGGATGAGTGACTGGGTGAATGGATGGATGGATCGATGGATGGATAAGTAAGTGAAAGGATGGCTGGATGGGTGAAAGGGTAAATGGTGGATGGATGAGTGAATGGATAGATGGGTGGAAGTGTGGATGCATGAGTGAAAGGGTGGATGGGGTGAATGGATGGATAATCGATGGATGAGTGAGTGAAAGGGTGGATAAAGGGATAGATGAGTGAAATGATGGAATGATGGGTGGACGCCCGCGCATGCGCATTTCTTGCGAGAAATGCGCATGCGCGGGCGTCCGCACATGCGCATTTGTCACAAGAAGTTTGAAACGAGGAAGAGGGAGCCCCGGAGACGCCGTGCTTCAGGTAAGTCTCTTTACTTTTAATTATTTAACATGCAGGGCATTATTTAAAAGGAGGGTGGGCGGGAGGCGGACGGCACGTAGTGGGGCTACGCGGAGCGCGCGAGTGTGCGTAGATTTGGGCACACTACGCGCTGCTTCACATAGCCCCACTACGCCCACTACGCCCACCCTTACACACAGGTGGAAGGACAGAATGAAGGGTGAAAGACTGAATGCTGGATGAAAGAAAGAATGGATGTGACACCCCCGGGTGACTTCAGGCAGCAAGCGTGGAACTCGGGCTTCAAATGCTCCTTCTGCCTGCCAAAAAGCAGAAAAGAATTCCTTGTACGGCGCTGTGGTACCACAAGAGACATTCTGCTGTTGCGCTGCTGGGCGGCGCTGCTCTCATGCCACCGGGAAACAGCGCAAGCAGCCTTTCTTCGGGGAAAGATGGGCAAGGCAACATAACCTGCACTTGCAGACAACAGCACCGATGTGACTCGAGTCCCTCCCACCACAGTTTGTTTTTCTTTTTAAATTTTGTACCCCTTAAGAATATTGCGCCCTGGGCAACTGCCCTAGTGGCCCCACCCACACTAAGCCACTGCCTACCAGTATGGATGACATCTGACTCTCACACCTTGTAGCCCTCAATGTCTTAAGTAAAATTTCCTATACATTGACTTTCACATTTATGAGTCATTGTCTCTATATAATATGTGTGTGATGTAACGCACTCTGACACCCTGCCGTACATACTTCGGATGAGTAGCACTAAAAAAAGAAATTAAATACACATGAGAGAGGTTCTATGTGAAGATAAGGGGCCCCATTGGAGGGTCGTAGCAAGGCCGGACTGGCTGGACCTGCATCAGGGGTTTCCCTGGGAGGCTGCAAGCTGGGGGCGGTTTTGTTACTGGGGGCTGGCACTGCAAAGTTCCTTGTATATCCAGCAGTTTTCAGGCAACAATAAAAGTGTCACAATAACTCTGGTGACTAATGTACCCACTGGAGAGAGATGGAAGTTTTGTTTAGTGGCAGTTTTGAATCATCTAAGGTAGCACAGAGGGTTAATATGCCTGCTGCAAAGAATGTGTACCATGCATATCAAAGAACAGTATTTTATGTGCGGAGCTCAATAGGTTATTGCTTTTGTCACTGAGATTCTTTGGATACTGTGCAGTTCATAAATTACATACGTAATCTTGCACAGTGAGCCATGAACTGCCATCAAAGAGCTGCATCTAAGCTGCATGGTACAGGTTACAAAGTTATGTTTTCTTCCCAGTTTTTCATTATCCTGATGTTGCTAAAAAATGTTTGTTTGTGCAGTGATACTTTCTTATCATTAAAGGCAATGTTAACTACTGCATTATGTTCTGAGTTTGAACTTTTTCAGACCAACACTCTTACAAAATGCCTACCAGTATGGGTGATGTGCATCCTATACCTTGCAGTCCCCATTACATAACATTTTCTATACACTGATTTACATACATATGATTCATTGTCTCTGGGGATGTGTGTTTGATGTAAAGTGTTTGGCACTCTACACTGGTATGAGAGGCGCTATAAAACAAAGGAAGTACATGTGAGAGAGAGGGACTGTTGGCGATAGTGAGGGAATCATTGAAGAGCCCAATCAAAGATTGTCGTATTCTGGTGCACAGTAAAGTCATCATTTACTATGTGTTAGAAGCTAATACTATTGATATATGACAAATATGTTGTAAAATGCACCATGATTTCCCAAATTTCCTTGCGGGTGGGAAAACAAAGGCTGTGAGTTTGTTTGTAACACACAACTTTTAAATACCTGTAAATGAACTGTGCAAATGTTTCAAAACATATCAGCAGTTAGGAAACCACAAATGGACTACTTGTTTTTAATTCAGAAGTGTGCTGGGACCAGAGTTTTAATATGATCAAAACAATCAAGACACTTTTCTAGGTGATGTTCAAATGATACATATTTGCTGAATCCACATTTCCACACATTAGTATTTGTGTGCTATATAGTTTTATCGGAAAAACAGCATGATGGCATTTTGGTTCCATTCAATAGAAAATGTTCTGAATGTAAAAGACAGTGCCTCCTTCTGCCCTACAATCATGCCTTAACAGTGTATACAGTTTCTAGTCTGTAGCACACTTCTGTGCATCAATAAGAATCTGCAGTTTATAGCTCACAGAAATGAAGCAGCCCAAGCAGTATACTATGTCCAATATACAGGTAAAATAAGGAGGGCTGATATATGGCTAGCCACTAGCAAGGTCATTATAATAGTAATGTCAACTCCTATCTATCCATTCTGACACACAATAATACCGTAACGCTCAGCAGTGTGCAGCCAATTATAGATCATGCAGGCTGGTTAATAACTAACTTTTCCTGCTTAATGCTCTTACCCTCACACAACACCTGTCATCTATGGGTCTTATCCATCACTCAGTACTGTACCAGCCCCTATACCACTCATCACCAGCTGAACAGACATGAAATACCTGAAGCAATGTGACACATAAAGCTGGACACTCGGAGAACTGCACTGTAGTCCAGCACTGAAGGTCCCAATTAGCCACATCCTATGCGTGCCTCTTTTCATCTCACAATGGCACTGATGTGTCCTTAAAACTTACCTTTTGTCCAAAAGTTTTGTCCTGAATTTTGACCTTCTGTCCTGAATTTTTGTCCTGAATTTTGCCCTTTGTCCTGAATTTTGAACCTTTGTCCTGAATATTTACACTCACCGTCCTGAATTTGCCCCCATGTCAGTTGTTCACCCTAACCTGCAGTGTGGGAGAGTGGGGGGCATTGGGGGGAGGTTTGATATCCAGGGGGCCCCCTCCAACGCTAAGCATGCGTGGCGGGCCCCTGGCCTGAGAGCTCCTAACTGGGTCTGGGTGGAGGGCCACTCGTTGTACTTTGCAGCCCCCTCACCCCCTCAAGTTTTTTACGCCAATATGTTTAAGGTCCAATTGAATCAGGTCTGTCATAAATACAGCATCGGAGGAGGTTAGGGAGTGGTGATGATGGATACAGTATCTGGTGGAGCTGAAGCAGGGGATTCTGGGTGCAGTATCTGCAGCAGAATCTGAAGCACTGAGCAGCAAGGATATTGGAGAAGGCACTGAGGATTCAAGATACAATACCCTCCAAAAACCAAGATGGTCCGAGTTCAGGTTTTATTTTCAGTAGCAGTTGAAGCTTTAGGAATCCTACATGCAGAGTTTCCAGGATTTGAAACACCAAGAACTCGGGACTACAAATCCCAGAATGCAAAGAAGAAAACATGGAGTGCACGAGTTTCTCGTGAATGGAACTCGTGAGACCTCTGCAGGTGAAAAGCTGGTCAGATAGCTCTGTGAGGGGTACCTACTGCAGAGATCACTGAACATGCGGGTTACTGGATCGAATTCTAGCATGAAAGTCTTACGTCTTGATCTCAGTAAAATAAGCATCATTGAGTGTGGTTATAGCAACGTCTTGTCTCTCTCAAAATGTCAACATGTTTGTTGAAGCATTTCCTAACTTCACACAATAAGCCACAAAAGTAACTTGCAAATTGAGAGTTTGTTTTGTCAAGTTAAACTCTCTTCACACTTGAGTTTGCACAGTGCTATCAAGTAAAAGGACTGACTGCCACATGCATCAAGCAAAAATCCAGTCGGTAAAATAACGAATCGCATAAAGCAGCCGTTAGCGAGTGGCAAAAACCCAATCCCAATGCATCAACACAAACTGGGATAAAATACAGAATCGCTAAATGCTAACTCGCAAAAAAAAAAAAATCGCTAAAAACAACCCGCTAAAATAAAGAATCGCTAAAAAAGCGAAATCGCAATCACCGAAATCACTAATAGCTCCCAGCAAGTGCCAATCGGAAATTACGAATCGCTACATAATGCATAAAAAATCGCAAATACCGAAAATCTCAAAAATCGCTATTTAGCATGAGCAGATTAAGGGGAATCAGAACCTGGAGGTAAAGTTACATTTAAAAAAAATATTTACAAAAAAACAAGCCACATGTGCCACAGATGGAACCAATCAGTAAGCTATTAAAATTGGCGACCCTGTTGGCTTGCACAAAATGGCAGCCCTCTACGTGCTTGCAAGGCGGATGCGAATCAATGCAGCAGGACAGTGCAGGAGAAGGGTCCAGGAGAGAGTGTTCAGAGTGCGCATCACATTGCTAGGACAGAATGAGGATGAGGTGAACGACAAGTATCGACTGAATCGTGCCATGATCCTGCGCCTAATTGCAGACCTGGAACCACTACTGCAGCACCAGACACATCGGACCAATGCAATTCCTGCGCACGTCCAGGTCCTATGCAGCCTGCACCTCCTGGCCTCTGGAAGTTTCCAGGGGGTCATCGCCGTAGCGGGAGGCGTATCGCAAAGCGCACTCTCACGCTTCTTCCACAAATTCATTGATGCCATGCTGACAATGATACACACCCACATCAGCTTCCCCACAACCCCACTGCAGTTGGACCGCACCAAACAGGCTTTCTACCAGGTGGCACAATTCCCCCATGTCATAGGATGCATCGACTGCACGCATGTCCCCATCTGTCCACCCTCAGCCAATGAGTACATATTCCGTAACCGGAAGTCCTACCACGCTATCAACGTGCAGGTCGTGTGCGATGCCAAGCACATCATCACGGACCTAGTGGCACAGTTTCCGGGGAGCACACACGACTCCTACATCTTCAGACACAGTGGCATCCACAGGCGCCTACTCAACGGAGAATTTGGAGAGGGACTCCTGCTTGGTACGTACACATTCCTCTTCCTAAAATGTGCACCACACATGTATATACATCACCGTTGCTAAACCTTTGCTTCCATCTTGTAGGTGACAGTGCATACGCCCTGCGGGAATATATACTCACCCCCTACATCAATCCTGCAACGCCACAGGAGCAACGATACAACGCGGGGCACATAAGCACAAGAAATGTAATTGAGAGGACCTTTGGGATTCTGAAGAGTCAATTTAGAATCTTACACAAGACTGGTGGTGCCTTGCAATACAAACCAGACACCTGCTGCAGGATAATAGCTGTATGTGCCATGCTGCACAATATCGCAACCAGAAGGGGGATACCCATAGAGGTGGACAGGAATGACGACTACCGGGATGACCAACCACCTGCACAACACCGACAGGCACACGTCCCTAACACAGCTGAGGGCCAAAGGAGGCGGACATACATCACGCAACATAATTTCTGACCCAGGTAAGAATGACCCATGACAATTTCAATTTTTGGTGCTACTGTTTAATGCACAGGAGCACTGATGTATGTGCCGGCACTCATGAACGAAAATAACAGCACACAAACACAAGAGTCACTAAACTTGCCCGTTGTAGTCACGGGTGTGCAAGTGTCAAATAGGAGAGGACCCTGGTTACCCCACCATGGTCATGGATGGCTTACAGTCTGTCTAGTGGCGCATGCCACGAACGCCCAGCCTCCTCTCACTTGTCTCCTCCACCTCACCATGCCCTGTCCCTGTGGCTGTGGAGCAGCACGAAATGCGCCTCCTGGTGCTGGCCTCCACCACGGAAACACTGCTGACACTTGAGGCAGCCTCACTGCCGTCCTCCCCTCCCAAGGCACTGCCACTGAAAGAACCGGTCTGCAAATGTTCCACTGCAGTGGTAACCTGCCCTAGGGCCTTCGCAACGTCACCACAATAATGGCCCAGGTCCACCTGCAGTGACACCGAGCGGCGGGACAGAACAGCAGTGCTGTTGCACAGCCTAGTGATGGCCTTGGTAGTAGCAGCGGCACGGAGCAAGGTCTGCCTGTGCCTCCGTCTCTCGCAGTGATGCCCTGCTCTCATGGCACGGGTGAGGTCCTGGATGTCCTCGCTGAGTCTGCTGTTACCCTCTGCCACCACAGTGGTCATGTCCCGCACTGCCGCAGTCAGGGTACACATTTCCTTTGCTAGGCGCGCCATGTGGATGCTGATGGTACCCATGTGTCTCCCCTGCAGGCGCTGGACACGCAGCATCTGTGCCTCGATGCCAACATATGGGGAGCTTGCATGGTCGCCTGCATCCGATGTACTGCGCAGGGACCTGCGACGCCGTGGGATTCGGACACGTGCTGGTGGTGCTGCAGGCGGTGGGACGGGTGTTGGACTTCTAGGCGATGGTGTTGCAGGACTCGGACATGCATCCATCACCTGCATGGGGGGTACTTGTGCCCGGCGTCTCTGGTGTTTTGTTGCGGTCCGCGGAGCAGCAGGTGTTGGTGGTGGTGGCGGTGGTGGTGGTGGTGGTGGTATGGATACTGGTGGAGGTGGGGATTGACCCTCCGCCGGTGTGTCACCCTCAGAATCTGCTGGTGTCTCTGAGATGATTAGCCGGCCGCTGTCATCAGAATCGCCAGGAGATGCATCTGTGTGTGAAACAGTGCATGGTTAGTGGGATTGTTACTACTACAGTTTGTAATATTTCATACATGTCCTTCTATAAATCACAATATTTGAATCTATGTCTGTCTTCTACTGCTGGATGGAAAGATTGTTGCTATTCTTACTGTACATGCACACCAGGCTAACATGACTACAACTCCCATGATGCACTACTGTAATGGGTGAAGATGTGTGGTGCACTTCTGCCTGCACACTGTGATCGAGATGGGGGGATGGGATTGGTTTAACGCAATGCGGAGTATGGGCACTGCCATGCATCTTACCTTGGGCACTTGTGGCTGCGCCGGATGTGTCCATCTGTGTCACTCCCACGACCGCCGCTGGCTCGATGGTCCCTTCTACTAGCTCCTCCAGGGCAGTGTTAGCAGGCACTGTCGATGGTCCCCCTCCTGTGCCAGATGCCTCCCGGAGCCTCTCAGCGATCCTCTCCTTGGCCCGCTTCCTGAGGTCGTACCACCTCTTTTTTAAATCGTCTATGCTGCGGGGCGTCACTCCCACCGCATTGACCCTCTCTCTGATGCGCAGCCAAATGCGCCGCTTTTCAGCCTCTGACACCTTGAGGGACAGCTTCTCGAACAGCCGATCATGTTTGCTGCTCACCCCCTCGATCAGGTGCTCCAGTTCCCGGTCGGAGAACTTGCGCTTCCTCTTCCTTGCAGATTCAGCGCTGGATGGTGCATCTTTGTCCATCCTGGTGAGGGTGGGGTGGAAGTATTGTCAGTGGTCAATCTGTGGGATCAGGCTCCCTCCTTTTGCTCCTCCTGTGTGCTCCTCTGGCGAGTGAATGAGGGTGGGGCAGCAGTACTTCCTGGTGATGATGTCATCAGAACGTTCCCGAGCGACCCGTTTTATGCGAATTCGCTATTGCCGATTTCGGTATTAGCGAAGTCGCAATTACCGATTTTGCTAATACCGAAATCGGTAATTGCTATTCGGTGTTTGCGCAACTCGCAAATGTGTATTCGGTAAATATTAACGATTTTTAAGGAATCGCTCATTTTTACCGAATCTGTTGATGCATTCTGAAAAGCGAGGCCTTAATAACGATTCCTTATTTATCGCTAATAAGGAATCGCTTTTCAGAATGTTGATGCATGTGCACCTGAGAGTCTGTACGTAAAGTTCGGCATTGTGCGACGTCCAACTTCCCATCAAAGATCATCATTTTATAGGCATTAAGGGGCATATTATCAAGGAAAGATGATAACATTATCGCCGCTTTAGTGGCAGGAAACTGCCGCTAAAGCGGCGATAATGGGCTTGATAATATGCCCTTGTGAATTTCCATAGAAGCCCAATTTCTGCCACTAAAGCAGCGATAATGTTATCGACGTTCCTTGACAATATGGCCCTAACTTACTTGCTATCAGAGCAGCATAGGCCCTATGCTCAGCTTGGTGAGTAAACGAATAAAGGGGCATATTATCAAGGACGGCGTTAAAATTATCGCCGGTTTAGCAGCAGAAAACTGCCGCTAAAGCAGCGATAATGGGCTTGATAATATGCCCTGGAGAATTCCAATAGAAGCCCATGTTCACACCAGAACATGGACTTCTATAGGAATTCTCAAGGGCATATTATCAAGTCCATTATCGCCGCTTTAGAGGCAGTTTTCTGCCGCTAAACCGGCAATAATTTTTAACGCCGTCCTTGATAATATGCCCCTAAGGGCCAATGCCGCTGGATTTTAAAGCTGGTCGGTGCCTCCTAATTCTTCCAAACATATTCTAAGATATTTATAATTGTTTTATGGTTCTCTTCAGTGACAAAGCGGGTTAAGAGTACACTTTTTTATTGCATTTCTTTTCTTATATTAACTTTAAGCACTGGCTATTATCCAGTATTAGGGTATCTTTCATAGATTCACATGCCTGAATCATTCCCCGTCGTCGGGATGGGAGTCCCCGGTACATAAATAAAGTAATGTCTCAGTAGACATATAGAGTAATAGGCCAAAGGCCTCACCTTAGTAACATATCCACGTCCTTTTGTAAAAAAGGACCAAACTTTGGAGAGTAGCCAATCAGCTATCACCACCCTCTAGAACCTTCCTGGAAGGAGCTCTAGTCCCTCAGATTTTCTACCGCACATCGTGCTAAGGGAGTCTCCACTGAGCTCTGCTCAGCATTCCTTGTTTCTGGATTACCAGTGTTTCTCGCTTCGACTTTCCCTTTTCTAAGTGAAGTTCTTCAGTTCCTCATGGCAGACACTCCGAAGAAGGGCCTTTTCTGGTCTTGTGCTTCCTGTGGTAAAAAGAGAGTTCATGTGGACGATCAACACAAAGACTGTCTCTACTGCCTTTATCCGAACCACTCTACAAAGGACTGTAAGGTATGTCGTACCTTTTCCCCCAAGACCCTTAAAGATCGTAAGGTGTGACTCTTAATTTGGCTGCAGAGGCTTAAAGACAAAGATACAGTACTGTCTTCTGAGGAAAGTGAGGGCTAGTCCATCTCTTCACAGTCCTCTCAAAAAAGACCAAGTGTGGCTTCTCCGGGCCCTTCGTCACAGCCACCTCAAAAAAAGGTGCATAAAAAGTCTTCAGAGGTCCTTCCTAAGACTCTTCCAGCGAAGGTTTCTCCTAAGGAAGTTCTTCATGCCTTCAAAAAGCCTTCTTCCACCCCATCGACGATGGCCTCGTCGACGGTGGCTTCAACGGCGAGGAAATCTCCATCGACGGCATTGCATGTCACCTTGTCGACGACGACAGTTTCCACTTCTGTCGCGTCTCATTCACTATCAACATCGACGACGACGACTCCATCATCGACGGCCGGTATGTCTGTCTCGTCGACGCTGAAAATTAAAAAGATATCGTCGACGTCCAAGCTGCCATCGACGCTGCGATCGTCGACGACAACACCGTCGACGAAGACTGTCCCGTCGACATCTTCATCATCGTCGACGAGGACTCCGTCGACGACGGCTCCGTCGACGAAACCTTCATCGTCGACGACGACACCGTCGACGACGGCCCTGACGGCGGCACCTCAATCTACTATGATGCCCGTTCACACTTCACCGTTGACGACTATGCCATCGACGGGCCCGTCGACGACAGCAGATTCTGCCATACAAAGTACGTATGTGCACCTAAAAATCACCAAACGTGCACTGACACCGGACCTGACCTCCCCTAGTAGAGTCCAGCTCTTTCCTCCAGCACATCTTTTAGAGGAAGAAGACTCGGACGATGGCAGTATGTTCCGAACGGCGACAAGTCCATCACAACTGCACGTTAAATACCAAGACAGTTCTGATTACGAAGATCAAGGGCAGGAAGATCAGGCGGTTTCTCCTGAAGAATACCATCCACCTCCACCTCCCATGGTTTGTCTGCCTGCTTCCCTGGTCTCTGACCTACAGTTTTATTGCAATGCGGTTTCTCAAGTTTCTCACTACTCTCCATCTTTGCACCTTTAACTTTTCCTTTATCTTTGGTATCAACCTTGCAGGGAGCAAAGAAGAGTGTAGCAGATGAAGGTAGGAAGAGAGACACGAGAGAAATCAAATGCTTTTGTTGTGGTGCCCCAGGACATATTGCTACAAGTTCCTCATTTCGGACTATAAGCAGAGGTTTCCACCGTCTGCACCATCTCCGCTTCCGGTTGGGCCTCCAACACCACGGCAACAACCTCCTCCATTGAATTTACAGTCTGAGCCTGTCACATCACCACCTCCTCTTTCTACAGATGGTGAAGAGGAGGCGGACCATGAGGAAGGGGAACTTCAAGATTCCCAATCTAATCGGGACGAGTGGGATGATTACATACTTCCCTGTCCAGCTTCTCCCGTTCCTACCACAGCTGACTCGCCTCCGGAGGACATTGGAGGCTTTCACAATATCGTTGAGAGAGCGGCGCAGCGCTTCCAAATACCTATGCCCTCACACCAACAGGATTGTTTCCTCTACGATTTTAAAGAGCCTTTTAAGAAGTCCGTTAGGTCTATCCCTATTATTGACTACATATGGGAACAGGGCGTTAAGATCATGCAGAACTCTTCCTCGGTACCTCCAGTATTGCCTCGTCTAGATAAGAAGTATAAAGCTCCAGATACTGCTCCGGCTTGCCTGACAGGCCATCCGAAACCTGACTCAGTCATTACTCAAGCTGCTCAGCGGAGATCACAAAATCCTTCCGCTCTGCTGACTGCTCCTCCGGACAAAGAGGGTAGGCGGCTGGACAATATTGGCAAACGCTTATGGTCCATGTCTGCATTGACAGTGCATGCCTCCAATTACTTGGCACTGTTGGGACGTTATAACCGGCAGATATGGGCAGATATTGCTCCATACCTTGCGTCCTTGCCGGAAGAGTCAAAAGAAGAGGCGAAGAAAATCTTACTGGAGGGCGAGAGATCTGCCTCCGAAATTATAGACTGTGCGATGGATATCACCTCTACCGGATTTCGCCAACTCGTGGGCGCATCTGTATTACGGCGCCAGGGTTGGTTGAAGGCGACTTCCTTCAGACCGGAAGTGCAAACCAAAGTCTTGGACATGCCATGCGATGGCCAGCTTCTTTTTGGGACACACAGAGACACAGCTCTGCAAGGTATTAAGAAGGATACCGACACAGCCAGGGCTTTGGGTACCCTGCAATTCCGGAACCCCTCTTTTCGAGGCTCAAGAGGGAGAGGTCAAACATCTACCAGAGGGGATTTCCAACACCAATCTTCCTTCTCTTCCACGCAGCAATATCGGCCTCAATACCAACAGCGTCAACAGCACACCACCTACACTAAAACGTCCTTTCGTGGCAAAGCAGGGCGACAGAAAGACGCTGGTAGGTGACAATGACTTCACACTACCGCCGGTCTCCAACTCCTCTCTGCCCTCCAAAGTTGGAGGAAGAATTTCCCACTGTCTGAGAAATTGGAAGCAAATAACAACGGACCGTTGGGTCCTGCAATTAGTTCAATTCGGACATTCACTGGAATTCATCAAAATTCCTCCCCAAACCCCTCCCCAACCTATGCTCCACAAAAATGTGCGTGCTCTGCTCCTAGGGATTTTACTCCCAATTTTTCCTCATACGCAAAAAGGAGAAAAAATGGAGACCGATAGTGGACTTGAGAAATCTAAACAAATTCCTGAAAAAACAGACGTTTCGTATGGTCACCATCCAGGAAGTACTACAACTCCTCAATGCGAACGACTACATGGTGTCTTTAGACCTTCAGGACGCCTATTTTCACATCCCGATCCATCGCAACCACAAAACAGTTCTGAGATTCGCGGTGGCGGGCAGGCATTACCAATTTCGTGTCCTGCCGTTCGGACTCAAATCGGCGCCACGCATTTTTACAAAATGTCTTTCTCCGGTGGCTGCATACCTTCGACAAGAACACCACCAAGTCTTTCCGTATTTGGACGACTAGCTCGTCAAAGCACCCTCTCTAGAAGGCGCGTCCAGGTCTTCCAGCGCCTGTCTAAGGCTTTTCGATTGTTTGGGGCTTACTCTCAATCGGGACAAATCCGACCTTCAGCCTTCCCAGCGCATAACTTTCCTGGATGCTACCCTCGACACGCTACAAAGGAATGTGTTTCCATCACAGCAGCGCAAAGACAAACTTCTTTCCTTGGTGCTTCGCATACGTTCCAAAAAGACTCTTTCTGTGTGCCTCTTCAAATCCCTGCTCAGGATGATGTCCTCCTGCATCTTGCTAGTTCCACACTGTCACCTTCACATGCGACCTCTTCAAGAAGCGCTTTCAGCTCAATGGGTCCAATGTACGGGGTCCTTTGATGTCATTCAGGTGACCCCTCGGATGACATCGGCTCTAAGGTGGTGGATTTGCCCTCAGAACCTTTCTCAGGGCTTGCCTTTCTTGCTTCCTGCTTCTCCTCATACCATCACAACGGATGCATCTCTGGAGGGCTGGGGAGCTTTCCTCCAAGAACTCCAGATAAGCGGCAAATGGTCCCTTTCCGAAAGGAAACTCCACATAAATCTTCTGGAGCTCCGAGCAGTGTATCTCGCTCTGTTGGCATTCCTTTCGCGAATCAGGAACTCTCTAGTGCTTGTACGAACCGACAATACCACGACAATGCACTATTTGAACAAGCAGGGAGGGACTCGTTCTCTGACACTCTCTCACGAGTCACAAAAAATCTGGAACTGGTTGCTCCTTCTCAACATCTCTGTTCGAGCAGAGTATGTTCCAGGGACCCACAACGTGCTGGCCGACTCTTTGAGCAGACAGCAAGCAGCATGTCACGAGTGGGAGTTGAATCAGCGGACCCTCAACCGCATATTCTCTCAATGGGGCACACCTCTTCTGGACCTCTTCGCCACCCAGCAGAACGCCAAATGCCAACACTTTGCAAGCTGGCATCCCCAGAAAGGGTCTCTAGGGAATGCTTTTTCGATCGCATGGTGCAACATCTTTGCATACGCTTTTCCACCAATTCCTCTGATTCCCAGGGTGCTCCGGAAATTGAAAGTGGAACCTTGCACGCTCATCTTGATAGATCCAGCTTGGCCACGCCAACAACACTGGTTCACAGAGCTTTACCTTCTCTCCCTGGAACCGCCGATCAGGTTGAAACCGTTTCCCTCTCTCCTCACCATGAAACACCAACAAGTCCAACATCCGGATCTGGCATCTCTCAAATTATCAGCCTGGCTCCTGAGTTCAAAGAGTTCCAGTGCCTAGACATCCCTCCGGACTGTAGAGAAATTCTAGCTTGGGCCCGAGCAGATAGTACCACCAAAACTTACTCCTTAAAATGGAAGAGGTTCTGTATCTGGTGCAAGTCAAACAAAATACACCCTCTTTCATCCTCTCCGGAGCAAATCCTGCCTTACCTTCTTCATTTGGCAAAATCTGGTCTCGCTCATGCCTCCATTAAAGTCCACCTGGCAGCAATATCACGTTTCAGGAGATCCTCCGCAGGTCCTTCTCTGTGGTCTCATCGGCTCATTAAACAATTCCTTAAAGGCCTGTTTCAAACATTCCCTCCGGTAAAAACTTTACCTCCTGCTTGGCAGCTCAACACGGTTCTGGCTCAACTAATGAAACACCCTTTTGAGCCAATACACAGAGCGGATCTCAAGTATCTCTCCTGGAAAACAGAGCGCCTTCTATGCCTTACCTCAGCTAGGCGAGTGAGTGAACTTCATGCTTTCTCAATCCAAGACCCTTTCCTCCAATTCAAACACGACAGGGTTATACTTCGTACAAATCCGAAGTTTATCCCTAAAGTTCCCTCAAACTTCCATCTCAATGAGCCTATTGTGTTGCGTTCCTTCTTTCCAAATCCTCAAACAGTGGCAGAGAAAACCCTGCATTTTTTAGACCTTAAACGCTGCCTGAAATTCTACATCGATAGAACAAAGACATTTCACAAATCTAACCATCTCTTTGTGGTGTACAGTCAACCTAGGAAAGGTCTTCCACTCACTAAGCAAAGTATCTCACGCTGGATCTCCGCAGCTATTACTTTTTGTCACCAGCAAGCGGGGCAACCCCTGCTCTCCACAGTTCGAGCCCATTCCACGAGGGCAATCTCTACTTCCATGGCACTTTTTGGAGGAGTGCCCATTGTAGACATTTGCAGAGCGGCAACATGGAAGACGCCGCATACATTTACCAAGCACAACTGCCTGGATACTGAACTTATGAAAGACGCTGCAGTGGGTCAAGCGGTGCTCCGTCATCTATTTCATTAAAGGTGAGCCCTTCCTTTCATCCCACCATCCTTTTCTCTATACGCACATTTCTTTATTGTGTTTTATGCCTCTGCTATGTCGTGGCCTGTTGGTAATTTCTATGTTCACATTGGAATATTATCTGTGAATGTATATATCTTGTACTTTTCGAAATGTGCTTCTCATTGCTTACTATTCTGATTCAGGCATGTGAATCTATGAAAGATACCCTAATACTGGATAAGGAACCCGTTACTTACCTGTAACTGCGGTTATCCAGTATTCGTATCTTTCATAGATTCACATGCAACCCACCTGCCTCCCCTGGAAGGACTCCCTAGGGTCTCTCAGTGTACAACTACCTAGCACTGTGCTTACGAAAATCTGAGGGACTAGAGCTCCTTCCAGGAAGGTTCTAGAGGGTGGTGATAGCTGATTGGCTACTCTCCAAAATGTGGTCCTTTTTTACAAAAGGACGTGGATATGTTACTAAGGTGAGGTCTTTGGCCTATTACTCTATATGTCTACTGAGACATTATTTATATACCGGGGACTCCCATCCCGATGACGGGGAATGATTCAGGCATGTGAATCTATGAAAGATACCAATACTGGATAACCGCAGTTACAGGTAAGTAACGCTTTCCTTACTTTGCCTGCATTTCAGGTTCCAAGTTAGATGCTGATTTATTTTCTGTCTGCTTTTTAAAGTGTTATAAAATGTTTGTGACATTGCAACGTTGTAGTTAACTGTGATTTCAGTGCTTAGTCAGGGCAGTGATTTCTAGCTTCCTTCACAAATATAAATAATAATAAAATGCATGGGACAACTAAAAGGATTATTATTAAAAACATTACTAGTAAACTGGCTCCATCAGTGAATGTTTGTTAAATTAAAAATACATTATTGCACACATATGACAGCCACGTTTACGTGGCAACATGTTTATATTTTTTTCTTATTTTGTGGCATATTACAACAAAAGAGCTTGCCAAGGTCAGATCATTGGCTTTATCAAAGCCCAGAGAGGTCTGCAAATGGTTGAAGTGGGCTGATGAGTGCCTTTTGCTGCATGCTTTTGTGGGAGGGAAAACAAGCATTGGCAAAGCTAATAGGTCTCACCTATGCGAAATCTAATGCTTTTGTCAGTGTGGTGTGGCTTTTATGGTATGGTATTGTACGGCCTAGCCTGTCATTGTATAGCATGGTATGGTATAGCTTGTCATTGTATAATATGGTATGTCATTCTATAATATGTATGGTATTGCCTGTCATTGAATAGTATGGCCTGTTATTGTATGGTATGGAATTGTATGGCATGTCATTGTATTGGATGGTATGGCCTTTCACTGTGTAATATGGTTTGGTATGTGATGGCTTGTCACATATCGTATGGTACGGTATGGTATGGTATGCTATGGTATGGCCTGTCATTGTGCAAAATGGTATGGTCTATCAATGTATGGTATGATATGATATGGTATGGCCTGTCATTTTATTGTATGATATGGTATGACCTGTCATTATATCATATAGTATGGTATAGCATGGTATGGTCTGTCATTGTTTCATATGGCATGGTCTGTCATTGTATAGTATAATATGGTACGTCCTGTCATTGTACAATATAGCATGGTATGGACTGTCACTTTTTAGTAAGCCATGGTTTATTATATGGTATGGGATGGTATAGCATGGTATGGCCTCTTGTATGGTATGGTATGGTATGGTATGGCTTTTCATTGTGTAATATGGTATAGTGTGGACTTTCATTGTATGGTATGGTATGACCTGTCATTGTTTAGTATGATATGGTCTGTCATTGTATAATATTCTATGGTATGGTTTGTTTTATAGTATGGTATAGCATATCAATGAACAGTATGGTATAACCTGTCATTGTATGTTATAGTATAGTATGGCCTGTAATTGTATAGTATTGTACAGTGTGGCATGTCATGGTGTGGTATTTTCTTTTTCTTTTTTTTTCAGAGTCTTATATAGCGCGAACTGGACCCGAATCCAATCAGGTATCAGAGCGCTTTACATAACACCAGTTACGTTACCTGCGAACACACATTAAATTTTTTTGGTGGCACAGGGAGATTAAGTGATTTGCCCAGAATTACAGGATGTTCGGTGTCATTACCGAGACTCGAACCCAGTTCCCCAGGTCCGAGGTTGAGCGCCCTAGCCGTTAGGCCAACTCTTCTCCCCGTCGAACCCAGTTCCCCAGGTCCGAGGTCGAGCGCCCTAGCCGTTAGGCCAACTCCTCTCCCCTGGTATAGTATGTCCTGTTGTATTGTATGGTATGGTATGATCTGTCTTTGTATAGTATGATAGGGTTTGGTATAGTATAGTATGATATGGTATGGCATGGGCTGTCATTGCATTGTATGGTATGATATGGTATGGTATGGCATGGTAAGGTATCATTTGGTAAGTCATGTCATGGTCTGGTATAGTTTGTAATGATATGGTATGGCATGGAATGGGTTTTTGTATAGTATGGTATGGTATGGCTTGTCATTGTATAATATGGTATAGTATGGCTTGTCATTGTATGGTTTGGTATGACCTGTCATTGTATAGTATGGTATGGCTTGTCATTGTATAATATGGTATGGTCTGTCATTATATAGTATTCTATAGTATGGTCTGTTTTATAGTATGGTATGGCATATCAATGAACAGTCGTGTATGGAATAACCTGTCATTGTATGTTATAGTATGGTATGGCCTGTAATTGTATAGTATTGTAAAGTGTGGTATGTCCTGGTATGGCATGGTATTATATGTCCTGTCGTATTCTATGGTATGATCTGTCTTTGTATAGTATGCTAGGGTATGGTATGGCCTGTGATTTTTATAGTATAGTATGGTATCATATGGCCTGTCGTATGATATGACATGGGCTGTCATTGCATTGTATGGTATGGCATGGTATGGTTTGGTAAGGCCTGTCATGGTCTCGTATAACCTCGTATGGTATGGTGGTATGGTATTGTATGGTATGGTAAGGCCTGTCTAGGTCTGGTATACCCTGTAATAGTATGGTATGGTATGGTTTGGTATGGTATGGCATGGCATGGTGTGGTATAACCTGAAATTGTATGGTATGGTATCGCCTATCACAGTATGATATGGTATGGGATGGTATGGCCTGTCAGTGAAGAGGCACACACGATGAATGAGGATACAGAAATTTATGTAGTAACACTATTTGATTAGCTGTCAACAAACTTCAAACAATGTTGTTTACATTAGTTGGCATAATGTAAGCAATTGTAGTTTATTTTTATTGCGGTCTCCCTGCATGCATGGAACAATGTATATGTTTCTATTAAGTATGTTTGTTTCCACTATATTTTTCTTGTCCAATCAAGTGAAAGTGAATAATAAAAGGCACATGAAAGAAATGTATGTTGGTAAATATAACATTGTCACTGTTGCTTCCTTGAGATGGCTAGCCTATATTTTGAAGGATGTGACAAACGAAAATCCGGCGCACAGGCATGATAAAATAATATGTCGAGAGGAGATGTAAATATGAACTCACGCTTCTGTCTATTTTATGAGTAGGCTTTATGCGAGTGCGTAACTGAAACTTGAAACGCGAAACTAATGTAAAGCCTTTTTCTTAGCACGTGTTTTGAAAGTAAAGCATGCACACTCAGAATTAAAAGTAATGTTGCACCAGCAAATCATTGCATTTATTTGTACCCCTATTTGATGGGTAAATATTATTTTTATTTGCAAGTGCACTTAAATCTCACACTTAATTCATGCCTCTATCACTGCAATGTAAAACGCTTATTTAGCTGCACATTTCCCAAATAAAAATCAAGCGATATATTGTTTAAGCATGTGTTTAGAATTAAATTGCACACATTAAAAGTGATTTTGCACCGGCAAATCTGAGTAAAAATAAATGCAATACCTTGGAAGTATTTAACTCTGATTTGGTGGTGCAACATTACTTTTAATTTTGAGTGCATATGAATTACTTCCAAAACATGCACTTAAGCAAAGGCTTTATATCACACCCTAATAACATTTTCAAATTGCAGTGATATAAGCCTTATTTAATTGTGCCTTTTGAAAGTCAATAAAGTGCCCACAGAAATACAAGCATGCACATATTCACCAAAATGCTCTGTCTTTCAGTGCAGCACTGCACAAGCAAACTTCAATAACTGACCACGATTATCAATCTCATCTGAGACCCCGGGGCGCGCACGTTTCTTTTCCATGTTTTGTTTGCTCTCTCTGTATTACATACAGCCCCCAATATTAGCCCTACTTCAAAGAAACACACTTATAGATTCAACTGTAATATTAGCTGGAAGTCCTATTCTTAAACATGCAGGGAGCCAGAGTTTTACCAGAGTAAAACAAGCTACAATGGGGGAAAAAGAAAAAGGACACTGATGGCAAATACAATTATCAGTGCTTGATCAATTCTCAATCAAAGAGATAAACACAGGAAAAGAGAAATTGAAACTCCACACTTGTCTAAGCCTGGGTGGTGAGTTTTTCGCACTCCATGCTCTGTGGAGCTCGCGGAGTTTTGAAAAACTCTGCTCTGCGTAGTTTTTTCCTCCCTTGCTAGACCACTTCCTCGTGAGATTTCTCAATGCGGGCAGTCGCGGATGGTCGCTGCCACTCGCGTTGAGAAACCTTCCGTTCGCGTTGAGCAGGCTGTCGCTAGATTGGAACTTCTACTCGAGCGGCACAAAGAAGCAGCACCCTCTTGCACAGTGCGAGATGCCATTCATGCTGATTTTACAGCGTGGGACAACCTCCCAGTACTAAACATTTGTGAGAATGGCGCTAGGTAACCCCCTCTGCCGCTCGCTGAACTCTGCCTAGCTTGGCAGAGTATTTTTGTCACTTTGAACTCTGTCGAGGCTTACACCTGACCAATGAAAAGCAAGGGAATGACAGTGACATTGAAGCTAAGCAATGGTAAATAGTGAGCGGGCTCTAAGTCCTTTTGAATTTTTTTAAAGTAACAATCGACTCGAAAGAGACAATGCATGCAGACCTAAAAATCCTAAAAATGTGAATGACACTCTAATGAAGAAAGCTGACTGAAAACCCTGGAAGAGAGCTGTCCAAAAGAGTGTGTGTGTGTGTGTATATATATATATATATTACAGCAGCTTGTGACACACTCCCGTTTTCGCACGGAAATCACTAGTACAGACCCACTTGTGCAGCATTATTTTTTATTTTTCACTCCTCATATGTCAGGACGCGTTTCGGCCGTCCAAGCGGCCTTGATCACCTGATCGCACGTCACTGATAGACCCGTTTTTAAAGTGCAAGTGCATGGATCAACAATAGACATAGAAAACATACTCTGTTTTACTTATTTTAAATCACTCTAAATCGACCATCCATGATCATATTATAATTTAAAATGAGAACATTTATAATTGCATAATGCACATGTATGCCTATAGTGTAACTCACAAAATTAAAGCCTAAATGCATTGGTACTTACACATAGTATGCATGTCTAAGTGAGTTATCTTATGGCAAATGTATAATGAGAGTATCATTCATTGTCTAAAATTACATTTAAGTTGATTCATTGCAAAATTTTCCTAACAAAATTTATACCTTTTTTCCTTTTATAAAGTGCTCACCGAAATAAAGTGCTATAGTTACATCCTTTTAAAGTATACATAATACTAAAAAATAGATATACTATGATACAATTAAAACCATAAAATCTGTAACATTACAACAAACAATCAGGGACATGAAATTGGAAGAGAATACTTTCTAGAGGGATAACATATGTGCGTTGTGATTTGTCTATGGGGGATCTGATGAAATACCAATCAACCATGTTGTGTTAAAATTAATACAATAAAACCAGCCTGGTGACGCAGTTAAAACAATCAATATAAAAAAAACAAACATAGATAAAACTACCCATGAAATTCCTTTTAAGATTGACTGTAAAAACCAGCGTCCACATGCACATATCAAAATACAGTACAGATAGCCATATAGTATAGGGCACCCTCTATTTCCTGATGGATATTAGAGTAGTGTGTAAAGATCTTCAGTCGTGTTTAAACCACCCGGCCACTTACTATTGAACTCCAATATATAGTTGGTCTCAAGCCTACGGAGGGTAGCCTCCCTGTCCCCTCCTCTTTTTGTTGTAGGGATGGACTCAATGGCAAAATAATGAAGAAACCTCGGGTCACTGTTGTGCATAGCTTCAAAATGTCTAGCGACCGGGTAATTCTGATCTTTATTTGTTATTGCCCTTAGATGTTGGAGGATTCGCTTATGGACTGCCAACTTTGTGCTGCCAATATACTTAAGATGGCAGTCACATTCAAGGACATATACACAGAATTCCGTTTTGCAGGTTAGGTGTTGCTTTATTTCTCTATCATTATTCGAGAAAAATGTCCTGTATTTTTTGGTATTTACACCAAATTGGCAGGCTCTGCAACTTGTGCACTTATAAAATCCTTTCCTTGCTATAAGCCAGCTCTCCTTTTTGCTTAGCTCTTGGCTATTTCTCGATAGGACATTACCCATACTAGTGGACTTTCTGAAGGCTATTGCTGGATTGTGTGGCATCAATTCACCTATCACTGGGTCATCTCTGACAAAGTGCCAGTTCCGTCTAACAATGTTTCTCAATTGTTTCTCCTGTTTTGAATAGGTAAAAATTAAACGGACTGGTTCCACTTTGTCAGGAACTGTTTTGGTCTTGTATTGGAGAAGTTTTTCTCGAGGCTGAAGATTTGCTTTGGTTATGGCCGCTTTAATAACTTTAGGGCTGTATCCCCTATCCAAAAACCGTGCCTGACTTGCCATTTGTTTAATCTTCATGTCTGCTGGGTCACTGCATATGCGCCTAATTCTAAGCATCTCCCCATATGGGATACTATTTATAAGATGTTTGGGGTGTGCACTTGTAGCATGTAACAGTGTATTACCAGCGGTCGGTTTCCTAAAAAGGGTAGTTGTTAATACATTATTGTCAACTAAAATTTCAACATCTAAAAACGTCACCGAGCTTTTACTAATATTAGATGTCAAATTTAAATTAAATTCATTGTGATTGATATTTTGTACAAAATGTAAAACTCCCTCCTCAGAACCTCTCCAAACAATAAACAAATCATCTATAAAACGCCACCAGGAGACTATGTTATTTTTGCAAACTTGATCATAATCACGATGGAGGACCAGCTCTTCCCACCAGCCCATAAATAAACAGGCATAGCTGGGGGAAAAGCTGGCCCCCATAGCCACGCCTTGTACTTGCTGATAAAATTGATCATTGAATAAAAAATAGTTATTTTCTAAACAGAAGGTTAACATACTAAGTAACATTCGTGTATGTTCAGTATATTCCATTGGTCTTCTGTTTAAAAAGTACTCCACTGCTCTAAGGCCATCCATGTGCTTAATACAAGTATATAGGGAAGTCACATCCTGTGTCACTAACAAGAGTTCAGAGCTCCATACCAGATCCTTGATTTTGTTCAGAAAATCGCTGGTGTCTTGTACATAGGAATCTAAGTTTTTCATGTGGGTCTGGAGAAAGTAATCTATGTATTGTGAGAGATTTTCAAGGGGTCCATTGCACGCTGAAATAATGGGCCTTCCAGGGGGGGCTGTTAAACTCTTATGGACTTTGGGTATAAAATAAATATATGGTACAAGTGGATATTCCTTTTTGATAAATTTGTACTCATCCCAACTTAACAGTCCTAAACCCTTCCAAGCCAGTAGACTCTGAAATAATTTGTCTTGCATGGCTTTAAATTTCACAAGGTTGCTTTTCCTATAACACTGGATATCATCTAACTGCCTGTGAGCTTCCTTCAAATACATTGTTACTGGCCAAAGAACAATGTTGCCACCTTTATCCGAGTTCCTTATTATCAGGTCCCCTTCGCGTAGCTTCTCCATCAATTGGTGGTGTTTTCTTTCAGTGTTAGAATATTTTTTCTTTTGTCTAGTCACTGCAAAAGTCAATCTTTTGATCTGCCCGACCACATGCTCGTTGAATGCGTCCAAACCATCGTTGGCAGATAGGGGGACGAACTTAGATTTGGGTTTGAAGTGGGTTTCCACTCTCTTCTGGCCAATGAAAGTTGACGCTTCCTGTGTATTACTGTTTTCACCTGAAGCTAATTGGCACATGTCTTGTAACAAACCCAAGTCTGAGATTTTCAATCCAGGGGGGTCTTTCTCATTGGTTATTTGCAGGGCTTGATCCGAATTAGCTCTTTGTAGATGGAATTTCTTGAGCTTTAATTTACGGATGAATTGATATATGTCGGCTCTTGTTTTGGTGTATTGAAAATTTGATTCAGGACAAAAACTTAGCCCTAAACATAGCAGTTGTTCCTCTGCTGCTGACAGTTCAATTGCACTCAGATTAATAATGGATTTAATTTTTTCCTTTTCTGGTGCCTGGCCGGTGGATGTTGTTTGTCCATCATTCAATTCTAGTACCTCCGACCTCTTCCTCTGCCTCTGCCCCGCTTTCTTTGTTCTGCATTGTTTGCGGGCCTTGCGTCTCCCCCGTCTCCTCTGGCTGCTGGTTTGGCTTGTGCTTCTTGTTGACGGGGCCTCAGGGTGTCCCTCCTGCTCTGCTTTAGGACGTCCAATTCTTCCCCCAACGTCAGTTTCACTCCAGTTGTTCTGTTGGCGCATTCATTTTCCGATTCGCTCTCTGGTGCCGAGCTAGATACTGGAGATATCTCATTTTGTTGTTGACGGCTTGGCACCTCTTTAGAAGCTTGAGCTCGTTTTTTTGCTGTTGCTGCTCTGAGTGAGTCGTATTGGCGCGCAAAAGTAAAGATTTGACCATGTTGATAGTCATCCCGGTCCCTTCTAAATTTGTACGTTTTGCGAGTTTTGATTTTATCCTCTTCTTTGGTTAGTCTTGTAGTCATATCCTTCCTCAATTTAATGAGCTGATCCTGGTGGGCTTCATCGCTCTGCTGTTGTATCTTGGCTTCCAGGGCATCAATTTTGATTTGTAGGTCTGCCCCATCTATCTCCGCATATTTAACTAAAATCTGCATGAGACGTTTGGATGACTCAAGGTTACATTGCCCCCATTCCGCCATCATCAAGGGGTTTGGCGTCTCATAACTAGGGGCCAACATAATGCGAAGCCCTCTTGGTACTCGCCCCACATCCAAGTACCTTTTAAGTGAGCGTGCTTCCCACCATTTGGCCTGCTCTTGCTTTTTGTATTTCTCCAAGAGTCTGAAGGATTCTTTTAGACCTGTAGTTTCAGTCCCTGTGTTTGTGCAATTTTCGTTTCCGCCTGTTACAACCTCATTTTCCAAGGCGTCTGAAAAAATATCATCCGCGGCAAGCTCACGGGCTCTACGTGCGTCGTTTGACATACTGAGAGGAGTTTATTCTTGGAAAATATGCTTAGCTCTTGATAAAGGTTTGCCCCTGTACGTTGTAGGTGATTTACTGCATCTATGTGGCCAAACGGTCTTCACAATACAGTCAACCACTCTTCTCCGGCTTCCATTTATCAGCTTAAACCTCCCGAACCACTAAGCCTATGTTTTGCGAGCGCGCTAGTACCTTGAAACGGGGACTGCGAGCGATGCCTCCGACTTCCGTCTGCTCAGCCGAGTGACTACGATGTCAGAGACGTCTTGGCTCTCCCCGCTCTCTCCGCGCTGCTCACTTTGAATTTCCGGCACTCTCCCAAAGGCTCTTGGGGGGCTTTACCCAATCCGTAGTCGGAACTCTGTTTGGTGCCCCCGGGGTCCACGCCAAATCCACACCACGAGCCCGCAATGTCGATAGTCCGTAGACACCTGAGGACAATTGGACTGCCTCTGGTAAAGCCTTCTTGCTTCGGGGGGGGTCCGTAAACCGGCTGCAATCCACGCCGGTAACACTTTACAGCAGCTTGTGACACACTCCCGTTTTCGCACGGAAATCACTAGTACAGACCCACTTGTGCAGCATTATTTTTTATTTTTCACTCCTCATATGTCAGGACGCGTTTCGGCCGTCCAAGCGGCCTTGATCACCTGATCGCACGTCACTGATAGACCCGTTTTTAAAGTGCAAGTGCATGGATCAACAATAGACATAGAAAACATACTCTGTTTTACTTATTTTAAATCACTCTAAATCGACCATCCATGATCATATTATAATTTAAAATGAGAACATTTATAATTGCATAATGCACATGTATGCCTATAGTGTAACTCACAAAATTAAAGCCTAAATGCATTGGTACTTACACATAGTATGCATGTCTAAGTGAGTTATCTTATGGCAAATGTATAATGAGAGTATCATTCATTGTCTAAAATTACATTTAAGTTGATTCATTGCAAAATTTTCCTAACAAAATTTATACCTTTTTTCCTTTTATAAAGTGCTCACCGAAATAAAGTGCTATAGTTACATCCTTTTAAAGTATACATAATACTAAAAAATAGATATACTATGATACAATTAAAACCATAAAATCTGTAACATTACAACAAACAATCAGGGACATGAAATTGGAAGAGAATACTTTCTAGAGGGATAACATATGTGCGTTGTGATTTGTCTATGGGGGATCTGATGAAATACCAATCAACCATGTTGTGTTAAAATTAATACAATAAAACCAGCCTGGTGACGCAGTTAAAACAATCAATATAAAAAAAACAAACATAGATAAAACTACCCATGAAATTCCTTTTAAGATTGACTGTAAAAACCAGCGTCCACATGCACATATCAAAATACAGTACAGATAGCCATATAGTATAGGGCACCCTCTATTTCCTGATGGATATTAGAGTAGCGTGTAAAGATCTTCAGTCGTGTTTAAACCACCCGGCCACTTACTATTGAACTCCAATATATAGTTGGTCTCAAGCCTACGGAGGGTAGCCTCCCTGTCCCCTCCTCTTTTTGTTGTAGGGATGGACTCAATGGCAAAATAATGAAGAAACCTCGGGTCACTGTGTGTGTGTGTATATATATATATATATATATATATATATATATATATATATACATATATATATATATATTACCTACTGGCGGTCGCCAGTAGGTAGTTATAGTTAGGACCGTGTTTCCATAGGAAATCTCAAAATTCTATTTTGAATAACTTTGGCACCGGTTGACGAATCCTCGCAAAATTTTCAAAACTAATGGGGCGCTCCGCTCCGCTCCTACCCTGAAAGTCTCGGGGTGATTCGTCAAGCGGGGGCTGAGAAAAAAGGGGGGTCCCAAAACGCGTTTTCCCCATGCATTTTTCCATAGGACCTTTAGACACAGCTACAGCCCGAACGGCTGAACAGAGTTACTTGAAATTTGGCAGAGAGGTAGTCTACAGGTCAAGGATGTGCCTTTTGTAGGTTTGGTGTAAATCTGTTCAGTATTTCCTAAGAAAATAGCATTTAAATCAATATATATATCTGTAAGCGCGCTCCGAGCGCGCACCGTAAGCTTACCGTACACGTACGGTGCCGTGCGCGAGCGTGATTCTGATTGGCTGTTAGATCTTAGTAAACATTCGAATCGGTCGAAACCAGGAAGTGTCGGCCGCCATTTTCTCTCTCGCACTCTGAGGGGGGGAGGAAAAACAAAGTTGGATAACATGAAAAGGGGCAGGCTAGACAGCTCCTGACCCCCTAGCCTTGGTCAGGGTGTCCCAGAAGGACCCCCAAGGCCAAAAATTACATTTTTTTTTTTTTTTTAAACGCCGAATGCGCTTACCGTACGCGTACGGCAAAAAATAAATTTAAAAAAAACAAACTCCACATATTCCCCCCCCCCTCCGTGTGCAAAAGGTGCCTGCAGAGCTCCTTTTGTGCATGGCATATAGATTTGATGAACATTTGATAGATAACCTTTCACAACGAAGCGCATAATATGTCCTCCGTGTGCGGACGGTGCGCGAAGCGCATCGTGCGTACATGGCCCATCCACCGTAACGTGGGCACGCGGTGCGCGTAGCACACCGCGTGCCCACCGTGCGTGCACGGCACTAACTGCGTAAAGTGGGCGCGCGGTGCGCGAAGCGCACCGCGCACCGTGCGCGCACGGAACGAACTGCGTGAAGTGGGCGCGCACGGCACGAACGGCGTAAAGTATCTTAGCATTTAAAAAAACGTACAAATTCACTGAAAAAACCATAGGTTTCACACACGTTATAGTTAGGAATTAGCATTTAAAAAACCTTGCAAATTCACTGAAAAAACCATAGGTTTCACACAAGTTATAGTTAGCTGTACATTTCACTCGTAAAAAACCAATGAAATTCCACGTTATAGTTAGTGCAGGCAACTATAACTCACGCGACCGCAATCCTCTGCTGATGCTAATACTGTATTTAGACACTTATTTGCCCATGTCTTCTTCCATTAAATTTTAGCTATACATATATTACAAATATTTTTTTTTCATAAAGACACATATAGATATAGAGCCTTAGGGTGTGCACTTTCAGCGTGTAGTAGCGTATTCCCTGATGTTTTTTTGCGATACAGTTTAGAGATCAGTGTGTCATTGACTACCTGAATCTGTAAATCTAAAAACTCAATACTGGACCTACTTAAAGTCCCTTCAAATGCACACCCTAAGGCTCTTATTAAGAGTATTCCATTTGGTGAGCTCCTCCGGGCTCGGAGGAATTGCAGCTCTGATTCTGATTTTGAACAGGAATGCAATGTAATGCAAGAAAGATTTCTGGAGAGGGGATACAAACTACATGATATCACACAAGCACGCTTGAAAGCCAATGATTTTAAACATGCAGATCTGCTGGTCCCCAAAGATAACCAAGACGATGGTACCAACCAAGTTGTCAGGTACATAACAACTTATAATTCAGGATCATATGATGTCAAAAGATGTCTTAAGAAACATTGGGACATCTTAAAAACCGAACCGACATTAGATGAAGTTGTCAAGGATACACCGAGTGTAACTTATAGGAAGGCTAATTCCCTGCGTAACAAGTTATGTAAAAATGAAGTGAGCAGTGCAAGAACAGTAACTACAGACATTCAGGGTTTTTACACCTGTATGGTGTGCAAAGCTTGCAAATTCAGTTCAAATGTGAAAAGAGTTTATTACCCTATCACAGATGAAGATAGACTCATTGAGAAACATTTAACGTGTCTATCTGACTACTGCGTATATGTACTGAATTGCCCTTGTGCCAAGAGATACGTAGGAAGTACTATGTTTGCTGCCAAGAAACGAATCTTGGAACACATGAGGGCGATTCAGAATAAGGACAAACTCTCCCCAATAGCACGACATTATGAGGAATTCCACAAAAGCAACCGCAATTTGTTGAAATTCTTTGTAATTGACCGAATACCGGCAACCATCAGGGGGGGAGATAGAATTCGCAAGCTACGACAACTTGAATCTCATTATATCTTAGAACTCAACACCAAGATTCCATGGGGTTTGAATTCTGAAGAAGAATTAGCCTGGTTTCTTGGTGAATAGCCAACTCCTCATTTAGGTTGTTTGCAATATGTACATTATATGAACATTATGTGAATTTTGACTTTTAACACTTCTACAAAGACATCCATGTTTTTAACAGTTTTTTTCTATTAATTTGCAACTGGCCTAATTTATAATTGTATCCTATTCTTTGTTTACTTTTCTAGATGGTGCAGACATATGAAGGTTTACTGCTTAATCAGACTCAATATAATTTTTTTTGCCTTAAATCTGGTATGATGTTCATGCTAAGGAGTCCAATAACCCACTGGGGTTATACAATGCATCAAAAATCAAAAAACATAATAATGGACAAGCATATGGTTGTCACAAAATTGCTTAATCAGTTAATATTCACCCACTGGGGTTTTATTGTGCAGTTACATCGTTCACATTCTTGTCTTTAATGCTGACATGATGTTTATGCAAAGGAACTCAATAACCCACTGGGGTTATATAATGCATGTATAGACTAAAAATTACATAATTTAGAATTGTTCTGAACACATTGCACAAATTGATAAGCATATGAATATTTTTTTTGCTTAATTTCTTAATGCTTACCCACCGGGGTTTTCACTTAGTTGGCATACCTCTACACATATGAAAAATTCATACTCAATATTTTTTCATATACTTATTTTCACCCACTGGGGTTTGAATGAGATTTGTTTATCAATATATGGTGGAGTTTAATGATGTTTTATCTCTGCTGATATTTCTGCCTTGTCATTTGCAGCATTTCGAAAGTGTTTATTTTGATATTATGATATTTTAAGGGATTCTTGTGAATTTCAGTATAAGCCAGAAATTTGTACCTAGCGTTTCAGGAATGTTTACTTTAACTTTCCTATGAAATTATTGTATTTGTAATACCTACCAAAGTGATGTTTGTTATTTGCGACATGCTTGCACTTGATTAGAGGCCAGTACTTAGAGACGTAGAGAGTAGGGATTTACCTAGATTTCTCTCTCTTCCTCTTTCGTCAGTAGAAACTTAACCATGCTTTACTCACAGGCAGCGCGTACTGTTTGTTACTACTAGCTATAGTAATAAAGTTGTGTTGAAAGACCTCAAACCGATACTTATCGTAGCGCAGCTGTCAATACTCTCAATCACAGTTAAATTGTGTACATAACATCTCTGAGATTCAATACAAGCAATCAGTTTATAACACGTGCGAGCTTAGTACACATTATACATTACATGTTTACGATCTAAGGTGTCGACAATTACTGTTGCTATGCGCAGGTTTTCAAACTATTGTATTTATACAAGGATGAATGTTTAGAAGGGTCATTAATAGAAGAACTATTATAATTTTGCAGTTCTTTGTATGTAAATTGCACCTCTTCAAGATGGCTGACAATTCAGGAACTATGAATTGAAGTTCCTATGTATACGTCCTATTTCTGTTTTTATTATTTTCGTCACGTTTTTTGTTTAAAATCTATAAAGCACTAAGCGTGTAACTACCCGTGACCAAGGCGGTTACGCCGAAACGCGTTGGGTAAAAGTGGCTTGATTTTGATGAATAAACCACCGTGAAGCCGCAAGACTGTGTTTGGACTTTCATTGGGAAGGAGTGCATCGGATGCGTTGTTGCACTGTGGAACTCAAATATACACATATATATATATTGAAAGAGCACATGCCAGTAATTTGAAACATTTTTCCTACTTTTTGATTGATTCTATACCAGCGTCCAGACGAGGGGGGAACAGAGAAGCTAAACTAAGAAGGCTTGAAACACAATATATCTTGGAATTAGATACCAAGACCCCCAATGGGCATAATTCTAGCGACGATTTTCACTCATGGTTAGGATAAGTTTCAGAAACCAATATAACTCAAATGTGAATTATCTGCTGAAAACAACCTTTTGCTTGAATTTCTCTCTATATATAGATCAGCATACTGTGATTTAATATTTAATATTTATATTTTGAAATAATTGGAGAAAAACACACAAAAAATTAATATATTATATCAATTTTTAGTCCCTTCACACCCCTTTTTTCGCACATTTTTTTTATCATAGGACCATGGTTGAGTCTGGGTTCACACAGAGGTTCATTTCACTTAAAGATAGTATATATTAATATATTTATTCTTTTTAACAATTAGCATGGACAATTTACAACAAGAAAATTTAGCAGATTAAGCTTATTATAGTGCAATTCAGATTGAGCAGCAAAATGTTTAGGAATCAAAAAATCTTTTTGACAAAACGCATTTAAGTGTAAATATAAATTCCTATAAGGCAATAATACCATTTAGCGCAATCTCACCTTTGATTGGATAAACTGTAAGAGAACAATAATTGTTTTAATGCATGTTTTGGAATTATGAAGGTTTTATACGATTTTTATAAGAAATTGGATTTTAACCATATAGTCTTGTTTTTAAAATTGTATATCAATGTATATGTATTTATTTGTTTATATATATATATAATTGCTGATTTGCACAATAGTACTGACAATGCATGAGTTTACAACAATATATGTGGACATATATTTATTTATATATTTATATAAGTAATGTTTACAAATGATCTGACAAAAGTCCATTGTTTGAATGTTGCTGGTTCTTCACATAAAGAAAAAACGGCAGTATTTTTTCTATGTCCATGCAAAATTCACGTGAGAGGCACAGGTCACTTTAAATAGATGATGACGACTCCTAAAACGCGTCATGTGATCAAGGCCGAAACGCATCTTGGCGGTCATGTTGGCAGCAATAAACAGAAAATTTGAGCACGTACTTGGTGGTTCGCTTCCATTTCTCCCTGAGGAAAAGGAATTCTAAAAAACGGAGTTTGTGGAATATATATATATATATATATATATATATAACCGCTCCACTCGCACCAATTTCTCGCACTCACGAACGGGTGCTGTACGGTGAGGGGTGCTCCCGCCAATATTATTGCTGCACGCCTCCTCTCACTTCAGAAAAGACACAGCAGTCGCGGGGGAGAGTCAATAGATTTATTCTGACTCACAACGCTTCAACCAGACGCGTTTCGGCAAACGCCTTCCTCGATGGTATAAGGGGCGCCAGAGACTGCCATTTTTTATATTTACATCTGACCACATTTCCTGTTTGGCAACATAAACAAAGGACCAATCCATTCATGTTACTCATCAGCGCCATATTGAAATGTCCTATACATCGTTTAGTCGATTGCAGATAAATGCCACAGGTAAATTCCCCGATAATGGCATAGTTTAACGACTGTTTGTACCTAAACAATTCATAATTACAAACATACGCTGCATAACGCCCTCGATGGGCCAATATACCCACATGTACATATATGGGATTAACTGAGCAATCTGTTATCGAACCAATCCTGCCCTGTATGGGCACAAGCGCTATAGTCACATGCAGTCCTTTCATAAACCCTATGATAGTCAACACCATCAATTACAATTACATCATAATATTTTTCTTGATGACAAAAATGAAACATCATAAACAATTAGAAAAACATTCTCCAGAAAAAACACACATTATACAGAGAAATTATGCAAAGTAATCGACATCAGAGTCACATTTAGATATTCCTCATATTACTCACATTTTCAGCAATTTCATATAGACCCAAATTCATTTATAAAGTATATCCATACTTATAAATATAGTAGAATAACATCCCAGATGTAACCGCTTCTATGGGGGAGAGCCCTCTACCCTAGATGCACTGTGAGTTCCTCATTACTATTGAGTCCACCAGGGGTCTTTGTACCAAGATCTATAATGTACCTTGACTCTAACCTTCTTACCTGGGCTAGCCTGGGCTAGCAATAATCATCAATGCTCAACCAACATGTTACAAATGTTGGTAAAACATGCGAAGAAGGATGTTGAAAGACTGGCGACTGAAATAGAAGAATACACGGAGCAATTGAAAACGCTCTGTAGTGTGGAAGAATTCCAAAAAGAAATGGAAAGGATGGATAACAGTCTTAGTAAAATTGAAGAAGAAATTAAGGTTAAAAAACAACGGAAGTTCCAGAGAGACCTGGTTGATTACCAGAAAGGTCAGATCCTCACCTTTGCTAAGGAATATGATAAATTAAGAAGCTCAACATTAGCACCAACAAGGGAAGTGATTCAACCTACAACATGAACAAGTGACGTTGAAGAGCAAATAAGTACAGATAATCCAACAGAGGAAAGCATGACCAGTGGCAGTGACTTTTCCAGTAGCACAGATTTCGAAGGAGTAAAAACCAGCATTTTAACAGAGTTCAACATGGTTGTCAAAGGAAGACAAACAAGCAACAGGCAAGGGGGATTTCAAAATCGAGGAAGAGGAAACAGAGGCAGAAGAAGAAAGAATACCTCAACATTAGGAGAACTAGGAAGCCCTGTGGGAAGCCGGACAAGGGGCCAGGTGAAAACGAAATAATGGAGAAGAAGACAGTGATTAATCAGAAAGAGTACTCATCGAAATGGAGGTAGAACTTTTGTCCATGGGTCTTACATTTTGTCCCTCTAATGATTTTAATTATACTCAGAGTCATTTGGACTTATTCTTTTTCACTAGAAAGTTACGCATAAAGAAGTGGTATGCGACAAAAGTGTTAAATAAAATTGATGTAGAAAAGGAGAATCAGAGTCATATCAGAATAGCTGATGTTGAATTGCTACATGTTATGAATGTTTTAGCAGAGGTTGAGAACGTGGAAAGTGATCCCTTTGTTAATTTAATTAATGAGAATGTTCCCCTAGATCTTAGTGTTAAGAGTTATTGTAGACCAAAGTCGATTTTTTTGCACAAATTAAAAATGATGCAATTGAGATTTTTGAAATATGTGTCACAAATGAATTACTTAAAATTTCGAATCAGAAATGGTTCAAGGGGTGGAATAATGTTATGCCAGCACAAAGAAAGGCCATAGACAGCTTAAAAAATGACACTGCAATAGTAATTAAGAAATCCGACAAAGGCGGAAATGTAGTGGTCCTATCCAGACAGAAATATATAGACGAAGGGTGGAAACAGCTTTCAGACAGTACCAAATATAGCAGAAGCAATAGACTGGAGTATGAACATTTTGTGAGAACTTGCAATGGGCAGTTAGCAGGGTGGTACAACAAGGGACTATTAGAACAGGAGGAATTTAAATTCCTTGAATGTAAATTCCCTAAACTTCCAGCGCTATATCTGCTACCAAAAATTCACAAGGATCAAGATAATCCCCCGGGAAGACCTATAGTCTCCTCAAGAGGGAGTTGTCTTGAGAACACCTCAAGATATGTAGATCATTTCCTTCAGACTCTAGTTCAGAAACTTCCCTTCTATGTTAAAGATTCAGGGAATTTCCTTAGATGCCTTGATAAACTCCAATGGAAAGATACGTATTCGCTTCTGACACTTGATGTTATGAGTCTGTATACATGCATCCCAAATGACTTAGGCATGAAAGCATGTAGATATTTCCTCAGTGAAAGATCTATTTTATATCTCTTTCATACTGAGATGCTACTGGAGATAATGTCAACCTGCCTGACACTACTTTCTCTTTGATAATAAAATCTACAAACAGACCCTCAGAACTTCGATGGGGACCTGCTTTGCTCCTTGCTTTGCAGGTCTCTTCATGGGGTACTAGGAAGAGAAGGTAATAAAGGAGTCATCTATGTTTAAAGAGAAAGCGGCCATGTGGGTCCGCTACATAGATGATATCTTCTGTGTGTGGGATGGCACAGAGAACGAGGCCACAGAATTTGTTGACTCATTAAATCAAACCCTCCAGGATTTCGAGATTTCGTCATTTGCAAAAAAATCGCGAAATCGGCAGTTTTGTAAAAATGCTGTGATTTTTACAAAACTGTCCGCGAAATTTGGAAAATGCCATCCCTCCATATTCATCCAATAGATTTTTGCATCCAACAAGCTGGAGACAAGAATCTCTGGGCCTCTCGTATCCTAATATCTCCTTATATGCGGTGTTGGACTTTGTTTTAAGAGCACTGACCATACTGAAACCATGAAATAAGTATTTGTAACAACTTTACAAATAATGATTTGCAAGGGTGTTTTCCAGGCGCATCATTTGTCGCACCCGATCCGTCACATCCTGTTTTTCTTTGTAAAAACGATAACAGTGTGGCCTTAGAAATATGTCACTGTGCAAGCAGTGCGAGGAAAGGCATGAACTAGCTTGGAATGCGCACAGAATGTTACTACTTTTGAGAAGCAATATCGCATCAGCACGCGCTCTACGGCACCAGAGCCCTCTTTTTACCCGGGAGGCGTGACTTTAAATGCAGCTGTAGAGACTCACAGCTGATAAATAGCAGATGAAGACTGCAGAAGTCGATGCAGTTACTTCGCACAGTTGGAGATGCAGTGATGCAGCCGTGGGCCCTAACGCAAGCCGGGTGAATGCCCCCGGCCTCCCAGCGTCCCGGTGTGGTAGTAACTGGGACACAATGCAGTTGGTAATATGTTCCTCTGAGTAGGGCACACACATAGACAGTGCAGAGCCCATGTGGACCATTACATTGACACAAATGGACTCCCTGATGTTCACTATCTCTATGTTCCGTTTGGCGATTAACTTTAAACGTATGTGTATGCACCTGGCTGCACCCAAGGCATCAATATACGTGTTGTATCTGAAATTCAATTCAACACAGAGCATGAAAAGACAACTTCACTCTTTCATGTCACAGAACCAGCAGGCAGGCAGCAAAGCCAGCAATTAAACCTCAAGGTTTGCATACCAAAGGCACATGGGATGAGCAGAATACATTACCTTAAAATTTAGAATGTAGGCACCCCACCCTTCCGAAAGCCCATTGGTCACTAACAGCAAACAATTACCAGATATTTGAATGTTATTGAGGGGCCATGCCTCCCGTCGACCTACAATTGTGCTTCCAGAATAATAATTGTACAGCCCCAGAGCCACAGTCCACAGACAAAAATCTGGTGCAGCCCTGACTGGAACACATACATAATCCACCAATCCCATCCCGAGTCACCAGGGCTAAGAAAAATAACTAACAGTTTAAAAAAATTAAAGATAACACTAAACTCCATGTTTTGCCCCACGAGCCAATCTAACAAAACATATCTTGAAAACAAGAACATACCTGATTTTACAAATTAGCAGACTGCAGAAGTCGATGCAGTTACTTCGCACAGCTGGAGATGCAGTGACGCAGCCGTGGGCCCTAACGCAAGCCAGGTGAATGCCCCCGGCCTCCCGGTGTGGTAGTAACTGGAATGCAGTAGGCCTAGAAGATGAAAATTCTACCGCTCTCGAAGTGCTTTTGGACCATCCTTCCAGCCTAAAGCTGTAAGCCTTTTTTGTGGGAGGGGATGAGGATGGAGTGTCCCTGCATCTTAGAAATCCCAGTCCCAGCCTGTGAAAGTTGCCATCCCTACTCTGCATCCCCCTCCCCACTCCCAAAAATCATGACTCGAACCTCGAACGGGCTTGCCTTCCATAGAAGACTGCGATTTTTAAGGAGGAATGGAAAACCTTTATATCGGATTAATAAATTTGAATATAGTTTTATATATATATATATATATATATAAAATGTAGTTCTAGATTTGAAGTTCGAGATTCTTCTTTCAGCTCCTCTTCCAGACAAACACCAGAAGCTGCAGCTTTCATGGAGGGGACATAAAACGTATTGAGCAACAAGGCAATTACAGTCCATCCTTCCAGAAGGGGACAAGATTATACTCTTGTTTTTGGTTTAGAAGATATGAGGGGAATACAAACCGATTTTGGACTTACAAGAGGTGAAATGTTGCACCCTCCATGTGGCATACAAAATGAGGCAAAAACAACAGTTGATGGACAGAATGCAGAACAATGTCATACAGTCACCCCAGTACAGAGATCTGGGCAAAAATCCATCGTTTTTATGCTCACCATGCCATTCCAGTTTGAACCCAGCCATATGCAAATCAGTCTTGACCATGTGCCTCATGGGAACAGTCCAGCCCGAACTGCCAACCCAGCTTCTCCCTGGACTGGAAACAAGCATCCTAGGACCGGTTTCGGAGTTTCACCCCTCTTCAGCCAGGATAGCTTGATTCCAGTGGCATGGAGAGCAAGGGACCCACGTCTGGGCATACCCTTCCCACTCGGGGTGACAAATGCAAAAACAAAAGTTGATGGACAGAATGCAGAACAATGTCATACATTCACCCCAGTACAGAGATCTGGGCTTAAATCCATGATGACCCTGCAGAAAATTCTTCAGTTCATAAGGACCGGCCATTTTCTTGCATCTGTGGCCCTCCTCAAATCGCAACTGCATGCACAATTCACAGATTCTCGAGGAAGAACCTTAGATTTTGAGTGGAAGTCAAATCTTTGAGCTAGCAACATTTCCAAGGGTCTACTCTTCACGAAAAAGTTTTAGCTCCATTGGTAAGTGTTAGCAAGAACAATTCAGGTTTTTCCATATTTCAACAACTGGTTCATTTATTTTTCTTCGGTCTTAAAGGCGCTGTGCTGAAACCTAAAGCGTGGCACCCGGAGGGAGGCGGGAGGGGGCCGTATAGCACACTGAATGTAGGCAAGGCACGCTGTGCATGCAGTAAGAGAAACTCAATAAAGAAAATAGTGCTTACAACACTAAATAACATGTACCCTGTAACAACCAAAGTAAAGGGCCAGCCACCATGGGAGGTCTATTGATTTCAGGCTGAAAATGAATGATTATCAGTAAAATAAAGTGCCGCAAAAATGCCGCTAAATGTCCATGTTTGTGCCGCTAAATTTCCATATTTGTGCCGCTAAATTTGCTAATCCATGCCGCAATATCCTGGGGGGTCTGTTAAATGTGAATAATTTCAATCTTCAATTCAGCAGCCATTGGTCAAAAGAAAAGTTAGAGTTCCTAGATCTTAAACTCATAGTGGAAGATAACAAGCTTGAAAGTACACTTTTTAGGAAATCAACTGCAGGTAACAGTCTGTTACATGCACGAAACTGCCATCCAAGTTCGTTAATCAACAGCATACCGGTAGGCGAGCTGTCAAGAGCTAAACTAAACTGCAGTACAATGGAGAGTTTTAAGACAGAAGAGAAAATCATGACTGAAAGATTCTTAGAGAGAGGATACTCACTATCAGTGATCAATAAGGCCAAAGCTGAGGTGTCCAAAAGATCCAGAGCGCCACGTTTAATTGAGAAAGAGAAAGTAAATTCGAAAGAAAAATAAAAGGAAGAAAAAATCAGATTTATTACCACCTATAACAGACAAGCTTTTAGAGTACGGAAGAGCCTGAGTAAATTCTGGCCAGTCTTACATACAGACCCTGACGTAGCGAAAAGTGTTGAGATCTCCCCACAAATTACCTTTAGGGGAGCTAGATCTTTAAAAGACTCGCTTTGTAGGGCAGTAGAGCCAGCAATCAGCAAACCAATAGGAATACAGGGATTGTTTACATGTAGAAATTGCAAAGCCTGTAAAAACACCAAAAATATGAAAGAAGTTAGACTTTCGCCATAGTGTACACCGTTTCGGATAAGGAAGCACACTGCATGTAATACTGAATATGCGGTTTATGCCCTCTTCTGTCCCTGCAAGATAGCCTATATAGGCAGCACTATACACAAAGCTAAGAAAAGGATTCTTGAACATCTGTGGGCCACAAAAAAAACGGGGAAAAACAATACCCGATATCACGACATTTTCAAAGTCATCACAGTCAAAACACCAATTTGTTAAGCTTTTGTGTATTAGATACGATCAAACTTAATTGAAGGGGATGCAACAGAGTGCAAAATCTACGTAGATTGGAGTCTAAATTGATTGTACAATACAGAACATTAGCTCCGATAGGGCACAACTGTGATGAGGAGCTTTCGGTACATCTAGGTTAGCTCATACAGAAGCGATGAGATTGGCTTGATCTTTTCACATATATATATACTGTACAGTAATCTGTCCATGAAGGTCTCCAAACATACTGTAGTATTCTCGTTTTCAGATAGGGTTGGTCTCCTATTGCCACAATTAATGCGAAATAGTAGAAACTAAAGGGTTGCCTTTTTCTTGGGGTGCACTCGCTGGTCGGATTTGTTGCCACACACAAGCTGCGCAGATTCGATTACCACCAATAAAATGAGGGGATGATATGGTGGTCTCAGCAAGCCATTTTGTTCAGTGCCTGTGAAGAAGGGCGTTCCAACCCGAAACGCGTCGGCCAAAGGTGGGGGAGCTGTATGCCTCGAATCTGCGCAGCTTGTGTGTGGCAACAAATCCGACCAGCGAGTGCACCTCAAGAAAAAGGCAACCCTTTAGTTTTTGATAAGGTGGTCCTGCCTGGGCCACAAGTGAGCACCGCCGCAACACCCTTGCGGTTCGGCCGCTGCGTATTGGAGCAGCGAAATGCTTGAGCAGGATGGAGCCAACAAGCAGCAGTGTGGGACATTCACGTTTTCCCGGGAAAATCCTTTTTTTTTTTTAATGGACACAATGGCAAGTAACCCACTGGGGTATTATAATGAGGAGACTACCAGCCCCATAGTGCCACATGTTTTTACTCACCTGAGTGGATCTGTCCCATGATTACCACCAATAAAATGAGGGGATGATATGGTGGTCTCAGCGAGCCATTTTGTTCAGTGCCTGTGAAGAAGGGCGTTTCAGCCCAAAACGTGTTGGCCAAAGGTTGGGGAGCTGGATGCCTCAAATCTGCGCAGCTTGTGTGTGGCAACAAATCCGACCAGCGAGTGCGCCTCAAGAAAAAGGCAACCCTTTAGTTTTTATATATATATATTTATATATATATATATATATATATATATTACCTACTGGCGGTCGCCAGTAGGTAGTTATAGTTAGGACCCTCTTACCATAGGAAATCCGCAACATTCTATTTTGAATAACTTTGGCGCCGGTCGACGAATCCTCGCCAAATTTTCAAAATAGGTGGGGCGCTGCGCTCCGCTCCTACCCTGAAAGTCTCAGGGGGATTCGTCAAGCGGGGGCTGAGATAAAAGGGGGGTCCCAAAACGCGTTTTTCCCATGCATTTTTCCATAGGACCTTTAGACACAGCTACAGCCCGAACGGCTGAACAGAGTTAAATGAAATTTGGCAGAGAGGTAGTCCTCAGGTCAAGGAAGTGCCTTTTGTAGGTTTGGTGTAAATCTGTTCAGTAGATTCTGAGAAAATAGCCTTTAAATCAATATATATATCTGAGCCAGCTTACGGTGCGCTTACGGTGCGCTTACCGTACGCGTACGGTGACGTGCGCGAGCGCGATTCTGATTGGCTGATAGATCTTAGTAAACATTCGAATCGGTCGAAACCAGAAAGCGGCGGCCGCCATTTCGTGTGTTTCAGTCAGAAAAAAAAAGGGAGATAACTTGAAAAGGGGGCAAGGAAGAGAGTTACAGACCCCCTAACATTTGAAAGGGGGTCAAAGAAGGACAGAAAAGTACAAAAAAAACATTTATTAATTTTTTAAAAAATCGCGGGGTACGCGTACGGTAAGCTTACCGTACGCGTACGGTAGAAAAAAAAAATAAAAAATGAAATGAAATGCAGATTTAAGTGTTTAGATATTAGGGGGCTCTAAAAAGAGCCGTTGTGTTTATGAAGTGATTTTTTAGTGGTACCTACAAGTAAGTACCGATGCAGAGTCTAAGGTTCAAGAGGAAGACTCTGTTCCCTTCATCATTGAAGTGCACACCATCTCCTCTATAAATGTCTTGCATGTCGTAACGCAAGTTGTTGTGGTAAATGGAACCCATACCATAGTCTCGGAGGAAAGCAGAAACAGATTTGTTGACGTGCTTTCTTGCTTTGTCAATCTGTGGACAGAATTGATTGGACCAGTTCCATTTTTGCCTTTGGCATATGTTAGAAAACACAAAGGCAGTTTTAGGGAAAAGTGAAAACAGTTGTGCAAAGGTCTCCTTCATAAGCATTTCCAGACCTACCCCAGTCAAAGTGCCTAGGTCATTGCCACCACAGTGCACTATTATGAGGTCAGGGTGTTGGATTTGCATGAAGGATTTCACCAATGGCATCAATTGGTGCCACTTTAACCCTCTCTGACCAATCCATTTAATGTCTACATTTGGCAAAGCAAGGTCTTTCACCATACCTGTTTTCTCTGCATACTTTTCACTCCAGAAGACATAGCTGTGCCCTACAATCCACACTGTGAACATCTTCAAAGGAGAACTGGATGCACTCAGGAGGTGTAATTCAGTAGAATGGTAAAAAGAAATGAAAGACAGTTTGGAAATGGAGGCATACATATTTTTTTTTTTTAAACTGATTGGCTGTTTCATACCATTCTACAATAAAAACTAGGCTGTATGTGTAAATTTATAGAAGCATGTTTTGTATTGGTACAGAAAAATGTGTTACCAAAGAACAGTACTATGGATTTGCTGTTAGGTTTGAAAAGTCAAGCACTCCTGCTCTTTGGAAATGAAACATTGTTTGGTGAACTTCTGACCTAACTCTACACAGCAGTGTTTCAAGAGCTGTTGCTATGGTAGCAGGCAGAAGTCAAGTTGGGGGAAGGGTACTAGGCAGAAGTCAAGTTGGGGGAAGGGTACTTTTGGAAAAGGGTTGGTTTTCAACCAATAGAAATGTGTGATTACATTTGAAAAAAAGGGGGAAGCACTGAGATTTGAAACTTACATGTATATGTGTGGAAAAAGAGAGGGAAAATTTGCCATTATCTGGTTCTGCTGAGAGGAGAGAGGTGTACAGAACAGAGATCCTGGCTCTGATAATCTGCTGTTTGAGTGCCACATTTCTTTCACAACTAACTAATTTTAAAGGTGAGTTTAGAGTTTGAGAGGGGATGTATATGGTAAATTAAGAAATGAATAATAGAATTGGAATTCCTTTTGTTGAAGTTGTGTTTATCATTTTCTGTTTTGGGAGAAATTTAAATGTGAGGAACATGTAAAATAATATGGACTATGTTTTCACGATAAATTAAGGTGTACTGGTATAAATAAGGAATACTTTAAGGGTTTGAGGTTGCACTCAGTAATGCAAATACATTCAGCATCAGTAAGGCTGGTTGCCCTTGCTGGAGTGTAGTCAGTCACCCAGGCTACACATGTTGTTGGTCTCAGAAAGCTGTTTGGTATTGCTCTGGTGATTTTACATTTGCATTAGATGGAAAGGGGGAGGTATTTTTTTCTGCAGAAGCAGACTCTTAGCACACAGCCAGCTGCATATCCTGTGGAATCATGCATAGTATTCACAACCGAGTGGGGTTTGAGGTTTCAGTCAGTAATGCAAATACATTCAGCATCACTAAGGCTGGTTGCCCTTGCTGGAGTGTAGTCAGTCACCCAGGTTACACATGTTGCTGGTCTGAAAATGTTGTTTGGACATGTGCTTTTTTAAGAATCTGAAAAGTGGATTCATAATGTGTCAGACTGTAAAAGTACTTATCACTTGCCAAAAAAAAGAGTAGTAAGTGTGCTTTCAAATTGGCAAAGAAATTTCGTTTTGTGACTAATATGAAAACATGACTCTGTGTGCAAATAGGAATTACAGGCAGAGATTTATTGCGTATTGCTCTGGTGATTTTACATTTGCATTAGATGTAAAGGGGGAGCTATTTTTTGTGCAGAAGCAGTCTCTTAGCACACAGCCAGCTGCTTATCCTGTGGAATCATGCACAGTATTCACAACTGAGTGGGGTTTGAGGTTGCAGTCAGTAATGCAAATACATTCAGCATCACTAAGGCTGGTTGCCCTTGCTGGAGTGTACTCAGTCACCCAGGTTACACATGTTGCTGGTCTGAAAATGTTGTTTGGACATGTGCTTTTTTAAGAATCTGAAAAGTGGATTTAAAATGTGTCAGACTGTAAAAGTATTTATCACTTGCCAAAAAAAAGAGTAGTAAGTGTGGTTTCAAATTGGCAAAGAAATTACGTTTTCAGACTAATATGAAAACATGACTCTGTGTGCAAATAGGAATTACAGGCAGAGATTTATTGCGTATTGCTCTGGTGATTTTACATTTGCATTAGATGTAAAGGGGGAGCATTTTTTTTATGCAGAAGCAGACTCTTAGCACACACCCAGCTGCTTATCCTGTGGAATCATGCACAGTATTCACAACCGAGTGGGGTTTGAGGTTGCACTTAGTAATGCAAATACATTCAGCATCACTAAGGCTGGTTGCCCTTGCTGGAGTGTAGTCAGTCACCCAGGTTGCACATGTTGCTGGTCTGAAAAAGCAGTTTGGATATGTGCTTTTTTAAGAATCTGAAAAGTGGATTTAAAATGTGTCAGACTGTAAAAGTATTTATCACTTGCCAAAAAAAAGAGTAGTAAGTGTGGTTTCAAATTGGCAAAGAAATTACGTTTTCAGACTAATATGAAAACATGACTCTGTGTGCAAAGAGGAATTACAGGCAGAGATTTATTGCGTTATGCTCTGGTGATTTAACATTTGCATTAGATGTTAAGGGGGAGCTATTTTTTTATGCAGAAGCAGACTTTTAGCACACACCCAGCTGCTTATCCTGTGGAATCATGCACAGTATTCACAACCGAGTGGGGTTTGAGGTTGCACTTAGTAATGCAAATACATTCAGCATCACTAATGCTGGTTGCCCTTGCTGGAGTGTAGTCAGTCACCCAGGTTACACATGTTGCTGGTCTCAGAAAGCTGTTTGGTATTGCTCTGGTGATTTTACATTTGCATTAGATGGAAAGGGGGTGTTATTTTTTTATGCAGAAGCAGACTCTTAGCACACAACCAGCTGCTTATCCTATGGAATCATGCACAGTATTCACAACCGAGTGGGGTTTGAGGTTGCAGTCAGTAATGCAAATACATTCAGCTTCACTGAGGCTGGTTGCCCTTGCTGGAGTGTACTCAGTCACCCAGGTTACACATGTTGCTGGTCTGAAAATGTTGTTTGGACATGTGCTTTTTTTAAAATCTAAAAAGTGGATTCATAATGTGTCAGACTGTAAAAGTACTTATCATTTGCCAAAAAAAAGAGTAGTAAGTGTGCTTTCAAATTGGCAAAGAAATTTAGTTTTTTGACTAATATGAAAACATGACTCTGTGTGCAAAGAGGAATTACAGGCAGTGATTTATTGCGTATTGCTCTGGTGATTTTACATGTGCATTAGATGTAAAGGGGGAGCTATTTTTTTGTGCAGAAGCAGACTCTTAGCACACAGCCAGCTGCTTATCCTGTGGAATCATGCACAGTATTCACAACCGAGTGGGGTTTGAGATTGCAGTCAGTAATGCAAATACATTCAGCATCACTAAGGCTGGTTGCCCTTGCTGGAGTGTAGTCAGTCACCCAGGTTACACATGTTGCTGGTCTGAAAAAGCAGTTTGGACATGTGCTTTTTTAAGAATCTGAAAAGTGGATTTAAAATGTGTCAGACTGTAAAAGTATTTATCACTTGCCAAAAAAAAGAGTAGTAAGTGTGGTTTCAAATTGGCAAAGAAATTACGTTTTCAGACTAATATGAAAACATGACTCTGTGTGCAAAGAGGAATTACAGGCAGAGATTTATTGCGTTATGCTCTGGTAATTTTACAGTTGCATTAGTAGGAAAGGGGGAGCTATTTTTTTATGCAGAAGCAGACTTTTAGCACACACCCAGCTGCTTATCCTGTGGAATTATGCACAGTATTCACAACTGAGTGGGGTTTGAGGTTGCACTTAATAATGCAAATAAAAACATGTAAAATAATATGGACTATGTTTTCACCATAAATTAAGGTGTAGTGGTATAAATGAGGAATACTTTTAGGGTTTGAGGTTGCAGTCAGTAATGCAAATACATTGAGCATCAGTAAGGCTGGTTGCCCTTGCTGGAGTGTAGTCAGTCACCCAGGTTACACATGTTGCTGGTCTCAGAAATCTGTTTGGTATTGCTCTGGTGATTTTACATTTGCATTAGATGGAAAGGGGGAGCTATTTTTTTATGCAGAAGCAGACTCTTAGCACACACTCAGCTGCTTATCCTGTGGAATCATGCACAGTATTCACAACCGAGTTGGGTTTGAGGTTGCAGTCAGTAATGCAAATACATTCAGCATCACTAAGGCTGGTTGCCCTTGCTGGAGTGTAGTCAGTCACCCAGGTTACACATGGTGTGGTCTCAAAAAGCAGTTTGGACATGTGCTTTTATCAGAATCTGAAAAGTGGATTCAAAATGTGTCAGACTGTAAAAGTACTTATTACTTGCCAAAAAAGTAGTAGAATGTGTGGTTTCCAATTGGCAAAGAAATTTTCGTTTTCTGCCTAATTTCAAAGCATGACTCTGTGTGCACACAGGAATTGTTTTTAGATATTTAATTTGTGAATGTGTTATTGTGATTTTCACTTCTAGGAAAGGGGTACTTAGTATTTTAAGATTTGAAAAGATCATAAAAAATGTAGTAATATATTTAAATATAAAAAAGGAATTTTTTTTTAGTTTTTTTCAGGTATTGCTGAAGAGCAGTGAACAAAATTTAAGATGCCTACAAAATCCAGAGTAACGAAAAACCACAAAAAAAACTATATTTGAAGACAACTGGAGGACCTAAGTTAGTTGGAGATGCTCATGTTGGGAAAAAGAGAAAGTCTTCTGGTAAGCAGACAAAAGATTTTTTAAAGAACATCTTCAAAAAAAGGAAAAATGTACAAAATGTCTGTACTGGAAAGAATGTTTTCAATAGAAAAGAACAGGAAAAAATTGAGAATTTAGTTAATGCAAATATACCTTCTGCAATAACAAAGATTAACTTAAACAGAAAAACAGCGTTTAAAGAGATACGTAGAAAAATGTTTCAGAGAAGAGTTATGTCCAATTTGATAAAGGATGTGAAGAAATATAAGAAAAAGGCAAAATATTACAAGAGAAAAAAAGAAATTGAAGCCATTGCAGCAAAGGCATTAGAATTAAAAAGGAAACTATTCATTTTAATTTTGAATAGGATGCGTACATTAGATAAAATGGTTAATGTACTGAAATCACAAAGCAAAAGGAAAAGAGTAGTGAAAAGAACAAACTTTTGTAAAGTGTTTTTAGGAGAATGGATGCATAGTTCAAGTAATGAACCTTTTTTTAATGAAGAGAGTTATTTTCAAAGTAATAGTTTGCTGCATGCAGTTGACACCAGAGGTCGTGCTTACGAAGTGAAAAATGGTTGTATAATGGAGAAGGAGAAAATGGTTCCAAGAGATGAGGTACAAGTGATGGCGGATGAGGCTATGGGGAGACGTCCTAAAGCCCCAGTGTACACTTGGAATTGTAGTGGTATTTGCACTGTGCGTCAGGAATCTATTGATAAATTTCGTGAGTTTCTAAGAGAATATAGTAAAAAAAGTGTAAAACAGAAGATTAAGGTGCTTCAAAGTCTAGATCCATGCAGAGTGAGAGAGAATACTGGTTTGCAGGGTCATTCTCTGGCTTGTCTATCTAAAAAAGTGTGTAAAAGTGTTTTTCATCATTTTAGGATGCTGGCTGAACATCATACTGAAATGAGAAAGTTTGTGAGACAGTTGTATTTTGCTAAAAGTCCAGCAATAAAGTTAGATGAATTGAATAGGGCTCTGTTCCGTGGATCGGTATCAGATGTAGAGAAGGTTGTTGATGAAATTCAGTTTTGTTACTTTGGTCCTGAACAAGACAGTGCAGAAAAGGACACAGTAAATGAGGAAGACGTGGAAGAGAATGTAGAACCCTCTGTAAGTAAGACATTTAATGATCACATAACAAAATTTGAAATAATCTCTAATGAAAGACCAAATATTACTTGTATTTGTTGCCGCAGAACTCATTATAGAAAACAAACCAGGTATGTTGATCTCTACAGAAAAAGTGAAAATGAAGATAATTATAAGTGGAAGGATTTTGCCACATATATATTTCTTGAAAATTGTTTTGAATTGGGTGAAGTTCAGCGTATTTGTAAATACTGTTACAGCAAATTAGAAGAAAATAGAATGCCGACCAGAGCTGTACATAATAATTTAGAATTGGATGCTATTCCTGCCGAACTTTCTGAATTAAATACATATGAGTCTATACTTATTCAATGTGTTCATCCGTTCCAGACCATAGTACGTATGGAGCCCAAAACTGGTAAATTACCTCCTTCAGATTTACTGAGAGGTTTAAAAGGAAGAGTGGTGTATTTGCCCTTGGATTTGAAAAAAAATATGGAAACTATTGATGCAGATACTTTGGAAAGTGAACCATTAGTTATTCTGGTTAATGGTGTACCTACAAAGAATAAGAAGATTTGGCAAGAGCTGGTGGATGTACGAAAAGTACAAAGAGCAAATTTGTATTTGAAAAAAAATATTAAATGGTATGAATCAATTTATATAGAAGAAGAAGAAGAAGAAGAAGATTTACAAGAAGACACAGAAACACCAACTGGTCAAATTGAAAAAGTGGACAAGTCAAAGGAAGAAGAAATTTATGAACATTTTAGCATACATCCTCTTCATTGAAAAGAAGTTATGGGAGACACTATTGATCTGTTTCAGATGAAGAAAGCAAAAGGAACTCCCGTGAGTGTATGGGAGGAGAGCTTGGAAGCTCGATGTTTTCCTCAGCTGTTTCCTACAGGAAAAGGAGGACGATACGATGAACGTCCAGAACAGATTCCAGCTTCTGAGTATCGAACTACAAGACTATATGCAGAAGATCCCAGATTTCGACAAAGTATTCCTTATTTGTTCCATCTTTTATTTGAAAGCGACTTGTCTGCGTTGTCTTATGCAGTAAATCACATTTTAAAAAGTGGAGTACATTTACAAAATGTGTCTGCTAAGGATTTTATGGAGAAAGTGCAGCACCGAGATGATCATTTGGAAACACAACTGATCAATATGATGGCTTGTCAGCGTGGGACAAATGAATATTGGTACCGACGCCATGGTGAATTAAAATGCATGTTACGGAATTTAGGAACACCAACATGGTTCCTTACCCTAAGCTGTGCTGAGTACGCTTGGGATGATTTACTGGATTTTCTACGAGAGGCAAATTCAAACATTAAAAACATCGAATACAAGACAGCTGGAGAACTGTGCTCATTGGATCCGGTTAATGTTTGCAGATATTTCAATCATAGATTTGAGGCTATGATGTCCTTCATCTGCAATAAAAAAAATCCACCTCTTGAAGAAGTAGAGGATTTCTTTTGGAGAAAAGAGTACCAGGCAAGAGGTGCTCCTCATATTCATATGCTGTTGTGGATCAAGGATGCCCCAAAGTTTGGAACAGATACTGATGAAGCAGTGTTATCTTTCATTGAAGAATATGCAACATGTGCTATACCAAAAAGCACAGAAGAGAAAAAGTTAAAGGAGCAAGTTTTACGTTTCCAAAGTCATCGGTGTGGAAAATACTGTCGACGGAAATACAAGAGCAAAGATAAATACTACACTAAATGTCGATTTGGATTTCCTAGACCTGTTCTTTCAAATGGAAGAGTAAACAGTTTTATGTCATCTGTGAGACATACTATTACAAGAAAATCACCTAAGAATACCTACAACCTTAAAAGAAAAGAAGAATCAAAAAATATAAATGACTACAACCCAGTCATTTTATCCATGTGGAATGCTAACATGGATATACAGTATGTAGCTGACAATTCCATTGCTGTTGCTCGATATGTAACGTCTTACATTACTAAATCAGAAAAAACTGAATTGAAGGAAATGTGGGAAGAGATTTCTCACAAGAAGACTGTCAGTAAGAAGCTGTACAGTTTCAGTTTAAAGATGTTATCGCATAGAGAAATTGGATCCTACGAATGTTCAGATAGGTTATCTTCTGCAAGTCTCTACTCGAAATCAAGAAGAATAATTTGGGCAAGTTTAGGCCTTGCAGCAATGAGAAATCGGGTACTGAAATCTGTTGGAGAAATTGAATATTTGGCCGAGAATGACCCAGATAGTACAGATATTTTGAAATCAAACATGTTGGACACATATTATCCCAAGAGAAGTCATCATCTGGAGAACATGTGTCTCTATGAAGTGCTGCAGAACTACATTTATTCACGGAAAGCCGCAGAAGACATCAACAATGGAAAATATAAAGTCATTGGTGAGGAAGGATGTTTGGTGAAGCAAACAAAAGGAAGTTTGATAAATCACAGGAGGCTCATTTGCGACACTACTGAGAAAAAGGAATTTTACTACTTGGCTCTTTTACAGCTGTTTAAACCATGGCGTACAGAGGATGAACTACTGGGAGAATTTCAAAGCTATGAAGATTCCTTTAATGCTTGCAAAGACAGCATACAATGCAGTACATTCACAACTTATGTGCAAATGTTAAATGAAGAAATTGAACAGGAAACTACAATTGCAGCTGAAGTAGCTAGAGACAGTTCTCAAGACAGCCAAAGTTCAGGAACACTCAGTCAAGATCCCCTAGGACAACCAATCGTTGAAAATGAAGCTGCAATAGCCATGAATGAAGTGGAAACGGCTATGAATCAAGCTCAAGAAGAATTTATAGACTTACCAAATTTGGAAAGACAACTGAATGAAGAGCAGCAACAAATTTATGAAGAGATCAGAAACAAAATTGATCACGGATTACTACATGAAAAAAAGAGTGCTCATGCACATCATTTCATTCAATCAGGATGTATGTAAGCGGACAAGCTGGAACTGGAAAAAGTTTCTTAATAAAAGTCATCAGAAGCTACCTACAGCAAAAAACGGATTCAACTTTGTCTTGTGTGGTTACTGCTCCAACTGGGTTAGCAGCATATAACATAAAAGGAATCACCTTACATCATTTGCTAATGTTACCAGTGGAGCATGAGAACAAAATACAATACCACAAGCTAACTGGAGAAGCATGCTTGGAAGTTTCAAGAGTATTGGAGAAGATGCAAGTTCTCATTATTGATGAGGTGAGCATGGTATCAAACTTAATGCTTGCCTTTGTGCATTTAAGAATGCAGCAAACTCTAAGGACAGACTATGACGTGTTATTTGGTGGAAAACATGTCATAGTTTTTGGGGATCTTCTACAGCTTACTCCAGTTAAAGGACAACCAGTGTTTAATACTGTGACACATGAAGACACAAAGAAGTCATTGGGAAGCATCGGTAATGCAAATATTTGGTCCTTCTTTGAGTACAAGGAACTTACTACTAATATGAGACAAGCAAACGATGAAGAATATGGAAGTATTCTGAAAGATATCAGAATTGGACTACTCACTGAAGCTGGCACAAAAGCATTACAGAGTCGGTTGCTTCATAATTTATTTCCAAAGGAAGAAATAGTTGCAGAGAAGATATACAAGAACATTGCAGAAAAGAAAAGTGTCATCTGCTTAATGCCAACTCTACGTGAATGCTCAATATTCAATGAGGAGCTTTTGAAATTGGAAAAGGAAGATATCAGGAAATTGGAAGCAGTGGACAAAATTCAGGATGGAAGAATTACTATCACATTAACAGGCAAACTGAAAAATAAATTGGATTCACTAGAGAAGAACATTTCCAAAACTGCTGGATTAGAAAAAAATCTATATGTTTGCATGAACTGTAGAGTATTTTTAAGGAGAAATTTGGATGTTGAAAAAGGTTTAGTTAATGGAGCTATGGGAAGAGTTGTGGGTTTTATTAATTATCAGAAAAAAGATGGAATTGAATGTTTAAAAATAAAATTTGATCAGATAGAAGAAGTTATAGACATTTGTCGTTGTACAGTTCGTTTTATGCTTGTGAAAGACTTATATGTACAAAGGAAACAGTTTCCGTTTTCTCTAGCATATGCTGTAACTATTCACAAGTCTCAAGGATTGACTGTAGATTGTGCATTTGTAAAGATTGGTTCAACTGTGTTCAAAGAAGGTATGGCTTATGTAGCTTTGTCACGAGTGAAAACATTATCTGGCCTATTCATGATAGACTTTGATGATTCAAAAGTTAGTGCAGATACAAACTGTGTAAAGGAGTATAATAGATTAAGAAGAACCTATGCTCCTCATTTAGGTCAGTATCCTGTGTTAGAGAAACGTGTAGTTTCTCGTAAAAGGAGAAATGAGAATATCTGTAATGAGGATGTAGAGAGGAGGAAAAAAAAGAGGAGTGATGTAATTGCAAGCAAAAAGAAAAAGGAAAATGAAGAAGAGGTTGTAGGATGTCATTTTGAAAATAGCTCTGGTGTCAACTGCTACGCTAATGTAGTGCTGAATGTTGCATTTTATCTGGAAAGTTTGCAAGAGCAGATAATAGTAAATCAGAGAAAAAGATTCTGTTCTGAGTTGAGTCTCCTTTTTCAAAAGCTGAGTAATGATAAAACTCAAATAGAAAGTGCTACTGAAATTAGAAAACTTTTAGATGTATGTTCAGGATGTACACAGTTTTCTCAAAATGTACAGCAAGACGCACAGGAATTCTTGTTGTATTTTCTTCAGGTACTGGAAGAAGAAGGGGTTTCCATTGAAAATATGTTTGGTCTGTCTTATAAATGGGAACATAGTTGTGAAAACTGTTTCAATACATGTGGCTCTAATGTTGATTCTGAAAGGTTTATTTATTTAACATTGCCAGAGAGTAAAACAGTCACTTTTGCTAAATTAGTTAAAGATGCTAATCATACCATGGAATGCAGTGAGTGTAAATCTGACATGTTTTCAACGTTAATTTTAAAGGAATACGGACAGTATGTAATTTTAATGATGCAACGATGTAGAGCTGATGGTTCAAAATTGGATACTTTAATAAAGAAGTTTACAGGACAGCAATTATCAATTTCAGGAAAAACTTTTGTAACAGTTGCAATAATTTTCCATGAAGGACCTACTGTTACTTCTGGACATTACACAGTTTATCTTAAATGTGAAAAAGGCTGGACAATGTGTAATGATTCACAATTGATTTTCAAGCAACGTTTGCCTTTTGATTTAGCAAATTCCTATCTAATCTTCCTGAAACCTAAATTTTAGAGAAACTTGGCAAGATCTGTACAAAATAATTTTACCATTTTATTGGATTACTATTGGAATTTTCAAATTTAAAGATTTTTAAAATTATCATTTGGCCTAAAGGAAAGGTAACCAATTGTATTGTGGACTTATATAATTCTTAATTAATGTTTCAGAAAACAACATTTTAGAGAGAATCGGTTACTTCTGTACAATTTAAATTTTTGTATTTTATTGGATTACCGTTGGAAATTTAATCAAAAAAGATTTTTAAAATTACCATTTGGCCTAAAGGAAAGGTATCCAATTGTATTGTGGACTTAATTAAATCCTAATTAATCTTTCGGAAACCAAAATTTTAGAGAGAATCGGTAACATCTGTACAATTTAAATTTTGGAATTTTATTGGATTATCGTTGGAAATTTAATCAAAAATTAATTTCAAAAATTAACATTTGGCCTAAAAGAAAGGAAACTAGATGTATTGTGGATTTATTTGAGATATATTATTTTTGAGATTATGCTTCTGTAAGAAAATTGTCAGACGGTATTTTTTAGAAATAGTTTTTGTTATTAGATGATATTTTTAATGAATAATATTTTGCATTTTGATAATGTTATGTTTAACTGAGAAGAGATTCTGGGCTTTTTTTAAACAATCTTTGAGATTGTTATTTTTTTTTTGCCCGCTGTTAAGTGATGAATGCAATTGCTTTCACGATTTATAGTGAAATGCAATATATTCTGAAAACAGCAAAAAAAAAGGCAAAAAATTGTTTTTGGAAAATATGTAAATATGTGTACTGTATTATAAAATGTTTTATTAAATATTAATACTTTTTTCTTTTTTTTCAGATTGAGATAGAAAATTTTCGAAAACTTGAACCATTTTTAAAACAATTAAAATTAAATTTTAATTAATAAATAATTTTTTGAGTGGGTATGGTAAGTCAAAAATTTCATGGTCCCTTTTTTCCACTTCTCCACAATCACATTTTCAGTTTTTCATTGTAGTCTCTCAAGGACCTTGTAATGTGATAATTGATTTTTAGTGTTTTTAAAAAAAAAAAAAATTACGCGTACTGTACGCGTACGGTAAAAAAAAAAAAAAAGTTTAAAAAAATATATAAAAAAAAGTTGAAAGGTAAGGTTGGCTCTTAAAAGAGCTGTTGTGTTCATGCAGGGACAGAGGAAAGAAAGAATGGGAATATTAGTCGGTACGACAAATGTGCTGATCTATTAAATTGTTCACTAGGGCAACACTGGTCTCCCTATGACAAATTAGATTATGACAAGTGGCGCACCGAATTAAAACCCTCGCAAACCGATGGTTGGTTTCCAGAGGACCAGAAAAAGGAGATGCTCCCCCCACAGATGAAGGGCTCAGCTGACCTGCCGAAGATGGACTCGGCCCTGCAGATGATGGACCAGGCTGAGCTGCTGTGGATGTTCTTGGTTGACTTACTGAAGGGTTACCTTCAGTATGTCGAGCATATGTCCTACCGTGTACATCATGAAGGTGTCTCAACATGGTGTGATTCCCGAAGGAATACTTCTTGTTGGGATTCCCTCTTGAAAGTACACGGTCACAAAGCTTACAAGTCACTAAGGGTGCATTTACCTTTTTCTTGCCCTCTGGAAAAGAAAAATACTCCCATATGAAAGAGCTCTTTTGTTTCCTCCTTCTCTGCCTCAAGGTAGTGCTGCTAGCCTCACTCTCAGAAGAGGTCTGCTGTTCTGCCATCGTATCACAAAGACAACTCAGCTCCTTCTCCTAAGGGATCACAAGCAGAAATGAGGGGAATGGGTGTGGTGTAGGAGAGTTCTAGAACTGAAAGTACTTTAAACCAATCAAAAGTTTTGTTTCTTGATCACATGACCTACCGTGCACGTACGCTTACGGTGCGCTTACGGAGCGCTTACGGCAAAAGTACGCATGCGCGTAAAAAAGACACGCGCAAGCGCGCATGCGCAAAACAGGCACGCCCCTTCACTTCCGCGTAACATGCGCGTGCAGCGTACGCGTTACGCGCTGCGCACGCGTGACGTACGTCTACGCAAATTGCGTAAATGAACGCAAGCAGCGTAGAAATCTAACGTTATAAAAGCAAGACGTGCGCTTACCGTACGCGCACGTTAAAAAAATACTAAAAAAAAAAAAAAAAGGGGAAAAAAAACCCACTATGTTATACTAATAAATCTTACCTGTTTAGTTTAAAAAAATGGTAAAAATAAAAAATATATTGTAGAATTTTTAAAATTTAACCATAGTCTTTAAAAAAGGATAGAACATTAAAATAAAAATATGTAAAAAAAATTGGGAAAAAAAAAAAAAAAGGTAAATATAAGAATTAGCATTTAAAAAACCTTGCAAATTCACTGAAAAAACCATGGGTTTCACACACGTTATAGTTAGGAATTAGCATTTAAAAAAACCTTAGAAATTCAATGAAAAAACCAAAGGTTTCACACACGTTATAGTTAGGAATTAGCATTTAAAAAACCTTAGAAATTAAATGAAAAAACCAAAGGTTTCACACATGTTATAGTTAGCTGGACATTTCACTCGTAAAAAACCAATGAAATTGCCCCGTTATAGTTAGTTCAGCTAACTATAACTCGCGCGCCCGCAATGCACTACTGATGACGTCACATATTACATCACTCATGACATGGTCACTGACATCACTCATGACATCACTGATGACATCTCAAATGACATCACTGATGACATCACTGATGACATCATCCTTGTGATAGAGTGGCAGACCTCCTCTTCCCCTAATATAACCTTTGATACACACATTCAAAAATAGAGACTAAAATTTTCAAAACAATGGACATACCAATACCAGTTACAACAACCTCTTCAGTAATTCTAAGAACCACATACACATTCACTCATTCACCAACAGTCCTATACAGTCACTCATACATGTACTCACTCATCATATGTACTCATACACCTATACATCCTGTTACACAATGCCACTCATCCATAGAGTTACTCACACATACTCACTCATGCTAATAAAGAAACAAACATACATTTATTTGCATATACAGTTATACACACACACCACCACACTTACTTCTACGGAAACTTACACATACTTAGTCTTATAAACAGTCACTTATAGAAACACATACTTATTCATACAGGAACTCTTTCAATCTCTCACTCTCACATATACTCACTTATATACACCAATAGTCACATATACTAGTTTAATAGATATGTAGTTACTCATAAAGACACTATTGAGACAGTCATTCACTCACTAACACACCCATACACACACTCATCCACCCATACAGTCCTGCACACATGCTGTCTTCAACACATACAAAGAGTGAATCACTCATTCATGCACCTATGCACTACGTAATACCCCCCACCGAACCATGCAGACACTCAGACTGATACTCAAAAAAACAACTAATAACCTATATAGACACCCATGAAGCTAATCACCAACCCATGCAGCCACTTATACACAAAGTGAGAGACTGATACAGATATTTTCATATTTAAACATTACTCAGTAAGCCATGTATTCACTATGATACACTTAATCAGTCAGTTACACAATAAATTTTTCAAAAACAAAGCATCCATTTAGACACTTATATACCCATTTATTCTTCCATTGACCTTGAGATATACATATATAAAACATATTTAATTTTCAGAAAAACACACATTCACTGGATGATGTCATCAGTGATGTCATTTGAGATGTCATCAGTGATGTCATGAGTGATGTCAGTGACCATGTCATGAGTGATGTAATATGTGACGTCATCAGTAGTGCATTGCGGGCGCGCGAGTTATAGTTAGCTGAACTAACTATAACGGGGGAATTTCATTGTTTTTTTACGAGTGAAATGTCCAGCTAACTATAACATGTGTGAAACCTTCGGTTTTTTTCATTTAATTTCTAAGGTTTTTTAAATGCTAATTCCTAACTATAACGTGTGTGAAACCTTTGGTTTTTTCATTGAATATATATATATATATATATATAGATATAGATATATATTGTTTCCAACACATGCCCCAGATCTTGAAGACGCACTCCACAGCAGCCAGGTTTCAACCTTTTATTTGCAAATGAGGCAAGCTTTCACTTCGATAATTTCAGTCCTGCTACCAACGCGTTTCGAAGCCTCGCGCTTCTTCTTCATGGGTAATTCGAAAAATTGCAGCATAACATGGCGAACGCAGTCCTCTGTGTGCTCCTAGTTTCCACAGATGGCACAGCAGCGCTTCTAAGTATGAAGGCAGTGTTTCACTCCGAGGCCCAATGGAGGGTTTTTACTGTGTCCTTTATTGTCGAAAAAATGCAGAACCCACTGGAGGGTAATAATTGGGAATTGAACTACATGTCCCAGTGTGCAAGGGAGCAAACCATGATGGAAGGCACACTGGAGGCCTATAAAGTAGGAGCACACAGAGGACTGCGTTCGCCATGTTATGCTGCAATTTTTCGAATTACCCATGAAGAAGAAGCGCGAGGCTTCGAAACACGTTGGTAGCAGGACTGAAATTATCGAAGTGAAAGCTTGCCTCATTTGCAAATAAAAGGTTGAAACCTGGCTGCTGTGGAGTGCGTCTTCAAGATCTGGGGCATTTGTTGGAAACAATAAATCAGGGCGGTTCCGGCCGTGGAAGATCGCACCACTCTAGGAATATGTGAGACCTTGGGGAATGGATTGTTTCGTTTCCACAGATGGCACAGCAGCGCTTCTAAGTATGAAGGCAGTGTTTCACTCCGAGGCCCAATGGAGGGTTTTTACTGTGTCCTTTATTGTCGAAAAAATGCAGAACCCACTGGAGGGTAATAATTGGGAATTGAAGTACATGTCCCAGTGTGCAAGGGAGCAAACCATGATGGAAGGCACACCGGAGGCCTATAAAATAGGAGCACACAGAGGACTGCGTTCGCCATGTTATGCTGCAATTTTTCGAATTACCCATGAAGAAGAAGCGCGAGGCTTCGATACACGTTGGTAGCAGGACTGAAATTATCGAAGTGAAAGCTTGCCTCATTTGCAAATAAAAGGTTGAAACCTGGCTGCTGTGGAGTGCGTCTTCAAGATCTGGGGCATATATATATATATATATATATATATATATATATATATTTATGTGTTCACCAAATGCCCGATGCATTTCAGGACGCACACAGAGCAGACTCCAAACAAAAGGTTTCTTTAACACAAGGCAAACCAGCAGCTTTATTCTGGTAAGATTTGGGTGCCGACGCGTTTCGAGGCATGGACGCCTCTTCTTCTTGGGCAGCTTGAATAAATGTTCACGGAGGGCTCTGCATGCTAATTTATATCTCCGCCCTTCGTGGGCGTATGCTAAGTGCATATTTTCTAAAGTGCATGCTGGGAACAGTAGTCTATTCCTGGGAGCATGAATTATTCCCTAAGTGGGTTCTGTAGCATTTTTAATACAGCTGAAGTATTCCCTAAAATAGGGGTCCAGAGGAAGCGCTGGTTGAATCCGCCGAGTTTGCTGTACTGTATGTCGGGCGTGGAATTGTTTCCGCCTCACAGCTTCTCCAGTAAGTGCTGAGATGGTGCAGTCCTGCGCGGAAGGGCGTCCGCGTCCTATGTTTGTTCACCAAATGCCCGATGTATTTCGGGATGCACACACAGCAGACTCCAAACCAAAGGTTTCTTTAACACAAGGCAAACCAGCAGCTTTATTCTGGTAAGATTCGGGTGCCGGCGCGTTTCGAGGCATGGACGCCTCTTCTTCTTGGGCAGCTTAAATAAATGTTCACAGAGGGCTCTGCATGCTAATTTATACCTCCGCCCTTCCTGGGCATATGCTAAGTGCATATTTTCTAAAGTGCATCCTGGGAACAGTAGTCTACTCCTGGGAGCATTAATTATTCCCTAAGTGGGTTCTGTGGCATTTTTAATACAGCTTAAGTATTCCCTATAGTAGGGGTCCAGAGGAAGCGTTGATTGAATCCGCCGAGTTTGCTGTACTGTATGTCGGGCGTGGAATTGTTTCCGCCTCACAGCCTCTCCAGTAAGTGCTGAGATGGTGCTGTCCTGCGTGGAAGGGCGTCCGCGTCCTATGTTTGTTCACCAAATGCCCGATGCATTTCAGGATGCACACACAGCAGACTCCAAACCAAAGGTTTCTTTAACACAAGGCAAACCAGCAGCTTTATTCTGGTAAGATTCGGGTGCCGACGCGTTTCGAGGCATGGACGACTCTTCTTCTTGGGCAGCTTGAATAAATGTTCACAGAGGGCTCTGCATGCTAATTTATACCTCCGCCCTTCCTGGGCATATGCTAAGTGCATATTTTCTAAAGTGCATCCTGGGAACAGTAGTCTACTCCTGGGAGCATTAATTATTCCCTAAGTGGGTTCTGTGGCATTTTTAATACAGCTTAAGTATTCCCTATAGTAGGGGTCCAGAGGAAGCGCTGGTTGAATCCGCCGAGTTTGCTGTACTGTATGTCGGGCGTGGAATTGTTTCCGCCTCACAGCCTCTCCAGTAAGTGCTGAGATGGTGCTGTCTTGCGTGGAAGGGCGTCCGCGTCCTATGTTTGTTCACCAAATGCCCGATGCATTTCAGGATGCACACACAGCAGACTCCAAACCAAAGGTTTCTTTAACACAAGGCAAACCAGCAGCTTTATTCTGGTAAGATTCGGGTGCCGACGCGTTTCGAGGCATGGACGACTCTTCTTCTTGGGCAGCTTGAATAAATGTTCACAGAGGGCTCTGCATGCTAATTTATACCTCCGCCCTTCCTGGGCATATGCTAAGTGCATATTTTCTAAAGTGCATCCTGGGAACAGTAGTCTACTCCTGGGAGCATTAATTATTCCCTAAGTGGGTTCTGTGGCATTTTTAATACAGCTTAAGTATTCCCTATAGTAGGGGTCCAGAGGAAGCGTTGATTGAATCCGCCGAGTTTGCTGTACTGTATGTCGGGCGTGGAATTGTTTCCGCCTCACAGCCTCTCCAGTAAGTGCTGAGATGGTGCTGTCCTGCGTGGAAGGGCGTCCGCGTCCTATGTTTGTTCACCAAATGCCCGATGCATTTCAGGATGCACACACAGCAGACTCCAAACCAAAGGTTTCTTTAACACAAGGCAAACCAGCAGCTTTATTCTGGTAAGATTCGGGTGCCGACGCGTTTCGAGGCATGGACGCCTCTTCTTCTTGGGCAGCTTAAATAAATGTTCACAGAGGGCTCTGCATGCTAATTTATACCTCCGCCCTTCCTGGGCATATGCTAAGTGCATATTTTCTAAAGTGCATCCTGGGAACAGTAGTCTACTCCTGGGAGCATTAATTATTCCCTAAGTGGGTTCTGTGGCATTTTTAATACAGCTTAAGTATTCCCTATAGTAGGGGTCCAGAGGAAGCGTTGATTGAATCCGCCGAGTTTGCTGTACTGTATGTCGGGCGTGGAATTGTTTCCGCCTCACAGCCTCTCCAGTAAGTGCTGAGATGGTGCTGTCCTGCGTGGAAGGGCGTCCGCGTCCTATGTTTGTTCACCAAATGCCCGATGCATTTCAGGATGCACACACAGCAGACTCCAAACCAAAGGTTTCTTTAACACAAGGCAAACCAGCAGCTTTATTCTGGTAAGATTCGGGTGCCGACGCGTTTCGAGGCATGGACGACTCTTCTTCTTGGGCAGCTTGAATAAATGTTCACAGAGGGCTCTGCATGCTAATTTATACCTTAACAGCCTTAAGGGCCTTAAACAGCTGGTGACTACCCCCACCCACCAGGCAGGCCACACACTGGATGGAATTTTCACAAATGTGGAAGGACTGTCCGTCACCTCTGTTCTCCCTATGACCTGGACAGATCATTCTGTCATTTTTAGCGAACTTACCATCAAAGGCCCGCAGAGGATAACAGTGAATCCTGCAACAGAAGGCACATTTAGAGTTTGGAAGGATATTGACCCTAGCGATTTAATGTCGCTTCTCAATGCGTCAACCCCGGAACTATCCACCGATCCAGCGACCGCTACCAATCAATTCCAAAAATGGCTGGGTGAAGCTTCTACTCAGTTGGCACCTACCAAATCAATTTCTAAAAACAGAAACACGCCTAAAGCTCAGTGGTACACGAAAGAATTAAAAGACCAAAAACAACTCACCAGGAACAAGGAACGACAATGGCGTAGAAGTTATGACACTGAAAGCAAGGACATTTATAAGAAAGCCCTTGCTACTTATAAATTAATGATTATAACTGCCAAAAAGGATTATTACACTCGCCATATAGAAGCTGCTAAAAATTCTAGCAAACAGCTTTATAATGTTGCAAAAACCCTTGCGGGAAATGCTCCAGATCTCAATCCACCCCCTTCACAAATATTATGTGATGCCTTGTCAGACTTTTTCTTCACTAAAGTCAATGATATCTATCAAGCATTTAATCTGGATCCGGCTCATAGTAGTGCTTCCACCTCTTTGATCACCTCTTTGATTAATCCAACTAGTACTACCATGACCTCTTTTAATGCCCTCACCACTGATCAAGTTATGAGCATTTTTAACACGATTAAAGCAGGATCAGCCTTGGATCCTTGCCCCTCTGCTGTATTAGCCACAGTACCAGATACAGTCGTCCCTATCATAACCTCCCTCTGTAACATTATTCTAGCATCCGGTACCTACCCTGACTCCCTGAAAAACACACTCATTAAACCTCTGCTTAAAAAACCTGGGCTAGATAAAAGTGAACTTAAGAACTACCGTCCCATTGCTAGTCTCCCTTTTCTAGCAAAGGTCATAGAAAAGGCTATGAACCAGCAGTTATCAGCCTATATCGAGAACAACCACCTGCTGGATGATACCCAGTTCGGCTTCCGCAAATACCACGGCACGGAAACCGCCCTCATCAAAGCAGCTGACGACATAAGAATCATTCGTGACCAAGGAGGTACTGCTGTATTAGTCCTCCTTGACTTGTCGGCTGCTTTCGACACGGTTGACCACAAGATCTTGGTCGACCGTGTCGAGAGGATGGGCATTCAGTCCACCGCCAGAGACCTTCTGGCCTCGTTCCTGACCAACAGAACTCAGGCGGTTACAATGGGTTCCTTCCAGTCGACCGACCTGTCGTTACCGTGTGGGGTCCCACAAGGCTCATCCCTGAGCCCGACACTATTTAATATATATGTGTCGGACCTTGCTAGTGTCATCAAAGCATACGGGATGGGCCTGACCTCATACGCAGACGACACTCAGTTGGTTCTGGCCATAAAGGGAGACGGACAGGAAATGGCGGAGAGATTTCAAGATGGGATGATTGCCATAGGTGAGTGGATGGCAAGAAATTGCCTGAAACTCAATTCCGAGAAAACGGAGGTGGTTATCTTCGGCAATCTCTCCCCAGCCTGGTCGGCAACTTGGTGGCCAGCGGCCATGGGCACTCCTCCCTGCCCTACGGCCAAGGTTAGAAACTTGGGTGTCACTTTTGACAACCAGCTCAACTTTATGGCCCATGCGAATAAGGTGGCTGCCAATGCTCACTTTAAGTTGAGAATGGTAGGAAAAATCACTCCTTACTTGCCAGAATCAGCAGCAAAAACACTGGTTTCCTCACTAGTGTTGTCATCTCTGGACTACTGTAACGGTCTGCTGCTCAATGCCCAGAACAGAGTCATAAAAAAACTACAGACAGTGCAGAATGCCGCCGCCCGAGTGCTCTCAAAAAAACCCAGATTTGCTCCCATCTCGGACACGCTTAAACAATACCACTGGTTGTCCATTCACAACCGGGTCAAATTTAAAGCGCTGTGTATTGTCTTTAAATCGCTCCAGGAACTAGGACCCAGATTCCTTAGAGAGCAACTGATCCTCTACATCCCCCCGAGAATGCTCAGATCCACCTCTCTTAAGCAACTGGTGATACAACGCAGTCGAACAACCTCCTGGGGCGATCGCCGCTTTTCAACTGCGGCCCCTAAACTCTGGAACACTCTGCCTATCCACATAAGAACTAGTTCCACTCTCCTTCAGTTCAGAAAAAACCTGAAGACCTGGCTGTTCAATCAGTGATTTCCATCTCCGCATTTCTGTTCCAGGGCGAAACCTCTATGCAATTTCAGCGCCGAGACGCCTAAGGGTAATTGTACGCGCTCTATAAATGGCATTAAATAAATAAATAAATAAATACCTCCGCCCTTCCTGGGCATATGCTAAGTGCATATTTTCTAAAGTGCATCCTGGGAACAGTAGTCTACTCCTGGGAGCATTAATTATTCCCTAAGTGGGTTCTGTGGCATTTTTAATACAGCTTAAGTATTCCCTATAGTAGGGGTCCAGAGGAAGCGTTGATTGAATCCGCCGAGTTTGCTGTACTGTATGTCGGGCGTGGAATTGTTTCCGCCTCACAGCCTCTCCAGTAAGTGCTGAGATGGTGCTGTCTTGCGTGGAAGGGCGTCCGCGTCCTATGTTTGTTCACCAAATGCCCGATGCATTTCAGGATGCACACACAGCAGACTCCAAACCAAAGGTTTCTTTAACACAAGGCAAACCAGCAGCTTTATTCTGGTAAGATTCGGGTGCCGACGCGTTTCGAGGCATGGACGACTCTTCTTCTTGGGCAGCTTGAATAAATGTTCACAGAGGGCTCTGCATGCTAATTTATATCTCTGCCCTTCGTGGGCGTATGCCTCTCCACTAAGTGCTGTGATGGTGCTGTCCTGCGCGGAAGGGCGTCCGCGTCCTATGTTTGTTCACCAAATGCCCGATGCATTTCAGGACTCACACACAGCAGATTCCAAACGCGCCGGCACCCAAATCTTACCAGAATAAAGCTGCTGGTTTGCCTTGTGTTAAAGAAACCTTTGGTTTGGAGTCTGCTGTGTGTGCATCCTGAAATGGATCGGGCATTTGGTGAACAAACATATATATATATATGTCACCGAAGGTGCCCCAGATTTAAGGACGCAACTCCACGGGCGATGAGTCTGCTGAACCTTTATTAAAAACCGGCACAAACATTCCCAATTCTTTCCAATCCCTGACGCGTTTCGGAGCGGTGCTCCTTCATAGGGGGAAGGTGGCAGACACATGAAAGCACTCGACGTTCATTTCCGCTTTTAGCATCCGCTCTCAGGTGAGTGGCATGCTGGGAGTTGTAGTGTTAATTTTTCCCCATCGGTGGGGTCCGTGTACTTGCCAGGTAATTTTCTTCAATTTCTATTGTTCAATGTTTAAAGCCCTCCGGTGGGCCTCAGGAATACAATCCGATTTCAATTATAAATCATCCGTGCTGCTGACAGGCTATGAAGGAATTTCAGCCTTGCAGACCTGCGTGGCATTTCAACAAGCGGTGGAATCCCTCACAGCCGGAGCCGCCGTGTATTAACATGTCACCGAAGGTGCCCCAGATTTAAGGACGCAACTCCACGGGCGATGATTCTGCTGAACCTTTATTAAAAACCGGCACAAACCTTCCCAATTCTTTCCAATACCTGACGCGTCCTTAAATCTGGGGCACCTTCGGTGACATATTAATACACGTTAATCTGTTTTGATCAAGTTCCAATGTTAAGAATCTTTCTCACAGCATTTGATTCACTGTGGTATGTGGTTATGAATTTGACCCCAGAGGGATCCTTGTGTTCTTTATTCTTTTGTACTCAAAGATGTTCCCTTGAAATTGTGCCTGCTTTACTGCTGGCAGCATTAAGAACTTTATAAGGGTATCCCCCTGCTCTGAATCTAGAGATCATCCTGTCTTCCTCATGGCTAAAGCTCAGTGGTGTGCTGCAAGTTCGTTTGGCCCTAAGGAGCTCGCCAAATGGAATGCTCCACTTTATTTTTTGTGGGTGGTGGTTTTTGGCATGAAGGATGCCATTTCCTGCTATCTCCTTGCGGAATAGAGTGGTCTGATTATTACCCTCTATTACTGAAACCGAGACATCCAAGAAATCCATAGGTGTCTTATCAATTTTATATGTGAAGGCAAGATTTAAAGAATTTCGGGGGTATATTTCAGAATATCATTTAGTTCTAACTCTGGACCCTCCCATACTATGAATAAATCATCTATGTATCTGCTCCTGAGGACAATCTGATTTGTTCACCTCTCATTCTCCTCAATCCAAACATTTTTCTCCGCCCACCATCCCATAAACATGCAGGCATAGCTTGGAGTGAAACTATTTCCCATTGCAGTCCCGAACAGTTGTCGATGTTTGGTACATCTCTGAATACAAAATAATTATTATCTAGATGGAAACGTAACATCTCCAGCAACATCATGGAGTTTTTGATTACATGGTGCTAGCCTTTGCATGATTTGAATTTTTCTTTGGGTAGACCTGTTAAGCGACAACCTTAGTAATTTATCTCTGGCTCTTTCTGATGAACTATAAACAATTATGCTGCGGGCGTAAAGTATAAGAAAACATTTGGGGCATTTCCATGCAGTGTGACTATATATTAAAGCCACTCTACGGTTTTGATTATGTGACCCCTAGCTAAATGATGTCACTTTTGCCAAGAAAGCTATTGTTGAAAACTACAATTGTGGAGTGCGAGCCTTCCTGAGACTGTCGTCTCCCAGGATTATTTGCTTTGTGATATATATACTGGCAATCGCCAGTAGGTAGTTATATTTAGAACCTAGTTTCCATAGGAAAAGCATTTTTTGTTTTGACAATAACGTTGGTGCCATTTTAAGAACATTTACAAATTTTCTGAATTAGTACAACAGTCGGCTCAGCTGCTGTGTTAAAAGTTCTGAGGTGATTTGTCAAGCGGGTACTGAGAAAAAGGGGGTTCCAAAACATGCTTTCCCCATGCAATATCCAATGGGGATTTTAGATAAGACTACAGCCTGAACTGATGAACAGATTTACACCAAATTTGGCAGAAAGGTAGCTCTTAGTCCAGAGAGCGCCCATTGTGTGAATTGTTGTAAATTTGTTCAGTAGTTTTTGAGATATTAAAAGAAAACCAAATTTGTATATCTAGGGATATGGATCCTCTGATGATCCGACAGTCCTGTGCTGAAATCTGATTGGTTGCAAACACTTCAACCAGGACATGTTGGCAGCCATCTTGGGACTCGGCAGGGGCATGGTAGGAATACCCTGACCCCCTTGCCCTGGGGTCTCCCTGGTACCCCACTAGGGCAAAAAGCATTTTCTTTAAATTTTTGCTGCAAAATCATGACAGAGTCGCAAGTCTGTGGCAAATTTGTTTTAAAAACAAGCACAGTCTCTGCGTTTGTTTTTATTAAAGCCTCCAGGTAAGCCAAGCCCGGGGGCATGATTTGTACTATATTACAAATATATATGTAATATAAAATCCTTTAAGATGTCATGAGTGATGTCACTGACCATATCATGAGTGATGTAATATGCAAGGTGATGAGCAGTGCATTACAGGGGCATACATTATAGTTAGCCCAACTAACTAAAACTGATGAATTTTACTGGTTTTGTAAGAGCGAAATCTGAGCCTAACTATAACATCCCTGTAACATTTGTTTTTTTCAGTTAAGTTCTACGGTTCTTTTAATTCTATTTCCTAACTATAATGTCCCTGTAACATTTGTTTTTTTCAGTGACTTTCTGCGTATTTTTAAAATCTATTTCCTAACTATAGCATCCCAATCAATCAATCAATGTACTTATAAAGCGCGCTACTTACCCGTGAGGGTCCCAAGGCGCTGAGAGGGGGGGGTGCCGCTACTGCTCGAAGAGCCAGGTCTTGAGGAGTCTTCTGAAGGTGAGCAGGTCTTGGGTCTATCGTAGGTGGGTAGGGAGGGTGTTCCAGGTTTTGGCGGCGAGGAAGGAGAAGGATCTGCCGCCGGAGGTCATTCGTTGGATGCGGGGGATGGCGGCGAGAGCGAGGCTGGCGGAGCAGAGCTGACGGGTGGGGGTGTGGAAGCTGAGTCTGCTGTTGAGGTAGGCTGGTCCGGTGTTGTGGAGTGCTTTGTGAGCGTGGGTGAGCATCTTGAAGGTGAGTGTCTTGTCGACGGGGAGCCAGTGTAGGTCTCTCAGGTGGGGGGTGATGCGGCTGTGGCGGGGGATGTTGAGGATCAGTCGGGCGGAGGCAATTTGGATGCGTTGCAGTCGTCGCAGGTGTTTGGCCGGGATTCCTGCATAGAGTGCGTTGCCGTAGTGTCACCGTTCTTCTTGTCTCGGTGGGGATCCACTTGTAGATCCTGCGGAGCATGCGGAGGGTGTTGTAGCAGGAGGAGGAGACGGCGCTGTCCTGTTTTGACATGGAGAGGGCAGAGTCGAGGATGATTCCTAGGTTGCGTGCGTGGTCGGTAGGTGTCGGTGCTGTTCCCAGCGTGGTCGGCCACCAGGAGTCGTCCCAGGCTGAGGGGGTAGATCCGAGGATGAGGACCTCCGTTTTGTCTGAGTTCAGCTTCAGTCGGCTGCATCTCATCCATTCGGCGATGGCCTTCATTCCCTCGTGGAGGTTGGTTTTGGCGGTGTGCGGGTCCTTGGTGAGGGAGAGGATGAGCTGGGTGTCGTCGGCGTAGGAGAAGATGTTGAGGTCGTGCTGGCGGGTGACATGAGTGAGGGGAGGCATGTAGACGTTGAACAGTGTCGGGCTGAAGGGTGAGCCCGGGGGTACACAGCAGATGATGTCGGTAGCTTTGGAGTGGAAGGGGGGGAGGCGGACGCTCTGGGTTCTGCTGGAGAGGAAAGATGTGGTCCAGTCCCAGTGAATTTGTGGGTATGTGAGTGAGTGTGTGAGTGTGTGTATGAGGGAGTGGGTCTGTGAGTGGGTGTGTGAGTCTGAGTGGGTCTGTGAGTCAGGGTATGAGTCTCTGAGTAGGTCTGTGAGTGGGTGAGAGAGAGTATGAGTATGAGTGATTCTGTAAGAGGGTGCATGAGTGCCTGACTGGGTCTGTGAGTGGGTGTAGGTGTCTGAGTTTGTATGTAAGTGTCTGAATGGGTCTATGAGTGGCTGTGAGAGTGTCTGAGTCGTTCCGTAAGTGGATGCATGAGTTCCCGAGTAGGTTTTGCTAATTTTCTGCCCTTTTCTGCTCACTTCTGACTTTTATTTTGCTTCTTTCTGCTCATTGCTGACCTTTATTTTTCCTCTTCATGCTAATTTCTGACCTCTATTTTGCCTCTTTCTGCTAGTTTCTGACCTTTATTTTGGCTCTATTTGCTCGTTTCTGACCTTAATTTTGCCTCTTCTAGTTTCTGACCTCTATTTTGCCTCTTTCTGCTCGCTTCTGACGTCTATTTTGCCTCTTTCTGCTAGTTTCTGACCTTTATTTAGCTTCTTTCTGCTCGCTTCTGACGTCTATTTTGCCTCTTTCTGCTAGTTTCTGACCTTTATTTTGCTTCTTTCTGCTCGTTTCTGATCTCTATTTTGCCTCTTTCTGCTCTTTTCTGACCTTCATTTTGTGTCTCTCTGCTCGTTTCTGACCTCAGTGTTGCCTCTCTCTGCTGGTTTCTGGCCTTTATTATGCCACATTCTGCTAATTTATGTACTCTGTTGTGCCTATTTCTGGTCATTGTTGGTTTTTATTTTGCCTCTTTCTTCTACTTTCCGACCTTTATTTTCCCACTTGCTGCTTGTTTCTGACCTTTATCTTGCCTCTTCTGTTTGTTTCTGACCTTTCTTTTGCCTCTTTCTTCTAGTTTCTGACCTCTATTTTTCCTTTCTGCTCTTTTCTGACATTTATTTTCCCTCTTTCTGCCTCTTTCTGACCTTTATTCTGCCTCTTCTGCTAGTTTATGACCTCTGCTCTGCCCCTTTCTGTTCATATCGCATCTCTATTTTGACTCTTTCTGCCCATTGCTGACCTTTATTTTGCCTCCTGCTGCTCGTTTCTCACCTTTATTTTGCCTCTTCTGCTCGTTTCTGACCTTTATTCTGCCTCTTGCTGCTTGTTTCACACCTTCATCTTGCCTCTTTCTGCTTGTTTCCGACCTTTATTCTGCCTCTTTCTGCTTCTTTCTCACCTTTATTTGACTCTTTCTGCTCGTTTCTGACCTCTATTTTGCCTCTTTCTGCTAGTTTATGACCTCTGTTCTGTTTCTTTCTGTGCATTTCTCATCTCTATTTTGCCTCTTTCTGCTTATTGCTCACCTTTATGCTGCCGCTTCAAGCTCATTTCTGGACCTTATTTTGCCTCTTTCTGCTCATTTTTTGCGTTTAATTGGCCTCCTCCTGCTCATTGCTGAACTTTATTTTTCCTCTTAATGCAAATTTTGACCTCTATATTGCCTCCTTCTGCTCGTTTCTGACCTTTATTTGAACTCTTTTCTGCTTGTTTCTGACCTTTGTCTTGCCTCTTTCTGCTTGTTTCTGACCTTTGTTTTGCTTCTTCTAGTTTCTGACATCTATATGCCCCATTCTGCTGGCTTCTGACCTATATTTTGCCTCCTTCTACTTGTTTCTGACCTTTATTTTGCTTCTTTCTGCTAGTTTCTCATCTGTATTTTGTCTCTTTCTGCTCGGTTCTGACCTTTTTTTGGTTTTCTCGTTTCTGACCTCAACAGCCACTTTCTGCTAGTTTCTGGCCTCTATTTTGCCACCTTCTGCTCGTTTCCGTACTCTGTTTGCCCGCTTTCTGGTCGTTTCTGACCTTTATTTTGCCTTTTTCTTCTAGTTTCTGACATCAATTTTTCTTCTTTCTGCTCTTTTCTGACATTTATTTTCCCTCTTTCTGATAATTTCTGACCTCTAGTCTGCCTCTTTCTGCTAGTTTCTCAGCTTTATCTTGCCTCTTTTCACTTGTTGCTGACCTTCACTCTGCCTCTTTGTGAACTTTATTCTGACTCTTTCTGACCCTTATTTAGCCTCTTCTGCTAGTTTTTGACCTCTGCTCTGCCCCTTTCTGTTCATTTCTTATCTCTATTTTGCCTCTTTCTGTCTGTTGCAGACCTTTATTTTGCCTCCCTCTGCTCGTTTCGCACCTTTATTTTTCCTCTCTCTGCTCTTTTCTGACCTTTATTCTGCCTCTTGCTGGCCATTTCTCAACTTTAGCTTGCCTCTTTCCGCTCATTTTTTACCTTTATTCTGCCTCCTTTTGCTTGTTTCATGCCTTTATTTGCCTCTTTCTGCTCATTGCTGACCTTTATTCTGCCTCTTTCTGCTTACTTCTGGTCCTTGTTTTGCCTCTTTCTGCTCATTTCTGACTTTTATTTTGCCTCCTTCGACTCATTGCTGACCTTTATTGTTCCTCTTTATGCTCATTTCTGACCTCTATATTGCCTCTTTCTGCTAGTTTCTGACCTTTATTTTGCCTCTATCTGCTTGTTTCTGACCTTTATTTTGCTCCTTCTAGTTTCTGACATCTATAGTTTCTTGTTCTGCCCGCTTCTGACCTATATGTTGCCTCTTTCTGCTAGTTTCTGAACTTTACTTGCTTCTTCCTGCTCATTTCTGATCTCTATTTTGCCTTTTTCGGCTCGTTTCTGACCTTTTTTTGTTTTTTATTCTCGTTTCTGCCCTCAATTTTGCCTCTTTCTGCTAGTTTCTGGCCTTTATTTTGCCACCTTCTGCTCGTTTCCATACTCTGTTTTGCCTCTTTCTGCTTGTTTCTGACCTTTATTTTGCCTCTTTCTGCTCCTTTCTGACCTTTATTTTGCCTCTTCTAGTTTCTGATCTCGATTTTTCCTCTTTCTGCTCTTTGCTGACACTTATTACCACTCTTTCTGCTCATTTCTGACCTCTATTCTGCCTCTTTCTGCTCATTTCACACCTTTATCGTGCCTCTTTCTACTTGTTACTGACCTTTACTCTGCCTCTTTCTGCTTATTTCTCACCTTTAATCGCCTCTTTCTGCTTGTTTCTGACCTCTATTTTGCCTCTTTCTGCTCGTTTATGACCTCTGTTCTGTCTCTTTTTGTTCATTTCTCATCACTATTTTGCCTTTTCTGCTCATTGCTGACCTTTATTCTGCCAATTTCTGTTCATTTCTGGCCCTTATTTTGCCCCTTTCTGCTAGTTTCTGACATCTATTCTGCCTCTTCTGCTTGTTTCTGGCACTTTTTCTGCCTCTTTCTGACCTTTATTTTATCTCTTTATGCTAGTTTCTGACCTTTATTTTGCCTCTTTTTGCTTGTTTCAGCCTGTATTCTGACTCTTTTAGCTAGTTTCTGAACTTTAGTCTTCCTCTTGCTGCTCGTTTCTCACCTTTATTTTGCCCTTTGCTGCTCGTTTCTCACCTTTATTTTGCCTCTCTCTGTTCATTTCTGACCTTTATTTTGTCTCTTTCTACTAGTTTGTGACCTCAGTTCTGCTACTCGTGTCGGAACTCTAGTTTGCGTCTTTTTTTTTTTTTTTTAAAACAATGTATTGCTTTTACATATTAGTGCATGTTACAGTAGTGGCATATGCGTGTCATAATGCATGTTTCATGGTATTACAGTTATACTTGTAGGTATGTAAAAAACGAGCATCGCAAGCACAATAAAACAGATAACATGAGCATGCAGCAGTTATGACAAAAAGGAGAGATGTAGCAGTGCCCAAACTCCGTAACCCGCCCCCCAAAACAAGTTTGGGTGGTAATAGTATTGGCAGAGTTATAGTCAGTAGAGTATTTGTGAGGCCCTATGTGTCCCGGGAGGCATTGTAATGTCTTAGTTTGTGTCCTCCGGTAGACACGCACAGGGATATTTTGATATCAGGGACGAGAGACTGACACCGAATAGGGATATTTTCACACTGCTGAGTCATCATAACCAAGCACTAGGCATGGTTACATAAGAGCCTATCTATGTCACCTTCTGCTCCAGAGTCTACAACTTGAACCTTATTGAGGTCGGTGAACTAGTGGGCCAACCCCATCATGTCTCAGATTGTTGTGTGCGGATCTGTTCAAATAGCACTTTCCAATCAAAAGAGATTGGTTTCTTGCAGAGGCCACTTGTGAGACCGGCCTCGTGGCGTGGGCCCTCCCGACCAGCAAGCCACCCTGCAACCGCACCGGTCCTCGATGTCACAGACTTCCGGCCACCATGGCCCAACATCCCGATGGCCGGCCAGACCCCAACACGCATGCCCGGCCGAGGGAGAGAGAAACCCCCCAAGCCAGACCGAGAGGTGCCGACCCTGTCACACCTCTGGTCTCTTCCCCAAGGAAGGTTTCGATCGGCCACCAGGCCCCCGGTGAGCGGCCGCCTCGCCTGCTGGGTGTCTGGAGTCCCTCCTGGACCCACCTGAACAGATCAAAGGGCCGAGCGACAGGAAGCCCCGACACACCGCCCCCAGGCACCAAGACCCCTCTCGGCGAGGACTTCAAAGAGGAGGGGAAGTATATCAAGGGGTGTGGAAGGGACGGGAGGCAGAGAAGACCTGGACTGACGAGAGCCTGCTGACCTGGTCGCGGCTCGATCGCTCCCCGAACCGAAGAACGCTACCCGAACTCTGAACCATCTGAGCCCTGCTGACGCTGTCGGGGCTCCCCGAACTCTGAACCATCTGAGCCCTGCTGACGCTGTCGCGGCTCCCCGAACTCTGAACCATCTGAGCCCTGCTGACGCTGTTGCGGCTCCCCGAACTCTGAACCATCTGAGCCCTGCTGACGCTGTCGCGGCTCCCCGAACTACGAACCATCTGAGCCCTGCTGACGCTGTCGCGGCTCCCCGAACTCTGAACCATCTGAGCCCTGCTGACGCTGTCGCGGCTCCCCGAACTACGAACCACCTGTGCCGGCTGAGTGACTCGTGGCACCCTCCTCCAAGAGAATCGGCAGAGATTGCCGAGAGAAGCTACATCCCCCCAGCTCGAGGATTGAGAGCTGTGCGCAGGATACTCCGCAGAGACACTGACTCAAAGACTGTCCCGCTACCCCCATACCCCCATCACGAGATCACCGCCGCTTGTGGCACTAATTCCATACCTGCCTTCCGGATCATAAAGATCCCTTACAACTAACGATAAAGTATACTGTCTTACGAAGAACTACTGTGTGGTGTCCCTCTATCAGAAGAGTGTCAGCGCAGCGTGTGCGATCCTAGGTACGAGACCCTTCCAGGAAGGACCTCCCCGCTCTTGCTCGGCCTAACTCTGGGAGGGGTGGGTCCCCGGGTGGTCAGGAACGCATTCCGCAGCCTCCCCGGTGAACGCCTTCCAACACCACTGAACTCTTAACGCCGCAGTGGCTCACCCTCAGCTTAGCACCAAAGTAGCACCTCCTCCCTCCAAGACTCTTCTCCAGGAGCTTGAGGAGATTTCCAGCACTGCATAATCAATCGCCTGCCCAGGAGTAGTAAAAGACAAGAAAAGCATTGCATCACTTTATCCGTTTTTGGCAGCTGGGACAGACCCAGTATGCAATATTCTAACAAGATCCAGTTGTGCACGCCCGTCAGCTGTGAGAGCGCCCCCGAAATTCCTCCCTAGTACCCAGTCAGGGAGGGGCAAGACTAAAGCATGTGTACAATTTATGATTTGGTGAACCACAACGTGGGTACTCTGAGGCAGCCTTTGGGAACATTGCATGCAGTTTGTGCAATGTTAAGTATGCCCTGTGTGATATTGAAACTTGAATACATTTGAATCGGGTATTACAGGAAATGATTTAGGGGTATTCTAAAATGTAGGAACATTCCCTCTCAGTGAGCTCCCTTGACAGACCAGTTTCCCATTTTAGTTTCAGGGGACTGAGTGGACCTCTATTTTGCCTCTTTCTGCTAATTTCTGACTTTTTTCCTGCCTCTTTCTGCTTGTTGTTGACCTTTTATCCTGCCTCTTTCTGATAGTTTTCAACCTTTATTCTGCCTTTTTCTGCTCGTTTCTCATCTTGATCTTGTCTTTTACTGACCTTTATTCTGCCTTTTTCTACTTGCTTCTGACCTTTTTCTGCCTCTATCTCACCTTTATTTTTCCTCTTTTTCCTCGCCCTGGGACCCGGGGGTACAGCCTCAAGGCCCCATGGTCCCAGCCAGCTCCTCGCCTCTTGTGAGAGCCGGTATTGCTCTCGCATGAAGGGATCTGCTGGAAATGCAGGTCCCTGCATGCAAAAGCAATCTTTCATCTCTTTCCCTGACCGCAAGCCTGCAAGCAGAGAAATAGATTAAACCTTCGCTTCCAGAGAGTGGGAGCACTCCCACCTAGCTGTCACAACTCCCACCAAGCGAAAGCAAACAGCTATGCCCCGGGGTGGTGGTCCCGGGACATAGCAGGCGCTGGCATTGGGGTGGGGTGGGGGGATTGGTCCATAGGGCCATTATTTTCTCCAAGAGGGGAGCCGCTCAACCTCCATCCTTTCATCTGAATGGGACGTCCCCGGATAGGTGGTGGTCCCCAGAGCCATATATGGCCCAGGAGGCGGTCCGCATGCCCCCGGAGCCATATAAGGCCCAGGAGGGGGTCCACGTGCCCCCTCCCTCTTTTTGAAAAAGGTATTGGCCCCAGAGAGGTAGTGGTCCCCAGGCTCGGGGGTGCTTGACAGGTCACCCTTAAACTTTCAAGACAGCAGCTGAAGTGTGCGTTATACTAATTTTGAAAGTCGTCAAACGGCACCAAAGTTATTGGCAAAAGAAAAAACGCTCTCCCTATGGAATATATATATATATATATACATATATATATATATATATATATATATATATATATATATATATATTCACAGAAAAAAGCAAAGGTTACAGGGTTACAGGGATATTATAGTTAGGAATTCAAATAAAACAAGCATTGTCATAGCCAATAGGTCTCGCCTTTGGGACCGTACAAGTATTTAGCCATGCAACAGTTGATGTTGTTGCACCAAGGATATTGTGCTGCATAACTAAATACTTATAAGATCCCAAAGGTGAGACCTACTGGCTGTGCCAATGTCTGGGTGAGTTCAAGGTATATTAAAGGACTTTCATGATGGGCACGTTTGTGAATTAAACAAACGAATAACTGTGCAAACAGATAAGCGAGGAAATGTCAGGCAGAATACGGAACTAACATGCCACACGCCGGCGCGTGCGATGGATAGAACAGGTGTGGTGACAGAGAACAGCGAAGGAACAGCTCCCAGACAGCACAGGAAGAAGGTTTTAAGAAAATGCACGCTTGCCAGGCTTCCAGGGGTTAAGTTAATACTGCGTCACAAAAAGCCTCAAAGTAGCTTGAACGGGATTGCTGGCAACGGGTTGTGTTTTTACAGAACGAGTTACTACTCTGGGGAGTTGAGTGGTTTGATTTTTTATTTATAAAGAAGCATTACAGCATGTAGTGATTTCTTGACTATAAAGACAGCTAAAAGCAGCAGAAAAAAACAAGCGGGGCAGCGCGGCGACCACGAACGCGCTAATTAGAAACATAATACCAAACTGATGGCGCGGCTGCTCGCTCCCGCAAGCTGTAGCCCGTGAGTGGACACATTTACTGGGAAAGGTGGGACATGCACCCACCTTTACTCAATTGTGTGCTGTCTTTTTTAGAAAGACGCACGCAAAGCCCAGAAAAAATGCTATAAAAAAAGCCACACGCACGAGCTGGTGAAAAGTCCAGAAAGATTACATGAGGCCCTCCCCTAGAGCAGCGCATGCGTGCTGCGCTAGGCTCGACCTAAAATAAAAAAACAGTAGGGTGCCAGAAGGCATCTTTGCAGGATGGTTGAGAAAGGGCATGGGGCCTCCATCTAGGTCTCAGAAATCCGGTTGTGGAGGACTTACTTGTCCCAACAATAGACTTTCTCGGCTCCCAACGACCCTCAGCACCCAAGAGGAGTTAATCCCCCCAACCAGTAATGCGCCATGAGGCCCCTATGCAGAGTGGTTGAGAATGGAGACGGGGTCTCTGACGACATCTCAGCAATCCAGCCGTGAGGGACTTACTTGTTGCAACAACAGGGTTTGTGTCCCCCAACAACCCTCAGCAGTCAAGGGAGTTCATCCTGCAACCAGCAGTATGCCAGGAGGCCCCTGTGCAGAGTGGTGGAGAAAATCAGCGGGGTTTCCTACGATGTCCCAGGAATCTGTCCCTCGGGGTCTGGAAATTACCAAATGAGGAGGGGGGTCATGAGGCACCCCACCCCTGGCCGATTTCAGCCCGAGGGATGCCCATCCCCAGGGCCCTACCTTTTATTTTTTAATGCAGAAGGGGGTCGCGCTGGCCCCCTACCCTGGCCCATTTTGGCCTCAAGGGACCCCAAAGCCCCTGGGGCATGGCCATTATCCAAATGGAGAAGAGGCCACGCAGCCCCTCTCCCCCGGCCATGATTCTCTGGGTGCCCCCAAGACACCCAGTCTGCATGGGTCCACGGGGAAGCCTCAAGGCCCCTGCAGTCCCAGCTGGCTCCCTGATCATGTGGGAGCCGGAATTTATTCACACACAGGAAGCTACTAAACATGCAGCTCCCTGTGTGTGAGAGCAATTCATCGGTTTCCTTGCTCGGTTGACAGTGGACAGGGAAACAGACGAATGCTCTGCTTCCATCGAGCGAGAGCATTTCTCCGCTCTTCTTTCCTGAAAACGGAGTGCTTGCTTGGCTTGGCGGGAGCGGTTAAAGCTCCCGCCAAACCATAGCAAACAGGTATGTCCCAGGGGGGCACCACAGGACAAAGCCACAGCCAACCCTAGGGGTGGCGGTCCATAGGGCCAAGCATGGCTGCGGTCCCACCTTTGATGTAGTAGGGACTGCCCCAGCGAGGTGGCAGTCCCCTTGGCTAGGAAAGGCCCAGGAGGGGGGCCTCGTGGCCCCCTCTCATTTTAATAATACAATTTGGTCTCGAGAAGGTGGTGGTCCCCGGGGCTTGGGAGTCCATGAGGCCCCCCATTACACATAAACTAGTCCGGGGGTGGTCATCCCTGGACCACGATGGTCCGCGAGGCCCCCTGATTTTTGTGCATTATACTCGAGGAGGTGGCTGTCCCCAGGGATGGGGGTCCATAAGACCCGCCCATTTCTTTTCATTTTAACCCGGCAATGGTACAGGTCCCTAGGGCAGAAGGAGGGGGCTAAATTATTGATACGGGCAGGATCTGCGCTTCTTTTTAAATTTTTCGTCGAGAGTCACTGCTCCAGCGCAGCTCCTGCTGAATGTCTTTTTAAAAACTTTCCTTCCTTGGGAGGGTCCCTCTGGGATCCCCTCTAGAGGCCAGGGTTCTAGGTATTACTACCCTGACCCCTTTTCTTTAAAAAAAAAAATGGCTGCCAACACTACCCAGTTTGAAGTGTGGTAAGCGATCAGATTTGAGCATGGGGACTGTTGGATCCTCAGACGATCCGTGTCCCTATATATACAAATTTGAATTTCAATTAATAACTTCACAACTACGGAACGGATTTACACCAAATAAGAAAAAGGTACTTCTCCAAACCAACATTTACCCTTCTACCAAATGTGGCGTAAATCCGTTCAGTGGTTCGGGCTGTAGCTGTGTCTTAAGTTCCTATGGGCATTGACATGGGGAAAAAGCGTTTTGGGCCCCCCCCCCCCATTTTTCAAGTGCCCTGCTTGGCAGATCACCCCGAAACTTTCAAGAGCGCCTCTGAAGTGATCGTTATACTAGTTTTGAAAACTTTGCGAGGATTCATCAAACAGCGTTATTGGCACTCAAAAAACGCTCTTCCTACGGCGACCACCAGTAGGTAATGTGTGTATGTGTGTATATATATGAATATATATGTGTGTGTGTGTGTGTATATATATATATATCCTTCCTCATACGGCCCTTTTTTTCAACACCTGGGCGCTCTTTGCGGTGCGTCCACGGTACGACGCAGTCAGGTCGTTTTAAATTCCAAAGCAACGTCTCCGGTTGGAGACAAATCCGCTCGCACTCAGAAATAATCGAAGCAGATTCCAATTTCCAATTAGCAAGGTTGTGATTTAATTCAGCATTCCAGTATAACACCATCTCTGAACCTTGAGAGGCTGTGCAAGGGAACTATCTCTGATCCGGTTAAGCAGCACAGTAATCATGAGTAAATTTACTATTTGTATATATATTTATATATAAATCTAACTACTAGTATATGTACTTACTACCATTCCTATGAGTTTAGAGTTTATCCGTTTGGATCTCTTCCTTGAGTGACTTTACAACTTGTACATTTGCAATTTTTTCTGTTTATATCTCTTATGTAACTCATGTAATCCAAAATCCTTATGTAAAGCAACTGGTTCTTTTGTAAAGCGCTCTGACACGTTCGGGTAATGTTCGCGCTATATAAAATCGCATTAAATAAATAAAATAAAATAAAATAAATTGTTTCTACAGGTGCTCGCTGGTATGAGCTTCATCCATGCACAGCACGAAGAGCAGGGGAGAAAGCTTCCTCCACACATAGCATGGTCAAAAGTATAACAATTCGGTAGTGATTTCGTTTCTGTCTGCTTTTTAAAATGTTATTCTAAAGTATTTGAGAAATTGTAACTTTTTATCTACTTGTGTTTTGAATGCGTGGCTAGCTGGGGATTTCTTGTCTACTCCATAAATAAAACTAAGATTAAAATGCATGGCACAACTAAACGATTTGTTATTATAAACATCACTAGTAAACCGGCGATATCAGTGAATGTTTTTTTTTTATTATTACAAAAACGATGATTGCAAGAATATGGCGACTAAGTTGGCAGGGTATGCTCAGACGTGAGTCCCTTGCTCACTACGCCACTGGATTCAAGCAAGCCTGGCTGAAGACGGCTGAAATGCCAGAAACCGGTCCTAGGAAGCTTGTTTCCGGTCCAGGGAAGACATGACTTGGCAGTTCGGGCTGGACTGTTTCCATGAGGCACAGGGTCAGACTGATTTGCATATGGCCATGTCTGAACTGGGGTGGCAGAGTGGGCTAAAGAACGGTGATGGATTAAACCCAGATCAGTTGACTGGGGGTGAGTGCTTGCAATGTTCAACACTCCGTCCATCATTTCCTTTGGTTTTTGCTTTGTTCGCCATAAGTTGGCAGGGTATGCTCAGATGTGAGTCCCTTGCTCACTTTGCCACTGGATTCAAGCAAGCCTGGCTGAAGACGGCTGAAATGCCAGAAACCGGTCCTCGGAAGCTTGTTTCCGGTCCAGGGAAGACATGACTTGGCAGTTCGAGCTGGACTGTTCCCATGAGGCACAGGGTTAGACTGATTTGCTTATGGCCATGTCTGAACTGGGGTGGCAGAGTAGGCTAAAGAACGGTGATGGATTAAACCCAGATCAGTTGACTGGGGCTGAGTGCTTGCAATGTTCAACACTCCGTCCATCATTTCCTTTGGTTTTTGCTTTGATCGCCATAAGTTGGCAGGGTATGCTCAGATGTGAGTCCCTTGCTCACTTTGCCACTGGATTCAAGCAAGCCTGGCTGAAGACGGCTGAAATGCCAGAAACCGGTCCTAGGAAGCTTGTTTCCGGTCCAGGGAAGACATGACTTGGCAGTTCGGTCTGGACTGTTTCCATGAGGCCCAGGGTCAGACTGATTTGCATATGGCCACGTCTGAACTGGGGTGGCAGAGTGGGCTAAAGAACGGTGATGGATTAAACCCAGATCAGTTGACTGGGGGTGAGTGCTTGCAATGTTCAACACTCCGTCCATCATTTCCTTGGTTTTTGCTATGTTCGCCATAAGTCGGCAGGGTATGCTCAGATGTGAGTCCCTTGCTCACTTTGCCACTGGATTCAAGCAAGCCTGGCTGAAGATGGCTGAAATGCCAGAAACCGGTCCTAGGAAGCTTGTTTCCGGTCCAGGGAAGACATAACTTGGCAGTTCGGGCTGGACTGTTCCCATGAGGCACAGGGTCAGACTGATTTGCATATGGCCATGTCTGAACTAGGGTGGCAGAGTGGGCTAAAGAACGGTGATGGATTAAACCCAGATCAGTTGAATGGGGCTGAGTGCTTGCAATGTTCAACACTCCGCCCATCATTTCCTTTGGTTTTTGCTTTGATCGCCATAAGTTGGCAGGGTATGCTCAGACGTGAGTCCCTTGCTCACTTTGCCACTGGATTCAAGCAAGCCTGGCTGAAGACGGCTGAAATGCCAGAAACCGGTCCTCGGAAGCTTGTTTCCGGTCCAGGGAAGACATGACTTGGCAGTTCGGGCTGGACTGTTCCCATGAGGCACAGGGTTAGACTGATTTGCTTATGGCCATGTCTGAACTGGGGTGGCAGAGTAGGCTAAAGAACGGTGATGGATTAAACCCAGATCAGTTGACTGGGGGTGAGTGCTTGCAATGTTCAACACTCCATCCATCATTTCCTTTGGTTTTGACTATGTTTAGGTGACAACATTTTTTTTAATTTTTTTTCTTATTTGGATGGCACATATTGCAATAAAAAAAAAAACATGACACAAGCTTGCCAAGGTAAAGTCATTGGCTATGTCAATGCCCAGAGAGATATGCAAATGGTTGAAGTGAATTTACCCAATATCCCTTGCTGCATGCTGTGGTGGGCGCAACAAAAAGGTCAATGGCACACTTATGAACAGAGGTGGCTGAAAGCCCCTATAAGCAGAGCCACTGGAATTTTGTGATTGTGCAGCCGTGGCGATTTTCTCATAATTGTAGATTTACCGCATTTGTCACGTAATCCATCATCTCCCGCATAATCTGCATATGTTAACATAAAAACATTTTTGTTTCTAGATCAAACGGTTCAAAAGTAAGTAAAAATGCAGTGACGCGTGTTGCCACACAGAAAGGTCCTTTGCAAAGGTTGACTGGTTACCTTACTATAACTTATTGCTATATGTGTATGTTAAACTGGTACTAATGAGGTGCAACCAATGCCCAGACAGTGTTAACAAGTGTAAAAATGAGAAAATAATGAAGTAATACTATCAAAAAATGTGCAGCATACTTTGCCTGTTCTTGCTGCATAATTTCCTCAACTCTGCTGCATAATTTGACCTCCCCAGCCCTGCCGCATAATTCCAGTTGCCCTGTCTATAAGTAAGTATCTATGTAATGTTATTACATTGAAAACGACTTTGCTAACGCAGCATGTAAAAGAGAAATATTTTTCTTGAAATTCCTATTGGTATGCGTTCTTGCAACAGCAACTAGTTAAATACATTCGGGGACAGGCATGAGGAAACAATAACATTTAGAATGTAAAGCTACAGCTAATGCCTTCAAGTCTCTCCCTACACCACGATTACCCTTCATCCGGGACGCCTACACATCTTCGTGACCTACTCAGCATAGTTGTTTGTGGTCGTGATATGCCAAATCCTTCACAGTTTTTCTACATCGATTAATTAATCCACGGGAAATCCTGTTAGTTTCTCTACCATCCTGCAGGTGGTAGTATCGGATAACTTTTCATCAGTGCCAGACGAACGCACGAAAAGGTTTTGAAATTATAGCTCTAGAAGTAATGTTTATATTTTAAGATTTGATGTGCAGACGGAGGTATTTGAGGGACGTATGTGGGCCATATATATCCACGCAGGCCATATATATATATATCCCTTCTTATACAAGATTTAGAAATGTCGAAGCGTGACAGCTGGTGGAGGATTTTATCGAGGCGGGAGACTAGTAATTTCTATGCAGATGTGGCATACCTGCTCTTGCGGTGGCCGGAGAACCCTAGCTCCTTTGATTACAGAACGTGCCTGTGTAATAATTTGACGCCGTTTCTTTAAGCCGCAGTTGAAGTTGCTGTAAACAAATATGAAGGTACAACCCGTGACAACATTAGTTCCAAAATCACCGTGAAAGAGGGAGAATAAGCGAGTGAGTGAGGATGAGTATGAACAGGTGAAAGCGAAGGCACGTGAGTGAGTAAAGCAGAGTGAGTGAGTTAGCACCTGCTGCACCATGAAAGCAGAAGACCTGAAACCCAGGCGTTCAGATCAGAGCCCCTGTTCACCAGTAGTTGTGAGTGAAGATTAGTGATTGTGAAAGTGTGAGTGCGTGCAAGTGCATTTGTGAGTGAGAAACAGTGAACACATGGGTACATTTGTTTGTGGGGATCCAGGGCAGATTTGTAAATCAACGAGGTGAACCCGTGGCCAGTATGAAGCCCACCACTTTCAGGGATCTCCAGCTGCTACTGATTGGGGGGGGGCACGAGGGGGCCAGCTGTAGCTCTCCATGGTGCTGCCACTCTAGTTCTAAACAGGCCACTTCATTCTATGCAAATTTAAAGCTGTTGCTTTCAAAATAAATTGGTCTCTCATCTGGAATTGAGTCCCTCTGGGAACTGGAGTTTCGGTCTTGAACTTGGAGCAAAGAGTTCTGCTTTTGATGTCTTTTGGGCAGGTGAAAAGCGGTACAAAATATAGCATGGTTCATCTCGTTCATTTAGAGAGGTGTATGACTGCCTACAAACAAACACCACAAATATTGGCAAAGCTATTAGGTCTGCCCCAAACTGAAAGAGCCTGGATGGTTTCATTCTTGCAGTCACTATTCTCGGAGAGTTGTGGCACAGTGGCCAGAGCGGCTGACTCCCGGAGTACGAGAGCAGACAGCAGCTCAGCATCATGTGACTCTGGGCAAAAGCGCACTTAATCTCCCCGACGGCCACCAGCGCCTGGATACCCCTAGGTTGGACTTTACAAATCTGGAATTATTATTATTATTTCACCTGTCTACGCATTCAATAACATCCTCCATGCATTGTCACTCTTCCTTGCACTCATGTGTCTGTACATGTACCCATGAACTCAAGCTTGCTTTAACCTACTTGCCCCTCCATAAGATTACACACACACACACACAAACTTGCCAGTCAAGGAAACAGCGCTTTCAATTAGCAGTCAGAGCTCCTGGCTTTGCTTCTAGTTTGTGAAGGGTGAACTTCTGTGAGGTGCGTGAGAGTGATTCTAGTAGTGTGTGCCTGCTTCTTTGTGGGAAGGTGACAGCGCTGTGTTGTAGATAGGTTCAGGTAGACAGCAGGACACTTCTTAGTAGTTACAAGTTAGGTTTATTCAGTTACAGCAGAGCAACACACCTCGCCAGCTGACCAGACCCCAACTGACAAGTGTGGAACCTCCACGTACAACATAGAATGCACACAGGCATTCTGGGAGGCTTAGTAGGTGGAAACATAGAGACAGGTGTAGTGGCCATGTTGGGAGGAGAACTAGTTTACTACACGCTGTTCATAGAAAAGGCGGGGCTGGCATTGGACACGCCGATAATATGGCGGATCTGCCGGCCCCCGACGACCGGGGAGGCGGGCCTGTCGCTCACAGCAGTGACGCGACAGGCGCGCCTCCACCCTCATTGGACAAAGGCTGGGGGTCGTGACCCGGAAGTGAAAGGAATCACTTCCGGGTCACGCAAGTCGCCAGACCCCCAGGCCGGCCAGTCTGGGGCTAGTGGTAGCCATAAATGGCTGGAGAGCAGAGGAATCTTCCTCTTTGCCTACCGCGCTCCCCAGCCTGTAGTGCAACATCGCTAGGAGGGTGCGATATATTTTTGTTTAATTTCTATTTCAGGTGTGTCATTTTGTGGAGATTCTGCGGAGTTCGGCTCGGTGAAGCGGCGTCGGTGAAATTCACAGGAGGATCTCGTTGCTGGTCTGGGAGGACACGCTGCACGGCTGGCTGAAGGAGCTCCTGACGTCAGGGTCTCGGGAGAGAGGAAGATCGGAAGGACACGCTGCACGGCTGGTTGAAGGAACTCCTGGCGTCAGGGTCCCGTGAGAGAGGAAGAGCGGAAGCGAGTCGGCGGTTTGGTGGGCGGCGCCCCAGGCCAGGTATTCGTGTGTGGTAGTGGTAAACGCTCACCTGTACGTTATATAGAGCGCGCGGTGCAAAGCTTTGAAGGGAGGGCCCCGGCAGCTCACATCGCGTACTCGCCGGTGTAGCGGTGAAGGGGGCAGAAGTGTAGCGCGTAGCCCCCGGTGTAGTGAGGGGGGTCATTGTATTGGTAGGCTGCTTAGAACTTGTGGCCAGAGCGTTTTGGTAATAAGAAGGTCCTGAGTTTGTTTCGAGTAGGGCTGAAGTAAGTCACTGTGGCCTAATAAGGAGGGGCTGAGCCTCCTGCTCTCAAGATTAAGTGTTCAGTTCCCAAAGTTTACGTCCTGGTTTAAACAAGAAAGGCATTCTGTAAAAAAGCCTCCTGCTCTCAAGATTAAGTGTTCAGTCCCAAAGTTTAAGTCCTGGTTTTAAACACGAAAGGCATTCTGTGAAAAATTCCTTGTAGCAGCGTGCACGAAGGTAATGTAAGTGCCCTCACCTTATTCACAGAGTAGACTCTCCTCTCTAAGATAAGTGTTCAAATCTTTGTGTTTCCTTTGTGTGCAGAAAAAGGTGCTCGCACGTGGGTTTTGTAAGCGCTCGCACCTTAGTCACAAAGTAGACTTTGCTCCCTAGGTTAAGTAGTCAATTCTTGGATTGCATTGCATTGTATTTGTTTCTTGATTTTGGTTTGACTAGCGGAGGGGGGGAGGGATTTGTTGCATTAAGTACCATTGCAAGTTAAGTAAGTAAACGGGCTAGCATTGTTTACGCGGTGTTAGTAAAAGTATCAAAGCATTTGGCAGAAACATAAGCAGCTATGGCAAGTAAAATGAAACGGGCGATAAACGTTCTCGCATGGAGTACATGATGGAGACAATGATGCGCAAAATGGTTACCATGGACAGGAGATGGAAGAAGGTTGACAGATTAGGGCGGAACCTGGCAGATCTCAGGGAGAGGGTGGAAGGTCAGGAAGGGACGCTGGAAAGGCCCAGGTGCACCATAGTACCCCCCAGGCCCAGAGGGGAATTAGATTCCCTCCCTAAGCGGGTTAGGCCCAAAAAAGGGGTGACTAAGACAAAAGCCACGGCGCCGGTATCTCAGCCCAAGGATGGGGAGGTGCCTGGCCCATCAGGAGTCGGACCACTGGGGGGGGGTTCAGACCACTAGGGGGGGTTCCTTCAGGTGCCCCGGTCCCGGCGATTCCAGGGGAGGTGGTACCTCTGGGGGAACCATTGAGCGCCCCGATAATGGTCGTACCTGCGGGAGCGGTGCCAGTAGGCAGCAAGCCACAGGTCACAGGGGTTCCAGACGGTGGGGTCCCAAAAGATAACCCGGCAGGCGCAAACCCGGTCCCATCAGATTTAGTGACACATTGAGCGACAGTTTTACCTTGATTAGGGAGAACAGGGATGTTGTCTCCAGTAGTAGGGGTGAAAGAAATGCAGGGGGACCCAGAGGCGGAAGCCAGGAAGTTGATTACCCAGTTTGTGGCAACACCTGGGGGGCCACTGGGGACAGGGCAGAATACTCCTTTTCTTCCCAACCCAAACAATGGGGTTACACCACTGGGCATCAACAAGGAAGTTCCGGTGGTCGGCCAGGCGAAGGAGAAGCTGACAGAACCTGCTGGAGTGACCGCAGCAGGTAAGCAGGGGACGCTGCCAATGCTGGCCATGGGGGAGGTTCGTACCGGGAGGGAGAACGTGGCTAGACATGTGTCGTGTGAGTTAAAAGAACTCTCATGGTCAGGCAGCTATGTTAGCATGTTTTCTTTGCTAGTTGATGAAAGAGAAAGAGAGGAAGCTAAGAAACAGAAGGACTGGATGCTCCCGAGAGAATGGGCAAGTGAGTTGCTAAGATTCAGGGTGGAGGAGAACTTGAATAACTGGATCAGGGGTTTCTCAGTATTTATGGCAGTAATGGCTGAACGTTTTCCTAACTTACAGGCAGAGATGGCATGTTACCAGAATCGCATTACTATGGCTCATGACAAATATGGGGCAGGGGGTTGGAAGCAGTATGACATAGACTTCAGAAGAGCTAAGTCATCTGACCCTGCACTCTCATGGCACCAGGTCAATACAATCTCTTGGTTGGATCAGTTTGGAGAAGCACAGTCCAACCATCAGTTTAGTACAGCGCATTCCAATAACAGGGGACAGACAGCCCAAGCATTTCATCCTTATCAGCCCTTTCGGCCGGCCCAGAACACAGGCCCTGCCAATAACTCAAGGGGTGGGGGAGGGCGGAAGGGGACTTGTTGGGATTTTAATAGGAGGGCATGCACGAGGGCACCAGGCACATGTAAGTTCAAACATGCCTGCTCTATCTGCGCTAACCCAGCACACCCAAGTGTCTCAAGAAATCAAGGGATAAAGGCAAGAGGAAGCAGGAATGATTGTAGGGTGCACCAAGTTACACACTCACCCATTGACACAACGGCTATGACCCCTTGGTTAAACAAATACCCTTGCCATTCTACTGCTAGGACTCTGCAAGAGGGTTTCACATATGTGTTAAGGATCCCTGTACCTGATTATGTTGGTGCGCCGGAATGCAAAAATCAATTTTCAGTGAGGGCCAATCCAGGCGTGGCGGCAACTAAGATAGCTAAAGAATTACGCCTGGCTAGTATAATGGGCCCGTTTGACCACATCCCGGTGCACAATTTTGTTTGTTCTCCTTTGGGAGTGGTCCCCAAAAAAGAGCAGGGCAAGTTCAGGTTGATTCACAATCTATCTGCACCTAAGGGCAACTCATTAAATGACGCCACCAGTGATGAGATCTGTAGTGTGAAATACACATCATTTGACCAGGCGGTGGAAATGCTTAGGGGCCTGGGCCCTGGTGCTTTGCTGGCAAAATCTGACATAGAGTCTGCTTTTTGTTTGTTACCTGTTCACCCAGAAGACTTTCACTTGCTAGGATTTAAGTTTCAAGAAAAATTCTACATGGATATGTGTATGCCCATGGGTTGCTCAGTTTCCTGCGCCTATTTTGAAAAATTCAGTTCATTTTTGGAATGGATTTTTAGACGTGTGACCGGGCATCAGTTTGTCATGCACTATCTAGATGACTTTCTTATCCTGGGGTCGGCGGGCTCTCAGAAGTGTGCACGGGCACTGCAGGAATTCTGCACGCTCATGCGGGGTTTTGGGGTGCCCCTAGCGCCGGGAAAGACAGTTGGACCAACAACAATAGAATTCCTAGTTATTGAGTTGGATTCAGTCCAAGGGTGTTTCCGCTTGCCGGCAGACAAGATTAAAAAATTCAGGACAGCTTTGCAGCAATGCCTAGCCAAGGATAAGGTTACCTTGCATCAGTTACAGCAAACAGTGGGACAGTTGAACTTTGCCCTCAGAGTGATTCCAATGGGACGACCATTCTCCCGTTCCATCGCCCAGGCCATGACCGGGCTTAAAGAGAAGCACCACCACACCAGGCTGCCGGCTGAGGTTAGGCAGGACATGCGGATTTGGATGGCATTCCTACAGATCTTCAACGGCAGGGTAGTCTGGCCCGGTCCACCCACTACCTCTGCAGAGTTAGGTTTAAGGACTGATGCTGCGGGTAGTGTGGGATTTGGCGCCATACTTGGCAAGGAGTGGGTGGCGCAGCAGTGGCCAGATGCATGGGTGCAGAATGGGTCAACTGCTAACATTGGCTTCTTAGAATTGTTCCCTATCTGGGTGGCATTAACAGTGTGGCCGGACAGACTGCGTAATCAATCTGTGGTATTTTGGTCTGACGACATGACGGTGGTTGAATGCATCAATCAGCAAGCAGCAAGATGTAAGATGATCCTCCGCCTGTTGAAAGAGATAGTGCTGTTGTGTATGAAAGAGAACATACTGTTTAGGGCTAAACATGTGCCAGGTGTGTTAAATAATGCTGCTGATGCACTCTCTCACTTCAAGATGCAGGTCTTCAAAGCACACCTCCCTTCTGCAGAAGGGAATCCAATGCCATTCCCAGAAGTACTTTGGCTGAATGGTGCCCCCAACTACCGAACCTCGTGGCAGTTTGCCTATCTCCCAGGACCAGGAAAGCTTATGAAGGGGCGTTCTGGGCATATTGTAAATTTTTAATTCTTGGGAAAAGATTGGGCGGAAAAGTGGCATGACACAGGGGCACTTCTGCGTTATTTAGGGGGGTTACATGATGAGGGGCGCTCAGTGGCAGCAGCCAGGCGCCACATGGCAGCAATATCCTTTTTCGCCCAAACCAGGGACAAGGGAGATCCCACCACTAGTTTCACAGTCAGGAAGGCTTTAAGGGGTTGGCAGCGCATCCAAGGAACAGCACTGGATGCGAGGTGTCCGATAGGGGTGGAGCTGCTAGCAACCTTACTGGGGACGCTTGACATGGTCTGCAACACCAAAGGGGAAGTTTTACTGTTCAGGGCGGCTTTTTCACTAGCCTTTTATGGCGCGTTTTGCATTGGTCAATTGGTGGCCCAGAATAAACAGGATATACAAGGGTTTTGCAGTTAGACCATGCAAGGGTACATGGCGACGCCTTATTGATATCCATTAAGAAATCCAAAACCGACCCATCGGGCGCATGGTAATCCGTGCTGCCCCATCGCACAATTGGAAGCATTTTTGCAGCATAGACCTTCTACAAGGGGTGGGACACTATTAATCCATGCGGATGGGACACCTCTTACCCGGTTTCAATTTAAAAGGGTAATGGATATGGCAGTACAGCAGGCAGGTTTAGAAGTTGCTTTGGAACCCATTCTTTTAGAATAGGGGCTGCCACGGAGGCAACAGCAAGGGGCTGGCACAGCAGCAATGTCAAAAGAATTGGGAGCTGGTCCTCCAATTGTTCCAAACGCTATGTGCAGCTGCACATGCTGTAAGTAGTGCGTTAACACTGTACTGATGCATGTCTTTTTCTGCTTATCTCTACAGTTTCTCGAACCTGTCGCGCAGGGAGGATACTGGCGTCGGCTCATCAACAACTAGTAAAGCAAGGACATGCACCTCTTCCAGAAACAGGACCACAGGTGGTTTGGATTATAGGCCATTCATATGTGAGTCGTTTGAAAGCATTTTTCTTTTCAGGAAATTACGAATACAGGGCGGAACAAGCTGGTTTCCAGATCTCGTTGCATGGGAGAGGGGGTCTCTGTTTGAGTCAGTTCAGGGGTTTTGTAAGGGACGTATTGTGCAAGAGGGGTCCCCGCCCGGATATCATTATCTTACACCTAGGAGGGAATGATCTGGTGAATCTGGATAGAAGAGGGCTAGTGAAATCCATAATAACAGAGGTGGGTTGGTTAGCAAAAACATGCCAGGGATGCACCATAGCATGGTCGCAAATGGTACCTAGATGTCAATGGGGGGGGAGGGACTCTATGAGGGCACTGAACCACTCAGTAAGAAGGATCAATAACAAGATAGAGAGGTTGTTTATGTCTCCTCAGTTACAGACGATCGCCCACGAGTGTATCAGGGGGACCCGTGCTTCTTAAAAGACGGTGTCCACTTCTCAACGGTAGGTAATGCAATCCTCTCAGAGAATCTGCTGGCATGGTTAGTGGGCTTGAAAAGCAGGGCATGACCTCCTAGTTAGCATGGTGGGGGCGGGGCAGATAGTCGGGCAACTATGCTGGCCTGTGGCGTTAAGGTCATGATTGGTGAGCAGTAAATTTAAGGTCCTTATGGGGCGGCGCCATTCTTGAATGGGGTCGCCCAAGGGGGAGGGACAAGTCGTCCCTCCTAGAACTCATGGGGCAGTTACAGCCTTTTTGGCTGTATGGGTGCGGGGGAGGGGGGAGTTACGCTTTTCCTAGGCTGGTTGGCCACCCCGCACGTGCACAATGGCACCAGTAAAGGGCGCAGAACTGCAAGGGCCCCTGATGGAGATAGTATCAAAGTGTACGGGGGTAACTGGGGGGGGGAAGTACCCTCACGGTGAACGGGCCCTGTGCACATGCGCACTCCGGCGGGAGGGCGGGGCTTAATTGATAACGATCTGACACTAGTTATTGACCTTGCCGTAGGCTCAAACATGGATATGCAGAAAATAATTGCCATTCTGATTATGGATGATGTTATGCTTAGATTCAGATAGGAATAATGTGTATTAGAGTTATGTTAAGGATAGCTATCTGACATCTGTACATATCAAATGTAATCAATGTCAATTATATGATTGTCTGCGTACTTTTGTAAATATTGTTATTATTAATTGTTTGATTATTTGTTAATAAATACGGCCGGGGGTTATCTATGACCCCCTTTTTCCAACTAAACTCTTGTTCTTGATATTGTGTGGGTCTTGACATGGGAGGACGGGGTATAGGTAGTATCAGGCCATATGGGGTGACGCTGCTACTCTCAGTGGAAGGAGGGCGCTGTTGGTGGTGTGTGAGGGCTCATTTGTCAGGAGATTGAAAGTGCTATCAGTGATGCGAGATCACTGGTGTGTGGGGGTGAAAGACTGCGGTCAGACCTTCGTCTTTGTGAGAAGAGTGAAGCTACTTTCGGAGTGGGTCCCTGCTACTCTGATGGGTGTAGGAGTGCTCTAGGCAGCCGCGGTCGGTAGTAGGAGTAACTGCAGGGCGGTGACGTGGGGAGGGGGAGGGGCAGGGTGGGGGGAAGTAAACTATGGATTACGGAGGTTTACAGGTAAGTTAACATATAAATTAATAAAAACGAATTTCGTTGCGTGCACTGCATCCCCAAATGCGATGCAGTGCACGCAACGAAATTCGTTTTATTAATTTATATGTTAACTTACCTGTAAACCTCCGTAATCCATAGTTTACTACCCCCCACCCTGCCCCTCCCCCTCCCCACGTCACCGCCCTGCAGTTACTCCTTCTACCGACCGCGGCTGGCTCTAGGTAGTTTGAAATCTGGGGAGTCGGGAATTCCAGTGCTGGGTAAGGTCCAGACCATTAGAAGGACCCTGAGGGTTCCCTTCGAAAAGAGAAATTATTAGGGGAATTGTTAACTATGTGTCCGATTTCCCTGGTAATTCCTTATTTTGCCCCCGATTTTGATTTTTGCCCCAGATTTTCACACTGAGATGCTGTCTGTTTTCAGCAACTGAAATCTTTGGTTGAAAATAAACAGATCCGCTGCGGTTCTCATAATTCCAGTGGGAAATTAGCCCCAGTGCAAGTTCTGCAGCTGCTGGCATATTTGGTGATGTAGAGAGCCACCCAGCCTCTACTATGCATAGTTTCCACAGATTTCACTTCCAGGGCTGGGCGTGGCCAGAGGAGATAAATAAACGGGCGTGAGGTCGCTTGTGGCGTTCGCGACACATAAGTAGTGTGTACATGTGTGTCTTCCACAGCGCAACGACACGAAGGCCGGGGCTCCTCACATGCGCTGCCCCTGCTGCAGGTATGAAAGAAAGCCTGTTGCTGCTTTTTCAGCATCAACTACACTGCACCAGTTGGAGCTTGCGTGCCACAGCAGGAGGGCGCCGGAGAGATAGTTGCAGGATGGTTTGTACTGGTGCAATAACAATGTACCTCCATTGCAGTTTATACGCTCTGTTGGGGGCTGGGGATTAACCAGGGCAATCGGGGGTGACTGCGTTCCAATTAAATTAATTGGATTGATTACCTCTGGTGTCCATTTCTCTATTAGTCCCATACTGGCCACCATACACCCGATAGTACTGGACCCTCAGGATAGCAGGTGAGTAGTCCAAGGCCTATCGAGTGAGGTAGTGTGGGTTCGAAACTAGGAACACTGCTAAGCAAACTATAAAACTTAACGGAATGTCCTGCTCAATACTTATACGGTCCCAAAGGTGAGACCTACTGGCTGTGCCAATGTCTGGGTGAGTTCAGGGTATTAAAGGACTTTCATGATGGGCACGTTTGTGAATTAAACAAACGAATAACTTTGCAAACAGATAAGCGAGGAAATGTCATGGAGAATACGGAACTAACATGCTAAAACTAAAAATGTACACATTAAATACCCCACTCTATAACTAATGCATGTACAGAACATCAGGAAGTGCCAGTTTCCAGACCTAGAGAGAAGAAATATTCAGAGCAGCACACAGAAGGGTCTCTGGACACCCCCAAAGCACACAAACACCTCCTTCATGTGTGGGAGTGCTTAGGCAGGCATTTTGTGTGGCGCTAAAACATGACAGAATACTTTGGTGTCCTCATTATTCATTAAGTCATCACGAACATCATTGATGCCAGCAGTTTAAGGAAGTGCAAGGTTATAGAGCCTGGGTAAAAGGTCCTAATGAAAGAGGTCGGGAGATGCCACAACCATCTGATGGACCAACCCAAGATAAAGGCCACACTGAAAAGAAGAAGATGCCCTTGGAAGGAAATAAAGGTCAAAATCATAGCAATTATCAATATACCCATGTGATGTTGAGGATGTTCCAAACCATGAAATGCCTGGTACCCAAGCTAGTCATTAATCACAAGTTTGAAAGCTTAGCAACTTGTCTCGGTTCTCCACCGCAGCTCTACTTCTAGCTGTGGAAGAAAAATGATAGCCGTTCTCTACATGTCCAAAGTGGAAGGCATCAGACGAGGTCAAGAGGTCAGAGAAAGCCAATGTAAGAGACATGAGAAGAGTGATGCCCATGTGGTCCATGTATCTACACCTGCACTGTGAAAGTGATTACCTATTAGAAAACGGTGATGTTACCATTGCGATGTCCAGCAAACATGATCATCAAGATTTAAAAAACTCTGAAAGTCATTCAAACTCTCACAACTCTTCCTGATTGCTGACGTGCTGAGTTTGGACTTCAACAACCATAATGTATTGCAATCTTGATTATTAAGGGTTGATTTCTCAACTACTTACCAAGCAACCAAGTACATTGATGATGATGGGTCACCGTGGTATTGCCAATGTTGCTTTTGCACAGGATCATGGCATTGTGGTTTGACTCAGAATGCCTAGCACCACAGTTCAGTATACACAGATCTGCATCACACATCATTTGCAGATTGCTGGCCAACCACACTTCATGGTTGTGGTTCCCGCCTATGTGAGGCCACCTAGAGGTGCAGTCAATTGACCCTAGGATGATAGGAATGGCCTTACTTTGCCAATCATTGCTCTCATCCTACTTTGCTGCACCCTTGAGATTTGTGACTTGGTGGCCCGGTTCCCATCTTCATGCTGCATGGCTTCTTGTAGCAGAACTTGGATCTGGCTTAGCATGGTGTAGTGGCCTAACAATGCAGCATCCCGGATTGGTGTGTAGCAGAGTGGGAGCTGCTGTAACTAAACTATGAGTGCTTTACCCATGAGAGGCTGTTTATGGAGGTCCTGCCTGTGCACAGGTGTGTGTGATTTTACTTTTTTCAGCTCAAACAGTGCATATACTGTGTTTTTGTGCATTTTTGTGTTCTTAGGTTTTTTTCTGTAGGGAAATTAGCAAAAGAGGAACTTTTTCTTCATTCCCCTGCCTTTCACTGGAAGATGTGGGTGATATTTTTCACTAGTTTTCAATGACCCTCGTATTGGGATTGATTTACCACATGAATACTTATAAATAACGCAGGTGGCTAATGAACATGCAGTATTTGGTGAACACAATACATTTTGCATGTGGATTTTAACTCCTGACCAGAAAGATTGGTAAATGTATGCAATATTTATCCTGGCATGCTGTAATTACCACTGCCTCACTCATAACCAAGGCCTAAATTGAAGACTTTGCTGCATGCAATTGGTTCAACTCTGTAAGATAATGCATGAAATACGGTAAACATAACAATCTCTTCACTCAGTAGCCTGCCAGTCCATGGTGGAGGGGGTCAGCAATGTTTCTGTCAATGAACTTCAGCTAATTTTCACAAATATTACAAATACTACCCACAGTTTCTTAAGTTTTTGCAAGTCTGCATATTAACTTGGAGCTTTTGTGGCATTTTGGGAAAAAAAGTCAAAACTGTCATTTCAGTTTCAAAGTCGCAAATAAAACAATTTTAGATTAATTTGGAGCAAAAGGAACATTCATTATCAGCGCCAACCAGCAATTGCATAGACATATTTTGTGAGGAAATGCTATGCTAAGAAGTACACACAGAAAAATCAGTAAACGAAGCAACAAATGATTTTCTTTTTATTGGCATTTTGTGTAATTACAACAACATAAAGTGCAGTACATTACAAATTGATGGGCCAGCCGGCCCAATCTGACCACAGGGATACAGCGTCACGTCATATAAGGACAAGCATTCTCAAGTCTTTAGGAAAAAAGTCGTTAAACAATTAGCACGATCATTCAACCAATATAGTTATGCAGTCAAATTACTCAAGTGCCGCCTTCAAGCCCCTAGGCAATACCCTTACATCAAGCAGGGGCCCTAGCCCCATGGCTAGTCTTTACAGATCTTCCGCAGCAGCAGAGCTCAGCCAACTAGCAAATGGTTCCCAAAAGTCCACTGGGCGAGACCTTGTGGGCACTAGTTCCCAATAGCACGCAAGCTGTGTCCTACAATAAGCCACATCTCTGACTCACTCCTTTATGGTAGGGGGGGAACCGCACACCAATGTAGGGCCACTTCTCTTTTGGCCATTTGTAATAACATTGTCGGCAGTTTCCTGGACTTTGGCGGGACGTTTAAAACTACCCCAACAGTGCCACTAATGGGATGCAGGCCAGGTTATGCCCGGTTATATTTTTAATGTGGTGTTACAGCCAGTAGTTTCCTATGTGTCTACACTGCCAGGCTAAATGCAAAAAGGTTGCTCGAGGGGACCCGCACCGCCAGCAATTATCATCTGGGCATAGTCCCATCCTGTGTAAGTGTGCGGGGGTGCGGTAGAGGCGGTGAATATACTTGAAGTGGATGAGCCTAAGGCGATAGTTGGGGGACAACCGCTCTGTCTGCAGCTGAATTCCCATTGTTCGTCAGTAATGCTCTCCCCAAGTTAATCCTCCCTCGCACTACGGGATGTTGGGGCGATGATGGGAAAGTCCTTCTGTGTTATGGTGTATATGTGGGAGATCAGTTTGCGGCCCAATTCCACTGTCAGCATGTTTTCAAGAGCCGGTAGTGCTGGGGTCGGCTTCGGAAATGCTGTGAATTTACTCCTACATGATGCACGTATTTGATAATAAAGCAGTGTGTCAAGCACTGAATGCGGAGCAGGGCCACACATTTGCTGTAGTGTCAGGAAGCTGTCTTCTGGGTAGAGGTCTTGGCCTACCTGAATGCTATGGAGATGCGCTCATGTCTGGGCTTTGGCATCCATTAATGGGGGGATCATTGGATTGTTGTATAGCGGCACGGAAGGCGCGTAAAGTATGTCTGTGTGCGCTCGTTTACTGAGACCATCCCACGCCCATCGCATGGTTTCGACTGTGTCTACTTCCCCATGCGGACGCTTATAAGTGTGGTAAATTGCTGTGTTTATGGGAAGGGGGGCTGTCCTGTCAAAATTTATAGCTACGTGTGGCTGAAAGGGCATGGGGTGCACCCAAAAGTGTAAAAACTGTGCCTGAGCACTATATGCATAGAGGGCAAAATCCGGGGCAGCCAACCCGCCTTGTGCCTGAGGCCGTGTGAGCACCTCCCAAGATATTCTCGGTTGCCTCCCTGCCCACACCAGTTCGATCATGAGGGAGCGAATGCGCTTTGTAGTAACCACACTCACAGTGGTATATGGTGAAAGCATATTTATTCAGAAGTACATCTATACAGCTTCACAGTAACGTCCAGCTTCTTCAAAATCTAAAATCTTAGAACTCTCTACGATGTCACCCCATTACATCATAGAGTTCCACAATGGAAGAAAGATATTTCCACACATCTCCCCCCCCCCTACAAACGTTTCCTTACAATTGATAAGTGAACATCAATAATGCAAATATGAATACAATTAAATCATGTCAATTAATACAGGGGGAAAAAAATTGTAACATAAAAATAGTGAAAGTAGAATCACTTTTCCATAGGATATGGAATATGTACCTTACACACATTGCCTATATTCCATTCTCTTCCATCATCTAATTTCACCACAGATCCCATCACGTTAACCACCCTCTGAGGCTAAGAATAGTTGCTCTCTCCTTTTCTGACAAATCCCATCCTTCTTACAACAACCCAATCACCACATCTCATCTCAACATCTTTCACACTTTTCCTTCTATCGTAACTCGCTTTGTTGCGCTCATGAGACTCCTTAACTCTTTCGGCAATGCACTCACGATCCACCTAAACTTGACTTTTCTTTTGCAACCATACAGGAGATTCTTAGGTTGCAGGTTCTCTGCCTTTCAGAGCAATGAATGGGGAAACTCCAGTGACGGAATGAGGAGTCACCCTATGGGCCCACATCATCTTGTTCAATACCTCTCTCCACATCAATCCATTCGCGAGGGATAACTGGATGTTGTCTACAATTATTCTGTTAATTCTTTCAACTAGTCCATTGGCCTGCGGCCTAAACAATGCTAGCCTAACATGTTTAATTCCCAAATCATCAAGAAATTTAGACATCACATTAGACACCAATTGCACTCCATTATCAGTGATTATTGTTCTAGGAACACCTTCTTCTAAGAATACTTCCTTAAGAAATTCAATCACTTTCACTGATGTGATATTCTCAACAGGTTTGACAGGAAACCATTTACTATGGTAATCCACCAGAACAATTTAAAATCTGTTCCTAACACTTAGCCTTTCAATTGGACCCAAAAAATCCAAGGCTAATTTCTCCCATTGTCAATCAGGGACCTTCACACATCCCAACGGTGGTTCACGAACAACTTTACACTTATCACTGTTGCTACAAGCATAAGAATCTTTTTTCAATCACCTTCACCTCCCTATCCATTTCAGGCCACCAGAAACACTGCCTCAATCTCCTTTTACTCATGCTCCTCCCCAAATGTCCTTCATGTACTAACTTGATCAGTCTTGCTCTCAACACTTTACGTGGAACAATCGGATTGCATCTTAAAACCTTATCAGTTTGAATACTTAACTGATCTTTCACTTTGATGTACTGCTTCAATTCCTCACTTAAATCCGAAACATTTTGCCAACCACTACTTATCGCACATTTCAATTCTTTGTACATTTCATCAGTACTCAATGCCTCAGTCCATTCTTCAAGCCTCAATGCCAATTTCTCCTTCAACTTGTGTAGACAAAAAGTCCACCTCAGTCATAAAGGAAATCTTCTCCTCATCATTAATAGGCATACGCGACACGCTTCTCTTTCCTCTGACAAAATCAATCGTAAAATTCATATCCATCACTGATAACAACCATCTAGAGATTTGTGGATTCACACTCTCTTCCAGACCCTTACCTCTTTTAAATGTACAATAAAGGTTTATGATCTGTCCTAAGCATGAAAGGTAGTCCCCAAAGGTAAAACTTAAAATGATTCATTGCCCAACAACAAGCTAGGGCTTCTTTCTCAATAGCAGAAAAAGACCTTTCAGCGCCTTGCAAACGGTGCGACGCATACCCAATCACTCTTTCCTCATTATCAACTTTCTGGGATAACACAGCCCCCAAACCCACATTGCTTGCATCCGTTGTTAACATTGTCTTCATATTGACGTCGAAGTGACTCAAAGTAGGTGCACGCACCAACGAGTTTTTAACATTATTAAAAGCCGATTCACACGCCTCACTCGATTCAGACTCTACTCCTTTCTTTAATAACGCTCTCATTGGTTCAACAACATCAGAAAAATTAGACACAAACTTAGAACAGTATTCAACAAGACCAAGAAATTATCTCAATAGCTCTCTATCATTAGGCCATGGAGCATCAACAATAGCCTTTACAATACTTTTCTTCGGTTTGATTTCATTGGCAGAGATCTCATGCCCCAAATAATTTACTTGATCCCTCCTTAGTTGACATTTTTCTTTTTTGATGGTTAATCTATATTCAGCAATCCTCCTCAACACTTCAACCAATAATTCATCATGGTTCTCAAAAGACTCCCCCGCCACCAAAATATCGTCTTGAAAAGACAAGACTCTTTTCATGCCTTTAAAAATATTGTGCATTATCCTCTGGAACACCGCTGATGCTGATGCCAACCCGAATGGCATTCAACAAAAGCGAAAAGCTCCCAGCGGTGTAACAAAGGAAGTTAAGGCTTGTGACTCCAGATGTAAATTCACTTGATGATAAACTGCAGACATATCTAAAACAGTTAAAAAATTGTAGTAACCACACTCACAGTGGTATATGGTGGAAGCGTATTTATTCAGAAGTACATCTATACAGCTTCACAGTAACCTCCAGCTTCTTCAAAATCTACAATCTTAGAACCCTCTACGATGTCACCCCATTACATCATAGAGTTTCACAATGGAAGAAAGACATTTCCACAGGCTTGAAAAAGTGCACTGTGAGAGGGATGGGAACGTTAACAAATAAATACAGTAATTTGGGCAGGATGATCATTTTTGCCACCGCTATGCGACCTGCCAAAGAAAGGGGAAGATTTTTCCATCTCTTTACCCTTTCCTCTATCCAGTCCACCGTCTTGCTGTAGTTTGCTGTCCAGATGTCTTGCATATTGCTGCTGATCCATATGCCCAGGTATCGTGTCGGGCCAGTGGCCCAGGCTATCGGGTATTCAGTGTCGAATGTTTGAGTCTCAGGCGTGAGCGGGATGATTACGGATTAGCCCCAGTTAACTACTACTCCGGACATGCCGCCAAACCCCACCTGTTTGCGTGTCATGGGTGCAAAATTATCCTTGGGATCGGTCATGTAAAACGTGATGTCTTCGGCGTACATGGATACCGTTAGTCCTCTTGTTGTAAACCCTATCCCCCGGTTTGTATGGTGTTGCCGTATGTGGGCTGCCAATGGTTCTGTTGCTAGTGCGAACAGCAACGGCGATAGGTGACAGCCTTGCCTAGTACCCCTGGTGATGAATATGGGTTCTGAGACTAAGCCATTTACTTTCACCCTCGCAGTAGGCCTGTTGTACAGAAGCTTGATTTGTTGAATGAAAAGCGGGCTCAACCCAAGTCTTTGCAATAGTGGGAACAGAAACCCCCACTTCAGGGAATCAAACGCCTTAGTGGCATCGAGGAGTGCTGCTATCGCCTGGACGTGCAGGGCCAGATAATGTAATAATCCAAAGATCGTCCTGAGATTGTGTGAGGTGGACCTTCCTGATACAAAGCCGGGTTGGTCCGGCCTAACTATTAGTGGAATCAGGTGTTGCAGTCTGGTGGCAAGGAGTTTAGCAAAAATCTTAACATCTAGATTAATCAGTGAAAGAGGGTGATACGAATCGCAGTGGGAGGGGTCCTTATCCAGCTCTAATATTGTGATGATAATGGCCTCACGCATTGACCCGGAAAGGGTACCCACCTCCAATGCTTCCTGATAGACCTCCAGCAAGTGTGGGGCGAGCAGTTCAGAGAACTCTTTATAGAATTTGGCTGTCAGGCCATCCGCACCAGGCGCCTTGTCTGCAGGAAGGCCACCAATCACCCTGCGGACATCCTCTACCGTGAATGGAACATTGAGGTATTCCCGGTGTGCCCCGCTGAGCCACAGGAGCTCTATGGAGTCAAAAAAAGATTCTAAGATAGACCCGGGTGGGCTGGTGTGAGAGGTATATAGCCGTGCATAAAAAATGTTCATGGTGTCGAGAATGGCAGGTGGAGTGGGTACCATGTCTCCCTCAGGGGTTGTTAGAGTAGCTACAAACGAGGAACCTCTGGGTGGGCGCATTAGATTCGCAAGTGTCTTGCCTGGCCTGTCCCCTTCCCTGTATCGGCGCGCATTGGCATGTTTGTGAAGGAAGTTGGTTGCCCCGTCTTGGAACTCTGTGAGCTTGCTGCGGATGTGCCCTAATATCGCTGATGAGGGTGCATTACAGTATTGTGTCTCCAGTGTATGCAGTTCAGTTTCTATCCTAGTTAGGCTGCCACGAATGTCTGAGTACCCCAGATTGCCCAGCTATACAATGCCTGCGGATCACCACCTTGAATGCCTCCCATAGTACTCCGGCAGTGTCCACTGATCCTGTGTTGTGTTCAAAGTATTCTTCTATCTGTGTTCTGATGCTTTCTCAGAAAGCTGTCTCTAGCAGTGCATTTGGGGCGAGACGCCATGTGAACGGTTTTTTGTATGGCTTAGGTACCAAGAGGGTTAATGTAACCAAAGCATGGTCCGAGAGTGTGCAGGCATGGTGGGCAGCCTCTGTGACCCATGAGTGTAAACTCTCGATGTGAGCCAGAAGTCGATCCTGGACCATGCAAGATGCTGTTGCGTGATGCACGTACCCTCTCGGGTATTAGGATGGAATACCCTCCATGTATCGTGCAGATTAGGGTCAGCAATAATACCCTTAAGTACAGCAGCAGCCTGCAGGTGGTGTGTGCGTGATAGTCCTGCTCTGTCCTTGATAGTGATAGAACCGTATTAAAATCCCCACTCCCAGAGTATTGCAGCGTCCCCCAAAGACTGTATGTGGTGCCATACCTGTTGAAAGAAGGTGGGGTCGTCTACATTTGGCCCATATAGGTTCGCAATTAGAACATTTTGGTGAAACAATTTCCCCAATAATAACAGGTATCTGCCTTCTTGGTTGCTTACTACCTTAACCGTTTGCCAGGGGATACCCTTTCTAATAAATGTTGCCATCCCTCGTGAGTAATTGGAGTAGCTGGATGTATGCACTTCACTCCATCTCCTGGATATCAATCTAGAACGCGTGGTCTCTCTTAGATGGGTCTCTTGTAAGAGACAAATGTCGATGGCGTGCCTAGTGAGATATGACTGCACCAACCTAGATTTGCGATGGTCATTTAGACCATGCACATTCCAAGTAATGCAAGTTAATTTAGACAGTTATGTATATAACATGCGAATCGTAATGCAGTTGTTGTATGACATTTCCGGAGTTTACCAGCTCCTTAGCGTGTACAAGGTGCCTCACTCTTGGAGTCATCTGGAATACGCTTGTCTTACCAGGGTTGTACTGCTGTCTCCCTGTATATAAGATAAGCAGTTGGAGACATAATGTGTACTGCAACAAAGAACGAGAAACATTAACCCAACCATCCCACCCCCCTCCCACACCAACCCCCCAAACAGGTTGTGTATTATCAAATAACCATCCCATTTCAAACTTACGCCCTCGGAACGTGGGGCTAGAGGGAATCATCCCAGAGGGGGCGTGGGTTTGCCAGCATACTGCCCTGTTCCGAGACAACAGGGTGGCAGTGCATGTGTAGAACTACCAATATGCCATTTCGGCAGACAGTAATCAAGGGCAGCCTAGCACCTCCTGAACTGTACAGAGTGTCACAAAGTCTAGGCCAGTAGGACTCTATGCTTAATCAGTGTCACTTAGCTGACTTTGGGAGGACGTTGCTGTGTCTCTGACTTTTTCTTGATGCTTCTTGACGTGCTGTTTGGCAAACTTCAAAGCGGCGCTGGCCTCTGTGAAAATCATGGGTTTGCCCCCAGTCTGCACCGGGAGTTTCCTAGGGAAGAGCATTGCGTACTTAGTGTCAGTTTTTTGGAGCAATTTTTTTGCAGGAATGAACTCCCGCCGGGCAGCCTGCACCGCCTGCGTGAAATCTGGATAGAACGCTATGGCACTGCCCTGGCACTGTAGTTCCCCCCTCTCACGTGCCATGCGAAGGACAGTGTCTCGGTCCCTATAGTTTAGTAATCGGGCCAGGATCGGGCGGGGTCGAGCACCGGGGGCAGGCCTGGGTCCCAAGGTGTGGTGGGCACGCTCTACCAAGAACATGGATGATAGGTTGGATCCAAATAGCTCTTGTAGCATACCTTCGATATATTTCTCCATGATTGGTATGTTCGTGGATTCTGCTATGCCTGTGATACGTACATTGTTCCTTCGTGATCCCGCTTCGAGGTCTTCGTTATGCTCCTTGATAACTTCTAGAACTCTGTCCATACGTAGGAGGTGATCGCGAGATTCTGCCTGCCGGTCATCTGAGTCAGAGACTTGAGTTTCCAAGACGTCCATCCTATGCTCATGTTTGTCCACCCTTTGGGAGACCTGATCCATGCGCGCTACTATGGAGTCCAACTTGGAGTCTATCTCTCTTAGGCTAACTTTTACCTCTTGCAGTATGGTTTTTATATCGTCGTCTTGGTCCATTTCTAGCTATGTTTCTGGCACAATCATTGAGGATGACTATTCGATTTCTTGGAGCCTGGCGGAGCGTTTTTCAAATTGCAGCTTAGCTTGCTTATTATCAGTCTTCCCCATCGTGACCTTCCGTCCAATCTCTGTCAAACTGGATGCGCGGAACTGCCGCCCCGTGCTGGGGTTGTGAAACTTGAGGCAATCGATCGGTAGTTAATCCTTCTCTGAACGTTGCGACGACACAGCTGCCTTTGCAACCACACGAAGTGTTATAGCTGCGTGCACGATGGGCAGTTGCCGTCCCAGCAAGGATCGTCCGCTAATATGCACCGCCCCAACCTGTAGCCAGATAGTCAATCCTCCATGGTAGTGAACCAACGCCTGCGTGTCAGCAGGTACAGCTGGCAGTGCTCTATGTCTCTGCGATTATCCGTGCCCACTTCTACTCCATTTCCAAGGGTATGGCATGCAGCGTGGTTGGTGTGTATGGTCTCAATCTATTTAGGCCACAGTATCACTTGGAGAGTTCTATTCCATGCGTAGCCATTGTCTACGCAGCAGTGGCAAATATTCGAGCGATGTTATTCCACCGCGGCGGCGCAGCGCGCCTCCTGCGCCTAAGGGCCTGCGCTGTCTTACAGCCAATGTTCGAATGCAGCGACGTAGAGCTCACGCTGCACCATTTTGGCCCACAAACAACATTTTGCACAAACCTGAGCGGGCCGGGAAGGCCAGCAGTTGTAGCGCCGTCTGCAGGCTAAGTCCATAACACCAGTCCTGGTCAGCCTCTGTACCCCCTAGTGCTGGGACAAGCTGCTGTTCCTCAATGCGGCCTGCACCTGGGCCACAAATTTGCTGTGAAGTGCTGCACGCCGGGGGAATGCCTCGCCCCTCTGTACCCTGTGTCATTCACTTGGATAGACCGCTGGGAAGCACCAGCTGTCTACGATTGACCCTGTCCACCGATGCGATGTGGGGCCCATGGCCCAGCACAGCCCAATTTCTTTTCTTTTCTGTAGATGGGGGCCCCGGTATCCACGACGAGCGGGCCTCCGGGGGCCGCACGCTTCTTCTGTTCCGGTCCCGCTTCCAGCTCCGCCCGGTATGTCTCTTCAGCCGCGATCCACCGTGGCAACTCCCGACATGCAAGCTCAAAAAGGTAGTTTCCGCTGTTCCTCAAAGTGGAAAGACGGGAGAAGAGTCAGGTGAAAGGCTAGAACCAATTGTATCCACTTTGTATTGGAAATTGGTAATCCATTTGTCGGATAATAATGCCCTCACACACCCTTGCAGGTGTCATGCTTCATCATATGGGCTAGCTCCTCGTCGGGCCGGCGGTGCAATGCCCGACGGGCTCCCTTTATAAGGGGCACTTTGTCGGAGATCTTCAATCCGACAGCCGTATGGTGAAGTGCGGGTGAGGGGGCCTAAGTGGTGTAGATGTGACTATGTGGTATAAAACAGGGTTAAAGTGCCAGCTGGGAATCAATTTTATTCTTGGGGCCTTCTTCCCTGATTAAAAACGTGAAAAGGTGGCACTCAACGGAGTATAATGTCTCATGTGTGAGTGAACTAAAAGATGGTCAACATGTTTCTCGCTATGAGTGTGTGTACTCGCGATTCTTCAGGACCTAAGAAAAAAACACTATCTACAAAACAGTAAAACTAATAATAACAGTATTCTGAACTGGGTCGTGTCACACCAGATGATGACTACTATTGAAGTACCTGTCAGTGTCTGGTATTACCTGTAAGGGAAATGATGCCAGTTAGAGTAGAACACCGTTGACACATTGGTACAGAAAAATATATAGCCAATAGGTGACTCTTCAACCATGCTAAAGGTAAAAACTGTGGTGGTTTCCTAAAGCCAAAAGAAATATTTTTAGCAACTCTACAAGTACATTCGTGATGTGTCCCAAAGGTGAACTAGAAGTGGCTATTCACCTGTGTGGACGATTTAAAAATGCAGTAGGGAATACGCGGGAACTGACTTACCCTATTCGGTAACAGTTAAGACAGCAGCAGTACTCGGTGGGTGTACATGGAGCTAGAATCTCTCATAAAGTAGAACTGCGCACGAGACCAAAGAATGATATGGGTAAAACAACAATTAAGAGCAGGCACTAAGTAAGGCAGTACAGTTGTGGTCTAATGTATTAATGTAATGGCAAGCTTATCCTTTAGATGTAGGAAATATATATACATTGAGGTGACAATGGAGATATAAAGGCAGTCAACCTGTAAAGTGTATCGATTGCATCACATAGATAAATACATAAATAAATAAATAAAGAAACAACACAATTCCAAGGTTGTAGGCATAAAGTGTTGTGACTTGATGTCCGTGGATAAGGAAAGTAAACTGCGTGAAAGGCAGTCTGCTGGAGAGCCTTCATGTTTATACGTGGTCTAAGCTGTGCGTGCAGTCATCCTATGCAGAGGATTAATGGATGGGTGGAGGCCGGTGTTGCAAAAGCCCGGGGGCATGTCCTGTAAACCCCAACCATGATAAGCGGAAGGAGCTAAGCCGCCGCAAGTTAGTAAGAACGGTCACCAAAGGAGACCGATCGGTGCGACTGGGATGAATGAGAGTATATTCAAAAAGAAGCGTCAGTTACCAGTCGAGGACCTAAGTGTGCCTGGTGTTCCCAAGTTAACTACTAGGGGGAATAAGAGGGGAAAGCAGGTCCCTGAAAAGGTGAAGCTCAAAGTTAGCGGCAATGTGATAGAGCGTAAATCTACTTACATTGCGTGCCGCTCATGTCCGCCGTATTGACCTACCCTCTCCACCGAGTCCGGAAGGTGACTCGTGCCTCAGGAAGGTGTGCTTAAAAAGAGGAAGTCGAAGTCAGGTGACTGTGGGCGGGGGTGGAGGTGGAGGTGGGACTGTGGTAGAATGGCGGCCATCATGGATTGGTGTGTGATCTCAGCCAGTAGACCAGGAAAGATTGTAAATGTGGCGGCCATCTTAAAACGGAGGGTTGAACACTAACTTCATAGTCACAGTAGCATATTAGCTGGGAAAACCAGTAGACAGATGGCTATTTTTAAAGCACTCAGTGTGAGTTTTGATGGTACCACTCGGAGGGCAATGTGGGTGGTATATATCGTGTCTGGGAATGTATGCCAATATACAGTAGTGAAGGTCTCTTGTTGGGACTGAAGTCTCAACCAACAGTGGGGGTCATGCTCCTGGTATAATGTAGAATTGCTCAGGTTCTTATCGAGCTCCACGGGATATCGTCGTTGAGTCCCCCAGTATCAGAGGATAAACGGTGTATCCATCTCTGCTCTCTTGCGAAAAGGCTCGATTTAGTAAGAAGGGGATTGGCTTCTAAAATAAGCCATTTCACCGAGTCCGGTGAGTGTCCCTTCTCGTGAAAATGAGCATAAAGTTTGGTGTTATTTTTGTGGCACCGGAAACTGCTGCGATGCTCAGAAATGCGCAGTTTGATGGGGCGTGTTGTCATCCCCACGTAGTAGAGATCGCAAGGACAGATAAGTAGGTAAATACAGTTTGGTGTGTTACAATTTGTGTGGGTTCTCAATTCCCAAACAAAAGTGCTATTCAGTGTGACTGTCTTATGTACTGAAGTGAAGGTGCAAGCACTACATGTGCCACAAGGGTGGTGTCCCTTCACAGGAGGTAGTTGCCAGAGTGTGCGTTGTAGGGACTTGATCTCGGGTTTAGGCCTTGTGCGTATGAGAATATCCTTAATGTTCTTAGATCGCTTGTATGCAAAGCGTGGTGTTTCAAGGTGTAAAGTTCCTGTATTAAGGATATCCCAGTGTTTCTTTAACACGCGGGTCAGTTGTGTAGAAACCGGTGTAAAGGTAGTGACACAGGTTAGTTAGTTAGTTAGTTAGTTAGTTAGTGACATGCACCACCGGATCGTCCCACCAGCAGCATCGATTTTGCCGCCTGGCGGGCACCGTCCACACCGGGGGGGAGCTCCGCAGGAGGCACTGCTGGGCTGCACGGGCTCGCCCACTGATTCACCCCGCTGCAGTTGTCTCGAGATTCGCAGTCGGGAGCGGAGGGCGGCAGTTGCAGGCCCTCCGCACTCCTTGGTGCAGGACGGCAGGTCCCACACACGCTCCTGGACCCCAGCACCTCAACGCAGCCCCACCGGCTGGCCACACGGGCGTCCGCCCCCGCAAAGGGTCAGCCTGCGGGTCCTGCGAGGGTAATCCAGCTCCAGAGCAGCTTCGATCAGGCACTGCCAGTCAGCTCCGCAGGCTCCTCGGCGAGGCACCGCCACAAGGCCTCCGCCAGATGGCCGGGGTCGGGCAGTCCCAGTGCAGTGTACTCCCACCTTTTGATCACTCCAGCACTCAAAAGCACATTTTGCGCAGCTATGTTGTCTGCATGCAGTTCAGATAGTTTGGATTCAGGATTGGCGTTCTGAAAGCGGATATATGTCGTATATTGTGCACGGCTGGCAGAACTACTACACTAAGCAGCCATCTTGCAGCTCGGCTGGGCCACGCCCCAAGCAACCAATGATTGATATCCATGTGAGACTTCACTTTTCCATCCATGTGTGCAGACGATGGACTATATATTTAGAGAATATTTTACTGCCTATGTGTTAAAACCGTGTGGTGTCTGTGTTATAGTGATGTCAACCAGATCAGTTGAATGTGTTTAGGTAATTGCTGTTCTAAAGAGATGTTTAGGTTTGAAATGGAGCAGCTTCAAGGAGGATGTCTGGGATTGTTCTCTTGGCTTCTTAAAGCTTTGAAGAATTCAATTCAATTCTGCATATGTTGTTTTTGGAGATAGTCTACATTATTACACTGGCGATGAGGATGGGATGGGTTTGGTTGGCCAGATCGGCCATTTAGGGGTTTTGGGCTTTTTTGGGCATAGCCCAATTATAAATCAAATCAAATCAAATCACATTTATTTAGCGCACACTTCACCGGAAGGTCTCATGGCACTGGGGGACGGCTCCCATGTTATCAGAATAAAAAGAGACAGAGCTAATGGTCAAACAGCCATGTTTTTAAATTTCGGCGGAAATAGTTATGGTCAGAAATAATACGTAGATATGGAGGCAGTTTGTTCCACAGAGTGGGAGCAATAAATGAAAAAGCCCGACCCCCATGTCTGACAGTGCGTACTCTGAGTGGAGTGAGAAGAGATTTGTTACAAGATCTTAAGGGCCTGCTTGGCTGGTACCAACTAAGTTTTTGTTTCCATTAGCCTGGACCCCTTACCGTACATGTTTTTATGTGTTAGGCATAAGATCTTAAAACATATTCTCTTCTTCACAGGTAACCAATGAAGATGTCTAAGGCTAGGCGCTGAGGGGGTTCTAGATGGAAGGTTTAGCACCAGCCTGGCCGCAGTGTTCTGTAAGACCTGAAGTCTGGAAAGGAGGTCTGCATTTATTTCTGACAGCAGAGCATTACCGTAGACCAAACGGCTAACAATCAGTCCCTGTACAAGTGGTTTCCTGGCTTCTATCGGGATCCGCTTAAACGCTTTACGCAGATTACGCATAATACCAAAACAGGTGCAAATTATATGGATAACCTGTTTTTTCATTGATAATTGATTATCAATTTGGATTCCCAAATTCCTCACTGTCTGCTTAGGGGGAGGACAAGAGCCCAGATTTGGGGGCCACCAATCATCTGACCAATGCTCATGGGCTTTACCAAAGAGTACAATCTCGGTTTTACTTCCGTTCAATTGTAGGTGGTTGGTATTCATCCATTTATCTATGTGAAGCATACAATTCTTGAAACAAGACTTTGTCTCGATACGGTCAGGACCAAGGGTGATCAGAATCTGAGTGTCATCTGCATACGACACTACATCAAAGCCGTATGGTCTGATCACCGTGGCTAGAGGGGTCATATAAAGATTGAAATATCGTAGGGCTCAGAATTGAGCCCTGAGGCACACCCATCCTAACAAACCTACTACAAGAAACTAGATCGCCAATCTGTACTGCTGTGACTCGGTCACTTAAATAACTTTTAAGGCACTCCAGGGCCTTCCCCCTGACACCAATATCCCAGAGCCGTTGTTCTAGAATGCTGTGGGATATGGTGTCAAAAGCTGCTGATAAATCCAGCAGGATGAGAATGGAGGACTGCCCTCTTTCCAATGCAAGTCAGATATTATCGGTGAATTCTACCAGTGCCGTTTCAGTGCTATGTGTGGCCCTGAAACCGGACTGTGAAGGGTCTAGTAGGCCATGACTCTCGAGATGGTCTACGAGCTGCATATTGACCAGAGACTCGAGTACCTTTCCAAAGTACGGGAGCAGCAAGATAGGGCGATAGTTGGTTAAAAGTTTAGGATCTGCAGTAGGCTTTTTCAAAATTGGTCAAACTCTGGCTGCTTTCCAAATCTTTGGAACCACTGATGTTGATAGTGACCAATTGAGTAGAATTGTAATATTGTCCAAAAGCACCGGAAGAATTTTGGACAAAAAACGAGGTGATACGGGATCAACTGGTGAGCCTGATTTAATTTTTCCCAAGGCCTTGGCCACTTCCTCAGAGCTATATTGGGAGAAATCCTCTAAGAGCCCAAGTAGCCCAATGCTTACCCATTCCTATGAGGGGATTTGCCAGCCACCATTTTAGGTTTGGGTGATGTGGTGGCTGGCAGCCGGGTAGCTAGGAATAGTTTTCTTGGCTGTTTAATTAGCTGTTTTCTTGGCTGTTTAATTAGCTGTGTTTAGCGAGTTAGGCATAGTTATGCAGGATTATAAAGGTCTTGGAGGCGGTGCGCCTGCTGAGCGAGGCAGGCCGCCTTTGATGTATTGATCCCTTCAGCTGTGGAGCATTTGCGCCCTCCTGGGCGTGCTTCTGTGGGGGTGGTGGCCGCCGTCGGGGCCTGCATTTCCCCTAGGCGGGCGAGAAGAAAAGCAGTGCATTTTAGGGGCCGCTCTTAGGCCCGAAGAGCGGTCCCTTTGTCCCCAGATGTGCCGCGTCTGTTGCTTGCTCCGCTAGGGCCTCGAATGAGGTCTTTCCTGATCAGGGTCTGGGGCTGAATGAGGCCGAGGCTCTGGCAGAGTTAGTAAAGGAAGGGTGGGAGGTGGGGGGAAGGAGGGAAGGGGGAAGGGGCGAGGTGGAGGGGCAGAATCCTTTTGGGGAGGCGGGGTGAGGGGGCAGCCCAAAAACATGAACCCAGAGACTTTCAGACACAAGGAGGAGCCTGGCCAGGGCGGTTTTGGGGTTTGGGAGGTGGAGGGGGTATAGCCGGTGGGGTTAGGCAGGGTGAGGGCCTGAGGGATTTAGAAGGGGAGCTTGGGTTTGGGGAGTGGAGAGAGGAGGAAGGTAGAGGGAGTTTGGGCAAGGCCAGGGCTTAAATGGACTTTGGGGGTAGGAGGAGGGGATCCCGGGGGATTGGGAGACAGCTGGGGGTAGCAATGCCTGGAAATGGCTAGATATTTTCACCTCATGGAATTGGGTCAAGTGGATGCTTATCTTGAACAGGAAGGGTCAGCTGGTTTTGGGGGGGCAAGGGTTTACATTTGACAAGAGGGGGCAAGGGAGGGCAGCAGAAAGCTTGGTGGGGGGTTTGGGGGACAGGTCTTGACCAGGAGCGGCCAGGGTTAGACACAGCTGGGCTGGAATGGAGTGAGGGTGAGGAGGGGGGTTTGAGTGACAAGGAAGTAGGTGATTGTACTGATATTGGGTGAAATATTGACCATTGAGTCCATTTGGCATAATTGACTCCATCTTGTGTAACAGACTCCATTTTCTGTGCTCGCACGTTGCTGCAAAGTGGGGAGGGCATGTTTTTGCTCTTCGCTTGTTTTTTGCTCCTCACCAATCAGAGTGAACTGGAACATGTTGTGTGGGATGCGAGCTTGGTACCTTTCAGGGAATGTGCGGAATGTACAGCTCTGTCTCAGAGTCAAATATGGGAGCCTGGCCAGCCTCCGTCATGACTTTGACACAGACCAGTACAGCCAGCTCGTTTTTTTCCAATACACGGAGGCGAAACTTCTAGAATCTTCATCTCACGTTGAGTAAAGGTATTAAAGCTGGAGACCTTCAGGGGGGCAGTTCGAAGCTCTTCTCAGAGTAGACGTTCTGCTGTGAAAAAGACGGAACTTGGATCCCAATCGAACTCCTTCCTGGGCTGTCGAAGGGCTTCTACAGCTTGAGTTGGCAAGGATGTTGCATGATCGATCAGTGAGGTGTTCCTTACTCTATGTACATAATTTCTAAGTTTCTTTGCTCTTTGCTACATGTATATATACTGCATTTCATTCTGGTTTTGCACTTGAGTCATTTGATATTTGGGAGTCTGCATTAACTGATGTATTTTGCCTTCCTTTCTATAATATTGAATTAATAAACATGTGTGTGTCACTTTAAATGCACCTGAATTTGTCTTCTTGCCTCGCCTTTAGAGAGTGCTGGGGCTTGTTTTATCGCCTCGACTTTTGGGAGTGCTGTTTAACGTGTTGTTTAAAGGTACAGTAGTGCATTTGCCTCCTCTTGGGAGTGCAGGGTCCAGGTGTGTCCTATTGTGTCACTACATCTTGGCGTCACTTGTCAGGATTCAAACAGACAATTAAAAGGGGCAAGAAAAATGTTTTTTAGAAAACCGAAGGCAGATTCCCAGATACCAATTGAAATACCTGGATGGGAGGTAGTCCCATATGGTATGCTTGCCCATGAGTGGGCTGATTGCGCTGGGGTCTGAGTGAGGATTGGAATGTGTTTTTAGCTGACGCTGAGCCAGCACAAGTGGTTGCGTGTTTGCAAAAACTGCCTGTCGAGAAAGGAAAAGAGTTTTGTACGTTAGGCCGAAAGGGCTGGATCCTTTTATGTGCTTATCGTAAAATACATGAAAAATGTGTTCAGCTGCAGCACGAATATGAAAAAATAGAGAAATAGTTTGTTGAAGCCAAAAATACCTCAACGATGTTAACCTGTCAGAATAAGTTATTACAAGAGAAGTTGGAAACTTACCAGACTGTGGCAGAAAAGGCTGCGGTTCGTATTGTGCAATACAAGTACAAGAAAAGGAGGGGAAGGGTTAACAAGAGAAAAGTACGTTTAGCTATTGCAAAGGTAGAAATTGACTGAGACCCTGAAACGTGGGATAGAAATATTTGCGCTTCTTCAGAGTTTTCAGACTCTGGAGGAGAATGTGATCAAGCTGGCAGCCAGGGTGAGTCGGAAGAACGCAAAGTGGTTCAGGCGCAGCCCATATATCGTCGGAAGATACAGGGTGGTCCAAATTATCCACAGGGGATTGCAATGGATTGTATGGAGGATTTTACTCAGCAGGAGATTAATGACATCTCAGACAGATTCCGACAATGACCTGGAGAATCTTTGCTTACGTGGATGGTGCGGTTGTTTGATATGGGCGCCTCTGGGGTGATGTCAGATCATGGAGATGCAGTGAAATGTTGTACATTCAGTACTGATTCTACAGTGCAGGAGCAGTTTAGGAATTACAGTGTCAATAATCAAATCAGTCTGTTGCAGTTGGCAGTGGTTGGATGTAGTCATAAATACCCAACAGAATCAGACTGGCCAGTGAATGATAAACCTTGGTATACACTGAGAGATGCTATACAGAGGCTTAAGGAGGAGGTGATGAAAACTGCTATTTTCCTGGACAATACACATAAGTTGATGGATGGGCTGTTGAATGCGTCTGTGCGAAATAAAATAATCTGTTGGGCTCCCCCTGCTTACAAACAAGTAATGATGACTTTGCTAACTAATCAGACTGGTAATACCTTGGCACAGGTGGTTGAGGCAGTCCGTGAGTTGGGAGAGCTGGGGGACTGGATAAAGACTGAAAGAGCTTCCAGGTCTGAGACTCGTACAGACAATAACAGGCTGTGTAGAAGAGACATGTTTTTGGCTTTGTTGAAGGATGGAGTGGAGAAAGAGAAGATAGATGGAATAGAGACTAAAAGTCCGTGGGAGATGTATCGGAAAAGAGGTTTGATAAAAAAGAAGGAAGCAGGAGAGTGAATAAGCAAAATAAAATATGAAGAAAGCCAGAGGTGAATGAGGAGGAAAAGGAGGGTGAGAGAGCTGCCCATTTGAGTACGAAGGAAGGGAGAGATTCAGAAAGTGAATGGCTCAGTGAGAACCGAAGGGAGGAGGAATTCCTCCCTCGAGGATATGACAGGTTTTACCCAGATTTGACCTGGGCAAAGGTTGACAGATTTAAAGCAGATTAGGAAATAAGTCAAGCTCCGGTACAGAGACTGGCTCACAAAGACAATAGAACTTATGTTGACATAGAAATTCATTGGAAACATCGTAATGTTCAGAGGGCCCGAGCCCTATTAGACACCGGAGCGGAGGCCACTTTGATATATGGAAATCCCAAAAAGTTTAAAGGACAGTATTTCACAATCACAGGCTTAGGCGGAAAAGAGACACCAGCAGTGCAGACAAAGGTTCAAATGAAAATAGGGAGAATACCAAAACAAGAGTACACTGTATTGATTGTGCCCCTCTCTGAATATATTATTGGAATTGATATCTTGAAGGGAATGACTCTGTATTTGGAGGATGGGTACTATCAATTTGGATCAAAGAAGTACAGTACAGAATTCTCGGAGGGCATGAGGAGATCAGTGCAACCATACAGGACTTGATAGAGGCAGGGGTGGTGACTTCAATCACTACCGCCTGGAATAACCCTGTGTGGCCTGTGCGCAAAAGTGACAATACTTGGCACATGACAGTAGATTATCGCGAATTGAACAAGCACACACCTCCTTTGACTGCCGCTGTCCCAGATACTGTTACTTTAATTGAGAAAATACAGAAGAACCCTGGGACTCGGTATGCGACTGGTGATATTGCCAATGCTTTCTTTTCTATACCAATAGCCCCTGAATGCCATGAGCAATTCTCATTCTCATGGAATGGCAGACAACTCACGTTCAGAAATTTGCCTCATGGGTACTTACATAGTCTCAAATAGACCAAACACGAAGGAACCACTCTCTGGAACCTATACCGGATGCACAGCCCAATCCTGGATTATTATGAATCCAATAAATCAAGTTTTCAATTCCACCTCTTTTAATTTCTTATTATTATGTCGCGTAATCTTTTATTCTTAACTTTCTTCTTCTTCGATTTATTCTACTCATTCGTCCATAAGTGGTGATATTAGTACAAAACAGGAAGAATACATGTTTCTGCATATCACGACTTTATTAGCGTCACCCAATGTATTTCGGGATTAATTTCCCTTCGTCAGGGGTATCTGCAATACAAGTATTCAGTAACATAAACGTCAATATTCATGTCATATTTCTTAATTGCAGTACAAAAACGTAAACTGAATACATTCTCATCGTAAACATAGCTTACACAAACGCGTTTTTAAAAAAAAAAGAAAGATTGTTTGCTGCTTTCCTTCTCCAACAATTTCACCTTCATAAACCATTCCCATCCCACAGTTAGCTCTAGTTCAAAAAAACAACCTTCCCTGCTTCTCTAAACAACCTCTCCCCCTTCTATTCACGCTCCATCTACTGTTTCATCCCCTCAATTCCACACTAAGCTCACCGTGATATGTATTGTTGATTAAAAACCAGGGAGTTCACATTGCGTCTGCCCGCCATGAAATCCCCAACATCGCGCCATTTTCCTACTGAGCTGAAGCTCTTTCCTTCATCGGACTTGAAAGCTGCTATCGCTGCTGACAATTAACTTCCCTTTGTACCTCCCCTTTTAATTAGCAACTGTCAGTCAAAAACGTGTATACAGGCTATTACCAAACACGAAGGAACCACTCTCTGTGGTTTGGTCTTTTTGAAATGCGCAACGGGGACAGGGCGCGAACCGTGCTTGCATGCCGCACAAAGTTGCAATGGACAAGCATGAGAACATAAAGCATGAAAAAATGTGAAGTGCAAAAAAGAACGGTGTGCATCTCACTACTTACTAATATATTGAATAAACTTCTGTCCTCATTGTGAGATAGCACCCACGTTGAAATTTGAGAATTGGCAGAGTACTGTGGCTTGCGAACATGATGACAATCACAGGAGGAGTGTTTCTGGCCAGGAACGGCTTTTAATAAATACGAGGTGACAAACAGACTTTTTTTGCAATGTAAAACACAACTCTGTTATAATGGTGGATGAATGGATGTCAAATACCGTATTTTAGTGAAAAAGGGTTTAGAGTTGTAAATAATATTTTTTCTCGTTGTTTTTCAATGGTAACTGGTCTTAAAACAATAGCTTACGGGTCAGGATAATTGATATGAGCAGGATACACATCAAGGGGATTCTGGGAAATGTAGTATTGGATAATCATAGAAGTTATGCTACCGTGTGAAATATTTAAATCAGCTCCGCAGTTTGGAAATAGCCTGTATACACGTTTTTGACTGACAGTTGCTAATTAAAAGGAGAGGTACAAAGGGAAGTTAATTGTCAGCAGCGATAGCAGCTTTCAGGTCCGATGAAGGAAGGAGCTTCAGCTCAGTAGGAAAATGGCGCGATGCTGGGGAATTCATGGCGGGCAGACGCAATGTGAACTCCCGGGTTTTTAATCAACAATACATATCACGGTGAGCTTAGTGTGGAATTGAGGGGATGAAACAGTAGATGGAGCGTGAATAGAAGCAGAGAGGTTGTTTAGAGAAGCAGGGAAGGTTGTTTTTTTGAACTAGAGCTAACTGTGGGATGGGAATGGTTTATGAAGGTGAAATTGTTGGAGAAGGAAAGCAGCAAACAATCTTTCTTTTTTTTTAAAAAACGCGTTTGTGTAAGCTATGTTTACGATGAGAATGTATTCAGTTTACGTTTTTGTACTGCAATTAAGAAATATGACATGAATATTGACGTTTATGTTACTGAATACTTGTATTGCAGATACCACTGACGAAGGGAAATTAATCCCGAAATGCATTGGGTGACGCTAATAAAGTCGTGATATGCAGAAACATGTATTCCTCCTGTTTTGTACCAATATCACCACTTATGGACGAATGAGTAGAATAAATCGAAGAAGAAGAAAGTTAAGAATAAAAGATTACGCGACATAATAATAAGAAATTAAAAGAGGTGGAATTGAAAACTTGATTTATTGGATTCATAATAATCCAGGATTGGGCTGTGCATCCGGTATAGGTTCCAGAGAGTGGTTCCTTCGTGTTTGGTCTTTTTGAGACTATGTAAGTACCCATGAGGCAAATTTCTGAACGTGAGTTGTCTGCCATTCCATGAGAATGAAAATTGCTATTGGCATTCAGGGGCTATTGGTATAGAAAAGAAAGCATTGGCAATATCACCAGGCGCATACCGAGTCCCGGGGTTCTTCTGTATTTTCTCAATTAAAGTAACAGTATCTGGGACAGCGGCAGTCAAAGGATGTGTGTGCTTGTTCAATTCGCGATAATCTACTGTCATGTGCCAAGTATTGTCACCTTTGCGCACAGGCCACACGGGGTTATTCCAGGCGGTAGTGATTGAAGTCACCACCCCTGCCTCTATCAAGTCCTGTATGGTTGCACTGATCTCCTCATGCCCTCCGAGAATTCTGTACTGTACTTCTTTGATCCAAATTGATAGTACCCATCCTCCAAATACAGAGTCATTCCCTTCAAGATATCAATTCCAATAATATATTCAGAGAGGGGCACAATCAATACAGTGTACTCTCGTCTTGGTATTCTCCCTATTTTCATTTGAACCTTTGTCTGCACTGCTGGTGTCTCTTTTCCGCCTAAGCCTGTGATTGTGAAATACTGTCCTTTAAACTTTTTGGGATTTCCATATATCAAAGTGGATGTAGTCATAAATACCCAACAGAATCAGACTGGCCAGTGAATGATAAACCTTGGTATACACTGAGAGATGCTACACAGAGGCTTAAGGAGGAGGTGATGAAAACTGCTATTTTCCTGGACAATACACATAAGTTGATGGATGGGCTGTTGAATGCGTCTGTGCGAAATAAAAGAATCTGTTGGGCTCCCCCTGCTTACAAACAAGTGATGATGACTTTGCTAATTAATCAGACTGGTAATACCTTGGCACAGGTGGTTGAGGCAGTCTGTGAGTTGGGAGAGCTGGGGGACTGGATAAAGACTGAAAGAACTTCCAAGTCTGAGACTCGTACAGACAATAACAGGCTGTGTAGAAGAGACATGTTTTTGGCTTTGTTGAAGGATGGAGTGGAGAAAGAGAAGATAGATGGAATAGAGACTAAAAGTCCGTGGGAGATGTATCGGAAAAGAGGTTTGATAAAAAAGAAGGAAGCAGGAGAGTGAATAAGCAAAATAAAATATGAAGAAAGCCAGAGATGAATGAGGGGGAAAAGGAGGGTGAGAGAGCTGCCCATTTGAGTACGAAGGAAGGGAGAGATTCAGAAAGTGAATGTGCGCAACGGGGACGGGGCGCGAACCGTGCTTGCATGCCACACAAAGTTGCAATGGACAAGCATGAGAACATAAAGCATGAAAAAATTTGAAGTGCAAAAAAGAACGGTGTGCATCTCACTACTTACTAATATACTTACATAGTCTCACCATCTGTCACCGGCTGGTGGCAGTGCACCTAGATGAGTTGCCAGTTATTCCTGGGATACAGCTTTGCCATTATATTGATGACGTGATGATACAGGGAGAGACACAAGAGCAGGTGCAGATTCAGCTGGAAAGGATTGTGGAGCATTTGCAGAGCAAAGGGTGGGAGATAAATCTCACCAAAATTACAAGGACCCTCCAAAAAAGTGTGAAGTTTTTGGGTATCCAATGGCATCAGGGACACAGAGAGGTGGTGCCCCAGGTGAGACAAAAGATTAAAGAATTTGCCATGCCACGAAATAGGAAGGAAGCCCAGAGGTTCATTGGTTTGTTTGGTTTTTGGAGACAGCACATTTTGGCCCCTCTGTACAAAGTTACATGAAAGAAAAATGCATTTGAATGGGGAGAGCAACAGCAAATTGTATTTGAATTAGCAAAAGATGCTATACAGCACACTTTGGATTTGTGGCCAGTGCGGGATGGGGATGTTGAGCTGAATGTGACAGTGCAAGGACTGTATGCTAATTAGAATCTGTGGCAGAAGCAAGGAAAAACGAGGGTGCCTTTAGAATTTTGGACAAAGAAATTGCCAGATGCTCGAGAGCGGTACACTCCCTTTGAAAAACAGTTCCTTGCATGTTATCGGGCCCTGGTGGATACTGAGCAATTGACCCTAGGGCACAATGTGATTTTGAGACCTGAGATTCCTATAATGCAATGGGTGATGAGTTCCCCAAGACTCACAGAATAGGACATTCGCAAGAGGAAGTGGTACATACAGACCCAAGTAGGTCCCAAAAGGCTCTGCGGTGTTGCATGAGCAGGTGGCGCAAGCCCCATTGGGAGATACAGAGGTGTTGCATGATGTATCTGAGATACAGGAGTCTCCTGTGAAGTGGGGTAGGCCTTTGAAGAATTGTCCTTAGAGGACAGGAAGCATGTGTGGTTTACTGATGGTTCAGCCAGGTATGTAGGGGCTAAAAGGCACTGGAAGGTGGTGTCATACAATCCTGTGACCAAGAAATTGTTGACCACTACTGGAGAGGGAAAGAGTAGCCAGTTCGTAGAACTATACGCTGTGTATCAAGCTTTGAAACAAGAATTGCCAGGAAAATGTCATATTTACACTGACTCGTGGTCCACTGCCAATGGGTTTGCTACTTGGCTTCCCACGTGGTATGCTCATAACTGGATGATAAATACAAAGGAAGTGTGGGGTAAGAAACTGTGGAAAGAGATCTGGGCCATGTTGCCACAAAGCACACTTACCGTGTATCATGTAGATGCTCACTGTTCCACTGACTCACTCGACCGCTGGTTTAATTCTCTCACAGATGAAAAAGCCAAGATTTTGGAGGCCAAGGTGGCAACGCAAGATTCTGACCTGGTTGGGATTGCGAAGTGGGCACATCAGAAGTGCAGACACTTTGGAGAACAGATTACTAACAGGTGGGCAGAGAATAGAGGCATACACATTCCCCTAGAGCTGATTAAAACTGCGATCTTGCAATGTCCTGTTTGTCAGCATACCCAACATAGACCAGTCCCACAGATAGTGAGAGGCCAGTTAGGCAGAGGAAAATTACCAGCACAGATCTGGCAGATTGATTACATTGGGCCCCTGCCAACTAGTAGAGGATGTCAATATGCGTGCACGGCTGTAGACACATATTCTGGATATTTGATAGCATTTCCATGTAAACGTGCTACTCAGTTGAACACATTGAAAACGTTAGACTTGCTGATTTTGTATCATGGAATTCCAGTACAGATTCAAAGTGACAATGGGTCTCATTTCAAAGGCAAATTGATGCAGGATTATTGTGTACAACACAACATTGAGTGAGTTTTCATATTCCGTATTACCCGCAGGCTGCGGATCTGATTCAGCGCATGAATGGATTGTTGAAAGATCAATTGAGAAAGTTGTCTGATGGGTCATTGAAAAATTGGAGAGATCATTTAAATGAGGCATTACAAATACTGAACAGTAGACCCTTAGCAAATGCAGAAACCCCTTTGATGCGAATGCTAACCCCAGCCTTGCAGATTCAGCCTCATGTAGCCACCAATACCATTCTCTACTGGGAGACAGCTCCTGGAGCTTTGGCTCCGTACCGGGCGACACTGGAGGCTGCAGGTCTTGATCTGCATGCTTTGAAACTGTACAGACTCAAACCAAGGGATATAGCACTCATTGAGACAGGAGTGGGAATCCAAATTCACCCTGAGCACTTTGGCTTGATTGCCCCTCGATCTGGATTGGCTCTAAAGGGCATTCAAGTGCTGGGAGGGGTCATTGATGCACACTATCAAGGTGAAATCAAGGTCATCCTATGTAATAGTGGAGACGCTGATTTGATAATACAATCTGAAGACAGAGTTGCTCAAATACTGATCATGCCAGTATACGGAGGGAGAGTCAAGAAGGGGACTGCCCCAGCCCTTCTCACCGTGCATGGGGAAGGAGGGATTGGCTCTACTGACAAGAATCCAGGAGCCAAAGTGTGGGTAGAATCTCCAAATGGTCCCCCCAAACAGGCAGAGGTTAGTGCAACAGGAAAGGACAACGTCCTGTCAGTCATGAAGCCAGGGCAGTAAAAATGGGAACATGTGCCTGCTGATAAATGTTACTTGCGAGAATGAATAATACCTGTTTGTTCTCTGTTTTTGTAGATCACAGCATGGCGTGTTTGTGCTCTGCTTCTGCTCGCTGGAGTGTGTTTGGTCGTGTTCGAGTGGGGCTGGGAGGGACTGGGTGCCCCTTACTCCGAAGTGGCCAGCCTACTGCACAAATCAACAGCACTACTGACTCGGCCTGACAATGTGTGGTCCTATCTTGCACAGACAGTCCTCAACAGGTCGTATTTTTGCATGACAAACATGAAAAGCACCATGAATATTATTTCCACGTCCCTCGTAGCTATACCTATCACTGTTGATGTGCTGTTGCAGACAATAATTGTCACATATGCAGACGAGGCAGTGGAGGAACATGATGTGAAAACTCACTTGTCACCTTATGAGTTTTGCCGATTTTGTCCAGAAACTACTGATGATGATTGGAAAAATCTAACACAAGTGATAACGTTCAACATCTCTGAAGGCGACATTTGCTACGATCTAACTTGTGACCCCATTACCATTGGTAAATGTGCTCAGATATGACTTGAAGGAACTCAATCCAAGATGACATGGGCACATGAAATGAAAGTACATGCAAAATTATGCAAAACCACATGATGTGCAAAAATGTAGTATCTGCTGTCAGTCATTTCAGGCATGTCAAATTGCCTGTAGGGTGGTTATTCTCATGCGGTAATGTTACATATACATATATTCCAGCAAATATCACAGGTGGACCATGTGCCTTTACTAGATTCGGCCTCATGATGTTCCCATTAGATCTATCATCACATGTTCGGAATATCAGAGAAGCTGTTCAACTCAGTGAACATTGTGATTCTGAAATTCATTTATTATCTAAGTCTGAATATATTAGTTTAGCTCCTTCAATAGTAGGAATTCCAGGCCTAACCATTTATAATTCTAGGGCTGTTAGTGAATTAGCATGTTTTATGGTGAAAAATATTAATCATACATCAGTTGCTTTAGCAGAATTATTATTAGATGTGCGAGGGGCACGAAAAGCTATATTACAGAACAGAGCTGCAATTGATTATTTACTCTTAAAACATGATCATGGATGCTCAGACTTTGAGGGAATGTGTTGCTTTAATCTTTCAGATCATTCTAAATCAATTCAATCCCACATTGACTCTTTACATAAATTAGCTAAAGATGTCAAGCAGGATGTAGAAAAAGGGTGGTGGGATTGGTTGTTTGGGTGGCTGTCGGATTTTGTTAAACTTTGCTCAGTTCTAGGTGGGATAGCATTAGCAATATGTATCTTATCTAAACAGGTACAAGCAGCGCTCTGTGCGAGTACCAGCCAGGAATGTTAACTTGTTTTATTGCGATTGTTTGACTGATTTGCTATTTTTAAAACTTATTCTGCTGCTATCTGACCTGTCATTTTTAAATTATTTCGATGTCATTGCACTTTGCACCTTTTTAAAATGAAGTTTATCACCCTCAACAGAGACAATGACTCACCTCTTTTATTCGGGTGCCTTTGGAGGGAAATCTCTGCCTCTGTGTCGCCATTTCACTCGACTCTCCTCGGTCCTCCACAGCTTCCATAACTGATTGTGGGGAGGGAGACATCTTTGGCCAGAATACTCACTTCCAGTGGGCCGCCATTTCGGGACAGTAGCCAGTCTAGTCTTGCGCACCGGCACCTCCCTGGTCAGGATTTAAGACCGGGATGACACGCAGCGGATACACTCAGCGGTCGTGCCGCTGGCATGCCGAAGGCACGCCTAAGGCAAGCCCTTCTGCGCCCGGCCGGGACCAGGGGCCAGAAACTCTGTCCGAATTACACATACCCCCGCCAATCTGAGTAAATACTCCAAAAGGGAGCTCGAAGCCCTAAAGGAGGCTGTCCATCCTTCCTGTCTGCACTCACGGATTGTTAATAAATCCCTGAAGTGCCAGAGTTGTGGCTTTGGTACAGAAACAGGGGCCCAACAAAGATATCATGCAGGGACTGGGAAAGACCAATTAAAATAATGGAAGATAGGGCTAATTAATTGTAGATCCGTCCCAAAACATTCAACAGAGATTAAGCTATTAATAGAGGAGGAAGACCTTGAGGTTTTGTTTCTTACAGACACCTGGCTTCGAGATTGCTCTACCCCTGAGATTGTTAGTACTCTCCCCCAGGGCTTGATAGAGTCGGTAAAATAGGAGATGGCATCGCCATTATTTGTGAAGCCCACTTGGCGTGTGCCATCACCCCCCTCAAGATTGTTGACTGTGAAGCTTTTGCATTTAGACTGTGCCTCACTCCGACCACCTCTCTTTCGGGCAGCCTTATCTACAGGCCTCCTGGGACCTGTATGCCTTTCTTAGAGGCAATTCCAGATATGGCCAGTGTGATGATAGAGAAAAGTACCTTTATCGCTTTAGGCAACTTTAATATTCATCTCGATGATCAGAATAATCCGTTAACCAAAAGATGTGTTTCTGATCTCGAGGCCCTACAATTAACACAACTGATGCATCAGGCTACGCATGAAAAGAGCCATACGCTTGACACGATTTTCTCCAACGACCCTAAACTGGAGATGCTTGCTCCCATCCGGATGCCTTGGTCAGACCAGTTTTTTATCCCCATCCAATACTTAAAACCACCTATAGTAAAGCTCAAGGGTGGTTGCCCAGTGCTAGGACGTAAATGGCCAAGGCTGGTCCCTGAAGCCTGGCGCACAGACCTTGAGGCAAATACCCCACCAGAAATAAGGGACTTAGAGCAAGCACAGAAAAATTGGACAACCTGGTCGAATGGAACTGTAGACAGGAATTTTAGGAAACCCGGTCCAATGAAACCTAATAACTCCAACAGGTCCTCCTGGTTCAACCCCCAGCTGGTTGCCCAAAGGAAAAACTGCAAAAAGCTAGAAAGGAGCTGGAGGAAGGCCTTTTCCCCAGAGCTCAAAATAGCACACAAGGCAGCTATCCAGCAGTATCATAAAAATATTAAGAAGGCACAAGCCGTCTTTTTTGAAGAAAACATAAAGAGGGTCACCAACTTCTCAATGGAGCTGTTTAAAATTGTAAAATTGCTCACAACAGTTGAATCAGGCACCCATATTGCTCACTATTCAAAAGAAAGATGCGATGAGCTGGCCACATTCTTCAAGAATAAGGTGGAAAAGATCTATAATTCTCTTCACTGAAACATGAGCCAGAGGCCGGCAGTAATTGCAGTCCACAAGAGCATACAGGAACTCCCCCCTAGTATAGAGCAAAGGACAACCCTCTCCCCCAGCCATGTTTTCATACCCTAAACTAAGCGAAGAACAGGCGGGTTCCCATCTACGAAACATCAAGTCAGGATCCCTGCACCGCCCTACATTCTTGCTCAATGGGGGAATTGTGTTTTGAAGCAACTGATCAACCTCATCTCTCTTTCTCTTGAAGAAGGGATAGCACCTATGGAGTGGAAGCATGCCATTGTAGAACCGTTATTAAAAAAAACTCAACTTGACCCCGCGGTCATGGCAAACTATCGCCCGATATCATTACTGCCAATTTTCAGTAAGATCGCATAGAAGTATGTGAACAGTGCTATTTCACAGTTTCTGGAAGAAAATGGCATTCTACACTAGACCCAGATGGGCTTTCGGCCTGAGCATAGTACAGAGTCAGCCCTACCTATGGTCGCAGAAAAACTAAAAAGCATATTAGATCAGGGAAGGTCCGCAGCTGTGGTGTTATTAGATCTAAGCACGGCCTTCGACACGGTAGACCATAAAATTCTTGTCAACAGGCTAGAAAACATTGGGATTAGAGGTATAACCAGCAATGGGTGGCCTCGTTCCTGAATGATAGATCTTTTCAATCTATGGAGGCCGGCATCTTGTCAGACACTTTCTCAGCCTCTTGGGCAGTGCCTCATGGATCTTCCCTGAGTCCAACTCTTTTTAATGTCTATGTGAGCCCATTGGCCCATATAGTACAGGAGTTTGGACTCTCCATTGTGTCATATGCCGATGACACCCAATTAGTGGTGTCAATAGCTGACTATATCAATTCCATCCACAGGCAACTAATGCCGTGTCTGGAAACAATAGGAAATTGGATGGCTGATTGTAGTCTCAAGTTGAACGGGGATGAAACCGAGCTCATGATCCTGGGCAACAATTTCAGCCCTCGGTCAGAGATACCCTGGCCAACAAACTGGGGTCCCCCTCAACTCCGAAATGTTCCATAAATAATCTGGGCATGTGGCTCAATCAGAATCTTACTATGGAGACGCAAGCCAAAAAACTGGTGGGTATTTGTTTTGGTATACTCCGGATTATTAGGAAAATTCTGAGTCTAATCCCAGAGAATTCAAGAAAGACCGTGATACAAGCCTTGGTGGTCTCGGGACTCGATTATGGCAATCCACTATACCTTGGGTCACCTAAATACTTCACCAATAGACTACAAGTTGTTCAGAATGCGGCAGCTAAACTGCTTTTCAAAATACCTAGGAACCAGTCAGTCAGAGCACCCTTGAGAGAGCTGCACTGACTCCCCGTGCAGACCAGGATCAAATTTAAGTCACTCTGCCTGGCACACAGAGTCATGTATGGCAGAGGCCCAGTTATGCTACGAACTTTGATCTCCCCCTATTCTCCCCGCCACTGTCTCAGATCAGGGTCACATTTTCTGATGTGCTCTACCAGAATTAAGAGATAAAGGTGGGGTGGTAGATCATTCTCTCATTTGGTACCCAAACTCTGGAACAGCCTGGTCCCAGAGTTGCGACTGATTGGAAACAAACAGTATTTTAAAAAGAAATTTAAGACCTGGCTGTTTCCCTAACTCTATTAATTCTAAGTTTCTTTGATCTTTGCTACATGTATACATACTGCATTTCATTCTGGTTTTGCACTTGAGTCGTTTGATATTTGGGAGTCTGCATTAACAGATGTATTTTGCCTTCCTTTCTAAAATATTGAATTAATAAACGTGTGTGTCACTTTAAATGCACCTGAATTTGTCTTCTTGCCTCACCTTAAGAGAGTGCTGGGTTTTGTTTTATCGCCTTGTCTTTTGGGAGTGCTGTTTAATGCGTCGTTTAAAGGTACAGTAGTGCATGTACCTCCTCTTGGAAGTGCAGGGTCCAGGTGTGTCCTATTGTGTCACTACAGTGATTTGTTTAAGGTAGGGCATCAGAGAAAAATTTGGACTTAAATAAGAAAAGGAGACGGGAAACAGGGGATGAGTATCGGAGGCCCGGCACACCAGACCAATCATTTATATTGCAGGGCGAGGACTCACGTACGGGTGAGGACTTCGCAGAGCTGGGTGCGGCTTATTGGTGCCAAGGAGAAGGGAGGGTGGAGCCTCGCGCAGCATACTGTTACCATCGGGGAGCAAGGCGCGGCCAGCACATGAAGGCCCTGAGCGGTCTTGCTGGCCCCAATACCTGACAGACCTCAGCGTTCTGCAGGATGGCAAAACCAGCAGGAGAACGCAGCAAAGGACTCAGCGGTGTACCGGAGGGTGCAGTCGGCGCCCCCAGAGGGTTGAGTTATGGGCCCATGAGGGGCCACCATGTGGGGTCACGCGAAGTCAGATTCAATGAGGAGAGCCTTGAGGAAGGTGAGCTGAGAGATGAGTTAGATGGGGTGGGGGGGGGGGATAAGAGTAATGTCTCTCAGAGTGTTTTTCAGGTTTCCAGAAGGGAGTCAGAATCTACGGCATGACCAACTAAGTCGGGATCGACCACGGAGCCACTGGCAGGGCGGACTGTAGCAACACGGCGCACCCTCCTTAGAGCCAGGTAAAACATATGGGAAGAGGGAGGGGCCAGTAATGGTCTCCGTGGGGATGGGAGGAGAGGGGGGTACGGGGGAGAAGAGGTTAGGTTGCGCAAGAGCAAGTATGTTTTAGACATAGGGGTGGGTAACGCAGAAGAAGGTAATAAGGCACAGAAAAATCTAAGATAAGGAAAGAAACCAGCAGAGATTATAAAGATACTCTTTAAAGTAGAGAGTTGAAGATTAAGAGACTCCCTTATATGGCAGTGGCTAAGCCATTGGGGGACATTTGATGCTGGCGACTAAAGGGCGCATATGGAAAGGTGAATATGTTGAAATGCTGAAATTATTGCACAGGGTAGTGTGTGCAAAAGAAGGGTCTAAAGAAGAGGACTACGAGCTGGCGAAGCGGCCAGGGGTTCCTCTGGCCATAGAAAACTGGACAGCTGCCTTTGTGAGTTATGCTAGGGTTTACGATGAGAACTTCCCGGCCCGCTGTATAGCACTATTCAAGTACATGGATGTCATTCGCAAATCGCAGATCACAGGGGGTGGGTTAGGCATGGGCACAATATGATGAGGAATTCGGGGCACGTATGGCCTGGGATACCGAGGCAAAATGGGAGGAACTTGACGCGTTTATGGCAGCACATGATGGGGCTTCCAGTGTGGGTAAGACTATTGTTACAGCCAGTTGGACTTCTGATTGTCTACCGGCCCTTTCAGGGGAAGCCCCCCTGGGGAGGGGTGGGTAATACCGGAAGGTGACAGACAGGGGCAGGGGGGTCCTGCTGAGATTTGAGTAAAGGGCTGTGCACACACACTTTTTGCGGATTTCGCCATGAGTGCTCAAAATGCGGGGGGGAAACATCCCTTGGTCTACGGTTTTTGGGCAAGGGAGGTCTCAGCAAGGGGGCAGCAGTGGCAGCAAGGGGGGGGGCAACACAAGGGGATGCCAGTAAAAGAACATTCACAGGTTGTACAAGTGAAATTAGACAAAGAGGTGAGGGAAGGGAGAATGGCGGGCCCTTTCCCAGACTGGCCTCTGGACAACTTGATTGTGTCACCAATTCGGGTGGTGCCCAAGAAAGAACCTGGACATTTCAGGCTTATTCAGCAGTTATCATGGCCAGAAGGGTGCTCGGTGAATGATTTTATCGATGAAAATGAAGCTACTCTTTTTTACTCGTCAGTTGACGTGGCCATGTCACCAGTAGTGACGGCGGCCGCAACGGCGTAAATGGCAAAATGCGACATAAAATCGGCTTTCCATTTTTCTCCAGTCCATACAGATGATTGGGATCTTCTGTGTATCCATTTCAATGGTAAATGGTGCGTGGACAAGGCACTACTCGATGAAAAGGAAGCTACTGTTTCTTACTCTTCAGTTGATGTGGCCATGTCACTGGTAGTGATGGCAGGCGCAATGGCGGAAATGGCAAAATGCGACATAAAATCGGCTTTCCATTTGCCTCCAGTCCATCCAGATGATTGGGACCTTCTGTGTAACCATTTCAATGGTAAATGGTACGTGGACAAGGCATTACCGATGGGCTATTCTATGTCATGTGCATTGTTTGAATATTTTAGCACCTTTCTGCAGTGGTTGTTTTAAAAAAGGGCATTATTTGACGTGGCCATGTCACTGGTGGTGACGGCGGGCGCAACGGCAGAATGGCAAAATGAGACATAAATTCGCCTTTCCGTTTGCTTCCAGTCCATCCAGATGATTGGGATCTTCTGTGTATCAATTTCAATGTTAATGGTACGTGGACAAGGCATTACCGATGGGCTGTTCTATGTCATGCGCATTGTTTGAGTGTTTTAGCACCTTTCTGCAGTGGTTGTTTTAAAAAAGGATGGGGCACATGTTAGTGACCCATTACTTGGATGATTTTTTCTTTGTTGGAACCTCCGGCTCCACGGAGTGCCAGGAGGCCCTGAAAAACTTCAAAGAGCTGACGGAGGAGTTGGGAGTGACATTGGCACCCAAAAAGATGATGGGCCCTGGCATGGCACTGTCTTTTCTTGGAATTGAGATTGACTCCAGAAAAATGCAAGCCCAGTTGCCGGATGATAAAAGGATTAAAATGCCGGAATTGCTTAACACCATGCTGACACTGGAAAAAGCAACCGTTAAAGAGATACAGGCCTTGCTAGGGCATCTATATTTTGCATGTAGGGTAGTAACAGTAGGGAGAACCTTTTGCAGGAGGCTAGGGAGGGCCTTAGCAGGGTACAGCTTGCCTCCTCATCATGTGCGTCTCTCTGAAAGCGTAAAAGAAGATTTGAGAATGTGGTGAGTTTTTCTGCAAACTTACAATGGCATTACACTGGCACGGGAGGGGGATCTCATTTGGGATGTGCAGATATTTGCAGATGCAGCAGGCAGCAAAGGTTTTGGCCTCTACTGGCAGGGGAAGTGGTGTGCAGAGCAGTGGCCAACAGAATGGAAGGACGGGGGTAGTTCCATTGCATTTCTGGATTTCTTCCCCTTAGTTGTGACAGTGACACTATGGGGTAGTCAGCTTGCACATTGGAAGGTGACTTTTAGAGTTGATAATATGACAGTTGTAGAGATTGTGAACCGTCAGTCCGCAAGGGACGAACAAGTGTTACAGTTGCTGAGGGTTTTTGTCCTAGGTTGTTTGCGTCATGATATAGCGTTCAGAACACTGCACGTCCCAGGTGTGGACAATGAAATAGCGGATGCTTTGTATCATTCGCAGTGGGGGAGATTCCGTGGGTTGGCCAAGTACGCCGACAGGATCCCGATGCCCATGCTTCAGCAGTTGCGGTACGTAGGCAACACAGGATGCTGCAACTGGGGGTAGAATCACTGGATAAGTCTACTAGGATGGCCTATAACCTAGCATGGAGGGAATTTATGCTGTCAGGCGCCCAGCGGCACTCAAATGAGTTGCAGCGAAGGGACAATGTGATTCAGTTTATCCTGTATTTGATTGAAGAGGGCTAATCCAGGGGGGTCAATTGCAGGGAAATTAGTGGTAAATTCCTCTGGGGTTATATGCCTTCAGCCGGTGAATTGGGCGCAAGAATGCTGGTAGGGTGGGCCAGGGAGCGTGCCCAGCTGTATCTGGTCAGGGGCCCTTTGTTGTGGCAGTTGATGAGCAGAGTACTACATATTTGGCCAAGGATTTGCACAGACGCTTTTGAGTCATGCCTGTTGTCCACATTGATGATGTCGGTGTTTTTTGGTGCATTTAGAGTGTCTGAGTTGCTAAGGGACAGAAGGGGAGGGGGATCGGGTGGGATGAGGTGGTCTTGTGCGATGCGGGGAAAATTGTATGCTTAAAAAAGTCCAAATCGGATCAGAAGGGCAAGGGAACATGGTTGTTGTTGCAGGCTCCATTGCCTAAGCTTACTTGCCCTTATAGATGGGGGCTTCATTGGCGAGCAGCATACAAGGATATCGGGGAGTCCGTTTTTGTGCATGTGAATGGGTAAAGAGTTACAGCCTTCCATCTGCTAGCGGTGGTGAGGAAGGCACTAAAGGAATTGGGCATAGTTCGGTGCAGGTTTTGGGACACATTCTTTCCGGATTGGGGCAGCATCTGAGGCAACCAATAAAGGGTTGGGACGGGGTGATAGCATGTGCTTGGGGAGGTGCTCCTCGGATTGTTATAAGCGATATTTGCACTGCGAGGATAAGGAATTTAGCGTGGTTGTTAACAATGCATAAGTTAACGCAATGTTTCTCGTTTCGGTGGCTGGCCCCGCTTTCGTTGGAAATGTCAATCTGAGTTGTGGGACACTCTTGCATGAAGTCAGTGCACGTACAGGTATGAATAAGTTATTTTGGACGGAATCCTGGTTTTAATGATAAACTGTTTGGAGTGTCATGGGAAGGAAAAGGGGGCATGTTGTGGAAGGAACTGATTCGTGCCTTAACGGTCTGCTAGTTGGTGGCCGGTGTCCGGACATTTTGGTCATACATTTGAGTGAAAAAGATTTGTGTAAAAAGAAGGGCACTGGCCTGATGAGAAGTATGAAGGGGGACTTAGCACTTATTAAACAACAGTGGTCAGGATGTTTTGTGGTATGGACCGAGTTTGCAACCCGCCGGGTCTGGAGGGGGTAAGTTAATACAGGAGCAGTGGTTAGAGCCAGGAGAAAGCTTAATACGGAGATGTCTCGTTTTTGTAGGGAATTGAGTTTTGGTAGATTGGTGCACAGATACATTCGTTTTGATTCAGTGGAATGTTTTGGAAGAGATGGGGTCCACTTGTCAAGGCTGGGGATGGACCTTTATTTGTTGGAAATTAGGGAGGTGTTAGCCAGAACGTTAGATGTTCAGAGCCACCCTTGAAAGTAGGAAGCCTACAGGACGGGGGGGGGGGCAGAAAAAAGGGTGCTAGGCAGTAGTGGCCGTCACCCCCTTTTTCCTGGGTGGCGGGATTTTGAAAAGTTGGCCATGGTTGGCACAGATTTTGGTTAAGTATTGGAAGTTTGTGAGCAGGGGCAGTTAAAGGGTAGGCAGGTAGTCTAGGTTTCAGGATAGACGTTTGTTAGGTACAGTTGCAGGAAGGCAGGTAGAGAACCGGGTGTCATTAGGGGAAAGAGTTTTAACTGCAATACTGTGTAATGTTGTTGTTATGTTATTGCCAGGGTGGGGGAACTTTTGAGGGGATCGTAGAGCTGGGGGGGGGATCAGGGGTCAGCTATTTGATGGATAGCGAGGTTTTAGTTTGTAAGGCAGTTGCCAGTTGGTTATTTTGTAATATGCAAAAAACAATATGAAACCCTGAGGTCTAAACAAACAAAGTTAATAAGGTGAAGTGTAAAACACGGACTAAGCCCAGTTGAATAAGTCAAAGGGCAATCCCTTTTAAGGACGTAATCCCTCACTCACCCTAGGTGACATGCTTCATCATTTGGGATTCTCCTCCCAGAGAAAAAACCTAGTTTCTCTGGGGGCTACAACCCCCTCTCTGAGAGGGAGGAGCTCAGGGATGTTTTAGTAATACACTAGAGGATGAAATAAATCCACGAATGATGAGCTAATTGTATGAGTGAGGAGTGCAGTGCTGTTAAACAAATGATGCAGTGAAGAAAGTGTATTAAAACTAGTCCAGGGACGGCAGACGAAATATAAAGAAAATTGCTGAAAATATTCCACAGCCGTACATGACCAGGATTAAAATAGTGTACACCAACAGTCAACAATGTAGACTATGGTGATTAATCAAAAAATAATGGTCGACATGTTTCAGCCACAGCGCCTAACAAGACTTGGCTTTCATCAGGACCACTCGAGCTACTGCACAAAACAAAAACTGTGTGACTCCTACACAGAAAAAGGATACAGCGAACACACACAAGATGCTTGATAAGTGTGCGTCAGCATGGCGTCTCAACTTCACCTAAACAAAGAGAATCAAAATCTAAATGTCAGTACATCAGAATTTAGTGGTGCACTGTGAAACATACTGCAGAAGCACATAGTGTATATAAATGTCATCTGCAGAGCCACTCACCCGTGAAAACTGGGTGGGACCACAACCTCCACCTGGCAGCCGCTCAGGAAAGGAACACCGCTCTGAAAAAATACGATGCAAGAAACTCAAAATGTAGATCCTGCATTTCATGAACGTATGTTTTATGCTAGTGATACTAAATAATCAACTCAAGGTGAGACATAAAAACTCTCTCAAAGGGAGACTGACAAATAAACTAACTAGAAAAAGAATCCAAAGGACTTTATTAAAATGGACTCTTACAACGAGACACACCAATGTGTGTTCGTGTATAACAATTAACGGAACCCAGTGGGAAAATGAAATAAATATATGATCCGCTAGGGATCCACATTCCACGCAGATGTAACGTGGAAAAAATGCTTGCCTCTAGATTTAGTCAAAATAAATGCTGAACTAGATGCGCAGCCCCACGATAGTGAGTTAACAGACCATACAGCAGCCCAACACGTAACTGCCCAAACTACAAGAAAAACTGAAAAACTAATTAGTGAACCGGACCGTTCATGAATCAAAAACAAAACGCCTACCTTTCCGTCGGGGAACCGAGGCTTGTATGAGCCTGAAGCCGGAGGTCCCGCGGAGCTGTTGGCGTGTAAAATATAAGCCGTCCATTGCTGGAAGGATCGGCCAATCAAAAGGCTAATTGGAAATGAACCAATCCGAGTAGCCCTATTTCCCGGACCGGTGTTACCCTTGACAACGGGTAGTGTGTCACTCGGATCAATAAAGTTAAATTTACACGAGTGGTGAAAATAAAATCATTGTGCTTTATGGCAAAGGGAACTCATAAACAAAGCTAGTAATCACTCGCGAAACATTCAAATGAAATATCTGAGTGTTTAAGCAGGCGCCGGCCCAAATGGTGATGCGCATGCGTTATGTAAACAAAAACATAACAAAAGAAACCTCCATATAAAATGTGTATTTAGTCATCACATTGGGGAAAAAAATAATAAAATGTGTATTATAAAAAGCGTGATGGGCGAGTCACATGGTAAAATGAACAACTAATAACACAGCTGTGCCAAAATAACTAATAATTAGAAGTCATGTAGGCACATGGGATGATGTTTAGTAAAGGCATACACTGGTATAGAGATTCGAGAGTGAACTAAGAACCACACCCACAGTGGTATACCACAATTTGCAGTGAATAATGATCCTGAAGCACAGATTTAGCAGACAAGTTAAGGGAATACACAGACAAAGTCCAAAAGTGTATGAACACAGCCTGTCTCTAGGGGATTCATAATAACAGCCACGGGATTTCGTCATTCAACCCACTAATGTGCGTCTTGAGTTTATAAACCCACCATTGCTCACGTTTAAACAAAAAAGAAGAGCAATCTGTGAGATGGAGAGGTATGAAAGGTTTTTCAAGAACTGTCCATTGCAGGTCATTCGGGGCATGATTAGCTGATAGAAAATGATTGGTCAGTTTGGTCGAAGAACGACCACATGGAAGTGTGCTTTTGTGTTACAAAATCCGGGTTTTAACCCGACGGGTGGTCATTCCGACATACCGCAACTGACATGGACAAGTTATTAGATATATCAAATGAGAACTATTGCAGTTGGTGTGACTTTTAAGCGTCCAAGGTTTAACGGACCCTATGTCGATCTCTTTAGTCACAGATGTATGTCCGCAAGCTGCACAAGAACCGCAGGTTGTGGTCTTAAAAATTTTCCCTGCGACCCCCTGGCTTTGAACCGTTTATTTGAGTGTATTTTGTAATATGCACCTGTTTCAATAAAGCGGCCTTTTCCCACACACAAAATGGGTCTCGGTTTGGCTTGCCCCCTTCCCTCCCAAACATTGGTGAAACTCTCCAACGCCTCTACCCGAAGAAGAGGAGCTAACAACATCAGTTACTCGTGGTAAACAGTGGGAGTCTGTAACAGGGCGCCACGGGGAGTGGGGAATGCAGCTCCGAGTCCCGAACATTTTGTAGGGAGTGCGGGGGGAGGGCTGATCCCGCCTCCAGCCGGCGGTAACTGTGTTGCAACCGCGTGTGAATCCAGGGAGCTGGAAACTGAAATCCAGCTTGAAAATATTGAGTCAGGAAGCCGGAGACAGCAAACCTGAAGAGCCTTCAAAGGGTTAAAGTAAAAATAGGAGGCATAGCTAGGAGACCCCTTCAACAGAAGAGTTGAATGGGTTACGGAAGCTGGAACAAGAAAAGAGGAAGTGCAATTCCAGGGATTTGAGCTTCAACCAACGATGGCAGCAAGTAGGCAACGGTGATTACAGCAGCAAGTGAGCTTCTGAATTACGAAAATGCAACAACGTTGAATAAAACTGATAAGCAAACCGAGGATAAGAATTTAACCACAAATATAATCATTAGGAAAATAGAGTGAGCTTGCATCAATGAACTAAATAAGTGGTGAGAGATGACATCACTAAGAAAATATACAGAATATAAAAGAATACCAAGAGGTCTAAGAATTATAATATTACCAAACCTATATGATTTGGATGAAGACCTCATAAACACTTGGCAAGAATACACAAATGAATGTTCATTCAAACTAATGGATACCTTGATTACACATGTGGAAGGAAAATTGGAAATACTAACTGAAAAAATAGAAGAATTGGAAAAGGAATTGGAGAAACATACCATGAAGGACAAAATAACCAAGGCACTTGAACAAATGGAAAAAAGAATTGTGAAGCATGAAGCTGATATATAAAAAAGGAAAGCAAGGAAATTTAATCAAGAACGAATTGATTACCAAGATGGAAGAATTTAGACCTTTGTGTGCAAGTACGATGGATTGAGGCGTAGAGCCAAGATGGATAAATCAATGGAATTAAAGGGAACCTCAGATGTCTCAATAGATAGCAGCTGATGAAGATTCTAATCAGGATAGTTTGGATTGTTCCGGCGATCTTCGACTAGTCCATGTGAATATGTGACAGAGAGGAAGAGGGATAGGAACAACCACTGGGATAGGCAGGGGGAGAGGAAAATGAAAAATAAAAAAAGCACATGAAGATGTAAAAACAAAAACAAGAAAATATAAGCAAAATTCCAAAACATATTAAATCAAGAGAATCTTGTTGTCAGGTTATCCAAGAAAGCACTAAATGAAGAGCAGATAAAAATCCACAATAAAGGAATCTCCTTCAGCCCAGGCTCTGAAATCGACTTAGCCAACTTGAGAATCGACCTATACAAGTTTTCACGAAAAATGAAACTGAAAAAGAATTTTCAAACACATCCTCTCCCAGAAATACGATTGCAAACAGTAAAAAATCCCTCACTTTTGGGGGGAGGAGCCTAGCGCGCAACCAAGATGGCCGCGTAGGCTTGTGGCTCCCGAGGGCCTCCGCAACCTCCCACGTCTATCCTGTCATAATCCTGATTTTGTCGACGGGCTTTTGTTTATGATCTTGCGCTAAGGTGCCACTCGTTTTCCGAATCGAAATTGGACTCCGGGAACCGGTTTTTTGGCGATCTGAAGTTTGCGGCCTTCTCCGGCCTTGGTCCCGGACTCGGGTTGGTGAGGTGCCCGGCTGCGAAGTGAACAACAGCGGCATGCCAGGCTGGGCCTGCCCCGGACCCCGCACTTTCACTTTCGGTTTCGAGTTGGTCTACTGACACTGATGAGGAGACATTGGGAGAGCTGCGCCGAGTACGGAGTGCAAAGCCTAGTCTTGACCTGTAAACGGGCCTACTTCAGCTAGCGGCCCGGATCTCCTAGCCTTCCTCCGGGTGCTGGAGGGTGCTGACCTTGCTGATCGCTGACGATGACGACAAGAGTGGATGGCGACAAACTGAAACCCAAATCTACCCGGAGGGGAGCCTATTCCCAGGCCAACAATATGGACCGCTATGCGCAGCCAAAGGGATCCCCTAGTGGATCACGTAAATCGCCTGAGCCGCCCAAGGAGGCCTCGGGTGCATCACCCGAATTGACTCTGCTGGATGTCATGGGGGCCATTGAGGAGATGAAGGTGACTGTGAATCAACAACTGGATACTCTGGCCAACAAATTGGACTCGGTGCTGATTGATGTCACCTTGGTCAGAGCGGACCTGTCGAAAACCAATGACCGGGTCGACTCGTTGGCCCAAGCGTCGTCGAGCCTAACGGTAGATGTGGCCGCTTTGCAGACGACGGTGCGGAGGTTACAGCTCACTAGTGACCTGACTGAGCGTCGCCTCGAGGACTCTGAAGGCAGGGCCAGGCGGAACAACGTCCGCATTATCGGCGTGCCCGAACGATCGGAGGAGTCTGCTGTGGATCTCTTTGTGGAGGATCTAGTGGTGACTCATCTAGCACCCAAAGGGCTGAGCAAGTTCTTCGCTGTTGAACGGGCCCACAGGGTTCCAGGGGGTGCGCCTAAGGTGGGGGCCCCCCCGCGGCCGATCATTGCCCGACTTTTTAATTTTCGGGATAGAGACGCTATCCTGCAGGCGTCGAGGGTGGCTGGGCCATTACGATTTGAGAACTCTAATGTTAGCTTTTTCCCAGACTTTACGCAAGCGGTTCAAAAGCAACGGATGGGTTTCTCGGCCATCAAACGGCGCTTGAGAGACATGGACTTCAAGTATGCGATGCTATTCCCGGCTAGGCTGCGGGTCGAGCTAGATGGTCGCTCACACTTCTTCGACCGGCCGGAGGCGGTGGGAGAGTGGCTGGATGCCCTGCCCAAGAGTCGGGAGCCGGAGGGTCGGATGACGGAGAGGGGAGAGGGTCTGACGGAGTAGGAATGGAACAGTGATTTTGGCGCTGGACTGCACTGGTAACGTTTTGCACCTGTGGCTGCACTGGACTCCAGTTTGTGACACTTTGCCCCGTGGTGTTTGGAGGTTGCGGGGGGCTTGCTGGGGCCCTTTCCTCCTTCTGGGGGTTCTTTTTTTTTGTCCTTTCTGTAGTGAATTTTATATTGGGGCGACAGGCACACTGCAGGTTGGGGGGGCTGTTCGGGCTCACGCAGGGGTGCAGGGAGGGGGGAGTTTTGGTGGGGTTGATGGGGTGGGGTTGGGGGTTGTTTGTTTGTTTCACAAGGCGGGGTAATATTTCATGTTGTGCTACTATGATTGTGCTCCCCGGGAGAGGGATGTTTTGTGTTGGGAGGGATGGGGGGTAGGGGGCTGAAACTTCTTTCCTGGAATGTGAATGGGCTGGGGGACAGGATAAAGCGGGGGGTAGTCCTGCAGTTCTTGAAACGTATTTCGCCTGACATTGTGTTCCTGCAGGAAACGCACCTCATAGGGAACTCTTTCCATGCCATGAACAGACGAGGGTATCGCCTTCTGGCCCATTCTGGTTTCACCTCTGGCTCGAGGGGAGTGGGCATTTTAGTCAGGACCTCTCTCCCGTTGGTGGTGGATGAGGTGCTCCACGACGACCGAGGGCGCTACACTGCGCTGGTGGGGAGGTGGGAGGGTAGGTTGATTACGCTGGTCACGGTCTATGTGCCGCCGGGCCTGCAGACGGCCACCTATGCCGATTTGGGACGCCTGCTGCTTGGGCTTCCGGGGGGGGTGTTGGTCCTGGGGGGGGACTTTAACGCTGTGGTTTCCGGAGTTGAGGAACGATACCCCCCTAGGGACCTCCCTCGGGCCCAGAACTGGCTGGGGGGCTTTCTGGATACCCTGGGACTGATAGATTGCTGGCGGTTGAAACACCCTGGACAGGCGCAGTATACCTTCCATTCCGGGGCCCATGGTAGTCTTTCGAGGCTTGACTATATGCTAGTGCCTGCGGCCCAAGCTGGGATGATCGGGGAGGTGCGACATTTGGCACGCGGTATATCAGATCACTCCCCCCTCTTGTTACACCTAGATATCGCCCTGGGGGCGGAGGGGAGGGAGGCACCGATCAACCCCTGGTACCTACGAAACCCCATGATTCGTGCAGACCTGATTAAGTCTCTAGAACACTACTTTAATGACAACGTGGGGTCGGTGTCTACCGCCATCTCCCTTTGGGAGGCCTTTAAGACGGTGCTCCGGGGCCAGGCCCTATCTCTCATTTCCTACACCAAAAAATGCGCTGCGCAGGAGGTTGTTCGGCTAGAAGATGAGATCACTGAGTTGGAGAGTGATTTGGAGCAAGGTGTTACGGATGATAGATTGTATGTGTTGGAGCTTAAGCAGGCCGACTATAAGGCGCTGGTTACTGAATCAGCTAGGAGTATGAGCAGGGAGCAACAGGGGCGTTTGTATGATATGGGTGATAAGGCCGGGAAGTTGATTGCTTGGTTGGATAAGAAGGAGAGAGCGAGTCGAGTGGTACCGGAGGTTGAGAGGGTGGACGGTGTGTGTGTGACGGACCCCGGTGATATAGTTGATTGCTTCGCGGAGTATTTTCACGGGGTCTACTCTCCGGTCTCAGAGCGCTCGGAGGAAGACTCTCGACTGCTGCTTCGAGACATTACTCTGCCTTCCCTATCTGATGAGGATAAAGTATTGATGGATGCGGCCCTGTCGCCAGATGAGATTGCTTTGGCCATTCGCTCTATTGCCTCGGGTAAGGCCATGGGTCCTAACGGACTTCCCATCGAATTATACAAGTTGCGCCCAGATGTGATTGCGCCTTATCTCCGAGACATGTTCCTTGAGGCTAAGGCGGCGGGCTCCCTACCCCCTGACCAACGTCTTGCTACTATTGTTGTTATCCATAAGGAGGGGAAGCCGCGGGATCGGTGTGCTTCTTACAGGCCCATCTCCTTGTTAAACGCGGAGCCCAAAATCCTCGCCAAGGTACTGGCCAATCGTCTGATCCGGGTTGTGGGCGACCTGATTCATCAGGATCAATCCGGCTTTATACCCCATCGCAATACCGCTTTGAACCTGCGGCGATTGCATGGCGTCCTGGCTCGCGCTCCATTCATTCGTGAGCCGGCCATTTTGGCGTCCTTGGACGCTACCATGGCGTTTGATACCTTGGAATGGCCGTACATCTGGGCAGCATTGGCGAAGTTTGGTTTTGGCCCGGGTTTTATCGGTTGGGTGAAATTGCTTTATGACAATCCACTGGCACAGGTGGTGGTCAACGGACGTGTGTCGGCTCCCTTTGTTTTGGGTAGGGGCACCCGACAGGGATGTCCACTGTCGCCTCTTCTTTTTGCGCTTTGTCTTGAGCCCCTTGCGGAGTGGTTGCGGTGGGAACCCTCGATGCGTGGCCTTAGATGGACGCCGGAATACGAGGATCGGGTCTCCCTATACGCGGACGATATCCTTTTGTATCTTGCATCACCGCGCAAATCGCTCATTGTGTTGGAGGATGTTTTGAGCTCCTTTGGTCGCAATTCCGGATTGGTCATCAACTGGGCTAAGTCCTGTGTATACGTTCTTTCCGGGGAGGCCCCCCCCCTTCCGCGGGGGTGCCCTATCCAGATTGCGCCGTCGGGATTTACGTATTTGGGAATTTTTATAACACTGGACCCGGTGGCCCGCTACGAACGGAATCTTCTCCCCCCCCTTCAGCGCCTAAGGGCGGATGTGGCGGGTTGGCGGCCGTTGCCGCTCTCGCCACTTGGCCGGGCAGCACTGTTCAAAATGATGTCGCTGCCACGCTTTTTGTACGCCCTGCAGAACACCATGGACGTAGTGCCGGCCCGTTATTTTCGGGAGGTGGAGTGTCTCCAGCGTCGATTGTTTTGGGATGGGCGGCCGCGGATTGCTCTTGCCAAACTAACTCTACCGTGGTATGATGGGGGGGTTGCCCTCCCTGACATTAAGCGATACTACTGGGCCTCCCAGTTGGCTGCCGTCAATCACGGGATGTATGGCCCTGCTTTGAACCCGGCTTTTGAGATGGACAAATTGCTATTGCCGGGCGGAGACTATAATCGAGCGCTATACTCGGGGTCCCTTGATGCGCGGTTGACGGGCCCGACGCGGGTCGCGGTACAGGTGTGGCATGCAGCAAATGCGGCGATGGGGTGGAGGGATCGTTTGACTCGGGCTACGCCATTGTATGCGTCCCAGCGTTTGGGTTATCTGTATACTACGAAAGGCTTTGATAAGTGGGATACGATTGGTATCAGCACGGTAGGGGATCTCTGGACGAAAGGGAAATTTAAGACATTCGACATGCTGAAAACTGAATACCAGTTGAATGATAGGGAATACTATCGGTATGCTCAGGTCCATCATGCCTTGTGTTCCGTGTTTTCGGACGTGGCGGCTATTTCGGAGCATTCCCCGTTGGAGGACAGGATATTGGACGGCTATGTGCCGGATAGCACCATTTCGCTGATTTATAAGAAGCTTATTAATGATCGGATGGGTTTGCTGGCTTCATTGCGGGAGACATGGATTGCCGACGGTTTAGAACTGGACGACGAGGATTGGGTGTTGGCGGTGGCCTCCCCGAAAGAGGTGGCTATCCCGGCCCGGTTGCGGTTCGTCCAGCTTAAAATACTCCATAGAGTGTACGTCACGGGGCCTGCTCTGATGCGTATGGGGTATTCGGTGGATGGTTTGTGTAAGCGAGGCTGTGGACTCCTGGGGAGTTTCCTCCATATCCTGTGGGAGTGTCCGGAGGTGACTCGGTTTTGGTGCAGAGTGCATGCGGTGTTAGCAGAAGTCACGCATGTTGCCTTGTTGCCGGAGGCACGAAGATGTTTGCTGAATGTCTGGGAGCCGACTGATTACAATGTGACGCGGACGCAATGGGTGACTCTGGGCTATATGGTAGCGAAGCGCGACATTGCACAATTGTGGGGCTCCCAGAGGCCACCCACGGTCTCCGAGTGGAAAGAACACATGGACTGGTGTATGTTCAGAGAGAAAACGGTGTATGTGGCGAGAGGCAAGCCTGGGAAGTGGATTAAGGTGTGGGGTCCCTGGAACTCCTATCGTGGAGGTATATGCGCCCCGCCTCAGATGCGTGAGATAGATGCCGCTCTGTCTCCCTAGCCCGCGCATTCCTGTATGCTCCTGCGACATGCGAATTTGGTTTCTTCGGCCTTGACCCCCCCCCCTCTGTCTACCCGGGTTGGATTACTCCCTCAATACGAGGGGCACATGCTACTGCTATTAATTTCCTCTGCCTTGTGTGTTTGCTGTTTTTCGTTTTTTAAAAATATGAAACCTTTCTTGTTTGTTTATGGACTGCGGCTGCGGCCGACTGCGATGATTAACTCTCCAGTGACCCCCTTTTTGTTGCTTCATCGATGTGAATGTTCAGCTGTGCCTAGGGTTACACTGCATTTTAGCGGCCGGCCTGTTGGTTGTAGGCCCATACTTGTATTTCTCTGACATTGTAATAAAGGTTTTTAAACAAAACAAAAAAAAAAAAAAAATCCCTCACTTTAACATGTAAAGATTTACCACGTTTGAGCACTCTGAAATATTTGGAAGACAAACCAGCTGGGGAAATACTCACAGTTCAAGTGGGAGGAATGACAGACATACAAGAGCTAGGCATTGATGCAGGGGAAGGAGGAGCTAGTGGATTAAAATCACGCTCCACATTCTGTCCACAGTTACCACAAGGGAACAAGATAGATCTGTTCCCAGAACTGGTAATTGAAGATTTAAACACAAGGCAGAAGAAATATTACCAATAAGGAAAGACTAGCGTTAACAGAGCTAAAGGAAGACACACAAATTGTAATTAAGGCATCGGATAAGTGTGGTAATACTCTAATACAGGATCGTGACAAATACCAAACGGAGGCTGAAAAAAATGAGGAATAGACATCATTATGTAAAATTAAAGGAATATCTTTCACAAAAAAAATCACTCTTGAATTCCATGAAAAATTGCAAGTATGGAATCAACAAGAACTGATTGATGATGAGGAATACAAATATTTAAGAATATTGCACCCCACAACTCCTACCATCTATTTTCTTCCAAAAATGCATAAGATCTTGATCAATCCACCACAGCGCTTCTTATAGTCAGCTCGGTAAATTCACTTTTAGAAAACACTTCAAGATATATTGATCTAACTTTAGTACCTTATGTGACAGGTCTACCTTCTTATCTGCGGGATTCAATGGATTTTCTAAACAAAATTCAAAACATACCTTGGAAGAACTCGTAATTGATGGCCACAATTGATGTTGTTTCGTTATATACTTCCATTAGACATAAAGATGGAATAAAAGCAGTTCAATACTTCCTACGTGTTAGATCAATTAACCATGTTAAATATTTAAATTTACTGATTGAGATGTTACATTTTTGTTTAACACACAATATTTTTATGTTCAATGGCAGCTATTATTTAAAACAACAAGGAACCGCAATGGGGACTTCATTAGTTCCAATTTATGTGACCTTCTCATGGGCTATTGGGAAACAGAAGTAATTTGGACAGAGAACAATTCAGATTGGAAAAAGTAAAACTATGGACAGGTTATATTAATGATTCTTTTATTATATGGGATGGGGAGAGTGAAGAACTTGAGTTATTTATTTCGTCCCTAAATGAAAATGATTTGAATTTAGCCTTTACTTACTCCATTAACTCTGAACAAGTCACGTTTTTAGACATTGAGGTCCTCATAAGAGATATACATATTTGCAAAAAGATACATAGGAAAAAAACATCATGTAACAGCATTCGCCTTGGAAATAGTGGACATCCAAAGAAATGGATATGGAGTATCCCGTATGGAGAAATGCTAAGGACCAGAAGGAATTGTGCAGAGGATAAGGATTTTAAAATCAAAATGAATGAAATGAAAAACAGATTTCTCTCAAGGGGATAGCCATTATCAGTAATACAAGATGCCATGGAAAGAGCATCATTGAAACCAAGAAGTGAGTTACTGACATCAAAGAAAGTCCCTGTAGAAAGTGAAGAGGAGACAATCTGACTTTTTATGGATTATAACAAGCAGAACAAAGAAATAAAGCAAATAATTCAAAGTAATTGGAAGATATTACAATCTGATGAAACAGTTAATAAAATTCTAATGGATCATCCAAAATCACTCACAGAAAGACCGCTTCATTGGGAGACATTCTAAATAAAATTCACTACTCCACTGGAACAGGGCGAAAAATGAATTGGCTCAGTCAGCCAGGCTTTTGGAAATGCAGTAAATGCAAAGCCTCTGGACGTGGAATCAACCAAAAGGAATACAGATTGTATAATGGAAAAATTGAAAAGATAAAAGAACATATTATTTGCAATACAGATTTTGTAGTACATGTTTTAATGTGTCCTTGTAAAAAAAATACTATGTGGCAAGTACTGTCAGCAATGTTAAATTAACAATTCTGCAACATCTTTGAGCCATCAAAAATAGAGACTGCTCATATCCGATTGCGAAACATTTTTGGTAAGAACATCAAGGCGAGACCAAGAACTTGCAGTATTTTGGAATTAGGCATATAAAGAACAAATTAAAGGGGAGGTGATAGAGAATTACTGCTGAGACGAATGGAACAAAGATTGATTTTTTTAATGGGATCTGAAATACCAATGGGACACAATCAGGACACAGAATTACATGTACACCTGTAGAATGATCTCCAGCTGTAGTATAAAATATCAAGTTCATCTTGATTTCTGGGACTGCATTTGGAAATTACATGTTTTATGAATTGTTAAACATCTACTGTTGAGGCACTCACACTTTAGAGAAAGTCTTCAAAATAAGAAAACGTATCTGCAAGAGGAAAAAGAAAAGTAAACTGAAGCATAAAAGAAGCAATAAGGAGTCCTGATTACAACTACTCCCTATCACCCTGAGTGTATGGGAAATGTGAGATAAAATGCATGTGCACTTTATAAAATGATGCTGCTAATAGCTAATAAAGCACTAGCACTTCAGAACTAGATAATCCTGATCATAATTCATCCTTACCATACTGAGAGTAAGGTAAATGTGAGATAGAATACACATGCCTTTCATAAAATGATGCTTCCAATAGCTACTAAGGATCAGGATACACTGCTGCTAATCTTGAATGAAATGGAGTGCCACTTGAGGATCTCCATTCATTTTGTATCATTTTATGACTTGTAATTTGCACATCTTAGCTGCTATCATACTTGCACTTTATAGAGAGCTTTTCAACTTGAACTTTAACAACAATCTTCTCCCCTTTTAATCTCTACTTTGCTTAAATGTAACTATTTCCCCACCGCTTTCTCCTTTTACATTGATAGTAGTCTTTCTATCCTGAAGTGTTCGTGCAATGGATAACAAAGTAATTATACTGTATAAAAAGCGATTTCATCATTTTTTAGTACTTTACTGTGATAATGAATTGAAAGTAAACAGATTAAGTATTTTAGACATGAAATTAAAAAAATAAGAATTTAGATACCTTGCCGCCTTTCTGCATAATTTGTGAATATCTAATTTAACAATGCATTGTAAATTAATTTACTTTACATGAAATGCACTTTGATTGTTAAGGATTAATTGCTCAAGAAGGAAAACACAATGTGTGGTCTAATTGCGATATAAAAATGAAAAACTGATGAAGGGCTATGGTCATGGACACTAATAAAGGACAAGCTAGACAGCAGGACTCCATGGTGTTGTAGAAGGCAATCGCCCAAACGTGTAGACTGTCCCTATGTTTTGTTGCACTGGAGATTAAATAATAAAGTTTTAAAAAAATACTGGCCCCCCGTAGTGCAGTCTGTGATTCCAGTAAATATTTGATTAGAAGAACAATGGAATCATGCAAAATATACATATTATATATATATATATATATATATATATATATATATATTATATAATATATATATATATGTGCACACACACACACACGCTTGTAACTGTGTTTGTATATGACTGTGGCAGGATCTTTTTTTGTGTGCAATTTAAGTTAGCATTTGTAGCACCATTTTGTATTCAGCCGCCATTTTGTACCATGATCGAAATGAAGCTTCTGTCTCATACTGTCTGCCTCAGCAGATAGCAGCCTCAATTGTTTCTCTTTATCATTCAAGGTTAAGCTTTGTTGCACTAATGAATAGATCATTCTGTTACTGCATGCCTTTCCTCGTATGTAGGTCTGCTCCCACTCTCAGAAAGACCAGCGCGGGCAGAGTAATTTTGAAACTAAGATAGTGTGTACCCAGTCTCAGGATGGTAACCCATCTTTTTGTACCTCCTTTGTTCATCAGCGCCCAGGCTGAAAAATTCCAGTCTGGGCGGGTCTTAGGGGTGTAGGTAATGTATATCTGACTTTACCATGTGGACGGGGTCAGTCCCTCGGCAGCTATCAAAGGAGGCTGGTCAGACCGGACTCTGCTCGAGCGCATACTAATAAATAACTTTGGTTTGTATTCTCTATTGTCTGACTGACTCTTCATTTGTATGGATGGCTGAGAGGTAGTCCTGAGTGACCCGGGTGGCCCTAATCAGGTCACTTCCTTCAGTTGGAGCCCGAACAGGGACCCCATCAGGTGAGTGACCCTTCCTTGCCTGCGGACGGGTGAGGGGGACGGGGCCACGTCGGGTCGGACTGGCAGACCGGGGATCCCTGAACGAGAGAATTTAGTACTCGCAGCTGCCCCGTCTGTCTGACCAGGCGGTGCCTCGGCCAGTGGTCATCCCGGATGGGGTCCTGAACGGCAAAACCATTGTATCTGACGGTTTGGTTCGAAGAGTTGGCAGTGGAGATTAACTTTGTTTGATCTGTGTGCACCAGGTGAGTTTGCTTTGGTTTTGTTCTGTGGCTATGACACCACTTTGGTTTGTGTTTGGTACGGTCTGAGGATAGTTTTTGGTCAAGCGCTTGAATTTGTTTGAGTTCTTTGTGAACATGGTATTGTTTTGATCTGGATTTGGTGAGGTCTGTGGACCAACTTCGGTAAGATATTTGCAAATATCTGCTTGGCATAGATAGTGAAAACGTTTTCGATTTAAAATGCCCTGTCTTAGTAAACTAAGTTGTGTGAGTTGTTGTTGTTGTTCTACTGATGCTCGATTGGAAGAGAGTCAGCCTGCGCTTCCAGAAGGCACCCCAAACTTGGAGATGTATGTTAAGCATGGCCTTGACCCTATTATGTTTAGTAAATTATGGTACAAATATACGCCGAGTTGCAGCGGCCGTTGACGGGCACGTTTGATGAGCAAAAGCATGCAGGATAAATTGTTTGCGAAAAGGAGTAGGCAGTCAATGTTTGATTCCCTTAGAACGTGGCAAAAGGAAGCTAAACAGAGGCAAATGGAAGCAGAAAAGGAGGCCTGAAAGGGAAGGATGCAGACAGTGACTCAGAAAGCCATTGTGTATGATAAAGAGAAGACTGAGAAGAGAATAGAGTGTGCCGATAGGAAGTTTTGATTGCAATGTGAAAAGTCTTATGTGGTTCTGGAAGACAATGATACATTTGTAGAGGAATTGTTAGACACCCAACCTTCACCCCCATACACCCGCAGAGAATATACCCTGCTGTGCCACAACCGCAGCCACAACCCCAGTCGTCTGTCTCTTCTGCCCCTTCTTTAGCTGCTGCATCTCCTGTCAATTCTGTGGCTTCACCTTCCGCACCTGCGCTAACTGCTTGTCTCTCTGCTATGCCTTTCGTGTCAATGTCTTCTTTTTCTCCAGCACTTATGCCCACAACACAGTCATTAACAACACTGGTGCCTAATCTTTCAGTTACTACTCCTTCCCTCTTTCCTCATTACCCGGCTCTACTGGGTAGTGGAACGCCTGTACATGGATAAGGGGACAGGGACTGGGCAAATGCTAGGGAGCGATCTGATGTGGGGGAGGAAGAAAAAAGGGCGGGAGAAAACCAGGCCACTCAGTCGGCCCATCATCCCATTTATAGTACTGAAGATGTGTGGAGTGTGATGAGGTATTATGAGCCGTTTGTGCAGCAGCATGCCCTTAAGCCAGAGTTCTTCAAACTGTGGGGCGCATCCCTCTGGGGGGGCACAACACCATCCTAGGAGGGGCACGCACTCCACTCTAATTTACCTTTGTTCCCTGTCGCAGGTCTTCTTAGAGAACTCCGGTATGGTTGAAGGGAGGAGGGAGGGGAAATCGACGGGGCACGAAGTGCCCATGCTTTTATTATGTTCACCGTCCCAGGAGGGGGTTAATTCATTCAGCTTCAGCTGCAGTGAGGAGGCAGGAAGTCTCTCTGCTAAAACCAAAGGTAAAGGAACAGACAGCCTTCACATTCAATATTATAGTCGAGGAGACTCCTAGCCTCGCACTGCAGCTGAAATGTCTGTCTGTTCGTTTGCTTTCAGTTTAAGCAGTGGAGACATCCTGCCTCTCACTGCAGCTGAAGCATTTCAGCTCTATGAATTAACCCCCTCCTGGGAGGGTTAGCGCATCCCAGAAAGGAGACAAAGTTTCTTTTAAAACTACAAAGGCAGGCGTGCAAAATGCCAGCCAGCCTTGTGTTCTTTTAAACAGACTGCAAATTGCTTGTCTATAAATAAAGAAGCATGTTCCCTTTTATCAGCCATAGATTATTCAGGCATCCCTAGAACACAAGTAAAAGTTATTTCTATTTATATTTGCTGTTCAAAGTATGCATGGACAAGTACTGACAAAACAGCTTTAGGTGACTGCTTATTTTTGTACCGCCTGGGACATCAAAATAATGAGCTGGCAACCCGAATCACAAGACCTGGAGTTTGTTGCAGGATCACCACATTATTTATTTCTTCCACCCTGATCCCTGGTTACTGCCATATTAGCAATAGTTTAACACATTTGAAACCCTACGCTGCCGTCAATATCATTCTGAGTTACTTCAAGTGTCTGGGAATGCACCTTGCATTCAGAAAACTCGCTTCTCATTCTCGCCCTTCACTTTTACGCTCACCCTGCACTCACACTGATCCCCATGCACTCACACCATTCACCCACTAACCCTGCACTCACAGTGATCACTCTGCACTCACAATGCACTTGCACTGTTCACCCTGTACCTCACCCTGCAATCACACAAGCACACTACTCAACCTGCGCTCAAGTGACACTTCACTCACCTGTCCCCCTCACTGCTCAATCTGCAATCTCACTCAAATAAGCCCAGCACTAACCATACATTCATTCGTCCCACTCTGCACTTATATCTGCAACCAAATTCATATGGTCACCTCGCTCACCCTGCAGTCACTCCTCCTACCCTACTCGCAAACGGTTGCATGGCTCACCGTGCACTCACATGAGCACTCCTGCCACCCACACAGCACAGAGGGTTAATGTGCCTGCTCCATAGAATGTGTACCATGCAGAACACAGAACTGAGTGTGAGTAAACAATGAGTAGCGCTATAACAAAATAAAGAGAGATGAGGTGCATCGTTGGTGAGTGGTAGTGAGGGAATTCATGGAGAAGGAGGAAATGTGGGAGGGGGCACCAAAAAAGACTGTTGCACTGTGTGCAACAAGTGCTTGGGCCAGACCTGGCTGGGAGTGTTAGCCCCCACCCGAAGTTCGGGTCTAGTTGCACCCCTGTACACGAGTATGGGCATGTCGTCCTAAATTACAAAAGGACACATTTACATGCACTGCAATCCAGCCTTCTTGGGGTCCCCCTGATAGAGACAGTTCTGTTTTTGCCCTGATAGCCTGGAATAATTCCGAAACAGATTCTTGTAAATACCGTTTTGTTTCATTTCTTTTTAATGCGATTAATTTAATGAGTCTATTACTATTTGCTGAGAAATGTGTTTGTTTCAAGCAACAACCATAAAAAAGTTTATTTTTGATCCAAGAGGGGTCCTCACATATGAGAAATTGGAGGATATCACAGATATTATTCGCTGTAAAATTAGTGGGCTCCTGCTTTGTTACAACAGTGAAAACACACATCACTATCTATGAATATTAGATGTAAACGCTTTTAGAATTTCAACCATAGTGCCTGTGCACAGTTAGTAGCCTGGCTAAAGAGGGTATGGCAGAGCTGAAAGTAAATCATTTAGACTCAAAGCTGTACTGAACAGGGGCCCCCAAAATAGTTGTGGCCCAGGGCACACAAAATCCTTAACATGTCCCTGCCACCACAAAGTCTGTCAGACAACATTGCTCTGAAGTAAAATAGACAACATCATTCATTTATTATTAGTTCGATTTTTATAAACATAAGCCCGACGTGTCCTTAACCCCTACTGCTTCAGGCAAGCAACTTATCATACTACTAAGGAATTCTCAATTAGGTGTTCGTTCAACGCCCTCTCTGTAGACTTTCAACTTTGTCTTCGGGTCCATAACAGGTTGGTGGGCAATTATCCCATTATAATGCTGCCTAAAACAGTTGTTAATGATTTCTAGAGAAGATTTGTTTCTCGAGTACCAGCTCTGAGCTTAGGAGTGCTCGAAAAATCTGACAACACTGTCTCCCTTACAGTCCCTATTTTGGCTGAAAATGTCTGCAGAATATTCAGCTTTGCACAGTATTATGAGCACAGGGAAAATGAGGAGAAGGAGAAGGTGGAAAAGAAGCATAAGGAGTTGAAGACGAAGGTGTTGTTACAGCAGGAGTCTAGGGGTAACGGTAGAGGATGTGGAGCTGGTCCCTCCCGGCAGTTTCCCTGTACTAGTAGGAGCACTGCGCCTGTGGAACCGAATCAGTGTGTGTATTGTAAGGAGGAGGGGCACTGGCGTATCGAGTGTCCAGTGTTATTGCAGAAAGTTGCGACACCCCAGAGGACAAGGTTCTCATGGACAGGGCCGTGGAGCAAGTGATCAGGCTGGGGTTCGGGACGATGGGACATCGCAGGGTCGCTCTGACCAGAACTATTTTGACGACCCTCGAGGGACACAGTATTATCATGATGATTATGATCTGGATGAGCTGACAGGAATGTCTCACAGCTAGGACAGCCAGGGACAGGGTGAGGGACCAGTCCAGATACCTGTAGATCAACGCGGTCCTTATGTCACCACAGATTTGCAAGGCTCAGTTATGAAATTCTTAGTGGACATTGGTGCAATGAATAGATCTGTTTCTCGTTCGCTGGTCCCTGGGCCCTTCTGGCCAAAATAATGTTTCAGTAGGATTTTCTGTCGTACCGTTGTAAGCCCATTTCCAAACCTCTTGCTTTGACTATCGGTCCTTTTACTGCAGATTCACAGTTCTTATTGACGTCAAAACTTAATGGGCTTGGATTTATTAAAGAAGTTGCATGCAACCATTTTTTGTTCTCCGGATGGTGTTTACATGACAATGGGACCGAATGTGATTAGCTCTAAGCAGTATCTGTCCAAATTTTCCCCCCCTCCTGCTGAGCTTAAGGCTGTGCCGCCCACTTTGTGGGCAACAGGTGACACGGATGTAGGACTATTGCAACATTCCCCCAATTTCCATTAAAGTTAAAGACAATGCCATTTTGCCCAGTATTCCTCAGTACAAAATACCACAAGCAGGGGAGCGAGCTTTGTAGCAGATTATACAGGACCTGATTGAGTCAGGACTTGTTGACGAGATGACTGTAAATGTGGGTAATAGCCCTTTTCTTCCCATTCTCCCAGATGTTTATCGTTTTGGGACAGATTTGCGTGCACTTAATAAAATAGTGGTCCCTCAGTTCCCGGTGGTCCATGACATTACTGCCATTCTGACAATGATCCCCTCTTCTGCCAAATTCTTCTCTGTCATTGATTTGAAAAATGCCTTCTTTAGTATCCCAATTCATCCTGATAGTCGCTATCTGTTTGGTTTTACCCTGATTAGGAGAAGCTTTAGATTCTGTCGCGCTCCTCAGGGCTATACTGAAAGCCACAGTATATATAGCCAGGCTCTGATAGCTCAATTGGACTCTCTCATGCTTTCCCCATGTAATGTATTGCTTCAGTATGTGGATGACATACTGATGGCTTCTGATACTGAACAGGGATGCAAAGACTGTATGGTTAAGTTGTTGCTACATTTGGCTCACCATGGACATAAAGTGTCCCTTTCTAAATTTCAATATTGTCGACAGGAGGTCACCCACTTAGATCACCCACTGTCGAAGGAAGATAGGAGATTGACCCCTGAGCGCATTAGCGCCATTGTTAAAATGCCTATCCCTAAAACCCAGAGGGATGTGCACACTTTTATTGGCATCACTTCCTACTGTCAACATTGAATCCCTAATTATTCATTACTAATAAAGCCTTTGCTTGTATTAACCCCTAAAGATGTGCATGAGCCCCTGCCTTGGATGCATGAATGTCCGCAGTCTTTTGAGCAATTAACAGTTGTGCTTTACTCTGCTCCTGTGCTTGGCACACCTGATTATGGGAAGCCGTTCGTGCTGTATGCACACAAGACAGCTGCTTGCGCGCTCTCTGTTTTAACCTCTTCTATGCCCATGACGAGATAGTCTCGTCATGGAGCGCGGTTGCGCTGTGCCCATGACGAGACTATCTCGTCATGGACCCCACCCGCTAATACAATGCCCGGCACAGGAGGGGGAAAGGGCGGGGCACCGAAGGGGTTAACAAAGGCCTTTGGAGGTAAGCAATGGCTGTGTGCTTATTTATCTTCTTTGCTTGACCCAGTCGCCAGAGCCCTCCTGGGCTGTCTAAGAGCGGGTGTGGCTGTGGCCATCTCTATAAGGCAATCGGCTGGGCTTGTAATTAATACTGACCTCACAGTTATGGTCCCCCGTGATGTGGCTACCCTTTTGAATAAAACCAAGACACAGCACCTCACTAGTGCACGTCTGACCGGTTATGAGCTAACCCTTTTTGCCCCGCATATCACGATCAAAAGATGTGCCACGTTACTTCCCCTCTCTTCTGAGAGTGAAGAAATAGACAAACATGATTGGCTTTTTGGGACAGAGAAAGAGAAAAAGGGACGAGTAGACCTGACTGATGCTCCCTTATCTGACCCCCACAGGGAACTATATGTCGATGGCTCTTGTTTCAAATTACCAGATGGCACCACCACTGCAGCATACGCTCTTACCACACTGCATACGGAAGTTGAGACATCACAAGTTCCCTATCAATCAGCTCAGGCAGCTGAACTAGTCCCCATTATTAGAGCCTGTGAATTGAGCGAGGGACTGGCTGTTAATATTTATACTGACAGCCAGTATGCCTTTGGGGTCAGCCATAATTTTGGGCAGCTCTGGGCAGAGAGAGGGTTTCTCACCTCCCATGGGACAGGCATCCAGAATGGCCCTCTTATACATAGGCTTCTGTCTGCCCTAACAGTCCCTATTAAAGTGCAGCACCCACAAGGCGATTACTCATGATGTTGGAAGAGGAAATGTATTTGCCGAACAGACAGCCAAGGAGATAGCTCGAACAAAAATGAAAAAGATGTTTGTAGCGGGTCCTGCCAGGTGGGTCCCCGAGGTCACTATGTTTGAAGATACTCTAGACAATGTGAAAGAAATTCAGAGTGAGGCAATGATTGAGGAGTTAGCAGTATGGCAGGAAAGTACAGCACATTTAGATGAGGATGGGTGTTGGACAGACAAGTCAGGAAAGCAGAGATGGTTGTTACGTCCTTTCTGTGGTCACTATGGCGCACGGGCCAGCCCACATTAGTGCAAAGGGCATCTGTAAACTATTAGATCCTGTATGGCAGAATGACAATATTTTCAAGGTTGCTGCTCACTTGATAAAGTACTGTAGGGTATGCATGATGTATAACCCTGGAAAAGACACCCCTAAACCCCCTGGTAATTTTGCACCACCTTCCTTCCCTTCGAGGTTCTTCAGATGGATTTTAACTAAATGGAATGAGTCAACAATCTGAAATATGTGTTAGTAGTTGTTTGTGCATTCAGTAAATGGGTTGACCTACTTGTGGGACACCCCCGCGCCGCACGGCCACCAGCTGCTGCGTGTGCCCCTTCCGCTTGTGCCTCGCTGCCCGGCTGCTGCCGCTTGACCACGCCCCCTCCCTCGAGCCCGAGGTCCGTGGCTGCTCCTGTGCCCTGCTGTCGTCTGTCTACCATATTTTGTTCTGTTTGCATTTTTCTGTGTGTTTTCGTCTTTTTTCCTTAAGTGCCAGCTTTGTCATATTCCGTCCCTCTGTTCCCTCCCCGCTCCCCGCTTCCCGCCACCGCTGCTAAGCCCCGCCCCTTTTTGCCTTCTGTATCCCTTCCCGCTCCCGCCTCCCAGCTGCCCCGCCCACCCGCGCACTTGGCCTTATATGGCGACCGTGCGACGCAGGTGAGTGTGACCTACTTGTGGGACACCCCCGCGCCGCACGGCCACCAGCTGCTGCGTGTGCCCCTTCCGCTTGTGCCTCGCTGCCCGGCTGCTGCCGCTTGACCACGCCCCCTCCCTCGAGCCCGAGGTCCGTGGCTGCTCCTGTGCCCTGCTGTCGTCTGTCTACCATATTTTGTTCTGTTTGCATTTTTCTGTGTGTTTTCGTCTTTTTTCCTTAAGTGCCAGCTTTGTCATATTCCGTCCCTCTGTTCCCTCCCCGCTCCCCGCTTCCCGCCACCGCCGCTAAGCCCCGCCCCTTTTTGCCTTCTGTATCCCTCCCCGCTCCCGCCTCCCAGCTGCCCCGCCCACCCGCGCACTTGGCCTTATATGGCGACCGTGCGACGCAGGTGAGTGTGACCTACTTGTGGGACACCCCCGCGCCGCACGGCCACCAGCTGCTGCGTGTGCCCCTTCCGCTTGTGCCTCGCTGCCCGGCTGCTGCCGCTTGACCACGCCCCCTCCCTCGAGCCCGAGGTCCGTGGCTGCTCCTGTGCCCTGCTGTCGTCTGTCTACCTTATTTTGTTCTGTTTGCATTTTTCTGTGTGTTTTCGTCTTTTTTCCTTAAGTGCCAGCTTTGTCATATTCCGTCCCTCTGTTCCCTCCCCGCTCCCCGCTTCCCGCCGCTAAGCCCCGCCCCTTTTTGCCTTCTGTATCCCTCCCCGCTCCCGCCTCCCAGCTGCCCCGCCCACCCGCGCACTTCGCCATATATGGCGACCGTGCGAACTCGCAGCGATCACGCGCAGCGGGCGCGCCGATTGTGCGCCGAAGGCGCGCCAAAGGCAAGCCCGTCTACGCCCGTCCGCGCCTGGACCGCGCCCAGTGCCAGGACCCCTGGCCCCCGAGGACCCCGACCGACCCGCCTGACGTACAACGCCGCCACCCTCATCGCACTCAACACCGGCGGAACCCAGGGATGCTACCGAGCTACTCCGAAGCACACCCACGGGCCCTTCAGCTGCCACGCCTGCAAGTTCACCTGCATCCGGACCTGCCCGACACCAGCACCTGCCATGCCGAACACCAGCAGCAACCACCTCAAGTGCATCCTGCTCAACACCCGCTCCGTCCACAGACACGCCATCGAACTCTGGAACCTCATCGACACCACAGCCCCCGACGTCGCCTTCATCACGGAGACCTGGATGAACGCCTCATCAACGCCCGACATCGCCATCGCCATCCCAGAAGGATACAAGATCACCCGGAAGGATCGCAACGCCAACCAGGTGGGAGGAGGCATCGCCATCATCCACAAGAACACCATCCGCATCACGACCAGCACCGACAACTCCCCACCCTCGCCGAACACCTGCACTTCCAGATCCACACCGACCCGAAGACCACCCTCAGAGGCACCCTGATCTACCGACCTCCGGGACCACGCACTCAATTCAGCGAGGACATCGCCGACTTCGTCAGCCCGCACGCCCTCCCCTCCGCCGACTACATCCTCCTGGGGGACTTCAACTTCCACCTGGAGAACAACAACGACTGCAACACCAGCACCCTGCTCGACAACCTCGCCAACCTTGGACTCAAGCAGCTGGTGTCCACCCCCACCCACCTCGCCGGACACACACTCGACGCCATCTTCTCATCCAGCAAAGACATCGCCTTCAGCCACGCCACAGAACTCCACTGGACGGATCACAGATGCATCCACTTCACCTTCAGAAGAACGACGATCCACCACCACCAGCAACAGGCTGCCCGAAGAAGCTGGAACAAGATCACAGCCGACCAGCTCGCCGCCTCCCTGAGCCAGCACCCTCCGGCCAGCTCAGCGAACCCCAGCCAGGCCGCCGACAACCTCAAGAAGTGGATCAGCGACTGCGCGGACGAACTCGCCCCACTGAGGACCCCGCCCAGCAGACCCGGCAGCAAGAGAGCCCCTTGGTTCACCGACGAACTCAAGAGCTCCAAGAAGTACTGCCGCGCCCTCGAGAAAGCCTGGAGAAGGGAACCCACGCCGGACAACAGGACCACCCTCAGGCTTGCCACCCGGAAACACCACCAACTGATCCGCATCGCCAAGAAGACGGCTTTCAAGAACCGACTGGACAACAACGCTCACAACTGCAAGGAACTCTTCAACATCGTGAAAGAGCTCTCCAACCCCAACGCCGGAAGCAACGACATCACCCCTTCGCAAGACCTCTGCAACTCCCTCGCCTCCTACTTCCACAACAAGATCGCGGACATACACAACAGCTTCAGCACCCATCCGACCCACGCCACGACCGCAGCAACGCCACCCACCACCATCCTCCGCGCCTGGACCCCGGTCAACACCGAAGACACCGTTCACACGATGAACTCCGTCCACTCCGGATCTCCGACCGACCCCTGCCCTCACCACGTCTTCAACAAAGCCGACGCTGTCATCGCTCCCCACCTGCGGGACATCATCAACACCTCATTCGACACCGCCACCTTCCCCGAGAGCTGGAAGCACGCCGAACTCAGCGCTCTACTCAAGAAACCCATAGCAGACCCCACCGAACTCAAGAACTACCGCCCCATCTCTCTACTACCGTTTCCAGCCAAAGTCATCGAGAAAACCGTCAACAAACAGCTGGCCGCCTTCCTCGAGACGAATGGATCCCTCGACCCATCACAGTCCGGATTCCGTGCCAACCACAGCACCGAGACCGCCCTCATCGCCGCCACTGACGACATCCGAGCCCTGATGGACAACGGGGAAACAGCGGCCCTCATCCTCCTAGACCTCTCCGCGGCTTTCGACACGGTCTGCCACCGCACCCTAGTACAGCGCCTCAGCAACGTCGGAATCCAGGAGAAGGCGCTGGAATGAATCGTCTCCTTTCTCAACGGAAGAACACAAAGAGTCCGCCTACCACCGTACAAGTCAGAGGCCACCGAAGTCATCTGCGGCGTCCCTCAGGGATCCTCACTGAGCCCGACTCTCTTCAACGTCTACATGAGCCCTCTCGCGGCCATCGCACGCCAACACAACCTCAACATAATCTCCTACGCCGACGACACCCAGCTGATCCTCTCCCTGACCAACGACGACCCCGCCGCCGCCAGAGCCAACCTGCACAAAGGGATGAGAGAGGTAGCCGAGTGGATGACGACGAGCCGCCTGAAGCTGAACTCAGATAAGACGGAGGTCCTCATCCTGGGCTCCACGCCCTCCGCCTGGGACGACTCCTGGTGGCCCCCCGCCCTGGGCACCGCACCCAAACCGACAGACCACGCACGCAACCTGGGTTTCATCCTGGACTCCTCCCTCTCCATGACCAGGCAAGTCAACGCCGTCTCCTCATCGTGCTTCAACATCCTGCGCATGCTTCGGAAGATCTTCTGGTGGATCCCCACGGAGACCAGGAAGACCGTCACCCAGGCCCTCGTCACCAGCCGACTGGACTACGGCAACGCACTCTACGCCGGAACCACCGCCAAGATCCAGAAGAGACTCCAGCGCATCCAGAACGCCTCAGCCAGACTCATCCTCGACATCCCACGTCACAGCCACATCTCCGGACACCTTAGAGACCTGCACTGGCTCCCGATCAACAAGAGAATCACCTTCCGCCTCCTTACCCACGCACACAAAGCTCTCCACGACCAAGGCCCGAGCTACCTCAACAACCGAATCAACTTCTACGCTCCCAGACGCCACCTCCGATCCGCCAGCCACGCCCTCGCCACCGTCCCACGCATCCGCAGAACCACTGCTGGAGGAAGGTCCTTCTCCTACCTGGCCGCCAAGACCTGGAACTCCCTCCCGGCCGACCTGCGCCTGACCCAAGACCACCTCTCCTTCAGGAAGAAGCTCAAGACCTGGCTGTTCGAGCAGTAGCGGCACCCCCCCCCCCCCAAGCGCCTCGAGACCCTACGGGTAGGTAGTGCGCTCTATAAATTTCCTTGATTGATTGATTGATTGACGCTTACCCCACTAAAGAGAACATAGCCATGGCGACGGCGAAGGTACTTCTAAAGGAGTTCTTCCCACGTTTTGGTTTGCCCCGTTTGATTTGGAGTGACAACAGAAGTCACTTCAATTCAAACGTTATCCAGCTGGTGTGCGACGGCCTGCACATCAAGCAGAAATTTCAGGCTGGAAACCACCCCCAGTCAGCAGGCCTGTTTGAGAAGTACATTGGTACTCTCAAACTGAAATTGGCAAAGATTCAGGAGAGCAGAGGATTGCAGTGGCCAGATGCTTTACCATTAGCCCTTTTGTCCACAAGAACTACGACTCACTCTAGGACAGGATTGTCACTGTATGAGGTCGTGTTCAGATGCCCGGCGAATGTCTGGGGCATCCCAGGTCCTCGAAGATTTTCTGAAATGGAATACCCTTTGCTAGTGGATTACTTGTATGAATTGACTAAACATTTGTGTTCTATTCACCAACAGATCCACGAGATCCACGAGGTCCTCCCACCAGCTCCCAAGGGGCCAGTCCATTATATTCAGCCTGTGCTGATGAGGCATTTCCAGAGGAAAGGCAGTTTGGAGCCGTGATCGAAGGGGCCCACACAAGTCCTCCTCGTTACCCGCTCAGCTGTAAAGGTGGCCGGCAGGAAGAATTGGATTCACTCACAGCATTGCAGAAAGGTGCCCCTCCCTTTACCCTGCAATCAGTGGGTGGTTGATGGAGTAGGCGACTCTGAAACAGTCCCGTTTTGTTCCTTTCTCGGATGCCCGGATGACATGGGCACAAACTGAGGAGGAAAACAATGCAGTGTTTGAACGAGGCAGTGCCACCTGAGATCAAGGCCATCCAGGAGCCCCAGCCTGCTGGCCCATCTGTATCTCAGCCCATGTTTGCAGACCCCTCTGTCCCTGGAGTAGCTTGGTACAATTTGCACCCTGACGGAGGAACAGTGCACCAAAGGAAAAGTCAGATTAGCAGGGATGGACTTGACAAGTCAGGCCACAGTAAAATAGGGAGAGGTGAGATTGGTGCATTGTTCGTACATTGGACAGGATTGTTCAAGTGTGCTCCCCTGGGAAAGGGAGTTCCTCATCTTGTGCGACGTGGGAGTTCCTCAAAGAGCTTGGATCGCCTAGCTCTACCGCCGGTGATCAGCAGCGCCAACACTTGATGAACAATAGGAGTCTACCAGCGAGGCTCTGACGAACGCTGGGGACATTTGCCCCTCTCTTGTTTTCTCATCATTGGCTCCATTGCATGTCCTTTCCTCTGGTTTAAAAATGTACCCATGTGGTCGCCCATTATGGAGGAAGAACAGCCCTTTGCAGCCCCGTGTTGCGGGCAGGGTGGGTATCGGTGGTCTAGTTGGTCTACTAAGATTAAAACAGTTTTCGTAGTAATTGTTCTGATCTTTCAGATGTTGTCACAAAAAGGAGCAGGTCGCCCCCCCCCCACTCAACAACAGTTTATCTCAAAAAGACCTGACATACTCGGAACAGTGAATTATACTTCTAAGGACCAGGGGCGCATATTCTTCAAAGAGCTAACCTTACAGGACAGTACAATCATTACATGCCTGTATGTCCCACTGTTCAAAATTTCCACTAAACACCATCATGTACCACAGTTCACAACAAGCCTTTTTAAAGAAGAAACCTACCACCACAAAAACCACCTTTTTCTTGGTAGTACATGCAGAACGTTACTGCACCACTATTTTGTTTGATGTTCCCAGGAGAAAATTACATTAAATAGGGCAAATGGAAAACAGTTTTTGAAAGATATGCTAGGGTCTGTTGGTCCTCATTAAGTTCAGAATGGAAAACAGCGTTGTTGTTCAGGTCCCAAAGGTCAGGAGGTTTTTGACCACCTTCCTGATGTATCTGATGATGATACTTTGAATCTTAATGAATATGAGTTATGTATCAGAAAACCTGATAAAAACAATTTACCTAAAGTTAGAAACATTTTAGAAATGTACAAATGTACCATTTCAATAAGAGGATGCAGAAAAATTAAGAATCAGTGGAAGATTATATAACTAACTGAGGAAACTCTCTTTGTCTTGTAAGTTCTTGGGAACTCCGGAAGAAAGAAATAGGGATCAATTATTGTTGGGTTGTAATATCAGGAAAGTTAGAGATTGTTTATGGCAAAAGGATGATCCCACATTAGATGAAGCCTTAGTGACAACCAAGAAAATAGTATGTTCTGTCAAATGTGTGCAAGTCATCAAGAAAGAATCTGCACAAGACGTTAATGTCATTTAACAGAAGTTCAACACACAGGAGAAGAAACCAAATTTCCCCAAAAAGTGTTTTAGATATGAGAACAAATGTCATTTGGCTTATCACAAAGAATGCCTTGCTCCTAAAGCCTTGTATAATAATCGTGGGAAAAAGTGTCACTTTCAGAGGGAATGTAAAAGCAAAAAGATGAATGAGAATGTCATGGAAGTTGATGTAAAACACGGTGCTTGTGATATAGAATGCGCTCAGATTGTACTAGAAGTTAAAGAAGGGAAAATAATTATTCTGTTGATGAAATCTTAGTTGAAGGGAAAATCAAGAAAGTCTTCTTTGATTCTGTGATAAAATAACATTAGTATTAAGGCTTTCTTTTGTGAACAACATAAAGGGAAAATAAAACTTCAAGAACCTGACATTAAACCGTATGCATATTTTTCTGTAAAACTATGTTTTTTCAAGAGGTGATAGCATTTTAAGCATGTTGGATCCCAACAGTGATCCGCCTATAATTTTAGAAAACATAACAGTAATGCTCAAACAATTGGAGACAATGCTTAAACTTAAGATGACTGAAGAATTTCTATCTGTATTTAGAAAAGAGCTAGGATGTTGTTGTTTTTTACACAATTCTTATTTAATTTTTTACAAAGAAATGTTACAGCAGTATGACATTTCAATAAGCATGTAATAGCATTCAGATCAAAGCGTTAGGAGATGGTTACAGTGCCCCGCGTGGGATTGTCAATCGCGATGTCAGTCATGCAAAAAAAGAAAAAGTACAAACGATTGAATAATGTACCCACCTGGATCCCCAATAAACCTGACATGTCACAAAATAGTTAATCTGTCCATTGTTAAGGGGAAGTACACATGTGCAAGTGCTGAAGGCAGGATACGGACCACGTAGATCCAAAGGTATGAAAACGTCAGAATTATGCAGCAGCCCAAGGGTGTCATTAATGCTGGATCTCTCTCACCCAACCCCACCTCGCGGTAGAATCTCTTTAGGGTTCAGGTTCTTGTGCTTTAAAGCCCTCTAATAGTGTATACCATTCCATGGAGATTAGTGTTTTATGCAGCCCCCTGTACACTTTCCGCCTAAGGGCCTTACTTTCAGCAAGACCCCAATGATGTACTTCTTCCCACCAAAAAAGCTAGGATGTTTGAAGTGGTATGTACACAGAAATAAAGTAAGGAGAGATGCACAACCGAAATGTAGTAAAGTATGTACACTGATATTCTCAGTGAGAAAGGAATTGCAGGCTGAGTTAAACAAATTGACATTTGAAGGGTTCATAGAAAGAGTTAGAGTAACTGAGCGGTTTGCACAAGTAGTTGCAGCTAGAAAGGCCAATGGGGAACTGACATTGTGAGACAACATGACAGAATTGAATAAAAGTGTAGTTATTTAAAAGTATCCCATTCCCAAGATTGCTGACTTCTCTGGGTGGTGCTAGAATATTCTCTTCTATTGATCTCTCATCAGCATATCATCAGATTGAGCTGCATTTGAAGTCTAAAGATTTGACTACCTTTATCACACCGTTTGGTGCATTTAGATATAAAAGAATGCCATTTAGTTTGTTATCAGCAGCCTCTGTCTTTCAGAGAGCGAAGAAAAGAGGGTTGAGGGGCTTGGAAGTAATTAAGGTTTATCAGGATGATGTGTTGATTTTTGGCTGTTTACTTATTAACAAAAGGGCAACTGGGTAAAAAGGGAATAGGGTGGAGTCCAGAATAGACACCACTTCACAGTCCTACAGAGGTATACAAAGATATTGGAGTCACTCCCTTAATTGTGGCATGTTTCATCATCAGCGCCTATCCACATCCTGGTAGGGTGGTACCACCAGGGCGGACTCCACCAAAAGAATGTGAGTTCTTAAATAATGTTTTTCTGGATAATGCAGGGATCCAGACAGAGGAGGGAAAATTAAAAATACCTAGCGGTATACACAAAATAATTCTTTAATTGTAGGGTACCGGGGGGTATAAGTAAAATATGTTCCAGGGTTTCAATTTAACTTTAATTTCTAAATTAACCCTAATTTTCCAATGCTAACATGTTTCAGCCCACACCAAGAGCTCGACCAGGTCTGGGTCCTTCGTCAGAGCTAAGTGTGTATCCCTGCCTAGCTAAGCATGCATTCCATGAACATACATGAGGCCTAAGGCACTCACCTGAGTCAGTGCTTCATTAGTTGAGGATACCTAAAGAAAAAGAGGCATATTAGAAAAGAGGAGGGAGGGATAGAAAAGTGGTGGAAAATAATCTGTGTTTAGCTCACACTCATACTTCTTACCCTATCCTTGGATTTTTCAACGGTCATGCGTGTCTGGCACTCTGTGTCATTCTGTAGTCACACTCTTGTCAAAGAAAACACATAAACGTTGTTTTAACAGAGCACACAGCAGTATTTTCAGTTCCCATGGTTCTTTGTTAGGCTTTTATTCATAATAACATGTTCATGTCGATTGTATGCATCAAGCTGAGTTGTCTATTTCATGTCTATGTTTGCTTGGCTTTTGGTCACATATAACCGTGATCTCCAAACACCTATTTGAAGGCTCACACCTGATGTAGAATTCAATATCAGGGTTTTTTTTAAATTCACCAGTAACTGTGTTGCTAGCCTTGAGACCCATATAGGTATTACTTCAAATCACGGTGATAGTCAAGAACTGATTGAGTACCTCAAAGCTCCCGGCAAGGTTAATACTATCTAATGTGAAGAGCAGGGGTGTATATATATATATATTGATGTGATCAAGGGCACTTGATGCCTGAAACGCGTCATGGAGATGAGGAGTGAAGAATAAAAAGAATATTGCCATTGACTTGTCCTGGTGGTCCGTTTCTGTCAGTTCGCCGAAAGGAAGTGCTGGGAGTTGTTTTGCGCGTGTATATATATATATATATATATATATATATATATATATATATATATATATATATATATATATATATAAAAAGCTGCTAGTTCCCTTTGCAACGCGTCATGTGATCAAGGCCCGAGTGGGGGCTGAAACACGTCATGTTGGACAGGCTTGATGAAATTTCAATAAACTAAACTTGATTGGCACTGATCCTTGGGTCCGTTCTTCGTCTTTTCAAAAAGGCAGCAACTTAGACGACTTTACCTTCATATATATATATATATATATATATATTTTTTTTTTTTTTTTTTTTTTTTTGAAACAATGGGGTTTAACACTGGATCGCACTGCAGCGGGTGCGGGCGTAGGGCCAAACCCAGGCCGATTGCAATTTTCTAACAAAGGACGCCGCACTCTGTAGCCAATTCTTTTCAAAGCTTTATTTTAAACAAAGGCCGTCATGGCCGAAACGCGTCGGTGCGACAGACTGGGCTTTGTTTAAAATAAAGCTTTGAAAAGAATTGGCTCCAGAGTGCGGCGTCCTTTGTTTAAAAAAAAAAATATATATATATATATATATATATATATATATATATATATATATATATATATGAAACAGAAGTTCCCAAAGAAAATTGGAACGCACTCCACAGCAGCTGTTCAGAAGAGCTTTTAATCGGAGGATGACACAACTTGTGGGCACAGTATGAACACGCCGACCGGTTTCGGAGCCTCCCGCTCCTTCTTCATGGGCGTTGCCTGAAACGTTGTAGCCTCACAGTAGCACTAAGCATGCATTTAAAACCTGTAACCTGATTGGTCATTTTTTGATAGGTAGTTTCCCTCTGGTGGGTTGCATGCTGGGTAAGGTAGTGCACTGTTAAAATTTTAACCCTCTGGTGGGTGCTGCACAGTTTCAACCAAAATAATTGCTTAAAATCCCTCTGGTGGGCCCCATGTCCACGAAGTTGGTGCACAATTCAAGAGTTGCTGTGCTGTTCTGGGCTGAAAGTTCGTGCCCGTCCAGTCACGTCATTTGTAGGTAGACGGCGGTGCAGTTCCTCGCGGCTTTGGGACCGCGAATTACATGAAACAGAAGTTCCCAAAGAAAATTGGAACGCACTCCACAGCAGCTGTTCAGAAGAGCTTTTAATCGGAGGATGACACAACTTGTGGGCACAGTATGAACACGCCGACCGGTTTCGGAGCCTCCCGCTCCTTCTTCATGGGCGTTGCCTGAAACGTTGTAGCCTCAAAGTAGCACTAAGCATGCATTCAAAACCTGTAACCTGATTGGTCATTTTTTGATAGGTAGTTTCCCTCTGGTGGGTTGCATGCTGGGTAAGGTAGTGCACTGTTAAAATTTTAACCCTCTGGTGGGTGCTGCACAGTTTCAACCAAAATAATTGCTTAAAATCCCTCTGGTGGGCCCCATGTCCACGAAGTTGGTGCACAATTCAAGAGTTGCTGTGCTGTTCTGGGCTGAAAGTTCGTGCCCGTCCAGTCACGTCATTTGTAGGTAGACGGCGGTGCAGTTCCTCGCGGCTTTGGGACCGCGAATTACATGAAACAGAAGTTCCCAAAGAAAATTGGAACGCACTCCACAGCAGCTGTTCAGAAGAGCTTTTAATCGGAGGATGACACAACTTGTGGGCACAGTATGAACACGCCGACCGGTTTCGGAGCCTCCCGCTCCTTCTTCATGGGCGTTGCCTGAAACGTTGTAGCCTCACAGTAGCACTAAGCATGCATTTAAAACCTGTAACCTGATTGGTCATTTTTTGATAGGTAGTTTCCCTCTGGTGGGTTGCATGCTGGGTAAGGTAGTGCACTGTTAAAATTTTAACCCTCTGGTGGGTGCTGCACAGTTTCAACCAAAATAATTGCTTAAAATCCCTCTGGTGGGCCCCATGTCCACGAAGTTGGTGCACAATTCAAGAGTTGCTGTGCTGTTCTGGGCTGAAAGTTCGTGCCCGTCCAGTCACGTCATTTGTAGGTAGACGGCGGTGCAGTTCCTCGCGGCTTTGGGACCGCGAATTACATGAAACAGAAGTTCCCAAAGAAAATTGGAACGCACTCCACAGCAGCTGTTCAGAAGAGCTTTTAATCGGAGGATGACACAACTTGTGGGCACAGTATGAACACGCCGACCGGTTTCGGAGCCTCCCGCTCCTTCTTCATGGGCGTTGCCTGAAACGTTGTAGCCTCACAGTAGCACTAAGCATGCATTTAAAACCTGTAACCTGATTGGTCATTTTTTGATAGGTAGTTTCCCTCTGGTGGGTTGCATGCTGGGTAAGGTAGTGCACTGTTAAAATTTTAACCCTCTGGTGGGTGCTGCACAGTTATTTTTTTTTTTTGAAACAATGGGGTTTAACACTGGATCGCACTGCAGCGGGTGCGGGCGTAGGGCCAAACCCAGGCCGATTGCAATTTTCTAACAAAGGACGCCGCACTCTGTAGCCAATTCTTTTCAAAGCTTTATTTTAAACAAAGGCCGTCATGGCCGAAACGCGTCGGTGCGACAGACTGGGCTTTGTTTAAAATAAAGCTTTGAAAAGAATTGGCTCCAGAGTGCGGCGTCCTTTGTTTAAAAAAAAAATATATATATATATATATATATATATATATATATATATATATATATATATATATATATATGGAAACAAAGCATTCACCAGTTTTCTCCAAGAAAAGAAAGAATGCACAAACTCCTCTTCGTCGGTAGATACTGTTATTTTATTCAGTTGTCAGATCTCCCTTATGTCATGACGCGTTTCGGCCGACGAACGGCCTTGATCACATGAGACAAACTTTGCGTATGACGGCGTTTAAAAATGCTAACACCCACATCACATGATGGACAGAAATGAAAGAAATACTATTACATCAAAAAATCAGTACTTTGCGCATAACAACAACGTGACGAGTTTGTAAAATAAATACTTAATTGTATACGTAAATGTGCTTATAACAACATAATTAAATACATTAAATACATTGTTGACGATCCATCTTGTTCGAGTCATATGTTGCATTCCCAGTCTAAATACTGTGCTTACTTGAAAATTCAAACACATGACATCAAAATGATTCCCAAGTTAGATCGTGTGGAGAGAATAAGCCATTTACATATTTTCTCCGGACCAAAACGAACCGAGTTAAAAAACATATTGTGTCCAATGATACATTGCAATTCAACTCGTCAAAAAACAAACAAACACATTGTCATCTGGATAAAATCCGGTTTGCAAGTACCTCATGTCATAGATGTCATTCTAAATTTGTCCAATCAGTGAAAATGTATAACGTGACATTAGATCGGTGCGTATTGTAATTTAACTATTTAAACTGTATGTTGTTTTTGTAATAATATTTCTCGTTTTCTTATTTTTTATTTATTTTTATATGTGTATAGATTGTATGGTCCTCTTAATTTAAAGTGCAAATAGTGCAAATATGTACATTTTACTAAAGTGCGAATAGTGCAAAAGTGCAAATTGATGCTATGTGCAAATGCGCAATAAATGTGCAAGATATAAAAAACTTTGATAAAATACAGACATTAAAAAATGCGCACCGATTAAATCCTAATCTCACTGTGGATAATACATTCCTATAATCTCAATGTGGTGGTGGGCGACAAAAGCATGTTTGTTATCTAATCTAAATACTAGCCAAGAAAGTGAGTTTGCCGAAATCACTCAATGAAACACACCGGGCATACAGTGGATTGGGCATGTTATTCCTATTTCAAGCGTGTATGAGTGCATGGAACGCAGAAAGTGCACAAATAAAATATGATGTTTGACCATTCTTGTCTCATTGAATGATCATGAGACTTTATAAAAAGTTGTGCATATCTTCGGTTGTATTGAGCCCAAGAGGTGTCTTACTATCCAGTTCAATAATTAACCGAGTCTCCAGTTGCCTGAGCAAGCGTTCTCTGTTACCCCCATATTTGAGTTTGGGGATTGCATCTATTACATAATATGAGAGGCAGGTCAAATCATTATCATGAACAGCTCTGAAGTGACGGGCCACACGATAAGTAATGTCGTTATTTACAATAGCCCTGAGGTGTTGTAAAATGCGCGCATGCACCTGTAATTTGGTGCTTCCTACATACTTGAGACCGCAGGTGCACGTTAAAACGTATACTGCGAACTCAGTACGGCATGTGTAATGCCCCTTGATTTGTACTGGAGTAGAACTAAAGGGAGTGTTGTACTTGGAAGTATTCACTCCGAATTTACATGCCCTGCAAGAAGCGCATTTAAAGAAACCTTTAATGGGCTGCAGCCAATTGGTTTTGGTAGAGGTTTCTATGTATTTGGACACTAGCTGATTTCTCATCGAAATAGCCCGTCTGAAGGTGATAGTGGGAGTAGAAGGCAATCTGGGTGCCAATACTGCATCTGTTCTTAGTATTGGCCAGTTATGATTAACTATCCTCCTGAGCTGATGATGTTGTTTGTTAAATGTGATAATGAGACGGGGTGCACTATTGGTATCATGACTGCCAGTTAGTGGTACTATGGTGTCGTTCATGGGGGATAAAAGGTCCTCTCTGGATTTGAGAGCCACCTTCGTCTGGGCTTGTCGGAGGATGTCATTTTTATATCCTCTTTCTTTAAATCGGGACAATGCCTGTTCAGAACATTTGAGATATTCCCCTTCCGTACTGCAGATTCGTTTCAACCGGAGTAATTCCCCATAGGGGATGCTCCGTATCAAATGGCGGGGGTGAGCACTAGTCGCATGAAGGGTGGCGTTTCCTGCTGTTGGCTTTCTAAAAAGTGTTGATTCTAGACGACCCTCATGAATGTAGATCTTAGTATCAAGAAATGGGACCTCGGAAGAGCTAATCGATGCAGTAAACTTTAGGTTACAAGTATTATTATTGAGTTCATCGATAAATAGTAAAGCACTCTCATAGTCACCCTTCCAAATAAAAAATACATCGTCTATATATCGATGCCAATGTGAAACGTGTTTGTCAACCACCCTGGCCAAAGTGCCTTGGAGGGTCTGCTCCTCCCACCAGCCCACATGCAAGCATGCGTAGCTGGGAGAGAAGCAAGCCCCCATGGCTACACCCCGCAATTGACGATATACAGCATTTTCAAACATGAAAAAGTTGTTAAAAAGACACCATTTCACCATCTCTAAAAGCATGATATTGTGGTTATAGAGGCCTAAGGGTCTGTTATCCAAGTAGTGTTTAACAGCTGTGAGACCTGCATGATGGTCGATGCTGGTATATAGAGACTCAATGTCCATCACCACTAATAAAAAGTCATTCTCCCACTTAACATTTTGAATTTTGTTTAAGAAATCCCCTGTATCTCTGATATAGGATGGCAGGCCTTGTACAAATGGTTGTAAAAAATAGTCCACGTATTCGGTGATGTGCTCACTCATTCCCCCAATCGCCGAAATTATAGGCCTGCCAGGTGGAGGATTAGTTCCTTTATGTATTTTTGGAATTAGATACAGGGTTGGGATAATCGGATAATCATTAAGCATAAAGTTCAATTCTTGACTGGAATTTAGCCCCTGTCGTCTCCAGTTCATAAGCTCCTTCTTGATATTGTCCTTAGCTTTGTGATATTCAGTTACCGTGGTTTTTGAGTAACATTCCTTGTTGGACAATTGTGTCTGAGCCTCCTTGATATATTCTGCCCTTGGCCATATTACCACATTACCACCCTTATCTGACATATTGATGACAATGTCTTTTCTGTCTCTCAACTTACGAATAAGATTCTCATATTGTATGTTCTGATGTTTAAGTCTTGCTTTGTTGTGGTTGGTCCTGTAGTATAATTTTTTGATATCATCAATTATACGTTCATGAAAAATGTCTATGGCGTCCTTGGGCATCATAGGGTAAAATTTAGATTTGACCTTGAATGGACTGAGCCCGGCACTGGACTCCGTGAGATTATGTAAGCCAAGTCTTTCCTGAGTAGAATATTGGCTGGTGTTTGGAACAGTGGTGAGAAAGTTTTCATCGTTGAGTTCACTGATTGTAAGCATGATTGATGCATCAGATGCTGCAAGATTTGGTTGATTGGTGGGGTTGGAAGTACTCAAGTTGACCGGTGGGGTAGATGTTATATTACCCTCCTTGATGGTAAAAAACTTTTGAAGTTTTAGCTTCCTGATGTATTTGAAAATATCAATACGTGTTTTTCCGTAGTTGAAACTACTTTCCGGGCAAAAAGAAAGGCCGAGTGCTAGAATCTGTGTCTCAGCTTTAGTAAGTACCAGTTCTGATAGGTTGACTACAGTGTTATTATTAGTCATTATCTCCTGCGCCACTGCCTTCTTGGCCTGCCTCTTCCTGCATTTGCGCCTCTCCCGGCGACGTTGATTTTTTCGTTGCTTACTGCTTGAGGCTGGTTCCGATTCCGTGGTCGCAGCGTCTGCAGGCGGTCCTCTGCTAAAAAATTAAGCTCTTCAGCTGGACTAAGAATATTCACCTGTTCTCCCACCATTTGCCCTCTATTCATGCCATCATCAGATTCATATTCGCTCGTAAGTGAGCCTGTTTCAGAACTCAATTCCCCTCTGTCATTGCTGGTTGTTGCTGCTTCTGTGTTCGGTGCCACATTTTTGTGGACTGTGCGTCCTGAAATGTTTTTGTTTTTCTTGACATGGTCATATTTACGCGAGAACGTGAATATCTGGCCCAGCTCGTAATCGGTTTTGTCTCTCGCATATTTAAATGCCTTTCGTGTCTTGATTCTGTCCTCGTGTTTTTTCATTCTTTCGCCAATTTCTTCCTTTGTTTTGATGATATAATCGGTTTGTTCCAGTTTATTGAGTTGCTCGTTAATGCTTTCGATTTCTTTTAATAAACTCTCTCGATCAATCTTGGCGTATTTGATAAGAATGATGACCATGTTCATTGATGCTGCCAGATTATTCGCAGCCCATTCCTTTAACATCTCAGGGTTGGGATTTTCGTAAGAGGGTGCTACGAAAATTCTTAAGCCGCGGGGCACTCTTCCCGCCTCCTCATACTTTTGTAATGACTTATGTTCCCACCACTTTGTAATCTCATTTTTCATGCATTTCTCCAGTTTTTTAAGCAAGGATGTAACATCAGAGTTATTTACAGTAGTTGCTGTGCTTTAATTTTGTGCCACTGAACCAGGTGTGTTGCTAAAGAGAGCGTCAGCAGCTGCCTCACAATCTCGCAAAGCGTCCATTGACATATTCAAACTATTGATGGGAGCCCAGCGCAAAAGCAATCCAGCGGCACTGGGAAAATATGTATGCACCGACACCTCCCCACCTGTGAGTATATATATGATTCGAACTACTCTTTCGTTTGTCAAATCCTTAGACATATGGAGCGTAGACCACAAAATAATAGCAGTGAAAATCGTTTATTGTTTCCTCAACAAAGCGATGGAACAGCCATTACGCGTTTCAGCCCCGGAGGGCCTTGATCACATGATATATATATATATATACTCAGTTGGAGAATGTTTATTCAGACGGGAGAATCCCTGTGGATTTACCACATAACGTGCAAGCTAAAGCTCCCGCCACGGCTAGATAACTTCTATACATGTAAATTCTTCTGAGGTTTAATTGTTCAATCAGGATGACCATCCGTATATTTACAATATACAGTACTGACAATATATCGTGCATGTAAAAGGTGAAATACAATTTATTCATGTGTACGCTCACCTGGGATTCATTTGCCTCATCTGGTAGAACCCCTGTGGATTTACAGTGTGACGTAAATGTCAAAGCTCCCACCAAGGTATGATGAAATACAGCATTGCTTAAGCGGGCCATCATATATCCCCGTGTTTGATTCTTCGATTTTAGGAAGCCCCTGTGCATGCAAAAAGAGCCTATTGCATCCGGGTATTACAGTTACTTACTGCATCAAGGTACTGGCACCACCGGTACACCTACGTGTTGCTTGTTAGATTTACATACTGCATTTGCTTATGTCATGTGTCTATGTCAGGTAGTATGATTCTTTAATAGAATTTAGGAATGCTAGGAATCATTCCTTTTCAGGCCGTTGGTCCTGTCGGAGGGTACTGTGCTGCAAGGAATAAAGTTATTGTTCAAGACTCATCAATTCGTTTTATTATTAAATGTAACAGTTGCTGCTGCTCAGAACGCTGTTGAAACGCTTCTGTGTTTGGAGTGCTCAGTTTTAAAAACGACCCAGTTGCAATGCCGTCTGGGAGAAGACGCTCGTGCTGATCCATCGTCTCACTTTGACCCTTGGGATTCTGGGAGATTGAGTCCCATGTTATTATGTCCTTCCACAGAAAAGGTAAACTAGTTAGAGAGTGATAGTCCTTTTTAGAGGACACATATGTAGTCACTACGAAGCTGATTCCTGTATTGGATATTCTTTAAAAAAGGGTGTAATCTTCCTTTTCTAGGCATTCTATTTCACTTTAATGGTATCTGGTGTAAAAAAAGGAGTTATAAAGCGATATAGGCCAGAGTAAAACACTTCTCTGTTTCTTGGTGTTTCATTTTCATTGCAGACTCAGTATGATGCGTCCCCCTATCACTACCCTCAAAATTCTGGAAATTTAAGCCCTCTGTTATATGCAGGTTCTGTGTATCCAAAGGATTTTATACTAAAGACCAAAAAGTGGGATTTTACTTTTAGGGAGCATATATCCTTCCTATGGAGCTGATCTCAATACATTAGTCTTCCTTAATTAGGGTATGATCTTCTTTATAAGCATTCTTGTTCAGTTTCATGATGTGTGATGGAAAAAGATGTTGTAAACACAGAAGTGCAAGAGAGGAAGTTTCTTACTGGCAACTATATTGTCCCTGTGTGCCATGCCTACAACCTACTGCCTAAGGCCTAGGTAAGCCACCCCTCTAGCAGGGTGCACTAGCTTCCAGGTGAGGGTACAGTGGCATGAGCTCTGTACCCCTACAGTGTCTAAGTCCATTTCTACATTTGGTAAGTGTAGTGAAGCCATAAAGAGTATATGGTCTGGGAGTTGGCCATTACGAACTCCACAGCTCCATAATGGCTTTACTAAAACCTTGGATGTTTGGTAGCAAACTTCTAAACACATTAAACCCACAGTGATGCCAAGGTAGGATTTAATGAAAAAAGCACTCAGAGGGCATCTTAGAGATGACCCCTGAAAAACGACATGCCCTGGTGTGGTTCCTGAATGGCTGCCCCCCATTTGTCACCCCCAGACAGGTTGCTGGACCCCTGGGTAGAGAGCCTCCACTCTCTGGGTCCAGAAATAAAGCCCATCTTGGGCAGAGGCATCATACCTACTCCCCCAGGATGGGGGGTGTCCACGAAGGGCAAGCTTCAAAGGCATGCCGCCTTTGTGAGCTGTCCCTGGCTTTTTCTACCCCCACGAACTGGCTCCCATTGGTTCTGCCCCTCACTTTGGGCGGAAGAATCAGTGGGAAAACTAAGCTAGGAGGAGAGGAGTGCCCACCTTTGTCAACCCCACCCATCAGGCAGGGTAGGCGAGGTGAAGCACACATCTCAGTCCCCTCCAGCTTGAAGATGAGGGGACCCAATCAATCAGGAAGATGCTCAGGCCCCCATCCCACTGGAGAGTGGCATAATAGGAGGTGTACCCAAACTCCTTTAACCCTCCTAAATCTGGTATTTAGGGGCCCCCCTCAGATTCAAGGATAAAAGAAGAAGGACCAAAGTACCATGCTGACCCAGAAACAAGAGGACAACTACTGCATTGGTTTCAGCCCTACCGGCCTGTCCACCTTCGACCTGCCTACAGCGCAGAACCTGGCGTGTCCAGCAGCTCCCCAGTGCTCGGAGGACCTGCCCTGCACTCATCTTACATACTCCGTCTCCTGTGAGCACAGGATTTGCTCAACAAAGACTCCAAGACCAGAATACGGATTCCGGCGACTCCCCGATTCTGCACCACTCTGCACCCGACGCCCACGGGCTGAATTCGAGTGACCCAACACCACAAGGAGGTCTCCCCATTGAAATCCTGCATTTGAGAGTATATTTTACTTACCTGTGCCAAGTCCTGCTTGGTTCTGCAAATGAAACATAAGTATACTTTTTTATACTTACCCAATTGGTCTGGATTTAGTTTCTGAGTATGTGTCTTCAGTCTTGATTGAGTGAATACAATAAATGCTTAACACACCCTCTGGATATGCCTAACTGCACTCCCACACTACCACAAAGAGAGATGTTAGTACTTACCTAATTAAGCCCCTGCTATACCTCTGGGGATCCCCAGGACTCTGTGCATACTATACCTTACGTTGGTAGAGTATATGCAGAGCCAGCTTCCTACAGAAATCATGAAAGTAGAGACATGCTACACTTGGGACAAATGTGCTGCCCATGGATGGTCTGTGTGTCTGTAAATAGAAGCTCTCTTCAAACTGATTTTATGGCTCTGACATCAAACAACATGATAAGCAGGTGAGGAAAGGTCTTAAGAGATTAGGTAAAATGAACATAATTATATAGGGAGAAAAGTGTAGATTCAGGAAACCATTTATTGACTATTTGGGACATGAAGTTTCAGCAGATGGTATCAAACTAAAGGCTGGCCTAGTTGATAAGAACCAAAATTTACCGTCACCCACAAAAAAGGAGAAATTATTTCAGTTTTGGGGATGGTGGAGTATTACAAAAAGTTAATTCACGATTTTGCTAGGTAAAGTGAAAGAAAGGGAGCTTTGCTAAACAAAGGTGTGGAGTTTTGGGTGATGATTGTGAACAGGAGTTTAATGTGATTAAGTTGGACCTTGCATCAACCCTTCATTTAAGAATATTTAACCCTGGCCAGAAATCGACTCTGATTAGTCTAAAAGGTAAGGGTGTGTTCGTGTTGCAAGGTGAAGGAGAGTCTGAAAAGACAATAATGTTTGCTTCCTGTAGCCTAAAGGGGCCTGATGCATGCTAGTGTGTTATAGAAAGAGAAGCATTTGCATTTGAGCTTTAAGGAAGATGAAAGCATTCCTGTGAGATTGTGAATTTACAGCCAAAACTGACCATAAACCTCTTAAAAAGATTTTGTATAAGGAAGGTATTGATGCCATCTCTAGCAGGATCACCAAATGGGGATAGCATTACAAGAATATAGATTTATGGTGGAGTAATTTCCGGGTGCAAAAAACCTCATTGCTAAATCTTTGTATAGGTTAGTAACTTAGTACTGCATGATGAAATGGGAGCCTGGGGGGCAGCCGAGCACCGCGAGGTCTGCCGCCCGGGCAGGTTGGGAGGGGGGAGAGGGGGGCGTGGCCGACCGGCCATTTTGTAGTATTTTGGGCTACATTTGAGGGATAGCCCAAATGTAGCCCAAATCCAGGGACAGTAGCCCAAGGGGTATATAGGTAAAACGCGCGATAACCCAGCCACCATTTTAGACTTGGTGACCTGGTGGCTGGGTGCGCTAGTTTAAAAGTTTTTTGGCGGTTTGTGGTGTAGAGATAGAGAAGTGTTGAAGTACGTCATGTCGGTAGGGGATTTTCGTGTATTGGAGGCGATTCGTTTGTTGAGCGAGGCGGGGAGAATGGACCTGCTGGTCCAAGACGCTAATTGGACGAGGCGCCCGGCGAGGCGCGCGTCCGCGGGGGTGGCGGCCGCCGTCGCGGCTTGTTCGCCACCCGGGAGTCCGTGGAGAGGAGCGGTGAGTGACCGAGGCGGCGCGGATGTCAGGAGCGCCGCCTCCGGGTCTGCGGGGGTAGCGGAGGGGGGCTCGAAGGGCATGGAGGCGGGGAGGGGGCGGGGTCGCGCGGCGCGACGGGGAAAGGCTCCGGACGCTTGTCAGGCAAGGCCCAGGTCGTACGCGGGCCGCTCCTCGAGCCGGGGAGCGGCCGTTGCCACGGTGACGGCGGGAGCGCGGGGACGCTCTGCGGAGGGCCGGGCAGGTCAGAAGGGAGGCTCGCGGAGCGCGCGGGGGCGGGAAGAGAGATCCGACGTCGAGGAGGGAGAGGGATTGGGGAAGGCCCCGGGGAGAGAGCAATGTTGGAGGGGATATCTGGGGCCGGCACAGCGCGGAGGCGCGTGGCCCCGTGGTTGCAGGCGACGGAGCGGGGGAGGGGAGAGATGCGGGGGGGGCGGGCGTCGCGGGCCTGGATAGGGCAGGCTTTGATAGGCAGGCCAGTCAGAAGGTGGGGAGCCAGGTAAAGGAGGGGAGCGCGGCCTTTATTGGGGTGGCGGTCGCGGCAGGCCACGAGGGGGACGAGGTGGAGCCGGGGAGGGGCGGGGGGGGGGGCGAAGAGAGGGCATGGGAAAGGAGAGCAGGGGCCAGGGGTTTGGCGGGGCGCGGGGACGTCGGGTGGGGGCAGGCAGAGGGGGCATTGGGGGGGGAAACAGCAGGGGGTGCATCCCCAGTGTTATTCGAGTCGGAGGGCAGCGAAAGGGACTGGGGCGGCCTGGATATTTTTGAGTCATGGGCGGAGGGGTTGGGGGGGGCGTCGGGGGTAGGGGGCGGGGGCATGGGATCGGGCGAGACGGAAGGGAGGGGGGAGAGGCGTGTTGGGGGTGGCACGGACGGGGGGGACCGAGCGGACTAGGTGCAGGGTGGAGCAGGCAGGGGGAGTGGAGCGACGGGGACGACGGCGATGGGGAGGGCGACGAAGTGGCGGACATGAGCGCGGTGGGCAAGGCGTGGGTCGCGGCGGCGTCGGGGGCTGGCAAGCGGGGATGGGATGGCAGGAGGAAAGTAGGTAGGCCCAGCACACCAGACCATGCCTTTTCATTGCAGGTAGCGGAGCGACAGCTGGATCAGCGCGGGGTAGCGGACTTGGCAGGGCTGGGAGCGGCCTGGCGACGCCAAGGAGAAGGGAGGGTGGAGCCTCGGGCGGCGTGCCCAGTACCTGCGAGGGATCCCGACGCGGCTGGCACAAGTAGGCCCGAGACGGGCTCGCCAGCCCCAACACCCACGGGGTTACAGCGCCCCGGGGGGCAGAGACGGAGGAACACCGATAGGAATGTTGTTTGTTTTTCTAAGCAGCAGGTGGCATGTCCAGCGGGGAGCGCTGGGGGTGCAGGACAGGAGGAATTGGACTATGAGGAAGAGAGTATGGAGGAAGGAGAGTTGCGTGAGGTGGGGGACGGTAGGGACGGGGGGCCGAGTAATGTTGTGGCTAGTTTCTTACAGGTGTCACAACGCCAGGCGCAGCCCACGGGTCGGACATCGAGGTGGGAAAGCAGCTCGGCCCCCAGGACTGGACGACGAGAGGAGCGACGGACGGAGACATTGGCGCCAGGTAATGCACATTTGCTCGGGCGGCCAAGGATGGTGTCGAGAGGTGTGGGGGGGGCGGGGGTGGAGGGGGGGTGGGGGAAAGATTGCGCAAAGGTACGTATGTGGTAGATGTGGCTGTGGGCATGGACGGCGTAGGACAGGGTGACAGCGGGCAGACTAAGAAGGAGGGGACAAGCGAGAAGGGGACAGGGGACGCAAAGGCAGAGGAGACAAAACTGGAGAGTAAGGAATTGAAGATAAAGCGGTTACCATATATGGGAGTGACCAAGCCCTTGGGGGCGCACTTGATGTTGGCAACGAAGGAACGGATTTGGAAAGGGGAGTACGTGGAGATACTCAAACTCCTGCACAGAGAGGTCAGGGCAAAAGAGGGCTCTAAGGAAGAGGAATTTGAGCTCGCAAAAAGGCCTAAGGTGCCGCTGACAATAGAAAACTGGACAGCGGCTTTTCTGATATATGCCAGCGTGTATTGCGAGAAGTTTCCGGAGAGGTCAGTGGCCATGTTTAAATACATGGACGTCATTAGGAAGGCACAGATTACGGGGGGTGGATATGCCTGGGCTCAGTATGATGAGGAATTCCGGGCGCGCATGGCATGGGATGCGGAGGCAAAATGGGGAGAGTTGGATACGGATCTGTGGCAGCATACCATGGGCCTGGCTGGGTCGGGGAAGACTATATTTACGGCCAGCGGGCTGCCGCTTGTGTATCAGCCCTTTCGAGGGGGTCCCACCCGCGGGGGGGTGGGGGGAGCCGGCAGAGGGACGACAGGAGACAAGGGGGCTTGCTGGGACTTTAACAAAGGCCTATGCACGAGAGAGTACTGTAAGTTTCGGCACGAATGCTCGGGCTGCGGCAAACGACATCCGCTGGTCAAGTGTTGGGGGACACCAGGTCCGGGACACAGCGGTCAGCAATGGCAAGCGGGAGCCCCTAAGGCTGGAGCCCAGCAGCAGTCGCAGCAGGGAGGGGGAGGGAGGGGGGCGAGGGGGTCTGGGGCCAAAGGCTCGTACTCCGGTTAGGTTAGAACAGTTGGTAGGGGCACTGGGGGGCTATCCGGACAGGGCGGCGGCGGAGAAGCTGAGATTGGGGTTTCAAGAGGGTTTCAGGCTGGGGTACGAAGGGCCAAGGGTCCGTAGATGGGCGGACAATTTGCGATCAGCGAGAGAGCATCCACAGGTGGTTCAGGCGAAACTAGATAAGGAGGTACAGGAGGGCCGCATGGCGGGACCCTTTCGCGAGTGGCCTTTGCCCAATTTGATTGTGTCGCCCGTTGGCGTGGTACCTAAAAAGGAGAGGGGCCAGTTTCGCCTTATTCAGCATCTGTCATGGCCGGAAGGGGAGTCGGTCAATGACTTTATTGCGGACAGCGCGGCCACTGTGTCCTACTCATCTGTTGACGTGGCTATGGCACTGGTGGTGTCCGCGGGCGCAGCAGCACAGATGGCAAAGTGCGACATCAAATCAGCTTTCCGATTGCTGCCAGTGCATCCAGATGACTGGGATCTGTTGGGCATACAATTCGGCGGTCACTGGTATGTGGACAAGGCATTGCCGATGGGCTGCTCCATGTCCTGCGCACTTTTTGAATGTTTCAGCACGTTCCTACAATGGTTGTTTACGGAACGAACGGGTCACCAAGGCGTAACACATTACTTGGATGACTTCTTTTTTGTCGGCACCTCAGACTCCGCGGACTGCCAGCAGGGTCTGGACAGATTCCATGAGATCATGGGGGACATGGGCGTGCCGCTGGCCCCGGAGAAAACGCAGGGCCCCAGTACGGCACTGGCTTTCCTCGGTATTGAATTGGATTCGATCCAAATGGAGGCGCGCCTCCCGGATGACAAGAAGCGAAACATGTTGAGCTTGCTGACCAGTGTGTTAGCGCGACAGAAGGTGACGGTCAGGGACATACAGGTGTTGCTGGGACATCTCAATTTTGCTTGTAGGGTGGTCAGAGTAGGGCGGACTTTCTGCAGGCGACTGGGGCGCGCTTTGGAGGGGCAGAGGCCTCCACACCATCATGTGCGGCTGTCAGCAGGGGTGAGAGAGGACTTGCGAATGTGGCAGTTTTTTCTGCACCAGTTTAATGGGGTGCCTTTGATGAAGGAAGTGGACATGGTATGGGACGTACAGATTTTCTCGGACGCAGCGGGGAGCAAGGGATTTGGTCTGTATTGGCAGGGGAGATGGTGTGCGGAGCCCTGGCCCGAAAAATGGTTGGAGGGAGGCAGGAGCATCGCGTTTTTGGAATTCTTTCCCTTAGTGGTGGCAGTTACACTGTGGGGGGTTCTGTTGGCCCACAAAAAGGTCACGTTCAGGATCGACAACATGGCAGTGGTCCAGGTGGTGAACAGGCAGTCCGCACGGGATGCGCAGGTGCTTAAGCTGTTGCGGGTTTTTGTGCTGGGGTGCTTGAGGCATGATATTGCGTTTCGCGCGGTGCATGTGCCAGGAGTGGACAATGACATTGCGGATGCCTTGTCTCGTTCACAGTGGGGGAGATTCCGTGGGCTCGCCAAGGACGCGGACGTGAACCCGACCAGGATGCCGAACCAACTCTGGGAAGTAGGCAATACCGGATGCTACAATTGGTTCTAGGTTCATTCGCGCGGTCGACGAAACTGGCATACAGGGCGGCGTGGGAAGAGTTTGTCCGCTCAGGGGCGAGATGGCGGGCTTCCGAGGTGGAGAGGCGGGAGGATGTAGTGCAATTTATTCTGGATTTAGTGGAGAGAGGTTTGTCGAGGGTGACGATAGTGGGCAAGTTGGCGGGAGTTGCGTTCATCGGCAAACTGTTGTGGGGTTATGCGCCATCCGCGGGGGAGCTGGGGGCGCGGATTTTGGAAGGCTGGGCGCGGGAATGCGGAAGGGTGGCCAGGGTGCGGAGGCCACTGTCCTGGGAGCTGTTAGGTAGGGTGCTGGGGGTGTTGCCCGTGCTGTGTTGGGACGGTGGGGAGGCCTTGTTGTTCGCCACGCTTATGTCTTGGATGTTCTTTGGGGCGTTTCGGGTGTCGGAGCTGCTGGGGTCGAAAGGGGAACGGGGTTTGGCCTGGGATGAGGTATCCTTTGGGGAACAGGTAGTGAGCATTTGGCTGCGGAAGGCGAAGACTGACCAGAAGAGTCGGGGGAAGTGGGTTACGTTGAGGAAAGGGCGATCCCCGGGGGTTTGTCCGTTCCGCTGGGGGCGGCGGTGGAAGGCGTGCGCTGGGGGACTGGGGGGTTTGGTTTTCTCCCATCACCAGGGGCAAGGCGTTAAGGCTTCGCAATTGCTGGCAGTATTGAGGAAAGCACTTAGGCATCTGGGGGTCGAAGAAAAGGGTTTTGGCACGCACTCCTTTCGCATTGGGGCAGCGTCAGAGGCGCATGCGAGGGGTTGGGACAGGGAAGAAATCATGAGGTTGGGAAGGTGGTCTTCGAATTGCTACCAGCGTTATGTGCGCAGCGAGCCGGGGGGTGGGGTGACAAAATAAAAAAAAAAAAAAAAGGGCAGAAGGGGGAAGTAGCAAGGGCAGTGGAGCGTTTCAAGGGGTGTGGCTAGGTTTTCATTCTTGTTTTTCTTTTCAGGTTCGGTCATGGGACCCCTGGCCCGAGAAATGTCTATATGGATTGTGGGGAACTCGTTCGTGAGGAGGGCCCAATTGCAGGCGCAGGAGAGCTATTTTGGGGAACAGTTGGGTTTCAATAAAGATGTGTTCTCTGTGGGGTGGAGGGGTAGGGGGGGGATGCGTTGGAAGGAATTGGTGCCGGTGTTGAACGGGATTTTACGGGCAGGTCGGTGCCCAGATGTATTGGTTCTCCACTTGGGGGAGAACGACATGGTGAAGGAGACATGTTTGGCACTTATGCGGGCAATGAAGAAGGCCCTGGCTTTGATTAAGGAGAGATGGGCGGGTTGTTCTATTGTGTGGACGGAGTTTGTCCCCCGGAGGAGTTGGAGGGGGGCGGTGAACCCAGGTGCGGTGGATAAGGCGCGGCGGAAACTTAATACGGAGATGGTGAGGTTTTGTCGGCATGTGGGGATTGGCCGAGTGGCACATGGGGATATTCGCTACGATGCGCGGGAAATGTTCAGGGATGATGGGGTGCACCTGTCCAGGGTGGGAATGGACCTGTACCTTTTGGAGTTGAGGGAGGTGTTGGCGCGTCTGCTGGGAGTTTACAGAGGTTAGGTCATGCGGGGTCGCGGCGCGTGGGGGGGGGGGGGCAGAAAAAGGGGAGGAAGAGGCGCAGTCGCCGACACTTCCCCCCTTTTCCTGGGTGGCGGGGTGGTTGACAGTTGGCCGGGATTGGCTAGAGTTTGTTGTTAGAGTTTTGGTAATGTGGGTCCAGGGACAGGTAAAGGGTAGACAGGTTGGATAAGTTTAGATTAGAGGTTGGATAGTTACAGTTGCATTAAAGGCAGGTAGGGGTTACGGTCAGGGGAGTTTGGAAGTTGGGAAAGGCTACATGGTGTAGGATTGGGTTATATGTTGGTTAGGAATGTTATGTTGTATTTTTGGGGGATGGGGGAAATGATGGGGGGATCGTAGGGGTGGGGGGAAAACACAAGGGGTCAGGAGGTTATTGTATAGCGAGGCGTTAGTTTTGTAAGGCAGTGGCCAAGGAGTTAAAATTGTGATATGCACCTGTTTCAATAAAGCGGCCTTTTTCACACACAATAAAGTGTTTGGTGTCGGATTGCCCCCCTCTCCCCCCTTAATCTCCCAATGGGAGCCTGGGGGGCAGCCGAGCACCGCGAGGTCTGCCGCCCGGGCAGGTTGGGAGCGGGGAGAGGGGGGCGTGGCCGACCGGCCATTTTGTAGTATTTTGGGCTACATTTGAGGGATAGCCCAAATGTAGCCCAAATCCAGGGACAGTAGCCCAAGGGGTATATAGGTAAAACGCGCGATAACCCAGCCACCATTTTAGACTTGGTGACCTGGTGGCTGGGTGCGCTAGTTTAAAAGTTTTTCCCACCCTCCCTCCCTATGGTTTGTGGGGTTTCAGGGGTCATGGTACCGGGGGTGTTGGGGTTGCATTTTTGCGGGTTTGGGGCGGCATTTGTTGGAACAGGTACATAGGGGCGTTTGGATGTATTGTCGCTTGGAGCAGGTGCAAGCGGGGTGGTTGACAGTTGGCCGGGATTGGCTAGAGTTTGTTGTTAGAGTTTTGGTAATGTGGGTCCAGGGACAGGTAAAGGGTAGACAGGTTGGATAAGTTTAGATTAGAGGTTGGATAGTTACAGTTGCATTAAAGGCAGGTAGGGGTTACGGTCAGGGGAGTTTGGGAGTTGGGAAAGGCTACATGGTGTAGGATTGGGTTATATGTTGGTTAGGAATGTTATGTTGTATTTTTGGGGGATGGGGGAAATGATGGGGGGATCGTAGGGGTGGGGGGAAAACACAAGGGGTCAGGAGGTTATTGTATAGCGAGGCGTTAGTTTTGTAAGGCAGTGGCCAAGGAGTTAAAATTGTGATATGCACCTGTTTCAATAAAGCGGCCTTTTTCACACACAATAAATTGTTTGGTGTCGGATTGCCCCCCTCTCCCCCCTTAATCTCCCAAACAATTTGGTAGAAGAGAGTGAAGAGGAAGATGATTCTTGTTTGTGTGTGAAGTTAAGAGAGGGGCATTTTCTGAAAAGAGGTGGAGAGAAGCGATTGAAACAGATGAGGCAATACAGGAAGTATTTCAACTTTTGAATGGTTGGAGAAAAACAATGGTAGTGTTAAGTTTTGGAAATTTTGGAATGTGAGACATAATTTGTCTGAAAGTCAGGGATTGTTGTCCACAGGTGCTAGGGTGGTTCCGCCATTACTCCAAGGGAAGAGTTGTTGATTGCAGCTCATGAGGGTCATCTAGGGATGACTAAGACCAAGAAGAGATTAATGATGGTATATTGGTGGCCTGGGATGGATATAAAAGTCGATAGATTTACAAGGGATTGTGTACAATGCATGTTAAGCGAAAAAACTTTGTTTATTAGGGATTACACTTTTTGTCCATGGGAAGAGGGGGCTTTGGACACTTTGGTGCCCATACATTCTAAAGTCGTAACAACATATATGTTGGTTCTTATGGACATGTTTCCTAGGTAGTCAGAGGTAGCCTTCGCTAGTGGTGTTGAGACTAAACAAGTTGTATGGTTTTTAAGCAATCTCATATTTAGAGAAGGAATATAACAGATTTTGCCTATGGACAATATGGCTCAGTTAGTCTTAAGGAGATGCATTGTATTAATTGTTGCTGGGAATAGCGGCGCGCAGCGCTTGTCAACTGATTTTGAAACTGCATCTGACTTTTTAAAACTGTAATTGTGGCGCTTTTTATGCAGATCTATAGCTCTCAGCCGAAAATCTGCTTGCTAGATCCCATAGCGCATGTAATTGTGACTCTGAAATAATATTGGAATCCTTTTAAGAAAAAACTGTATTGTGGCGCTTTTGAAATTGATCACAGCCAGAGCTTATTTCCTGCCTGCTCGATCATATAGCGTTACCTCCCCTGGGCACTCCCCTCCCCAGGCCTTTAGCCAATCGGCCGGAAGGAGGTGGAGCCAGAGGCGGCGCACAGGTACAAAGCTAACCTCAGCGCGAGGAGCCGGCAATTGTATTAATTGTTGCTGGGAATAGCGGCGCGCAGCGCTTGTCAACTGATTTTGAAACTGCATCTGACTTTTTAAAACTGTAATTGTGGCGCTTTTTATACAGATCTATAGCTCTCAGCCGAAAATCTGCTTGCTAGATCGCATAGCGCATGTAATTGTAACTCTGAAATAATATTGGAATCCTTTTAAAGAAAAAAACTGTATTGTGGCGCTTTTGAAATTGATCACAGCCAGAGCTTATTTCCTGCCTGCTCGATCATATAGCGTTACCTCCCCTGGGCACTCCCCTCCCCAGGCCTTTAGCCAATCGGCCAGAAGGAGGTGGAGCCAGAGGCGGGGCACAGGTACAAAGCTAACCTCAGCGCGAGGAGCCGGAAATTGTATTAATTGTTGCTGGGAATAGCGGCGCGCAGCGCTTGTCAACTGATTTTGAAACTGCATCTGACTTTTTAAAACTGTAATTGTGGCGCTTTTTATACAGATCTATAGCTCTCAGCCCAAAATCTGCTTGCTAGATCGCATAGCGCATGTAATTGTGACTCTGAAATAATATTGGAATCCTTTTAAAGAAAAAAACTGTATTGTGGCGCTTTTGAAATTGATCACAGCCAGAGCTTATTTCCTGCCTGCTCGATCATATAGCGTTACCTCCCCTGGGCACTCCCCTCCCCAGGCCTTTAGCCAATCGGCCGGAAGGAGGTGGAGCCAGAGGCGGGCACAGGTACTAATGCCCTCCCCGGCACGGGAGCGCAGCGGACGAGCGCAGCGGGCGCGCCGACAGCGCGCCGAAGGCACGCTAAAGGCAAGCCCGTCCGCGCCCAGCTGGGACCAGGGGCCACAACCCAGGGATTACTGTTTCATTACTCTTCTGAGACACTTCGATCTTTTTCCAGTACTCGCTCTCCCCTCGAGCCGGCCACGCACAACCGCATTAGGGAAATCAATATATATTTAGATAAGCCTTGCCACGCTGCCCCATGTATCCGAAACTCCTACCAACCGGCTCCAGCCAAGTCGAAGCCACTAAATCAGCCCACTATCCGTATCATCTATCTCAATATCCGCTCTGTAGTAAAACATCAACTCGATATTCTTTTACTACTCAAATCTGAGAATCCTGACGTCCTTCTGCTTACCGAGACATGGCTTACTGAATACTCCGCCCCTGACATCTTAGCAGCCCTCCCCGCGGACTACTACATCCTGGCGGCAAATCGGCCCCCAGGAAAACATGGTGGGGGGGTAGCCGCCATTATTCGCAAAGATTTTCAGTTCACTACCCTTACTCCCCTCATCCTTCCTGAGGTGGAAAATGTTGTCATTAAACTAGGCAGATACCATACCCCAACTTCGTTTCACTGTTCTTGAGCAGATATCCGATCTCTTACATGCTGACCCCAATAGGCACTTGGCTCAAAGAGAAACATTCTGGATACGTTTTTTACAGACCATGAGCCCTGGGGGTTTGAATGACAAAATAGAACTGATACATTTTCTGTGATTAAGTATGGTTGCATGATTACAACATTTCACAGCTGTCTCACTGTTAAATATTGAAGATTGCATTTTTTTCATATTTGTTTAATATTTGTTTCATGCTTGTTAAATGTGATTTCACCCATGCATTTGGTGTGCTCATTTTAGCAAACTTTTCTTACATGGCATTATTGCCATCTACTTCTTTAGACACTTTTGAAACGGTTTTTTCTTTTACGTTCCCTTTCGTGTTCTTTCACGTTTTCTTTACCCTCTAGGGTTTTACTTTTATCTTTCACTGGGATCGTGTTTATGATCAGGCACCCGTTCCAATATGGCGCCCGAAATAGTCCTCTTTCGATGTTCACAAGTTTCCTTTTAGTCACATGATACTCATGGCTTTTAAATATGCACCCGCACGCTCCTAGCCACATTGAATCCTTGCCACTCGAAGATATGACCATTTCTAGATCGCACAGCACGTTGTACTAAAAGGTATGTGTAGTGTCGACAATTTACTGGTTTTTCGTAGTTAACCTTAATCGCTTTGAATCTTGGTTGCGGCACGCATTCAGCTAACGGCACCATTTTTGCACTATTTTTTAATCCTAGAAGTTTTCGGACAAGGTTCATCGCTACGCTTAAGTCGTTTTGAAGTTGGATGCATACGCATTATGGATGAGGCGAAGTAAGCTGCACTTTAAGTTGGGCACACTGTTCCGTTTAATTTATGAGTCTATTTTTTTGGTAACACCAGAACGCCCTTCTCTATTTCTGCAACACAGGTCGTGTGAGTGACGATCTGGACTCTTTCTTGTGTGTCGTTTTTCACTTGAACGCTGGGAGGTGAGTCCTCCGCAGGCTATTACGGTTTGGTTACGGTGGTTTCTTCGGTTCACTTGGTCACCTAATGCACCAGAATCCACTTTTCACTTTGACGGGCACTTTTTGAGATAGTTAACCGTTTCATGCTAGGCATCACGATCCTAAACCCACTGGTGTCATTTTTGGTATTTCTTGGCTCTACTTTTTTGGTTGTCAATCTTCAATAAACTTTATTCAAACCTTCTTTTCTTTTCTTTTCTCTTCTTTTCTTTCTACTCTTACTTTTTACATCCCGTTCTCGCTTTTTTTAAATGACGAGTTTCACGGCAGTTGCATGCCTTACTATGGCTGGTTAGTACTGGATACCAAGGGTTACAAAATGCAAACTAATGTCACAGTTGAACATACATATAAGTTGGTTTTGATACTTGTATTGTTTTCATTTTGAATTGATTTATATACTCATATGTATATATTGTTACAGTATTCCCCTGAAGAAGGTGTGTGTCACACCGAAATGCATTAATAAAGAAGAATCTCAGAAACTCATGAAGATTCACAAACTACTGTTTTGTTTCTAAGTTATCACCATTATTGTCTCTTTTCCAATTGCAATTGTCAAATTTGTTTCATTACATACCAATGGTTCAGCTCACTTTATCTTTCACTTAAGATGTTGTTTACAACTTGAATCTAAATAGGCACCATTGGTGCTTTTCGTTTTACCTTTGTTTAGTAGAATGATGTACTAAATACACTAGTTTACTTGTATAGATCTACCTAGTTGCACCTTACAGGGCAGGTGGATAGTGCGCCTTTTTTCAAACTTTTGTTTGAACATTTTTTCGTCATTAAACTAGATGCCACGTTTGGCTCTATTCTTTGTGTATTAATTTACCGTCCCCCTCAGGCGATGGTCTCCTTCCCGCTTTCTTTAAGCGAACAAATGGCTGACCTTGTCACCAACTACTCCAGGGTCATGCTTATAGGCGACCTAAACTACTGGCTAAACGACTCCTCGGGCGGACCACAAGCGGCTGAATTGTCAGAGCTATTGTCCAGCCTGAATCTGGTCCATCACATATCCTCTCCCACCCATATAAAAGGTCACACATTGGACCAAATCTGGACCTCGAATCTTACAATATCTACTCCTATCATCTTACCCTGCATATGGTCTAATCATCATTCTATCGACTTTATTATCACCACCAACTCTAGGATCAAGGTACCTCTAACAAGTGGAGGCACAAGTAGGAAATGGCGCACCATCGACAAAATGGCATTTATAGACACCCTAGCCAGCTCTATACCTACTTTCGACCAAGACGTCAATAACTCGGACGCAAATATTTCAAAATGGCTTACGAAGGTGTGTAATGTCCATGCCCCATTGACTAAATTCTCATGCACGCGACAAAAAGAGGCTCATAAATGGTTCTCTGTCGAGCTCAAAAAGCAAAAGCTCGAGCTGCGCCAGAAAGAAAGGAAATGGAGGCTTAACTACTCCATGGAGGACAAAGTACAATTTTCTCTAGCCTGCAAGGACTATAAAAGAGCGATCCAAGAAGCCAAAGCGGCTTATTTCTCGGCTAGAATTCTAAATGCACATAATACATCCAAAGAAATCTTTTCCATAGTCAACCCAGCCTGGTTGCGGCGCGCTATGGAGCGTCACTTCCTGGGCGCCTGGTCTGGGGGAGGGTATATAAGCCTCCCCCACCATCTTAGTGACCTCTTTTGCACGCCCGACACGCCGTCTTGAAGGGTTGTGCGATCGTCGTGTCGAGATTAGCTGGTCGGGAGGTTGCGTTTTGTGAGGTGAGACGTTGAGGCCTTGGACCAGCGTAAGGGGGAGCCCGCCGCAGAGGTTTCCCCTGTGGATGAGCTTGCCCAGTTCGGTGGGGTGCTCTGTGCAGGCAGCAGGCTAGGGCTGGTTGGCCTGGTCATCGTCATGGGGTCGATTATCTGGCGGGCTGAGGTGAATGCTAGATCAGGCTTACTTCCTCCCGGCCGGCTGCTTCAAACCCGCTTCACTCTCTAAGGTAGCGGGTGCTACCGCAGAGTCTCCGGTTCCGGTTGGGCCTAGTGGGCGTGGGGGGCCGAGTGGTGTCAGTGGTTGGTCCGACTGCTTGTTCGCATGTCTCGCCTCGTTCCCCCGCCAGCTTTCCCGCGGACCATACGTAGGCGGAAGGGGTTAGTCGATACCGCCCGCGGGGCAGAGTTTAATCACAAGCTCCGGGTGCTTGCTCCGCCGGGGAAGATGGGGGCGGGGGGTATCTGCGATCCGCTCCTTCAGTTCGCCCTCCCCACATGACTTTGTATGGTAAATAATGTTCCTTCCGGGGCCCTTTGGCTGGTCAGGCAGATTTTCTAGTGTTCGGGGACCGCAGGCTTACACCTCTGCATAACCAAAGGAAATGATGGACGGAGTGTTGAACATTGCAAGCACTCACCCCCAGTCAACTGATCTGGGTTTAATCCACCATTGTTCTTTAGCCCACTCTGCCACCCCAGTTCAGACATGGCCATATGCAAATCAGTCTGACCCTGTGCCTCATGGGAACAGTCCAGCCCGAACTGCCAAGCCATGTCTTCTCTGGACCGGAAACAAGCTTCCTAGGACCGGTTTCTGGCATTTCAGCCGTCTTCAGCCAGGCTTGCTTGAATCCAGTGGCAAAGTGAGCAAGGGACTCACGTCTGAGCATACCCTGCCAACTTATGGCGAACAAAGCAAAACCAAAGGAAATGATGGACGGAGTGTTTAACATTGTAAGGACTCACCCCCAGACTGATTTGCATATGGCCATGTCTGAACTGGGGTGGCAGAGTGGGCTAAAGAACAATGGTGGATTAAACCCAGATCAGTTGACTGGGGGTGAGTGCTTGCAATGTTCAACACTTCGTCCATCATTTCCTTTGGTGTTTGCTTTGTTCGCCATAAGTTGGCAGGGTATGCTCAGACGTGAGTCCCTTGCTCACTTTGCCACTGGATTCAAGCAAGCCTGGCTGAAGATGGCTGAAATGCCAGAAACCGGTCCTAGGAAGCTTGTTTCCGGTCCAGGGAAGACATGGCTTGGCAGTTCGGGCTGGACTGTTCCCATGAGGCACAGGGTCAGACTGATTTGCATATGGCCATGTCTGAACTGGGGTGGCAGAGTGGGCTAAAGAACGGTGATGGATTAAACCCAGATCAGTTGACTGGGGGTGAGTGCTTGCAATGTTCAACACTCCGTCCATCATTTCCTTTGGTTTTTGCTTACATCTCTGCATGCCACCTTATTCGAAAGCAAGCTGCATACATGTGCAGATCATAGAGCGAGGTCTGACTTTGTTGTTGGGGTGTCTTCCCTTGTCGGGCCCGTGGGGTGTTCGCTGTGGTAATGCGAGGTGGGCCATGTGTTCCAAATCCTGCGCCCCACACACCCTCCCCCCCCTTCCTTGGATCGTCTCCTGCCTCGTTGCTGGGCGGGTCACTAGTGCCGCTGATGCAGCTGTAGCACAGGCCGCGTAACTGGGACAGAGAGTTAGTGGCTAGGGCGGTCGGCTTTTAGGCCGGGGACCCGGGTTCGAACATGGCAAGAGGCTCATACAGGCCCTGATGCTGCGATCACTTTATATACCTGAGCGTAGGGTAACAGGTTTTGGGTGCGCAAAGCCCCTGCCCTGCACCCCGTGATGTCCACATGTTCAGGGTTTCAGGAAGGATTGGAAGCGTGCTTTGTTCGTGGTGGCTCACCAACAAGGTCAGGCGTCGAGGTCGGTAGACACGGTGCCTTGGAGTGTTTCTCCGGTTTTCAGCACAGTGGAAGGTGCAGCGCGCTGTAGCGAGGTCGGGTCCGTGTCCCTTCGTTGGCTACATTGGGTAGGACGAGACTGTGCATAAATGTCTTCCAATGTAATTGTTAAGCTCTGTCATTATGTTACGGGATGCAGGCTTTTGCTTTCAGAGGTATGAAGGAGGGATTGACAGCGCATCCTCCCCAACCGCTCCTGCCTAGACCAAAGAGGTGTGTATGGTTCACATCGGTGGGCCTGGCAGGGTGGAGGAAAGGCCCTGATAGTTGGTAGGCCCGGGCCAGACTGCAGGAGGGCTTATGGTCCCTCCACTGCCAGCAGTGAGTTGCGAGGCCCCTTGCCCTCAAGTTTTCGCATCGGGCCTCAGGACACATGGCCCACAGAATTCAGTGTTTATTTCACAGTTGGTGTGGGGCACGCAGGGACCGGGTGGGGCTCTTCTACTGTCCTTGTGTGTTGTCCCACATACTTGACTGTTGGGCACCTCGCGGCTGTCTATTCTGCTCATCTGTAGCAGGTCTAGAGCTGTGGGTTAGCTGTGGGTTATGTGCCCCTGCGGGCCGGTTTACGCTCCTCATTCAGCGCGGATGCACTGTGAGGTGCTGATGGGCACAGCATGGAGGACCGGATGGAGCTACCCCCTCCCCCGGGTGTACTTGTTACTTGGAAAAGGTGTGACACTTCCAATGCCGAGATGGAGTGCAAGGGGTGGATTCACCGGGTTGCGCTCTCTGTACAGTGCGAGGGGGCGCGAGTTAGGCCGGGCGTTTTGTTGTATAGAATGCAGTAATATATGAGTTCAGAAGTTGATTTCAAAGAATCTAACAGCCAGGGCAAACAGAGTGTTGTGAGGTGCCACGTGGTTGGCAGGCAGGACGCTGGGCGTTGGCAGGATGAGGCTTTCGGCCAGGGGGTAAACCAGGAAGCCTGTTGAAAACACACCTCGGACAGGGCTGCCAGCTTGTTTGTAGGCTGTCTGCATAATTGTAGGCCTGGCGCTATGGGTATGAGTGGCACACTTTATGCATTGGAGCTGCTGCTCCAAGGCAGGGTTGTTATTTGGTTATCAAAAGATATCACGTCATGGAGTGCAGTGTTTTCGGTGTGGCAGATCATGCTTACTCAGCGGAGGCGGATGGAAACGTCCTGTGTTCAAGTTAGCCTACATTTTTCACGGACAGCTCCAGCTGGTTATAATCACATGAACGCTGAGTGTCAAGGGAATATAATCTATGCCCCTTTCCCTAGGTATCTGGCAAAAACATGCAAACTTGATAGGCACTCTGAAATGATACTCTTTAAGTGCTTTAGGGAAACTTATCGTGAGAGGAGAGGAAGTGGCATACCGGCCAGAAGTGCTGACTTTTGAGCAGGAATTCCCGGTATACGTCGTGGTTTTGTTTACCATGCAACACCTATTAACTTGGCAGACAGTGGCTACAGGTCCCTAGCCATGCCAGTTTCAGAACTCATTTCTGAGGTCTTTCCGGATATTTACATGTTCTTTCATCCTCAGTAATTCAGCGAGTTTTCAGTCTCATCGGATTGTGCTTTGGATGTGCCTAGCTCCTGTACTTAACGGTGCCAGGCTGTTCAGACTGACTGTGTATATTTGTGATATGGTGCTCCATCTGAGCTACGTCAGTTTCATACCATACCAGGCAGGGGCACCAACTGCCTTTTTAAACTGTTGTTAATCTTTACGATGTGGCATACCAGCCAGAGCTGCAGTGTTTGGCGAGTTTTGGCACTGGCTCACAAACCTGTGATTCTGGGCTAATCCCTTAATCTCCCTGGGTCTACGTAAATTGACTGTGTCCTTGTGTAATGTTACTGGTCCTCATGTTAAAGCGCTCTATACCTGCTGGTCGGGTTCGCGCGATACATAACTGCAACAACTTGCCTGGGGTCCTCCACAGGCCATAGGGTGGGTGAATTCCATTATTCCAGCCAGTCTGAATAGGAAAGAAGCAGTTAGTTGGTCTATAAGGCAGTATTTGGCCCAGCAGAACAGCGCACACAGGTTGGACTGTGTTGCGTCCAGGAGAGAGTATAGAGCGGGAACATTGGCTGTCGTAACGTGTCGGCAAATGCACCACAGCACTCTGCAATGCAGGAAGGTCTAGGAGACAGCCGTGACCTGAAGAGCCAAACATCATTGAGCTTGAATAAGTCGTATTAGATTGCTTTCACCGCTCGCAAGGCAACAAGGGCCATGTTTTGGGCCAACGCGGTCAGGGATTGGGGGTGCGGTCTGGAGAGATGTGCAGGGAGGGAAGGGCCCTGCAGTTCAGTCAGTCACGCTGCACGTGACTTAATTGTCTCACTGGCGCTTGTGACAGTCTGCCAAGAGTTGGCGCTGTCTGTTTATTTTGGAGATGACCCGACAGGCATGGACTAATTCGATTGTAATTAAAATCACTATTGCCTGCTGCCCAAGCCCTTTGTATAGATTGGAGGGCTTGGAATAGGCGGAATTATCAAGCTTGCACGAGTGTCAGGGTTAGTAGTTGTGGTGTAACTATGATCGGCAGCACAGCAGGAGCAAGGTGTGGTGCAAAAGGAAGTGGCCGCCTGGCGTGAGTCCTGGCATATAGTGGCACAATTGTCAGGTGTTCCGTAGAACTGCCTTGCTGTGTGTAGTGCGGGCGTATGCTGATTCCAGTTTTGCACAATATTGGGCGTCTCTATGTATGTGTCGCCGTGAACAGCTCTAGGTCAGAACTTGTGTTTTACTCAGTTGACATTGCGGTGCGTCTGCCTTGGTGGTAACCGGACAGGGTGCCCTGGGTGTGGCAAAACAGTATATCAGTTTGGGGTTGATTATTGGTGCATTAAACCAATTTGTACTGCCAGGGCGCCATAAAGTGGGCAGACCACTTGGGGGCAGTGTCTCTCACTTTGGCTGAACAGGAATGAATAATGTCTTCATTCACTAATACCGATAATGGGCATTGCTCAATCCTTCTCAGCAAGATAGACCAAAGCAGGTCGACATGTCCTTTGACGTTGATGAGCGATAATATATATATATATATATTTTTTATGTTGATGAGCGATTAATTCAATGCTTCTTGCATAGAACTATTCTCGCCAATTTTAATTCTGTAGTTTTGATGGTGCCTTTGTCTCAAATCCATCAATATTTCATTGACGATCTGGTGACTCGCTGTCCGCCGGTCCTTGTTGAAGACTGTCGCATGGCGCCCGAGTTAAATCATGGACCATGTAGGTTTCAATTGTTTCAATATCAGTTCGGTCTCGGCAATCGACCCAATCGATGTCTCGGGAGACCACTTAGTTGGTCATTGTTTCCCTGCCTCCCCCCCACTAGCAGTCGTGCATGTCAGGGGGGGCAAGGTGGGGCACTCCAGAGAGGTTCACCTTCTGTTTAGTTTTGTTGGTTTCGAAGTAGGCAGGAACTGTACTTCTCCCCTCAGGGGGCTTTAAACCTTAGCGGGTTCTTCTTGGATGTGGCACGGCTGTATTCGGCTGTCTGTTGGTTTGCATTATATCGATGTGGGGTTCTAACTTAGTATTATGCCCGGGTGGCAAGGATGGAATTCGCACGTTCTTTCACCTTTACTAGAGTCGCCTGTTTGCCCCCTGGGTGTATGTCTGGATTGTGATATCAGGGGGGTTACTGGTTTGTGGCCGATTTTCGAGGAAGTGGCCCCATTGGCTAGTTCCTGCATGATGCAGAGGTTTCCTGGCGGTTCTTAATTGGCACTAATGCTTTAGACCTCTATTCCGTCCCACGTGTCCACGCAGTGCCCTCACTAATGGGACGATATTGATAAGTTGGATACATGGCATCTAGTATTGGGACAATCGCCGAACCTCCCATGCGCCTTACAAATCCAGGTTCAGCATCATAGGATTAGTGGAGAAATCCCGGCAGATGGTATTTTGTTGACCACAAAGGCAGAACAGGGTGATATGTAGCCTATGTCAGTGAATTGGATGACATCTGCATAGCAACAGGTGGATAGCCCATTGGTTGCTTGAGGCACATTGAATAATGGTGCAGGATAATTATTGTTTTACTCTAGGAAACGGGGATCTTATGCCCAGGTTCCGGCTTTCTTTGCCTTCGGTTACCAGCGCAGTGGTGAGTAAGTACAATTTTGCACTTACTCTGGGCAACTACAACGGAAGGAGAGGTGCTGCGAAGGCAAAGCCTTGGCCCCTGAGGGACTATGTTTAATTGTAGTTGTGTGGGAGTGGGACTCGCAAGCTCGTCTCGTCTCGTCTTGCTATGTCTGGTCGATGCAGCTAAAATGTGCCCTCTGCAAACAAGGGCAGGTTACAGGTCACTTCAGTTAAGACATATTCTCCCGCGCTTTAGCGAGGGCAGCAGGCGGGTTGTGGTAGTTGTCATCTAACAAGTGTGCTGCGGTGCAAAATGTTTGGTAAACACTGCGTTAGAGCAAAATGGCGACAGGGTATTCAGACCATGTGGCCTTCCCAATATTCAGGAAAGGGCAGGTATTTGCATATAATGTTCCCCTCTGGTTCCCACAGACTTGTCTGCCCCCTGGGTTATCCTTCTATGGGCTAGAACCAGAGACTGGAAGGGGCACCTGCTGCGACCTGTGTCCAAAATACGTTGTAAGTCAGTGCTGGGGTAGATGTACCTTGAAGAGCATGATTACTTCCTGGGTTGTCCCAGTGAAAATTGTGTATTTAAGGTTTGCATGACCAATGCGGTTTGTGGTATCTCCTAGCGGACCCACTGAAGTTGTACTGAAGCTAAGCAGGGAACTGGAAATATGGGTTTCAGTCACTGTGGCAGGTTTAAAGCATCCAGGGTCGTAAATGGACAGTAGGTACTGTGCATCTGTGATCCGATGGCAGTTAGGCAAGCGGGTTGCGCTGCGTAAGTTGTAATTGCACGAAAGGGTGAGGTGTCTCCTACAGGGGGCACACGACATAAAGTTTCAAACCAGCTTTGATACCATTAAGGTGTTCTCCAGGGTTTAGCAATCAAAGGGGTTTGTGCAATCGTCTGGTCAACGGGGGCGAAGGAAGGGCACCCCAGAACCAAGGGTAGGTGACATGTTGCAGCATTTAAGCACAAATGCCCCGCCCGGTTAGCTATATTAGCCCCACTGGGTGGGGATGCTGTCAGCCATCATGGTGTGCTGCGGTCCCAAGAAATGGGGGAACAAGGTGTCAACCACAAAAGGCTACTATGTAAAGAGAACATTTGGCACGTCCAGTGTTCAACAAAAAATTTAATTTTAACGGAGCAGGTATTTTCCACCGCCGGGGCTGCACAGGGTGCGAGGTGTGAACCCCCCCCCCACCCCACCCACCATCTGGGAGTATTCTAGGAGGGGGGTAAAGTAGGACTTAGTCTATCATTAATGTTAGACACCATATTATAGACAGTGGGAACTGTTGCCCATAAGGAATAAGGGATACATGGCAAGGGCAGGAGGGCACCCTTGCTCATTCTCACATACTTCTAGTTATGAACATTCCTGGGCGTCATGATTCAGACAGCAAAGGTACTTTCAAAGGTTAAGTATAATCCTTCTCGCCCTAATAGCCAAAGTAGGCAGGCGGGTTGGGGGAGCGGTCACCTAGCAAGTGGGCTGCTGGCCCATAGATGGAGCACGCAGAGGTTCAGGCACACACGGTGCTAGAAGGACGGCCGCTAGGTGAGATCAGCAAATAGATGGGGCAATGTGAGCCATGGCATCTGCAATCGTCCTGCCCAGAGTTGGCACGGGGTTAGGCCATGTGATGCAGTGGAACTTTCCCGCATGAGGGTGAATAGTTTGTGGCACAAGTTCACAGGCCAAAAGGGCCTTTGGTTTCATCAGCCGCTAGATGATCCAGGCTAATGTCAGGGGCTATTATGATATAGATGGGGTCCATCTATCACCAATAGGGATGGTTCACTTTCATCTAGAGTTGCAGGAGGCTCTAGACAGGAGAAGTTGCGGGTAAGACTATAGATGTTGTGGTGGGGGTCTCTGGTGGCGACGGTGGCCGCCTCCAGAGCTGTGGGGGAGTTACAGGGTGATCTGGAAGCAGACGGGTACAGAAGGGTACCTCTGCCATAGGGGGTGCCAGAGCCAAATCCTAGGAGCCTTATGGGAGGTTCCTGGAAAACCGTGTCTGCGCCCCGTTAGTCCTTTGGGCGGTTGTGGGCCTGAACAACCAGGGGTTTGCATTGCTACGCTCCACCTTGAAAGGGGCGTGAGTAATAAGGTCACGTGATCCGGGAAGAGGATCACCAGTAAGGGCAGCACAGGTGGGGTTCTCCCCAGTGCTGCCTGGCTCATCAGGCGGGCAGACGGCCCAGTTGGTTGCCTGCCCTTGGATCACCCGTAAGATCACCCACCTATTACATAACGGTGTATGTAATAAACCTGCAGCAACTTTACCCAAACAAGAAATGTGTTGTGTGTTTATTTATTTGCATGCATGTTATGTTGGAGGGGTGGGAAGGGATGCCAATGGTGATACTATTAGCAGCTGGGTTACAGGAAACAGGCTGTCCATGAAGGCATTACTGGATGTGGGGAGCAGGACACAGGAATCTCTGGACAAATGCCACAATCAGTGGAGAGCAGAGTCTCCCTCTGACAAGCTTGAAGCCAAATACAGTATCTAATCAGGGTGCGGCATTTGATTAGTGCAGCGTCCAAGATGGCTGCCAAATCACACGCAAGTGCATCCTCTTGTGATGTCTCACACGTGATCTCGGCATCATAACAGGAAGTGCCAGGAAGGATGAGAAACAAAAAGGTATGGCACCCTCATGCCTAGTGGAATAAAAATCAGGTAGCGGTGGGGACCTAGGAGGTCACTAAAAGGGGTACCACTCTACCGCAGAGCAGCTCGCTCATGACCTGCACATCACATATGTGCAGGTCGCACAACGCCTAACAGTCCACATGTATTTTATTTCATGAAACCTCACACATTACCTTTGTAGGCAAGGATTTGGGAGTTGATTACTCCATATGACTAATCCTAGGATGTAGAAGATTTGCACTTTAATAATTCTTGATAGAATCTCTGTGGAAGGTCTGACAGGCTTACTTGTCTGTCAGGATCTTGCAATAAAAAACATTTTAAATGGATAATATATAATATAGCTGTATGTGTGTGTGTGTGTGTCTGTGTGTGTGTGCGTGTGTGTGTGCATGTGCTTGTACTGGCTTTAGAACACTTTAATTCTGCTAACTAGTAGTAAAGTGCCTGTGCTCTCCCTTTAAACATGGTTGCTCTCCTTTTAAACATAGTTGAATTGGTGTATTCATACCTGGTATTTTTATCTTGCCTATAAGTCCCTAGAATGTGGTGTACAAAGTTTACCAGGGCCTAGAAGTTGGGTCCTGCTAGTGCACTGTGGCACCTGTTGTTCCATCCACTACAGTGGCAAAGCAAACATAGCTTCAGGCCAACCTTGTGTAGTTAGACATCTGCAATGGTAATCTTTCAGAGAGACTGCTCAAAATAACCCTTTTTGACAGATAAACACCTCACATTTAAATATTAGTAGGTAACCCCAGTGTAACTCTTGTAGGTAGGGTGCATGGTATTTAAAAGTGGGACATGTAGAAAATCAATACAACAGGGTCCTAAAAGCTATTTTCAGTGTGACAGGTCTGAATACAGATTAAAATAATAATACTCTATCTTTGGAATAGAACAATCTAAAAAAAATAATGAAACTACTAATTGTATTAGTTATAAAAAATCCAATTCAATGTTGAAGTTTGATTTTTAATAAATATTTTTAGAAAGTTACCTTTTTCCTTCCTGAAGTTCTTAAAGCTAATTTGAGCTGTTTGCAGTCCAGCAGTAGCGCAGCCAGCGATTAGCCTTGAAAAGGTGGGGAAAAGTTGTGCAATACCTCCCAGGAGCAAATAATAGGCTCCCCTGAATGGGCTGAGATGACTCCTCTGAACTCCATAGAATATTCATAAGGGGTGGCGGGCATTCTTTTAACACTATAGTGTCAAATCCTGCTTTGCAGGACTGTTGATCCACATGCAACACTTGGGGCACACTTGAAATGGAGGAACAGGATGCCAAGACAGTTCTTGTGGATCTTCTGTCTGGTTGTTGAAGAACCCTGCTTTAGTCCTTCCAGACTTCTGTCTCTGGGTTTGTTGTGGGTGCAGTGCCTGCCTCAACCTGGGTTTTAGTTTTACTGCGGAGTACACTAGTATTACAATAGAATACTCCCCACAAACCCCTATGTGCCAAGTTTAGTGTGGCCAAATACTTTTCACCATGTTGAATTTTCCCAAACACATTGCGATTTACGCTTGTAAACAGTAAAGCAAACAGGAACTACCGCAAAGGTAGGTAGGTCAGGGTCTGGGTGCTTTTACCCCATAGGTTTGGGAGTGTCCAGTTGTCAAAAACCCACCCACTAGCTCTTGTCAGGCAAAGTTGTGGCATCATTAGGCACCCACTTCAGAGCACTTTCTGGACTTGCAGAAGATCAGACTCACTGGACACCCTGTGAGCCTCTAAGTGCCTCTACCGGAGTCCTGGAGGGACTTTATTAGTGTACTCCAGTGGTTGATTCAGAGGTAAAAGACTATGGGCCTGATTTACACTTTGGCAGATGGGATACTCCATCACAAATGGGACGGATATCTCGCCCACCACATTAAAAGTGTGTTATATCCTATGGCATCACTCATTAGATAGAAAAAAAATGTACCTGAACTGACGTCCTCCGCTTCGGTCCTCTTCTGAACCTGATGCTGCAGTCACAGGCACCAATCCTGGTGCTGCTCTCATGCTGTGAGAGCAGCGCCCTGATTGGACAGAGCAGCCTCACTCTGTGATCCTCAGCGCCCTGGAGGCCTGCACTAACTCTAACCCAGCTGTCTGAAGAGAGCTGGGTTAGAGGTTATAAAATGCGTATGTCTGGCTGGCCGTCGCAAGATGGCCGGCCAAAGGCACACGCGCAGTTTGAACTGTGCACAAACAGCCCACCTCCTCCCTGCTGCTGTCATTGAGAAGCTCAGTTCAGGGCGGGAGGCTGAAAAATACAAGCATTGGTAAGGCATCAGTTTCGCCTATGCAATGAATAAAGAGGATGTGGTGCAGCGGCAAGAGCTGCTGACTGGCGAACTGAAGATCCTGGTTCGAGTCTTGGTGGTGCCACGCAACATCCTGTTATTCTATGCAAATCACTTAATCTCTCCAGGTGATACATTGTTATATGAATATGCTGCAAGAGTAAAATGCAAAACTTTATGAAAATATAGTTCCACCAAAGCGGATGTTAATAGTATTTCGTTGGCTGGAAATTGATAAGAGAAGCAGACTAGGAGCAAGCATTGGTAAATGCAGGAAAATATGCTACAGCCAATAGAAATGAAGGAAAGGTAAGTGGCACACACAGGAACCAATGAGAAGCCAAGAAAGAGAGGGATGTAAGTCCCTTTTAAGTTTATATTAAAAACAACAGATTTCGCAGGCGAAACCTTAAAATGTTAAAGTATTACCATTTTATACTTCATCTTTGGGGTAACTTAAGTGGGGGCGCCGCTCCTGCATACAAATGAGCAGTGCCACGCTTGTCTTCACAGAACAAACATAACATAACATAACATACAAGTGGGCACTGTATGCTGAACTGAATTGTATCTTTTTAGCTCTGTATATGGCTTTTCTTTATTCTGAGTAACACGTTGTTAACGCTGTTGTCCACTTTTTTAGATGCACATTGGATGATATGTGCAAGTTGTAGGGTTATGATACGCTTTGTGAGAGTGGTCTCCAACCTTTTCTGTAACAAGAGCTACTTATGTTCAATGAAAATCATCACGAGCTACTAATATCAGCGACGTAGTTGTGGCCACCCCATCCAAGATTGTCAGCAGTGATCATATCATTGCATTAGGAAGGGTTACCAGCAGTAGTAACCTCCACATGGGTAACGCATAACAGCCATAGCTGCACCCCCGTGGTACCAAGGTAATAAGGGGAGTAATACATGTCTTGGCAAGGAAGAGCAGCATCCTGTGATTCTGGGCAAATCACTTAATCTCCACGTGCCTAACAAAAATGAATGTGTTCTAATGTAACGCAACTGGTGCTATGTAAAGCACTATATAAAACTCCGAACAAAAAAAAATACATCTCTCCAACTCAAATAATAACTTTAAACAGATTATGAATTTCCAAACATTTTTTCCAAGCAACAGCTTGAGTTCAGAGTTCTGAACATACACACATTTTCAGCTTGAATATACGGCTTTTTATTTTGGCATACAAATAATAATTCAAACTAAGTAAAAACTTCTATTCAGTAGGCTGCACACAGAAGAGCTACTCTCAAGAATCTTTCCTAATATGTGTCATCACATTTACCCACAGAGAATGGATAAAAACCCTTAATACATCAGCCCCCAGTTTCTAGTGAGTCAGTATTGATAGGCAAATTGCCAATTACCTGAGGCTTTAAATTTTAAATGCAAGGTATAGTGACAAGTATATGTGAAAAGAGCGCTATCACCAAGCATCTGGGATAGTGGTTAAAACATGACACCAGAGTTTTGGAAAACATGAAACGCAGTGTCACTTGGAATGCCCTGAAAAAAGGTTCTTTCCAAGTTCAACAAAGATTAGAGTGATATTGTTTGTATTTGCAATGATTCAGCTACATATATGAAAACGTTGTGTGATGACCTGTCAAAATTGATACCTGAGCTGAAGTGCTTCCCTGTAAGAGATCTTTGCCACTTGTTAGGTGGTATGCTGAAAGCATCTTTACAATCTTCAGAGTTAATGAGGAATGCTATTGACTTTTTAGTCCATTCTGGTGCACTGTTTTTTTTATGCACAAGAACTAAAATGCAAATATTTATCATTTTGTGCTTTGTGTGGCATCAAAGGAAGAGTCATCCCAACTGTGTCCCTTAGCTGATGGTTCTCAGTCCGAAGGGCTATGAATGCTATATTATCGATGTGGCAAACGTTTACAGAATGTTTGCTGAGTGATGATGCCAAAGGCAAGAAATATGAGGATCTTTGGTCACATATAGATAGTGATGTGAAAAAAAGTACACTCTACTGCATTTTTAGATTTTTACAGGAAAACTTAACTGCTGTAGTGGACATAATAAGAAAACTAGAGTCTGAAAACACCCTTGTCTGCCAAGTGTTCAGCATAATTGGTGTAGATGTGTAACATATCCTTGAGAGTAGACTGGGCGACACCTTTAGTGACTTTGGCACTGCAACACGTTCCATTTTATGTTTAAAACGTTTTTATTGAAACAAAACAAACCATGGGGGAGGGGGATAGGAGGTTAGGATACATAGAATACAATCAAAGAAAAAGGGTGCAACTCCAGAGGGTTGGCAATGGATAGCTCAATGGGCCAGGGGAAAAACACAGTAAATGCAAGGCTAAAAATGCAATCTGTGGAATCCCCGCATGCATATCCGACACCCCAAATCTAAGCAATGAAAGCCCGCAGCAACGCAACAAAGCACAATCCCCCCCTCCCCATCCCCCATCCCCCCAGTAACGAAAAAACAACACCCCACCCCCCCCGTCCTATGGTCCCGCACCAGATTAATCCTCACCAAGAAGCCCCGCACCCCCCCCACCCCCCGGAGGGCCCCCGTCTCACATATGAACTAGTCCGCTGGGGTCACCGGCGGCGTCAACCTGAGAAGCCTAAGATACCTCGGGCAGGTGAGCTCCCGGAATTCAGTGGATAGCAGCGCTAGAAAGGGTTGCCACAGCTCTTCAAATTGGTCTATCTCCCCCGCAACCGTAAGCGACAGCTTCTCCATCCCCAGCACATGCCAAAGCCTATGCAACCAACCCGTGATGGAGGGGACGGTGGCGGTGCGCCAGTGGATAAGAATGTTCTGAACCGCAGACCCCAGCGCAATCGCGATCTGCCTACCCCTGCGGGACTTCAGTGGGTACATTAGGTCATTGGGGAGGCCCAGCAGGACATACGCCGGGAGGCGCGGCAGCTCTATCCCAAAGTGCTTATCCACCTCGTCCAAAACTTCCTTCCAGTAGGCGGTCAGCACTGGGCAATCCCAAAGAATGTGTGAGAGGGTACCTTCCTGCCCGCAGCCCCGCCAACACCCCTTGTCAGTGTGTTTATGCATTTCGTACAGTCTCTCCGGGGTGTAGTACCAATATGTGGACACCTTAGTAAAGGTCTCCGTAATGCCCGTGTGGTATGCAGAGTGCCGCGCCCGATACGCAATTTTGTCCCATTCCTTGTGGCTGAGTGTCCTACCCAATTCCCTGTGCCAGCGCTCCCTCCCCGGGTTGTAATAGTGAGACGGCGGGGGTTGTAGGTACTTGTACAGATCGGTAATTAGCTTGGCGTCGGAGGTCCGAGTAGCCAGCCACCTCTCATACGGTGTAATTTGACGGGCGGCGGTGGCACGCACCTGGGGCTGGAGGGCCCAATGCCGAACCTGCATGTAGCGCAGTCTGTCCAGCTCCGTCAGGCCGAACTCCTGGCGGAGTTGCTGAAAAGGAACCGCTCCCTCCGGGCCATAGATCTGGAAAAGTGCCCTGCAGCCTGCCTGCACCCAATGGGAGAAAACCCCCGGCTCCATCCCTGGGGAGAAGTCCGGGTTGCCCACTATGGGCGTGAGCGGCGAAGGAAAGGTGGTGAGGCCCCGAGCCTCACAGACTGCGTCCCACACCCGCAGGGGGACCCGTGTGACAAAGGAAGCGTAAAGATTAGGGGGGCGATGCGCGCGGCGCAAGAATGGAACCTCTTGTAAGGTGCGGCCCGCCACTGCCTGGTCTTGAAAGAGCCAGTGTTTGTCGGACTCCCACCTGCTCCATTCCACCAGATATCGCAGCTGCGCCGCCTGAAAGTACTTACGGAGGTCCGGAATACCGAGACCCCCCGCCTCCGGAGCAAGCGTGGAGAGGACCCTCTTCATTCGGGGCTTGCGGCCCTGCCAGACAAAGCGGGAGATGTCAGCCTGCATTTGATGCATCCAGCCCACCGGGGGCTGGAGAGGTAGGGCCCGAAAAAGATACAGTATCTGAGGCAACACCGTCATCTTAACCGCCGCGATTCGCCCCAGCCAGGACAGTAGGCCCTTGCTCCAGCGACCAAGCTCCTCCTTGATCTTCCTGCTAAGGGAGGCATAATTAGCCGTAACCATCTCCGGCAATGTGGGCGCCAGCAGAATCCCCAGGTATGGCACCGTGGACGAGGACCACTGCATGGGGAAGAGCCGCTGAAGGTCCCTCCTGGTATCCGCAGCCAGGGACAGGTCTAACGCCATCGACTTGCACATATTCATTTTGAAACCGGCCACACATACAAAGGCGTCCAGTTCCCGGAGGCAAGCAGGCAGCGACCTCCTAGGGTCGTCCAAGGTCAACAGGACATCGTCCGCGTAGAGACTGACAGTGTGGACATACTGGCCCATCCGGACCCCAGTAGCATCCGGATTATTGCGAATCCTCTGAGCAAACGGCTCCATGTAGAGGGCAAACAAAAGCGGCGAGAGGGGGCAGCCCTGCCGCGTGCCGCGTTCGATAGCAAATCCACCGGAGCTACACCCGTTGACCCGCACCGACGCTGAAGGATGCTTATAGCAGTTGAATACCATGGTGCGGAACTTATCACCGATTCCCAATTTCTTGAGGACCAGCTCGAGATACGGCCAGTGAACTCTGTCGAAGGCCTTCTCCGCATCCACAGACAGCAACATCCGCTCCCCCGGGATCCGCGAGGCCTTCTCCAGAACATGCGTCACCCTCTTGGTGTTGTCAACCGTCTGTCTGCCTGGTACGAAGCCAGCTTGGTCCGCCTACACCAATCCGGGGAGGTGTGGACCCAGCCTGGACGCTAGAATCCCTGTGTACAACTTGAGGTCGACATTTAAAAGCGAGATGGGTCGATACGAACCGCAGAGGGCCCGGTCCTTCCCAGGTTTCGGGATTACCGCGACCGTCGCCCTCAGGAGATCCGGGGGGATGGCTCCCGGTTCGGAAAAGGAGTTAAATAGCCGAGTAAGGACAGGGGCCACAGCCGTGCAAAAAGTCTTGTAAAACAGAGACGTGTACCCGTCCGGGCCCGGGGCCTTACCATGCTTCAGCCGCGCAATAGCGGAAATCACTTCTTCAACGTGGATATCCCGCTCCAGGCGGTCCGCCTGAACCGGATCCAGCACCGGAAGGGTCACCGACTCCAAATAGCCTTCGGCATCCCGTGGCGAGGAGGGCTCTTCAGCATACAGCGCCTCGTAGAAGCCGCGGAAAGATTCCGCTACCTCCGCGTCCCCAGAGACGACCCCCCCGTCCGTGTCCACCAGTTCTCTCACAACGCTACGCTGTTGCGTGACCCGGAGCCGGTGTGCTAGGAGCCTGCCACATTTGTCCCCCCCAGTGTAGTAGGCATGTTTCAAGCGCAAGGCTGCATACTCCGCCCTGTCAAGATCCAGTGCCGACAGGAGCTTCCTCGCTGCCTTCAACTGCCTCCACACCCTTGGCGCCCCCAGACGGCGGTGGACCTGCTCAAGCTCCCGAACCTGAGCTGTCAGCTCGTCCCTCTTCTGTTGCCGCTCCCTGTTTTCGGCTGCGGAGATAGAGATAAATTCCCCCCGGAGGACTGCCTTCAATGCCGCCCACTGTGTCGCCTGTGAAGTGTCGGTGTTGCTATTGTGAGTGAGGTAGTCTTGTATGACCTCCCCAATGCGCTGCACCACCGACTTTTTGTGTAAAAGGGTATCCCGGAGGCGCCACACCCCCCGAGAGGAGGAGGCCGCCGGCCACTGGAAAACGCCGGTGACTGGGGAATGGTCAGACATGGTCAGGACCCCGATGTCCGCCGCCGTGGCAGCGGCACGCAGCGGTCCACTCACAAGAAGGTAGTCCAGCCGTGAGTAGGTTCGGTGTGCGTGCGAAAAGTAAGAGTAGTCCCTATCCGTGGGGTGCATGGAGCGCCAGAGGTCGTGCAAGTCCATGTCCGCAATCCGGGCCTTTACAGCCTGGGACAGTTCCCCCGTCTGCGGGAAGCGCTGCGCCGATCTGTCCATCACAGAATCGAAGACAATATTAAGGTCTCCCCCCAAAATAACGTGGCGGTCGGGAGAAGCAGTGACATCCACCAACACGGAATCCAGGAAGCGCTCTTGGTGGTCGTTAGGGCTATAAACGGAGCCGACCGTAAACGCAATGCCTCCTAAGCGCATGCGATACGCAAGAAGCCTCCCCTTCTGTTCAGCACACTTATACAAAACCTCCCCCCGAAAGGAGCTCGCTAAAAGAATGGCTACCCCCGCCGTCTTGTTCGCTGCCGAGGAAAAGAACTGGGTAGGGAACTTAGCAGAGCGCAGCCTATGGCAATCCCGGGGCAATAAGTGGGTCTCCTGCAAAAGGCAAATGTCCGCCTGCATCCCCTCCAGCAAAGACAAGATCGCTCTGCGCTTCACGGGGTTATTCAGACCCTGAACGTTAAGGGTCACTACCTTTAGGCCCGACATTCCTCTCGGGGATCGGGAGCGCCGTGCAATGGGCAGGGGATCAGCGGGCGGGGCGCGCAGGGCAGCCGCGCAGGACAAGCCAGAATAAGGTGGGCATGGACAACATCGGACGGGACCTCCCCAACCCCAAAACAACCCCCCCCCCACCCAAAACACAACCCTGCCAACTAGCCACCCGCAAACTTAAACACCCCATTGTCCCAGTCAAGCCCCAAGATGGGCAAGTCCGTAGAAAAAAACGAAGTGGACGTCCAGCCACTCACCTCCATCCGCTCCCCCCCGACCCCCCCGCCCCGTACCAAGCATGTAAAGAAGCTAAAGGCATCTCCCCCCGGAGTGAGTGTTAGGCCGTCAAGGCCACGCCGGAGGAGCCGGTCGAATCCCCGGCCGCCGCCCTCAGAGCGTCGGCCATGTCCGCCCTAATGGTAGGGGAGTCAGGACGCCCAGCGCTGGCCGCTGAGCGCCGCCTCGTCGACCTCCGCCGCTTCCGTCTCTCAGAAGACCTCCACGACGGTGTAGCTCCTTCCTCCTCCGCCGCCGTGAGCCCCAGGACACCACAAATGTCTTGCAAGGAGCGTAGCTGGTGTAGCACCCCGTTCCACCGAAAAATCAGGCGGAAGGGATGACCCCAAGAGTACGGCGTCTCGTGTTCACGCAAAAAGTCAGTGGCAATCCTAAAGGACCTGCGTTTCTGCAGCGTGATGGCGGAGAGGTCCTGGTAAAGCGCCACCGGCCGATCCCGGAAAGTCAGGGGCTGTTTCCTGCGGGCCTCAGCCATGATGCGCTCCTTCAGTGGGAAGTCGGGCAGGAAGGCCAGAATGTCCGGTGGAGGTGCCGATGACTGGCGCTGCCGGCCGACCCTATGCGCCCTATCAATGCTGATGGGGAAGTCCGCAGCTTCCCCCAGGATCTCTCGGAACAGGGCCCGCAGGTAGCCCCCCAGATCGGACCCCTCGTCCGCAGTCGGCACACCACGCACTCGAATGTTGTTCCTCCGAGATCTGTTCTCCAGGTCCTCAGAATGGGCCTGGAGCTCCACACACTGCTCCCGGAGGCGGAGAACATCCTGTTGAAGATGGACTATCTCCTCCGCTCGGTGGTGGGCCTCCGTCTCCACCGTGTCAACTCGCTCGCCAAGGCCCTCCACTTCCCTGCGCACTTCCCGGACCTCAGTGGCCACCTCCCGCTTCAGTGTCTGGAAGTCCTCCCTGAGGGAGCTAAACAGTTCCTCCATAAAGGTCCTCGTGACGGGTGGCTCCCCCCCACGTTCCATTTTAGAGTGTTTGCCACTGCAAAGCAATGTTGAAGAGCAATTCAGGATCTTTTATTTTACAATAAATGAGAAATGGCTTGCAATGATACATAGAAATGTCCCTACCATGGCATTGGAAGTCAATGAAACCTCGCTGTTGTACTCTGTACAAGTTCTAGATCCCTTCCGTAAAGGGGAATTTCCTCCGTAGTTTCAAAAGTGCTGCTTCATTTTTGACCGCTTCAATAACTCAGAGGACATAAGCGCCCAGTTCAACGCAAATGTTGCAGAACCTGCCCTGAGAATCGCAGTCTTCAAGTGCACCAGTATTGGCATGGAAAGCTATGTCAATGGCCAGAGTTAACAAATTGTGTACTGGCTGTTTTGGTGTTGCCCGTCTCAAGTGCCAATGTTGAGCGGGCCTTTTCACTGAAAAAAGTTTGCAAGGGACGGAAGGAGTAAGAGCACATGACCAAAGACTCACTGAAGAAGTATTGTATGGTGTACTATAATAATTAATTTGCAAAATAGTGTTTGGACCTCATATATACTATACGTACACTGTCTATATGCCATGCCCTACCACCATGGCTGGTCTATCCCCCTTGTGCTGCTCGTAGTTGGTTGACAAACCCTTCCTCCTGACTTGCCCATGGTTGTTTTTTGGCACCATGTTTGTTGCATGATTGGTGAGTTTTTTTCCCTGCCCTTATTATGCTCCTTTCCTGTGTGCTTCTCGTAGTTGGTTTGTGATACTTGGCATTTGGCACCATGTACTTGCCATCGCTGGTGATTGATTGCCTCTCTTCTGTGTTTCTCATGGCTGTGATACCCACACTCCCTGTGTTATGTGCGGTTCTCATAGTCGGATGGTAAGTGCTGTTTTTGGCACATAGCTGGTGACTGCCTCTCTTCTGCATTTCTCCTAATTGTTGTATACTCGCCCCCATACTCACTGCGTTGATACTCCCACCCATGTTTGGTTTGTGATTTTCCCCCTTCCCCAATTCCTTTATCGTATTTCTCGGGACGATCGCTATTTTCTCGGTGTTTGTCTGTCCCCCTTCGTGTGTTTTTTGTGTTGATGGGTGCCGCAGTCCACCTCCGCCTTGTTTCCCATGGTGGCCCCTAGCTCCCTCGCTGTACAGCTATCAGCGTCTTTGGCATTGCGCCAAGACGTCCGCCGCTCCCTCCCCACAGCCCCCACCCCGCCTCCTCAGCATTCTCGTCCATAACAGCTATCCCTAGGGGTGGGCAATAGGGGGAAACACCGTTAACCAGCCACATACGCCACCTCAGTCCCCTGCTGTTACCCGCTACCACCATACGAACGGCCCCCCGGAACGCCCCCGCCCTATTTCGCCGCACCATTAAAATGTAGAAGCTGGGGGTGCCGTATTCCGCGTAGAACCGCCCGTTCTCTTTCCATCGGCTCAAGGCAAAAAGTTCCGAATAATGTCACAGTCTCTGACGGCTGCACTTGACCTTGGGAGGAAGAGACAGACATCTCCCAGCGACCAGAAGCCACGCCCCTCCCCCACACACACCCTCCGCTTCCTGCAGCATATTGGATTCCACTCAGGATCTTAGCGTGGAAAGAGTTAAGCTCTCTACGCTCTCAGCTCCCCCCCCACCCCCTCCAGTCCTGGCAGATCCAGTAACCAGGAGCCCAGGGCCCGAGACACCATATAAAGAGATGCCACTGTCAGCCCCTCTGCCCATATACAGCGATGACTGCTGCAACTTCCGCTGCACCTACAGCGCCTGTTGCACCGGCAGCGCACAGCGCCTACTGCACTGGCCAGGCACTGCCAACGCCTAGTGCACCGAGACTGGGGCTCAGTGTGTCTGTTTACAGGGCGGGTGCATCATCAAATGCCACTCCCACTGCACCGATCAGCGCTTACAGCATCCACTGCACCTAGAACACCTACTACACAGCTTCTCCGACCCGGGCCAGCCTCTGCTGCACCGGTGCACCTGCCCCCGCGCATCCGGGCACCTGCTCGTGAACCGTTATCAGTCTGCCAGTGCACCTGCTGCACCAGTGAACCGGCCCCTGCTACACCAACACTTACGGTGCCAGTGAATGTGTTCCTACGCGACTGCTCCTACTGCACCAGCAAACCGGCACCTACTACATTAACTCCTACGGCACCACCAGTGAACCGGATCCTATCGCACCAGCCTCTGTGTCAGTGAATCCGGACCTCCTGCACAGGCGCCTCTTGACGAATCCACCTGTTCCCACTGCACTAGTGAATCTGTCCCCCCCCCCCCTCTTGCCCCCGGGCACTAGCGCCTTAATCAAGTGAGCCTCTTCTTACTTAAGTGAAGCATCTTTAGCACTTCCGGTGCACCTTGAACCGGTCCTTCCTGCACCAACAACCACGGCATCAGAGAACCTGTTCTTATCGCCGCCTTACCTGCTCCAACTGCACCTCCCTCCCCACTAATGAACCTGCACCCACTACATTAACACACGGGGTACCTGAGAACCTGCTCCCTGTGCAACCGCCTCTGCACCACTGGAACTGCTCCCAGTGCAACCGCCTGTGCACCGCTGGACCTGCTACCAGTGCAACCCCCTCTGTACCACTGGACCTGCTCCCAGTGCACCACTGGACCAACTACCAGTGCAACAGCCTCTGAACCACTGGACCTGCTCCCAGTGCAACCTCCTGTGCACCACTGGACCAACTACCAGTGCAACAGCCTCTGAACCACTGGACCTGCTCCCAGTGCAACCTCCTGTGCACCACTGGACCGGCTACCAGTGCAACCGCTTCTGCATCACTGATCCTGATCCCAGTGCAACAGCCTCTGAACCACTGGACCTGCTCCCAGTGCAACCTCCTGTGCACCACTGGACCTGCTACCATTGCAACCGCTTCTGCATCACTGATCCTGATCCCAGTGCAACCGCCTCTGCGCCACTGGACCTGCTCCCAGTGCAACCGCCTCTGCGCCACTGGACCTGATCCCAGTGCAATTGCCTGTGGACCGCTGGACCTGCTCCCAGTGCAACCGCCTCTGCGCCACTGGACCTGATCCCAGTGCAATCGCCTCTGCACTACTGGAACTCGTCCCAATGCAACTGCCTCTGAACCACTGGACCTGCTCCCAGTGCAACCGCCTCTGAACCACTGGACCTGCTTCCAGTGCAACCGCCTGTGCACCACTGGACCTGCTACCAGTGCAACCGGCTCTGCACCACTGGACCTGCTACCAGTGCAACCGCCTGTGCACCACTGGACCTGATCGCAGTGCAACCACCTGCGCACCACTGGACCTGCACCCACCAGTGAACCTACTCCCAGTGCAACCGCCTGTGCACCACTGGACCTGCTACCACTGCACCCACCAGTGAACCTGCTCCCAGTGCAACCGCTTCTGCACCACTGGACCTGCCCCCACTGTGAAGCTTCAGCACCAGCGGACCTGCTCCCATTGATACAGTGACTGCTGCTGCGAACCCGCATTACTGCCGCCCCTCCACCAATGCTCTGAGGACATCGAGAGTTCCAGGGACATGATTCAAGCCGGAACGAGAGACCCCAAAGACGGTGGTGCTAAAGGGACTGTGCAGACTGGGGGGGCCCAGCCTGGAGGAGCACAGCAAGGCAAGCCCCAGCCTGGCGGGCCCCAGCTTGGAGCGACACAGCCTGGCGGGCCCCAATCTGCGGAGACGCAGTCTGGAGGGACACGGCCCGGGGGCGCACGGGCCTGGGAAGAAGCCAAAACCTTCTATGACAACCTGACCCCTACCAAGAAGCCGAAATCGGTAAGAAATGCGCGCGCGTGCGTGTCTCTCTCTCTCTCACACATGACATATATCTATATAGTATCTTCAGTATAGTGCTAGCAGGGGCCGAATGGATACCCAGGCGCTAGAACAAGCAGCGAGAGAGGGATGAGTGTTTTCTTGACGTGTGAGAGCGCAGGTTGAAGAGAAGAGAGACCAAACGATGGAGAGCGGCAGGTAACTATGGATTCTGGAAATGTTAGGTGAAGCTGTACGTCAAGGTGACCCCTACGACTCTTGTGTCCTGGACCACCGTCCAACTCTTACTAGTATTATATAGAATGAAACACCCGATCGTTAATAGCTGCAATATTGTGGAAATAACAAAGAGATCCGTGGCCTCTCATACGCCGGTGTGAAATGAAATATCAATTTTTCGTAAAGAAGTGGTCATTCATTCTCTAATGCATGACGACAGTCACCCCTGACCTCCCCTCCGGCAGTGCTTGGATGTTCACCCTCTGGTGCGAGTGATCTCACAAGTGCACGGCTATAAATGTGCAATCAATGCCGTGCGCCGCGCAAACTAGAGGGAGCCTGCATATGTGACAAGCAGTTATTGGAAATAGATTATTTAGCTTTATGTGTGCTAAGAAAGTGCTGCGTTGTGAATCCCCGCAGGGCGTAAGCGAACCACATCCAGCCATCGTGATTAAAACATCACAAGTAAACATAAACACAGCTAAACTTACTGCGCATGCTCGGTGTGCGTCACTGTTAAAGGCCTGCTTTCCGCTCTGGATGGAAGGGGTTTCTTGTGGGCTGCCAGTGGGACAGCAGCTGGTGTAAGGCCCAACCTGTAGAAGTTCCACAGGTATCTCTGAATGGCTCAATGGTTAGAGCAGCAGACCCTGATGCAGAGGTCTGGCCCTGGACCAGGGTTCAATTCCGCCTTGGTGGCTCTTGGATTCAATTTCCCCGGACCTGATAATTCTCGCCTCGGTGCCTATTCTAATCATGGGTCCCACTGTGCAACTCTGGGCAATAGCTTGCTTAATCTCCACAACGGCCCCCACAGCGCTAGGATGCCTGGCCGGGGTGCCCAGGAGTGGACATCTCACAGGAAAACCAGGAAGGGTTCCACAGCGGTATGAATACAGCGCTACGAGACCCCTGGGTAGAAGTGCGCTATATAAGTACAAATACATTTACATTTACATTTATCCCTGTCTCTCCTCAGCCGGAGTCCCTGCAGAGACTTCTGGGCCTGGTTGCCAGCCTCTGTCCTCAGTTCTGAGCTGACAGTCCTGCGCTTGGTCCTCATACTATGGGGTGATGGAACGCACTGTGTTTAGCCTGGGCCTCAGAGTTCAGGCTACAGAGTACAGACTGCAGGGTGCAAGCTCGTGCCTGGTCTCATACTGCAGGGTGCTCACCTTGTCCTCAGAGCTGAGGGTGCTGGTCTGGTCTCATACTGCAGGGTGCTCACCTTGTCCTCAGAGCTGAGGGTGCTGGCCTGGTCTCAGACTGCAGGGTGCTCACCTTGTCCTCAGACAGAGCTGAGGGTGCTGGTCTGGTCTCATACTGCAGGGTGCTCACCTTGTCCTCAGAGCTGAGGGTGCTGGTCTGGTCTCATACTGCAGGGTGCTCACCTTGTCCTCAGAGCTGAGGGTGCTGGCCTGGTCTCATACTGCAGGGTGCTCACCTTGTCCTCAGAGCTGAGGGTGCTGGCCTGGTCTCAGACTGCAGGGTGCTCACCTTGTCCTCAGACAGAGCTGAGGGTGCTGGTCTGGTCTCATACTGCAGGGTGCTCACCTTGTCCTCAGAGCTGAGGGTGCTGGTCTGGTCTCATACTGCAGGGTGCTCACCTTGTCCTCAGAGCTGAGGGTGCTGGCCTGGTCTCAGACTGCAGGGTGCTCACCTTGTCCTCAGAGCTGAGGGTGCTGGCCTGGTCTCAGACTGCAGGGTGCTCACCTTGTCCTCAGACAGAGCTGAGGGTGCTGGTCTGGTCTCATACTGCAGGGTGCTCACCTTGTCCTCAGAGCTGAGGGTGCTGGTCTGGTCTCATACTGCAGGGTGCTCACCTTGTCCTCAGAGCTGAGGGTGCTGGCCTGGTCTCAGACTGCAGGGTGCTCACCTTGTCCTCAGAGCTGAGGGTGCTGGCCTGGTCTCAGACTGCAGGGTGCTCACCTTGTCCTCAGAGCTGAGGGTGCTGGTCTGGTCTCATACTGCAGGGTGCTCACCTTGTCCTCAGAGCTGAGGGTGCTGGTCTGGTCTCATACTGCAGGGTGCTCACCGTGTCCTCAGAGCTGAGGGTGCTGGTCTGGTCTCATACTGCAGGGTGCTCACCTTGTCCTCAGAGCTGAGGGTGCTGGTCTGGTCTCATACTGCAGGGTGCTCACCTTGTCCTCAGAGCTGAGGGTGCTGGCCTGGTCTCATACTGCAGGGTGCTCACCTTGTCCTCAGAGCTGAGGGTGCTGGCCTGGTCTCATACTGCAGGGTGCTCACCTTGTCCTCAGAGCTGAGGGTGCTGGCCTGGTCTCAGACTGCAGGGTGCTCACCTTGTCCTCAGACAGAGCTGAGGGTGCTGGTCTGGTCTCATACTGCAGGGTGCTCACCTTGTCCTCAGAGCTGAGGGTGCTGGTCTGGTCTCATACTGCAGGGTGCTCACCTTGTCCTCAGAGCTGAGGGTGCTGGCCTGGTCTCAGACTGCAGGGTGCTCACCTTGTCCTCAGAGCTGAGGGTGCTGGCCTGGTCTCAGACTGCAGGGTGCTCACCTTGTCCTCAGAGCTGAGGGTGCTGGTCTGGTCTCATACTGCAGGGTGCTCACCTTGTCCTCAGAGCTGAGGGTGCTGGTCTGGTCTCATACTGCAGGGTGCTCACCGTGTCCTCAGAGCTGAGGGTGCTGGTCTGGTCTCATACTGCAGGGTGCTCACCTTGTCCTCAGAGCTGAGGGTGCTGGTCTGGTCTCATACTGCAGGGTGCTCACCTTGTCCTCAGAGCTGAGGGTGCTGGCCTGGTCTCAGACTGCAGGGTGCTCACCTTGTCCTCAGACAGAGCTGAGGGTGCTGGTCTGGTCTCATACTGCAGGGTGCTCACCTTGTCCTCAGAGCTGAGGGTGCTGGTCTGGTCTCATACTGCAGGGTGCTCACCTTGTCCTCAGAGCTGAGGGTGCTGGCCTGGTCTCATACTGCAGGGTGCTCACCTTGTCCTCAGAGCTGAGGGTGCTGGCCTGGTCTCAGACTGCAGGGTGCTCACCTTGTCCTCAGACAGAGCTGAGGGTGCTGGTCTGGTCTCATACTGCAGGGTGCTCACCTTGTCCTCAGAGCTGAGGGTGCTGGTCTGGTCTCATACTGCAGGGTGCTCACCTTGTCCTCAGAGCTGAGGGTGCTGGCCTGGTCTCAGACTGCAGGGTGCTCACCTTGTCCTCAGAGCTGAGGGTGCTGGCCTGGTCTCAGACTGCAGGGTGCTCACCTTGTCCTCAGAGCTGAGGGTGCTGGTCTGGTCTCATACTGCAGGGTGCTCACCTTGTCCTCAGAGCTGAGGGTGCTGGTCTGGTCTCATACTGCAGGGTGCTCACCGTGTCCTCAGAGCTGAGGGTGCTGGTCTGGTCTCATACTGCAGGGTGCTCACCTTGTCCTCAGAGCTGAGGGTGCTGGTCTGGTCTCATACTGCAGGGTGCTCACCTTGTCCTCAGAGCTGAGGGTGCTGGCCTGGTCTCAGACTGCAGGGTGCTCACCTTGTCCTCAGAGCTGAGGGTGCTGGTCTGGTCTCATACTGCAGGGTGCTCACCTTGTCCTCAGAGCTGAGGGTGCTGGCCTGGTCTCATACTGCAGGGTGCTCACCTTGTCCTCAGAGCTGAGGGTGCTGGCCTGGTCTCAGACTGCAGGGTGCTCACCTTGTCCTCAGAGCTGAGGGTGCTGGTCTGGTCTCATACTGCAGGGTGCTCACCTTGTCCTCAGAGCTGAGGGTGCTGGTCTGGTCTCATACTGCAGGGTGCTCACCTTGTCCTCAGAGCTGAGGGTGCTGGTCTGGTCTCATACTGCAGGGTGCTCACCTTGTCCTCAGAGCTGAGGGTGCTGGTCTGGTCTCATACTGCAGGGTGCTCACCTTGTCCTCAGAGCTGAGGGTGCTGGTCTGGTCTCATACTGCAGGGTGCTCACCTTGTCCTCAGAGCTGAGGGTGCTGGTCTGGTCTCATACTGCAGGGTGCTCACCTTGTCCTCAGAGCTGAGGGTGCTGGCCTGGTCTCAGACTGCAGGGTGCTCACCTTGTCCTCAGAGCTGAGGGTGCTGGTCTGGTCTCATACTGCAGGGTGCTCACCTTGTCCTCAGAGCTGAGGGTGCTGGTCTGGTCTCATACTGCAGGGTGCTCACCTTGTCCTCAGAGCTGAGGGTGCTGGCCTGGTCTCAGACTGCAGGGTGCTCACCTTGTCCTCAGAGCTGAGGGTGCTGGCCTGGTCTCAGACTGCAGGGTGCTCACCTTGTCCTCAGAGCTGAGGGTGCTGGTCTGGTCTCATACTGCAGGGTGCTCACCTTGTCCTCAGAGCTGAGGGTGCTGGTCTGGTCTCATACTGCAGGGTGCTCACCTTGTCCTCAGAGCTGAGGGTGCTGGTCTGGTCTCATACTGCAGGGTGCTCACCTTGTCCTCAGAGCTGAGGGTGCTGGTCTGGTCTCATACTGCAGGGTGCTCACCTTGTCCTCAGAGCTGAGGGTGCTGGTCTGGTCTCATACTGCAGGGTGCTCACCTTGTCCTCAGAGCGGAGGGTGCTGGTCTGGTCTCATACTGCAGGGTGCTCACCTTGTCCTCAGAGCTGAGGGTGCTGGTCTGGTCTCATACTGCAGGGTGCTCACCTTGTCCTCAGAGCTGAGGGTGCTGGTCTGGTCTCATACTGCAGGGTGCTCACCTTGTCCTCAGAGCTGAGGGTGCTGGCCTGGTCTCAGACTGCAGGGTATTCACCATGTCCTCAGAGCACCTATGGGACGGATTCCCAGGTTGATGGGCCTTGACAGTGGACCCAGGGAGCCTGGGCATATCTCGAGGTTTCAAGGGGCTCTCGCTGGCCCTCATAGCACGGGTGCTTTGCCTGAGACTCCGCATTTCAGCAGTGGAGCCCAGTCCTTAGGCAGGCAATGATGGGGGGCAGGCCTGGTCAAATCTGGCCTGGTCCTAGACAATATTCTGGGTCCTTTTCATGCTCTGGCTTCCTGGTGCTACTGGCCATTCTGTCGCACAGGCTCCTAGACTCTCTGTCACTGTTGCCGAATGTCAGTACCAGTATTACTTAAGTGCTATTTTTCTTAATCATTTTTAAATAAACATTGCATTGATAGATTCTGCTGACAATAGACACAGCGCAATCATGTGGTGTACTCCCATAAATACTTCTCGTTGTATACAAATAAGTGCCAATGCTGAGCACCGGAAAACACCGGCACAAATTTAGCACTGGCTCGGTACTGCCTTCCACGCTGGACCAGGTGTTCTAGTCCTTTTACCGGACATCTTGAGTTTCATCGCGTTTTGTCCCTGCAGGTCCTCGAACTGTGACCCATGCTAAGCCGGGTACCGCGACCTCTGCCTGACCTAGAATTGTGCTCCCTGGTGAACTTTGTACTGTGATCCTTGGTAGACCTAGTAGTAGGTACTGCACGCCCTGCTAAACCTGAAGCTGTGCCCTCTGCTGCACTTGGTATTATGCCACCGGCCGACGCTGTAGCGCCTCTGATCCTGGTAGTAAGCTCTGCGTGTGCCAAGCATCCTGCTGGACAGCGAGCTGGGACGCCCCTTTGCTGGGGCAGCTGTGCGCTCTACAAAACCTCTTAACCTAACCCAACGAGCCACGCCTCGAGGCACCTTCCTGGGCCTGATACAGAGGACCCCATGGGCAAGGATCACCCTGCCGGCACCCCCACTGACATGGGGGTCCTGACAAAGACATGTCGATGCAGTTCAACTACAAATGCAATTACAAAATGGGGGTTGTAAAGGGGCAGGGCAGTAACTGAGCAGAAGTGGGGAGGACACTAATGATGATTGGGCAGTAATTGGGCATGGGAGAGCAGGGAAGATTGGCACTGGGGAATGGGGCGCCAAAGCGTGCAGGGACAGTTTTGGGGCAGGGATTGGTCAGGGTCAGTGGTAGTTAAACGCAAGTGATGTCAGTTCAGGAGCATGGCAGCGGCAGGTCTGGGCAGTGCTCAGGTGGGCAGGGGCCGGTATGAGTAGTACCAGGGTGGCGGCAGTACAGGAGTAACTTTGGGACAGGATTCGTGTAGTTCAAAGGTAGGTCCGGGGCAGGACAGAGATAATTCAAAGGCAGGGCCAGATAATCTCGTGGGCTAGGGCAGCGGTTGGTCGGGGCAGGTGTTTCAGAGGCGGGGCTACTGTGGATGGTGGTCGGGTTGAGTGAATCGTAGGTCGGGGGCATGTGAGGGATAGGGCAGAGTCAGGGCAGGCGTATTTCAGGAGTACCTCGGGGACAGCGCCGGGACAGTTCAGAGAAAGGTCAAGGGTAGGACAGAGACACTTGAGCGGCGGGGTTATTTCAGGAGTGCGCCGAGGGGCTTCAGGGCAGGGCAATGCCAGGGCAGGACTGAGTTAGTTCAGAGGTGGACTGAGGGTAGTTCCGGGGAAGGGCAGTGTCACTCTCCTCTCATTGTTTGATTTGGGAAGAGACATTTCTTAATACAAAGAATTCTGTGGGAGCAGCTTCCGGGCTCCGTTCAGCACGAGCCTCCCTGGAAAGCAATGGAGGACTTCGGCTGTTATTCTTTTCCTTGGCTGCACCCCAACCGCATACCCTTAAAATGGCGCCTCACTCCGTGCTGTTCAAACGACACAACGTTGTAGCTAACGACACTTGCAAAATGTCTCTATAAGTGCCTCCAGCCTGTCATCTTTCATGAGTCTGTAACTGTCAAAGCTGCCGACTTTGGAACTAGGGAACCCGGTTGGAGTCCCTGCGTCAGCTCAACATCCTGTGATTCTGAGCAAATCACTTAATCTCCCCGAGCCTACCAAAAAAACTGAATGTAATCTTGTGTAACGTAACTGGTGCTTTTGTAAAGCGCCCCAATTCCTTCGGGTCGGGTTCGAGCTATATAAAACTGTAAACAAATAAAAAATAAAATACAATGCGGCACAAGCCATCTGCGCTCCATGTACATACTCTGCATATATCATGCTGTACAGCATAGTTGATTATATTCATTTATAAAATTAATTTTTTTTAAACTATTGCATTTCTAACCTCCTGCTCCCATTTTAATTCTAATATTTGAATGCTAGAATACTGTGCTGAATATCTGTGCACAAGGAGCTCTGTAATGCAAAGCTGGTTTCAGCTATGACTTCATGCACCTTTTGTGTGCTGGTCTGACAACACTGCCAGGGCTGCTTTGGTTTCCCAGTCGGTGCCCTGAGGATAGCCAACCTCAAAACCCTTGCCTAGTAAGGAACTCTCTGAGAGTCCATGCAACAGAACATCTGTCTGCAGGTTTTAAAAGAGTGAAGGACAAGCCCTCCCTAAAGGTCTATGGTTTAGCATATCCTTTTCACAATAAATGTGCAAGGCCTCCTTTTTGTTCCAACATTTGACAATAAATGGATATCACCCCTGGCATCTTACATAACTTTTATCAATGATCCAATCAAGCCTATAGCCTTTATCAATGGCTCGTCGCTGTAATCAGCTCAGCACAAAGCAACTTTTGGGTATATAGACATACAATGGAAAATATGTAAAAAATTATATTTTGCACAACAACCTATAACTCTTGTTAAGAGGGCCTAACTAGCCGAGGTTACTATAGTGCACACTTTTTACCCAAAAGCTCTGTCAAAACACAGTCTGCAATGGTAGTGTGTAGGTGTTTAGTGAGGGACCTCTGAGGGTGGCACAACACATGCTGCAGCCCTTAGAGACCCTCTCTGGTCACAAGGCTCTTGGTACCACTGGTACCTTTTACCATGCACTGACATGTGGGCCAGTGGTGTGCCATTTCTGGAAACAAAAATACAGTTTTGGGAAAGAACACAGGCACTTGAAACCTGATTGGCAGGGACCCAGTGCACACTAAGTCAAAGTGCATCAGATATAAGGCAAAAAGTAGGGGGTAACCATGCAAAAAGGGTCACTTTCCCACACTATCGATTTAGTAACACCCCACAATTTGATGACTGAGGTACATGATTTTACTTCCTCTTCACACCTCTTCACGGAGTCTTGTCTCATTCATTAGCGCCTCTAGTGCCCAAATTTATGTGGCGATCAGACCTAGCGTGGGAGTTATATTTGAATTCAGCCTGAGTCTGTATGTGCCACAATGTCCATAAAGTAAGGTAGCTCACAGGGTTCAGTGCTTGCCGCAAAGACCTGTCTCTATCATTCTCAGGTTGTGGATATGAATCTAGGAAGAGCTAAAGTTGTGGTCTGTCTTCCAAAATGAATGCGAATAGTACCATTAAGTTGAGTAAAAATAACACCTAACATATCAACAACTAGAGACATGCATGACTAGCAGTTGTTTTGGGTCACTTAGGGTTGCAAGCACAAAATCCACAGGCGTGTCTCTTGTTTCTGGATCAGTGGATGTGACTATCTGTTGCCTTATTGAGTAGTCTGATTCTTTTATTAACTGTGCAATTACTTAAAATCTTTACAGTATAAAACACATGAACAGCGCCCCACTCCCAACCACCCTTCCCCCAGGAACAACCCGGTATTCAGCTTTAAAATAGCACCGTGGCTACATGGGCTCTATTTACTACTTTATTTCCATTTAAAACTTCAATTAAAAAATGAGTTAAAATATTGGGTTACCACCCTTTCGCATTTTTACACCTGTAGGGATCAATGGTTATATAAAAATCCAACAGGGTATATCCCTCCGTGATGTTAATTGTCATTAATAAAATTTCTTAGCTTGCCCCCTTGATGGGCCCCAAGTTTAATTTATTATTCCAGTGACCGTGCGAAAAACCCCTGGGTTAGGTGACGACTGACAGGGTTAGGGCACCAGATCATTTTCATTACAGAATGACAGGGACCCTGAATTCTGTGCCTTTTGATGGGAATCAAGTGCAATTCTTATTTGATGGATAAACTTGCCAGCTCTGGCAAGTAAGCAAGTTGTGGTTTCTGAAAAGCACCAGTCCGAGGCCTCACTGAAAGTTCTGAGGCCCATGTCCCTTAGGGCCGGGCGCAGCAAACGACGATGATCGCTGGCCAACTTGGGCAGCAGCATAAGAGATGTAGCCAGGATTCTCTATGGTAATTGCATAACCGGCAGGAGATGATGCTGTCAGTACGTGCCCATTTTGGGGTCAAACCCAAAATCTTGAGGGCCGTGAGGCGCAAGTACAGAATTTTCTTTCTTGCTTGGGCTGAGAGTGAGTCTCGCAAATATGGTTGAGCTTTCCCAGGAGTATATGACTTATCCAGGGCCAGTGTGAAGGAGTTGTACCGGAGTGATGAACGATCCAGTTCAGGCGAGATGGTCTGGACTGGCGCTTCACAGCTTTGGCCCAGGCAGAATAAGGAAATTTGTGAAGAGGCATTTTCAGTTGGTCTATTGCTTGTTTCAACTTGGAGCGCCATGGGGAACCCGCTTCCCTGAAAATGAATTTTAGGAAATATTTAAGATTGTTTTCAGGGGCTTTCAGTACTCTGATGTAATATTTTATTAGGTCCCCCTGTAGTGCCAAGCCCGGTCTGTTGAATCCTATTTCTATATAACACACAAAATGGATAAGGGGGGTCCAAGGGAACAGATTTAAAGACCTGCGAGAAGTTTCATTCCCCTAATACGTAATATGCAACACACAAACATAAACTCTCGGGTCTGAGCAACTTTAGAACTAGAGCATGAAAGGAGAGATACTATAGTCAAGCTGTGTCTAAAATGACAGTGAACAAATCAGAAAGGAAAGGAATCCCTTTAAGGATGAATGCCCTCACTCACCCGAAGGTGACATGCTTCATCATTTAGGCTTTCTCCTCTCAGTGGGAAAACCTAGTCCCACTGAGGGCTACAACCACCGCACTGAGAAGTGGGAGCTCAGGGATGTTTTTGTTTAAGATTTTAGGAAACTCAAATCACACGTGCAAATAAAGTTTGAAAAAAAGACCAAACCAGTTAATGCTTTAGCGGATACAATCTCGCTGGAACTTGTCCAATCTGTGGGACAAGTGAGCCCACCTCAACCTGGTTACAACTCAGGGAAGGGAGCCCCGCTCTCTCCGTCGGTACTCCGTCGATGTACAGAGATTGCAACCGGAGGAGAATCTCTGTACATCGACGGAGTACCGACGGAGAGAGCGGGGCTCCCTTCCCTGAGTTGTAACCAGGTTGAGGTGGGCTCACTTGTCCCACAGATTGGACAAGTTCCAGCGAGATTGTATCCGCTAAAGCATTAACTGGTTTGGTCTTTTTTTCAAACTTTATTTGCACGTGTGTAACACTTTCTAGCAGCAGCTTTGTTTTTTGGTCCTGATGAAAGCCACACATACTTTTGAGATGGTCATTGGCTGAAACATGTTGACCCTTGTCATCTAGCAGTTTTCAATAGTAACTGCTTTGCACTGTTTTTTATCTCTGGCAGGGCTAATGAGTCAATAAAAATCATTTTTTCAATAGCGCTAGCCAGTTTTAGCTCACACTTCACACACTTTTGAATTTCTTTGCGCTGCGCCCTCTTCTCACATTAGTGCTCATCTTTGGGATTTGAGTATCCTAAAATCTTAAACAAAAACATCCCTGAGCTCCCACTTCTCAGTGCGGTGGTTGTAGCCCTCAGTGGGACTAGGTTTTCCCACTGAGAGGAGAAAGCCTAAATGATGAAGCATGTCACCTTCGGGTGAGTGAGGGCATTCATCCTTAAAGGGATTCCTTTCCTTTCTGATTTGTTCACTGTCATTTTAGACACAGCTTGACTATAGTATCTCTCCTTTCATGCTCTAGTTCTAAAGTTGCTCAGACCCGAGAGTTTATGTTTGTGTGTTGCGAATCCTATTTCTAGCCTTAGCCTGGTGTTTCTTGCTTGTCTAGGAGCTTGTAGCATGGTCTTATAAGCTTTTATCTGGGCCGCATTGATGATTTCTCAAGTGCTCCTGGGAAGACTAAGTGACCGTAAGTGATTGCGGGAATTAGTTTTGCCCTAAGTACAGTCAGCATGGGTTCTATAGATGGACTTACTAGGCGATGGCTTAGACGTCTGAGAGACAGAATTATTTTGTTAATTCTCGGTGTACACTCCTTTATGTGTTTGGCTGCTGTGGCCCTCTCCGTCACCCATACCCCCAAATAATTGTAGGATGTAGCTGTCCTGATTCGGTGCTCACCCAAAGACCATGTTGCTTGTTTTTTGTGTGGGTATTTACCAAAGATTACTATCTTGGTCTTGCTCTCATTGATTTGTAGACTATTTTCCTTGTTATATACTGCAAGACTATTTAATGTTCTTTGGAGCCCCACCTCAGTGCGGTCCATGACCACTGTATCGTCCGCATACTGGAGAGTTCCCAAGGCCAACTTTCCCAATCTCGGTGGTACTAGACTTGCGCCTGTCAAGGCTGACCCCAAGTCTGCCGTGTACAAGTTGAATAGTAGGGGGGCCAAAACACATCCCAGCTTTAGTCCGGTGTTAGTTTCGATTCTTGGTGTTACGACTGTTGGACTTAGTTGGACCCGGACCCATGTCCCCTCGTAGAGGGCTTTTATTGCTTTTAGCAGGGTTTCCGGGATCCCCCAAGATTCGAGTTTTACCCATAACCATCTAAGATTGACTCTGTCGAAGGTCGTGGTGTAGTCTATGAAGCAGCAAAACAGGGGCAGCTTATTACTCAATGCAGCTTGCTTCGAGAGGTGAGAGAGCGCTAAGATGTTGTCCATGGTGGAACTATTTGCCCTGAAGCCAGTCTGAAAAGGCGGGAGGATACCGTTCTTGTCCTCCCAAGCCTCTAGGTCCCTTAATAATAGGCGGGCATAAACCTTTGCTTCGATGTCAAGCAGGGCTATGAGCCTATAGTTAGCAGGGTTCGAGGGGTCTCCCTTCTTGTGTATTGGAAATAAGACCGAGCCTTTCCAGGATGTTGGTAAAATTACTGTGAAGAATGAATAATTGTATAGCGGGGTAAGAATGGATGCAAAAAAGGCTGGAGCGTCTTTGAAGACTTGGGTGGGAATGCCATTTGGGCCAGAGGCCCCATCGGTTCGTATCGCCCTAATGTACCTTACAGTCTCCTCCACTGTATAAGTGACGGGCTGACAGGGCACTGTAATTTCTTTCGGCGCGCTCTGAGTTTTAATGGTTACAGCTGCCACCTGCGACCACTCTGAGCTGAGACAGCCCATCTCGTTTGCTCCACTAGCGTACAGACCCTTCATGTACTGTTCCCATACGTTGCCTGCAACACCAATTTCTTTGCGCTGGCTTCCAGAGCTCAGTCTATTGATACATCGCCATAGCTTGCTATTGTCTTTTTCTTTAATTAGTGAGAACACTTTAATCCAGTTCTCTTCCGTCCACTGTCTTTTCAACTCCCAGACTTTCTTCTTATATGTGGCTCGCTAGGCAGAGATGGAGGTCATCTGTGACGAGTAGATACCTTTCTTTTTTGCCTTAATTGCCTTATTAAGAGCTCGTTTACTTTGTGTCAGGCACCTTGGTTTTCTTCGTTCCGGCAAGGCATTTGAGTGTGGGTTGCTTCTCAATTCGTTGGTGTTACCCAAGTTCTTCTGTAAATCCGTTATCAGTGATTCCCAAAAATGTATGATGTTCTTTATATCTTGTGTCTTTAGTTCTGCCTCCCTTTTGGCTACATACTCCAACAGGCTATGACTAAGGTTGGCTGTCCATTTTATTCTTTTGAGGGCTAGATGACGTTCAGCGCCTTTGGTTGAGCCAATTGTTTCCTGGGCTTCCTCCAGTTCCCGGGCCATATTAAAGGAGGCACAGAGAGGCCTGTGATCGCTTTCATCTCTGTCATCCATCATTAAGTCACATAGTTTGTGAGCCTGCCCTTCTTTGACGAAAATATAGTCTATGGTGGAAACATTCCTGAAGGTCAACTTAGGGATCCATGAGGGGCGGCTGATTTATTTTTCCATGAGTGGAATGTAGGTCAAAGTTGGTGAGAAGTGAGATCAATGGGTCCGACTTCTTCCCATTGTTGGGTGCAATAGGGATTTGATCCAGACTTCTCATATTGAAGTCTCCTGCAATTATCACATTATGATGCTCAAAACTAATTAGTATGTCCTCCAGAGTGCTGGTAAAGGATTCCATGACCTGTTGCATTTGAAGTTTAGTTGGGTTAATGTAACAATTAATTAGTAGCAGGGGTTGAGGCTGTTGACCCTTTTTCAGCCCCTCAATTGTAAAGGCTTGGAGGTCAGATGATTCTACTTTGATTTCTTTGGTTTTAAATTTGCAAGCATGACTTAGAAAAATGGATAAACCCCCAGACGGGCGTCCAAAGATGGTCCTTTTGGTCGCTGGTGTGTGATGTTCATAGAAGTCGCCAATTGGAGTGCTTGACTTGGCCCAGGTCTCCTGAAAGCACAATATGTCCCCCTTTGCGAGATAGTCTAGTGTGGCTTTATCTCTAAAGATGTTACTTAACCCAGCAATATTCCATGAAATGAAGGTTAGCTTACGATCTTGGCCACGAGTTGAGGTTGAGCATCCTCTGTTTTCATTGCTGTATATATTATTGAGTATTGTTGGACATCCTTGAAACTTCATGGTGCTTAGTGATATCTGATAGAGACATCTAGCCGCAGATTCCTTAATTTTGAATTCTCCCCTGGTGCCAGTCTGAATCTGGACATTTTTCAGCAGTACCTCTGCGCGCCGGGGCGACAGAGGTGTACAGCTCCGTGATGACGTCGACTCCGGTCATGACGTCAGTGGCACCATATAAGTCCCCTTCGGCGCGCGATCGTCAGTTTCTTCTTTGCTGCGCTGTAACGCGGATACGGAGAAGCGGTTCCTCGGTTCAGTTTTTAGACCTGCTTTGACACATGTCAGTGAAACAGTGTGCCCTTCGTCTATGTCTTCAGGTTTCAAACCTTGTGTGTCTTGTAGTCGACAGATGTCGGTGACATACCTGCATACAATTTGTATGTGGTGTTTCGGCGAACACCACGACGCTGAGGATTGGGACTCCTGCCAAAAGCTGAAGCCCAAGGCACTTTAGGAGCACCATTTGAAGTTGATGACAGCGCAGGTGTCACGGTCCTCGAAGGCATTCCGGCCTCGCTCTTTGTCATCTCAGGAAGATCGTTTGCTGGGTCAATCTAGGAGCTGGAGCCGGTCTGGGGGACGTCGTTCTCCGGTGAAGTCTAAAGATAATAGTGAATGAAGTTGCAGCATTCTCGGACTTCACTGCGTGGAGACTCCGTCTCCCTTGACTCCTCCCACTCAACAGTTGAGGAGAATGTATGCGACTCCGCACCGCATCTCCCTGTGTTTCCAGGAGCTGGGGCATTGATGTCCCAGATGAGGAAATATTATGATTCTTTGCACCTCATCTTTGAGACCCCATCTCCCTCTGGAGCGCCTTTAGGCCCTAAGGAGGTGAGTGGGGCGCTGTCAGAGGGTTTCTCTTCTGTGACGGTTGTGCCCTCGGAGTCGTCAAGTCAGTGCCGGTCGATGCCTACCGGCTCCACTTTGGTGCACGTTTACAGTCCTTCGGGATCTTTGACTATGACGCCGGTCTTTGACAAACCAACTCCGACGTTGACGTCGGCAACGCCAGTTGAAGGTGCCTCTCCTCCCCCAGTAGACATCGTGACGACACAGTTTCTGCATTGTACGGCATTGGATGCAGAGTTGACTATGCAACCTAAGGGGATTGTACAGTTTTTGGTCCCTTTTCAGGAAGAGAGTTTAAGAGGTCCACCTGTGTCAACTGGGCAGGACTTCTGCAGCCCATTTTCAACTCAAATGTGTTTCAGGTGGAGGAGAGCTGGTTGAAAGCTCTTGGTGAGGCTAGTTGACTGGATTCTTCACCAGCCTCGGGGTTGCTTTCTCCCCTTAGTCTTGCTAAGGAGGCACGTTCCTCCTTTGCGGTTATGCTAAGGAAAGTGGCTGCAGTATTAGACTTGTCATTGCCCATGGTGCAGAGGTCTACAGACCCTCTGACTGAGATTCCTTACCAGGAACAGACAGGAGAAGAGCCTGTACTCCCGTATAGTGAGGTCCTATTTGACATTTTGTTAGGTGCTTGGGCCAAGCCTTAGTCAGGGTACTCAGTGGACTGTGATATTGCACTGCTGGCTTCTGGGTACCCAGTTTGTTTACATAGACACCCTTCCATTCGTGGCCTGGTGACTGCGGGTGCAACGACTTCACAGGATGTAGGTTCTACTCCTAAGACTCTGGTGGGTAAGGATTCTAGGGGTTGTGATGTTTGTGGCTAGAACATATTTGCTTCACCCAGCTCAGCATTGAGAGCCACCAACACATCTTGTGTGCTGGGGTGCTTTTTCCATGCTTTATGTGATTCTTTACAAAACATGCTCCCATCTCTTCTGGATAACCTCAGTCCTCAGTTAGTAACTTGATTAGAGATGGTCAACAGGCTACTAGGCTTACCATAAGATGTGGCATGGATACGATGGGTTCTGTGGGTCCATGGCATCTCTAGTGTCGCTTAGGGGTCAAACTTGGTAGGCAACTTCAGGCTTTTCAGAGGCTGTCCAGCCGACTTTGGGAGTCAAGCTGATGCGGTGTTAAGATGCTTCCATGGTAGGTAGAGAACTACAGAGTCGTAGTTCTACATTTTCTGTTACTGTGTTGCTTAGCTTGTCCTTAAGCTTGGGAAATATGCTTTTATTGGTCAAGGAGTAGCCTTGTTAGGACATCGTATATGTCCAGTTTCGGTTTTAGTTCTACCACATGTGCTCCTGTGGTTATAACCTCAGTATAATTTTCTTTTGTCTTTTGGTGTTGATTTAGATGAATGAGGGAGGTTCCCTTTGTTCCCTTGCCTCTGAGAATGAGCTTGCTGCTCAAGAGGCTAGCATTAAGAGAAGTGACTTCCGGTATGGAAGCGGATCTGTCGCATGCTTCTTCGAAGCAGTTCAGTATGCAAGTTGCATGGCTTTATTCTTCAGTGATTCTTTTAAAGACATATTGTTATGCCAGTTGTAAGGCTAGTGTATAGGAATTTTTTGGTTACCACTTTTAGAGTAATTAGTGGATGCTTCAGCAAGTTGAAGCATTGCGCTTGTAGACTCAGAGTATATGCTTTAATTCTTTTAAATGCATGCTCTAGTGAGTTCTTTCTTTATGGCAAAGAAACAGTGTCTAGTAAAGGCACAAATATTACCTCAACTGCAGGCAATTCCCATCCCTGTTCCGTATTCTGGTGCTGTAAATTGGCAGCCAAAGGGTTTGTGCTGCACGGGTTGGGCCAACTTGTCCCAAGGCCAAAATAAAGTTGAAGGCTTGTTGTCCTTGGCCTCGGACAATAAGTCCTAGGCGTCGATCCGTTTGGGTCTCCGACAAGGCCGCCAAACATCCATAAAAGTATGCATATTTATAACTGGTTTTAATACCCCGTGAGAAAATGGGAGGATTTTTGGCCTTACAGAAAGCTTCTCTTATTATGTTCCTATGATGCTTTTGGTATACGGGGTTCTATCTGATTGACATTATCTGTCTTCTGGAGAGGATGTACCAATTATTTTCTACATTTCTCAGTTTGTGACGAATCATGACTGTTGTTTCTTGCAGGGTATATATGGTATGCAGATTGGCTTTTTGTATACAGAGTAAACATAACAAAATGTGCTGCTGTGTTTCACATACTTAGTTATGGAAGGGGCTATAGCTCGATAATAAGTCTTGTGCTCTGTTGGCACAGATTTTCAAAGGCCAAGAGTTTGAAACGTGCCAATACTTTCTAAGTATCCTAAGGTGTGGTTACTTCTTTTTTCACGCTTGCTTTTGGTGCTTTGTGCGTGTCTATGGCTCAAACTTGTGTTTCGACTGTAGGGCCACAGCACTGAAGACCTTGCGAGGGCCTGCTTTTCAGCCCACTTGTAGTCTCTGGTGTGTTATACATATATCTCCTTAAATACAAGGGGTGTGTATGTGTTTGTACTATTGAGTGGGATCTATATAGGAGTTTATATAGTTCTGGATTGCAGCATCATTGGCTATGACAGGGTTCAAATCAGTATTGGTTTTGTCTTGTCTTCTTTTGCAATGCTTTGGCTATCCTTTGGATAATGATTTTGTCCAATCAAGGTTCTTGTATTGGTGATGGACTATTGTTCATCTTCTGGTTGACGCATGGGTTGTATTCCCAGACCTTGTATTGATGATTCTTTCATCTTGGTTGTATTGTAGTGAGATCTGGAACTCCTTCTTTCTGGATTTTCTCAGGACGGTTCTTTTCTCATATTTGTTTCCTGTTGTGAAGAATGCGGGTACATATCATTTGTTTTGCCCTTGGCTCTATGGTCCAGGAATTCTTTACCCTTTTCGGGGTTAAATAATGCTGTCAAACTGCGGTTAGATGTTGGTTTGGGATTTTATCCCTGCCTATTGAGGCTCGATTCTCTTGTGCCTACATGACTGTTTTTTATTCATATGGTTTGTGGTACTGACCACGGGTTTTGTTAAGAGCTAAATTATTTTTCTGATAATCCTACGCATGTTTGCCTGGATGTTAGTCAAGGCCAACTAGTTCTCTGTGAGAACTTTGTAAGGTTAGTTCGCAGACCCTCTTCCAGGGGGGTATAGCTATGGTATTTAATTCAAAGTTATGGAATCTACGGCTAGATGTCTCCATCAGATGTAAAAGTTACTTAACTTCGGTAACGTAATATCTGGTAGAGACACAGTCTAGCTGCAGATTCCTTAACGCCCTTCCCATCCTTCCCACTCTGCGAACGACCTATGAGGTAAAGGTTATAACTTTTTTCAGTGCTGTTTTTGTATCCCGGTGTTCCCTGTCTCAACTAAGATTGGGGCTCAACAGACCACTTGGCCTTGCCACATAGGTTTTGTTTAGATGTTGCCAAACCATCCATTTCCAAATGTGAGTGGTCAGTACGGTGGGGATGTTTTCACACTGTATTAGTCTCCAGTGAGCAGTATTGATTTATTTGTTCTTCCTTGGGAAGTCTTTGTTTGGTATCATCATACCTTGTAATGGCAATATCACTATTTCACGTGTTAGTGTGATTCAACAAACAGTTTGGTGTTGTTTTATTTATAGGTTTTGTTTTGCTATTACCATGCCATTCATTACCATTGATGACTGGTCTATAGAGTTTAAGGTTTTCGTCTCTCACACAGTGGGTATTCATCAGGGTGCAGGGTTTCACGTGGCCCTGTGCTTTGTTGATTCTTTTGGGGGTTTTCTTTAAAATCCAGGTCTGATATTAACATGCCATTTGATGTTTCTTCTTTATTAATGTTTCAAAGATTTTTGATCTTCGTGGCACACTGTTTCCACAACCAGTTTCTATAGTGGTTCCGCGTTCTGTCACAGAGGGTTTCACAGCAGAAACTGAAATCCGCGCACCGGAGGGGACTTATATGGCTCCACTGACGTCATGACCGTAGTCAACGTCATCCCGGAGCCATACGATGCCACCCCCCTGACCCGCAGAGGTACTGCTGAAAAATCTCCGGATCCACACTAGCACCTGGCGAGAATTCAAAGTTAAGGAATCTGTGGCTAGACTGTGTCTCTACCAGATATCACGTTACCGTAGGTTAGTATTTTTTACTTTAGGAGCTATACGATTGCAATTTATTGTGGGAGAAATAACTACTCAGTACCTACATCGAAATTATGCCATTGGTAATTAGACAAACATAAATTCTGATAATAAAGTGCATTCATTCTGTCACCCTCAGTTTGCTGATTGGGTGAAATAGATTTCAAAGGTATTGTCAACAACATGAGAACACACTAAACTTTAAAGATTAGAACTTTGTTGCTGGTACTACTAGAACACTTGTTTTTAAACGTGAATGTTGTATACAGCATCCCACCAATGAGACATTCCATACCCTAAGGAACACATGGTTGCTTAGTCAGAATGTTGCACTGTCCACAGGAAGGTCTTAGTTACTGACTAGCCCTATATTCAGAGGTTTGTGGAAGTCATGATGAAGAACTATTTTTCTAAGGTGTAAAGCAGAGCAAGGCAGCTTGATAAAAGAGGTTACATCTACCTTTCCTCAGATGTTTTTGGGACGGGCAATTATGTCAAGGACCTCAAGGCGGAATATGGTAGGAAATTAAAGCACATGAAGTCCTGTCTGTTGTAAATCATTATGGAGAATTTAACTATGCCCACATTTTATTCTCTTTCCCTCCCGAAATCAGTGGAGGACCTGCAGAGTAGATAATGCACCTCTGTTCTGTTTTTTAGGCCCATCGACAAACTAGCTACAACATTACAGAGACTTGCCATTGTTGGCAATACTATACTGATTAGATCTTCATGAGACTATGCATTCTCTTTAGCAGTCTATCTGTGTACCAACAAATTTCCCACATACCAACTGATCAGTACATCTCCTTTTCCTTGTATTATTTGTACAGGTGACATACATTCATTATACATACTTCCTCTCCATTTTCTGCGAATAACTTTTCTCACATCTTTCTTTTTGTTGGTTACCATAGTCCTTGCTCAGCTAGTCTCTCTCTTAGTTCTGGCTTATAATGGCTCTCCTAAGAGATAAGAAACTGATTGTTGCTTTCTCACTCGATATTTCCCTCTTTCTTGATTTCCTATTTAGAAATTCGACTCTGGCTCATTGCATATGTGCAGAGGGAGTAATAAGGGACTTCAAAACACAAAAAACCCTTTTAATAAAAAAGAGCGGGGGAACAAGAGGCAATGGGGTAAATAGGGTAAGCTGGCCTCCAATCTACATGTAACACACAACAAAAGCTACCCTATTCAGAAATCGGGAAAGCAGCGAGGGCGGTCGATAGGGACAAAGCGAGGGACGCACCTTGACGAAAGTTTGACTACAGGGGTCCCTCTTCCCCCTTCCCATGGGACAATCCCACACCTGAAATAGGGTGTCTTGAAACATAGTTGTAAGAGTTTGATGAGTGCCAACCTACGAATAGTGGATTTGTCGCTGTCTCTCTGAGACAAGACAGGAGCCCTTTTCTCGTCACACCCTGATGAATGCCATGGACCCCCCGGGCCGTTTAGGCAGAAACATGTTGGCAACACAGATGGAGATGGGGTACTAACCCCCCTAGTCCCCAAAAAATCCCCTTTTAATATCGAGCACAAACTGCATTAATAAAATATTTTACGCAGTATTGCGCATCAGTTTTTAGAATCACTCACTCACTCACTTTTTCAGCACAGGCCCCCACTTAGTGCTAGAAGTGCCTCCCTGTCTCCAGGTGCAGGCCCGCCCTTTATAAAGGGCGAGGACAGCCAATGATGAAGCATGACACCTGGTGGTGTGTTAGGCCAGTCCATACAATTTTTGTAATGGCCAACACCACCTAATCATTGGCATAATGTGCCTCTATTTGTATTAGAAATCGGTTTTCTGAATAGGGTAGCTTTTGTTGTGTGTTACAATAATAAGTAGGCCTGGGCAAAAATTTTGTTCCGTTCGCGGAAATTGCGATAATTTGACATTTTTGCGTTCCGCGGAGAGCGCGAAAATGTCAAAAATTCAGGTTTCCGCAGCTTGGCGATAATTTGTTTCTTGCTCGCGCTGTAAAATGATACATTCTCGCGCGCGCGCGATCGCCTTACCTGAATCCCTGCGTTCGCCGACAAGTTTTCTTGATCCGGTCGCGTTCTCCATGAGATGTTGTATTGTTTTTAGCCATTTGCGCTGTCTCGCGACAGTTCGCGCCCGCAGTGACGTCATGCGTCGCGCGATCACGTCTTTCTTCTCGCGATCATGCACCGCGAGAAAAACTCAAAACAAGATGGCCGCGCCCGCAAGCAACCACATGGGTAAGTTGGCGACCCGCAACCATGCAGAAAATCTCGCGAACATGCCGGAAAAAAACTTCCGCATCTTTGCGATATTTCTGCTTGTTTGCGATAATTTTAAACATTCTCGCGATAATTTGCGAAGGTTAATTCCGCAAATTCCGCCCACCCCTAATAATAAGGGACTCTCTGTAATGGCTGACACAATATGGTGAAGGAAAATTGCTCCAATAGATTTTCTCTGATTTTAACATTTTCTCCAGAAACCAAGAGAATTTCTATTGTCATTCAACATTTCATCATGACCTAAGTCTTTGTGTACGAAACTAGTGTTAGAAAGCCAAACTGATTGAAAGCGTTTGCCCAAAAACACTATTTAGTTGAACGTTGTTTAGGAGAAAACACTTTTAGAAAAAATATATTAAAACCATCAGATTATTAATAACTAAATGTAATATTGATTTATGTCATAATAATCAAAGTGTTTCAATACAAAACTGTCTTTTTATTTCATATTTGGATTGGGGTAATACGTGTCTAAAGCTATGATACATTTGGCATTTGGCCACGTGGCCGTAGCTAAGCAACTTCATGAATCTACATTGAATAATTAATTATTTACATTATATCTTGCACAGATAGCAGGTCAAGTTTAATTGTAAATAATGAACTGTGACTTTAGACAACCAGCATAAAATCCTTTACAAACGAAATGATATTCGTTTAACAAAGAAAAAAGGTCACCATATTGCCGGTAAAATATAAAATTGTGTAATTTTAAAGATGCTATAGAAAAAGTGCAACGAACTAACCATGTCCCAAAACAAAATTCGAATACATACTCTAAACCTCAACAAAATCTATCTAGTTCCTTTCATCATGAAATTACACAATATCTATCTAGTTTTCTTCACCTTAAAGTTTGTCAAAGATTCTTTATAGTTAAACTTTGAATATCTCCCATAGCAGATTATGTGAAAACATTGTCCAGACAAAACCAAAATACTAACTCCGGAGGCTGCTTTTCTGTCCTGTTTTCTGAAAACAAAATGGTGACATTAGCCTGGTTTGAAAAAAAAAGGAAAATCTTTACTCTAGAAACTGTTCAATAATAATAACATAGAAGCTACAAACGATGCTTTTACATTCTGTTAATTATATCTACAAAATGAAAGTTACACCCACATTGTAACATTTTTAAACTGTGTGTATAAATTATTGACATAAAATGGAAAAGTATGATGACTCATTTTGTTACAGATGGTGTATTTTTAGGACAATATATTTTCCTCTTTTAAGGTTCTACACTGTGCATTTCATCTTAATGGCATGCATCAGCTGTTGCTAATAAATACATTGAATTGCTGGGAACTAGTGGTAGAAAACCAAAGTGATAGAAAACATTTGGTTAAAAAAACGATGTAATTGAGAGCTGTTTCAAAGAGAACACGTTATAGTGAAAGCATATCAGACCTTAAAATTATTACTTAATAAATATAATACCGTATTAAACATCACAGTAATCTGAAGACTACAATACCTTCGATCTGGGACAATCACTTTGACCAAGCATTTGTAGGCAGGAGTTCGAAAAGTAGTTCATCTAGTGACACCATATTATAAACACCAGTATATGAATACACAATATAATACTGAACTATATGTTGTGGTGCCTTAATGTGCACTGTGCATACAAACAGTGAGAAGCAAGTTGCCACAAGTTTTTTTTTTCTGCAGATTGTTTCTGTGACAGATCTCCCTACTGTTATTCATTTGTGACTGGAGCTGCATTATTTGTTGTCATTGCATGGTTTTATTGCTTGCACTACTTGTTAGCTTCTCCACGAGTCTATCCTTCTGGCAAGATGGCACAATAAACTACATACCATATAAGTAAAGCACAAGGGGCTTTATTAGGACAGTTAATAGGTCAAAAACAATGAATGTACTTCAATAAGTACCCCACTTCACTAATGCAGAATAGGTGGAATGTGATGTGGGTTCGTTGGGGAAGGCAGAGGACGAGGCTGGCTGTGGCTTTCTGTATGGTCTGAAGTCTCTGTAGGAGGTGTGCAGCGATTTCTACGTAGAGGGCGTTGCCGTAGTCCATTCGGCTGCTGATGAGGTCCTGTGTCACAGTGCGTCTCGTATGTAGGGCCATAAATATCGAATGAGTGGGTGGATGACCATGCTAGTTATCCCCATGGGCGGCTAGTAACTTAAAAAATTGTTGGGGCGTGGCGCCGAAAAACTCACTGAGATGCTGCTGGCTGGTGTCTCTCCTCTCTCGGACGACGAGCAATAAAGGGAAAGAAGGAGCAAATCCGACCAATCCTGGAGCTATTTTCATGCTGTTTTCAGCATGAGAGAAGCTCCAGGATTGGTTGGAGCAGGCTAACCCAGTGCTCATTTTGAGGCTGGGGGCCTGTGCCGGTAATCTCCGGCTGTTTTACAGTGCTGGAATTGCTGGATCTGAAGTGCGCATGTCATATAGGCCGGCTGTAGGCAGCCGGCCAATCTGACATGCTCACTGAGCACCTGCAGATGTCATCCTGCAATCTGCGGGAATCTGCCACGCCCCCACCATCACGCTCACGCTAGCGTGGCCAGCGGCACACTGAATAATAAAATGGTAATAACCATTTTATCACTCTGTGTTTACCTGCTGCGCAGCAGGCAGGGAGATCCTCCGCCGCCGTTGCTGGCTTATGCCTTCCACAGAATCAAAGGATTTGCAAGAAAGAGGCCAAAGGTGAGTCCAGAATAACCCTAAATCCATACATAGCACCACCCCTCAGCCCCCTAGAACCTATTTTCCGTTAGTTCTGCTCAGGTCTCGCTCTTGCCTGAAAACTCCGGGCAGATATTTGTAATAGTGTCCCCTCTTCCCCGCGTACCCCATTTTTATGACATCAACCAGTGCCTGTAGGTCTTGGTCCAATTGCAGGGCTTGAGTCGAGGGTAAAGGGGGGTAGACACCGTCTACCCACTATTTCCAGAAGATAGACGCCATCTACCCTGCTGCAAAGCTGGCCGCTTACAGTGGAGTGCCAGGTTCCTTTCTTACTTCTCCCGGAATTCACAGAAATGCACTGAACTTCTCCTGGTGTAACTTTCAGTGGCCAGAACCTGCACCCTGTCTGCTTTTGTTCTGAGCAGTAACGTGCAGGCGGGAAAAGGGCTTATCAGATTCCAGTGGGCCCATAACAAAGGCTGTTAGGCCTCTTTTTGTTGGAGTATCCTGGCTGGGAGCTATCGAAAGCCTCACGCTTAGATGCAATGGAGGGGAAACAAAGACTCACATCTGAATACTTCACAGGTACATAAGAGAGAAATGCTTTTGACTTTGTTCAGATATATATGCATGCACTGTAGGAATGTCAGATGTGTTGGTCGCCTCAGTATTTACCATTACAATATTGCCAAACAGCTATAAAAGAAATACAACAAGATAGTGGTATTTAAATTGTTATTTGTGTATGTGTGCTGTAGTGCCACTACACATCCCAATGCAGGGTGTCAGAACGCCTTACATCACATGTACAGATTATACATTGACAGTAAATCATATGTGTGTCTGTCAATATAAAGGATGTTTTACATAAGTCAGTTAGGGTTGCAAGGTGTGGGAGCCATATGGCCTTCATACCTCACAGTGCTATATTATAAGGGTTACAATTTATGAACTGCAAGCAATAAAATGATCTTTGTCTTAAAAGTAGTAGCCCGCTTACTTATCTACACAAAATAAAAATCTGTCATCTGCATGTTACATGATGTGCTTCGCAGGAGACCCAATAACTTCTATGCTACTTTGATTCAAACTAGGACTAGGCATAACACAGGTCTCTCCGGGAAAAAATGTCATCCTCTAGATTTATCTTATCATTATTATTATTCCCTGAGATTTAGCTGTCACACAAAGATCTCCACAGCAGTTGTCTTAACCCTATAAGATATATAATACAGACATTGCCACCAATTACGCACAACAGATTAACTGCCATATTTTTCAATTTAGCCAATTTCTTTGTGGCAAGGTTTCAAACAACAAATGTATAAGTTGAGGCCCAGATTTTGAGTCTGGGTTGCATCAATATTTTGGCTCAACCCTAATACAAAAACTAATTTGTTAAATATTGTAATGCACTCAAACATACACATGATACACCTGCTAAACATATGTGGGGTCTTAAGATCTGATGTCACTTCCTGTGAGGTCATGGGTTGTGATGCCACTTCCTGTGATGATACATGCGCTGTCACACGCCGTGATGTCACTTCCTGTGCATACACACTGTATGCGATGTCACATACTGTGGTGTCACACCCATCCTGCCTAACTTGGTGAGTCCCCCCCCTTATTTGTTTAGGACTTGAGAGCCCTGTGCCATTGTGTCCAATTTGCCAAGTGTTAAAAGAGACAGTAGTCATGCATAGATCTGCTTTGGAAGGTGATGATAAGGCCGGATTCTTGTCTACCTGACTATCCACAAGAACCCTCACAGGTCGCCAGAATCTTTTTATCTGCCAGATAGCGTAGAGGGGATAAACACAATTATCAAAATATATCTACCACAGTTAGACTTCATTTGGGAAGGTCCACGGACTCCAAATCTAAAATTTATGAGATTTTATTATAAGCAAAAACATCTGAACATACAGACACCTCAATACAAGGCACAAAAGGTAAATAGGCACTAGCACAAAGGCAAGCCTACGCAAAATTCTCATTCGGCTAAAAATGAAAAGAATTACAGATTCTAAAAGCATCAAGAAGAGGATCGTTATACTTATCTCAATTTTGGGAATCATTAGTCAAAAGAAAACATTTCTATCCCTACACTAACTCTAAGGTGGCATCCCTACTTAGCATTCCCATCCCAGGCAAGAGAATCGAGAAAAAAAGGTGTCAGAAGTGAAGACCTGCTAAGAAGTTCATTCACTTAGTCAGAGCTCGATCTAAGATGCTCCTTCTAGCTTCCCATCTAAACCTCATCTGCTCCACCCACGGGGCACTGTCCCTAATACAAAATCCCAAAATCACTGAACAGGCCTTCGGCACACCTCTTCAGCCAGGTCTTCTTTCAGCAACTTTCCACAGAGTTGCCTTGCATCCAACGATGGTTAGCTTGACCTTGGGTCCCAGGCACCTCTGCTCACTCGGAGTAACATTTGCACATTCCAATACACTCCCCTGTTGGCTCCTCACAGCATCTCAACTCCTAAAACAAAGACTCATTCTCTCTAACGAGCTAAATGTCCTTGCACCTGCAACAGAAACATGGGAACGAGAGAAGAAACTCTTCGCATCCTAAGATTTTACATTTTTTTACAACCGAAACCTTTACCAAGGGAATCATTTTTGGCCTACAACGTTAGCTAACATAAAAAATAAACAGGCCTTCTCTTCTAACGTATATGCGATCGGGCCTTTACAAAATTAAACACACTACTAAATCACACCCTAAGTAATGATTCATCTTTCTCATTTAAGCAAATAAGCAGCCTACACGTTTAACTCTAACATAGCACACATGTAATCTAATACATTGCATTATACGAAAACTAATCATTGTGCTTATTACTAAATACATTCATAACAGCTTGCAACATTGATCTTCACCAAAGCGTTATTACCCTTCTAATCACTTCTAAGTTGAACGATTACGTCAATACATTTCTATCGCACTTCTAACATACATTGATTAATATGTAGGTGCTGACTAACGGTGAATATGATGCACCCCTACAAATTTCAGAATCTCATGGTGCTCTATCAGTTCCCCCCTTTGATGACAAAAGTCATCACACCATCACAACCTTATTCCCTTGGAGAAAGAACCGACCTAAACAGTGCTCGTTGCCATTCTATTCTGTCTGAACCTCTCCATTCGCTTAAGATTCTGATATTGACTGTCCTGCAGTTTTGCCATTCGCCTCTCATTCGCTCTAAGAGCTCTTTCAACTCTATTTCCTCTGTACCACTTACAAGCTCTGATGAGACCCCACAAACACACCACACAAACAACAACAATAATGAGTGGCTGCAGCACAAATCCAAGCAACCCTTTCCCCAAACTCACAAACCAACTTTCCACACGATCAAATCCTTTACCAATCTTCTCCCACACACCCACTTCAGTCAGATCTGCAATCTCCTGATGAATCGTGGTAATGTTGTCTATATATCTCTCCAGATCCTTGCTGTTATCTGGAATATACGTACAACATTCCTGAACTTTCAACAACTTACAGACTCCGCCCTCTTTTGCCAACAATACGTCTAAAGCAAGACAATTTTGCAAAACCATAGTCCTGATCAACAACATTTCTCCATCCACCAACAACAGCGACCTTGCAGTGTTCATCGACAATTCATCAACCACAGTCGCCAACTTTCTTATCTTCACATCATTCAAAACCACGCCCAAACTTGGTATCATTGCTCCAAAGATATCACCAATCACCACTCCTGCACTTGCAGCTCTCCCTACTTTAGAATGGTATCCTGTCTCTAGCAAATTCAAATCCTCCGCATGGTAAATCTTCAGGAAAATAATAGCCAAGTAACATGTAGAATACCAATTCGCAGGCAACCTCACGTAGGCATTTCTTCCGCATACAAAATACACAGTTGGGATCACTTGCACCGGACCTTGCAAAAAGTTCTTAGCAGAGTCCTCCATAGTAAAGGTATGATCACACGTACTCTGTCCCACTGAAACCTTTTCATAATAGGTCTGAGGACGTCTCACACACAACTTCCCCTTCTGCGTCTGATCTAGTGCTATGGGTCCATAACTCCCCTTAGATCTGTGTAATCTCTCCTCATCAGTCCAATCTACTGGACTCTCTCCTGTATTTTGTGTCTGGGTTCGTTTTCTATATCTATCCTCTATCTGACCAATAAACTTCTTTTCAGTTTCCGACAATAAACACGTTAGATTATGTCAGTGGGTTTAGCCGTATCCAAACTCAAAGTTGGTATGAAATACTTCCGAAGTCTGTCCTCCGACTTATAATAGTCATACTTGTTCAAATGCTTATAGGCCGGCACTTCAGGAAGTACTGCATCATAATTAGAAAAGAAATACTCAAACTGTCTTCTCTCGTAAAAGATGCTAAGCAATAAGCTGCAAGAAATCCCATAGGTTAGTGGAAGATGATGGTATCGAATGCCCTCATCTACAGAGGAAGGTAGCTGCATGCATACATAACAATCTTTCGCATCCATTGCATCAACATACTCATACAACAGCCTTGCATAAGGATTAAGCTTAAAATCACTTCTAGACAGATCTATGTGAAATCTGCGACTCTCTTCAAGTATCAAAGCCCTTTGAGGTCCTATAGTAACCCCTTTTTGGCTAGAGGTGGTAGGCGTAGGTGTCCCCTGTACCTCCCCCTCCTGCTCATGAGGAACTATATATGAGACTACAACTTTCGCAACTATAGCAGCTATCACTACCCCTAAAAGTGTACCTATCACTAATTTAGCCCTACGGTGAGAATTTCCAGCATCTGCCATTTTTGTAAAGTTCTCAGAATTCAGTTCAACAGCAACAGGTAAAAGTCTCTTTCTCGTCCGATTATTGCTCGTCCAACCAGTTCAATCGCCACTTTGAAGCTGGAAATACCCTAACAGTTTTTCAGTTCCTTATTTACACAGTCCACAAAACGACTTCCCTAGCCCTTGTTCACTGTCTCTAGTGGAAAGTCCCTAAACTTATTTTTCTTCCACTCTGGCCTAGGTTAGCTTCTCTCGGACTTATGTACAACAAAAGTTCACCTTCATTCCAAAACAATATTTGCTCCCAAAAGCTCAAAGACTCCTTGCAGAATTTCAAGACGAAGTATCACCAACTCCTGAGCTGATGGTATAACAGCAAAAGTCGGGAAAGCCAGCGTCTCCAAAATCAGCTCACGAACTTTACTCAGAAGCGGTGGATTTGGAATATTGAGGGTCAATATTCCTTCGATTTCCAATCCTGGAACTCTCAGTAGCGCTTCTATCTTCAAGTTCGGAGAATTGCTGATCAACGTCAAGTATCTCAGCCTCCCCGTGCTCGGTATGCCTGGCATCAGTCACAGCGTATGTCCACTCCAACGAGGCATACCTTTGACACGGCACTCTTGCTCTCCTTGACCTTCTCAGATTCACTTGAGCTTGCTCTTCGTCACTCTGCTCAGATTCGGACGTTTCAGAAACTGGGGCAAGATCTCTTCCAGGTGCCAATCTCAAGTTTACCCGTCTCTGGTTCACGGGCCAAACTCTGTCTGCTTCTGTGGCACTTCTACTCTCCCTGTGAGTACCCTGTGCACTACTTCAGTCTTCAGCAAAATTTGACTCTACTCCACCCACAGCAACACTTTCTTCGCCTGAGTCAAATTCGGGGCTTCGATTTGCACAACCCCTTTCAGCTTGATCTAGTGCACAACCAACTGCATCAGCAACCCTCACAGCTTGACTTGCCCTCTCAGATGGCTCCGCCACCTCAGCTGGATTTTCATTCACGAGAGGGGCTGTATCTTCCAAGGGTGCTGGAACTCTACGGGTATGGGAGGCATGCACCCAGTTTGGCAATCCCCCACACTTTACTGCCGTGTTCGTAACCAGTATTACCTGGTACGGACCACGCCAACGAGCATCCAGGCAACTCTTCCTCACGTGTTTACGCAAAAGTACCCAATCCCCTGGGCACAAGTCGTGGCACAAGTCACTTACAGCTGGAACAAATGCTGCTTGCACCTGCTGAGACACAGAACGGACTACGTCAGCCAGGCCCTTATAGTCGAGAATCAAGTCATCAGTGATGTTAATCAAAGCAGTGGCAGGTATCGCTGGCAAACGTATCGCCCTCCCCATGAGTATCTCATGGGGCGACAACCCAGTCTTCCTATCTGGAACACTACGAAGGCTCATGAGAACTAAGGGTAGTGCGTCTGGCCATTTCAGAGATGTCGAAGAACACACTTTTGCCATCCGTGCTTTCAAAGACCCATTAACTTGTTCCACAATCCCAGAAGCCTCTGGCCGATAACTGCAATGCAATTGTAGATCCATATTTAAGGTAGCGCAGAGCAATTTCATGATCTCACTATGGAAGTGTGTCCCTCTATCTGACTCCAAAGAGGTCGGAAAACCGAACCTCGGGATAAGCTCTCTCAGTAACAGTTTAGCTACAGTGAGTGTGTCACATCTACGTGTTGGGTAAGCCGCCACCCATTTTGAAAAAACACACACCACAACTAAAATGTACCTCAACCCATTGCACTTTGGCATCTCAATGAAATCCAACTGCATTCTATTGAAAGGCCCACCTGACCTCCCAATATGACTCAAAGTCACAGCAGTTCTCTTTCCTGCATTCATTTGCTGACATGTAACACACCTCTGGCACACAGCTTCAGCTACTGCACGAAACTTCCGATTGTACCACGTCTGTCGAAACACTCGCATCATCGCGTCTCTACCGAGATGTGCAGCACCATGTATCAATCGTGCCATTGGGTTCAACAGACATTCTGGCAACACAGCTCATCCATCGTTCGAAATCCATACATCCACATCTCCCTTCTCACATCCAGCTCATATCCAACCAACTCGTTCTTGATCAAAAACTTCATCCTGCACCCGCTTTAGCTCCTCCCACGTATCAGCCATGGTCAACATCATGCTGAGATCGGTTCTTTCTTGCTCTTTTCTACATGCCCTTCGGTAAATATGCATTCATATTCTGCACAAAACCGGGCAACTTCATCCGTGTAGCTATTACCCCGCGACACGAAGTCATTCCCCTTGCTGTGCACAGAGCATTTGACAACTGCAATTTCCTCTGGACATTGCAATGCTTCCAACAATTGTCTCACATATTCCCCATTTCTGATGGGTGAACCAGAAGATGTCATGAACCCTCTCTGGGACCATAGCTGTTCAAAGTCATGAACGACACCAAACCCGTACTGACTATCGGTATAGATTGTTACCAGAATATTGTCAGCAGCCAAACAGGCACGAGTCAAAGCAATAAGTTCAGCCACCTGTGCGGAGTATACTCCTTCTAAACAAGCGGCTTCAACCACTCTTGTGATGGTACATACAGCAAACGCTGCTCTCAATCGACCAGCACCGTCTCTTAAACATGAACCGTCCACAAAGAAAACTTCATCAGAGTCTGGGAGCAGCTCATCAACAATGTCTGGTCTCGGTTTGGTGCACAATTCAGTCACATCGAGACAATCATGGTCCTGACAATCTTCATCATCTACATTTGGGATCGGCAATAGGGTCGCAGGATTTAAAACAGAACACCTCTTCAAAGTCACATTCTCTGCAGCAAGTATAACTTGCTCATAACGCGTCAACCTGTTGTTGGTGAGGTGCTGTGTTTTAGTCCTGGTCATCAACAATTCAACAGAGTGCGGTACATAAACAGTAAGCGGGTGACCCATAACAATGCTCTCACATCTTTCGATACGGACACCTGTTGCAGCAACGGATTTGAGACATCCGGGCAACGCAGAAGCTACTGGATCTAAAGTAGCTGAGAAGTAGGCAACTGGTCTACGGACACCTCCATGACTCTGAGTCAAGACTGCCAATGCACAACCTTCCCTTTCGCAGCAAAATAATGCAAACGCCTTGTTGTAATCAGGCATTCCCAAAGCTGGAACGCAACACAAGGCTTCTCTCAGCCTCAAAAATGACCTTAAACAGTCTTCGTCCCATGGAACCGGATCACTCACATCCTTACGCGTCAGCCGCTGTAAAGGCTTCGCTTCAAAGGAGAAGTTTGGGATCCATTGGCGACAATAGCCAACCATTCCCAAGAACATTCTAACTTCTCTCTGAGTGGTAGGCACAGGCATATTCATAATGGCCTCTATGCGATCTGGTGACACCTTTCTCCTGCCTTTCTCAATTCTGTGACCCAAATACTGCACTTCACTCAGACAGTACTGCAGTTTGTTCGGAGACACCTTGTGTCCATTCTCTGCTAGATAATTCAGTAAGGCAATGGTGTTGATCCTGCAAGCGTCTTCAGTTTCTGACGCAACCAGCAGATCGTCAATGTAATGCACCAGAACAGAGTTCTGCGGCAACACAAGACCTTCAAGATTCTTCTTCAAGATCTGATTGAAGATAGACAGGCTTTCCATATACCTCTGTGGGATACGACACCACGTTAACACACGATTCTCCAGCCGAAAAGCAAAAAGAAATTGGCTCTCCTCATGCAGGGGAATTGAGAAGAAGGCTTGACACAGGTCAATCACTGTGAACCATTCAGCTTCACATGGGATCTGGAACAGGATCACAGACGGATTCGGTACCACTGGACAACATGGAACAACTATCTCATTAATTTTTTCGCAGGTCTTGTACGTTCCTGAACTTCCCACTTGGTTTCTGTAGTCCCATTATAGGTGAATTGCATGGGCTACCCATTATTTCCTTCAAAATTCCCTGCTTAATCATAGACTCAATTACAGGCTTAATCCCTGCAATCGTTTCAGGTGACAGATTATACTGGGGCGTCCTACGGAACTCTACATTCGACTTAATCTGAATTTTCACTGGGTCTACGCTTTTGACCAATCCAATCTCTTCTCCACTAAGATCCCAAACATCAATTGACACAGAATCTCTCAGATCAAGTGGAAGTTCTTCCACTGTCAAAGCTGGATACATTTCTATGCACACACGCTGATTCGCAACCTTAAAGGTCGCGTCATCATCCCTCGTCTGTACCTCTACTCCCTTCGGGGTACAATAAATGGTACAGTTGAGCTTGCACAACAGATCTCTACCTAACAGGCAAACTGGACTGGAATCGCACACCACAAACAGATGTCCATCTCTGAAATTCCCTATCCATACCGGAATTGGCTCTGTCAGTGGGCTAGTCAGTTTCTTATTCGCTACCCCAACAACTTGGATTGAATGTCCCGAAAGGGGTAAGCCAGGGACTACTGCAGATCGTACAGTAGACCGAGTAGCGCCAGTGTCAACCAAAAAGATTGTAGGATGACCATCAATGTCTGCTTCCACAAATGGTCCCCTCTGATCTACCTCTAAGACTGCTCCAAGCGCGCAGTCCTCTTCCCCTCTCGAGCATGGTCGCACCAACGGGTCTGGACCATATTCCTCACTCCCTTCAAACACAGGCATCTGTAAGTAAGCTCGGGCTCCCTGTTGCATATTCTGTATTCTGAGTGGTTGAGGAACCTGCACCTGCAGAGCACCCGTCCCCCCTTTGACCATCTTAGGTCGAGTCACTGTAGGGACCATGTCAGCCACAGAACCTGAACTATCTCACCTTCCTGCTGCATTTGATTCAAAGGGTTCAAAGAACACTCGCTCTTTCCAGTGTCCGACTTGGTGACAAAGATGACACGCTGTGGTCTTTTTCAATCTCGCCACATCCACTCCTGTCTTGGGATCAATTGACTTTGGTCTTCCCTGACCCTGGGCATTCTGGTTTCCTCCTTGGTTATTTCCCTGTTTCCTTCCTAAAGTCCCTCCATTAGACTGTCCCTGAGCTGTTTGCATCTGAACAAGCATCAATTTGTCTTTCAACTTCCTGTGCTTCGATTCTATCTCATCACTACAGTACCTAGCATACCGTAAAATTTCATCCACAGGCTTATTCTGCCAACAAATCAAATGCTGCTGTATCACAAGACTAATCTCTGGTCTCAATCCCAACACAAACTTCGAAACAAACTGTCCCATATCCTTTGTATCTAATACATCTAGTCCGACAGCAATTTTACATGCCGACCACAAGTCACTCGGAACCACAATGTCAAACAATGTGTTCAAATCAACCCACAACACTTTCGAGATTTTGACAAAGCGATCAACTTGCTTGTACCACTCCACGGGCTTCTCCCTTAACCGGGGGAAATCATTTGTAAAGGCAGCCGAGTCACCCCTACTCCAAGGCACATGCACGTATCCTCCGTTTTGTACCTCTCGTAAAGGATAATTCCCTACCTCCGTCATCCCCCCACCCGGTGGTGGTGTCTCTCCCATTGTCCTCCTAGAGCTTTTCTTTTTGGACCATCTTTCTTCCCACTTATCAAGCATGATCCATGCACGCATTGCTATGATCAAATCTTTGATATGGGCTCTCAATTCCATGACCCTTTTCTCTTCCAATTCCTGATCGCTATACTGCAATCTATGACTTCCTTGCAATGATTTTGTTTTAGACAAATCTACATCATACCTTTTGGCCAATTCTGACAACTTCTCATATGCAGTTCGTGCTTTGCGAGTCACATCTTTCGCTACGTAGAGTAACTCATCTTGTTCGTACATTAATGTCCTTTCCAGGGGCAAATTTCAACTTATTATCTCATCTACTTCTGCCTTCAACCTTACAACATCTAACATTCTCCCTTTCAGGGCTCCCTTCAGTACTTCTCGACAAGCTGCACCATCCCTTTCATCGTACTCACATTCCCGTTCTTGAGACCTACTCTCTTCTGACATACTCATAGGAACGGAACGATTCACTATTGTGCCTCGTTCGCTTTCTGTTGTTCTCACACTCTGATTCTGATTCCTCACTGGCGGTGCCCACATCCGCAAATCTGATCTCGACTCCGCCAATACTGGTCTCGACTCTCCCTGTCCCCTAGAGTAGTCTGCTGTGGCTGGTAATGGCATACTCTATTCTATAGGCTTTGGAGTCTGCTCCATTCCACTCACTGATCCATTTCCCTCGACTACACTCCTCGCTCCTACAACCGACTGTACTGAGCTTCCAACCTTCTCTTGATCTGGGTCATAAACAGAAACAATGGGTCCAATGGTAACCGGTACCTTTAGTGCATCCGGTAACCTCACACCTCTCCCAACATCTGCGCTAGCTAGAGGCTGATTTCTAGTACCCTCAGTTCCTGTCGAGATCTTCCCTTCTACTCTCACTTCGGACTGAGTTGGTACTCCACTAGTCTCTTCTACTTGAGCCGACTTGCCTTCATAGGGATCTGGATTGTATGGAGGTGGTCTCTCGAATAACAACCTCTCTAATAGGCTATCATCTGTATCACTGTCATCATCATCATCCACACTTTTTACCTTCGAACCATCAGTCTTTACCAATAAGGGATACAACCTGTCTCCTTCTATTGTTTGTACTCTCCACCTTTTCTCTTCTGCATCCCATCTTGCATTCTGAAATGCCTTAATCGACTTTTTCACCCTCTCCTGACTTCGATCTCTTTTCCTGTCATGTGCTGCTCCGATCCATGCATGCAATGCTTCAAACTGAGTTGGTCTCAGCATAGGTCGTAAAGCTGCCATCACAGATTTCAACTGATACAACACTTCCAATCTAAATGAGCCATATCGCGGGAAAGCTAATTCTCCTTCACCCTGGGTAATCTTATGCCAATCTTCAAGCCAAATTATGGTATGCAACCCCACATTTCTTGCCATATAATGTGCCGGAGTATCCTCGGGAGGGGCGTCTTCTCCCCCACGAGTAACCACATGTTTGTCGCCTCTACACAATTCTCGGAAAACTTTAAAACATTTCATGATGAACAAATTTTGATCGCACACAATATTTTCGTTTACTTCCTGATATCGAACCCTCCAATCGCAGCGCCATTCACACCAACCGACCTATCGCAGCGCAACACCTTCTGACGTCACCTGTCCTCCGCTTGCAGCAGTTCCCCTCCTTCACAACTCACGTCTCACCCGTGCATTCGTCCCATTCATACGCTGAAATAACCGGTTGTCCCAAACAAGTTACTTCTCTGACTGTCCGTCCACAGTCTCTCGAAATTGTCGACCTCGATTGGCAACTGTCTGGCCAACCAGACAATCACCTCTGATAGGTTACAAGTACTCAAATTCCACATCCAACAACCCACGACCAGCGTCGGTTTCTCACACACTCACACATTCGCACCCCCTATCTCGGTCAGGGTGATCGATGACGTCTCACGATCCCCTTTCGGTGGTCAACAAAATCTACCTTGGGTGTCTTCTACACCACAATCGCTTAAGCTACTCATCGAGCCTAAGACTTTCCCGGGCTGCGCGCGCTCACAGCCTGATCTCACAATCACTCAACATTCACTCCAACTCCGCAAGACATCACACAACAAATCAACACCGGAATCTACAAACATCTCACCCTATTCATACTCACTCCTCCTCGAACTGCTTCTTTCCGCTGCACCGCTACTCTCCGTCAATCTCCATCAGCCGCCGTCGTCCGCTGCTCACCATCATTTAACTTCTATGGGCCTCAAGGATCTCTTATCCTAATCTAGATCTCCCCTCGCTATCGGAAACAACCATCCTACTCTGCTACCAACTGATAAGGCCGGATTCTTGTCTACCTGATTATCCACAAGAACCCTCACAGGTCGCCAGGATCTTTTTATCTGCCATATAGCGTAGAGGGGATAAACACAATTATCAAAATATATCTACCACAGTTAGACTTCATTTGGGAAGGACCACGTACTCCAAATCTAAAATTTATGAGATTTTATTATAAGCAAAAACATCTGAACATACAGACACCTCAATACAAGGCACAAAAGGTAAATAGGCACTAGCACAAAGGCAAGCCTACGCAAAATTCTCATTCGGCTAAAAATGAAAAGAATTACAGATTCTAATAGCATCAAGAAGAGGATCGTTATACTTATCTCAATTTTGGGAATCATTAGTTAAAAGAAAATATTTCTGTCCCTACATTAACTCTAAGGTGGCATCCCTACTTAGCATTCCCATCCCAGGCAAGAGAATCGAGAAAAAAGGTGTCAGAAGTGAAGACCTCCTAAGAAGTTCATTCACTTAGTCAGAGCTCGATCTAAGATGCTCCTTCTAGCTTCCCATCTAAACCTCATCTGCTCCACCCACGGATCACTGTCCCTAATACAAAATCCCCAAATCACTGAACACGCCCTTCGGCACACCTCTTCAGCCAGGTCTTCTTTCAGCAACTTTCCACAGAGTTGTCTTGCATCCAACAATGGTTAGCTTGACCTTGGGTCCCAGGCACCTCTGCTTGCTCGGAGTAACATTTGCACATTCCATAGCACTCCCCTGTTGGCTCCTCACAGCATCTCAACTCCTAAAACAAAGACTCATTCTCTCTAACGAGCTAAATGTCCTTGCACCTGCAACAGAAACATGGGAACGAGAGAAGAGACTCTTCGCATCCTAAGATTTTACATTTTTCTACAACCCAAGCCTTTACCAAGGGAATCTTTTTTGGCCAACAACGTTAGCTAACATAAGAAATAAATAGGCCTTCTCTTCTAACGTGTATGCGATTGGGCCTTTACAAAATTAAACACACTACTAAATCACACCCTAAGTAATGATTCATCTTTCTCATTTAAGCAAATAAGCAGCCTACACATTTAACTCTAACATAGCACACATGTAATCTAATACATTGCATTATACGAAAACTAATCATTGTGCTTATTACTAAATACGTTCATAACAGCTTGCAACATTGATCTTCACCAAAGCGTTATTACCCTTCTAATCACTTCTAAGTTGAACGATTACGTCAATACATTTCTATCGCACTTCTAACATACATTGATTAATATGTAGGTGCTGACTAACGGTGAATATGATGCACCCCTACGAATTTCAGAATCTCATGGTGCTCTATCAGTTCCCCCCTTTGATGACAAAAGTCATCACACCATCACAACCTTATTCCCTTGGAGAAAGAACCGACCTAAACAGTGCTCGTTGCCATTCTATTCTGTCTGAACCTCTCCATTCGCTTAAGATTCTGATATTGACTGTCCTGCAGTTTCGCCATTCGCCTCTCATTCGCTCTAAGAGCTCTTTCAACAAATTTCAGAATCTCATGGCGCTCTATCAGTGACAAACAGGTGTGTACATCTTTGCTGAGCTGTTGTGATTGTGCATGCGCTCTGTCAGTTGGCATTTCTCCAGTTGTATTCATTTGTCGACCTCTGCACGTACTACGGATTTGATGCATATATATGAGGCGTGCCTGTGCTCTTAAAAGCGCATCCATCACTTGCAGCTGTCCTAAGCTACCTTCTGCCTGGTCATGTCCTTGGGATATTTACGGGCGCATGGGACTCTCTGTGAGCAGCTGCCCTCGAGCTCTGATCGTACACGCTACTACGTGTACACGCTGCTACGTAACTTGAAGATAAAGTGTATTTGTCACTTTTCAGCCACTAACAGAGCTGGTACGTTTATAGACGAAGTATGAGGGCCTGTAACAGGCCTGGGATGACCCTGGAAGACTAGTAACATAGAGACGGAGTTGGTCACATGTCTGGTATAGACCCCGAAAGGCCAGCAGGGCTGGAGGAGAGTCATTTGTCAAGGCTACATCTGCAAGGCCTGTATGGGCAGGGTGCAGTAAGCCACGTAGAATCCCTTCTATCTGGGAGGATCAGTCGTGTCAAGCTCACAATTGAGAGCGTGATAGGGCTGGAGCAGAGCGAGTAAGGTCAGGCTCACTTCTGAGAGGCCACTTTGTGTATGGGTAGAGGCCGTCCCATATAACGCTCATCTCTGAAAGGCAGGCACAGCTGTCTAAGAGTCAGTAATATGTCAGTGTAGTGCAATATAGGATGTAACTCCACCTAGAGACAAAGACACCTTGAGGTAATTGCTAGGCATGAGTGAGTACTACTCAAGGTTCATTCAGTGATATGCCCATAAGCGTCATGTCCGGGATTGTGTCTGGAAGCCATGGAAGACTCAGGAACGGAGTGCAGGCCCCTGCCAACCCCTCAAACAAAACCCTAAAAATATATGTGAGTCGCAGGGTCTTTTCACAAGATTCTAAGAGGTAGTGGGGGTAGAGGGACGCCATATTGCGTTACACCACTGGGAAGACTGGACCGAGTTCATATCGTGGCAGGACTTGCCTGAAATATGTCTGACTGCTCCAGCCCTTTTGATTGTGGGCAGCTCCTCCGTTTGAGTGGAGGACCATCGCACCACAAAGAAAAGCACCAGGCTGGAGCTGAAAAAGAAAATGGTAATAAACTTTATTTATTACCATTTTATTTTTCAGCAACCAACCCATCGCGAATTGAGTGACAGGATGGGGCGGGGCCAGTGCTGCCAAGTGGCAGCAGGTAGCTTTGAGCTAAAGTTTAAAATGTACATGTCTCTTTGGCCTGCAGTCTTACAACAGCCATCCAGGCATGCGCATTTTAAACTTCTCTAACTTAACTTAATTGTCTTAGGCATCTGGGTTAGAGAATACGAAGGCCTCTAGTGCTCTTTAGAGCGCTGAGTGAGGCCGCTTCGTCCAATCCTAACGCTGCTCTCATACTGGTGAGAGCAGCGGCAGGATTGGTTAGGGGTGTTGGCTTGGCCCCACTCTGGAGCCTGCCTTGAAAGAAGACCGAAGGAGGAGGAAGTTGTGTCACGCAGGAAGGTAAGTGTATTTTTTTTTGGGTGTGTGTGTAAGTAAGTAAGGGGCATATTATCAAGGACAGCGTTAAAGATTATCGCTGGTTTAGCGGCAGAAAACTGCCGTTAAAGCGGCGATAATGGGCTTGATAATATGCCCTGGAGACTTCCAATAGAAGCCCATGTTCTGGTGTGAACATGGACTTCTATTAGAATTCTTTAGGGCATATTATCGAGCCCATTATCGCCACTTTAGCGGCAGTTTTCTGCCACTAAACCGGCGATAATTTTGAACGCTGCCCTTGATAATTTGCCCCTAAGTAAGAAACAAGCTTATAGAGTTCACGAATGCCGAGGCGTCTTAGCACCATAGCAGGAAACAGGTTAGCAAAAGAGGCGTGCCTTATTTCTGCACGGTGAATAGCCTTGTCTTCAGCAATTTCCTGAACAGAGGTTTGGAAGGCTGTAGTCAGATATCGTCTGGTAATTCATTCTATAACTTAGACGCACAATCTGTCAACCGATTTCCGGAGGTCCAGGGGAATAAAAGGGAAAATTTTACATAGGATTTTTAGTTGAAAAAAGCAGGACGATGTTAACTGATTAATCTGGCCTCCGAAACTTAGTTGTCACCCACCTTACCACCCTCGGTACATGCCAGTCGCCACTGCTTTCAGGTGTTTAGAGAAACTTGCCTTTTGGAAAACTATGAGTATTTCAGACTAGATGTTGGTGTTGGAATGGCAGGAAATCCGCAAGTCTTCTGTGTACAGCAGAAGCCCGTGGTTCTCGGTAGTTGCTGACGTAACATCTGGGAGCACCAGATTCCTAAAGAACTATCACAGATCAGACCCCAAGAACACTCAAACACACCATCAACACACCCAGACAACAGCACAACTCATAGACAGCCCTCGACCAAGGCCGGGCCACTGATCAAGGGGGAAGCGGCCACCTTTGAACGTGGACTTGGCAATGTTCACCAAAAATGTTAATACATTTTAACAAATGTTAAGAAGAGGATCGTTCTACTTATCTCAATTTTGGGAATCATTAGTCAAAAGAAAACATTTCTATCCCTACATTAACTCTAAGGTGGCATCCCTACTTAGCATTCCCATCCCAGGCAAGAGAATCAAGAAAAAAGGTGTCAGAAGTGAAGACCTCCTAAGAAGTTCATTCACTTAGTCAGAGCTCGATCTAAGATGCTCCTTATAGCTTCCCATCTAAACCTCATCTGCTCCACCCACTGGGCACTGTCCCTAATACAAAATCCCAAAATCACTGAACACGCCCTTCGGCACACCTCTTCAGCCAGGTCTTCCTGCGGTAACAGTGAGGTGATTCCAGTTAGTAGGGCCAGCGCTTCCATAAAGCATGCTAAGGCAGCAGCTTCTAGGCGGATCCAAATTACAATAAAAGACCTCAAAAATGCCATTTGCTTGAAGGTCCCAAAATTCGTGCACCCTTTCCGAGGGCCTGGCTGGGTGCAGTCACTGAAGACATGGGTGGGGCTGGGAGGCTTCCATCACCATGGACCAGAGTGAGTCCTGGCTGAGATGCTGTTGTTCGAGGATCAGAAGCCTGCTCCGCCTTCAGTGGTGCCGGCTAAGCCAGACAGAAGAACATGCTAAAGGCCAGCAGCAGCAACGCGTGGAGCATATCATAACAACAACCAAAAACCAGAACACACGAACGCTCTACCATTCCCAGCACACATTATAGTTGACTCGGATTTCAAGATTTTACCTACATTTTACATAGATCCACATAGAAGTTAGCCTTTGGGAGCCATGACCTAGGAAGACCATATTTTCCAGACCTTGGCCGTTTGAAAAGTGCAAAGCTTTGTCATTGAAACTGTAACTGTGGCACTGAGTGCTATGAATGATTGTAAAAAACCTCTGATGAGGTGCACTGGCACGGTCTGTGGGCACAGGGTACTGCGCTGTGGTAGTTACATTTTCATCTCTATCTCTCTCATCACTCTGCCCCATCAATCTCTGTCTCTCTCTCAGTGCCTCTCATCCCTCTGCCCACTCGCACTGTTTCTCGCTCCATCTTTCTCTCTCCCTCTTTCTCTCTCTCTTTCTGACCCTCCTGTTCCCCCTTTTCTGCTCTCTCTCGTCTTCTCATCTCACAGCCCTCTCACTTTCTCTCTCTCTCAATTTCTCTCTGGCTAACTCTTTCTCCCAGTCTCTGCATCTCCATATTTCCCCCCGTTTCACATTTCACTTTGCATCTCCTTATGTTTCTCTACGTGACATTCCTTCATATGTCTATTACAGGCAGGGATTTTCTATAGCTCTAATCTGAGCTGCGCAGCTTTAATTCGTTGCTTAGGTAACCATCAACAACATTGCACACAGTAAAATAATATGGCCACTGTGTTTAAGTTTGTTTAAAGCTATTTGTGGCAGTGGCATTCAAAACAACCTGCCGATGGCCCCCTCTGCCATAGGACTGACTCTAGTGATGCTCATTTTTCTTGCCCGAGTGCACGAGATGAGACAAGGAAAAAGCTTCCTGCACTTCAGGGACATTCGTTTTTTTGTCCATTTTGTGAACTCGGCCACCATTACCTGGCATTACATTTACACTAGAGGGCTCCCGCTGTATCGAGGGAACACTTTCTGCAACAATTCCCCAGCAGCAGAACGGGGAGCTGAAAATGTTCTTGGTAGCCCTCTGCTAGGCCTGTGAAGGTTTGGTTTGGCCTCTGCAACTTCAGCAGCTTGGGAGCCCTCCTGCTTGAACTAAATGATGGCCATAGTCATTAATTTCTTCAACTGAACCACTCAACCTATCATAGACGACAACAGTGATTTGGTAAAGAAAAGCCCATGACTGGATACAGGCTGCTTGGTGTTCACAGGGTGTCTTAGAAATCCTGACTGTCTCCATCACAATGCAACCTCCAAGGTTTGGCTGGGCAGCACGAGCGTCTCTCCAGTTATGGGCAGGTTCTCTCGTTGAAAAATTGTGTCCATGTGACAGCAGGTTGTGGCAACTGGGCCAAGGGTATTTTTTCCTATTTTTCTTCTATTGAGTGTCAACATGATGGCAGATTCTAAGCTCACGTTAGCTCACCTCATTTTCCTCAGAAAGGTGCAAAAGTAGGGCTTTCTTCCTAAATCCTGGAGTATGTTCCTTCTACAGGCGAGGAAGCTATGGCCTATGCCCATGGTCTATTATTTACCTCGCGGCACCTGTAAATCACAAATTCTCACTAAAGCAGACTGCCATCCAGTGGAAATCCACCTCTAATTAGTGTATGCCAACCCAGATTAAGCACGCAGAACCTGAAAGAAAAATTATTAATTCTGAAAATCTCTGAGTTGTACGAATGAGGCCCTCGCAAATCACAATGACAAAACCACTTTGCAGGCAAGTTCAACAGTATCTCAAAATCTTCGATTACTACTAATCTAATTATCTTAACTAACAAATAAAATCAAAACATATTTTTCGACACAGTTCACAAATATATCAAAATCACAGTAACTCACAAACATTGTACCTATTTATTACTCAATACATGCCTCACTCGCAACTAAACATCCCAAAATGCATCACTAGCACACTAACGCACTCAATATCAAGAATCATTCTGCCCTATTAATGCTCACAATCCTTTTGCTCAAGAACCACACTGTCCTGACTAAGCAATTAATCCCAATCAGAAATGCAGACATAAATCCACTCTATGGATAGGGACAAAAAGAATCTCTGAATCCACCCCTAATCTCTCAAACCATTCTCTGCTACCCAAAAACTTTGAGCGCACTGAACCTAAAATGTTACAGTTCAGTGGCACGCATAGAAGCTGGATGGATTGGGGACGGTGTTAACCTCGAATCACTGGGCAATGTATCCCAGAGACGAGGTTCAAACTGCACTTCAAATTACAATAAAAAATAAAAAAGGACTAAATCATAAAGTGAGTTCTAGAGCAGAATTTTTGGAAAACCATGAAGGCGTATTACAAAATTCAAAAGGTACAATACAAAAATAGTAAAACGCAAATGCATCAGCTCTTATTTAAATGCACAAAAGCATTTTCATGATGGCTAACATCACTTATTGTCCACTCAGTATGTGTAACTGTCCCAAAAGCACTCTTGCAACCCCTCAGTTCTCATTGCTGGGCTTGGCTCCCTAGCCTAAACTGAACAAAGAATGAGGGAAATGAACAGCCAGCCTTTGTCCTATATATTAAGATGTATGGTAGTAGCTACTTATTCGACCATATGACTTTCCTTTTCCCTATCTAAGGCCACAGACTGGCCTGCTGCACATGATTTGTCTATGGAAGCTAAACACAAATACATTTTCCTGCTTCATTGAGGTGGATGTAAAATGAAATCCAGATTCAGCAAACCTGGCTTGCAATGGTTGTTGTAGGGAAATGAGAGGGCAGTGCAGAAGGGTATGAAAGAAGTGTAGAAGCAAACCTAATGAATTAAGCTATTACTAAGCAACACCCCAGAAGACGCAGGTTACACACATACTGGAGCAACCCCATACTGAAGTATCCCTGCCCCATGCACACAGGCACTGCTCACACGCACACACCTCAAACTCAAATTCAGGGAGGATGAGTGTTCTAGCCGTGGCCACTAAACATATTTACCAGGTTATCTTTGCACCTTGAAATGTGGTAATACCGAATATTGCAATTAGCTGTGGCATGGCCTAAATATGGGGCATAGTAGTTTTTTTTAATTTGTGGACCCTTAAAGTCCAATAGAGTTGAGAAATCTTCTCAGAGCAAAAAGAAAAGGAAATTTCATAGTGACCTAGCAGGGATCTTGTGACACAGGCCACCAGTGCAGTAAACTATATTGAGTGATCCCTTGTCCATTTGCACTTTCATTTTTTTTTAAGCTAATGCTTTGTTTTAATAAGACTAACTACAATTAACAGGGGACTAATTAGATCAAATTATTACCACATTCGACATCAATTGTTATGGAGGTCTCACAAAACGTTTATGATGTGTTTTAAGATGTGTTTTTACTCTTTTAATTGTGCATTTATATTTATATGTATTGTGTCCATTTTGGACAGCCCGAATAAAGTATTTTGATGATGATATAGAGAATGTCAGAAATTTGAAATGAGGAGTAGGGTGGAAAATGCCTACTGCTCTTGTAATTTCTGCCCAAACAGTCCTGTAAATCATGTACAAGGCATTCAGGGAGAAATGCCGTAACTACTTTCTGAAACTGATGTCCCTCTAAATCGTGCTCAGTGCCCACAGATCCAGCCAATCCACCTCGCTCCCCAGTGGATGATGAGATGGAAAAAACTCTGCAGAGGGACACTGGAAATATTTGGTGCACAGATCTGGATCCTAGCCAGCTACTCAACTTCCAAGTCAACTATTTGAGATTCAGGAACAACTTAGGCGTATTATCTTCAGGAAATTGTTCAAAAATTCTAATGGTGAACCAACCGCCTTTGTGCATCCTCAGGGGATGCCTAGGCACAGAAGGCAAAGCAGACCAACCCCCAGCTGCCCCTCTGACCACTCGCAGCATTCATCAAGCAAATATTCACCTCAGAGCGCTCTTTTCACAGGTCGAGATCCAATTTATGATGGACCATGAAACTCCTACTCATCTCTCAAGAACTGAGAAGTCCCAGGCAGGAAACCACACAACACGCCAGGCATCGAGGCATTTCAGGAGCTGGCTAAAGTGCCCTAGAGGTAACACGATCAGCACTATACAAAACACTCACTAAATAAATGCCTAAGTATTGAGGGTTTAAAAATGATTTTTCTTCAAATTCTGTCTGTAAACAGGGATATTTGAATGATTCTGATAGGCTTTTGAGGGCGGTTTATCAAAGGAACATCTCCAGCTCCCCTGTCAATCTATCCCAAAGAACAAGATATAGATCAAGGTTCAGCATAGTTTCATGTTAAACTACTTTTCTGCTGGGCTTGTGGGTATGTGGTCATGATCCTGCTATATCCTAGGTCGGAATGCGTCTACATCTCATAAATGCGTTTCTTGGCACATGCCGACAGATGTTGTGAAGAGAGCCAGGCATATCTTCTTCAATGACAGTTTACTATAATGTGCGCATAGGGCGCCAAGACAAATTCGCTGTTCCCCCACCGCCTTCTGTAGATGTGGAGGAGCCACTAGCTGATGGAGCCCCGTGGTTGCAGTCAACCAAAGAAGGTGGTTGGTCAAACACTGGGCTGACATCTTTTATGTGCTGGGAGGTCTGTCAAACTTAGTGTTGTCATCAGTGCAAATTTTCCTGCATGGGTTCCATATGCAAGGCATTGTGGACATTGGGAAGCACAACAAGGCGAAAGCTACCTGCACGTCAGAGCCAATGTCATTTTGCTTTTCAGAAACAAACCCCTCTGCTTTGGGGGTTTGTTGATGAAAAGAAAAATGTTATGCTAAAAAAGTTGCACCAACATTGCCTCCCCTGGGGTGTTGGAGGGTGGAGAAGCAAGGGGTTGCCGAAGAGATATAATGCAACTGTCATAAAGGCCTAACGAAACAAACACACAAAAAATAATTCTGCAATTGAAGAATAGCATAACAGATTTAACTAAACCATGCAATTTTGAAGTCACCAGTTAATAAATGTTCAGTCTTTTTTTGAGGGAGAAATCTTGACTAGGTGAACAGTCAGTTTTATAGGTGAGGGTGAAGGTGTTTCATTTTCAGGTTGAGCCTGGGCAGCGCAGGTGCTGCTCTGCGAGTCATGCTGTATTGGAGTATGGCATAGAAGCCCCACCCACTCTCCACCTATATTTGTCATTGTCTTGTGTCATTGTCCTTCATAAATGCTGGCTTTAGATTCGTTAATAGGCGTGTTAGTCCCTCCTTAGTACAGCGTTGTCTTCATTCGTAACCTTCCATGAGGACTGGACCTTTTACTTCGGTTGTAACACGGGGAGTCTTTTTTAGTCAGTAAGCACTATTTCTTTAAGTAGTTTCTACTACTGCAGGCACGACATGCTTTCTTGCAACATTCAGCGTGCCATGCACGCTTTCACTTTCTAAGCAGCCCGGGACAATGGCGGACGCTTCTTTGCATAGTTCTCGCATTTTCAAGAGTATGAGCTATTGGCATTGTACATGACAATGTCTTTTATTTATGTGTTAATTATCAAAAAAAATAAAATAAAAGGCATCGTCATTTACAATGCCAATAGCTTAAACTCTCGCAAATGCGAGACCTATTGCAATGCAAATGCTTGTTCATTTTTATGCACAGAATCAAACAGCCTGTCTGCTGACGGCAGGTAAGTCATGCGAGTATGCTAGCGGGCGCATTCTAAGTACTGCTTTACCTAAAATAATAGAATTAGGGTAAAAGGTGGAAGTACGGGTTCAACTACTTGTCTACCTTAATAGAACGTCTAGATCTCTGATCTGTGCAAAGTGAAAGCGCTTTTGCTGTCACTGGGCTGATCCTCAGTAGTGGTTGGTCAATGTGCTCACACACGTGCAGCCGGCATTGGGAGCGCTGCTTGGGAGAGTAGCTGCTGCAGTAGCTCTTAGCAGCATCCTTCACAGAAGTTTCAACAGCAAAGCTACTGTTGTGTTGTGTAGGACCAGTCAGCTTGGGTTTCCTGAGAGTTCAAACATGCATAGGTGATTAATTGGGCCATGGGGCTTCACTTACTGCTCAAACATTGCTATCACTACTACTAATGTGGTGGATTAGTATAATCCTATCTTCCATAAAGCGGAGGACACAGTAAAACGAATCACTATTTCTTAATACTAGAATAATTTATTTTTCACAAATTATTAAGGCTTTTGCCTGATCGAATTGGTGAACTATTTGCAGGCAAATTGAGCCTTGGTTCTAACCATGAAAACGTGTGAGACACCCAAGCAAGACAGTAGTAGTTGCGAGATCTCTGACGCTACAGAAAATCTAAGGCCAAGGAACAAGGTGTGACAATCCAGATCAAGATGGCTTCTAATCATAGAGATTTTTTAGTTAGGAGTAAATGTCATGTGAACTGGGAATGTGCGATCTACTGACGGGTTTTGCACATTCCTGGGTGGATCTTGTGCACCAGCACACAGGTGGGGGCAGGCACCCCGTGTAGACGTGAAGAGGGAACGCGTGGATGAAGGGGCCTGCAAATGTGTGTGTCTCTTACACTGGCACGGATGGGACCCCGTGTAGGGATGAAAAGGGAACGTGTGCTCTCCTGAGGAGGGAGTCTCGTGAGTGGCTTCAGTGACGGGGGGGGGGGGGGTCCCGAGTGGGGACGAGGAATGGATGTATGCTATGCTGAAGGGGGTTGTCCAGTGGCGGCTGGTGACATTTGAAAGTGGTAGGGCGTAAAATGATTGTCGTAGTGAATTGTGGATTCCCAAACTCAGGCAGTTGGGTCTCTGCCTCAGCCATACCCCACACTATCATGGTGTTTCACGGGTTGGTGTTACAGTACCAGTAGATCCATCACTGCAAGGCCTCTTTAGTTATGATTGAAGTGACTAAGGGATAGTGACACCATGTACAAAGACAAGAAGGCTACTTCTGCCCACCAGCAATCCTCTGCTGATGACGTCAGATATTACATCACTGTATTTAGACACTTATTTACCCATGTCTTCTTCCATTAATCTTTAGCTATACATATATTACAAATATGTATTTTTCATAAAGACACATATGTCATCAGTGATGTAATATCTGACGTCATCAGCAGAGGATTGCGGTCGCGTGAGTTATAGTTGCCTGCACTAACTATAACGGGGGAATTTCATTGGTTTTTTACGAGTGAAATGTCCAGCTAACTATAACATGTGTGAAACCTATGGTTTTTTAAGTGAATTTGCAAGGTTTTTTAAATGCTGATTCGTAACTATAACGTGTGTGAAACCTATGGTTTTTTCAGTGAATTTGTACGGTTTTTTAAATGCTAAATTATGTATTTATTAATTATTTTTTTTTCAGGTTTTTCACCGTGCGCGCACCGTGCGCGCACTGTAGGCACTCGGAGCGCTTCGCGCACCGAGCACCCACGGTTCGCAGTGCGTGCCGTGCGCTCACCTCGCGATTTAAAAAAAAAACTAAATTGTTTTTTTCTCCCTTGGGGGTCCTTCTGTGACCGCCTGACCAAGGCTAGGGAGTCAGGAACTGTCCACTCTGCCCCCTTTTCACGTTCTCCACCTTTTTTTTCACCCCCTCAGACTGCGAGAGACAAAATGGCGGCCGACACTTCCTGGTTTAGACCGATTCGAATGTTTACCGACATCTAACAACCAATCAGAATTGCGCTCGCGCACGGCAGGGTGCGCGCACAGTGTGCGCACGGTGCGCGCGTATAGATATTGATATGCTTTTAAATGCTATTTTCTCAGGAAAAACTGAACAGATTTACACCAGACCTGCAAAAGGCACTTCCTTGACCTTATGGCTACCTCTCTGCCAAATTTCACATAATTCTGTTCAGCCGTTCGGGCTGTAACTGCGACTAAAGGTCCTATGGAAAAATGCATGGGGAAAACGCGTTTTGGGACCCCCCCTTTTTCTTGGCCCCCGCTTGACGAATCACCCCGAGACTTTCAGGGAAGGAGCTGAACGTAGCGCCCCATTTGTTTTGAAAATTTCGCGAGGATTCGTCAACTGGCGCCAAAGTTATTCAAAATAGAATTTTGAGATTTCCTATGGAAACTAGGTTGTAACTATAACTATCTACTGGCGACCGCCAGTAGATAATATATATATATATATATATATATATATATATATATATAAAACCTACTAGGTAGTTATAGTTAGGACCTTGTTTCTATTCAAAAAGCGTTTTTTCTTTTGCCAATATCATTGGCGCCGTTTGAAGAATCTTCGCGAAATTTTCAAAACTAATGGGGTGCTCCGGTCAGCTCCTGTCTTGAAAGTTTCAAGGTGATTTGTTAAGCGGGGGCCGAGAAAAAAGGGGGGTCCCAAAACGCATTTTCCCCATGTTAATTTCCATAGGAAAAATTTAAACAAGCTACAGCCCGAACTGCTGAACGGAATTACACCAAATTTGGCAAAAAGGTAGTCCTTGGTTCAGAAAGCAACCTTTTTTTTAAATGGTGTAAATCTGTTCAGTAGTTCCTGGGAAATAAAAAAAATATATATATTGATATCTGAGAACTGAGGAGGGGTGCGAACCCTCCCGGGCACGAGCTTCACTCTGATTGGCTGCCAACACTCCAAACCAGAAAGTGTTGGCAGCCATCTTGTGACTCGGTAACCGAGTCACAAGAAAAAGGGTGAAAAAAGGATGAAAACCAAGAAAAGGGGGCAGGGTAGAAACACCCTGCACTCCTAGGCCTGCTGAGGGGGACCCACAGGGAGCCCCAGGGCCAAAAAAAAGTATATCTTTTTTTAAAATGGTAGAATTTGCGCTGGGTGCACGAATCCCGATGAGAAAATAAAAAACAAATGAAGCCCAGACTTCCGTGCTTCGTTATTGTTAAGCCCCTGGGTGGACCAGGTCCCAGGGGCAATCCCAAATTATATAGCGGGGGCCCGCAGCCCCAGGGACCGCCACCTCCCCAGGGCTTCATTGATGATTTACAGGGGGCAGTCAGTCCCCCGCAGCCCCGGGGACCGCCACTTCCCCGGGGCTCTGTTTATTTTTTAAACATGTGTGTGGGGGCGTTTGAGCCCCCCACACATCCCAGGGACCACCAATTCCCCAGGGCACTAAATATTCAAATTCAGGGCTCCCCTTTTGCAAAAGCAGTGCCGGCTCCCACAGGAGGTGGGGAGCTGACGGGACCGTGGGGGCATTGGGGCTCCCACCATGGTCCCCAACTGAGAGGCCAGGCCCCGGGGGCTGGGGTCCCGGGGACAGAAGTGGCCTGGGAGTGGGGCACACGGCCCCCCTCCCTTCTAATTAAAAAATAATTTTAAAACAAAACGGAAAGGCCAGCCCCGGGGGATGGGGTTCCCGGGGCCATAATTGGCCTGAGGAGGGGGCCCACGCAGCCCCCCTCAAAATAATAAAAGAATTACATTTTTAAAAAGCGGCATGATGAAACAGTGCTTTAAATGTCATGGTGGACTCGCGATCACCGCTGTGACTCTGCCGAAATGAGGGGACTAAGCGGAGCTCATTGAGAGCAAATCAAGACTAATATAATCACTACCAGTCCCAGAAACCCTTACGAAATAGTCACATGCTACTTGTTATGATTGTTTCATCATGCCGCTTTTCCGCTTCAGCCCAGGAAGAAGATGCGGACAGCATGGAAACGCGTTGGCTTGCAGAGAAAATAACGGATGTTGTATTACCCTCTGATATGCATAAATTAAGGGAATTACCTACCTGCTGTGAGTGCTTTTTCTGCTGCAAGAGCCCATTGAAATACATATATATATATATATATATATATATATATATATATATACATATATATATTTATTTAAAACATTTAATAAAGGGGCAGCGCCGAGAGCCCACTCCCGTGCTGCCATCCTCCTTTTCTATCTACTAGGTGCCCCAGTGCCACCTGGAGCACCCAGAGCCTTTGTCGTTATTTTTAAAGGCAGTGCAGGAAACCCGCTCCACCTTTTATAGTTTTATATATTGAGTGCGCAGTCCTACCAAGGGCACTCAGATCCTTTGTTTTATTCGTTTTTTGGCTGTTCGGTGAGCTCACTCCTGTGCTGCCAAGCCGGCTCCAACCTCCAGCACACACTTTGCTGGTGGTGAGAGCCAGCAGCTTTGTGCGCCCTACCTTCTTTATGTGTGCAGGGAGTTCAGATGCGGTGTGCACTCAGCTCTGCCTGTCTGGGAGCAGGAGCGCACACCACAAAACGGTGGTGCGTTGCAGCATACCCCTCCCTTTTTTTGCTTGGGGTCCCAGGGAGTGAGTCCTAGTACCTCATGGACATCTGCCCCAAGGCTGATGGGGGGCAAGGGGTTCCCACGGGGGCAAGTGTCAATATGTGGGGGGTGCAACAGCGACCCCCTACATATACCCTCGGGTCCTGGGAATGGGGTCCTTATCATCTGCACTGCCCCGAAGTACATTGTGGCCCTCATGGACTTATTTAACTCCGGGGAGGGGGCACTACATGCATGCCATGACCCCATTAAATAAAAAATGAAACACCTAACAACTCTTCCCCCACAGGTCCTGGCCCACAAAGGATTTTATTAAAAACAAGCAGAGGTGCCCCAGTGTCTCTAAATATATACATATATATTGAACCTTATTTTTTCAAATACTACTGAACAGATTTACACCAAATCACAAAAGCACGCTTTCCGGGTAAAGATTTTGTTTTCTACTAAATTTGGTTTAGTTCTGTTCAGCTATTTTTTCTGTATCACTGTTCGATTTTCCTATGAAAAATTGTATGGGCAAAATGCATCATCCTGAAACTTTCCAAGAAGGAGCTGATATGGGTGGGATTTGTTTGAGGGAAGTTTTGTGAAGATTCATCAAACTGTGCCAAAGTTATTAGCAAACCAAAAAATCAAATTTCTATGGAAACGTGGTCCTCACTATAACTACTCAGTGGCAATCCTCACTGGGTATTATACTACAACATGTTGTAAAGGTCAAAGCGTGTAATGCCTGCAGGGTAAAGGCATGCTTTGTAAAGTCTGATATGCTTCACAGTTTGATGCATTTGACATTCTCACAAATGTATTTATTTTATAGGGTGAGTTATAAAGCAGGAAGCTAGGCACAGAGGGCAGTGGAGCACTGTACAAGGCACCAGGATACATGTAAGGCAAGAAAGGCATACAGATATGTTTGCAAAGCGTGGTTCACTTAATGTAACCGAACAAGTCAGAAAATAGAGTATATTAGTGGGGAAGGAAAAACTGTCAAGGATGGCTGGAAGATTGTGAAGAGGTGGACTTTGAGGTCTTTTTCTGAATTGACCCAATCAAGAAAAGAGTCTAAGGTACAAAGGAGGCTGTTCCAGGGTCTGCTGCTGAAAAAGCATGTTGTCTTGCCGTTCTTTGTAGCTCTTCTAGATTTCCAGTCTGGCAATGGAGGTGTTCCTCGTAGTGTGTACGCCTGCAGATGTGTGGAGTTCAGAGGCTATGTTCAGGATTTCTCAAGTGAAGTGCTTTCTGAATTACAAAGCAAACTTTAAACTGGGTTTTGGCAGGGAGAAGGAGCCAATGCAACTCTTTCAAGCTGTGAACAATGTGCTAAAACATTTTCTGGTTGATCATTAATAAATTGAGTCACCTAGTGAAAAACTATTTTCCATGGTGCCGGAAGGTGGATGGGAATTATGAGATACCCACGACCACTTTGTTGTCTCCATCAATGTGTGTCAAAACTGGGGACTTAGAATTAGAGGTTCATAGAGGAAAGGAAGAGCATTGTTTTCTTGATCGGACCTTTGAAGGACAAATAGGCATTTATGAGAAATTCCGGGCATCTGGTGGATGATGACCGGTGATAAGGAAAATCAATTTAAGTCCATATTGTTGAACGATAACAGGATGATATCTTTTATTTTGTGCAATTAAACATCATTGGTTCGAAATTAATTTCTTTATGTGAAAGTGTTTTACAGAGATTGCCTTCCCATGGCAATATTGCTTTTCTTTCTGACATCTTTAAATTAGATGCACATACATTCCTGAGGCTTGCTTATATTTAACATACCACTCAGAACATGCTGGCTGGAACTGATGTAATCTCCCTTGTGTGCAGTGGAAATGACATGTTGAATTATAAATGACAAATGTACGTGATTTAACAATCTATTTCTTTTGGGAATATACCAAATTTATCACCAATGCTTATCATTAGTACATCTATTAAATTATTTTCACTTTTGTTTGTAATGCTTTTAATTAACTACAAATTGTTATGGTATATAATTTGATTATCATGAGTATTTCCATGTGTTTTTCTTTGGCTGTGGTTGGCCTGGTTGTTAAAATCTTTGTTTATTTAGTAACATCTTTGTTGATTCCTGAGAGAGATGGACGTGGATAGAATATGCATTATGGAATGTACTTTTGTTATCTTCTTTACTTCCCAAATCATAGTTACGAAGACGGGCCTGTTCTATCTCTGGGTAAATCACATATTCGATTCTATGTCCATAAAAACATACTGCATTAGGCCTATATTTTGTGGGCTAACATTAAAACACTTGAAGCTGTAGACTCTAGATAACTAACCTTGGTGTTTTCCTACACCCAATAATTAGGCAACAATTTCTGAAGAATGTTCAGTTTCAAGATCTCGATTTTTGCAATCAGGAAGATTTCATACCTAAGGAAATTATGAAGTACATCGTAAAAAAACTTTTAGTAACTTATATATATCAGTTGGAAACGATTACTACCGAATACGGTATAGATTCTATTAAATATGCGGGATGCTTTTATGGGGAGGGCCTTCTTTAAGTCTTAGCATCTGTGCTTTGTCGATGTGTGGGGGCTTGTTGGAGAGCGTTCTATATGTATGTACTAAATCCATTAAAGGCATTTAATGTTTATTGACTGGAGATGCTAGGAACAAACAGTCCTCAGCATATAAAGAGATCCTCCTCTTGCATCCCTTCATACAAGATGTAAGAATGACATAGAGCCCCGCCCACCCCCCCCACAGGCCCTTGGGAATTTTGGTGATTCCAGGGACATCTGAAGGATTTCGGGGGCCCTGGGCCAAAGCTATTTCGGGTGCCCCTGTTTGGAACAGCTTTGAATTTATGATCCAGTTTCAGCTCTCCCATGCCCTCTTTGGCCAGTGCACAGGCACACTAGTCCAATTCTAAATCTGTTTGCATCTGATATTCAGGGGAAGTGACGTGTGTTTTTTCATTATTATAATGCAGTAGCATCTCTATAATATTATTGCACAAAATCTTGTGACCCCCCCCCCCTTCTATTTTTCAAAAGGTCCTGTTTTGTTCTAAAACTAGTTGTGTTTATGGATATTGCATGGTCATATCACTCACCTTAAAAATAAATTAAAGGAAAACAGTACTCAAAACAAGAACTGCTCAAGGTGATCAGGGCGAGCCTCTACAGATCTGAGCCGGCTCTATCGGGACCCCCTGAAGGGTTGGGCCCTGGGCCAGGGCCTACTGTGCCCATGCCTTAAAACGTCTCTGGGTGATTCGGCGCAGGGTGCTGTGGTACATCACCTCTTTCAGACCCCACTCAAGGGTGTTTGATGAAGTACCTTCCTCTGGGCCGACTTGAGAATGCTCACCACCCGTCCACGACAGGGAGGCTTCATCAGCGCCCCATTCGCACCCAGGGAACCTCAGTAAGCTGCACCCCTCAGTCTGCACGTTCCCTCTGCAGGCTTTGGTAATGCACGCCACTCACCCCCACCGCTCCGCCGCAGGGCGCTGTGGGAATGCCAGCCGTGCAGAATATGCGGTCTTCTTTCCAACGGCTGCAGTGTCAGAGCCGGGCCCTCAGGGTGCACTCGCTGTTCTATGTGCGGGGAGCACGGTGGGGTCAAACACAAATAGACATTCCCTCACTGCCGGGTTCTGTACTCAAGAGATGGCAGAAGTGCCCCAAGGGTGCGTCCTCCCCTTGTGAAGTGCTGAGTGGCGTTAAAGAAATCTAAGCCCACCTTAGACCGTCACTTCTGTGAGTTCTTGCTTACAAAACACTGCAGTGCTAGAATATCTATTTTTGTTTCATCTCGGAGTGCCCTCCTTTACATAGAGCAGCAAATATATCCTGACAGGCTCTGCTTTGACCCTGCAGCGTTGGAGAGAAGGCAGCACATTCTGCAAAGTCACCACGGGTCACTGGGGGAGGGGGGGGGGAGGGGGGTCAAGGGGGGTGAGAGGGACAGGGTGGAGGGATCAGATTCTACCAAGTTGCATTCCTCCTGCCGCACCACCACACTGTTGGTAAATAGAGTCCTTGCATGCTTTTGCCTAGCTTTTCAATTTGATTTCTAAGACCTCGTTGCGAGATGGAGGTTTGGACTAGCAGTGATAACCCCGGGTTGGATTCTGTCATCCGCTATGACGAGCAGGGCCGACTTTAGCGCTTGTGGCGCCCAGTGCGACAACCATATTTGGCGCCCCCACACCCCATGACCGCCTTCTCAAATTCTCTCACTACCACCGGGCAAAAGTTTCCCTCATCTCTCCTATCACAACTCATTATTAAACACAGCACCTCCACCTGAAGTCAGTGCCCCCCTCCACAAGTCAGTGCCCAGTGCAGTGGCACCATGCGCACTGCCATATAACTGGCCCTGATCACAAGTGTCTCTGGGCCTGGAGTTACCGATTATCGGGTCCACAAACTCCCGAACTCATAATTGCAGCCCAGAGGCACTGGACCAGCCTTCACGGCTGCAGGGGCTGGGAATGCGGACAGCAGCAGAGGTCGGCCCCAGCAACACCTGCAGCAGCGCAGGGGTAGCCAGTGCACCCTCTGGACCGGCCGAAGGCTTCCCTAAACTCCCCCGCACTCCACCCCGACCTGTCACTGGTCGCCCCACTTGTGGAGGCTCCGACAGGCCCATTGGACAGGGGCCACGTGGCGGTGAGTGCATCAATGAATGAGGGACACAACAATCATGGTAGTGGTCTGGGCCGGAAGTCCCGAGCGACCTCCGCCCATTTATTTATAGTCTCTCTGGCCACGCCTGGCCAGAGAGTGTTACAATGTGTGCATGTGCTTCCTGCAACCTTACGTTCCTTGCGACAACTAGACCGCTTCATCCCATCCCAAATCAGTTCTTTTCTTTCCGACCTAGCTGTGCACTCCATGCAAACTCCGATAGCTGGCTGTTCGGCTGTGGATTAGGACGTAGATTGTACCTGTGTCGCACTGTCTCTGTGCCTCTGGTCGGGCTACCCGTTCCGGACCCACATGGTGTTTCTGTTGGGTTGCTCGCCTCCGTTCTTATCATGGTCGGGGACCTCGGTCGCGGACTGATAGGGTGATCGATGCTCGGATCTATGTCCGCTATGCCGGTACAAGGGGTTCTTTCTGCCCCAGGGCGATCTTCCTCTGCCTCCGGAACTTCTTTGAACCAGGATATATTTCTGGTTACTACTTCACCGTTCCTTTCTGCTGTCACAGCGGTACCTCTGACCTCCTGCACCAACCATGATCCTGCCTCATAGGGTGTTCGGAACTTTCCTCCTGGTCTACGATTTCTTATCAGCACATGGCACCCTGGCCTCAGAGTCCGACTCTTCGCTCTTCTCCGTTGACTGGCTCTGATATTGGTCATGGTTCTCCTGTGCTGGGTTGCAGACGCATCGTACGGTTCTTGTTCCCACGTTTCCGACACCGGGAAACTGTCTCGCCGAGGTCCAGCCAACATTAGCGACCACGGGGTCCTCTGAGTCGTGCAGTGTGGTGTGCTGCGATATTCTCGCAGAAATTTCTGCAGCACTACTTCGGGGTCAGATTGTTCTGCCATGGCGATGCGCAGGATCTTATTCAGAGTTCTCATGAACCGCTCTGCTGTGCCATTGGCTTGGGGCCATTGGGGAGTTATGCGATGGTGTTTTATTCCCAACCGCGCCAGGAGCTCCTTGAACTCCCCTCCTTGAAAGGGGGGCCCATTGTCAGTCTTGAGGGATCCAGGCAGTCCGAAAAGTGCGAATATTTTTATGAGCGCTGGAGCGAGGTGATTGAACGCTGTGGATGGTAGTACTTCTACACACGGGTATTTTGAGTAGCTATCCACCAGCACTGCAGTGACCCTCCCATCTGGGAAACTCCCAAAGTCTAAGCTCACACTTGCCCACGGGGCAGGTGCGGGGTCCTCCGTGATCACTGGGGCCGGTGCCTCGGCAGTCCCAGTCAATTGGCACGCTCGGCAGTTCCTGACTACCTGCTCCACAGCCTCCTCTAGTCCGGGGAACCACAGCTTTTCTCGCAGACGGGACTTCATTCTGTTGGCCCCTTGATGGCCTTCGTGTGCCAGGCTAGTGATCCTATCCTGCAAGCTTTGTGGAATGACGATTTTTGACCCTCGCAGTAGAACGCCGCTCTCTGTTGTGCTGAGTTCGTCTCGCACTCTCCATATTTTCCCGAGACGCGTTCTCTCTGCCTCATTCCACCCTTGCACATTGTTGAGAAAACCGTCCCACGCTCCTGTCCTTATAGTGTCTACTGTCTTCTTGAGGACCATGTCTGAAGCCATGTTTGCACTCACTTCTTCACACGACACTGCTTGAGGGCACGCCCATTTGGACACCATGTTCACAAAGTCTTCGGTCCTCCGTTCCTGTGACGTGTCCCCTTCTTCTTGCCGGCTCGGGTGGCGCGACAGAAAGTCTGCTGGGTTTTTAGCACCTGGCCGGTATGCCAGTTCCATCTGGTATTGTTGAAGTTGTATCGCCCACCTTTCAATCCTCGGTGGTGGGTGTGGGGCTGTCCCTCGAAATAAAGGGAGCAGTGGTTGGTGGTCGGTCACTACTCGGAACGGGTGCCCGCTGACGTATAAGTGAAAATGGTTGCATGCCCACTTGATAGCGAGGGCCTCTCGCTCAATTTGCGAATACCTGGATTCTGTTGCGGTTAGAGCTTTGCTGGCGAACGCTAGCGGCACCCATGTTCCTGGTTCCGTCTCTTGGGTCAGGACTGCTCCCAGTCCCACCGGACTGGCGTCCACGATCAACTCTGTTTGCCGATTGGTGTCAAAGTACGCCATTGTCGTGCTGGCTAGCAACGCTGTCTTGATTTTCTGGAAAGCGTCTTCCTCTCTCTTGGACCATTGCCACCCGGCATCCTTTTTCGTGAGCTGGCGCAACGGCTCAGCTATTGTCGCCAGGTTCGGGATGAACCTCCCGCAGTACGTCGCCATGCCCATGAAGCTCCGTACCTCTGATGCAGTGTTCGGTGCTGGTGCCAGTTGGATCGCTTCCGACTTTTTTGGGTCAACTTTTACTCCCTCAGGACCAAACACGTACCCGAAGAACTCAATGGACCGCTGGAAAAATTGGCATTTTTCCTTATGTAATGTCACTCCATGTTCTGCTAGCCGCTTCAGCGTTGCCTTTAGTCGGCGGTGGTGCTCCTCGAGTGTGGCAGAATGTATCAGGATGTCATCACTCACATTCATGACTCCTTGCAGCCCTGTTAGCACTTCCTTCACTGCATTTTGGAATATTTCCGCGGCGGATGAGATTCCAAAATTCAACCTGCGGTATCTTCGTAGTCCTAGATGTGTTGAGAAGGTGGTGATGTACCGACTGTCCTTATCCAGCTTTAGCTGATGATACCCAGCATTCAAATCTAGTTTTGAAAACCATTGTGCACCGTTGAGATCGGCTAGAATGTCATCGACTGTGGGTGTCAAATGTCGTTCTCTCTTAATGGCTCGATTAGGCATTCTCATATCAATGCATATGCGGATTTTCCCTGGTTGACGAGGTTTTTCCGCAATCACCATTGGGGACACCCACGGGGTCGGACCGGACACCTTCTCAATTACACCTTGCTGTTCCAGCTTTGTCAGTTCTTGCTCGACCAGTGGGCGCAGGTGAAACGGTATTCTTCTGTGACGTAGGGCTATTGGTTTTATCGCCGTGTCAATGTGTAACTTAATAGGAGGTCTTTTGATCGTACCTAGATCTTGAAACAACTGTGGGAACTGTGTTAGGATTTCTTCCGTTTGTGTTGTCTTGACCGCGTTGGCGAACGTGACTAACGACAGGTCTTTTGCCGTGTGGCTTCCAATCAAAATGTCTGCTTCTTTGTCCACCACGTGGAACGTGGTAGTGACTTCTTGGTCTTCTGCCTGCACGGTCACTGTCATTTTCCCCTTTAGCGGGAGTGGTACCTGGCTTCCATACGTGAGGATTCTTACTTTGAACGGCATTAACTGAGGTTTTGCCTTGAGCGCTCCGTAGTGTTGAGACCCCATCACATTCACAGAGGCCCCAGTGTCTATTAGTGCTGTGACTCGTGTCCCTGCGATTGAGACTTCGCATGTTGGTTGAGGACGACGTTGTCTCTTCAGGTCACACACGAACGACACAAAATGGCATTCTTCGTCTACTTCTTCGGACGAGGAGGCTTCGACATACCATGGATGCCCTGATCCGGTTCGTTGTGACGTTGCCTGCGCTGTCTCTTCCAGCGTTAACTGCTTCACTTGCCTGTATGGTGCCTTTCGTCCTGTCCAGCCTCTCAGACGTGGGCCTCCTCTGCATACGCTTGCAAAGTGGTTGAGGGTGCCGCATTTGGTGCACGTTTTCCCCCTTGCTGGACAGCTCTCTGGAGGGTGGTCTTCCTTCCCACAGTATCCGCACTGAGGTCTCCTGGGTGTTCGGGTGGGCCACCTCCCTCGAGTACCACGTGCCACCGTACGAAGTGCGTCCGCTCTCTCCGTCTTGACGGTGACCGTCTTTCCGCCGCAGTGTGGAGGGCCGCCTCCATCGCAGACGCGCGGACATCAGACAGTTCATGTGACCTGGCTAGAATGAGTATGTCTTCTAGCGCAATGCGCGGTTGACGGAGTATGAGTGTCCTTAGTGTTTTGTTGCGACACCCCTGGATCAATTGAGCTCGGGCTTCCTTCATGGGGTCATCCTCAGTACACGTGCTAGCCAACTCTCTCAGGCGGGCATGAAAAGCGTCCATTGACTCCCCTTCCCTCTGCTTCGCTTGACGCAATTTGAACCTCTCATAGTCAGGGTGGGGATCAAAATGTGCGTTTAGGGCCCTGACCGCAGCGTCATAGTCGGTTGCCGGTCCAGTGTTTGGTAAGTGCGCAAATAGTTTGTAGATCTCGTCCCCTGCAAAGTGTAGCAACAACGACCGTTTTACCTTATCATCCGTTTCTCTAGTGGCAATGAAATAGTTGTCGAGGCGACCCAGCCACACTTTCCATCTTGGGGACGCCGTCGCAGGGTCGATCAGCTCACTGAAGGGAGGCAGGGCGCTTACTTGGGTGTGTGTCGGTGTCGCGACAGGCGCAGGTGTCACCTGTTGTCTGCTCGTGCTTGCCACCTGGTCCACCATCGCCGCTATATGACAAGCAGCTTCCCAACACCAACAGCCGTGGATAGATAGACCCGCTTCTGGGTGTGTCTTGAAGTATGCGCGGTCGCCCCGTGCTGCGCTACGGCGAGACAGAGCAGACTCAGTCCAGCCTGCTGTCACACCAATGCACAAGACCACCTCCGCTGGCGAGCAGTGCAACCCAAAATATGCCTCTCAATCAGGTGCAAAATACAGTCTCAAAGTCTATCCCACTATTGCATGCGCCAATACTTGATGGTGATGATGATAACTGCTGCATGAGCCAATGCTTGATTGCACTCTCTTTCTGTGCTCCAGGGAGGTACACAGCCGCTCTGGAGGCCAGGGAGATCATACGCGGGACGCGTGCAGAGCAGCACAGGCAGGACAACACGTGCGCACCAACAGGCCTCAGAGCGTGCTCCCGCGTCGCGTCTCACCGTCAGGCAGGTGCTGCTCCCGTTGCGCGCGACTCGCGCTGCTGGCGTCAAAGAGAGACGTGGGACCACACCACCGGCATACAGCCGCTCCGCATTACCGGGCAGGCAGCCCATGGAGCCCGGACAACAGACTCGGTCCGTCGCGGGGCAGCACCCGCATCACCAGGGCAGCGATCGCTGCAGCAGCCGACCAACGCCCACACCGAGGCACACGCTCACGGGGCCACGCAGGACAGGTGGTGCCCACCCTCGTCGCCAGTGTGGAGGCTCCGACAGGCCCATTGGACAGGGGCCACGTGGCGGTGAGTGCATCAATGAATGAGGGACACAACAATCATGGTAGTGGTCTGGGCCGGAAGTCCCGAGCGACCTCCGCCCATTTATTTATAGTCTCTCTGGCCACGCCTGGCCAGAGAGTGTTACAATGTGTGCATGTGCTTCCTGCAACCTTACGTTCCTTGCGACAATTAGACCGCTACACCACTGACGCTTTCAGCCTGCTCCAGCCAGGCAGAAAATGTCAGCGGGTTTCCCCTTGAATAGGGAGAAAAATATCTAAAAGGACCAGGTACTTGCTGGTCCATGTAGTTAGTCCTCATTCTGAGGGAAAAACGCATGAGTGGATAAATGTGGTCTGGTGATACCAATGGAAATGGAGTTTATGCCACTGTGCACCCCTCCCTCCCTCCGACCCCAGTCCTACACCACATTCTGGCAATCTCGCTATAGGCGCTGGAAGTAGGGGTTCGGGGGCGCTTCAGCACTGGTGTTCAGAAAGTGAATGAGCAATAAAGATGCCTTTAAATTATGTTTTTATCTTGTCTTGTCACATTTGCTGAGCGTTCACAGACAGGTCAAATGTTGGGCTGCAACTGCAGCTCATGGTTTTTTTAACATGTACATTACAATTTTCTTTTTTATTTATCTTACAGCTATGTGAAAGGATTTTTTTTTAAAGTGAACAATTTGACAATCTTGCTGGACTTCACGGCGTGTGAAAGAAAAGATTGTACTATGTCAGTTTTTTCTAACACATAATAACATTTCAATACCTACAGATGAACTGTTCAAATATTACTAATTATATCAACAGTTAGGGAAGCCCAAATAAAGCACTTCTTTGTAATTCAGAAATATGATGGAAACAAACATTTTATAGGATCAAAACCAATCAATACACTTTTATTGATCATGTTCGAATGATAAATATTTGCTAAAACGCAAATTTGACACATTATTTTTTGTGTGCAATATATCAGTAAAACTGCATGATGGTGCGAATTTTATGCCCATGTCAATGGAAAATGACAGTGCGCTACCACGTCATGCTTCAGTAATGATTCAGTTACTTGCCGGTAATCGTCATTATCCCGATTTACAGTCCTCCTTATCCCATTTCTTACAGTCTAGGCGTCCCGCCCCGACAGAGAGTTTCACCACACTTGGACCAAAGGTCTTTTTTTAACTTAAATTTCTTCTGTGTTTATTATTCTGCTATAGAAAACGACTCCCCTATGCACCACCTCCTGTACCCTCAAGCAATTTTTTAGAAGTGCAAGAAGAGGGTGTAAGAGAGTTGTGAACTCCTCATTGTGTCACTCCACTCCACACAAAGCCACTCCACACCACACAATGCCACTCCACTCCACACAAAGCCACTCCACACCACACAAAGCCACTCCACTCCACACAATGCCACTCCACACCACACAATGCCACTCCACACCACACAATGCCACTCCTCGACAACAAGGCCAATAAATCTCGCAAAGGTGATTGCCAATAGGTCTCGCATGGGAGGGCCTTTGACTTTGGCAATGTTTCGTAGCCATTCTGTATAGCAACACAGATGCTTTGGAGTGTGGCTAAAACTAATTTTAAAAAGGAATATGATGCAGTTAGGGCTAATGCCCTTTTTAAATTAGAAGTGCATTAGCATCTGCATACATTATAGTTTGGTTTTATTATTTTAGTCATGCTGCTATACAGCAAGGCTACAAATCATTTCCAAAATGGCAATGCCCATGCCGTACAGCAGGAACAAAAGGCAGCGCCAGAGGGAATAGTCTCAAAGACGAGACATATTGGCATTGCCAGTGCTTGTTTAATTTAATGACTGAGAAAGCACATGGGTGGGGCATTTGTAGTTTAGGACAGTGCACAGTGACCTGCCCACTACCATTGGCCTGTTGTCTGTTGTTACTCAGACTTCAATGTGGTTGGAAACTATCTCCAGCCACCCACAGCAGTGAATACAAACAGTAACAGAAAATACCATACACTGCAACAAGTGAAGAAAATGATTACTTATTTCCAATAATACATGTTTTATATATTTTATAAAGAAAAAGAAGCACGTTAAACATTTGTATTCTTTTATTACATGCACGCTTACTCAAATGCCTTCTTTGACATTGATTGCCCACCGTAGGTGGTTTTATCTGTGGCCTCTTTGCTCCCTAATAAAAAAATCATTTCTATATACGTCACAGGTCTCCTCAGACCCGCTGCTCAGGGCACTCGGCCAGACCGCTTTCGCTGCTGTCAGGAAACAACACCTGGAAAAGAATCCCCGGGCACAATATTATTTTAATGTTCTTTTTATAAACTCGTGAAGGGAGGCTTTGACAGCCTCGCTTCCACCCGATCCCTGGCTCCGTGTGCTGGAGAGCTCTGGCAGTGACGCAGCAGTAATTTATTACTGCGACAGCCATGCGGCCATCAGTCACACCAGCCCCTCCCGCTGCCTGGTGTCTGCCAAACTTAACTGCTATCTCGCCTCGCAGACGGGTACGTACATATGGGCGAACTAGGCGGATTCCTTGAACTCTAAAAAGTTAATTATCATATCAAAAAAATGAACTAGGCGCCGAAGGCGTGCTTAGCGTAGGGCCCAAACCCAGCTAGATACAGATACGGAATAAATAGCTTTCTGTCCGGGGTACTTTGGGTCATATAACAAGTCGTGGTTCTGTGGTAAATGTCGCCGTGGGGGAAAAGGCCAGAGCAGGGGTACTTTGGGTCATATAACAAGTCGTGGTTCTGTGGCAAATTTCGTGGGGGGACAAGGCCAGAGCAAATTTAGTGAGTCACTGTAGGAAAAAGATAGTTCTCAGAAAGGGACTCATCTAGAATGGGAGAATTGAATACAAATTGGCAGATTCCCGCCCAAGGTCCTGCAAGTGGTGGGCATGCTGCCTGGAGGTGGCTTCAGCTTCAGCTCCCTCAAAGTTCTGAGTTAACTCTGCCCGACATAGTGGTGAGTCTGCCACCCAATGTAAAGCGACTAATCCGCAACCATATAATTTAAATTCTCAGAAAAGCTGCCCTGGAAACAGTGGTGGATTTTCACAGAAATGTGAGAGGGGAAATCCCCTATCACAGTAGAGAGACCAGATATGTTTGCACTATGGATGCACCTCTATTTTAGGACCATATTACCAGGGTCCCCATGTGATGGGGGGCCTTCCATGAATCAAATGTATATAATATTGACAACTCAGTATCGGCTGAAAAGGTCATAATAACTCAGGGCTATACATTTATTTTGATCTCGCGGTACTAAAGGAACCATTAATATGACATGTATTTTGGTCCAGACTACACACAATGTTAACAGCATGACGATCCAAGAAGACTCAATATTGAATGTAAAAATCAAAGTTACTCTTTAGCCTCAATCCCAAAGAAACAAAAAAGCGCTTGTAGAATGGCCCCATGATGAAGCGTGACGCCTAGAGTGTGTGACTGTTTCACGTCCTTTTTAAAGGCAAATAAATATAGGGCCAGATGTATCAAGGCTTTTTGCATTCGCAAACGGGCTGATTCACAGAATCGGCCCCTTTGCGAACGCAAAAAGGCCTTTTGCTATGTATGTAACTTTTTGCATTCGCAATAAAAGTAATCGCAATTTTTTGCGATTACCTAATTTGCGAATGCATGTAGGGAATCGCAATGTGCGATTCCCTTAATGCAATGTATGTAGCATTCACTAAATGCGACTTTGCATTTAGGAATCGCAAATTACTATCAAATTCAAGTTGATGGTAATTTGCGAATCCTTTGGAAAATGCTAAAAAGTGCATTTTTCAAAGTGCCATGTGGCACACACACATCAATCAATCAATCAATCATAGAATTTGTAAAGCGCACTACTTACCCGTGAGGTTCTCAAGGCGCTGGAGGGGGGAAGGGAGTGTTGCTACTGCTCGAAGAGCCAGGTCTTGAGTCTTCTGAAGGTCTGCAGGTCTGCTGTAGGTGAATGGAGAGGGTGTTCCAGGTCTTGGCGGCGAGGTGGGAGAAAGATCTGCTGCCGGAGGTCACTCTTCGGATGCGGGGGACTGTGGCGAGGGTGAGGTCGGTGGAGTGTAGCTGGCGGGTGGGGGTGTAGAAGCTGAGTCGTTCGTTGAGGTACGCTGGTCCAGTGTTGTGGAGTGCCTTGTGTGCATGGGTGAGGAGCTTGAAGGTTATCCTCTTGTTGACGGGGTGCCAGTGCAGGTCTCTCAGGTAGGGTGTGATGTGGCTGCGGCGAGGAATGTCGAGGATCAGGCGTGCAGAGGCGTTCTGGATGCGTTGAAGCCGTTTCAGGAGTTTGGCAGAGGCTCCAGTGTAGAGGGCGTTTCCGTAGTCCAACCTGCTGCTGACGAGGGCCTGGGTGACTGTTCTTCTCGTTTCGGTGGGGATCCACTTGTAGATCTTGCGGAGCATGCAGAGGGTGTTGAAGCAGGAGGAAGAGACGGCGTTGGGCTGAGGGATGAGCCCTGGGGTACGCCGCAGATGATCTCGGTGGCTTCGGAGAGGAAGGGGGGGGAGGCGGAGGCTCTGTGTTCTGCTGGAGAGGAAGGAGGTGGTCCAGTCCAGGGCCTTCTCTTGGATCCCGGCGTCGTGGAGGCGTGTGTGTAGTGTGTGGTGGCAGACCGTGTCGAAGGCGGCTGACAGGTCCAGGAGGATGAGGGCCGCAGTCTCTTCGTTGTCTAGCAGGGTCCTGATGTCATCGGTGGCGGCGATGAGGGCAGTTTCGGTGCTGTGGTTGCTGCGGAACCCGGACTAGAACGGGTCCAGGATGCTATTCTCCTCGAGGTAGCGGGTCAGTTGTTTGTTGACGGTCTTCTTGATAACCTTCGCCGGGAACGGGAGCAGGGAGATGGGCCGGAATTTCTTGAGGTCCTTGGGGTCCGCCTTTGGCTTCTTGAGTAAGGCGTTGATCTCGGCGTGCTTCCAGCTTTCCGGAAAGGTTGCTGTCTCGAAGGAAATGTTGATGGCTTTCCAGAGATGGGGTGCGATGGCAGTGCTGGCTTTGTTGAAGATGTGGTGTGGGCATGGGTCTGACGCGGAACCGGAGTGGATGGTGTTCATGATCTTGATGGTGTCGTCGTCATTTATGTTGGTCCAGGAGAGCAGGTGGTTGGTGCGGATGGTGGTCGTGGGGGCGGAGGTCTCAGTGGTTGTCGGGGCTGTTGTGGCGTTGAAGCTGTCATGGATGTCTGTTATCTTGCGATGGAAGAAGGTGGCCAGCGAGTTGCACAGGTCTTGCGAAGGTGGGATGTCGTAGGTGTTGGAGCTGGGGTTGAAGAGTTCCTTCACGATGTTGAAGAGCTCTTTGCTGTTGTGTGCGTTGTTGTCTAGGCTGTCTTTGAAGGAGGCCCTTTTGGCGGATCTGATGAGGTGATGGTGTCTGCGGGCGGCGTTCTTGTGGGCTGCGTAGCTGTCCGGTGTTCGTTCACGGTGCCAGTTCTTCTCTAGCTTTTGGCAGGTTTGCTTGGAGGCCTGGAGGTCTTCAGTGAACCAGCTGGCTTTCTTTCTGGTGTGGCTGTTGGAGGGTTTCTTGAGCAGGGTGAGGGTGTTGGCGCAGTCGTCGATCCACTGTCTGAGGTTGCGGGCGGCGGTGTCGGGGTCGGTGGGGTCGGCGGGTGGGCTCCAGGCAAGGGTGGTGGTTAGCTGGTCTTCGGTGACATTGCTCCAGCAGCGGCGGGGGATCTGTTGGGTGCGGTGGTGTGTGGTGGGTTTCCGGAAGGTGAAGTGGATGCAGCAATGGTCGGTCCAGTGGAGTTCGGGGGTGTGGCTGACGGTGACGTGGGAGCTTGCGGAGAGATGGGGTCAAGCGTGTGGCCGGTGGGCATGTGTGTGCGCCACATGTGCACACTTACCTTTTTTGGGGGTGCATCAGGGAGGCCTTAGGCCCCCTAGCACCCTTGGATTTGCATTCACAAATTGCGATTACCAATTTGACGAGGCTTTGTAGTCAGAAACTTGGTGGTTCCGCCACTTCTTAATGAGGCGGGGGAATCATGGATATGGTGGGTAATGCATGGTGAGGCTCCTGCACCACCAAACTTTAAATGACTCTTTTTTAATTTAGCTGAAGAGCCAATTCCGTAGCTAAACTCTTATCAGCAACAGTGATCTTTTTCTGCGGTTGTCTTACTCATAATTGTCTCAGCCGCAACACGTGTTCAATTATATCCTCTCTAATATTCTGATTAAAGATTTTCTCTACAAGGTCTTTGTGTGGTGATCCAGCAGTGATTGCCTGCAGTCTCCTCTCCTCTTGCCATCGTCCTCCTTCAATCTCCCCAACTGTTCGCCTGTTCACCTCCCCTGTTCCCTGTGTATAGCCTGTTTCTCCCTGCACCCTTTTCTCATGTTTGCATGCTCCAAATTGTATCTAACTTTGTTTTTGCTAATTCTTGTAATTATTTGCTACTGTAAAGCGATCTGATACCCTAACGGGTCATGTCCGCACTATACAAAACACCAACTAAATAAATAAATAAATGCATTTGGTAATCGCAAATTGCAAATGCATTCCCATTCATTCCAATGGGCCTATAGGCCCATAGGAATGAATGGGAATGCATTCCCTAATCGCGAATCGCAATTTACGATTCACTATTAGGGAATGATAAGGAATCGATTTCAAAATAGCGAATTGGTAAAATTCGCTATTTTAGCATCGCAAACGTATTGCTTGATACATGCCTTAGCTACGTCTAACCGGAGACATAAACAAATAAAAGTATTAGTAAGTTCTGTTGGCCTTGGTACCTCTTTTGATTTCATGTTAAAATTTGGGCAAATGCACCAGTGGCTGCATAATCTCACACTCTCCAAATGGATATTTTGATGGTGGTGGTGGGCATTCCACCTCAATGAAAGGCATTGTTGCTCCCATCATGATGCATGACATGCATTACATTATCGTTTTGAAGTTAAAATGCTTAACTTTAAAACGGTAATGTAATGCATGTCGGCAATTTAGGGATACATACAGACATAAAATATATATATTTTTAAATAGGAAATAAAAGTCATTTACCACCGTCCTTGCTCCGGTCCCAGTGTTCTTCTTTCCTCCAGCAAGCCCCAGAGAAGTCCCCTAACCAATCCTGGCGCTGCTCTCATGCTGTGAGAGAAGTGCCAGGATTGGATGGATTAGGCTCTCTCAGCGCTCCAAAGAGCACTGGAGGCCTTTGCTTGGTCTCAACTCAGCAGCCTAAGACAGCTGGGTTGAGAGGTTTAAAGTGTGCATGAGACGGTCGGCCAAAGAGACATGCGCGCTTTAAAGTGCCCAGCCCATCACTCCTCTCTGCTTCTTCTAGTCAGTAGCAGCCCCGCCCCTGTCCTGAGACTCAGCTCGGGACAGGGGTTTGCAAAGTCAATGAAAAATAAAATGGTAATAATGTTTATTAGAATTTTATTTTTCACTAGGGGCATTTTAACTGATGGGGTGACTCTCCTCCACCTTAGCAGAGGAGCCACCTTTGGGCTTTTGTCTGTCCCTAATACTCCGTGTTCATTTCTGTGACTCACAGAACTAGGCTTATTAATTATGGAAGATCATATTAAGCTAGCTCCTCTTAAGTTGTGGCATTTGGTGTGGGCCAAAGATGAAACAGTTTTAAACCAGGAAATTATAAATTACTGCGTACACCTAGACAATGCTTACAGCATCCTGTGATTAGGATACCCGAATTATAAATTTGCCATGCTAGAGAGATCAGATATATACAATAGCCCACAAGACACCACACCATTTCCTTTTTTAATTTTTTATTTTTTTTTATTTTCATCAAATGGGGCAACAAATACATAACATACATTGGATAAATTAATATAAGTAGTACATATCGTCTTGGCAGTTAGATTAATCAAAAGATAAGATTCTAAAAAGAGACAAGAGTATTTACAAAAAGAAAAACCTATGCCTATGACCCAAATGTTTCAAAATAATAACATAGCATAAAAATGTATATCATAAAAAGCTAAATAAACCGCCTTGTTTGATTATTATGATGCCGCCATAACCATGCCCCCCCCCCCCCAGATTGCTCCGATTTTGGCCATGGAGCGAATACCCCTAGCTTTAGCCAGAGCAGTTTCCAGACAAAATGTTTCCCTCATAATAGTCCACCATTCGCCAATAGATGGCCGCATCGGGGAAACCCAAGCCCGGGCAATAGCTGATCTAGCGGCGACCATCATAATTGAAAAAAGTCGTGCCAAAGCTGGTTTATCTGCCTTATAGCCTAGCATAATCTCTAAAACAGTTAATGAGGGACCCACTCCTAATTTAAAATGGAGCACCTGGCCTATCTTCTGCCAGTAAGTCTTCAATTCCGGGCACTCTATAAACATATGGATTAGATTAGCAGCGTAAATCCCACATTTGGGGCATTTTGTCTTTTCCCCAAAGTTATTCCCTTCAGCCCATTTAGCTATCCTTTCAGGCGTATAATAAAGCAGACAAATTGTATGGAATTGCTGTAAGTGTAAGCTCACAGAGTGGACTGAATCACCTATGTTACCCAGGGCCTGTTTGATCGTGCCAGGTGTTACATCTATACTCAATGCTTGACTCCAACGTGTTGCTAATTTTTCACATCCATCCAATTTAAGATTGGACAGATGTTTGCACATAGTACTAATTAGAGACTTAGTTGTTTCCCCGTATAGACAGTCCCAGATCGTAGAGTGAGTTATAACGTTAGGCCCCAAATTTTTTCCCAGGTAGACCCTGATCTGCAGGTATTTAAAGAAAAAATGAGCGGGTAGTTTGTAATAAAGATGTAGAACTTCAAATGACTTAATTTCACTCACATCATACAGATCCTCTAAACTTGTAATCCCATACTTGGACCAGGATTTACCCGCATGGTCGTGGAACACATCGGGAAACATAGGGTTCCCCAAAAATGGGAGCTTATTGTGTATTAGCGATAATTTATTTCTGGCAGCCATGGCCCGCCATATATAAATACTGTCCCTAACTTTCTTAAATCTAACACGCTTGAAATAATTTGGGTCATTGGTGCGATATAAAAATAATTGACTATCGTCTCCTAGAATCAGCCGATAAAGGGAATCTTTCTGATCAATCCCAAGAAGGCAGCGAAAACGCCCGGCAAACGCAGCCCAAAAATAGGTTTTAAAGTCTGGTAGCCCTAGGCCAGCTTGATTATAAGGAGATCTGAGCAGGTCGATCGCCCATCTAGGCTTCTTAAAACCCCATATGAAGCTACTAAGTACCCCATCTAGTTTTTTAAAGAATGTATTAGAAACACATAAAGGAATAGACCTAAACAAATATAAAAACTTGGGGAGTATTTTAATTTTAATTAAATTACATCTCCCTAAAAGCCCTATGGGAAGCTTATGCCAGTTCTTTAATAGTTTATTAGAACATTGGAATGTGGAGCACTCCATTGTAGACAATGGAGTGCTCCATGCTTCTACGGGCCGGTAAAGGCCCGCAGAGCAACATTCCAATGTTTTACAAAAGCCTCTCGAAGTTCGAGGGGATTTAAATCCCCTCGAGCTTCGAGAAGCCTTTGTTTAATTTGTTAGAAAATTCTGCCCTCTAGTGGCAGAATGTTCTAATAGCCTTATAGCCCTTCGTAGCAGGGCTATACCGCTATTAAAGTCCCGCTGCTTTTGTTAAAGTCCCTCGCCTTCGGCTCGGGCCTTTAACGCTGCAGCGGGCCTTTAATAGCTGGTATAGCCCGCTATAAGGCTATAGTAGTTTCATTCAATAATGGGATGTAATTTAAAGTAACAATTTGACCAACTTTGGCTGAGATCCTGACCCCAAGGTACGTAGCTGTTGTGCATACCCCCGAAATTGGAGATTCAGGTTTGAAATTGATAAGCACCTGTGTTTTATTAATATTTAATTTATAGCCAGAGACAGATCCGAACTTAGTTGCTGCTATCTCAACAGCTGGAACTGCTTCAGCTGGATTACTAGAAAAGATCGCAAGATCATCAGCGTATGCCATAATCTTGAGCCTACTTGTCGCAGTCTCTAGCGGTGTTATATGTATGCAGGCTTGCAAAGTACGAATAAATGGCTCGATGTAGAGAGAGAATAATAATGGGGAGAGGGGGCAACCCTGCCTTGTTCCGCAACAAATATAAAATGGAGTATGGCAGCTTAGCTTGAGGTTTTTAGTATAAGGCGTGCACCCATTGTCTAAACTGCCCACCAAGGCCCAGTGTACTTAATGTAGCCCACAGAAATTCCCACCCGACCTTGTTGAAGGCCTTTTCGGCATCTAAAAGAATCATACCGAGACCCATCTTCTCCTTCTCAGCATAATCGAAAGCCCCAATGGCCATGTTGACGTGGGCAGTAGTGTCTCTGCCAGGTATAAACCCATGTTGGTTTTCAGACACTAATCCTGGCATCATTGGGGCAAGACGATTTGCCAGAATTTTCGAAAAGATCTTGGCATCCGTATTTATAAGAGAGATGGGTCGGTATGATCCGCAGTCTGTGGGTGACTTGCTTTTCTTAAGAAAGAATACAATCTGGGTCATGTTCCACAACTCAGGCGTCCTCCCAGTAGTACCAATATAATGGATAACCATACTGAATGGGATGAGCAGTGTACTTTTAAAGACCTTGTAGAATTCTATGGGTATTGAGTCTGCCCCTGCCGCTTTCCCTGAGGGCAATGCCGATATGGCCGATCCTATTCTGGAGCACTTTATTCTGCCTTATGTTCCCTCGCGCTCTCTAAGATCCTCGGGTCTTCACTTGGTCACAGTCCCGCGCTTTAAGAGAGCTAGGTCCGGCGGCCGCTCCTTTAGAGTACTTGCTGCCGGGCTCTGGAACTCTCTTCCTGTCCATGTCTGTGCTATTAACGAACTTTTTACCTTTAGGAAGGCTGTTAAAACCTTCCTTTTTCCTCTGGATTCTTAGGGCCCGATTCACAGAACTAACTTAAGACAAAATCCTAAACTTACTACCATTTTGGTATTCACAGAAGGCACTTACTCATTTTGGTATTCACAGAAGACACTTACTCATTTCGGTATTCACAGAAGTTAGGAGTCCTAAGTTTAGGACTCCTAAATGCCTTCTGTGAATACCGAAAGTCTTAAAATTAGGATTTTTCTCAGTTTAGGAGTCCTAAACTTAGGAGTCCTAACTATACTACTACTAAATTGAGAAAAATCCTTATTTTAAGACTTTCGGCATTCACAGAAGGCATTTAGGAGTCCTAAAGTTAGGAGTCCTAACTATACTACTACTAAACTGAGAAAAATCCTAATTTTAAGACTTTCGTATTCACAGAAGGCATTTAGGAGTCCTAAACTTAGGACTCCTAACTTCTGTGAATACCGAAATGAGTAAGTGCCTTCTGTGAATACCGAAATGAGTAAGTGCCTTCTGTGAATACCAAAATGGTAGTAAGTTTAGGATTTTATCTTAAGTTAGTTCTGTGAATCGGGCCCTATGTGCTGTTGTGTTCTTGTCTTTGGTATTACTTGTGTCCGGTATTTTGTCCTTTATAGCGCCGGGACGCCCCTTTGCTGGGGCAGCTGTGCGCTTTATAAATCCGGATAACATAACATAACATCTCTTCCAACAATACTACGCTGTCTAATGAGGCTGCATCTGCCTCATTCAGAACTGAAAGTAGATGAATAAAGTTTCTGACAAAAAGATGAAAATTGTTCCAAAATAGCTGAAGTGTGAGTATGTAGGGTACCGTCTGCACCCTTTATAGCTTTGATCTTAGTTTGAGCCCTTGCCTCTGCCACCTGATAAGCCAGAATCTTATCGACATGTTCTCCGTATTCATATTGCTCCATACGGTGCTTATTGTATCTGGCCGCTATTTTTTCCCTAAAAGACTTTTTTACTGCCGCTCTTGCATCTATCAAGGTAAGAAATAGATGGTCCCGAGCTCTCTAGTCTCGTGCTACAGCATCGACATGTTGTTTTCCAATGTCACGTAAGGCAGCAAGTAGTGTCTCCATATCACTCTTCTGTTGTTTATTTTGCTGCCATATATATTGCTGTGTAATGCCTCTAACAAAAGCTTTCATCGTGTCCCAGACAATTAGCGAAGATGCTGTGCTGGTATTTTCCCTAAAAAATACCTCTAGTTGTTGCACGGTGTTAGATATAAATTCATTGTCAGTAAGCAGGTACCTAGGAAAGGAAAATGGTCTAAAATTTGTATCCTCAGCTGTAGCCATAAAAGTTAATAGAATGGGATTGTGATCAGATGTCACCCGGGGACATATTGCAATATCTAAATCTAGGATTAAACTATCAGAAAGCCAAGCCATGTCAATTCTAGAACATGACTTGTGAGGGGCTGAATAGTACGTGTATCCCGGAATGGCTGGATATTTTTGCCTCCAGGCATCTTTTAAGGATTGTAGTCTCGCTATTTTCCTTATTGCTGCCCGGGCCCTGCACATTCTACGAGTACCCCCCTTTCTTGTGGAATCGATATTATAATCCATGGGACAGTTGAAGTCCCCCATTAGCAACCGCTCCCCATCCCAATTCAGCAGTTCACGATTGAGAAAATCAAATATGGCAGGAGCATCTATATTTGGCCCATATACCGAGCATAATACATATTTTTTACCACAAATTTCTATCTGAGCCAGTGCCCAGCGCCCTCTCTGATCGGCCAGTGTCTTAACTATTCTGCAAATAAAACTCTTGTCTTTTAGTAAAGCGGTTCCTTTCATTGATATTGTTTGTATAGTACAAACTATTGTCTCATACCCCGGATGTTTTAGCAAATGCCGATCCTTATAGGCCAAATGAGTTTCGGTGATTAAAACTATATGTGGTTGGTACAGCCTTAGTTCCTCCCGCACTAATTGCCGCTTATTAGCACTATTGAGACCAGCCACGTTCCATGTCATACATTTAACCCTTGCCATAATTCCTTATCATCAAATCCCTTTTTACCAAAAATTGACATTTGAGCTCTTGCAAAATATTCTAAGAAACGTAATCTAGTAACTGTCCCCTTACCATAACCCTGATTTTCCCAATGATTACCTTTTTTTTGCCCCTCTACATACCTCTCAAACCTCCCATACCCCGCTCTGTCCCGAAGGACCCCTGAGAACCCAACCCCTCCCTGTCTCTTGAAGGAGGAATTCCTCCCCTTAACCTGCTGCCGCTGGCTGGGCAGCACATCAGAGCCACATCCGCTATGGTGGCCACCCCCACACCCCCAACACCCACCCTGAGTGAAAAGACCAAGTATGAAAAGAAAAAGAAAAAAAGCCTAGCAGTTTTTAGTCAGTAAGAATAGGGGAAAAAGGGCTATACGCTCTCTTTTGAGGTTTAAACTAATGAAGCTTATCCTGATACATTATACTAAGTTATCTTTAGTGGCTTTAGTAGCTACTAGCCAAGTCAGAATCCAAGATCAGAACCAGAATCCAAGTTCAGAACCAGTTCTACGTTTGTCCTTAGAGTTAAGCTAGTGGAGCAATGCAACCTTGCAACCTTTTATACTAAGACTTCTGAGCTGCTTCAGTTTGCCATTTAGCAATTGCTAATTTAGCTTCTTGGTCGTCAGTGAAAAGATGAGTGCGTCCATCTTTGAAAACCTTTAAACGTGCTGGTTCTTGGAGGTAGATTTACGCCCCAAGAGTCTTTAACGGACCAATTAATTGGCGGAGTTGCCAGCGCCTGTCCATTGTTATTTTGCAAAAATCTGACCTGACAAAAAAGGTAACTGATTCTACTGTTACAGGAGTATTAGGATGGGCTTTCAAGGCGACCGCCGGTCTGAGCAAAAAGTTACCAAAAAAGATCAAGAGTGGGCAGGATATCAGGCCCCTGATTATGCTGACCCATTGGCAATCTATGCACTCTTTGTAGCTGGGAGTCTCAATCCCAGTCAGATAAGTCCAGGAATGCTTTCTGTAGCAGCCGTACAAGATATGTCCTGGGATCTGCCCCTTCTGCTCCTTCTGGATTGCCGAATAACCGTAGGTTATGTCGGCGTTGACGGTTTTCCAAATATTTTAATTTAAGCTGAATGGTTGAGATCTGAGTAGCCTGTTTCTGTACCAGGGTATCTGTGTGAGTGACCAGTTGCTCAGTGTCCACGACTCTCTGTTGCAACTCTGATATATCTCTGGTGAGACCCCCAATTTTTGCAGTAATTTCTTGCAGTGTCTATTGCATCATGTTATTATCTGATCTGACCTGTGCATAGTGGCCTTGAGCTTCAGATCTTTGGTCCTTCAGAAACTGCAATATCAGGGCTAATGAAGGCTCAGTACTTGTTAGAGAGTTCGCTACTGGAGGCTTTATTGGCGGGTCCCTTATGTCAACAGGATGTGATACGGGCGTCCGAGACTGTTCCCCTGTTAAGAAGGGCACCTGCTGGGAGCTACCCCCACTCGCCACTCGGTTTTCTCTGCTTTCTCTAGGGTATCCGCTTGCAGTGCAGCTCTCGTTGGGCTTTTGCCAGTTATTCGGGATACCATGCTCTTGACCCCCCCCTTTTGCTTGGACCCATTTGCTAAGAGGGCTGTTTTCCGAGTTACCTCTCCCACGTGTAAGTGCCAAGCTTTGCTGTGCCATATTCTGCCGTGTATAATCGGGCCCTTGGCGTGTTTTCTTTTTAGTTTTGGCTTTTTTTTTTTTCCCCGGGGGTGTTTTGGAGAGTTTGGTACTAGTCTCTACTACTGCCTCATTATCAGTGGGGGACGCCAGCTCTTCCCACTCCTCTAGAGCAGATTCCATGCCGTCGCTACACACAATCAACTGAGCCTCTCCCGTGCCCTCTGTAGCATCTGGGCAGCATGGGGTAATACCTGCAGGTAACCTGCCACCAAGTTCTGTTAAAGATGCTGAGTTATCAACTACAGAAAACTGGCTCAATGATTCACAGAGATCCACTAAATCTGCCGGTATAGAGATAACTTGTCTATGATCTGTAAGCGTCTCTGTCTCCGTTTGAGCAGTCTTCTCAGCACTGGCACCCTCGTTGCAACTTACTATCACAGGCAGGGAAGGCTCTTTGGAGACATTGTAGCAATCCGGAATAGCCTTCAATAATGTATCAGATAACTCACTGCCAGTCATTGTTTGATTAGCGGCCCCAGTAGCAAGAAGTTCCGCTGCCTTTCCCGTTTGAAAAAGTCGTAAAATCGGCTTACCCACTACTGAAGTGTTAGTCTTATCCTCGTTGCTGCTGGGAGCCGTGATGTCTGTATCGCCCCCTGTAGCGGCTGCAAGAGCTCGTCCGACCCGTGGGCCTCTTGGGGCATTCTTTGGTGGCGCCATGTCTCTGTTAGAAACCAGCGTCGGCGTTACTGATAGGAGCCGTCTCGACCAGTAGCGCGCTGGTCAGCTCCACGACACCAACCGAAACGCTGACAGCCAGCATCTGACCCCTGCCACGCCGATCGTCCACATAGGCTCTCAACCTTCAGACTCCGAGAGTTCCGACAGACGCCGTCCGGTAGGTAGCTGCTCCGCTATTATGCAGTAAAAGTAAAAGTTTGAGCGTTGTTAGCGGTCTTGTCTCATGAAAGTGGCAGGGTGTAGGGAGACTCATCCGTGCGGTGATGCTCTGCGGCGGTGTCAGTCCGCCATCTTGCTCCTCCCCCACAGGTTGTTTGGCGAAAAGTGACACCACACCCATTTCCAAAAAGCAACTACAGATAGATTTTTTGCCTGTCTGCCGGCAACGAAGGGAAGGGAAAGAGGCATGGAAAAAAACAGTGTCTGCCTATATTCCGTTGGTGCCCATGGATCATATGGAACCCTATTTACCCTTCCCTTTTCAGCACTCCCGGACGTTTTATTTGATATGGTCCAGATTCAACATAGTTCATTTCCTGGTTTCATACTCCAGTGATGTATTACATGAATCTGACCTTACACCCTGTCCTTGTGATTCGAGTTCGGCCCAGTCCACACTTCTTCATTTTTTTCCTGTAAATGATATGCTGTACCCAGGAAACATGTTTTCCTTCCACTGTTGAGAACCTTGAACATCAGAAGATGCAGACCTGCTTTGCTGCAACTACATTTATTGCAATCAGAACATACTTCCATTATGGTCTATAACTTCATCTCTGCTGCTGTCAGATTGAGGAAATTGGCGGGGAAGTAATGTTTTCAATGGTGTATACTGTGATATTGTAAGCATGTTGACTTGTTATAATATTGGCCACATTTGCACAATTCAGTTAATCCCCCGATACTCGAGGGGTGTTGTGTGACTGTAACGCGGACTTTGCAGATGTTTCCAGGACGTTTTAGTTTTTATCAAGTTTCAAGAGAATCTTTTTACATGGCTTATTGCATGAATGTTGTTTTTATCGAGATATATGGCACTGAATGTCTTTGTTTTTTTATGATTATATGGTTTTTAACCGAATAAAGCTTGTTTGACTATGACTACAATGGGTTACTTTAGGATTGCAGCTGCACCATAGCATTTTTGGGGGCAAGTGCTTGATCGGGATATTAGCAGCAGGACGGCGTTTTTGTCCAGAGATATTTATGGTAGACAGAGTGTGGTAGTCTATTTTTTGAAGTATATGTTTTGTAAAAGCTGTGATTGCAGGCTATGATTGTATGTGGGAACATAAAAAACATACTGTGGGATTTCGGTTGTGAACATAGAGAAGAAATGTTGAGGGTGTTTTTTGTAGAGAAGAAGAGTTCAAAGGTGCAGTTTCCAATAAAATCCCCTTCATTTCACCCACAAACTCTCTGGAATGAGATCCTTCCAGAGAACTGGTTCCTCTGCAGCACTCCCCACTGTGTTCTCTGGGATGATCTGCGCTGATCTGCCCTCTGTGAGCCTGTACACTGTGCCCTCTTAATTGTAATAAAACCATTAATGCCACAGTTTCCTTTTTCCTGTTCCTTGAAAGAAGCATTTCGCCCGCAGCGACGCAGACAGCTACTAAATTGTTTTATCTGTGCGAGTCCCTGTGGCACAAAATACCTTTTATGAAGTGCAGAGTGTCCCTAGGAGGACACGGGCCATCCATAATACATCACCGGGTGGCTTTGAAATGAAATGTCTAGTTCTCAGCTTGATTTCTCCTTCCATCCTGATTCCTAGGACCATACCTAGAGCGAAAACATCTTCCCTTTTTCTACCTGACCAAGTTGAATCAAGCCTTGGCATAGCCAATACAAGCCTGCAATATTTTACTAATTTTATTTGCAGATGTTTGTAATTGACAATAAAAGTGTAAAAGCAGAAAAAAAGAAGCTGCGTGAACGTGATGTGCATATGGGTGCAAAAAAATACGTAAATAATAACCCATCACAAAAGGAGAAGTTCCTAAAAACATGAAATGGAAGCAGAAGTGAAAGCAGGGTCTGGACTTAGTCTGACGCTAAAGTGGACCACTTTCTAAGCAAATAGGCATATGCACAAGAGCAAAATGCCATCACTCTCTGTGAAGAGAGCCAATTGTATACGTGAGCAAAGAGAGGTAATGCTATGATTACTTACCGGTAATCCCCATTACTCTTAGTCCTACTCGTCCTCGACCCAGTCATCACTAATGAGGTATTCCACAAGACAGGAAACAAAACAGGAAACGCTTTTGTAGGCTCCACCCACCCTCCCGTCAGGGGCTATAAGAACCCAGCCAACCAAAAGCACATCCTGACATACCAAGCAACAAAGGCCTGGATAGGGAGGGCGGGCGGGAAGTATGACTGGGTCGAGGACGAGTAGGACTAAGAGTAATGGGGATTACCGGTAAGTAATCATAGCATTACCTCTACGTCCCTCGTCCTCGACCCAGTCATCACTAATGAGGCATACCAAAGCACCCCCAACAACAGGCCTTTGGCAAACCACACAGAAAACAGAGACCGAACACAAAGAGGCGTGCAGCAAAAATAGTTTAATGAAAAAACACAGAATCAGGGAGGCGGAACAACCTCCACAGCACGCAACACACCACTACCGAAATTGGGTCGGTCAGACAGAGCACAATTCAAGCGATAGTGCCTCACAAAAGTAGACTCAGAGGCCCACGTCCCAGCCCGACAGATTTCATCAAGGGAAACCCCATGAAAAGCAGCCCAGGAAGCAGAAACACCCCTAGTGGAACGGGCCTGAACACCAGAAGGGCAAGGCAAACCAGATCCCTGATAAGCCAAAGAAATAACAGACTTAATCCAGCGACCAAGAGTAAGCCGAGACGCAGCTTTACCCTGACCAGCCAAACCAAAAGTCACAAAAAGGGAGTCCGAGGAACGGAACCCCGCAGACCGTGCAACATAAAGGGACAAAGCACGCCGCACATCCAAAGAGTGAAGCAACAACTCAGCAGGGGAAGAAGGAGAAGGACAGAAAGAAGGAAGAATCAACTCCTGAGAGCAATGAAACTTAGAACGAATCTTGGGAACAAAACCAGGATCCAAAGAAAGGATCACCGCGTCATCCAAGAAACGCAAAAAGGGAGGAGAACAACGCAAAGCAGTGAGTTCACCCAACCGTCTGGCAGAAGTCACAGCAACCAAAAACGCCACTTTAAAAGAGAGAAACTTAAGGTCCACCGACTCCAACGGCTCAAAAGGAGCAGACCGCAGAGCACCCAAGACCAAAGAGAGATCCCAAGGAGGAACCGGAGAGCGTGAAGAAGGAGATGACAGAGAGAAACTCCGGAACAAACGGGAAACCAACAAACCATCCGCAAGAGGAAGAGAAGCCGGATCCCGGAAAGCCTGAAGAGCAGCCCACTGGCCCCTCAGAGTAGATAAGGCATATTTCTTCTGAAAACCATCCAAGAAAATCTGCAGAACTGAAGCGATAGGACAAGAGACAGGAGAGAGACCAAGCCCCGCACACCAAGAGGAGAAAGAAGCCCAATGTTTAGAGTAGGAGGACAAAGTGGAACCCCTACGAGACCCTTGCATCACAGTGATGAGGTGATCAGGCAAACCCCGGACTCCAAGCGACAGCCGTTCAACCTCCAAACCGCCAAGGAGAGAGGGACCAGGAGGGAAGGGGAGGGGGACCTCAGGGGAGACGGATAACGTGGCAGAATCCAAGGAGGGCCCACCGCCAGGCTCAACAACAAAGGGAACCAGGACCTCCGCGGCCAGTGAGGCAAGACCGCCACCACCTGGGCACCCAACCGCTGGACCTTCAGCAAGAAGGCAGGAATCAGGGGGAAGGGGGGGAAGGCGTACAGCAACCAAGGGGGCCACTGAAGAGACAACGCCTCCACCCCCCAAGCACCCAACTCCGGGGCCCGAGAACAAAACAGGGGGAGTTGAGCATTCGCCCGGGAGGCAAACAAGTCCAGCAGGGGAGTCCCGAACCTCCGACAGATCAACCGGAACACCCTGGGGGAGAGACACAGGGAGAGGGAAGATGGAAACCTGCGACTCAAGGCGTCCGCCACCACATTGTCCACCCCCCGGATATGCTGAGCCGAGAGAGCCAGAAGATGACGCTCCGCCCAACCCGCAATCGCACAAGCCACCAAATTCAAGGAAGGGCTGCGAGTACTGCCCTGGTGGTTGATGTAAGCCACAGTCACGGTGTTGTCCGACCTCACCAGGACATTGCACCCCAGCAGACGGGAATGGAAAAAACGAAGAGCCCTGGCCACAGCAGACAGTTCCCTCCAATTGGACGAGCGACAGGACTCCATCCGGAGCCAGCGAGCCTGAACAGACCACTGTCCCAACGTGGCCCCCCAACCGGCCGCACTGGCATCCGTCGTCAACACCAAAGGGGGCGGCAGGTGAATCCACATCCCCTTCGAGAGATTCGCGGAATCCAGCCACCACTGGAGATCCGACACCACCCCCAAGGACACAGGCACAGACAGAGCATAGTCCCGAACTGGAAACGGCACCCAACGCTGAACATGCCACAGCAGAGGCCGCAGATGAACCCTGGCCCAGGGCACCGTGAAGACAGTAGCGGCCATATGACCCTGAACCTCGAGCCACTGAAGAAGGGGGGCCGCAGCCTGGGACAACAAGATCCGCAACAGGGACTGAAGACGCTGAATCCGAGAATCCGGCAGGAACACCTTGCCCAGGACGGAGTCGAAGATGGCCCCAATGAAAGTCCGTCGAGTGGCAGGAAGAAGCTGGCACTTTGGAAAGTTCACCAGAAAACCATGACTTTCTAGCGTAAGGATGGTCAATGAAAGGTGCTGAGACATGACCTCTGGGGAGGGAGCCTGGAGCAGCCAATCGTCCAGGTAGGGGAACACAGACACCCCCCGGCTGTGAAGAAGGGCCACCAAAGGAGCAACCACCTTGGTGAACACCCGGGGAGCGGACCGGAGACCAAACGGAAGGACACAGAACTGCCAATGATGACCCTCCAGGCAGAAACGCAGGAACATCTGATCCTCCCGGGCCACCGGCACATGAAGGTAGGCGTCCTGGAGATCCAGAGTAGTAAACACCCATCCGGCCTGAATCAGCGGGACCACTCGCTGCAAGGTCTCCATTTTGAACGGGATCTTCTTCACAAATAGGTTCAGACTCCGGAGATTGATGACAAGCCGGAACCCCCCCGTGACCTTCGGCACCAGGAAAACAATCGAATAGGTCCCCAGACCCCACTCCAACCTGGGAACGGGAACAATAGCGTTCTTGAAAAACAGGGCCTGAACACCGTCCCTCAAGGATTGGCGACGGGAGTGGCACAAGGGAGTCGGAGTCCGCACCACACCCGAGGGAGGCGGAGGGGACAGAAACTCGATCCGATACCCCCGGTCCAGGACATCCAGCACCCACTGATCCGAGGTCGACAGACGCCAGGCTGGAAGGAACAACCTCAATCTCCCACCAACCACGGGCGTCACTCCAGTGGGATCCACGAACGGAGGGGCATAGTCAGGAACGCTGCGGCCCAGGACCAGCATCTCGGTGAGGCTTCTTCTGGAACTTCCGAGGGAAACCACGACCGGCTCCACGAGAACCTTTAAAGGAGGATTGCTGAAACCGGGAAGGTTGACGAAAAGACTTGGCCTGCGAAGAGGAAAAATCTTTACGGGAAGGTTGCCTCCGGAAGGAAAAGGAATGTTTACGTTCTTTAAACACTTTATGCAGTTTGTCTTCCAAGGCATCCCCAAAGAGACGAGGGCCAGTAAAAGGTAAACGTAAGGCCATGGACCTCTGGGCGGCATCAGTATTCCAACCCTTCAACAGTAGATTCCTACGGGCAGCGATAGAGGAACCACAAGACAGAGCAGAAGCACGCACAGAATCAAAAGCAATATCCGAAAGGAATTCAGTCTGACGCTCCATAGATTCCAGCAAATCAGGACAGCAGCCACCCTCCTGCATAGTTGAAAACAAAGTCTTAAAGTCAGTCAGGAGTGATTGAGCCACATAAGCACCGTAGATACCGGAACGTATGGCAAGGTGAGAACCAGCATAGGATTTACGCAAAGCAGAGTCAATCTTCTTATCCACCCCATCGCGAAGAATGTTATCATCAGCCATGGAAGGACGGCCAACCAAACTAGCGACAATGGAGTCCACCTGCACAGACTCAGGAAAAGAATCCTCCATGCCCTGCAACGGGTAAAGCTTTGACATGAAGCGCGGCAACATAATATGATCAGGGTCCTTCCACTCATTCAAGAGCACATCCATCACAAACGGATGAATAGGAAGTGAAGTCGCAACAGGTTTCCGAAACTGCGGCAGAACAGCATCCGACGAAGTACTGGCCACAGCGTCCTCTGGAAACCCCATGTTCTCACGAACATGAGAAAGCAGGTCCGGCAACAACTCCCTGGAGACATACTTCCCCTTAAGATCCACCGCACTCAAAGAAGCATCATCAGAGGACCCAGAAGATGAAATGTCAGAATAAATGGCCACACCCCCACCAGAACGACCGGCAGCAGAGTGTTTGGAGGATTGGATGTCAGACAAAGTCTTCAGTATCAGAAGCTTCAACCGGTCCTCATCCAACCTGGGACGCTTCACCGCAGGCGCAGGATCCTCACTATCCGGAGGAGAAGAAGAAGAGGACATAGGAGACACATGCCTCCGCTTTCTATGATGTTTCCCCATTACAAACAGCAGCAAACCAGGAGCAGTAACCGAAGGTAAGACCAACACGCAGTATAGACATTGAGAAAGGACTCCTTTTGAAGAATCCAAGACAAACCCCGCCCCCCCCAGCAGAACCGAAAGAGAGGTAAAAGGGGGCGTGGCTAGCACAGGAGAACAGAAAACAACGCTGAGTTCGGCCGCCGAAGGCAGAACAAGCCAGCAACTCAACCGGAGCCCACCCGTCGTCATCCAAGAAACGGGAACTCGGACCCAGGAAAAGCGAGCGCCCGGACCCCAACCGGGGCGCTCCAAAGAAAAACAAGCCCGGAAGAGCACCGAGCGCCCGGACCCCATCCCGGGCGCTCAACACGGAAAGGCGGGCCCAGAAAGCACGAGCGTCCGGACCCCATCCCGGGCGCTCGCAACAGAAGCAGGTGCAAGAATAAACGAGCGCCCGGACCCCATCCCGGGCGCTCGCATCCAAAAGCAGGCATAGGAGAACACGAGCGCCCGGAGCCAACCCGGGCGCCCAACAGAAGCCGGTCCTGGACATACACGAGCGCCCGGATCCCAACCCGGGCGCCCGAGACTGGAAGCGGCCAGAGAGACACGAGCGCACGGACCCCAACCCGGGCGCTCAAAACAGAAGGCGGGCCCAAGGCAACAAAAGGACCCGCCCTGGACAACCAACCTGGAGGCAAATCCGGTGCAGCAGGAGCAGGAACCAAAGGAAGCCAACACAGCCCAGCAGGATCAGCAACCAGGAACCTGAAGAGTCCAGGAAGCCCAGCAGCCCGACTCAAGAAGTCCCACGGAGGTCCAGCAGCGCCCCCAAAGCCCAGCAGAGGAGGAGACCACAGGACAACAGCAACTTGTAGCAGGTAAGTGCCCGGCACCTACCCCAGCGTCCCCGTCAGGTCCACTGACAGGAAACAAAACAGGATGTGCTTTTGGTTGGCTGGGTTCTTATAGCCCCTGACGGGAGGGTGGGTGGAGCCTACAAAAGCGTTTCCTGTTTTGTTTCCTGTCTTGTGGAATACCTCATTAGTGATGACTGGGTCGAGGACGAGGGACGTAGAGGTAATGGTTTTAATTTGGCTGACCCAGACCTCATGCTGTAAGCCCTGGTGGGCGAAATGTGAATGACACTTGGGCAGACCAATGGATGAAAAGGGCAGACTTCAAGGTCTCTCCATGAATTTTTTTTTATGCATTATTATAATAATGTTTTTTTTTACAAAGCTTGAAGTTGGCTGTCTTGTTATGCTAGACAGTAAAAAAAAATATTTTTAATCATTTACAAGCTTTGCGCCTTTATTGTGATTGGTCTAAGTCATTTCCGGTTGAACAAAGTGACTTCAAAAGGAAATGCACATTTAATTCCCTGCTGCCAGTGAGAGTCACGCTGGCTTCAGCAAGCAAATCGTCTTGTTTTCCTTTTTTGAAGCGAGTAGGAGAGCTATTGCTAGGATAGTTCCTGCTTCAGGCTCCTTAAAGAGTGTAAAGCGTATATCCTTGAATTAAATCAGGAAACAAATCCCATAACCTCACCACGCACATGCAAGTTACAAATCACGAGCTCTAAAAGCAACACGAGCTCATTACACATATAAATACATATGAAGTATATTACAAAGAGAGCTGCTAATTCATCAGCCTCTCCTCAATCTCATTTTAGAGAGGTCTTCACCTGATCCCCTTGAAAGAAGCTGCTGTTTGGACTCTTTCTTCGTCAGCCCCATCCCTACAGCCTTAGGCTCCTTGGCTTTCCTGCCCATGATGGTATAACGCGGCCAATAAATCAGGTTTGACAGAGTCAAGAAAAGCAGAGAAATGCCGAATCCATGAATTGTATGTGATGGGGTTTGTGCGAGGATGCCCCTTGTGTCTCCCCCATCCACAGATTAGGTTGGGCTTGGAGATAGTGTCCTGTGGGTGATGGTTTCAGTACCTCTTACAATGGAAGAAAAGAAAAATTCCCCCGTCCGTCACCCCCCACCCCAGTCGTTGACAAAACCTATAAGACACCAAGCAATTCAAGCAACTGAGTCCAACCATCAGTATAATTTTTATAATTTTTCAGGAGGTGGTTGATGGTGCTGAGGAGGTGTTCCCCTCATAGGATTTCTTTTTTTAAAGGACCAGACAGTACATTTTACAGCACTGTTTAAAAAAAAAAGAATTTGCCTAAAAACTAAAAGGTCTGTAAGGTGTTTCTGACGGGGCTCTCATGAAATAAAAATAATAATAAAGTACTATAATGTGCTGAGGTTCACCTACATCCGAGGTATTAAAGGGCTTACTTCATTCCCCTTTTCTATGTTTTCTTTCATATCCACTTTTTTCCATTTCTGCACCTCCATCCTTTCTGTCTCTCCCTAGTTCTATCTCCTGCTTTTAACTCTCTTCCACTCCTCTGGCCCAATTTGTAATCATTGCTCTACTGTAGTGCCATTACCACCATCGATCCCACCGCCTCTTCGGCTCTTACTATAAGTATCACTCATCCTGACTGAGATGCTGGTGTATGAGTACCGGAGCCAGATGTAGCTGCCAACCAGAAGCTGTGGGCTTGTGGACTCCCTTTGCCAGTGTCTAGGCTCCGTGCACTGATGTTGGTCTTTCGGCCCCCTTGCCTCTGCTCAGTGTAACAGGTATGGTGAGGGATCTTCTGGCCATTTTGGACAGGTTTGTGGAACTCACGAGAGTTCCATTGAAACCTTGTAAACATATTGCAAGTGTGGCAAGTAGCACAAATCTCAGAAAAGTAAGCACAAGTGACATGCCCATCTGAGGTGTAGCAACCTGACCAGTTGCTGACTGGAGGACACATTGAGCTGCAGTTAGGTGGAGGCTGGGGTTGTGCACTGTTCTTTGACTGCCGCTGAGTATGCTCGTGAGCACATGGTAAGAATTGTCCACAATTATGCACATGGTTAAACTAGTCCAGAATTTAAGTCCGTTGGGTCTATGATTGCAAAGTCAGTAACTGATCGCAAACGTTTCTAGAGAGTAACATTAGCCATAGACGTCAAAATTAAAGGAAAATCTAGCTTGTTACGCGTAGGCGCCATTTTATTATTGTTTGGGTCAGATCTCTGGCTAGGAAGGAGCTAGAGACTTCTTCTTTTTTTCGTTCTCGTTTTATGTGTAGTATTTTTATATGTGTACTAAAGTATTTTTCTTTATACTAAGTAAAGCGGACTGAAGTAGTAGCGTTTTTGAGTGATATGAGTGTTTTCTGTATGTTTAATGCTCATCACCTCCTTGAGAAAACCTTGAAAATGCTCCTCCTCACTATCCTGAGAGTCAAGTGCTAAACGCGAGTACTATGTAATCCAGTATGAATATCAATAATACACTGGGACCAGGACACTAGTGGTAAAAGGCCCCTGCTATCACAATTGGAACCCAGTGCGCCCTGATTACTCTCAGGCCAACCAAACCAGGCATCCAAGCAAAGGCCGGCACTGGACATATTTTGTCTCATTAGGTTTTTAATAGTTTGTTTTTGAAATCTATTCACATGAATGTCCGTGTACTATAATGTTCAGGAAGTTAGTGATCAGCTTATGTAGGTGTCAGCAGTGGTCGAAGTGGACGGGGTCTGAGAGGCACGACATGCCCATACTTTTTTAATTGAAGGAAAACAGTTCCCCTACTTATTGTGAAAAGACAACCGTCCCGGGACAGCCAATTCCAAGAGTTGAAAGGGAGTCCCCTGTGCTGTGAAACCGAGGAAGGGGCAGACAGCTAAACAAGCCTTCCTTACAGGGGGCCTGCCTGCCTGAAAGAAGCAAAACCAAAGGGGATGATGGACGGAGTGTTGAACATTGCGAGCACTCACCCCCAGCCAACTGATCTGGGTTTAATCCAGCATCATTCTTGCCTGCCTGAAAGAAACACAAATGTACACAACTGGTCAATCTGCAAACATAAAGGGTGCTTGGGAGCCGGTAGAGGCTTTAATTGATGCAATCACTTGAAGCTTCCTGATGACAGATATATTCTTTTTGAGCGGTATTGCAAGAGAGTTACCAGGTGAGTTGTGAAATGTGTATTTTTAATGCACAGTTATAAAATAATACACTATGTACAGTCTAGGTATTACTAAAGTCTATATTTTGGAAGCACTTTTCTTAAATCCAAAACCTTTTTGCCCATTTTGTATTACCTTATCTTATACTGTGTGTAATGCAAGTTTAAAATAATGACTTCCTTATCCACAATGCTTTCTGTCTGTGACTGGGAACTCATAGCATTAAACATACACCAGTCCCTATTCTCCGCTGTATCAACCGGAATTCAATTCTATGGCTCTATGGTTGCAGACACAGATCTCTGCAGTGCATTAACAAATAAAGGTTTCATAATGTACAACAGTGCATTTCCCACTGATTAACTTAACTTGCATTCATTTTTAATTTAGGCTGTGCCTTATTTTATATGTAGGCGCCTGAAGGTGAAAGAACAAAAAAAATTAAAGAATATTTTTGTTTGCCCCGCCTTTGACCACACCGCCGCGCTCACTCCACCCTCATTGTGCACAGCATTGCAGTTCCCATACTTAATGCACTTCGACCACAGGATGCCAGTTATTTAGGTGTTTTGGTGGTATCTTTGCATTGCTAGCTTTCTTTGTTAATCAATTCTTAGCCTAATTATCAGGTTGATCATTTATTTGTCTTTTTGGTTGTGACCATGTGTTTGTGTTCTTTAATTTATGCTATTTGACTTCAGTTTACAATTTTGTGTATGGCATACAGTACTAAGTGCATCTGAATATTTGCAGGACTGTGCTATGAAGGGAGTTGCATCCAGGGTACAAGAAGCATAAAATGCAACAGAAATCCCAGGTAATGCTGCTCTCCCTCCTGCATAAGGGCAGGAATTCAGGCAGAGGAAGGCCGGCTTCCATTCCAGACTTGGAATCTTGGATTAGCTGCCACCTCCTCATTAGAAGGCACCTTTCCAAATATGTAGCTAAAAGTTAATTAAGAAGATTCCTGAAATCACTGCAGAAGTGATCAATTTTAGGGCTGGCTACAGACAGCTTCAGAGCTCATAGTCAACCAAGAAAAGAAATAGCCTTCGTAAGTAGTAGTTCCGTTACCTACAACTGATAGAAGTACTGGTAATGCAGACCCGTTGTCAAATAAATAGACTTTATATTGTGCAATTCAATGGTAAATACAGCTGTAAGGAGTTTTACATTGTGAACTTTGATAAATTCAATAGAAAGCATTTTTACATTGTAAACTCTAACAAATGCAATAGAAAGAGATGTTATTTATTTATTTTATTCAGCTTTATAGCGTGGACTGGCACCCAAGAACATCAAGGCACTAGAACTATCAACATTGATATACCAAAAAATTAGCAGAACAAGGGCGCTTTTTAAGGTTGTTTTAAAAAAGCATGGAGTTAGAGATCTGCAGAAAATCATTGGGGGATGTTTCATCCCTTTGGATCCTAAATCCCAAATGTTATTTCCACGGAGCAGGCTTTCTTTTAATGTAAGGGCTTCAGCTGGAAGAGATGTCTAGCAACGGCAGGTTAGACAGAAACTTTGTCTGATAGCAGGGTTGCTGCACCAGGCACAGTACTTTAACCTTTACAGTACCCTATTGTTGACATATATACTCACGTCATGAAAGGGTGTCTAGAGGATGCAGATGAGGGTAAGGAGCTATATATATATATATATATATATGTACATATATATATATATATTCACTTAAAAAACCATAGGTTTCACACATGTTATAGTTAGCTGGACATTTCACTCGTAAAAAACCAATGAAATTCCCCCGTTATAGTTAGTGCAGGCAACTATAACTCACGCGACCGCAATCCTCTGCTGATGACGTCAGATATTACATCACTGTATTTGGACACTTATTTACCCATGTCTTCTTCCATTAATCTTTAGCTATACATATATTACAAATATTTATTTTTCATAAAGACACATATGTCATCAGTGATGTAATATCTGACGTCATCAGCAGAGGATTGCGGTCGCGTGAGTTATAGTTGCCTGCACTAACTATAACGGGGGAATTTCATTGGTTTTTTACGAGTGAAATGTCCAGCTAACTATAACATGTGTGAAACCTATGGTTTTTTAAGTGAATTTGCAAGGTTTTTTAAATGCTAATTCGTAACTATAACGCGTGTGAAACCTATGGTTTTTTGAGTGAATTTGTACGGTTTTTTAAATGCTAAGTTATAAAAAAAATATTTTTCAGGTTTTTCACCGTGCGCGCGCTGTGGGCGCTCGTTGCGCTTCGCGCACCGAGCACCCACGGTTCGCAGTGCGTGACGTGCGCGCTCGGTGCGCGCACCTCGCAATTTAAAAAAAAAAAAAAAAAATTATCTCCCTTGGGGGTCCTTCTGTGACCCCCTGACCAAGGCTAGGGGGTCAGGAACTGTCCACTCTGCCCCCTTTTCACGTTCTCCACCTTTTTTTTTCACCCCCTCAGACTGCGAGAGACAAAATGGCGGCCGACACTTCCTGGTTTCGACCGATTCGAATGTTTACCGACATCTAACAACCAATCAGAATTGCGCTCGCGCACGGCAGGGTGCGCGCACAGTGCGCGCACGGTGCGCGCGTATAGATATTGATATGCTTTTAAATGCTATTTTCTCAGGAAATACTGAACAGATTTACACCAGACCTGCAAAAGGCACTTCCTTGACCTTATGGCTACCTCTCTGCCAAATTTCACGTAATTCTGTTCAGCCGTTCGGGCTGTAGCTGCGACTAAAGGTCCTATGGAAAAATGCATGGGGAAAACGCGTTTTGGGACCCCCCCTTTTTCTCGGCACCCGCTTGACGAATCACCCCGAGACATTCAGGGTAGGAGCTGAATGGAGCGCCCCATTTGTTTTGAAAATTTCGCGAGGATTCGTCAACCGGCGCCAAAGTTATTCAAAATAGAATTTTGAGATTTTCTATGGAAACTAGGTTGTAACTATAACTATCTACTGGCGACCGCCAGTAGATAATAAAAAAAAAATATATATATATATATATATATATATATATATATATATATATATATATATATATATTCCAAATGCAGTGTGACGAAGGGAGCCACTGCCAGGCGAGTCGGGGCTTGTAGACGACGTCACCATCATATATTCCAAAAGACACTCGTGCACTATTAATAGCGCAGAGTCAAGCCACTCCAACCACTTTTCTCCCTGAAATAAATTCATTTTATTGGAGTGGCTTGACTTTGTGCTAATAATAGTGCGCAGGTTTATATATATATATATATATATATTCACATAAAAAACCATAGGTTTCACACATGTTATAGTCAGGTGGACATTTCACTCGTAAAAAACCAATGAAATTCCACCGTTATAGTTAGTTCAGATTACTATAACTCGCGCGCCCGCAATCCAGTGCTCATGACGTCACATATGTCATCACTCATGACATGGTCAGTGGCATCACTCATGACATCACTGATGACATCATCCTTGTGATAGAGTGGCGGTCGCGTGAGTTATAGCTATCTTAACTAACTATAACGGTGGAATTTCATTGGTTTTTTACGAGTGAAATGTCCACCTAACTATAACATGTGTGAAACCTATGGTTTTTTAAGTGAATTTGCAAGGTTTTTTAAATGCTAATTCCTAACTATAACGTGCCTGAAACCTATGGTTTTTTAAGTGAATTTGTATGGTTTTTTTAAATGCAAATTTTTTTAATTTTTTTTTTTTTTAATGGTTTTTCACCGTGCGCGCGCGGTGCGCGCACTGTGCACGCACCGTGCGCGCACCCCGCGATTTAAAAAAAAAAAAATGTTTTTTCACCCTTCGGGGTCCTTTAGGGACTCCCTGACAAAGGCTAGGGGGTCAGGAACTCTCTACCCTGCCCCCTTTTCACATTCGCCACCTCTCTTTTTCACTCTCGCACCCACAACAAACAAAATGGCGGCCGACACTTCCTGATTTCGACCGATTCGAACGTTGACTGACATGTAACCACCAATCAGAATTACACTCGCGCACGTTAGGGTGCGCGCACGGTGCGCGGCTATAGATATGTATGTGCTTTTAAATGCAATTTTCTCAGGAACTACTGAACAGATTGACTCCATATATGCAAAAGGCACTTCCCTGACCTGAGGACTACCTCTCTGCCAAATTTCAAGTAATTCTGTTCAGCCGTTCGGGCTGTACCTTCGACTAAAGGTCCTATGGGAAAATGCATGGGGAAAACGCATTTTGGGACCCCCCTTTTTTATCGACCCCCGCTTGACGAATCACCCCGAGACTTTCAGGGTAGGAGCTGAGCGGAGCGCCCCATTCGTTTTGAAAATTTCGCGAGGATTCGTTAACCGGCGCCAAAGTTATTCAAAATAGAATTTTCAGATTTCCTATGGAAACACGGTCCTAACTATAACTATCGACTGGCGACTGCCAGTAGATAATATATATATATATATATATATATATATATATATATATATATACATACATATAGTCGGACTGGGAACCAAAAACGGCCCTGGCAAAGTGCTCGGCCGGCCCCTCGGGGGGGTTGAGGGTGCGGCCAAGCTGTTTGTCAGGGCTGGTTTCGGCTGATTATGTTACAGGGGCGATATTGCAGCTAAAAACGACCCTGTAACAAAATGGCCCCTCAGGGGGCCCAAACCGGCCCCCACCCTGGCGGCCCACCGGGGAAACGCCCGGTGCCTGCTACGGCCAGTCCGGCCCTGTATATATATACACACATAAATATATATATATTTATATATATATATACACACACACATATATATATATACACATATACACACACACACACACATATATATATATATATATATATTTTCACATATACACACATGCGTGGTGTGTGACAGTGGCCTTTAAACCAGGCTACATTTTTATTGCATTATCTATGGCAGGACCTCCACCCTGTGCCCCCCTGCCTAGGTCAGCTGCAGAGCGGGAGGAACAACCCAGCTCCTTCTATCCTCTTCCTACTACCTGTCACTTTACCAAAGGAAGAAACAAATCAGGAGTTGGGGATAAGAAGGAGAGGAACTAGCATTATTATTTGTCCTTTCTTTCCAATTTCCAAGTCCTGAATTAATTTCAGGCAGCTCCTTTATCTTCCAGTGACACTTTTTGTCCTAAGACCTTGAAGTTTGATGACGGTGTGACCACTTCCCAAACCAGGTCCAGAAATTCTTTTAGCCATTCTACTTCTGTAGGAGAAGCAGGTTAAGAAAGTAGTCCCAGAGGCGCAGTGAGTAAACAGAGCCATACAAGCCTTTCAGGGGGAGTGCATTTGAGGTTGGAAAGTATGAATAGATTAAGAGTGGATCTGATCCCAGCTCCTCCACCCTGCTTCCGTCCTCTATTGTTGCATAGTATTTTAAAACCTGGGGGAATGTCAGTCTGAGTTTCCAGTGTTCAGAGAGTCTGTGATGTCAACACACATGTGCCCTGAGAATGAAGTGTACCATGCTGCACATGCTCAGTATCTGCGCGCACAGAGAGGAGCTGGAATGGCTTTGGAGTTGGGGAGAGGACCTGCAGCAGTCGTTACAGTGCTGTTTATCAGAAGGCTGAGGTAGAGTCCCAGAGGAGAGGGTCAGTGCCTGAGAGCATTACAAAGTCCAGGGGCTGAGATTTTGTTTACTGGCAAAACTGATGCTGGGTGACAACTGATGGTAGTATTAGTTCTAGGTGGGGGTGCATGCCAGTGGTCAAGGTCAAGGGTCATAGGATTCACAAAAGTAAAAAAAAATGGCAACCTGGTCTTTAATGCCCACCCAGTCTTTGAGCAGCCTCATTAGGGAAGGGTTGTCCACGCTCAAAAGTGTGCTCAGTTTAGGAATGATTTATCGCAGTGGCGTTGTTTCAAGAAGAAGGGCCTTATTTGGAGTTTGGTGGATGCAGGACATGGACTAGAACAGGGCTGATGTCCCGCCAACGGGCTCTGGTCACTCTAAGCGTGGCAGACAGGGCAGATGTCCTTTATTAACAAAACTCCCAATAAGGTCCTAAGACTTGTCCATCACTAAATCAGCAGATCGCATGTCTTGAGCAATGGCCTCGATGAAAACCCAAGGGGAATATGCTCAATAGCGCCAGCATGCTCAGGCCCCTCATGGGCTGGTCTTCACATAGTCAAGTCAAAATACTTTATTTCCAAGAAATGAATTCTTATAGAAATATACACACAATTCATAAAAAATAGACACATTTTTGCTAAATAGCCTAAAACAACAATTCATATCTTTCAACCACATATAGTTATAATTTACACAGTTACAAACATATAAGCATTAAAATGTCTCCGTTCCATTACTCAAGATAATTCACAGACCAAGATCTCACATATATTTATAGCACTTTTAAAAGAACATGATAAGCTTTTAGCCAATGACAAACAATTCCTATTACGACTAGGTTTCACATAGTACCAGAAGCACTCCCAGGCCCATCACAGAGTATCAGTCACACATACAAGAGGCATTTATAAACTCGTTATAACCCAGCGGTCTCAGTCTACTGACAGCCCTTGCAGACTCATGGGCAAAATGACAGTTCTCATGTGCCTCACCGAGGAGGACTGTGATACCTCTGACAGCACTCTCGCATCCCTCTTACAAAGATTGGTATTACTAATGCTTTTTTAGTTACATCCCTTGCAAACATAAAGGGTATAATTAGTGAGGTAGCAAAGCTTTGTTGAAGCACAGCTAACTTCAAAAAAACGCACTTCCCAAAATGCACGCTAGCCGGATCTGGGCTCTGATGAAAGGAGAGGCGATACCTGGAAATGGATGTATGATGATACAACGCGTACCATCACAACGCGGTATGTTACATCGCGGTCTTGACAACGCAAGTCATTACATCGACTTGCGTTGGAGGGCACTGGATTTAGGAATAGTGTGAATTACTATTCCAACTCCAGTCTACGTACAGTAGGAAAGGTGTTGGAATAGTAATTCACACTATTCCTTAGTCTAGAGCGTCCTCCAGTGCAAGCCGGTGTAACGACTTGCGTTGTCAAAACCACGATGTAACCATACCGCGTTGTAATGGTTGCGTGGTAAAGGATGTTTCCCCTGGAAGTGAGGTGATAAAGACCTCGAACAAGAAGAACCGTCTGTGGGTCATCGCCTTCGTCCTCGAAGCAGGAGTGAGGTCTTGGAAAGGACAGAGGGAATGTCGGGGTACGCATTGTGTTCACTGGTCAAGGCCACAGCTGGAGCATTCTGTTTACTTCTGGAGGCGAAATATGGATTATTGTGTTCACTTATTGAGGCCACCTCCGTACTATTGTGGTTTGTGCTGGTTTGTGTCCACTTATGGAGGCCATGTCTGGAGTATTGTGTCCAGTGGTAGAGGATGCACCCGCAGTATTGTAGTTCTGGAAGTATAGCACTCATAAGGGAAGGCCACATCTGAGACATTGTGTCCACCTTTAAGGTCCTCATTGTGAATTGGCCAGAATTTAGGGTGGGAATACGAGTCAGAAACCCCAATCCCATCTGGTATTCTGGCTAATCTGAGTTTTTCTCCAGAATGGAAATTGACCACATAGACCTGAGATGTCGGGTCCTTTCCGTATGTTTTCCCTGATTCTAGGGAGAAAGCAGGCAGGGCCTGTGGAGGGCGGGGGTGAGGCAGTGTAGTGAGAGCACAGTTTGCTCCTCCCAAACTGCTGCAGGGCTAGGTGGGTGTCACAGCACTGCTGCTGCTTACAGCCCATGTCCCTGCAGCATCTGAACAGCTTTGGCATCTCAGGGCCCCCAATGATAGCCTAAGTCTGAGGACTGGATAATTCCAGACTTGCAGACGCTCAGAACTTTTGTAGAAATTCACCTAGAGTTATGGCTCCGGTTGAAATACCTCAACTCGTGATGAGGGCTTAAGTCTAAGTGTTGCATTCACTGATCAAGGCCATCTCTGAAGGAACTATCTGAAATACCGTGATTCCTCCAGAAGGCCACACCTGGAATATATTGCGTCCGGTTATTGAAGTTTCTTTTATGGTATAGGGTTCTATGGGAAGGTGACAACAGAGAACTTACAGAATTCTGATCACACATACATCTCTGCAAAGATGTGTAACTAAGAGGGCTCTAGGAACCCCAACCGAGCATGCCTGAACTAGCCACCTCACATACACACACTCTGTCAGGCAATGGGCACGTGTACTGAGTGAAAAGCTACGTGAACTGCCCTGGTACAGCCCTCCTGCCTACCCTTCAGATGCACATGGCACTAAAATGTGAAGCACTCACTAACAGAGGTTCAGTATGCATGCATTGGCAGCTTCTAACAAACCTGTTTGGACACAGAACTATCAGAGGAACAGCGGGACCATTTAGCGAATTATCCTCAGGCCACGGAAAGCGCTGCAATGTCACACTGAGCACTATATAAATTGGAAATAATAGCCCTAACAACTGCTGCAAAGGGATAATGGACAGTGAGGAAGGTCCAAAGGCAGCCAAAGGAAACACAATTCCTATTAGAGCAGGCTCAGAAATCCAAGCGTGGGATAAAATGCAACACTGTTCATGATAACAATGATGGCTTTCTTCATCGTCTTTGTAACTACAGGGTTTAAGCTGTTCCAGGTCCGGTGTTAGTAATTAATATTTTCTGATGGATACATCGGCCTGTGGATTCTTGCCTTTTGAACATACCCCATGCACAGCATTCAGAAATGAGGAAGAATCAGATCCAGGAGCCATGAACGCCGGATACTCTGGTTGGTTTGAGGGCACTGGCACCCGATGTTGTGAAGGGACCTCCAAATCCGTCTCCAGTAGAGTCGGTTCCGTTGGAGTCATGGGCCTTGGAGCTGGGTGCGAAACCAGAGACATCATAGAAGATGGAATTAGTGACAACTTCTCTCTGTGTTCCAGAGGCTTCGGATATTGGGACGCTGACCTCAGTGAACCACCTTTAGAAGAATGATTTCGAGACCCACGGTGCTCGTTCTTCTTATGTTTTCTTTTTGATGACCTCGAAGTGTGAGGAGATGGTGACCCCGAACAAGGTTGCAATCTTCGACAACCTCTCTTCTGCCCCTTAGCTTTCGCCCTAAACAACTTTGCGTCCTTTTCCTTCAAGGCTATCAGATTCATGTGGTGACATGACGAGCAAGCTTTCAAAGTCATGGTCCAATGACGAACACAAGAGAGAATCTTCATGCAGGTCAGTGATGAACATCTGACCGCTACATTCCCTACATGGTTTAAAGCCCGACTTCCTTGTTGGAGACATTCTCATAAGGAACAAAGTTGCACCTACAGATGTAGAAGAAATCTCCCAGAAATGGAGAGCTTGGAAAAACCGTCAGGCACGGAATAAAGGGAACTGATGTCAGTACGCCGGTGAGGTCTTCTTATGGCTCCGATGATGTCACGTTGAGTCGCATGTGGATCCATGGCATTATGACGTCCTCGTTGGTGTTGGAGAGCTATTGAGAAATGTTTCTGTGGAATGTTGCGCATGGGGTATATTCAAAAGGTGAGGAATCCACAGGTGGATACTGTATCCACCAGAAAATGCGTTACTGGAGGCAAGTAACTTGTTCTTCTTGTTGTTTTCATTGCATGATGGCATTTGTGGTTTTATATTTTTCCATCGTAAACCCAGCATATGTACCATAATACAAGCATTGATGAAGCGGTTATTTTTGGCTTTTGTTTTCTGAAAAAGGTCAAGGGTTTTTCAAGCATTAGCATGAGGAGTGCAGTGACCCTCCCCCTCACATAACAGGTATAGCATTGGCAGCAGCAGTGTAAACTTTAAATACTGACAGAAGAAATACTACAAGGCAACTGCCATGCAAACCCCAGCAAACACACACATAACAGGTCCATCTTGAACACCAGCAGTGAAAGCGACCTGTGCACACAGACCGGAGGCAGCAGTGCAAGCCTCAACCGCATATACAGCAGAGGTAGCTGCAGTATAGGTTTGCTGCCCCATGATAGACCAAGTATAGTAGGGAGGTCAGCAGTCCAATATCCCCTCACACACACACTCAGGATAGGTTGAGCGCAGCTGTGCAAGCTTCATTTTCTTTCCACTCAGAACATTTGCAGAAAACGCAGCTGGCCTTCAAGCTTCCCTAATCCACGCAGCACAATTTTGCACTGTCAGCCCCAGCCCCCTTACAAAATGGGTGCAGTACGGAAGCAGCAGTGACGCCCCTGACCCCACTCCCTATCCTCTTACACACACAAGCTCACTGCTTGGACAACAGCAGTGGAAACCTTCAGGCACACATAACTGGTTCAACGAGGACAGTATTACTGCTTCCCTCACACTCAAGTGGTACAGCTAGGCAGTATCAGTGCATGTGTCTTACATAGAGCACCTGGACAGTATCAGTGCAAGCTTCCCCCTCACTCAAATGGAACAGCTAGGCAGTATCAGTGCATGTCTCTTATATAGAGCACCTGAACAGTATCAGTGCAAGCTTCCCCCACACTCAAGTGGTACAGCTAGGCAGTATCAGTGCATGTCTCTTATATAGAGCACCTGAACAGTATCAGTGCAAGCTTACCCCGCACTCAAGGGGTACATCTCGGCAGTATCAGTGCATGTCTCTTACATAGAGCCCATGAACAGCATCAGCGCAAGCTTCCCTCACACTCAAGGGGTACAGCTAGGCAGTATCGGTGCACGTCTCTTACATAGACATGCTGGACAGCATCACTGCAAGCTTCCCTCACACTCAAGGGGTACAGCTAGGCAGTAGCAGTGCACGTCTCTTACATAGAGCACCTGAAGAGCATCAGTGTAAGCTTCCTTCACACTCAAGGGGTACAGCTAGGCACTATCAGCACACGGTTCTTACATAGAGCACATTGACATGCATCATTGCAAGCTTCCCTTACACTCAAGGGGTGCAGCTAGGTACTATCAGCACACGGTTCGTACATAGAGCACATTGACATGCATCAGTGCAAGCTTCCCTCACACTCAAGGGGTGCAGCTAGGCAGTATCAGTGCATGTCTCTTACATAGACATGCTGGACAGCATCACTGCAAGCTTCCCTCACACTCAAGGGGTACAGCTAGGCAGTATCGGTGCACGTCTTTTACACAGATCACATGGACAGCATCAGTGCAACATCATTACAAGCTTCCCTCACACCCAAGGGGCACAGCTAGGCAGTATCAGTGCATGTCTCTTACATAGACATGCTGGACAGCATCACTGCAAACTTCCCTCACACTCAAGGGGTACAACTAGGCAGTATCAGTGCACGTCTCTTACATAGAGCACCTGAAGAGCATCAGTGTAAGCTTCCTTCACACTCAAGGGGTACAGCTAGGCACTATCAGCACACGGTTCTTACATAGAGCACATTGACATGCATCAGTGCAAGCTTCCCTTACACTCAAGGGGTGCAGCTAGGCACTATCAGCACACGGTTCGTACATAGAGCACATTGACATGCATCAGTGCAAGCTTCCCTTACACTCAAGGGGTGCAGCTAGGCACTATCAGCACATGGTTCTTAAATAGAGGACATTGACATGCATCAGTGCAATCTTCCCTCACACTCAAGGGGTACATCCAGACAGTATCAGTGCACGTCTCTTCCATAGGACACATGGACTGCATCAGTGCATGTTTCCCTAGCACTCATGTGGTACATCTAGGCAGTATCAGTGTACATCTCTCACATAGAGCACATGGACTTATCATCTACAGCAGCAATGCAAGCTACCTTAATGTGTAAACCACAAATTGCAGCAGGCCTCTCATACGCCGCGCCAGTAGCACCTGCGTAAGCTTTTTTTGCATACACAGACTGCACAGGTAAAGCACTGGTAGAGCAGGGCAAACTTTCCTCATATAAAGATTATACACACACATCACAGATACAGAACTGACAGTAGCAGAGCAAGCGTACTTCACATAAAACACAGAATTATGGATTTGTTGGTCACAGTGCTGAATCAGATCTTGATCATTTAAGAAAGCTTTAAGGCAAGATACAGCAAGGTCTTTGGGGTTTGCCCAGTGAAGGTTGAAGTTACCAAGGAAGATTTGGGACACGGCTGAGTCGACATTGCCAGAAATGATTTCCATTAATTGCTCAATGAAGGGGAGATTGTCTCCCGGGGGGTGTTAGAAGGGGTGAAGTTTGCAAATCAGAAGGTTCTTACTTGAGATGCTGAGACAAAAATATTCACAGGAAGAGGGCATAGAGGACTCCACGTGAGAAATCAAGTGTGTTCCTGTGAATACAGGCTAGGCCACCACCCAATTTCCGAGCTCTGTCTAACCTAATTATATCATGAGTGGTAGGTACTAGGAGGTCTAAAATAGAAGTGGTACCCGGATTTAGCCAAGTTTCAGTGAGGATGATAATGTCTAATTCCTTGTGTTGGATGAGGTCGAAGACATCAGAGGCGTGTTTACTGGCTGACCTGCAATTTATAAGTACACATTTAAGTTGTAGAGGATTGGGGGGGAAGGATTCTGGGTGACGTTCACACAAGTGAGGTTGACCTTATTGCTGCCTCTAAGATTGCGAGGAGGTTCTCTGTTCGGGTTAGAAAGGATGGATTGTATTTGTCTCGGCGGGATCATGTTGGGGTTGGACCAAGTAGGGTAAGATTTGTGCAGGTCCTGGAGATCTGTGGACGCAAGGTCTCAAATCTTCTAGGGCGGCAGGGGTCGTTGGGCAGGGGAATGGATTTCAAGATGGAGGAGGCTAAAGGCTTGTCCATGGGATTTCTATCACTAGTTGAAGCTTTGGACACATTTGCAGAGGTGAGGAAAGAGCTGATGACGGGGAAAAGATCATTTGCGAGAGCTTTCAGGTCCTGTAACTCAGAAATGAGAAGGTGCAACTTTAGAGAAATATCATCTAGGCGCGCAGCCAAGTCTGAGTGTTGGGCGAGAGGTGGAGGGTGTGTAAGGAAAGCGAACGGTTTTGGGGAGACTCGGTGTAAGCCTGTGGGGTCCGCGGTGGTGGAGGGTAGATCCTGGGGAGGAATTTGGTAATTTGGGACTAGCTGAGTTCCATGTGCTTTTAATAGGGAGGTTCGAGCATTAGGAAAGGGGAGTGATCATTAAGCTGAGGGTTAGGTCCAGTCAAAACCGGAATAATTGGAATTGACCGATCATGATCGGTGGTGGCCAGTTGCTCAGACTCCAGCCTAATACCTTTTATTGTTTAAGTTTTCTTTAAAACCATATACAATAAATATACACAATAAATATGCAATAATGTCGATATATGAAAAGTCTAAAAATCTATACTGTGATCTACATGCTTTGTATTACCATTCCAGAAATATTTTCTAATATCATATCACTTTATTCAGTAAAAGCCTCATTGCAAGTCTGTTCCCATTTTAAAATATTCTATTTTATACTCCCCAATAAGTTAGTGGCCAGGTCTAAATATTTTACAATACAACCTCAACAGGTTTTGGTGTGGTGCCCTTCAAGCAGAAGAGAAATGCTTCAGAGATTGTTCTCGTACCTTCCGCCGTAAAATGGATTTTAAATATTTCCTTCCTGCCTCAATCAAACCAGAACATAGGTAAACATATATTCAATTGTTTCCTTGTTCAGTATTGTTGCAATGAAAAGAAGTTATCCATGTGGTAGATCCAAGTAGATGTTTATTGGTTGATTATAAGATGGTAGTTACATAGTAGATAAGTTAGATCAGGTTGGTATATGGTTGATGTACAGTCCATATATGGTCCCACCAGGAACTGCATCTCTGCTGCTCAGCCCAACTGCATCTCTGCTGCTCAGCCCACTCTCTCCAACTGTCATACCTCCCAGTCAGCCAGGCACACCAACATTCCAATAGTCATCAGGCATTCCATCATTCCACTCACATACCCAAGCAGACTGGCTAAGCAGCAATACACGTAGATACAACAAGTATGCAAATCAAAATGCAAAACAAGTTACATATTCATTTACCTCAGATTTCCACGAGCCATCAAATTGCCTATGAGGAAAGTATACAAGTCTGAAACGCAGATGAGACTTCTTGCAACCAGTGTTCATATTACTATCAAGGTTCGGTATTGAGAGAATATGATCTGGCGATGTAATCATTATTTTTATTTTGTAGACAGTTCTATGTCCACGAGATAGTGATTTTATTTGTGCAATATTAACAACTACAGTGACGCTCTAGTCATAGTTGTTAATTCATTAATTGTCTGCAAATTGTAAATAGTCAGGAGCTTAGAGATGCAATGTTCAGACAATTGTATCTCAAATTGTTGTTTAACGAGTTCAGTTTTGATAATAGATTTTAGTATATTTACACCCATCGACGTACACTCAATATATTAATTGATTTGATTGATGTGAACCAATGTATTCGGGGGGGGGGGTTGACACCGAACTCGAGTCTTATGCGACATTCCAGCGACAAACGTCTTAAGTTAAACAGTTTCCTGACACAATTCATTAAAATACTTTCTAGTGTTTCTAGTTTACCAGGATTCCAATTTGAAAAGCCATACGTCAAGACCTGGACTATCTTTGTTTTGACTACTAAGGGTCAGGATGATCCACCATATTTTATTGCAACCCTTTTATTGCACCGGTGACATTTAAGCTCTAGACCGGTGGTGTCCAGTATGAATGCTCTAATTTAAGTCTTCATCCATCTTGACTCTAATGTATGTATAGTGCTGCACATACTCCGTGTCGGTGGAGCCTGTTGTCCACGTGACTATTGCCCTCTGTCGTCCGAATGATATCAGTCATGTTGTAGTTGGAACTGCAGATTGTTTTCAACATTGTAAGCATGCAATGTGGTTAGTTGTCGCTGTAAACCAACCTGCATCATTACCAGCCTGTGTAGTGTGAGTAATGCCTGTATGCTTTGATAGAGACCTAGGTATGGGAAGATTAACCATAGTATTCTAATCGTGTGGAATTAATCTCTTGTCACTTTGGAGACATGGAATTAAAGCCAAAGGTGGCAGTTTAGTTACTCCAATCTATGTTTGCATGTACAAAATAATGACATTGTATTGAAACCTAAAGTGAAAGAATAAAGTCTATGATTACACTGAGGTACTTCACCTCATTTGATTTGGTTGGCAGCTGCCCAGATTCGATTTAGAGTAAGGCTTTTGTCTAGACTACCAGGTGAGTATTCTGGATTTGGAGGAGTCAAGTGTAAAATGATTCTTTAAAATCCATTGACTCCACTGTTCAACTGTCCATAAGGAATATGCCTCCTTATCCCGCATTCTTTTTTTTTCACAGGGAATCAAAAAGCGGTCGTTACAACGACCACGTTGCGATTCCGCAGACCATTACTCCGCAAGTCGGAACAACGACTTGCGGTGGGGGGGCACTGGATGTTGGAATAGTACAATTTACTATTCCAACTCCAGTCTGTGCAGACAGTAGGGAAGGTGTTGGATTTTAAATCCAACATCTTCCCCCCCCCTCTGCAAGTCGTTGTTCTTACTTGCGGAGTAATGGTATGTGGAATCAAAACGCAGTCGTTGTAACGACCGTGTTGTGATTGCCTGCGGAAAAAAAGTTTCGTTGTAAACGTCGTTTACCGTCCATAAGCTTTCACCAAGTCCAAATGTCTTTCTCTCTGAAGTTCTGCCAGCAATGCACATTTTCCCACATTGGGCACTGGGGCCTCATGTACAAAGGGTTGGCACTTTCCAGCACTCTGATTCAGTAAATCACAGGGTTTGGGAAAGCTGAAACACTTTTTTAAATGTACTAAACCCATTTAACGTTTCGGAAAGGGTTTTCTGAATCTGTTAATGGATTTAGGAAACCATTAGAAATCGTTGTTAGTTAGGGGCATGTTAAGGGCATAACTTCCAAATGCTGATTCTTTATGGTATGTACTAATGTTTTGCGAACGGATTTTGGTTGGAAAACCTTATTTTACCACCAACTCAAAAGGAGCTGGTAACACATTTGCAAACCGTATGGAGTGCTCAAGAGACCAGTACCTTTGTGAAAATTTACAAAAACATTTTTCAAGAGTAGGCAGGACCACTGCTTACTTATTAAAAATGTTTGTAAAACTTTCCTCTCAGGAAAATGGGCTGCATTAAAAAATAAAAAGCAATCACAGAAATGGTGGTCTTCAGACCAGAGAAATTCATCATCACTGTGATTCGAGCCAATCGTAGTGAGCCAAAATCTGTAATATTTCAGTACATAGGTTGGTTCACAAAATATGAATGCATTTGTTAAATGTCTGTGCACAAACTGTGACCCCTTTTTACAAATGCATTCTTCATACATGAGGCATGGTATTCTTAAATGGCATATCCAGAGAAAGTGTTATCTAAATCACTTGACTCATAGCAAATAACATTTAGCAATTTCTAAATAGAGAAACTATATTATTCCCTATTCAGGAATCGAAAATGTACTTTTTGCACAGGAGGCTATAAGCTTCTCTACAACAAAACTAAAAGCAGCATGGGATGAGCTACTGGGATACACTGAGATTTCTGATGTGGCCCAGTATGGATAGGATGAGTGTTGGTGCCCACAGCTTCACTTCTTAGGCCTTCAACGTTTACCCTCAAAGTGTTTATGGTTGTTGTCCTCAAATCCTGGGGCAGACATTATCCTTTGCCACCCATCCTATCCTAGGGCAGTTGACACCCACCTTTCCCTCCTAGAACATTTGGCCTCCATCTCAACCATCTTTGAACTGAGGACCTCTGCTGTCACTTACTCACTCTATGGCTGTTAAACTCACTCATCCTCCACTGTAACCCGCATAGATCACAAGCTTCCCCTTTACTCCTTCTAGAGCCTCTGACCTTCACCTCACCCCGACCATGGTCATTTTATTTCCACTCTTCCCCACCATCGCTGTCTCTCACTGAGTTTTTCTCTTGCAGCCAAAGCCACAGAATGCCATCACCATCGCTGTGTCTTCACGAGCCCTCTTTCGCATGGAGGAAGAGCAGAAGATTTATCGGGAGCAGGGACTAGAGGAATATGTCAAGTACCAACTGGAGCATGAAAATGAGCCATTCAAACCAGGTGCTGCCTTCCCTTTCGTCAAGGTGAGAACTGTTTCTTTCTTCCAGTTAGACCAGAAGGTCACGCTAGGGCACAACCCATCATAGGGTTCAAACCCACGACAGGGCCCAAGACCGGCCCCTGCCCTTACAGTAATAGCAGGCTTTCCATAGGAGTCTTCTAGTGGCGTGAGTGACCTCTCAGTGTGCAATCTTTTCAAACCATAGACCCCGGAACTTGGGTGGCCACTTTCTTACCTGTGTCAGAATCAGTTACTAAACAGTTATCACACAAATAGAAATCAAGCACACTCCAGATGTTCATAAAAATATAGCTATTTAACTGTATGGCTCACAAATATTTCCAAGCAAGTCAACCCATTGATAATTAGATCAAATTAACACCATTCCAGCTTCACCTCAGAGATGATATAGTTGTTTCAGCGTTGCCTTGGTTTCTATGCAGAAATTCATGTTAGCTTCATAGACTTGTCCTGGAATAATGTACGCTCCTAATGTGATTAGGCAGCCAGCGTAGCCCCCTCACCTGTCTGCTCATCATCTGCTTAGCTCCATTCTGGATAGCTGGTCTTTGGTTGCCCTAGTACACATTCTTTTCACACTTTGTTTCCGTTATCTTTTTTGATTGTCCAGCAATGGGAATATCCCTCTAACTAATTGTTGCTTACTCCTCTCCTGCAATTTAAAAGTGTCCGGTAAGAGGCACCCTTTCAATACCTGGCTTCAGATAGGACTTAGAAAAGTGGCCTAACTTTTGCCTTTTCATGGTTTTCTGAAAGTTCCCTCCGAACAAGATACGATCTACTTCCTTGAATTCACTTTGGAATTCGTAAGGAGCTGTGTAGTACCTGCTTAGAGAAGGAGTCTGACTAAACGTCTTATTACAGTTTCACTCAGTGCTAGAACCATGCATAAGAAACCAGAGAAGTCCTGCTTCTGTGCTCTGCTTAGAGGACAAGCTGCTGCTATGCATTGAGAGAGGGGAGCCCCTGAGCCCAGTCAGCTAGGTCTTGCATGGATGATGAATCAAGAAAGAGAGCCTGCCCAAGAGACACGGAGAACTGCATTGCAGTTGCCTTGGATGGAATCCATGAAGGCGAACATCTCTGTATCACCAAAAAGAGGGGAGAAAGTGTGGATCTGCTAATTTATTTATTTTGAGAGTCTTAAATAACACAAACATGACTCGAGGATATTAGAGTGCTTTACATACACAACAATAGTTTCTACCTATAATGGTGGATTACATAGCCTGATAGGTTACAAACCATGTTATAGGCATGTTACATTGTTCTGTGAATACATTCCAACAGTTGAAGGTTGTGTCATGTGGATATGAGAGAGACTGTAGTCCGTGGTAGTTAAGTCATTTGGTAGCGTGAATGAGATGAACACGTGATGCACAGCTGGGATGGTTATTGCACTGTTAGCTTGTGTGGTTGTGTATTTGTCTAGTTGACTGTTGGTATGGTACAGTTATGTTGGTGTTTACATGAGATTCTAGAAGAGGACACCGTTTCAATTGCAGCCAAGATTTCTTTTTAAAAGTAGTGGTTTGACTTTTTTTAAAACTTTTTTTATAGATGGGTTTGTCTTTATCTTTGGTAGCAGGGAGTTCCAGATTCTGACTGCCTTACCCAAGAAGGATCCTGCTTGGGACCTTTATTGTTTTTAATCTGGGTGGCTCCAGTAGCAGTGAGTCCGATCATCTTAGGGAGCAATTCCTCAATGATCGTGAACGCTTTCTAAGAGGTATTTCAATGTACACCTGTTTAGAGTTTTGTGTGTGATGCAGGCTGCCTTTAAGTTGCTTCTTCCTTCAGTTGGGAGCCATTCAAATGTAGCTAATGTGGGGTGATGTATTTGGATCGACCTTCCCCTGTTATGACCCTGAATGCTGCGTTCAGCGTGCCGCTCATGCGGGCTAAGTGGGATTTCTGTCTCCCAGTTAGAGTTGCATAGAGATTGTCTAGTCTGGGAATCACTAAGCATTGTACAGCATTTTTGAGGACTTCCCCCGGAATGAAAAGTTTGACATCTATTCGGACCTTAAGGTTATACATGCCATTTCTTGGTGTGGAGTTTATGTGAGTTGTCATGCTCAAACTTTTGTCTAACATGATCCTGAGTGATTGGGTGCAATTGATGATTGTGGGACTGCAGCTGAGGGCATCAAGGTGAGTTATCCATTCTTGGATTGGTGGGGAAGTTACCTTGTTGGATAATTAGGAGGAACTCTGTCTTTATAGGGTTTAGTTTCAGTTGTTTTAAAGCAGCCAGTTTAGTATCTCATTAAGAGTTTTTTTGAGGTGAAGGATTGTAGAGATGATGCTAAGCAGGTTGTAGGGATAATAGGTATTTAATCAACAAGAGTACATCCTACTACAAAAGGGCACTGGAGCAACTGACACATAGAATCACAGAGCTCCAGTGACCTCACAGCATTCCAGGTTCAGCCTTCCAACTTAAACTTTACCACACATCTCCCTTTTTAATAAAACAAAGAATAATCCAACACAAAGAGGAAAAGAACAAAAAGCTCTTTTAACCAATTACAAAACGTTTCACTGTTTCACGTTTCACCATCATCCCAACCCCCTCCTAAGAAAAAATAAAGAAGCAAGAGAAAAGCAAAACAAAATCTTGAATAAATAAAAAAAAAGAAATATGGTGTACAACATGGCAAACCCTTGTGAAATATCAAGCACTAAAAACAACTTAATTTGTGACAAAATAGTCCCATTTCTTTGGCACCACTTTAGCGCGAACATTCTTTCTCATTGCTTTGACCATCTTGCCACCCATTGTACTTTTCAATGCATGACAAGATTATGAGGAATTAAAGCTACACGAGTGATACTCCACCAATTCCCATCAGACAGTTTCACAGAGTTTTTTCTTAATTCACACACTTGAACAGGGTCTTTAAATTTCGATAGGCATTTCCCCACTAGAATTGGATTCTTGACACATACCCAGTCTCTCGCTTTCAATTTACACTCTTTCTTTAAGCCTGGACTTACTTTAACTGCTCTTTCAAGTTTGACCAAATTGGATTTGGTTTCATCAGATTTCCACCAACTTTCAACACACCCTTGCTTTGGTGTTACTTTGGTAACCCAGTAGAGACACAATTCCGTGGCAGCTTCCCTTCCCCTCATCTACTCAAACCGGGACTTCCCCGTCACAGAATGAGGTGTAGTGAGGTGGGAACAGACTAGTTCTTGTATAGATTTAGCAACATTCATGTTGCTTCTAATATTGGCTTGTATACACTCCACTAATACCTTGCTAAAGCGTTCTACCTTCCTGTTTCTTTGAGGATGATATAGGGGTGTTCTCAAATGTCTTATGTGACAATTATTTAGAAATGAGGACATTTCTGTGGACGTAAACTGAACTCCATTGTCAGTGAGAATCTCTTCAGGTAACCCTTCTCTGGAGAATACTTTTTGAAAACATTCAATCACCTTCTTGCTGCTAGGTTCAGAAACTGGCTCAACCCACCTTGAGAGATGGTTCACCATTAATATGAAATATCTCATACAATTGGGTAAAATTTGATATGGTCCCAAAACGTCTACACCAATATGCTGCTAAGCTCTTCCAGGACAAAACGTTACTGACTCTACCTGTCATTTTGTTACTAGGCCTTTGTCACTCAATTTGCACTTTACATAATTGGACACAAACTCTTCAATCTCAGCATCCATCCGTGGCCACCAGAACCTTTCCCTGATTTTTCTTTTAGTTAAGGTGGAACCCAGGTGACCGCAATGTGCCAGTTCTATTATTCGTTGCTGAAAGCAAGAAGGTGCAACAAGCTTGTCTCCACGTACTGAAACATCATTTGCTATGGACAACTCTTCTAAGACCTTCCAGAACATTTGTAACTCATATGACAACTGTGTCTCTTTTGGTCAACCAGATTTTACTAAGGCAATCACTTCACTTAAGATACGATCATTCTCAATGGCTATGATCCAATCCTAATTTTTCACACAAATGCTGACATCTCCTACATACGCCATGAAACATTCCTCGATTTCTGATTCCCATTCTAAATACTCAGATTCCTCGATGGGAAGTCTACATAAGCAGTCTGCTCAAGAGTTTTTCCCACCTGGTATGTGTAATTTGGCTGCCAATCTGGAAATTCTAGCCATGGTGCGTTTAACCCTTTTACCGGAAAGTATATTCACTAAAGGACAGTGGTCAGTTTTTAATACAAAAGGTCTGCCTCACACATAAGCTTTGAATTTCTCCACACTCCATATACATGCTAAAAGTTACTTTTCAATCACTGAGTATTTGCTTTCTGCTGGTCTTAAAGTTCTAGAGGCAAAACCTACAGTGAACTCATGACCCTTTTCAACAGTAGTTATGCCTTCAAAGAATCGTTGTAAAGCAGGGGCATTCACTATTTTATTTTTGATAATTTTAAATATATGTTCACACGTGTCTAACCACACAAACACAGCATTTTTTTAAGTGTCCTGGAGCTCTCTGTCAAGTTTGCAAAATTCTTTAAAAACTTAGCATAAAATTCACATAGGCCTAAAAAATGAAAGCATTTGTTCCTTGTTTCTGGGAGCAGGCGCATCCAATATGCTTTTTACAAGACATGGTTTTGGTTTTACTCCTTGATCAGAAAAGACGAACTAAATACTCAATTTCACTGGTCTCAAAAATACATTTATCCTTCCGCAGAGTTGCACCTCTGGACTCAAGCATGCTCAGGGCTTTAGTTAGCACAATGTCATGTTCTGATTCACTTTTTGTAAACACTAAAATATCATCTTGAAATATTGCTACTTGTGTAAAACCATGAAACATTTCAGACATCAGTCTCTGAATAACTGCTGCTGCAGACGCTATGCCAAATGACACCCTTCAAAACTGGAAAGTACTCTCTGGAGTGACAAAATCAGTAAGATGACGAGAGTCCTTGTCTAACTGGACCTGGTGATAGGCAGACCTAAGATCTAACTTGGTAAACCAACCTGAATGTTCAATCTTTGTGATAAGGTCTTCTATTCTGGGTAGGGGAAAGTTGTCCACCCAAATGGCCTCATTGAAACTCCTCAAATCCACACAGATTCTGAAATCACCTGACTTCTTTCCTAGCCAAAACAATAGGAGATAACCACAACGTGCCCTCAACCTTCTCCAGGATACCTTGCTCGCACATCCTGATTAGCATAGCTGATCATTCTTTTTTAACACTTAAGGGAAATTGCGTAATTTGTGTTTTACAGGTAAAACATCTTGCATAACTTTTACAGAGTAAACAAAGTCAGTTATTTTCCCCACCTTTTCTTTAAAAACTTTTTGAAATTTGTTCTGCCAGTTATTTTCAACATTAGTGACACACTTAATATTATGCTTTTCAATGGTGATAGGATTACTGGAACCAGGTCTGATAGTCAGGTTGAATTCTGCTTGGTGAATTAAACCTAAAACATTAATACCTTTACGTGCAACATACACCTTCCCCTTGATGGAGGAATGTAATAGTTTGATAGTTGACCAAAAGTAGCCTATCAAATCTACCTTGCTGCCTTCAAAAGCTACTGTCATTAGGTCTGGAGGTAATAAAAGTTGTTTGCTCCTCAACTTAGTATATTTACTATGATCTATAATGGTGATGAGGGCTCCTGTGTCTACTAAACGTTTAACTGGATCCCCGTTAACCCACACCTCAATTTCTGGATCAGCTTCCAGGGATGCGTTGTCTTGCTTCACACATCTCACTTCTAATAGCAATTCTCTGTGTGCCTTATCATTGTCATTGTCATCAACTTCATGCTCTTCACTAACTACACACCATCCTTGTCTGCATACCTTTAAGAAGTGACTTATTTTACCACATTTACCAAATTTCTTGCACATCTGCCCATGTCCAAGGCAATATTTGAATGTCAAAACATGGTTGGGTGACCCACATCTGAAGCAACTAACTCTCCATGACTGGAAGTTTGTAAATTAGGTTTAGTTACACTCTTTCTCTTCCTATCCTAAGTAGTTGCTGGCTTGTTTATAACTGCACCTGAAATGGACATTTTACTAAGAGATTCTTCCCCCAAAATTTTGCACATCAGCAGCCGTTCCTGAATTTTCCTTGAGCTGCATCTTACCACTAATTGATCTCTGATTAGTTGTGATGTAAAGTCCTCAAATTCACAAGTTGCAGCTAACACTTTCAAGGCAGTAACTTATGTATCTATACTTTCTGAAGGCTTTTGCACTCCAGTAAACTACTAAAATTTTAGTCTTGGAAAAGTATTTATCAAGCTGAGCAATGGCAGTGTCAAATTCATCAAGTTCTGTCCCATCCAGATCTTCAAATTCCGTTAAGTGATCAAATATGTTTTGACTCTCAATCCCACGTGATAATACATTAAGCCTTTTTTTGTTTCTGGTTTGAATTTTGTCACATCAATTGCTACCAAATAGGCCTTGAGGGAACAAATCCATAATTCCCTTTCTAGAGGTGGTTTACCAGGTTCTTGCAAGAACGGTGCAGGTGGAGAAATGCTTTGCATAATTTCTTATTTTATAAGAAATTAGAAAAGTGCTGAGAAGTGTGGCTCAATAATTAGAGCGGCAGACCCTGATGCAGAGGTCTAGCCCGTGACCAGGGTTCAATTCCCCGCCTCGGCGGGTCTTGGGCTCAAAAATTCCACGGACCAAATAATTCTCGCCTCGGTGCCTATTCCAATCATGGAGTCCCACTCTGCAACTCTGGGCAATAGCTTGCTTAATCTCCACAACGGACCCCACAACGCTAAGGATGCCTGGCCTCCACCTTGGGGGTGCTCAGGAGTGGACGCCTCACAGGGAAAGCCAGGATGGGTTCCACAGCGGTATTTGTACACGCGACTTGAGACCCTTGCGGGTGAGTAGTGCGCTATACAAGTATCAATTTACATTTACATAACTTGAAAGAATAAATGTGCCAATCATTGAAATATGAGTTTGCCCCAAGCGTGCAAATGGCTGAAATGTGGATTTTGCACCAAGCGTGCAAATCGCTGAAATGTAAACTTGCACCAAGGGTGCAAATTGCTCAGATATAGACTTGAACCAAGCATGCAAATCCCTGGAACGTAGACTTGCACCAAGCGTGCAAATCTCTGAAGTGTAGACTTGAGTAGACAAAGTTTAAGACTGGCTTCATGTGAAAGGAACCAAGATATGTCGTACTGTAGAGGACCGCTGGGGGCAGTGTTGCAGAACAACTCTCTATCGTTGCACTTGGGAAAGAGCGGGACGGCACTGTGCAGAATGAAGAAGCAGAGCTGAGGAATAGCAGTAGCTCTGATATCTCTCACCGGAGAAGCGCGTAGGGCTGGCGCAGTGTTCACGATGAGTGCAAAATGTCATTGAACATATGAACGGGTAAGGAAGAAGCTGCTAGAGATATTTATGCTTAACAATGAAAGTTTTGTTTGCGATTTGTTCACTAATAGCAACTGCTCGGTGCGTCATACTTTTGAAGAGACTCACACTCGAGTTTAAAGTATGTTTTGTCTTTGTTGACAAGCTTTGGGAGCTTGAGCTCATAAAATGGCTGCACGTGGCATGTTGTCTTTCAAAAGGAAAGGCAGCTAGAAAGATGTGAAGCTTGATCAGTTGCTAGGCAACTAGCACAAATGACGATAAAATTAAGTTTAAATGTGAATCAAAGAAAGTCTTTTCCAGATTCGCATTGGGTCTCCTCTGAATATCTTTCACAGTGGAGAGAGAGAAAAGAAGTTCTCACCTTGTACATTCATTTACAAGTGAATTAAATCGTCAGATTGCGCTTCTGAAAACAGTGAATTGCTCCCTGGCCCCTGTTCTAAGTAGGTTATAGTTTGAAGGAAGAATGATGATGTGGTCCCGAATCGTCGCCAGATATGTAGAGATGACGCCAAGTTGGTTGTAGAGATAATAGGTTTTTAATCAACAAGTGTACATCTTCCTACGAAAGGGCACTAGAGCAATTGACACATAGAAACACAGAGCCCCAGTGACTTCACAGCATTCCATGTTCAGCCTTCCAACTTACACATTACCACAAGGATATCACTGAGCGAAGAGATTTTTAGGTAGAGTTGTGTTTTGTCTGCGTACAGGTGATATGCAAGGTTAGCTTGTTGTGGGATCATATCAGGGAATCCATGAAAAGATTAAAAAGGGTGTGAGAGAGAGAGAATTGATCCTTGGGGGATATATGTGTGATGGGTTAGATTGCGAGTCTTTGGTTTAACTAGATGCAATCTATGTTTGAGTTATCAGGTAAACCAGTTAAAAACTGTGTCTCGTGTGCCCAGGCAAAGGTGTTGAGAAGTTCATGGTCTTCTATGTCCTTGGTGAGTTGGGACAGTACACCTTTCTCAAGTGTCTTTGATAGGAAGGATATGTTGGTCAGTGGACAATAGTTGGTCAGTTCTTCAGGATCAGCTCCTTGATTTTTGAGGATCGGAGTGACTTGTGCTAGTTTAAGGCAGTCTGTATTGTTCCTTGGGTGAGTAAGGTGTTGCTTATTTTCATCTTAAAAATAAGGAGTGTGAGGAGAAGCTGAATTTGTTGACTCGAGTTGAAGGTAGGGGGTAAGAAGTGTGGGACCTCAGGTTTAGGCCTGAAATTACATTGATGAGATCAACTTCTGTGAAGCTTTTGAATACCTGCCATGCTGCATTGTTCTTCACAGGTCGAAGGCTGAGACGCAAGTTGAACTTTGCGGGCTGGGGGCTCAGATGTATTTTGGATTCACTGTTTTTTATGTCTTTGGTTGAGTGTCTGAGGGTGCAGCCATTGTAGGGGTAATTGCTTAGAGTGAGTTCAATATTCACATTCTTGTCTGCAAAAAACTTTTGGAAGTCTTTGCAGCTAACCACTGTGGCAGTTGCAATCAGGACCATGGAGGGGGGTGCTTGTTGTCTGATAGTTTTGTAGAGTTCTTTAGGACACTTTTTGCCTTGTCTAGCTGTGTTCAGAAGAAGAAGGCTTTTGCCCCAAATATATGTTGTCTATATTTGTTTCTTTAACAGCATAGGAAGGTCAGATGTTCCGGTGACAGATTTTGCCTCTATTTGTTGTCAGCCAGTCTGAGCTGTCTTCTATCTGCATTTATCTCTTTGTTGAACCAAGAGCATGATGCGTTGTTCTTCAGTCTTTTGAGTTATAGACGGGCTATTTAGTTGAGTATGTCAGACATTGTTTCGTTGTGGAGTGCCATTAAATCGGTAACTGTATGGGGGTCATTTCATGGTTGTATATGAGTGCTGTTCATGTTCACTAGTTTGTTGGTGTCAATTTCTTCAGAGTTTCTTACTCAATGTTTAGGTCTGCAGATCTTATCATTGGGTGTTTGTTTAAGTGGAAGAGGATGATGTGTAGGTCCAACCAGTCACCATTTGCTATGAGTAGGTCTAGAGTGACTGCTTTTGTGTAAGTCTGTTTGTTGCAGTGTTGTTTTAGGCAGAGCTTAATTTGTAAAAACACATACGTTCCAGGGCCCTAGTCAGGAGGCCACTACAGCTTGCACCACCCATTGCCCCCGTCAGCACTGCCATCACAGTACGTACACAACTACTAATCATCACACTGCTACAAGTGTGACAATTCAGAATGATTGAGGCCCCAAAGCTATGAGAATGGCTTGGGCAGCAGGTACTAGTTGTCTTTAATGTATATTGAGTTAATAAAACAACTGCTGTTCTGCTTTTTTATAAATCACACAAGCAGCACCACCATGTGGCTGGTATAATAAGTGTGGGTGTTGACAAATAAGTGCTGGTGCCAAGCACCGGAAACTACGGTCTCAAATCAAGCACTGATTTTAAGTGGTCATTTTCTAGGAAGACTTTAAGGTTTTTTTTATCAGGATGCTGTTGGTGTCGTCCCAGAGTATGTTGAAGTCTCTGAGAAATATGTTATTGGTATTGAGTAGTAAATTTTGTGTTATAGGGGCTATTATTTGTTCTGAGAAGTGTTGTTGGTCCCCCGGGGGAGACATTGAATGTGGTTCGTTTTGAGCCTATTGTAGATAGATCCACACATATATTTTCAAAAGATGAGAAGGTCTCAGTCTTGAAGATGTTGATTTGTATTGTGTGGTTTGTGATTGATCGCTACTACGTCTCCATTGCGCCCCTCTCCATTTAGGCATTTCATTGAGAAGTCTGGCAGGAGGAGTAAGTCAATCATTGGAGTAGCAAGGTCATTTAATCATGTTTCAGTTGGAAATGTGATGTCAGCTATCTCTGTGATGTGTTTGATTGAATATATCTTTATGTGAAGCATACATTTGAGGAGCCTTTAGTGATCAAACTCACAAGAGCTGCCAACTTTGGATCTGGGGAACTATGTTTGAGTCCTAGCCTCGGCTGAACACCCTGTGCTTCTAGGCATATCACTCATTCTGCCTGTGCCTAAAAAACATAATACTGTGTAATGTAATCTGCTGCTCATGTAGAGCACTCTAAGTTTGTACTATAATACATATATATGCAATAAATAAAAAACTGCAATAATAACCCAAAAACAAGGTGCCCACTTGTCAGCCAGACGTTCAGGTAACCTCCCCAATTAAATATTCAGACTATAACCAGTTCATACCACTGCTTATTTTGTGCCAACATTTAGGTATTGGAATGTCGACCAATGGCAACTGAGACCGGTAGAGAACTTTCAATAGTTCCCTAACAATATGGTGTAACATCCATGTAACCATAACAAGATGCTGTACCGCATGTAAATCAGACTCCCCAAATAAGGTATTGCTTCATATCCAATATCCACAGCAACACGTCAGCTTCTATTGGGTTGAGATTTCTTGTTCACTGTTGGATGGTGGGTTTGTTGGGTTCAACATAATTGCAGAAGTATCAGCTGATATCTAATGAGCAATACTCGTTGAACCAAACAAAGACTGTGACAAAAATAGGTCAAATGGCACATATATTATTTCCCAAAGAGGTACATTTGTTATATATTGTCTTGCAGTGTAATTTTGTTGTCTAAGGTGTGGGGGCAAGTGAATTTATAAAGCTGCTAATAGTAGAATATGATCTAAGGCATACAGTCCTTAGCAATCATCCTTATTAGTCTAAGATTGCCATACCGATTTGATTTTAATTTTGTAAAGCTCGACCAATGCCCAAGGGCGTCTTGGCGCTAACATTTACAAGGACTAAACTGCTGAAAGGGACCTTTCCATAGGTAGAGAACAGAGTCATGTTTTTAGATGTGTTCTAAATATCCACAGGTTAGGTTGGCATCTTAGGTGCATATGCATTTGATTCCGTATCAAAGAAGTGGCATGAACAAAACTTCTGCCGCCCCAAGAAGTTTTATTGATTTCAGGAACCAACAGCGTTTTAGATGTGGCTGACCGGAGGCATCTTCTGAGCGAATACCAACAACAATGTTTCTTCAGGTATTCTGGACCTGTCTAGTTGAGAGCCTTCTGTGCAATACTGAGCACTTTAAAGGCCACTCTTAGCTCTTCCAGACTATTAGTAGCAAATTAAATCTTTGAACTGATTTTAAGAAGACGAACTGCGCAAACTGTAGCCTTGGAGTTTCTTCAAGAGGCCCTGCTGCATGCCCAAATATAGGGCATTGCAGTAGTCCAACCTCGACAAAACTAGAGACAACAACTGTTGTCTGAAGATCTTGTAATATGTAGGGCAATGTTTTTTTCAATATCTTTAGGAGGTAAAAACAGGAGGAAGTGAGCTGATTTGTCTGGTCAGAGAACATGAGCTTTGAATCAAAAAACACTCCTAGGGTTTTACTTTTGTGATCGGTGTGGGTACGTGGCCAAGAGACAAGGGCCAGCAAGAAGCATTCCAAAAAGAAGTATCTGACTTAAAAAGGAGCATCTCTGTTTTGTCAGAGTTTAATTTCAGACACTAGCTATTCATCCATTTAACAATAGCTCTCATGCAATTGTTAAAACGGAGAGCTACCTCCTCTATGTTACTGGAAATTGACACTACTATTTTTGTGTCATTCATGTAGGAGATTGTAGTAAATCTGAAGGATCTGATCAGTTTAGCAAGTGGGGCCACATAAATGTTGAACAATGTGGGGCTCAACGGGGATCCCTTTCGGACCCCATAAGGTAGGGAAAAAGATTTGGAGGTAAAGTCTCCAAAGGAGACTGATTGCACTCTCTCACTAAGAAAGGAACCTAAAAGATTAAGAGCTGTGCCTCCAATCCCTATCTCGACTAAGCGCTGTTTCAAAACAGTGTGGCTCACAGTGTCAAAGGTTGCGGATAAGTCCAAAAGGACCACCACAGCATTTCCACCATTGTCAATAATGACACCGTACTTAAGTTAATTGCATTACGACTCCTGGCTGAGTAAACACTACAAATATGATTGTTATCATAGCTCAACCTTGAAAATTGATAAAAATCTTGTTTTTTGCATAGGTCTTAGTTTTAACTGTTCTACAGTTTCATTTGGAAACAAAGGCCCAGCATCACAATTAAAGGGAAGCGGTAAGGGTAAAGCTGCCATAAAATGATGGGTGTCCCATCCACCCACCTCTTTGTTCTTCTCAACTCTATCAAAAGTGTGAGGTAACAAGATTTTCCAGATGGCAGAGCTGCTACCAACTCCGCCATCTCTAAAACCATTGCCATTTCCACTGACTGACGCAGTGGGTATGGAGAGGACACTAATTCTGTCATTTCCAAAGATGATCCGACACGTTGAGAGCCTGTTTTCGGAAATGGCATAGGTTCAGACAAGTCTGTCATGCCGGTATGGTCTGTTGGACCAGCTTCCACTTTTCTTTTTCTGCCAAAGCAGCCCCCACCATAGACTTTCTGGGGATAAATTCCAGCAAGCCATTTCAGGGGGATAAAGAGGCCGACAACTCCAGCTGTGACATTCTAGCAACAGCTGGAATGGCAGGGGCTCTCCTTCCTTGGCTCCCAGTGAATAGTTTGTAATAGAATGAATGCTGGTGCCCGAAAAATCTGCTCAGAATCCCTCGGCCAGTGCAGTTAAATGTTGGCGCACAGAATACCAAGGCTGCATAGTCTTGATTTAACCTCCTGCCTCTTGAATCCAATATCAGACACTCTCTGCCCCTCTATCTCGCTCGTGCAGGTTCTTACTTTCTCCCTCTGTGACTTTTTTTCTGTGTTTCTCTTCCTACTTCTTTCCCTTTTGTGTGTTATACCCTTTCTTGCTTGTGGTCAATGTTTCTTGAGGAAAAATAAGTACCAGTGGTCAAACAAGAGTGCCGGTGGGCCCCATGGGCAAACATCAGCTCCAGTCATATGGCTGCAACTCGACATACTCAAAGTTTTTAAATAGGATAATAGTGACTAGCAAATTGGCTTTATAGAGTGCAATTACAGACATACTGTACTAGAGATTCTAATCCTCATCACCTGCTGATAAAAAGCTCGCTACTAGACCACTCCAACCCTTGGAAAGCCAAAAGCCAAATAGGAATTCTTGGCATCCACTGAGCAATGAAACAGAGCCCAAGCCTCTGGGGCACTGGTAGTAAACTAGGCCCTGTAACCTCTTAATGCCTGAGGAGTCGGAGAAAGGGACTAACATTTCAGACACGTAGGAGAATTAGAAGGCAGTTTCCTACAGCATCTTAGTAGAATAAAGTTGATACCTCCCTCTGTTCAGGAATTGCCCTGACAGGCGCAGAGTGGTCTATATCCTAACTCCTTGGGAGAATGTTGCACAGTAGAAAATCACACACTGCCCATGATATGTGGTGTGATCATGGGCAAGCAATGACTATTCTCCACACTCATGCACTCTACATCAGCATTTCCCAAACTGTAGGTTGTGACCCACTGATGGGTCACAAGGCGATTTTGGCAGGTCCCAGTGATTTATGTGTTGTCCTATTTAAATCATTTTACAGCAGATTAACCACTGACATTTTCCATGTCTTCACATCTCCCCATCTTCAACAAGAATATTCTTATAAGAGAATGTTCTTGTTTAAGATGGGGAGATGTGAAGACATGGAAATATTAATCTGTTGTAACATTATTTAAATCATGCTGACATGTGGACAATAATGATAATGCATACATTATTGGGAACACGAGCTCTCCTATCCATTGGTGTCATGTTGCATTTATTTTGTAAAGCGAGTATGTTGACCATTCGGGCGGGAGAGGAGTGAGTAGCAAATCAAGCACAAGCTTTAAATGTTGAGTCGAAGTGGTGCAAAGTCCAGCTCTCCCTTCCTGTTATGTGCAACACCCATTTAGTTGCAGAAAGGTCATTCTCGAGGTTTGGACCTTACTTTGCCTCACTGTGAAGATTTGTAGAGAAAACATGAGTGCTCCTACCCTTTCATATACTGTGTAAATTAATGTGTTCGTTTCAGAGTTTTCCACAATATAATAACTCCAGAAGTAGCTGTGGAACGTCCTGGCACTTATTATTATGTTGAATATTCCAACAATAATGGACTAAGGAAATTTTCCATTATGAATAAAACTCACAATTGTACAAATGTACTACAAGCTACTTCTGAGTTTATTATATTGTGGAAAACTCCGAAATGAACACATTAATTAATACTGTATATGAAAGGGGAGGAGCACTCATCTTTTTTTGCCTTGTAGTCGACACGCCACCCGTCTCCATTGCAGCAATCGAGAGGCCAAAATACAAGAGTAGTTTCCAAATTACGGTTTACTGGGAGGTTTCAGCCCCCAACTCTTTCCATAGTGTCCTGTTCTGGATTGGTTTCTCTTCCCAGCACTGGCAAGCATAACACTCTGCATAAAAGACAGCACCTGGCATCATGCTATTAACTCATCGTTATTAATTTCTCAGCTTTTATACATGGCCTACTGATGTGGAGCTACTCTCCACAAGTCCTATTCTCTCTGCTTCCCTCAATGTACTGAGAGGGAAAGACTAGAACTTCCTGTCTCCACCCAGGAAGTTCCTGGCATCTCACTTCTGTCTGGATCAGCTAGACCGCTGACCTACTTATATAACGATGTCCTTTCCTGGAGGACATGATATCTCCCTCCCACTTACAAAGAAATTCAGTCAATCTCTTCAGTGCATTCTTTGGGCTTTGTAGTTGGTTTCGTTGCTCCGCAAATGTTGAGAGTGGTTCTGCGGATGTTGAGGGTGACGTCTGTTGCGGGGAGTGTTCGTTAATGAGGTGAGCATCCTTTCGGCTCCTTGATTGGTTTGTTAGCTCTGCTGACCTACTTATAAAGTAACGTCCTTTCTTAGAAGACATGACTTCCCCCCCCCCCCCCCCCCCCAATTACAAAGAAATTCAGTCAATCTCTTCAGTACATCATTTGGGCTCTATAGTTGGTTTCTTTGCTCTGCGAATGTTGAGAGTGGTTCTGCAGATGTTGCGGGTGATGTCTGTTGCGGGGAGTGTTCGTTGGTGAGGTGAGCATCTTTTGGGCTCCTTGATTGGTTTGTGAGCTCTGTGGATGTTGAGTGGGGTTTCTGTTGAGAAAGGTGTTTGTTGTTTCGATGCTTCACGAGAACAAGGGTCGGCTCTGGGACCCATTTACTTGTTCTGTTTGCCTCACCCACTCCGAGGACACGCCAGGACACTCTCGAGTAATTGAGCGTGCTATAAAATCCTTTATAACATAACATAACACTCCCAGTTGCGTTTGGGAATGTTGAAGTCTTTGACCATCCGGGCATAGACATGTTCCTTTCTCATCCCCCTTTCCTTGAGAATGACATGTCTCTGTCAACATATTTCTGCCTTTCTTACAGAGTGATGAGATAGCCTTTTCCCAACATTTTTGGGTAATGTCCCATACATTCGTTCTTATTCTGCAAGCTCTTTGAGTCAGCCGAGCTGTCCCCATCAGAGGAGAAGTTATATTATTCATGTCTTGATGTGAATATAACTGACATGACCTGTTGCGTTGTGGGGTAAGTGATTGTTCTGAGTCATCGGCATGTGATGTTTTGCTCTGAACGGGGAGAACGTTCTCTGATTCCAATGTGCATTTGGGTGATTGACGTCATTGGCGTTTTCTTGATCTTGTCTCTGTTGACTTGAGTGATTGTGCAGACATGCTTTCTCAATCAGATGAATCTTCTGCTGATTTCTTTTGAGGAAGGATTTTTTGGGTGTGTTCTCACTAGTGTATCTCTTGAGCTGATGGCCTGTGCTGAACTGCTCCTTGAGTTGGAGCTGTCTTTGGGACGTTTCTTTGGGTACATCTGTACAAGTGTCTTATGTACTCTTGCAACGGTGGGATAATTTGATAGCTGAGTGTTTATTTCTTTTGTTTGGCCCCAGTGCATTTTGTCTCTGCTCCTCTCATGTGATGCTAATTGTCTCCTCTCAATTTTCTTCTTATTGTCATGGGTGTCTTGAGTGCGTTTGCATACCTGTTTCCGGTGTCTGAGTGAATTGCCCAGTCTTATGTGGTTTGGTTCTTCTTCTCGCTTGTTAGACGCACTGTCGTCTGTGCCATGTGTGTGATATATCCCACTGCTTGATGCTTCTTCAGAAAAGTCTAAGAAGTTTGATGAACAGTGGGTGGCTCCGGTGTGTTTGTATACCGGTTTCCAGAGTTGGTGTGAATTGCCCAATCTTCTGTAGTTTGTTTTTTCTTCACGCTTGTTGGGTATGGTGTCGTCTGTTCCATTTGTGTGATCTGTCCCCCTGCTTAATGCTTCTTCAGAATATTCTGGAAAGTTGGAAGAATGACTCCTTGAAGTTATTTCAGTTTGGCTGTCACAATCCCGAAATGTCCCGGTCTTTTGTTTGCCATCCTCCACTGCCTTTTGTATTTTTGAATCTGAGTATTTCATTTCACTTTGTCTATCGTGATATCTTGCCTCTGGTCTGTCTTTGCCCTCACTCTTTCTGGCTCTACTGGTTTCTTGGGCTTTACTCACTGACATTAGAAACATCTAATTTTTCTTGTCTTCCTTTCTTGCATTGAGGTGCAATTCTCTTGCTTTGGCCCGCTCTCCAGCTTTGGCCCTCCTAATGATTTCCTTTAGCGAGAGCTGCTTTTGAAGGATCTTGCGCCTCGTGTCTGGTATTGAACAGCCCTCAATTACCATGAGTCAAATTGCTTCCTCATTTGTGAATGTATTGAAATTGCAGTATTGTACCAGACTTTGTAACCTTGTAATGAAATTTGTTAATGATTCACCTGGTTCCTGCCGTGCTGCGTTGAAGATGAGGCATTCTTGATCCACCTCTTTCTTTGTGTTGAAACGGGAACGTAGTGTCTTTTTGAGTTGTTCATATGTCTCTGTGTCCTTTGTTGAAAACTTTCTGATTAGGCGTCGGCCTTCTTGCCCCACCAGCTGAAGTAGTAGTAGCAGACGTTTTTCGTCTCTTCGCTCACCGGTTGTTGCAAGAAATTCATCCAGTGACTCCAGCCACCGGTTCCATTTGGGACCCAAACCTTGGGTGCCCGTCTGTCTCACTGGGGGTGGCACTTCAATGCAGGGGTTAGATTTTTGTGTTTCTTTTCCCTCCAACATGATGGTGGAATGTGCTAGTATGATAATGCCACAGGACTGCTTACTATACTTTATGTATTATTTGTTGGCCCTCTTCGGTAGAGGTCTTGCGTATAGTTGTTTTTCTTTGATTTTGGCAAAGCTCACTCAAAGGTGATCACTGTATTCTTTCTGGCAGCATCACATTTTCTTTGTAGAGCTGTTCCAGTTTTGATGCCCCCAGCTATGTGTATTCCTTTCAAAAGCCAACCTGGATTGGTGTCTGCCCTTAGTATGGCTGTCTCAGTAGGCTTCAGTGAGTTAGGCTTGGATTGCCTGATTCCAATATGGCCGCCTCATTGATTTTAGTGGATTTTTCTCAGGGTGCCTGACTTCAAAATGGCCACCCCATAGACTTCAATGGACTGTCTCTAAACTTGCCTGACTTCAAAATGGCCACCACTCAGCTGCAGCATGCATGGCTTGTAGTTCAGAGAATTCCTGCTTTTCTTTAATGCTGCATGCTAGCTGTTACATTGAAGAAAGTACTCTTGCAGGTAAGTAATCCAGTAGCCGTAGGTATAATTTAGAAGGTTTATTAGTAATAAGATAGATGGTAAAAAAGGCTCCACCGGGAGCAGCATCCAGCTGCTCAGCCCATCTCACTCAAAGTGACCACACTTCAAACCATGCATTCACGAACATTCCGTTGACATCACACACACAGGCTGAGCAGCAGGGAGAAGGAGAAGACAAGAATATAACACATCTCCCTCCTTTAAAACAATGAAAACAAAAGAATACAAGAGAAAATTTACACAGTAAGCCCTGACGATGACAAGGCCAGGATTTCAAATAAGCATAAACAAGAATGTATGAATGACTATAAATAAAATTTTGAAATAGCAATACATCACAATGTAAGAACTCAAACAGTGGAGAATAAGTAACAATGGTATGATTAATAGCATCACGCCCAAATAACAAAACACCACTCACACTAAATTCAAAAGAAAGATAGGACGTCACATCTCGCACAAAACATGAAAAGAGGCACAATATCACCTAGCACGAAACCAATGCAAAAACAATACATGACAATACAATCCAACAATTCAATGCAGAAACCTCACATGACAACTCATCCGACAATAACCAATGCAAAAACATCACATGACAATACAATCCAACAATTCAATGCAGAAACCCCACATGACGACTTATCCGACAATAACCAATGCAAAAGCATCATATGACAATACAATTAAACAGTTCAATCTGACACACACAACCACACATAACCACCATCCCTCATCACAAACCAACAATACCCAAAATATCACAAATCATGCCAGTTGGCCAGACCAGCACAAAAAGCGATAAACTGGAAACCGAAACAAAAAAAAATGGTGCCCCAAAGAATAACAAAGACAGGAACGCAGCATTTCTAAACTAAGCAACACACAGCATGGGGTATAAGACTCCTCAAAACACGTAGGTTAAATGACTATTCAAACATATGCCAAGGCAAAACACAACTTTAAAGGGTACTTGACACCCAACGCACGGGGTACGCGACTCCCTGAAACGCACGCCTAGACAAAACACATAACACACTTTTAAGGGTATCTGACCCCAACGCACGGCATACATGACTCCCCGAAAGGGGGGGCATATCGGAGGAGCCTATCTGGCTGGCGGACGCTCTGCTGCGCACCTCTGCATTACCTGGGGATTGGAAGCGCTGTGGTCTCCCTCGCCGCCATCTCCCTTGCTGGCCGCCGTGTGGGGGGACTACAGCCCCCAGAGTTCCTAGCGGCACTTCCCGCTTCCGCTTTCCTGCGCGCCCGGAGGCGCTTAAAACTGCGAGGCTCCCTCGGTGGAGCGGGGGGCATATCGGAGGAGCCTACCTGGCTGGCGGACGCTCTGCTGCGCACCTCTGCATTACCTGGGGATTGGAAGCGCTGTGGTCTCCCTCGCCGCCATCTCCCTTGCTGGCCGCCGTGTGGGGGGACTACAGCCCCCAGAGTTCCTAGCGGCACTTCCCGCTTCCGCTTTCCTGCGCGCCCGGAGGCGCTTAAAACTGCGAGGCTCCCTCGGTGGAGCGGGGGGCATATCGGAGGAGCCTACCTGGCTGGCGGACGCTCTGCTGCGCACCTCTGCATTACCTGGGGATTGGAAGCGCTGTGGTCTCCCTCGCCGCCATCTCCCTTGCTGGCCGCCGTGTGGGGGGACTACAGCCCCCAGAGTTCCTAGCGGCACTTCCCGCTTCCGCTTTCCTGCGCGCCCGGAGGCGCTTAAAACTGCGAGGCTCCCTCCGCGTCGCGGGACGCGCGCGGGCGGCGCCGGGCTAAGCCCGGGCAAAGGGCGGGCCCTCTGTGGCCCTCAGAGGCCAGAAGAGACTGGGCTGGGCCAGAGACGCTGTTCATGAACATACATGGTACATAAAGCACCGGGTGTGACATTTAGTAGGTTGCCAAGACTTGGCTATTGTTTTAAAGTGTTCTTATTTTAATATAGTATAAATAGTAGACGGGGTAAACGTTATAACAATTCAGTAAGCTTTAGAGGGGGCTGTGCCTGTTTATAATATGTCGAGATCTAAGCCCCCTTCTGGGCCACGCACTTTGGATAATTATTTGGTCCAGAAGGTCAGCAAGATAAACTCTGAAAGGTGACAGTCGCTAGGGAAAATTAGTACCCCGCAATCAGAGAGCCCTGTAAGGGGTTCATCAGCTTCTAGTATAGAGGATGCGAACAATCATTCTAACATTATTATTCCGGATGTGGTAGAGATGGGACAGCTCGATTCTGAACAAACCACCCCCAATGAGTTAGGAACAGGAGACTGTCCTGATATGGTGGAACAATGTTTACCGACTCCGAAAGCACGGGCAGTTAGAACATGTAGGAAATTTCCTATCAAGAAGGGGGGATTGCGTAGTGTGCGGAAACGAGCAGCCTCACCAGATAAAGTCCTTGAAACGAATGTAATGAGTAAATCTAACAAGGTTGGTGTAGAGGATGATATAGTAACTAACCTAGAGGAGATTATTGGTTTAAAGATTAGAGGCATTATAGATCCGCTGGTATCAAAAATTGAGGAATTAACGAAAGAGGTTGTTAGATTGGGTGGTTTGCTTAGCAAGGCCTTGGACAAACCAGGAGAGGTATCCACTGTCACAACTGTTGCAACTGACACAACTAGCAATCAATGTAAGCAGTATGTACAGGGAGACCCTTCTAAGGAAGCCATAGGAAATAAAGGGAATGGTAGTGTTAACCCCATAACACCTCAAAGGAGCATGCACTTAGGCAGCAAGGCTATGCCTGCCATAGAAAATATAAATGGATGGGAGGAAACTAACAAAAAGTATGCTATTAATCTCCCACCTGAGTGTGCTCCTTATGTGGTGGTACTAACAAATGTACTGCCGCTTGATAATAGGGGTCATCAAGAAACCCACGATTCCTTAAAAAATAAATGTCTATCTTGGCTAAATAGACAGTGTGGTTTCCCATTGAATTTCTCTGATAATGTTTTGACTACCAGGAGAGTTAATTGGATAGGGAGTGCTAGGAAAAGCTCAAAGCGGGACTGTGTAATCATAAATTTCAAACATCCACAGCATGTTACTACTGTCCTCCTAAGAGCTGCATCTCTCCCAATTTCCGATGGCAATGTATGCGCCCGAGCACTAGGTTACTTTTATAATCACCTTAATGCCAACCGAAGGGACAATACTAGAATCTCTACTTACCCGCCCACCTCTAAACCTTATTTTGATATTCCCACACAGAATAGATTTCATGCACTTAGTTCCCTGGACTCTAATGATTGACGCATACAAGAGACGGAGATATGTTTAGCAAGGGAAGAGGGTCCCGATAGGGATGAGCATATGTATGACTGTGTACCTGAAATAACATCTAGGGGCTCAGGATATGCGCCTAATCAGAATGAGGCAGAGAATATTCACGAGGGAAGTGAGAATACATGCAATATGGGCCAAACAAGTGGGGTTGGCAACGTTGAGGGAAATGTCCGAGGTTCTGCCATTGGGACTACCGCCAGAATAGGTACATGTTCCAGACTGGTGTGCTGGAATGTAGCTGGTCTGAAATCTAAGAGCAGAGACCCTGGTTGGGAAACTTTTATTAATAGGTACGATATTTTATGTTTCCAGGAAACCTGGTGCAAAAGTAATATTGACTATGAGGGATTTGTTTCATATAATTTACCAGCATATGGAGAGGGTCCGGGAAGAGCTAAGGGGGGCTTACTCACCCTTGTATCGGTCCACCGACAAATGCTGGTGATAAAATATGTACCGGTGGGTGATCTAGTACAGATGCTCTGGATTCGTGAAGGCAAAAGCCGTAACATCCTTCTGATCAATTATTATAACAATATTTTTGATAGCACCAGGGGCAGAATAATAACCGATTTGGCCAATGCTATTGATACCCTAAGTTTGGATTCCATAAATTGAATAATATTTGATATTATTTGGTGTGGGGATTTTAATACCTCATTATGTAGATAATACCATATTATCTACAAAGGCCTGTGGGGTTACGAATAATGCCGGATGGGAGGTCCCACACTTTGGTCACGATATGTATGGGGAAAATGTGAATACATTAATGGGGTGCCTTGACCTGGAAATTTTGGATTGCTGTAGGGACAGTAATGGTTCACCTGTCCCCACATTCAGGAATTGGCGCTCTAATTCTGTGATTGATCATGTATTGGTATCCTCTAGTATTGTCGACTGTTTTGCCCCACTGGAAATGGAAATAATGGACACTAGTGATCATAACTGTATTATTGTGACCATGACTTTGTGGGAGGAAAATGATAGAGAGACAGGGACCACAGTTGGAAATTTAGAAGCCCACCGGGCTAATGGGGTAAGGCTTAGGTGGATAGGCGCAAAAGCATCCGAACTGACTGCATCCATTATTATGAAGAATTTAGCAGACATTGTTTTTATTTTAGAAAATAGATTGGATCATGAGCGGGTCTTATCTAGTTTTATAGGAATCAACAATGCCATTAACGCAAAGTTCACAAGTGGTAACAGGGGTGGTACAAAACCTGGATTTGTTTGGTTTGATAAAACCTGTTCTGCTGCTCTGACTAACCTTAAGCAGGCCCTAGCAATAAGGCCTAGGGATAAAAAACTAGTAATAAATCTGAGGCTAGAATATAAAAATGCCATTAAAGCTAGGAAGATGGTTCTACAGCATCAGGCCTGGGATTCTCTTAACCAAGCGGCGGAACTCTCTAATGCCACGTTATTTTGGGCAACAGTCAACTCCCCATTCCTTAAGGAGACAAATACACCTGAGTTAACAGCAAATGTCTCCTGTGAAGGTTGAATTACCCATTTTTCAACTATCTTTGATTCAGGTAGAAATATTAATGTTGGCTCATATAGATGGCCTATATTACCACTTGAAATCACTGTGGAAGAAGTTGAAAGGGGGATTAGGGCAAGTAAGGGAGGAAAGGCCCAAGGCCCGGATGGGGTTCCAAGTGATGTGTACAAGGAAGCACCGGAAGTATGGGGCCCCTTGTTGGCTGCTGTTTTCAATGCCGCGGTTTGTACAGAACCTCCGCCGACCTGGGAGGAGTCTATTATTGTACCAATATACAAAAAAGGATCCAGATCTGATGCTAAAAATTACCGACCAGTTTCATTACTGGATTCTTCCGTAAAAGTTATGAGCAGGATTATGCTGGTAAGATTGGAAGAATGGGCAGAACAGGATGGTATTTTGGCAGATAGCCAATATGGTTTTAGGAAAGGCAGGGGTACGCTCGATCAATGCATTAATTTAGAATTATTGGTCGGGAAGTATAGTGAAGCCAAACCTGGCCTTATATACTTGTGCTTTGCTGATCTAAGCAGCGCTTTCGACCTGGTTGACCACTCAATTTTGTGGTCAACCCTGTTGAAATTGGGTGCGCCAGAGGGCATAATTTATTTTCTTGCCAGGATGTATGAGAGATTAAAAACATGTGTACGTTTTGGTAGGAAGGGAGAATGTACCCCGAACTTTAGCGTAAAACGAGGTATAAGGCAGGGTTGTGTTTTAGCTCCTCTTTTATTTATTTTATTTATAAATGGTATTGATGCAATTTTAAAGGAAGTACACGCAGATGCTCCCATGATCAATGGTGTTTCAGTACCGGTGTTATTATACGCCGATGATGCTGTGTTGTTGTCAAGAACTCCGATAGGGTTGCAACGACTGATGGATAGCTTTGCCTCCTTTATTGACGACAAAAAATTAGTTATTAATAAAAGTAAAACGTACACTACGATCTGTGGCCCAAAAAAATCTAAACATGCAATGAAAGGGTTTTTTATTGACAAGGCAAAAGTACAGCAAGTGGACAAATTCTGTTATTTAGGTATAACTTTTTCTAGTGACAAAAAGTGGACACATGAATTTAATAACATACGCAATAAAATGGCTAGAAATGCACATGGAATTTTTAGATTTGCTCAGAAAATTGGGGATCGTAGGACCAGAGATATGATAAAAATTTATCAGGCTAGATGTGTATCAATTGCATTGTATGGGGCAGGAATTTGGAGTTATTGCTGCGCATATGAATTGCAACTGGAAGAGAATTTTTTCCTTAAAAAACTTTTATGTTTACCCACATCGGCCTCTAATGCTCTATGTCATCAGGAACTATCTGTGAACTACCTACTTGACCTTTTGTCACTTAGACCTCTGATGATTTGGCGGTCTATTTGGTTGAATGAGGAGAAGTCCTTTACCAGGTCTATTATCCAGGATTGTTTGCGATTAGATAAAGCCATAGCAATACCCTGGATTAAATACATTATTGTGTGTTTCTCAGATATTTTTAACCTGAATATTGTAACTGATCCGAACGCTGTTTTATTGATCCCCAAGGTTGAGTTAAAAAGGGTCTTCCTAGCTTTTGCTGAGAGGAAGAGAACTGTTATTGCTGGTACTTTGTCCACTGTTATGTTTTATAACAGCTATTTGTCTATGGATGGATTTCCTGTCTATTTAACCCTTGTCACCAGGCCGACACACAAATTTGTGCTAACCAGACTGAGATTTGGAATAGTGCACTACTTGGTGGCCCATCCGATAATGAAAAAACATCCATTAGGAACTTGTAGATGTGACGGGATTTCCAAGCAGAGCACAATGCACTTTTTATTATTCTGTAAGCTGTACTCTAATTTTCGTATTGTCCTGCTTAAACCCATGTTTGTTAAATACGGAACACGCACGGTTGAGCACGCAATGAAATTGATTTTTAACTTACAATCTGCGGATATCTGTTTTTATACTGCTACTTTTTTAAACAAATGCATCAATTCTAGGAAAAGCATGTGTTTTTAGCTGTTGAAATGTAAATTTAAATGTGTAAATGAAATCATTGTTTTAACTAATCATAGTGTTTTTTAAATGTATGATTATGTCTGCTATAAGTCGTTCATATTTTGTATATTTTGATTTTGTGATTGTGTATGCTTTTATGGTCATTAATTTGTACCGAATAAAGCTGAATTGAAATTGAATTGACTCCCCGAAACGCACGCCTAGACAAGACACATAACACACTTTAAAGGGTATCTGACCCCCAACGCACCGGACACATGACTCCCCAAAACGCACGCCTAGGTAAAACACATATCAAGTTAAATGACTTTTCAAACATATACTAAGGCAAAACACACTTTAAAGGGTAGATGACTCCCCAGCGCTCGGGGTACATGACTCCCCGAAACGCACGCCTAGGCAAAACATATCATACCTTAAAGGGTATCTGACCCCCAACGCACGGGGTACATGACTCCCCGAAACGCATGCCTAGGCAAAACACATATCACACCTTAAAGGGTATCTGACCCCCAACGCACGGGGTACATGACTCCCCGAAACGCACGCCTAGGCAAAACACATATCACACCTTAAAGGGTATCTGACCTCCAACGCACGGGGTACATGACTCCCCTAAACGCACGCCTAGGCAAAACACATATCACACCTTAAAGACCCCCAAAATGCATGCAAACAAATTGAATAAAACACATGAGTTCATGGCACATAGTAAATGTAAAAAGATAATAACATTTCAAATGCCCAAAAAGAATAAGTAAATAAGCTAATAGGCAGGAAATGGACAGCAAATGAAATCACAGAATGCCAAAACAAATACCAGCTAAAATGAAAATGCAATGTACACTACTGCAGACAACAGCACATTAAGTATGGCAAAACCCATGACAGTAGAAATTGTATGCATAGGCAATTATAATGGCAAATCCAAGGTAACAGTACAATAAACAATGTCAAGGGAAGGCAACACAATGAATTAAAATAATTAAAGTAGACACCGTTGTCACGATAATGCTGATAGACTTGAGCTTGGCAACATAATAAATCGAAATAATAAATGTAGTCACCATTGACTCAGCAAAATTCACACATGGCAACACAAATTTTGAAATAATTAAAGAAGTCACCGTCAATTAAAAATTTGCTAACATTCGTGACAAGAATTTTCAATTCTATTAAGGACAAGGAGGCGAGGATTATGCTTTCTCATTTCTTTACTAGAAATGCTCAGCAGCCAATAAAACACAGTATAAGAAAAAACTACAATACCCATGAACACCAGGGTATGACGTATAACCATAGAGTCCACTGTATATATAAGGCAATATGGCAAGCACAACATCCTCTTTCTTTGGTGAGGAGAACAGTTCCAATAGTAGAAGAAACAGATGAAGAGTCACAACGACCAACAGGAGGGACCACCAGCAGAGGCCGCAGGAGTCTGTAAGGCAGAACGCACATCACTGGAGGGCGACAGGACTCTGGTAGCCACACGCCATCGGATGCAGATGAAACCAAAGGATGCAGTAAAATTGTCACTTCGGGTCAGAACCTGAAAAGAGACAGACTGCCGTAAAATACATCCAATTTAAGAAAAAATGTAACAAGGGTGGGGAAAAAAATATCAGAGAACAATATAACAGCAAAAGATACATAATACCTATGCAAACATCTGTATAAATGCAAATTAATACATGAGAAGGAACATAATGGGTGGGATAATCCTCGCCTCCTTGTCCTTAATAGAATTGAAAATTCTTGTCACGAATGTTAGCAAATTTTTAATTCTATGTCAGGACAGGAGGCTCCGATTATGCTTGTTCAAAGCTTATCCACCACTACTGAAGCAACATGATCAATAGGTTTATAATAAAAAGCCTTAAACATGGAATCAGAAGACCAATCTGCGGCCTTCATAATGTCAGACAAAGTCACACCCAAGGAAAAAGCTTTAGAAGCCATAGCTCCTCGTGCAGAATGAGCCCCAAAAATAGATACATCAATGCCTGCTTCTGACATAAGGCAGCGCACCCAACGAGCTAAAGTAGCCGGGGTAACAGGACGAAAGGGTTTCTGCAAAGCAATCAACAGTTGACCCTGTAAATCAGAACGTAAAGAAGCAGTACTTACCTCATAATCTTTGAGACATTGGACCACACAAAGATTGGGACGGAGAGGAAAAGAAGGATAGGATATCAATGAAGTATTCGTCTTGGTACGACGAGAAATTCGAAAAGTGACACCCTCAGGGGTAAAACAACGACCAGCCAAATCTAAGGCCCGAACATCAGAGACTCGTCTGCACGAGACAAGGCAAAGTAACATGGTCAGTTTGGCTGACAGCTGTTTGCGGGAAAGCAAAGAGTTGGAAGGCCAGGCGTCCAAAAAATTCAAGACAATGGAAACATCCCATAAAGAAGAATATTTAGGACAAGGGGGAGTCGTTAGGCGAATACCCTTGAGCAATTTAGTAATCAAAGGGTGCTCCCCAGCAGGTTTACCGTCAAGAGGAGAATGGCCTGCCGAAATGGCAGAACGGAAGTTGTTAACGGTCCGATAAGCTAAGCCTGAAGAGGCAAGAGACGCCAAAAAATTAATAATTAGAGAGACATCCGCTGTAGCGGGATCAGCTTCCCGTTGAACACACCAATCACACCATCGTTTCCAAGAACCTGCGTAGCGTTTGTGAGTGTTGGGCGCCCAAGACTCGCTGATAAATTTGCAAGCGTCGCTTGAAAGGCCTGGGACCGACCAACGGTCCCCGAAAGTCGCCAAGCCAGAAGACGGAGAGAGCCTGACTGGATTAGGGGATGCGGATTCCCTAGAGGGTCCAGCAACAGATTCCACTTCTGGGGAAGAAGGATCGGCACCGCACAACACATTTCCAGAAGAACTGGGAACCAAGCCTGAGCCCTCCACAGAGGAGCAATCAGAATCAGCTCTGATTGAAATCGCTTTGTTCGAGCTAGGACTCTCGGAATCATCATGAATGGAGGAAAGGCATAGCACAGCTGGGCAGGCCAGGTCTGGAGAAATGCGTCCGTGGCCAGAGCCTCCGGATCCGGTCTCCAACTGAAGAATCGGGGAAGTTGCGCGTTGAGGCGAGAGGCAAAGAGATCTATGTGACTCTGCCCCCAAAACCGACTGAGGGAACGAAAGATGCGGGGATGAAGTCTCCAATCGCTGAAATCCCGAAGGTGACGTGAATGCCAATCCGCAATCAGATTGTTGCGGCCCGGAAGATATTCTGCAATAACAGTGATCTTCCTTTGCAGACAATAATGCCAAAAATCTTTGGCGATCTCCGCTAACAGTTTGGACCTCGTGCCGCCCAACTTGTTGACATAACGAACCGCAGACACATTGTCCATGCGGAGAAGAATGCAACAATTGGCCTGAAGAGGCGTGAAACAACGAATCGCAAAGGAACCCGCCAGGAGTTCCAGACAATTGATGTGAAGAGACAACTCCTGCGGGGACCAACGACCCCCCGTCGAAATCGGACCGCACCGGGCTCCCCAGCCCCACCGGCTGGCATCTGACTCTATCACTACCTCCGGAGAGGAACCGAACAGGGCTCGACCATTCCAGGCCTCCATGTGGTCCAGCCACCACTGCATCTCGCATCTCGCCTCGTCTGACAGAGGAATCTGATCGGAATAGCGAAGACCCTGCTGAAGATGACGAATCTTCAACCGCTGTAATGCCCTGTAATGTAGAGGACCTGGAAAAATCGCCTGAATTGAGGACGCTAATAGCCCGACTACACGAGCTATAGATCTCAATGACACAATCCGTTTGGAGATAATCGACACCAACTCTCGTTTGATATAACGAATCTTCTGAGAGGGCAACAGAAGTTGACAGGTTAGAGAATTGACCTGGAAACCTAGAAACTCCATCACCTGAGAAGGAATGAGGACAGATTTCTGAGGATTCACAAGAAACCCTAGGGATTGGAGAAGATCGATCGTCCAATCGAGATGCAGGATCAATTTGTGAGGACAATCCGCCATGATCAGGATGTCGTCCAGATAGACAATCATGCGGAGACCCCGCGCGCGTAAGTGTTCTACCACAGGCTTCAGAAGCTTCGTGAAGCACCATGGGGCCGACGAGAGGCCGAACGGAAGAACCTGGTATTCGAACCAGTTCCCTTGCCACTGGAACTGAAGAAAAAACGCCGGTGAGGCTTGAAGATTGGGACTGACAGATAGGCGTCTTTGAGATCGAGACGAACCAGCCAATCTCCCGCTCGGAGAAGATCTCGCAAAAGATGGATTCCTTCCATCTTGAAATGTCGGTAAACCACTCCGCCGTTGAACTCCTTTAGATTGAGAACGAGGCGGGAACCGCCCCCTCGTTTCGGAACTAGAAACACCGAATTTACAAACCCTCTGGGATGGCGGGTAGTTAGAAGAATAGCCCCTTTCGCGAGAAGAGAGACGATCTCCGATGAGATGATCTCCTGATCCTGAAGAGAAAAGGTCAACGGGGTAGGAAGGAGAGTTTGAGGCATGGGCTGATAAAATTCTATTTTGTAGCCCTGAACAGTTTCGAGAATCCAGGCATCGCTGGAGATTAGTTGCCAATTGTGTAGAAAAAACTGGAGCCTTCCCCCCAAAACCACATCGGAAAAAGGAATCACTCTCACCTGAAGTATTGGAGTCGTGATGACCTCCTTGCTGTCCTCCGAAGCGACCCTTCCGGAATTGTCCCCTTCCCCTGCGGGAGGGATAGAAGTTTGAACGGGTGGAGAAACCAGGATACTGTCCACCGCCACTGTGGGACTGAAATCCTCGTTGAGAATTTTGCTGGGAACCGCGGCCGAACGAACGTCCCCTAAGACGTCCGGCCTTTGCAAAAACCGGCCGAAACGCCCGCTTCAGCGAGGCCTGGGCTTTGTCAAGGCCACTGAAAGTGGCCACAAAACTAGAAAGTTCTTTGAGGAATGGTTGTCCAAATAAAAGCCCTTGAGCCAAGGGACCGGCCTCAGAAGAGGAGAGCTCCGCTAGCCTGGGGTCCAGGCGAAGAAGGATGGAGCGGCGTCTTTCGCATGAAAGCGCACAATTGGCATTACCCAATTGACATATGGCTCTCTGAGCCCATTGTATGAGTTCATCCGGGTTAACAAGAGCAGATGATTCTTTAGCCAGAACACCCAAATCTAACATTTTTGTCAGTGGGCCCAATAAATCTAATAATTTATCCTGGCAGGAGCGCCAGGATCTATCCAAACCCTTTTTAGGGTCTCTTGCATACTTCTTCAGGTAGGTGACCATGGTAGGATCAACCTCCGGAGCATCGGCCAAATGGTCTGCCAGATCAGGACGGGGACATTCAGATCTCATACGTGCTCGGGCATCTTGAGGAAAAGGTTGGCGAATATGGGATTGGACATAATCCGCCACCGCTGGTGAAGGTAGCCAGGAAGTGGAATGGGGATGCATAATCTCCGAAGGTTCAAATGTAAGAATGGGCGGAGTTGAAGGAGCGTCAACAAAATGCTCTTTGCGAGCCCTTTTCCGAGGAGGAGGTTCAAATTCAGACGAAGAGGAATGTGCATCATCAGCGTCAGGATCATGGGAGGATGAAAAAGAGGCACCAGCCGACCCTTTAAGAGAGGACGTGTCCGAAGACAGCGTCTTAGCCAACCTCTGAAAATCAGACTTGTGAGGATTGACAGGGGACTTTGACGCACGGGACGGTAACCAACCCTGTTGCTGTGCATACTGAGACAAATGTCGCTTCAGAGGATTTATTGCGCGCACAAGCGCCTTATTCACGGAGTGCTGCACCCCTTGATCAAGAGCTTCCACCAAGTCCTGCTCAAAAGAGCCAGAAGGATCTTCCTCATAGTAATACTCATCCTCGTCATAATATTCTGCCATGCTGACACAAAGTGTAACAGAATTCAAAGCCCACAGTAAATAAATAATCAATAATGGCCAAAGGCACAATGCAAGGGGGGAGTGAAAAACGTCACAGCAAGCCGAAGTGTAGTAAAACTGAACACTTCAAGTAACTAAAATTCAAATGTGGAGGGAGGGCTTGCTGTAACCAAAAAACTAGCACTCTAGGCAAAGCCTATGCATAATTATACAGCCCAAACCTTTAAACTAGCAAAATGGGCGTGAAAGGGGGAAAATACTGTAGCTGTGGGCTCTCGGCGCGTAGCGACCGTTCTGACAGGCAAGAAACACCTGTTGGTATCAATAAAAATGGCCGCCGCGCATGCGCGGTAACGGCCGCCCAGTATTTTCAAAAGCGGAGCACTCGCTGCACTAGCGCGAGTCTCCGAGCCCCTGTCTCCCTCTCCACAACGTATTAAAGGCGCGGGCGCAAGGCGCCCGGCAACGGGAGGTGAACCACACGCTCCCCGCACCAGAACAGACTCGCGCGGCGAGCGAAGTTCAAGACAACAGCGCGCGAAGCATAAACAGGGTAACCATGGTGATACCTAACAATGCGCGCTAAAACATGAAAGCGTGGCAGCGTTAGAGCATAGAAACAAAGCTGCAACAAAGTAACAGTGAATGCAGTAATAATGACAAAAGCACTTAACTGGCTGCGGAGCAGCAAAGAAAGAGGATGTTGTGCTTGCCATATTGCCTTATATATACAGTGGACTCTATGGTTATACGTCATACCCTGGTGTTCATGGGTATTGTAGTTTTTTCTTATACTGTGTTTTATTGGCTGCTGAGCATTTCTAGTAAAGAAATGAGAAAGCATAATCGGAGCCTCCTGTCCTGACATAGAATTACGCGCAGCTCCACCTCGTCAAAAGCGTTGTTTAGAATTTGACACGGAGAAATCACCGTTGATTCCGTGCAGTTCAACCTCTATTAGAAGCGTTCTTTTGAAAATTGAGGCACGTCACAGTAACTTCCGGACAAGTAAGGGGAAACCTAATCACGTTGCGTGTACTTCCGTTGCGTGTACCTCCAGGCGTTCTCTGATTCTTCTGCGATGACGGTGCGATGAATCACCATCCCCGATCCGCTCAAGCCGTGCTCAGGAACGTGGGAAACCAGAACCTGACGTAACAGAGCAGAAATGTTCCTTTAGCTGGCAGGCAGGCACGCATACGGAAGATCAGTTGCGGCAACGTCACAGGTATTCCTTTTAAAAAAAAAAAAACATAACATGGGGAAAATACGGTTGCTGTTGCCGAGGATCACACATGGCTCAACACGTGTTAAAAACTATTTTGAACAACGGCGGATACCTTCTTGTGCAGTTAGAAGTACAACACGAGTTCACAGACACTGGAGCCACTCACAGACTACTAACACGATTAGCAACTTAGTCCAATCGTCGCATAGGTAGCACTCACATGCAGTAAAATGTGATCCCATTTTGAGCAAGACACAAAAATGTCTTCAAGGCACGAACTTTACTGTTTTAAAAATCTTGAAACAGGAAACATGCACAGATGGTCACCGAAACCGCTGAACGTTTGCTATCACAGTGAAGAGATTTAAAGCTACGTGAAAAAACAGTACGTAACATCATCAATCCATGTCCTTAAAGTTGACACAGCACATTTTTGCAGGTAAAAGTGTCAAAAGCAGGTCGCTCATCCAAAATGAAAGCAGATTTAACGGTTGACAGAAGCAATGTTCAAAACATTCCCAAAGTATCAGGAAAATTGGTCGTAGTAGCAGGTTTCAGGCCTCAACATCCATCTCACAAAATACTCAAAATAACCGTTTGTAGACAGGTAGATTTAAAGCTATACGAGTCATACACTGTCCAACGCCCAAAACATACCTCTGTGGGCTGTCTGCTGAAAAAGACACCGGTGGGGCATCGAGGGCGTATCAAGCTGACCTTCAGTCTTAACTTCAAACTTATTTGGCAATCTTCATGGTAGTTCTTAGTTTCATGTCTTGTTCCTGCACGCGTAGTTCTTTGCGAATCGTCGCCACTGTTACATTGAAGAAAGTACTCTTGCAGGTAAGTAATCCAGTAGCCGTAGGTATAATTTAGAAGGTTTATTAGTAATAAGATAGATGGTAAAGAAGGCCCCACCGGGAGCAGCATCCAGCTGCTCAGCCCATCTCACTCAAACTGACCACACTTCAAACCATGCATTCACGAACATTCCGATTACATCACACACACAGGCTGAGCAGCAGGGAGAAGGAGAAGACAAGAATATAATACTAGCTGCAGGTAATTTGTGCTTCCTCAGCGCTGGTACTTTCTTATATTACCTGCCTTCGTTATCTGCAGGCGTGATCTTCGATCCCACCCTCGTCGCCAGTTGTCCTGTTCTGGATTGGTTTCTCTTCACAGCACTGGCAAGCATAACACTCTGCATAAAAGACAGCACCAGGCATCAGGCTATTAACTCATCTTTATTAATTTCTCAGCTTTTATACATGGCCTACTGATGTGGAGCTACTCTCCACACATCCGCTGACCTACTTATATAACAATGTCCTTTCCAGGAGGACATGACACGCGGTAATATGGAAATGAATCATACAGGTCACCAGCTTAGGCACTGAGGCCATGGTTCAATGTGGCATGCTCGGGCCGGGGTCTTGCAAGGTGTAAAAAAACAATTAGCTACAGCGTTGGAAGCGTCTGTGCACTTCTACATGGAGCTTCAAGGTAATCTTTCCAGCAAAATACAATGTTCAGGGTGAACACGGGACTCAGCGTGTCCCTGAACAATGATGAAATTCAATCGGGCTCCTTCTCGAGCCTTTACGGCACTTTGACTGTTCCTCCCCAATGCCGTCTCAGCCCTAGAGTCCTGACTAGCAAAGCAGAGGCCAGAATGCCACAAGAGACTCCACCCCCCTCCCCCCCCCCAGCTGCACCTGTGAACGAGTGCAGACCCCCAGGACGCTGCAGGCATAGAACCTGAGTTGCAGCCAGCACCTCCGGTCATCGGTAAGTCTTAAGCACAGAGCTTACGGTGCTGGAGGTGGGGCACAGCTCCCGTGATGACGTGGATTGATGGCCCGTTATGGCAATGTCGGAGGGCCTCGCACCCTTTGAAAAATGGGAACCCAGGGAGCCCCACTTCTGTGCGACGGATGGGGGAAGGTGGAGCTGGGGCATGGCACTGTCAGGGGAAACTGTTCTTCAGCAAGTGCGTGCCCAGCACTTAAGGTTGCTAGGTAACTGGGCGAGGACCCTACGCCGCTCAGGACTCCCAGCGGTGTTGGCAGCAAGAGCCAACAGTCCACGGTGCTCCTCCCTGGCACTGTTGAGGGCCATCAGCAGACAAGGAGGCAGGCTCTATGTAGATAGGGCGGTGCAGGGCTCAAATGAAGCATCACACCTCATTCTTTGGCGATGACCTGGCACACTTCTGTAACTTGGAGTGCAAAGATTACAATGAGCTGAAGCTCAAGGTCTTTGATGTCCTGGAGACCTCTCAGGAAAAAAACCAAGCCCTTGGAGTTCCTTGGGTGCAAGTGGATGTAGAGGGTAGGATCCTTCCTCTCCCTCACTGCAGAGGCAGCATGCCAACACAGTAGTGCACAGTGCAAAGTGCCAGCCCCTCCTGACAACACAGCAATCAGCTTGTAGCAGGCCAACAAAGCAGAACAGTGGCAGAGTGGCAGTCCCACCTGGCAGCACAACTCCTCTTAGTTGCAGAGTCTCCTCAAGACCCCAAAGTGAACCAGTTTGGGGGCAGCAGAGGTCCAGTACTTACAGCAAAATGGGTCTTTCGTGGGGGAAACAACAAAAGAGGCCTTTGATCCTCACAAGGTCCCTGCCCTCCCTGGCTCCAGACTCACTACAGGGAAGTATTCATCTCTTTGTTTGGAGATAGGCACAGCCCTATTCAGTTGGACGTGTCAGCCTTCCCTCCTGATCAACCGCAGGAAGACCCATCAGCTTGGTGTTTGGCCATCAGGATGCAAATGTCACACCTCAGCCCCCACTGTGTAACTGTCTACGAGGAATGCACAAAGCCCAGCTGTCACCCTAACCCGGACATGTATTCAGAGATAGGCAGAGGCACAGAATTGTTAAAGTAAGAAAAAGTCAGCTTTCTAAAAGTGGCATTTTCAGACCTGCAAGTTAAAAACCAACTTTACCAAAATATGTGTTTTTAAATTCTGAGTCCTGAGAAAACCAAAACTCCAAATTTCTATCTGCTCCCAATGGGAAGTTGCACTGAAAAGATGTTTTAAGGCCATCCCCATTTTAACCTATGGCCGTGATAGGCCTTGCAGTAGTGACAAATGAATTCAGCAGTTTTTTACTATTAGGACATCTAAAACTCCAACTTACATGACCTACATTTTAAATACACTGCACCCTGCCCTTGGGGCTGCCTAGGGCCTACTTTAGGAGTGACGTATATGTAATTAAAGGGGAGGTTTGAGCCTTGCAAGTAGTTTAGCTTGCCAGGTCGAAATGACAGTTTAAAACTGCACATGCAGGCTCTGCAATGGCAGGCCTGAGCCATGTTTGAAGGGTTACTAAGTGGGTGGCACAATCAGTGCTGCAGTCCCACTAGTAGCATTTAATTTACAGCCCTGGGCACCTATAATGCACTTTACTAGGGATTTAAAAGCAAATTAAATAAGCCAATTGTGGATTAGCCAATGTTACCAAGTTTAGAGTACAGAGCATATGCATGCATTTTAGCAGTGGGTAGCTGTGGTAAAGTGCCCAGAATACTAAAGCCAACAAAAAGAGGGTCAGAAAAATAGGATAAAGAAGGCAAAAAGTTTGGGGATAACCCTACAGAAAGGGCCAGGTCCAACACTGGCCTTCCAGCAGAACTGGCCTGCAAGTGATGACATTAAATTGTCTTTTTATCCTGTCCCTGAAGAGAGGTGCTTGCATCAGACAAGATAAAGACTTCAGGCTGCTGCCCCAAACTCAGGCTGAGGCTATTGATCTGCAAAAATAACGTTTTTCAGGGTCAGGAATATCCATGTATCATCCCTTGAAGGAGCTCAATTTCAGCTTCTGCGAAAAAAAGGGGTCAGAAGCAAACTATACCCATATTTTATTGTCTGTGACACAAGCCCCTTTAAATTCTGATTATGTTCTACCAGACTGTGCTTGACCGTGCCATAGCGCAACTCCCTTGGTAATGCACAGAGCTACCCCGTGTGCCAGTCTGCAGGTGTCGTTATTGCAGGCAGCAGATTCCTTTCTTGAATATTAAATGTAAAAAAAACTGTGTTAAAAAATAATGACATTAAAAAATGGTATCTGCCTCATTTCCATTAAAGCTGGGGGGGTGGGGTCTCAAAAGTTTGTTTGAAAAATTGGGTTGTGGTTCTAAAACGTTTGGGAAGCACTGCTCTACAGTTAGAGGGATCCAAAAGGCAATGACAATGATGTTATTTGAGGCGTCATCAGTGTAATGTCATCAATGATGTAATTTAACATGTCATAAGTGATGTAATATGGGAGGTTATAAGCAGTGCATGGCCGGGGCGGGCAAGTTATAGTTAGTCTATTCAATTATAACTGGTGAATTTTAGAATGTATTTGTTTTTCTGATGTTAGTTTTTATATTAGTTTTTAACCTAGGCTAAAATCCTGGTACCTTTCCCAACTATAACTAAGATATTATTGCCATATCTAACTACAATGTCATTTTAACCTTTGGTTTCTTGAGGGAATTCCTAACTTTTTTTTAACATAAAGTAAGATCGTATTTTCATACCTAACTATAATATTGCTTAAACCTTTGTATTTCTCTGTGAATTTTTCAAGTTTTTAATCATATTTACCCAACTTCTCCACTGAGCATAGATTTTTACTGTGTATGTCGCAGGGGGTTGGCTGCAGGCCGGGCCCTGCAGGCGGTCAACCCCCCCCTTTAAGGCCAAACTCCCCCTCCCGGGGGAGGCCAACCATTCTTGACTCCCATCCCACATTTTCCTTGTGTATTTATGTATTTATTTCATGTATGTGTGGTATCGTGGTACTACCAGCGTACCATAGTTGAAGCGCCACCCGTGGTACTGCAAGACTGCACAAGCTTCCCTTCACACGCTTTATGGCATCCCGCGGGAGTCCTGCTCTTCTACACGGAGACCACTCTTGGCCTCGCATAAGTACAGCAAGACCCACAGTATGAAAACATTTTTTTAACTTTTTGCCCAGCCTGGGGTAAGTCCTTCAGGGACCCTCCCAGAAGAAACCAGGAGGTCCTGGTACCCCCTAATCTGCCTCCTTATGTGTTTTCAAAACTTTTAGTTCAGGACACGGGGAGCCAGTCCCCAAGTTTCTTCATGTTGCAGCTAGTCAACCAGACTGCTCAGTAACATGGGATTGAAATGACTGATGGGAAAAAAGCCCTCCCAGATTTCATTATAATTTTAAACTCTTCCTGTCCACACCAAGCACCACTTTAAATGCACATTTCTCGAAAATAGCTTAATGTATTTACAGCAAATAAAAAAGAGCAGGCTTTCTGAGTAACACTCTAACTTTCTGCCAAATTCAGTATAATTCTGTTCCTCTGTTTCTTCAACATCGCTTCCTATAGTTGCTACTGGAATTGACTTTGAAAAACAAAATTTTGCCCCTCACCCATTTTCCCTGCACTTTCTTGATGCACCACCCCGAAACTTTCTATGGAGAAGCTGAGATAGAGGAATATTTTCGGGAAAGTTTATAAAGATTCGTACAATGGTGCCAAAGTTAGTAGCAAAACAAAAAACTCTTTTCTCATGGAAACTCCAATCTAAATAGAATTATGCAGTATCTATCGCCTCTGTGAAATATATGGCAGTAAGTATATAGATACATAGAAATATGTGGAGATGAGCTATAGGAGCGGTCAGTATATATGATGGTGATGGGTTACGGTCCCCAGCTATCACACTGCAGTAAGATTACCACTGAAAACAACAAAGTGTTCTGCGGAGAGAAGAATGTAATCCGAGTTGGAGCTGTATTTACAGCTGTAGAGAATGGAAACCCTTCAAAGCTACAAAACACATTCCAGAACTCCAGGGAAAACATTATCAAAATAAACATTTGCAGAAAAAAGATGCTGTGCCTGAAAGGAAGCTGGCAGACAGACAGAGCTTCTCAGAGCCTGATTCGCAAAGCTTGTATGAGTTGTTGTGCTTTACTCCAGTCTTAGATCTGAATTGCAACTGAATATCCAGGCCTGATTCACAGAGCATCATCTTCTATGAGTAGGTGTGTCTTGCTCCAAGCATAATTACGACTTATGAACTTCCAAGAGCAAGGCACGCTTGCACTCAGGAAAAAAGCTTTCCGCGTCCCAAAAATATTTTGATTCCCATGACCCTGCTTGTTATTGGGGTAAATGACACATGTGCCTCTGTGTGTTTATTGTGCCACCATCTGAGGTATCCCATGGTGAAGCCCTTCACATGCATTTTACAGAGGGGGGAAGGCTGGAGAATGCAAACATTGCAGAGGGCATCAGAAGGTGTCAAACTGCAACCCCCTCCTCGGCTTCCTCTGCAGCTCACCATAAAGGCAGGGACGCCTGGTGATGCTGGGGTCAGGTGTTGGGCACCAGACTTTGTGCTTCATATCACAGGCACAGTGCCCAGCCCACTATCTGCTGGCTATACTGCAGCAAGAATGGCAAAGTGGCAAAGGGGAGCATCACAGATAGGTGTTTCTTGTTCCACTTCTGAGAGGTTGATGGCCACAATTGGATCCTGGCGCTCCTCCTTGTTAGTTATGTTTGGACCTGCTTAACCCTGCCAGATGGATCTGGGTTCAGGGTTTTGATTTACACTCTAAAGGCAAAGGTGCAAGCTCTGCTGTTCAATTTCAAGGTGTTTTCAAGTATATCTGAAATAAATCGCAGATTCACTGTTTTCCTAGCAACTCATGTAGTTGAATGGACTCCTTACAAAACAAGGTTAAAAGTGTGTGGGGGGGGTTTTGGGCAGGGATATAAGGCAGCTTGGTGATCCTGTCGGGTCATACTGCAGCTCTGACAGAGGAAGTGCCACTCACAGGTGTAGTGGATAAGAAAGCCGAGGCTTGGAGAGCTCCAATGGTGATGTGAGTTTTGTCTTGTGTTTCTTGATTCCTGATGTACTCGCTCAATCTCTGTGTTTGGCAATGCAGGAGGGAGAAAAGTCCTCTGAACCACTAGCCCATGTGGAAACTACGGCTAACTTTCTTTTTGATGTAACTTTGGATAACCTGACAGCCTTTGCAATAGCTGCTAGCGCTTAAGTGACGGCTGCAGACATCTTTACGTGTGTGGATGGCATGTCGTTGGTGCACAGGATTCTTATCTGTTGAAAATGCCCATAGTTGGTCAGAGGTTGCTTGGTGAGCATTTACACTCTTCACTTCATCACTCGTTCATAAATCAAAACTTTGTGTAGCCTTTTCCTTTAGTGAAAGAGAGGACTCCATCAGCAGCAGCAAATGTCTACTCTGCCTTTTTAACTGCTCTCCTTTCCAATCAAGAGGTCCTCGGGGTCTCCTTTTGAAATATCAGTGGCACCCCTCTGGCAAACTTCAATAGTGGACATGACTATGGTGGTTTCCAGTTATGGAGGGTCTTTGGGAGATTGTCTGGCCTACTTTCTCTATCAATGTCATATGTTCATATCTGACCAATAAGTGCAACAGACTATTGTGTCCGGATATGCAACTGAATTTGTATCCGTCCTGCTCGATTCCTGCATCGTTCACACTGCATTACCAGTGAGCCTCTGAAAAATGGGCCTTGAGGACAACATTCCTCATTGCTTGTGAAACAGGCAATAGTTCTGGGTTCAACCAAGGGGATGGCTCATGGTTGGAATTCCATCATGATTTTGTCCTTCTTAGAAAGCTATTTGGGGTCTGATTAGTTACTGTGTTGGTCTTCCTAGGCAGTGAGTACCTTATTGGTCTTCTGAGTCTGCGGATACATCATATCCTGCTCCATTGGAAGGTGCTTCAGGTGACATTGGCACTCTCATCCTTGACCCTCCATCTGACCATGGGCATTCACCCTCCAACTCCTGCCATCCTCTCCAAAGAGGCCAGCAGCCTAGGATGGGGAATAACACTGGGGCCAGCTTCAGTTCAGGGATGTTGAGCCTCTCGTGAACTAGGACATGCATCCAACTTGAGGAACCTTCCAGCAGTGCAGAGATTTTTTCAGGAAGTGTAAAGGTATTGGTACGCGAGTGTTCCCTGCATGATGTATATTCCTGCCCCTTGCCCTGAGCTCCTAAACTGAATTCCTGTGATACTGTATTTTTTTTTTTAATTGGTCATGTCGCAGACTAATCGTGTGTGCGCATTGAGGAGGAAATGGTCTATTGATATGTTCTGTACCTAGTCCTGAACTGGGAGGGTTGCACCCTCAAAGTGACAGCTGACTACTGTCCCTGTCGCGCGTTTCATGTGTAGAACGCCGTGGGTGCACCGTGGTTGGTAAATTATTGTGACAGGCTTTCACCTGTGAGAAACGAATACTGGCTTAAAGGTCCATTCCTATAAAGTTTCACTGCTCACGATGAACCCAGAATCCTGAACATGACATCCTGTGTGTTGCATGGGTGCATGTATGCTAAACGTGATAGTGTGCTGTGCACGAGTGACACAGATCTCTGGGTTCCTCTTTGAAAACCTACAGCCTGGACCTGAGTACAAGATGGGGAAGTTGTTGCTTTCTCCAGGCAGCATATGTGGATTGCTGCCATGTCCCGGATGGGAGGGGGAGCGAAGACACTACGGAGAGGAAAGAGGAGACAAGCTTTTCTTAGAAATGCCAGGACTCTTCCTGACACATTGGGCAACAAATGACTGTGACAGCAGCTGCTGTTACGTATATGGCAGGGGGTACAGAGTGAGCCCTGCAGTATCTGTTGTTAGGGAAAGGAGCCATTTCAAGAGACACAAGTTCTTATCTCTCTTTCTGATCTCTGCGAGAAAGTGTCCTAAGTAGCTGAGTGTAGCTTGCTCAAACCTCTTTGTCCTTCTGTGGTGTGCAGTCAACCTAGAGACAGTCCTGCTGTTTGGAGCATTCTTGCAGACAAAAGCCAAGTACGGAAGGTAGCCTGGGCAGGATACATAAAAGGGGAAATGACCCAAACTAGGACCAAGTCAGCAGACCTGGAATACACATACTGCACCTGCACAATCGGTAGAAAGATGGGAGCTCAAGACCCATCATTATTCATTGTACAGAGGGGGGAATACCCCAGAGTACTCAGGATTACTATGCAGCCATGGGTTGATGTCGCACTGACAGCCAATTCCCCAGATGTGAGGGAGCATTGCCTGGAATCCGATCTGAAGGAGGAATTACTAGACTGTCCTGGGTGCCAAGATATTCTACTTGTGAGCAAGGGAATGAAGTGCCAACCCTGCAGGAGGAGCGGATGATGGATGGAACTGCAGAAATGTACCCAGGCATAAAGTCCATCCAATAGTGACTCACTAAGCAAGTGAGCTTAAGAACCTGTAGTACTGCCAGATCGGGCAGTGCGAACGTAATAATTTATCCCTGTCCCAGCCGCCATGCACCTGGAATGATGTGACCATGTGGTAGGCCCGACTGAAGATGAGATAAAGGCCTGCTCATGGTCTATGTGCCCCACAAGTGGACTGCGTGTCTGCTGTTCTGCTTTGTGTGTTTTTGGGCAGGAGCCAGTCCCAAAGATTAAGTGACCCAAAAGATGCTCTGGGGTCACCTCGTGAAGGAGGAAGGTCGTCTCTGTGAGGCACTGTGTACCAAAGATAGCGCCTGGCATCTGCTGTGTTGAAGTGTAATCTGCAGGCATGTGGCTGTTGCATTTAGGAAGAAGTGCCAAGCACCCAATGGAGCATCGCTGTGAGCCGCAATCTGCAGCCTTCTACTCAGAAGAGGGCCTCCGTCAGAAGCCTCAGCTCTTGCTCGGACTCTCTGAGTGATGTACTGCTCAACCGGATACCACGCAGCTCCTGAGATGTCTGCAGTGTGTTGAGGCTTCTGTTTCACTTGAGATCCTGCCCCCCAGGAACGTGACAAAAGACTGAGTAGTAAGACAAGATCAAAGGGGGGGAGAGTACAAGCTGCACTCCATGATCTACCCCAAACACTCAACCTCAGGGGGGACCCCAGGGAGAGTGAGACCCATGAGAGGCAGGTGGATGTTTTCTCTGTAATAAAGTTCTTGTCTTTTTCTACAAAGAGACGTATTGGGCTGGACAATGATCTTATTGCACTGCTTGGAGTTAGTATTGATTCTTGAGCCTCATGAACACTCACACTAACCTCCCTGAGAAGCCTGTGACTGCTTGCCCTCCCTACTACTGAGAGTCAAGAGTCAAGTCAAGGCCTAGTTTACAGAGGTATACTAGGACAGACCCCAGGACAGCGGTGGTAAAAGGCCGCAAGCCCCACGGTTGTGGCCCAATAAACCCTGCCTGCCCCTTGGCCTCATGAACGCAGTCTGACAGAAGGGAAGCCAGCCAAAACAGAATTGCTCGTATTTGTTAAGAACGACAAACAAGAATCAGTACAAATCTGCCTCAATGAAATGACTCTTGGCGGCTTCGAATTCAAACATTAGTTGAATTCCAAGTCACTTGAATTCACCCTAAACACCAACCTCACCCTCAAGGAACATATTGCTAAAAAATACAAAGGCAGTCTTGTACCAGCCCTCTCTTCTAAAGGAAGTGAACCCGTGTCTTCCAAAAAGTGACTTCAGGGGGGGCGTGGCCAAGCAGGGACTGGAGATGGCCGCGTAGCGCGCGAGCTCCGTAGCCCAACTCAGCCCCTAACTATCCTGATTGCATATCCGAAACACCTGGAAACGATCCCGTGTGTCGGATCGCCGGCGGAACCCCTCTGCTGCGACACGGTGTGTGGAGGAGTGACGGCGAGACGGTGGGGGCTTCCACGAGATCGTGGCCTGCTCATACCCCAAGGGCCGGGTCCTGTATTTGCGGCTGCAACCGGCGCGAAGATCCGTACAGATCCCCCTCCCTGCCGCTGAGGCTGCGGTCCGGGCGGCGACGTGGGAGGTCCCCCTCACCCCCCCTTAACGACTGCGGATGGTGCCGCCGAGTCCCGGGCCGCCCCGGAGGGACTGTAATGCCCCCGACCCAGTGAGGAGCCTGAGTGAACTGCTAACACTCCCTGACGCGATCGGCCTGGAAGGCGCCGGCCGTGGGGCCTGAAACGGCGGCCGCGGCGCAGCGCTGAGATCAAGAGACCCGTTTTGTGCCGTCACAGTAGCGGAATATAGCACCGCTGTACAACCCACCTACATGAGGAACAGTTGAAGTATCTTGGCCTGTGGGACGGCTGGAGCGGTTGCGATCCTGCCTGGGGAGAGACCGTGTGATGCGTAGTATGAGGAGCAGCCTGGTCCTGTAATGCCGCACCAAGCACAGTCTCAAGACAGGGCCAGACCTGAATGTGGCACTATATCAGGTGACTTACTCTTGATCCTGGCGGCCTGCGGTGGGGACTTTCTTGCTCCGGTCGCGCAGTGTGCCGTGGGGACGGCCGAACATCGGGGGTGCGCTTTGTCGGACGGAGAGTGGATGGCGCCAAGTGGCCTGGACTACCGTAGTGGACTGTAGCCGGACGCGATGGCGCTGTGGGCCCTGGTGTGACATCTCTGGTGCCTGCCCATCCAGAGTGGACGGTGGCCTTGTTGAAGAGCCCCTTTTTGGTGCTGAATCCGGCCTTGGCGTGGATCGCTATCTGGTGCCTAGCAGGCGGTGAACAAAGCAAAACCAAAGGAAATGATGGACGGAGTGTTGAACATTGCAAGCACTCGCCCCCAGTCAACTGATCTGGGTTTAATCCATCACCGTTCTTTAGCCCACTCTGCCACCCCAGTTCAGACATGGCCATATGCAAATCAGTCTGACCCTGTGCCTCATGGGAACAGTCCAGCCCGAACTGCCAAGCCATGTCTTCCCTGGACCGGAAACAAGCTTCCTAGGACCGGTTTCTGGCATTTCAGCCGTCTTCAGCCAGGCTTGCTTGAATCCAGTGGCAAAGTCAGCAAGGGACTCACGTCTGAGCATACCCTGCCAACTTATGGCGAACAAAGCAAAACCAAAGGAAATGATGGACGGAGTGTTGAACATTGCAAGCGCTCACCCCCAGTCAACTGATCTGGGTTTAATCCATCACCGTTCTTTAGCCCACTCTGCCACCCCAGTTCAGACATGGCCATATGCAAATCAGTCTGACCCTGTGCCTCATGGGAACAGTCCAGCCCGAACTGCCAAGCCATGTCTTCCCTGGACCGGAGCAAGCTTCCTAGGACCGGTTTCTGGCATTTCAGCCGTCTTCAGCCAGGCTTGCTTGAATCCAGTGGCAAAGTGAGCCTAGCAGGCGGTGCCTTGACTGAGTGGGCCGCGGGTGTAGCGGAGCCCGGACGAAGTCCCGACGCCCCAACCGGAGAGAGGTAGACACCGTTTTGTCCGCTCGCCCCCTCCCTCCCCCCCCCCCTCTGCTGCTTGCCTGAAGCTGGTTGACATCTGACGCCATGGCGGACCGCGCCAGGGGATCCGGCGCCAAGACGGCAAAGATGGTCCAAACGAATGAGCTTGATAAATACACGGTCTCTCGGGACCCACAGCGAGGGCACCAACAGGAGGGTGGCGAGCGGAATGGACCTGGACCGGAGGAACAGGAACTCTCTCTTAAAGACGTCAAGGAGGCAATAACGGGGGTTAAGACCTCTTTGGACTCGGTGGCTGTCGACGTTAATCTTATCAGGGCCGACCTGGGTAAACTTAACGAAAAGGTGAAGCAGGTAGAGGTCACGACCGCGGGCCTGGTGAGCGACGTGGCTCAGCTGAAGAGGGAAGTCCGAGAACTGCAAGACTCCCGGAATGACACAGACCTTAAATTGGACGATTACGAAGGCCGTCTCCGTCGCAACAACCACCGCATCATAGGTGTTCCAGAGAAGGCAAAAGGGCAGACCCCCGACCTATTTATCATGGACCTCATCCTTAAGCACCTGCGACCCAAGGGACTCAGTAAATTCTTTGTGATCGAGCGGGCCCACAGGGTCCCGGGCGGCCAACCCAAACCGGGCGCTCCCCCGCGGCCCATGTTGGCCCGCGTCCTCAACTACCGAGACCGCGATGTGATTCTCCAAAACTCCAGGGCCGGCGCCCCCCTCCATTATGAAAACGCAGAAATCTCTTTCTTCCCGGACTTCACGCAAAGAGTACAGAAACAACGAAGACTATTCTTCTCTATCAAGCGAGTCCTCAGAGAGAAAGGCCTAAAGTACTCGATGCTGTTCCCCGCCCGCCTCCGGGTCGAGGCGGAGGGGAGAGCCTGGTTTTTTGATCGGCCTGAGGACGTGGCTGACTGGATCGAGTATCGGGACACCAAGAACTCTGGGGCGGGGAGAGCCGGTGGCCCTGATGACAACGCGTCGACCTGAGAGGGTGCCTCGAAGAGGACAGGTTGCTTTGTGACTTGGGTGGTGAGGGGGCGGGGGGTTGGGGGACGAATGGTGGGATCCATGGTTTCCAACCTAATACAGGACTATTGGCATAATGTTGGACATACGTTAAAGTAACAATTATGGTGTGACATAGATATAGACTAAGGGCGTGGGCACGGAGCTCCCTGCTTTTCCCCCCTGGATTGTTTTTTCCTTCTTACTTTGAACTTTCTAGGGCGACTGGCACTCTGCAAATTGTTAATGGGCAGTTTTAAACCCAAAGGGCAGGGGAGCAGGGCGGGGGGTTGTTGGGCAGGGGGTTTTTTGTTTGTTCGATTTTTGTTTGTTGAATTTGTCGCAATGACGGTGGTACAGTTCCTTTTCCTAATGGGTCTCAATCCCACTCTCCGTAAAAGCATAGATGGGTGTACGGCGTAACAAGGAAGTCAGAATCCTAAGCTGGAATGTGAATGGGCTGGGGGACAAGATCAAGCGTAGTATAGTATTACAACAAATTCGGAGGTTGTCGCCGGATATTGTCCTACTCCAGGAAACTCACCTTATCGGACACACATGTAAAGCCATGCACAGATGGGGAAATTCCATGCACACTCACTCGGGGTTTGCGTCTAATTCTAGAGGGGTGGGAATCATGCAAAAGAAATCATTCCCCTTTTTGCCTGCTTCCACTCATATTGACGACCGAGGTAGATACGCGGGTGTCACGGGCACATGGGAGGGAACAACCATCACCTTCATGTCGGTCTATGCCCCCCCGGGACTGCAGGCCACCACATTCTCCAACCTCAGCGCTGTGCTGTTGACGTTGCCAGAGGGACATCTAGTGATCGGGGGCGATTTCAACTCAGTGGTATCAGGTACATTGGACAGATACCCCCCACATATGTTGCCACCCACCACTCACTCTTTCTCTAGTTTTCTGGGAGCGATGGGACTTGAGGACTGCTGGAGGGCTTACCACCCCAACAAGATCCAACACACCTTCCACTCAGGCGCCCATAACAGCCATTCGCGGCTAGACTATATCATTGTCCCCGCCCCACAGGTGACGAACGTACACGAGATACAGCACTTGGCTAGAGGCATCTCTGACCATTCCCTTCTTTGGGCCCACATCGTCCACGACGACTCCCCGGTGGGACGTATAGCCCCAATCAATCCCTGGCACCTTAAGTGCCCTAAAATACAGACCGGTCTAATTAAATCCATTGACAATTATTTCCTGGATAATGAACACTCGGTTGACTCCCCGCAGACATTGTGGGAAGCCTTCAATGTAGTAGTACGGGGTGAAGCCCTCTCCTTAATAGCGGGGTCCAAAAAAGACAAGCCAGCGGCGGTCTCTGATATAGAACAAGACATTTATCGCCTGGAAAATGATCTCGGTCCCGACCCCTCGCCGGAGGCCCTCCACGCTCTGCAACTCCGGCAGGAGGAGTACAGAGTGCTGGTCACCGACCGCGCTAAGATCTTAGGACAGTGTAAACTGGGACGGGTGTATGACTGGGGTGACAAAGCCGGTAAATGAATTGCCTGGCTAGACAAAAAGGAGCAAGCTAGCCGACTGGTCCCCGAACTAAGGAACCCCGGAGGTTCCGCCATAGTGGATCTCCAAGAAATAGTTGACCACTTCGCGGTCCACTTCCGTGCAGTCTACCGCTCTGCAGCGCCATACGCTGAAGCGGATTCCTCTGAACTTCTACGAGACATTTCTTTACCGGTACTATCTGACAGTGACCGCGCATTTATGGACAGCGCCCTTATAGCGGATGAGATTGCAACCGCAATCAGAACACTTCGCCCGGGCAAGGCCCTAGGCCCCAATGGCATCCCGATCGAACTCTACAAACTCCGCCCGGACAGACTTGCACCACACCTGAAATCAATGTTCGAAACCAGTCTTGAGCAGGGACAGCTTCCCCTGGACCAGCGAATCGCGACTATCGTCACGATTCATAAAGAAGGGAATCCCAAAACTGATTGTGCCTCCTATAGGCCTATCTCTCTGTTGAATGCTGAGCCCAAAATACTGGCTAAGGTGCTCGCTAATAGACTGATCAAAGTAATAGGGGGCCTGGTGCTCCCTGACCAATCAGGGATTATGCAGCGGCGAAATACTGCCCTTAACCTTCGCAGACTGCACGGGGTCTTGGGCAGGGCGTCGACCTTGCGCGAGGACGCCATTTTGGTCTCTTTGGACGCCACAATGGCCTTTGATACGCTTGAATGGCCCTATCTCTTCGCGGTGCTCGCGAAATTAGGATTTGGGCCGGGCTTTAGTCAATGGGTACGATTGCTGTACAGCGCCCCAATGGCTCAGGTAGTTGTAAACAATAGAAAATCCGACTCCTTTCTACTCAGCCGAGGGACCCGCCAGGAGTGCCCCCTCTCTCCACTACTGTTTGCCCTAGCCCTTGAGCCCCTCGCGGCCTGGATCCGCAGGGATGTAATGATCCGTGGGTTGCGGTGGTCGACCGACTGGGAAGACCGAATATTCCTGTACGCAGACGATATTCTGTTATACCTCGCATCCCCTAAAAGATCCCTTATTGCATTATTCGACATCCTCTCAGTTTTTGGTAGATACTCCGGATTTGGCATCAATTGGCAGAAATCTCTCCTTTACGTCTTACACGGGAAGGCCCCCCCAATACCCTGAAATTGCCCCATACCAATAGTCTGAGACGGTTTCAAATATCTGGGCATTTTTATTTCGCTAGATCAATCTCTCCGTTTCACTCGAAATCTGGCTCCCCCGATACAACGCCTAAAACAGGACATCGCAAACTGGAAATCGCTCCCCCTCTCCTTACTGCGCAAAGCGGCCCTCTTCAAAATGATTTCCTTACCCCGCCTCCTCTATGTCCTACAAAATTCGGCAGACCCAGTACCAAATTCTTACTTCCAACAAATAGAGGGCCTTCAAAGAGACCTCCTCTGGAATGGGAGACCCCGTATCGCTCTAAAAAAACTCACCCTCAACTGGTTCGACGGGGGGATTGGATTACCTGACATAAAGAAATACTATTGGGCCTCACACCTAACGGCAATAAACCACAGCACTTATGGGAGGCCTGACGACCCCGGGGTTGGTATGGACAAACTGCTCCTTTCTAACGGCTCCTTTGCCAGGGCCCTTTATTCTAAGCCAAACAGATACCCCCTCACTGGCCCCACCAAGCACTCCGTCCTTATTTGGCACACGGCGACTGCCTCGCTGGGTTGGACCAACAAATTGACCCTGTCCACGCCCCTATGGGACTCCCAGAAACTCGGAGACTTGGGCAATTCAAGGGCTTTGACAAGTGGGACCTAATTGGCATTTCACACATTAGAGACCTATGGGACAAAAATGGTATCAAGTCTTTTGACTCTCTCCAACTTCAATACTCCATGGCGGAATCAGAGCGTTTTCGCTACTTGCAAATTCGCCACGCATTGCAGACAGCACTACCTCGAGACACCTCCCCACCTGACTACTCACCACTGGAGGACAGACTGCTAGACGGATATCTGCCCGAGAGAGCCATCTCCCTAACATATAGGAAACTTATTAATAATTAATATGGATGACCCACTGACGCTTCTGCAAGAGAAATGGGTGAAGGACGGTATTGAGCTGAACGACGAAAATTGGCAGACTGCAGTCTCCTCCCCCAAAACTGTCGCCATCCCGGCGCGCCTCCGACTCGTGCAACTAAAAATACTACACAGAATCTACATCACGGGGCCCCAACTGATACACATGGGTGGCTCAGCAGATGGATATTGTAGAAGGGGATGCACCCAGATGGGTACGTTTATCCATATAATATGGCATTGCGACCCAATACAGGCCTACTGGCAAGACATTCATAAAATTATGAGCCAAGTGCTGGAGCTTACTATAAGGCCTGAAGCTCCCAGGTGCCTCCTTAATATCTGGGAACCCACTGACCTAACACACATGCCATACAATGGGTTACACTGGGCTGCATGATTGCCAAAAGAAACATCGCTCAACACTGGGGGGCAACGCGGTCCCCGAGAGTTGTGGATTGGGAGACGGACCTCGACTGCTGCATGCTGAGGGAGAAGACGGTTTATGCAGCGAGGGGCTGTCCCCAAAAGTGATCCAAGATCTGGTCTCCTTGGAATGTATATCGCGGCCATATATGTGCCCCACCAGGTGACCTCGAATGTGACAGTCCCCCATCACCATAACACTTATCATCCTCCCAAGCTTGTGCACCTTGGTATCGCTGTGTTCCCTGTCATTGATTCGACGGAACTGTACCTATGTTGAATAAGTTGTATATGTTTAATAAAAAGAAATAAAAATAAAAAAAAGTGACTTCAGAACTGGTGTTTAAGCCCTTGTACTTTAGCATTAGCATGGTGGTAATGCCCCCCTCCATGGCCTCTCATACTCTACACAAGCGCTCCTTAAGGCATCCCGCATCCTGAACTACAACTCATCCAGGGTCAGATGAAATATGAACATATCATATGGAATTCTGTTGGCCCCCTCTTGCCTGCCTGCACCATCTTCAAAACCAGTTGCAGCAATTACAAACACCTTGTGACCAGTAGCTACACTTACATTTCAGTCAAACTCACTGTCTCTGGTGGCTCTCGGCACACCTGCACCCAGCACACCATCAGACTGCAGACTAAGAAGTGTCTAAGAGAAAAGGAAAGGCAAGAGGTCTTTTCCATATATACACATATGGAAAAACATCTGTGTGTCCATCAGGACTGCTCCAATGTTGCTCCAATTTGGGAAAAAGTTGAAGAGGCACTTCTTTAAAATGTAATATTCGCCAGCAAACAAGCTACCTCTGCTATCATTCCTGGATGTTATTGCTTGTCTTTGACCCTGTACAGTGCTTCATGCCTTTTGACTAGGTTTGCTCTTCAGAAATACCACATACATCTATAATATGTACACAAGCAAAGTATATTCCCATAAGAACACAAGTAAGGTATGAATAAGAAATTAAAACTCTTGGATAGGCGTGCCCTTCCTCGTGGAATAAGTGCTGTTACGGGGAATGACATGACAATGAACATGAACAGTAAATAATCCAACCATGCGCGTCTAAACATGGAAAAGAAACAACTTTTTCTATTGAAAGTTTTGTAACTCGGGCATTAGGAAAGCAGTGATGTGCATGGAAATGCACAGAAAGACAAAATGTGATGGGGCAGAAGGAGATGCGGGTCAGGAACATTACAGAAAACCCAGAAGAGTCCAACGAGGAAGCTCTCCTGCAGGCAGAAATTGAAGCGTGACCTATTAATTGGTGAGCTGAGAGGGAAGGCACCCAGAGGCCTACACACAGACAAAGGACTTAGGGCCTGATTTAGATCTTGATGGAGGGGAATACTCCATCACAAACGAGGCGGATATCCCATCCGCCGTATTACGATCCCCTTCTATCCTATGAAGATCATAATACGGCGGACGGGAAATCTGTTACATTTGTGACTGAGTATTCCATCCGCCGAGATATAAATAAGGCCCTAAATCACAGAGCCCATACGTTCAGTTGCCAGCATCATGCTGACTTACTGGCTGCACATAAGTCAGGATTCAGAGGAAAAAGAAATTGAGGTGCTGGGAGGCAAGGTATAGTTGACCTGGAGAGATGAGGAGCTAAATTTTCAAACAGGAAGGAAGAAATTCCCAAAAAAGAGGGAAAATCATATAGTAACAAAGATTAATGATCCCAAGAGGACAACTGACCACAATGAGGGTTTCCAAGGAGGATCAGAGGCCATTGAGTTAAGCAACTCACAGGAAGATGGTACTGGATCTCCAGGGAAAAGTGTGAGATCTCAGAGCAAAGAAGCTTGAGAAGCTCATCCTAAGAGAATAATGAGCTGGTCCGGGGAGGCACAGTGAATCTCCACAACATGGCTCAAGAAATTCCAACACTCTTGGGGGAGAAGGAGGACGTTCGCATTCAGGAACAACTTGCAATAATGACTGAGTGGGACACAAGAATTTGTGAAAGTGACTTCACAATGTACATCTAAGATTTGCTTAAGGTATAAGAGTAACACAATCCAGCCAAGGTGGAGACCTTGATTGATTCAGAGTTAACATCGGTGGCATTGCATCTAAGAGTTGGCATGAGACACTCTGAAGCAAGGAGAGAATGCCATGCATCATTAAATACCATGCCAAATCTTGGGAATCCCAGGAACTGATTTCTCTTGTCGGGGCAAGATGGCAGCTGCATCAGCGGCCGAGTGAGCTGACCACTAAACTCCTTACCTGCTAAAACCTCTCCTTTTCCAATTGTTGGCGCAAGTAGCAGAATGGGGCTGTAAAACTTACCACTCTTGGCGCCCTTAGATGATCTGGCGATCGTGGTTCTGTCTCTGGGGGGTGCCGCTGCCTTGTAGGTTGGCGACTTGTAAGACTTCCACTCCGACAGCTTCCCCCACTCTGTTCACCGGCGCAACTTCACTAATGCCGCCGAAGAGAGCCACCAAGAGCATTAAGGTACGGGAGCTGCCGGCCGGCTCTGGTAATCCTGGGAAATCTACCCCGGACCGAGATGGAGGTAATCCTGATGGCAGAGGACGTCGTTCTGCCATGGAGATGCCAGTCAGATTGCCGGGCTCCGGGGAACAACTCAAGGGAAAAAATAGCACTTCCGTCTGTGGAAAGCAGACGGTTCCTGCTTTGTTTAAAGCACAAACTGGAAAGAACAAATCGGTAGCAGGATCTAAAGTTACTTGTAAAACCGGCGCCCCTCTGCTTACCCCTGTAACTGCCCCCATATCTCAAGAAGCTGCAGCACAACTGACGGAGCTACCCCGGGGTGAGACTGCAGGCAAAGAAACTATTGGGGGGTTATTGGACCGAGGGCTTGATCGTGTGGGTGCAGACAATCTCCCTGGTGGCAGCAGGGAAGTTGGTAACCTAATTGGTTTGCTCACTACAGCCGGCTCCCCGGAGGTGACAGACGGTACAACGATTGAACAACAAGGCCAGTGCATTTTGGGAGATGGAGTTCTTTCAAGCAATGGCCAGGTAAAAGTGGCATTGGATCAGATTTACTCAGACAGGGAGGCTGGCCGCATGGAAGCTAATCTACCAACATCTAGGTATAAGGATGTAGCTGGCAAATTTTACTCTTTGTCAGACCACTCTAACTCCTCAGGTGATGACAGCTGCGGTAAAGGCTGGGCTGGGGAAGAAAGGGATACTAGCAGCTTACATTGGGAAGAGGAGAGTGACAAGTCCCTGCTAAATCCTGGAACAGTTCGTAAACTGAAAGATCAAGCTACCCTTCCTGTGCAGGCCGAGGGTGCGGCTAGCTCAATGACTTGGGACTACTCTTTCTCCCCAAATCTGGAAGGAAAGAGGCTCCGGAAGGGGCCACACTGTCAGGAATGGCTAGCGTCAACTCTAATGACCCTGAAGAAAACACACTCTCTACAATATATCAGATCATTATGGCCCATCGTGAGGAGACAAGAGCCGAGAGCTCCCGGACTCAAGGTGCGTGTTGTAAACTTCACAACTCTATAAGCAGGATTGCAAAGACGTGCTCCGATTTCGCAGTAAGAATTGGGGAAGCAGAGACCAGAATTTCTCAACTGGAAGACGAGTTGACCGTACAGAAAAATCTGACTGAGTCTATGAAATCCATGAAGGATGACACATTGTGGGAACTGACTGACCTTGAAAATCGGTCAAGGAGGAACAATTTGTGAATTCTGGGTATCCCCGAGGGTAAGGAGGGCGCACATGTCCGCCAGTTCTTGATCAAACTTTTTGAGGAGGCGTTCCCAGAACTTCAACATTGGGACTGGAAAATGCAATTGCAGAGGGCCCACCGATTCGCCTCCAATCAGCGCAAAAAAGGGGGTCAAGCTGATAGTCAACCAAGCACTGTCCTTATCTGTCTCAATAATTTTCTGGCCAGGAAGGCCCTTTATGACCTAGCTAGACCAGATCGGAAAAGGGCGGGTAAGGGTTGCGATTTCTTTGTGAGGCCTGACTTCTGTCAGATGACAATTGAAAAGAGATGGCTATTTCGTCAATTAATTCCGTTATTCCAGGCAAAGGGGGCTCAGGTTGTTTTGTTTAACCCTGCCAAATTGAAGGTGGTTTCTCAGGGGCAAACGCATTATTTTCAGTCTGAAATTCAAGCAAAAGAATTTATGCTCTCATTGTAGTCATCCAAGGGATATGTGATTCGAATGTGCTCTGCATTTTATCTGCCAGGGATGGTTAAGCAGTTCATTTTGAACCCTGAGGACGGCCTCTCTTGTTTAATAACCTGGCTATAGCCTTTTTCTTTCTTTTTCGTTTTCAGTTTCTGATTCGGTTTACAGTATGGTGCATACTTTAAGGGGGGGGGGGTTTAGTTCAGTGGAAGGGGTGGAGGTTTAGCTCAGCATCACCAGGGACCGTTGGTCCCCATGCCTCATTTAGTGGGAGGCCCGGGGGAGGGAGGTGGGAGGGCTTCTAGTAGAAGTGGTGTGGGGTTTGGGGGTGTGGGGTGGGGATGAGGTGCGGGGGTGCACAATCATTACTTTATATGTACAGTCATGGCAATTGTCATTATCGAGAAAGGAAAGCATTTATTAGCATAATTTCTTGGGGAATTCTCTCGAAATCTTTGTATTATTGTGTGAATTGTTCTAAAATACTGGCATTCCATTAGGATGACGGATAGGAAGAGTAAAATCTGAATTTGCTCCCTGAATAGCTGTGGTGTTAATGATAGGAAAAATGAGGCTTACTAGCCAAACTATTTTAGGTATATGCAGATAGATGTGTTGTGCCTGCAAGAAACTCATATCCCCTGGAACAATCGTGGCCGGTTAAAGGATCTGGGTCCTGATATCCTTGTAAGCTCCCGCCAGGGTACGACTACACGGGGGTAGCTATCTTGGCCAGGCATGGTGTATTAATTAGTAAACGAAACAAGGAGGACAATCTAGGACGATGGGCAATAGTGGAAGCAGTAATTAAGGGTATCTCGTTTACTATCTGTTCTTTGTATGGATCAAACCTGGACGATCCAGAAGTCCTGAATTTTTTAAATATAGAACTGGCTTTACGGCCTTCTCCGTTAGTCCTTTGCGGCGATTTTAATATTCATCTGAATAGCAGTTTCAACCTTCTTAGCAACTCTCCGTATCAGGGAAGAAAGGGCAAGACCTTTAGGGCACTACATGGATTGGCTGATATCTGGTACAGACACAGGCAGGCAGAGCCGGGGTTTACTTATTTTTCAGCTGAGTTATTATAAAAAGACCAAATTTAAAATCATTCAGTCAGCTTATTCTATCTGGAGAAAGATACGTTGGAGGTTCGGTATTTTGAATATCAATGCTTATACCCCTTTTTCGGCTCATGGGCTTCTACCGCCAATTTTTCAAGATCAAATTACTTTTAGCTGGGGGAGTTAGGAATCAACGTTCTGGAGGATGTCTGCTGCGATGGCCAAATCGCTTTGCTTACTAATTTACAAGAGAAGTTTGGGCTCTCTACGAGACACTTTTTAAAGTTTTTGCAGATTAGGAGTTTCTTGGGTAAAATTATGCTACGAGCGGGCGCAAACTTGGGAAAAATACCTCTGGTCGATATAATAGGGAATAGATCCCGGATTGGGAAAATATACCAAACATTGCTGGCTGGTCTCCCTGATGATTTGAGTATTCAGAATGACAGATGAGAGAGGAAGTTTGGCAAGGAAGGTATTGACTTAGAGGCGTCTTTGGAATTAGCCAACCAGATTCTAACAACTGGTAGGCTGAGGACTCAACATTTTATGTCAGCTTTTGATTTATACTATACTCCTGGGAAGGTTTCTAAATGGGCTGGCCCACGGAGTAACTCATGCAGTAGGTGTGGGGCATGGGCTGCTGATACGATTCACATGTTTTTTGCTTGTCCCAATCTTGCTAAATACCTACAGGATATCGAATTTTTCTTGAACCAGATCCTCGTCACGCCGATATTACTAACATTTGATTTAATCATTCTGGGGGTAGAAGGGAGTCAGGGCAGTAAGACCCGGACTAGCTCTGAGGTCGGATTGGTATTCATTGCAATGGCCATTGCAAGATTATGCATCACCTCCCAGTGGATTAGCCCTGATCCTCCTACATTCATAAATTGGCGGGCTAGGTTGTTAGTCACATATAATATGGAATTGGCTGTATATAGGCTGAAACGGCGTAGGAGACGAAAAATGGGGAGGAAAATATGGGCTCCAATTACTAGCTGGATAGGGTAAACTGCTCTGGTCTAGTTACAAAACGGTTGGATACCGGAGGGTCAGAGGGAGCAAGTTTAGAGACCGCACAGGATTGGATCCCCCAACAAAGTACTTATAACACAGAAAAATCCTGAGGTCTATAAAGGCAAAGAGAAAAGGTGGTATGTAGAGTGAGGGAAAGAAGCCTAATGTACGTGGTGGAAGGGCAAAAACTCCGAAGACGTGGTCATACAATCACCCTGGGTAACTAACCCCATCACATGGGATTTTCATCCCAAAGAAAATCTCAAACTCCCAAGGGGCAACAGGACCCTCAGCGAGAGGTGAGAGCTTTATGCTATTGGTATTATGCACTGAGAAGTGGAATGAATCCACATATGAACGTGATGTGAGTGGGGGTTGCAGTGCTAGTGAAATAATAGTGCAAAAAGGAGTGTATTAAAACTAGTGACGGGACGGCCAGGAGAACTCTGTTAGACAACGCCGTACCGATGCTAGATTAAAAGGAGTGAAGGCACCACTAATCCGATGTAATCAGTGGAGCAATGTATGAGGTAATGGTCGACATGTTTCAGCCGTGGCGCCTAACTAGGCTCGGCTTTCATCAGGACCTAGTAAGCTACTGCAAGAAAGAACGTGACAAAGGATATAGGGGACGCCCTCAAGTTGAAAACACACGTTCAGGGTCTGAACGATGATATTCCTTGGCTATCTTTATAACACACTTGGCTCGTTCGTACCTCCTCACCAACTGACCCATTCCTCACACCGTTTTCATGGGCACCTTCGATCCAGCCTTTATACAAATCTATCGTCATGATATACTTTTGTTTGCATCTGCTCTGCACGGCTTCTGTACACCGGCACATACACCCCCTGCTGATGTACTATTCCCTGCAGCTTCATCTTCTATTCGCCATTTATTTCCCGGCGAACACAGGGCAGTTTTCACCTCCTGCGCTGTTGGAGCCGATCTCTCGCATCAGTTCGCACCCTCCTCAGCGTTTTGTGCAACACGGAGCGACACGCGCTTTGACAGCTAGCTTTGCTATAAGACGTGCGTTTCCGCATTCTTTGCGCTATTGCGCTACCACGTCATCTCCCTAATTGAATGTGGCGCTCCTACCTTTGAACTTCTGACAGCGTCACCCTCTACTTGTCAGCTGCATTCCTATCTCCCAGGTTACTGCCATACGGGTGACTCAGCGCTCCGCATTGGCTCTCGCTCTTGAGAGCATGAACTACCTGTCCCGCGATTAGTCCGTTTTTTGCTGACACATTCTTACTTTATCCGCCTCCGTCCAACCCCGCGGGACCTCCGGCTGCAGGCTCATTCCAGCCCGGTTCCCCGACGGAGAGGTAGGACGCTTGCTCGCTGGGCCCCACTGCCCCTGCTTCATTTTTCGTTCACATTACTATGAAGGTGACTACTCCTCCACCTTCGAGCGATGTTTTTAAAGTATATCTGTTGACTTTGATTTACTATTGTACAGACTTGTACAATTTCATTTTGCTCTGACCCATTACCCATGCACAGGTCACGTTTCCAACTCCGCTTCTTTCGATTGACAAACGATGATCTTTGCTTAGTTTAGCTTTCTGTGCAAATACTGCTTTTGTCAGTCTCCCTCGTTTTTAGATGACCTACTCACATATTTTACACTCGCTCATGACATGTAAGCCACTATCCCTTCAGCAGTCTTACATCTTTTTTTCAGAGCGGTGTTCCTTCCTGAGCGGTTGCCAGGTGGAGGTCCTTTTTCCACCCAGTTTATACGGGTGAGTGGAGTTTGCTTTAAGTTTATACTTTCACACTTGTTTTTACTGAGCAACATTGTCCCACATTCTCACACTGAGTCTCCCTTTTTTTGTCTAGGTGATGTATGTATCATTGAGGAGTCGTGCACCCTACAAGCAACTTGAGGGCGTCCCCTATATCCTTTGTCACGTTCTTTCTTGCAGTAGCTTACTAGGTCCTGATGAAAGCCGAGCCTAGTTAGGCGCCACGGCTGAAACATGTCGACCATTACCTCATACATTGCTCCACTGATTACATCGGATTAGTGGTGCCTTCACTCCTTTTAATCTAGCATCGGTACGGCGCTGTCTAACAGAGTTCTCCTGGCCGTCCCGTCACTAGTTTTAATACACTCCTTTTTGCACTATTATTTCACTAGCACTGCAACCCCCACTCACATCACGTTCATATGTGGATTCATTCCACTTCTCAGTGCATAATACCAATAGCATAAAGCTCTCACCTCTCGCTGAGGGTCCTGTTGCCCCTTGGGAGTTTGAGATTTTCTTTGGGATGAAAATCCCATGTGATGGGGTTAGTTACCCAGGGTGATTGTATGACCACGTCTTCGGAGTTTTTGCCCTTCCACCACGTACATTAGGCTTCTTTCCCTCACTCTACATACCTAAACTGCTCTGGTACCTGGTTTTCGCATATTATCCAGGCTTCCCCTGTTTAATGCTTATCTGGCTCTCTTATCTGCATGATGTTTTTTTCTCTCTCCTTTTTTATTATTGCGTCTGTTTACCTACTTCCTTTTTTGCTCCTTTGTTTTTGAAACATTTGTTAAGTTGTCTCAGAATGTGAAGGTATTATTTGATGTCATATTTGCCATGACCAATTTATATTGATATAATAAAAAATAAAAAATATTTTAAAAAAGGAACTGAGTACTAGATTTTGGAGCCAAGATGCAGCACAAAACAACTAGTTGAGTGGTCCAGTGATTAACAAAAATATATTTGGAAAGAGAACAAATCCGAAAGAGCTCTGGATGTCTTACATGGATATATAGAAAGAGCTAGCTATGAAGCAGACGGCCAGCCTGGGAGTAGTGAGGAAAAACTGTGACTTCATTGCTTCACTTATTTCTTTAATTCGAAGTAATAAGAGTGACCCTATGTTACTCTCAAAATATGTACATGGTCTGTTCTTTGCACTGTGTGGCTGTCCAGACCAGCTCACTCATGACTGACTTGAACCCAGAGGGAACTTTCGCAAGGATATCAGAAACTTGCAAATATTAAAGCCCTAGATATTTCACTCATGGATATTGTGACATAGGGATGCACCGCAGACAACACAGGGATATAGAACCCATTGAGACAGAAAGTCGTGAAGTTCTAGAGTATATAAACTATAGTTGTATAAGAGCCAAGAAGCATATAGGGGCCTTGGAGATATAAACTATTGCTTCATAAGAGTCAATGACGTAGTCAATATGGACAACACTGGACTTCTAGAAATATAAAATATGTGAGTCATAAATATGTGGAATCCATTCATTTATGCATGTCATTAGGATTTAGGAAACATGTAGATACAGGTTCCTTGGGCATAAGGAACTGTGAAGCCGTCTTTGTCATGGAAGTAGATGAGCCACAAGACTTAAAACGCTTGGATATAAGATAACTTAGAGCAACAGCTTGATCTTGAGATATGGAGATGTACAATAGATTCTGCATGCAGTGTCTTTGGATGATGATCCTTGGACTGTGGTCTCTAAGGCCAGACAATTTGAGAATAGAGGGCAGTGAGGAGGTAGTACGAATGGGGGGGAATGTCTCCGCAGATCATGAGATATCAGACAGAGGTTGCAAACCAGTTCATGCCCATATTCTTCAACTGCTGCCTCTGTACACACATCCTGCATGCAAAGGCTCTACACCCTGAAGGCTCAGACTCTGCTTTCACATCCTTCATGTGCAGGCACGCATCTCACTTCATACATGTGCAAGCTCTGTGTCTACGTACTGTGCACATTGTCTCTGCACTCACACCACACACTCGCTGGAGCTGCACCCAGAGGCTGTACGCCCCCACCTTGCACAAATAGGATATGTCCTCAAACATTGCACATGAAGGCTCTGCACCCAGAGAACACAAACAGATGCTGTACCCACACCATGCTCACGTAGACTCTGACGCGACACTTCACACATACCAACTCTGCACCAGTGCCTGGTGTACCATGTGCCACCTCATATGTACATGTCCTTTCCACGCACCTTACAATGAAGGTTCTGCACCTACAACTGACCCACACATACTCTGCACCCAGACCTTGCTCACAAGGGATCTGCACCTACACCTTCCACAAATAGGGTTTGCACCATGTCCTGAACACACAGCATGTGCACCCTGTGTGCACAGGCTTTGCAAGCACATGTGGCACACAAATGCTCCACCCACATATCTTAGATGCCAGATGTGGACCACACCTTGCAAAGGCAAGCTCTGCGCTATTTCCTGTACATGCAAAATCTGCAAACAGACAAGCCAAGCACACAAAGATTCTTTGCCCACGCCCAACACATTCAGATTCTAAACCATCACCATACACATGCAGGTCTGCACTCATTATGCACAAGTGCAAACTCTACATTCACACTCATACCATTTATTTACACTGTGCACACATGCCTTGAACCCACCCAATGCACACTCATAGGCTCTGCACTAGCATCGTGCACATACATGTTCTCAAACCGCTCTTAGCACATGCAGGCCTAGAAATTACACCTTGCAGACTTTGCACTTCCAAGCTGCACATGAAGGCCCCACATACACTTTGCATGTGCATGCAAAGCACCCAAAAACTGCACTTGCAAGTTTGCACCTACCCCTTAAAATAGACTCTGCACTCACATACAGTTTACAAAGGCTATGCTCCCACACTAAGTCTCTGTATTCACACCAAGCAAATTGTTGTATTCAATGTTTATTAAGACTGTGCACCCATAAACTGCAGGAAAATGGTCTACATTTATAGGTTCTCTCCAATGTCCTGTTCAAGTAGCCTACTCAGTATGCACTGCACTGCCCTGCTCTGCACTCACACACTTATGTGCATGCTCTTCACCCATAATATATGTGTACATTTTCTGCTCTCACACCCTGAACAAATAGGCTCTTGGCCAACACACACACACACACACACAGACTCTGCATCCACACCCTGCCTATGTAGGCTAAACAATTAATATTGCAAATGAAGACTCGCGGCCCCGCACACACATACTGTATGCACTGTAGAAACGCACACTGTCCTTGAACCTGCACACAGGCATTTCACCCACGCCACACACCCGTAGGCTCTGCACACAACTATCCAGAGGCAGCATGTATCGGATCTGCACATAATACCCTGTACATGCAGTCTCTGTGCAGAACCTGCACATGGATGCAATGCACACACGTCTTGCATAAGCAGGCCTTCTTTACCCAGAGGCATGCGTCTAAGACACATCCACTCATAGGTAAAACTGTTCAGATCCCTCCCCATCCATGTGAGAAGGTTGCTCCCCAGAATAGCTCTGTTTAATTTAATTTATCCCATCACACCTCACAGGAGTCCCTGTTCTGTTTTTCCTCTAAACTTGCCAGTGCGACGCTCTGCCAAATGTATACTCTTGATTCATTACCCGCACCTCCCAGTTTCCCCGCACTCCACTTCCACCAGACTTGACATTGAGACTGGAGTAAGAACTGGTTTCTTTCAACAATCTCAAGCACCAGGTAGTTATGGAGTAGAGAGATTAAGTGCAGACTCAACAATAAATTACGTAACTTGCTGGCAGGTGTTAAGGTCAGGTTATTAACGGTAATGATGTAATAAGTGTACAGTGTGTGATTGTATGCTGAAAAATAAAGATGTACAGAGCTCTGTGTGTGGTGTATTCCTTGTCTTGCTCCCGCTGGTGTAACGAAACTTGAGGGGGCCCCTCTGCAATGTACAGGAAGGGGCCCCCTCCAGACTCAATCAGGAGTTCTCCAGCAAGGGTATTGTGCTGAGGGGCCCCCCTGGAGCTTCGGGTTCCCCCACACAGCAGGGGTTGCGGGGGCCTGTGTTACACCACTGTATGCTCCCAGGGCTGGGGAGGATGCTACAACTGGCAACGAGGATGGGATCTGTGACCCGAAAGAATTTACATGCTTGAGCATGCCACATCCGCCAAAGTTGATGAGAAGCAGTCTGACATTGGTGTATGTGGAGTCAAAGCCCCGCTCTAGCCCATATACGGCCCTCAAATAATTTGAAGGCCCTGAGGAGCAGCACATTCGAAAAGCTTGGTAGAAAACCCCTGGTAAGGCCAAAAGAAGAGATATTGCGGCACATCATAATGTTAACATTACCAGCAAGAGCGAGGGAAGTACCACATGACCTTAAATTGGGCATTATGACCGGGCCCGGTTGAGCCTCTAATACTTACACAGCAGTAAGTGGCATCCAGTGCACCGAAAGGCCTTCAGAATAGTGACATTTTTCAGTAGCTGCAAAAAAGAGCGCAAACTACAATGCAGCTGTGTTTCTGAAATTATCGCCGCTATTAGCCTCAGCTAAGAACCAGAATATTGGCGCCTGGTAGACTGCATGGATTGAGAAGTTTGATGACTTAATAGATGCCCCAGAAAAAATAGCTGATAAGAACATAATTAAATGTGTAAAGAACCTTTTTCTTGGTGCTATGATTAGTACCTTGGCTGGATTCTAGCAATCCTTGTTTGGTTATATATTAGTGATCATTGCTAGTTGAAACATTGTTGCTGAGGGGTGAGCTTCTCGTTCCATTACTGCCCCAACCAGTTATAGTAACTGAGGCAGCACAATGTGTGTAAACCCACAAGATTGCATATTGAAACCTGTGTGGCAGATGAGGACAAAAAAAAAAAAATGTGTAAAGAACCTTGCTGGTGAATGAGTGAAAGAAGTGATAAGGAAACTATCACAAGCTAATGCAGTATCATAATGACAAATCAAGGAAGCGTTCAAAGCTAAGTTCAATCCAATGCCAAATGTCGACTAAGGAAGGTACATTTTCAATCAAAGACTGCAAGCTAGAGAAACGATGGATGAGTTTGTTGAAAGACTTGATGGGCTTATCAAACACTACAAGTTTAGTGCATTTATTGATGAAGAAGCTATACGTCTCAGAGTCATCGATGGCTGACTTTCAGACTCTTTCAGAAGATGCATGTTGAGAGAGATGCTCAGCTTAGAGAAATTACTAATGGCTGTAGGAGCCAAGGAAAGAGCAGATCAACGAGTCGCTGATGTTGAAGCTGGAACAGCAAGAAATGAATCAGCATTGGTCATGAAAAGCAAACACAAGTAGAAGGTAGATGCATGCAAGTCGACGTCTACAAAGAAGAAAAAATTGTCTTTCCAATGTGGGTTTTCATTTTCTCGTGAAGGCAAAGGTCCGCCATAGGACAAATGTGCAAAGGCTGCGGTAAAGAAAACCACTTCATAATGGTTTGCAAAGCAAAAGAGAAATGATCTATGTCACAGTAAGAAGAGAAAATGGATGCTAGAAGGTTCCAGAAGCATTCTCACCAAGCCCGTAAAGCCAAAAAGCAACATCAGTTATGGCAACTAGAAACCAGACAAAGTCGATCGTCGTCAAGTTCCTCCTACAAAGGCTCGTCAACGTCATTATTGAGCGTCAGTGAAGAAGAAGGATGTGTAATGTTGCCATCGATCAAGAAACAACAGGCACCTGTAGGTTTGGCTACTTGCAAAGAAGAACAAAGGATAGGGCGAGGGATGTGGCCCAATGGCTAGACCAGTCAACCTCGAATCTGGGGAACCAGGTTCGAGCCTCGGCAGGGACGCTCAACATCCTGTGATTCTGGGCAAATCACTTAAACTCCCTGTGCCTAACACAAATTAATGTAAAGCACTCTGATACCTTCGGGTCTAGTTTGCACTATATAAAACTATAAAATAAAAAAAATTACTAAAAAGGGGGAACCACCACACAAACCAACAGAATTCATTTAGACATTGCCCCAAGATTACAATAAAGGTCAACGGTTGCACCAATACCTTTATGATAGACAGTAGTAAGACGATTAACATCATGCCGGTTGAAAAGTCCAACAGCCTATCTTCTGTGCCATGCCTCAATTCATCAAACCCAAAAGTATACACGTGGGCTGCTTCTAAACAGTTGTAGAGTCGAGGATTATTCATAGCAACAATGAGACACAAAACAGTATCAGTGCAGGTGCTAATTCACCTTCTTCAAGGAGCCTTGTCCAGTGCATGTCTACTCAGTTTTGCCATTGCTTCTGACATGGGATTGATATCTCTTAATTACAACCTCCACACTCAATCTGAAGTTGTGAGTCAGTTTCTGTATTTATTTCATGGCCTAGGCATGCTCAAGACAATGAAAGTGCGACTTCACATCAATGAGGACATTCGCCATGTTGCCCAGCGGAACCGCAGAGTCATTTTACACTTGCAAGAAGCTGTTGAGAAAGAACTAGCAATGCTGTTGAAACATGACAACATTGAGCGCTCCACTGATCCTACGCCATCGGTTTCACTCAAAGTGGTGGTGCCAAAAAAGGACATTGGAGGTGCAGTGCGCATCTGTGTTGACATGCGCCAGGCTAACAAAGAAATCGGGAGAGAAAGGCATCCTGGTCCACACATAGCAGACATGATTATGCAACTAAACGGTGCCAAAATCTTCTTCCATTTTGCCCTGAACAAGGGATATCTTCAACTCGAGTTGGTAGAGAACTGCAGGTACATCACTACTTTTTCTACTCATGTTGGTTTGTTCAGATACAAAAAGTTGAGCTTTGGATTGTCTTTAGCTGCGGAAATATTTTAGAATGTTATAAAGTGAATATTTCAACCTGTCATGCATGCTTTTAATTACTGTGATGACACTGGTATTTGGGGCAACAAAAAATGTGCATGACAAGGCTCTTATGCAAGTGTGGCAGTTACTTGCTGATGCAGCAAAGTGTGAGTTTCACAAGACCAAACTCAAATTATTTGGGCACATATTCTGTGATGAGGGAATGAATCCTGACCCAAATAAAGTTCAAGCACTATCAGCTTCCTGCCCCCCACAAGATGTCACCATGCTGCAATCCTTCGTAGGCATGGCCAGTTATTGCTCAAGGTACATTTGTGACTTTGCTACTGAGATTGTCACATTGAGAGACTTGACAAAATGAGATGCTCCATTCCAGTGGTCTACTGAATATGATCAAAGCTTCAGAAGACTAAAACCTGATTGAAAATACAACTGAGGCGGCCTATTTTGACCTCAGTTTGCATACTGAGATCACAGTTGATGTGAGCCTGGTGGGGCTGGGTGCAATCCTTGCTCAACATATTGGTCTGCGAATGCTCAGAGACACATTGTGGTCTATGCCATTCTAAGAACGTGCATTCGGAGAATGAGAGTCTCAGTCGGAGAAGGAGAGTCTGGCTGTAGTGTAGTGTGGACTGTAGTGTGGGCCTGGGAACATTTTCATGTATTTCTATACAGAAAGCATTTCACTATCATTACAGATCACCAAGTGCAGCTCACTATTTTTGGAAACCCGAAAGCCAAGATGCCCCCTCGTATTGAGAGGTGGGGATTGTGACTGCAAGAGTATGACTATGCAATTGTACAAAATCCAGGTAAATATCAGAACAAGGCTGATTACTTTTGCACCGTTCGACATCCAAAATGGCTGAGGAGTACATTAACTTCATTGTGAGGTCCAGCATGCCAGCAGCCCTATCCATTGAAGAGATAATCGCTGCTACTGCTGATAAGAACATGCTTATCCTTAAAGGTATAGTTTCAGCTCAGTCGTGGAAGATGCATGCTCAACAGTTTGCTGATGAAGTTGAATTTCAAAAATTCCAAAAATGTACAGGATGAGCTATCCGTTAATAAGGAAGGTGTTGTATTGAGAGGCTCACAAATCATCATACATGAGCGCCTAAGACAGCAAGTCATTGAACTATCCCATAAAAGACATCATGGCATTGTAGCCACCAAAAGAGCATTAAGAGACCGAGTTTGGTTCCCGCACCTAGATGTGAGAGCGTAGTACCATCTCTGCAACTGTCTTCCTACCAAAGTAACACAGCATCCATTGACAATGTCTGACCTTCCTACACATGTGTGGGAAGGAATTGTAGTTGATTTCTTTGGGCCTTTAGAAAATGGACATCATCTCATGGTAGTCATCGATGAGTATTCACGTTTTCCTTTAGTAGAGGAGTTATAGTCCACTACACATGACAAGGTCATCGAGCAGCTGGATAACATCTTTGCAGCGTGGGGTATCCCTGCCATTCTCAAATCTGACAATGGTTTACCATTTAATAGCAAAGAATTAAATGAATTTCTAGTCAGACTAAATGTCAAGCATCAAAAGAGCACACCTCTGTGGCCCAAAGCTATTGGTGATGTAGAACGATTCATGAGTACCATCAAATGGGTTATTTAATGAGCATCGATGCAGGGAATCAAGTTAAACCAGGCTGTTGGGCCTGATACTAGTCAGGTAGCATATCCCTAAATCTTTTGCTATTTCTAACTTCATTTTGCTGATTCTCTTGTGTGGCCTCCAGGCACTTTTCCACTGTAAATACAGTGGGAAAGTGCGAGCGCCCTTCCTACCTGCATTGGGAACTGGCACTAACTCAATGTTCTGACACATGGGCCGGTCCTTCATTGCCGACCAGTGTGTGCGCACTGGCATCTGTCATGATTAAACTCATGAGCAGCCTTCCATTGCAGGCCGCCATAAGTCCTCACCCGCAACGATGGCACCCGTGATCGCGGGTACCGCCTGCAGTCGCAGGCTGATGCGTGTGCACTGACACCTGTTTAGTTAAACCCGTGTCCAGTCTGCCGTTGCAGACTTGGGCAGGTGCACTTACACCCCTGGTGCTACAGACTATGTCCAACCTGCCATTTGCAGGCACACTAGCGCAATTGCTCCCAGGTAATGAAGAATACCTGTGTGTTTTTTCGCTACCTATGAGGCTTGCTCTTACCATAGGTTCAATTCAAGTAGGTGGTAAACCATTCACAAACGGGACTGGGGCCTCCTTCCCCCTTGTGAGAGAGTGCGAAAATATTTTTAAGAGCAGGCAGTGCTCCCAGAGACCATTGCCTGCCCTTAAAAAATGAAACTGAAAAGTTTCATTTTTCTTTTTTAAATGCATCCTATTTTCCTTTAAGGAAAACGGGCTGCATTGTAAACAAGCATTTGCAATGCAATAGGTCTCGCAGTTACACGAGTTAAAGCTATTGGCATTGTAAATGACAATGCCAATAGGCATTGTTATTTGCAATGTCAATAACTCAAACTCGCGTAAATGCGAGACCTAATGCATTGCAAATGCTTGTTTTATTTTGTCCTCATTTCCAGCCTCTTCTTTGCTAATGGTAAGCGTTCATCATTATATTGTGTATTGCCACAACGAAATGCCCTTCGATGGCTGTCTTGCAATTACCTGTACCACTTCAGGAAGCACCGGCTGCTTAGGAGAAGGAGAAATCGTTGCGCTTTCGCGCTCCTTCTCAGTCTGACAATACAAATCGCGAACGACTCCTGTGTGTGGCATACGTCATCTTTTCACCTTTAGGTCGAACCGTTGCCTCCGATTAATTAGGGTTTGAGGTGACAGGATTTCTATGGCTCCCATCTGTTTCGTTCAACAATCAAGGCGCCGTGACGCTTTTAGTGACACACAGCAAGTCGCCCATAACCGACCTCGGTTTCATGTCAGTTCAGTAAATAAACCCACTCCTCCCCCCACCCAATCTCCGTTCAGTTTTTAAATTAATCTCCACCAAAGTTTCACACTCGCTTGTCATCACAGACTTGTACACGCCTTGAATTTCCTTTCATTCAGAAAGGGGGGGAAAGGGGGGGTGGAAGCACGGCGAGACGAAGGGGGAGGAGGCTGGAGGGAGGGAGCGGCCCAGGCTGACACAGAGAGAAAGCGAGCCCAGGGAGGACGCAAACCACTGGCTGGAGGTGGAGTGAGTGACCCCCGGCAGGCTCCTCAGTTGCTAGAGCATTCTCCACTGGAAATCAAAGCTAGGCAGGCCAGCGAAAGGGGCGGAATGAAAGTTATGTGGGAGGTTTGGAAGTAAAGGTGAGCTTGCGAGGCCAATGGGGAGGGAGAGGAGAAAACCGAAAATAGGAAGTGGAGAATGGAAGGGCAGGTATGGAAGACAAGCGCGCACTGAAGTTGACGAGGAGGGAGTGGGAGGGGGGAATGGGGGCGGGCACAGTGGTGCGGCCGCAGTTGTAAAAGGCAGGGAGAGGGTGAGATTGAGAAAGGGAAAGATAGGGATCAAAGGAAACAATAACAAGCAGGAAGGGGTGGCAAATGGTGTGCACTTTGATGTCCTCAGTGGCCGTGCGGCTCACTGAGGACATCAAAGGGGCCGCGAAAGTGAAAGCAAACGAGTGCTTTCAGGCCTCCAAATGGTGCGCGCGCCCGGACGGCGCACATGCACTGTATTTGGAGGCCTGAAAGCCACTGTTTGCACTTCCAAAACTCGCTTACTATAAGTCTCGCCAGAGCAGCGCTAAAGCGCTGTCTCAGGCGAGACCTAAAAAACTGCTTTATTTAAAAAGCAGTCACAGACACGGTGGTCTGCTGACCCCAGCAGGCCATCCTCCCTGGGAGTGCTAGCCATTCCCAATGGGGTCGCAAATTTCGCTTGCCTCATGAATATTGATGAGGCATGCAATTTGCGACCCCATTGGGAATTACAAACAGTGTCTGAGACACTGTTGTACATTCACTTTAGCGAGTTGCAAATTGAGACTCGCAATTCGGCGCAATTTGCAACTTGCTAAAGTGAATGGTCGTACATCTGGCCCTAAGTGCGCTAGGACCCTTGCGGTTCTGGGTGGACTCAACAAGGAATTACATAACTTGGTTAGAGGTGTTAGGGTGTGGGTATTAATGGTTATGATGTAATGAGAGTGCAGTGTGTGATTGTATGCTGAGGAATAAAGACATACAATCCAGCGCGCCATGTGTGGTGTATTCGTTTGCACGCTCTCGGGGCTGGTGAGGATGCTACAGTAGTGAAAAAATGTGAAATGGGCTGTGCCAGCTGGGCATCATTCACCTATCATTATTTGGAAGGTTTCCCTCCTGTTGCTTGATCAGGCCTGATAGTGAGACTATGCAATATCAATCTGTCACCTGGCCACCCACCACCTCTCACACTTTACAGCACCCCACGCAATTCAGTTTTATCAGATCTGGCAATAAAACAACATTGTGCCAACTGTTTCAAGTAGGGCACCTCCACTACTTCTATATCCCAGGATCCCCCTCCCACCCACAATCTCCACCTCCTTCAGCCTGGCAGTGGCACACTACAATAAGGGTGTCCTTCTCCAGCACATTACTCACCATCCATTGCTGACCGGCCCCATTAGACTCTTCTGCTGGCACCTGAGCACTTTCATTAACAGCTGCTGCAAGCTTGGCTCAGGTGTCTTCCATGTGGCTATATCTGGGTTAGTGGAAGCCGCATACATTGGTCAGCAATGGAAGTAACAATTCTTTCTCTTTGTTTCAGGCTTTGGAAACGGTCAATGCTCGTCTGAGGGAGCTCTACCCAACCAGTGAGGATCTCTTCGACATTGTGCTCATGACCAACAACCACGCCCAGGTGGGCGTTCGGCTGATAAACACCATTAACCACCACAGTAAGTACCAGGCTGCCGGATCATGAAAACGAAAAGTCCAATAGGATTGTTTCCAACAAACCTTTTTTATTTTGGTGATGGGATTAGTGGCTAAATGTAGGGTTTAACAGTGAGATATGCATTGCACCTCATCTGATTAGGAAGTAGTGTTCTCAACATGGCTACGTAGACCTTTGCTTGCCTGTGGCCTTTCAATGTATCTGATGAATTTCCTTGCTTCTTTCAAATCCACAGTTCCATTGTAAGCAGAGCCTGGTTCAGCTGGGCATGGAGAAAAAGTGGGTATTTAATGACCGTCTAAAAAATGTGGGATTGATGTAGGAGCTTCAATTTGTGAAATATGGATGGTACTCCTGTTCAGAAGGAGATCCTGTGTGTTGTCCTACAATGGATTTTCAGATTAAGCCTAGGCAGCGCATGCTCTGTCTCTTTGAGACATGCTGTATACACTCTGTGAGCTCACACCCCGCCCATTGCCTTTATTAGTCCCTTTGATTGTTGTTCAAAAATGCTTGCTTGCGAGTGGTTAGTCCTTCCTTTATGTCCCTTCTTTTTGTTTTTTGTTTCCTCCCACAGAGCACCACCCAATTACTTGGATCTTAATGCTTCTGTGTTTGTGTGTTGTTTTGGGGGACAATTTTTTTCTTCGATCCTGCTTGTGTTTGTCTGTGCTTGTTTAAATTCTTCCTTGTGTCGTGTTTCTTGTTTCTGCCATCCCCCTCCCTCCGCACTGACCTTGCTCCCACATATACCCACCCCTCCCCCTTCTTTTTATTGTTGCTTCCCCCATCATTAGGCTTCCACCCCTCGTCGGTGTTCAACTTGTGACTGCCATCTTATCCAGCAGTGAACAATCACTGCCACAGCAGAGCAGAGTGGAGTAAGGTAGCATTTCCAACTGTGCCCCACAATGCAGTAGGGGTTGGGATCACCTGCCCTCCATGTTGTATTTGAATGCAAGGCTTTGCAGTTCCTATGACAGGGAAAGGATGTCAGGTCATTGGAATAGCCTCCAATTGAAGTAAGTACCCTCACACACCCCGAGAGGTATCATGCTTCATCATCCAGGCGTGCTTCTCGTCCGGGCGGCGCTGCAATGTTAGACGGGCACCTGCGAAGGGGCTCTTTGCCAGAGATCTTTTTATAATAAAGCTGTTAGGTGAATGAGGGTATGTGGGCTGTGATAAGTAGTGTAAGGAAAGGGGTGGTTAAAATAGGTTTAGTGATGCTGGGGTTTACCAAACTTTATCGGTGGGGCTCACTAACCTACATAAAATCCGTGTAGCTCATGTGAGATGCAATTGTCCTATAGAGCATTTGTGTTGTAAAGTTGTGTGGTCAACATGTTTCTTGCCTCATACAGCCCCACAAGGGGTCTATTTTAAATTCATCAGGACAGGTAGCAAATTGTATCTTACACTACTGAGAGACTGGTTCTTCAATGAGTGCATATAGTTCACGTAACCAGTCCTGCTGTACTCCACAAGGCAAGATTCTACCTTGTTTGTTGGACCGACCTGAAAGAAAGGGGGAGACAGAACAAAACATAGGACAAACACATGTTTTTTTGTTTTTTTTTAAATTGGTAAAACATCGTTCAGTATTAGCGAGTTATAGTTATTTAATTTTCTCTTCATATTTCCACATTCACCCTCGTGTAATTCAAGTTATGCGCGCTAGAAACGCATGAGTGACACCACCAAAACACCCAACACTTAATATGTAAACGTGGGTACTTTCATTAAAGTGCTAACGAAACAGTGCGTGAATACCCAAAGAGCTCTGTTACTTTTCGCTAGGAAATATTTCATTTACCATTCATACCTAAAGTGCCCATATTGTTATACCCGTGCTAGGGTGTGACAATGTACCACTTATTTGGACAGCGAAGTCTGCTTGTTGAATTGTGTCCACACAAACAGATCCTTTTTATAATTCCCAAATTAATCACTCACTTGTTTTACGTTGGTCTAGGTCATTCGGAAATGTTACAGAGCGTGGCGCTCGATCACGACCTGGAGGGTAAATAGTAAACCGATAGCGTTAAAAAGTCTTACCCCGGTAGATGCCAGATGTGTCCTTAGGGTTCTGTACTCACTCGTATTGGCGTGGCGAATGCCTCTCCACCTACCTAAAAGAAAGGAGCAGAAGAGAATGGAGGAGAGAGTAAGGGAGAGGGAAGAAGGAAAGTGGGAAGGAGGCATCAGGAGATGGAAGGAGGGAACTGTAGCCAGTGAAAGATGGTGCCATAGAGAGTAAAAGTGGGAGTAAAAGAGGGTACACAGGAGAGCTGGGGAGAGAGAAGGCTGAAGCAGGCACAACTGAATGAGCGATTAAGGGAGATGGGAGGAAGGCCAGTGGCGAGGGTAAGATGAAAGAGGGAATAAGGGAACAGGAGACGGCGAAGGAGATGGAGCGCGTAGGTTAGAGGGAAGAGTAGAGCAGAAGAGGAGATGTAGGGGGTGTAGAATTGAGGAAAGGATGGAGCAGGTGAGAAGGAAGGTGGGACCTGGCGAGACGGAAGGAGGGAGCAGTGCTAAGGAAGGTAGGTTACATTGGAGAGGGAAACAGGGAGGTAAGGAGCGTACATGGGAAAACAAACTGGAGGGAGGGAAGGATGGGGCAAAAGAGAACAAAGAAGGGGGCAGGAGAGAGAGAAGGAAAGGAAGGAAGAAAAGGGGATCATGGAATCGGACAGAGGTACGAAGTGGACATGGTATAGGGAAAAGGCATCAGGAGAGAGAATGAGAGATCAGTGGATTAAAGGAGCGACCAATAAAAACATCAGGGCCTGTCGGAGAGAGACAATGGGAAACGGTAAATGTGCCCCCCTCTATTCTCTCCTATTGCCTGCATGCATATTAATCCTGCTCCCCCTCTTCCTCTCCAAACAGCACTGCGCCTGGAGTATTAGAGGACTGTATGGAGAGAGAGCTGGGGTTGCCAGGTGCACACACAACCACATCCACATGACATAAGTGTTCGAGGGAGCAGCTTTCCACTGGGATGGACATGCCAGGCCTTTTAACTCCTCCAGCAGAAGGTGACTTCCCTAGGCGTCCAAAGTATTAAAACTGCTCCCAGACTCTCCACCTGGCTGTGGCTGACGGCTGAGGCCATTGTGGTATTAGCCCATTGAGAGCATTCTGTGAAATGGTTGGCATCAGCCTCAAGCTTCCAAAGGTAAGTAGTAGGTACTACCCTTGTCTTTCTCTCTGAGACCTCCTGCAGTTTATTTTCTACACTCAGCGAGAGAATGACCAGGCACAAAGCCCCCCCCCCCCCCCCAAATAGTCACTCCACGGGCAGGAGCCAAAACAGGAGTCCCTTGTCTGTTTCACTAGGAAGTGGAAAGGGTTGCCAGTGACGTCATCTGGGAGAGCCCGGACACCATTTAAAGGATCACGAGGCAAGTAATCGGCCTCTTTTTCACTCCACTGCGTCTCAGCCAGCATACTACAGTTAACAACCACCCACCCACCCACCCACTTGGTCTGATCTTACAAGTGCATTCTGAAGTGTTGGCTGTAATGGGTGGAGACAACTGTTTTATTGCTCGCACAATTGTTGAGCTGTTTTGCTGATTTTTATGTCCTGTATTCTCATAATAATGTCTTTGTCCGATCTTACTGTATTCTCATAACAGTAATGTATTCTTAACTATGGTTATCATTTCTCGCTAATGCGATGTGACTAGAGGAAGAAAAGGCAACGCCCTTGGTTAAACCTCAGTGAAGTTGTCTATCTCCTTGGGAGTTGTTTCAGTGGGGATGCCGCAAGTTGCATGTTGTGAGCGCACTAACAGAAGGTAACCAGAGGACTAACAGCCATGTTTACACTCTGTAGGTTTCACTTCCTGCCCGTCCCTCAGCCAGAAATAGAAGGCGGGTGTGGGGCTGAGGGTGTTGGGGCTGAACCCTACAGTCATCTGGGGGTCCGAGGGTGTGATGTTACTTCCGCTGCCCCTGGCATTTTGGTGCTCGACCTCCAAACTTACAACCGCCTGAAAAATAATAGCAAACCCACTAAGAGACAGTGACCGACAGCTGGGGGAGTTTCAAAGGCATGATAGGACAAGGGGCCGGTTTTAATCGCTGAGATTACTGTCACTATCCTAAGAGTAGGTCAGAGTAGGTGGCCATGATAGTGATTGAGTGTAGAAATCTGTGTACAGCTGGGTCTGGGATAAGGAGGTGAGGATTGCAGATGTGGACTCGAAGGGAAATTGGTGACTATGTACATCCCCTGCTAGGGCTTGTGGGAGGGGTGCATCGCTGGGAGGTGCAAAACTGTGGCTTGATAACAGGCGCAGTGCGTCCATTGGGGTGTTGGGGCGTAGCCCCACTAAGCCACATGGACGCACCGTCACTCAAGCGCAATGACCCGCAATCTCGCTGAATAAATTATTATACGCGTGTCCCGGTACCTAGTAGTACCGGGACACGCCCGACTGAAAATGTGCTGCTGAAGCCAGGGGGCGGGGCAGGGGATGGGCTGCAGCAGCTGAGTGACAGTCCAGACTCAGCTGCCTGCAGCAGTAGAGACAGTGCGCATGTGCATTTTTGGGCTAGGACCAGCCCGAACATGCGCGCAACAATCTTCCCATTATGAGGGAGTCAGGGACCCAAGGGGGTGCTGCTTCATACAGCAGCCCCTGGGTCTCATTATGGGCGAAGAGTAACTGTGCCCCCCTAGCCAATCCTGGCGCTGCATGCAGCGCCAGGATTGGCTGGTCCACCGCACAGAAGGGCAGGCAAAATGAGGCAATCCATTTATTGGGTGCCGCGGGGTGGTGGCACTGCCGCAGCCGCACTTACGTATGGCCAATCACTGTGTGACTTCATGTGAAGCCATGCAGTGATTGGTCATTTTCGGGTGGTGACGTGACGTCCAGGCTGAGGCTCGCAGCGCAGCAGCAGGCCGACTCGACGTCGATGACTCCCTCACGTTTTTGCCGCCAGTAGTGAGTGATTGAAGCCCTACTTGTTACCTCGGAATCGGATGCCCAGCTCTGCTGTTATCTAATTGTGACTGACTGGCGATTGTGTCTCCTCCGCTCATGTAGCAGGTAATCTATGTATTGTTGCTGTGTTTTTGCTTTAACTCCCGACCGAGTCCCGCAAACTTTTTATAAAGTTCATGTTGTTCCCCAGTCTTCCCCAAGTTCAGCCGGTCGAGTCTTTACCCCAGCTACCAGGGGGGAGTTGAGCTCAGGTTAACTTAGCGACTGGGCCAGCCAGGCCCTCCAATGTGATGTCACGAAGTCCGCGCTAGCACCAGCTGCCGAATCCTGTGAATGGAACACCTATGACAGGCCAGGGCCTCCAATTTGATGTCACGAGGTTCGCGCTGGCACCAGCTGCAGAATCCTGTGAATGGAACACCTGTGACAGGCCGGGCCCTCCAATGTGATGTCACGAGGTCCGCGCCAAGTGCAGAGGGGAGGCCTCCGCCGCAGCAGAGACAAGCAGAGGCCACTGATGGGGAAGAATGTCGAGTAGGATAGGGGTCGTCTTTTTGAGCTTTTCGCAGGATAATTGTTGTGACTAAATAGGTTTTTGCTTTTTTACAAGACATTGAATTAAAACCATGTCTCGCCTGCCCCCCCTTACAATGCAGCACCTGTCATCGCCCATAAACCGGTGATGTATGATTGCATGTTGAAAAGTCTCTATTGTGACGTGTCCTTGATATAAAAGGCTGGTAACCAGGCAGCCGCAGGACTGCACTCATGAGCACCGGACAGAGAGGACCACTGCTGGCGGCTGGAGCGGAGGCCCGCGAGAGGCGGAAGCAGCAGGGGCCTATCAGGCTCCAAAAAAGAAGTGGGTGGGGATGAGTCTACAGGGACACGGCGAGTATATAAACCAAACGAAAACTGAACTGAAAACCGAACTGTAATGATGCTAGGTGCTCTGGCTACTAGCTGCTATTCCCCAATAACTTGCTGGAGGCTCTGGTAGGTAGGTAGATGCCTTTATTAACATTTGGATCTCTTTCCCGAGAGAGCGCCGGGCAACACGCTCCGAACGCCGTCTCTCACAACACGCTACTCCCGCGCATGCGCAGTAGTGTCCAGTATGGCCGCTACGCACATCGCCGTCCTTACGTAGTGCGCGCGTCAACTAGACCGCGACACTACATATCTCCCCCTTTTCATACCACACAACACAATATCCCCGACCATGTGGTCAGTCCATTTCATAGTCTCTAAACCTGGATGGTCTCCCACTGCTCTCCCCACCCGGGTGTGTCTTACCGGAGTGGAATGTCCTTCTCGGCCTCCCTCTGCGACCGGGCCTCCGTCGGTTCCTTTCGGAGTGCCCTGGCCCTCTCTCTCTTTTTTCTCACCATCTTCCTGGGTCGTTTCCCCCAGGGACCATCCGCCTGGTGTGTCTCTCTCTCTCTCCTGCTCTCCGCTCATGTTCTCTCCGCGCTCTCTTTCGGACGTGTCTGTGTCCCTTGTCGGCCCTTCCGTCGGGGTTTCCCCCTCCGCGTCCTCTCGGGGCCATTGTATGATTTTGTTGCACTTGGCCATGCGATCATGTGACCACACGTTTCCGTCACTGAGCAACGCTGCCCGGTCGTACACTTCTTCTACTCTTAGGGGTGGGGAGTACTTGCTTTCTCCCTTCCGCTTCAGGACTGCCAGCTTCACTCTGACCCACTCCCCTTTTTCCAACGCCGTCTCCTTCACCCTCTTGTGGCGGTTGTAGTGTTCCGTATAGATGCGTTGTGCCTTCTCCAGGTTGTGTTGCACCACCGCCGGAGACCATTTGCTGGTGATGGTCTTCTCCTGCCACGCAACATTGTCTCTGGTGAAGGGTTGTCTTCATCGTAAGATCTGGAAGGGGCTGTACCCCGTACCGGTGGGGGTGATACGGTACGCCCATATCGTGCTTTGCACTTCTTTCTCCCAGTCTTTGCCCCTCGTGATGGCCGCTTGTATGGAGCCCATAAGCACCCTGTTGAACCTTTCTACTTGTCCATTGCTGGTCGGGTGATATATCGAAGTGTGTCTAAGTAGTATGCCATTCCTGTTTGCAAACGTGACCCACTTGTCAGAGGTGAACTGGGGGCCATTGTCGCTGATTATGATCCTGGGTATGCCTTCCCTGAGGAACACCGCCTTGAGGAAGCGCAGTATCTCCTCCGTGTCCATGATCTCGCTGATGTGCACTTCTGGCCATTTCGAGTACTTACTTCTGGCCATTTCGAGTACTTGTCTACTAACGCACAGAGGTATTTGGGGATCCCCTGATCGTCTAGTATCGGCCCTAATATGTCCACTGCTACCTCTTCCCATGGGTTACTGGGGTTCGTGAACTTCCCTAAGGGTGGTCTCATAGGCTTCAGTATCTTGTCCGCACCCTGGCACTGCACACAGTCTCTCACGTGCCTCTCTACGTGCATTTCCATTCCTGGCCACCAGTACGTTTGTTTAGTCCTGGCCTTTGTCTTCACGATTCCCAGGTGACCCTCATGTAGTATGGCTAGCAGGGCAGGTACTATGTTCTCCGGTGGTACCACTCTGTCGCCTCTGTAGACAAACACCCCGTCGTTTCCCACCGACAGCTCTTCTCTGACCTCGTAGAACTGCCGGACTTTGGGTCTTTGTCTTCTCCTTTCTGGCCACCCTCGTACAATGTACAACTTGATGTCGTCCATATCGTCATCCGCCTCATACGCGTTTTTCCACTCCTGCCTGCTGATGGCTTTTTCCGGGTCGTCTGTCAGGGCTACCATCTCGTCGTCGTCTTCCATGCCACTGGAGGCACTGTCCATCGCGGACGCCCTGCTGAGGTAGTCCGCTATCTTGTTTCTTGAGCCCGGGATGTACTCCACGTTGTACCGGTACTCCAGGAGTTTCAGCGTCATTTTCGCGATCCGGGGTGTGGCGCTGGCATGACCATCCGATGTCAACACCTTCACTAGGGGCTTGTGATCCGTCTTCACTTGAAATCTAGTACCCCACAGGAACTGACGGTACTTCGCCATGGCCCATACCACCGCCAGCATCTCTTTCTCGATCACACTGAACTTTTGTTCCGCCGCCGTCAACGTCCTGGACGCGAAGCTGATCGTCTCCGTCCCTCCTTCTGGTCTTTCTTGCATGAGCACCGCTCCTAGCCCTTTTTCACTCGCGTCCGTCATCAATATGGACCGTCCCTGGGGATCGTACCCCTGCAGCGGGATCGCTCCACTGATTTCCTGTTTCACCTTGTCAAACTCCTCCTGCGTCTCTTCAGTCCATACAAACGCCGTCTTGTCCCTCGTGAGTTGCCTCATGTGGTGGGTTTTTGTGGCGAAGTGGTGGACGAACTTGCTATAGTACTCCGCCATCCCTAGAAATGACCGTACTTCTTCCTTGGAGGTGGGCGGAGGTGCTTCGCAGATGGCCTTCACGTTCCCTTTCTTCGGTGTTATCCCCTGCGCTCCTATCTCATGCCCCAGGTACGTGACTGATGTCATCCCGAAGTGACATTTCTCCCACTCTGCCGTCAGGCCGTTCTCCTCCAGGATCTTCAATACCGCCGACAGCTTCTCATCATGGTCTTCCAGCTCTGTCCCCATCACTAGGATGTCATCCTGGAAGTACTGCACACCCTCGATGTCCTTGAATAGGCGGGCCATCAGCTTCTGGAACACCGCAGCTGCCGAGGCAAGACCGAAGGGCATGCGGCAGAATTGGTAGCAGCCAAACGGCGTGATGAACGATGTCAGTTTTTTGCTTGTCGAATGCAGCACTACCTGGTGGTATGCCGATTGCAGGTCGATGGTGGAGAACCATTTTACGCCTTTCGTGCGGGCCAACATTTCCTCTATGCGTGGTAAGGGGAACTTTTCTACCACAATGCACTTGTTTAACTCTCTGAGGTCCACACATAGACGCACCTTGCCTGACGGTTTCATGGCCACTACCAGAGGCGCCAACCACTCCGCGCTGTCGATGGGCTCGATGATTCCCCCGTCTTCCAGTCGGTGGAGTTCCTGTTGGACCGCCTCTCTCACCGCAATTGGTATATTCCTTACTTTGTGCGCTACCGGACGGGCGTTTTCTTTAAGGACGATTTTGTGGGAGAACTTCTCTAGTTTCCCGATCTTCCCGCCGAAAACCTTCGGGTGTCCACTCCGCCATTTCTCCGCCGTCGACTCCTCTCCGTCCAGGGTCACCATCACCTGGGTGTCCCCTCCTGGGTTCAGCTGAACGCCCAACTCTCCTTGGTCCATCCAGCCCAGGACTGACGGTCCCTTCTCAGCGACGTACAGTTTGCAGAGGGCGCTCCGCTCTTTGAACTGGAACAACAGCTTCTTGAACCCCACCATCGGGATCGGATCCCCTGTGTAGGTGACCGGTCGAATGTCGGGGGGTTCTAGCTGTGCACCCCACTTGGGTCTGAACCTCTCGTTCCACACCGATCTTTGAACAATCGTGTAGGGAGACCCTGAATCCGCCACGATGGTGATGCTTACTCCTCCAATGATCATGTCGCACTGGGGTTTGCGCGTTCTTCTCCCATCGATGCCCAGCACCTGGTCCTCTACACACAGGACTTCATCGTCATCTTCCCGGCCTTCTGCTTCTTCCCCCGCGTCCTGCGCCACAAATTTCACCGCATGCTGTCTCCCTTTCCTTCGGCATACTTTCTCGTAATGGCCTACTAGGCCGCAGAACGCACACTTGGCTCTGAATGCGGGGCACCGTTTGTCGTGCGCTGCGTGGCTCGAGCTTCCGCATCTGTAGCACCTCATTGCTTCACTCTTTTCTTGCTTCCATGTCTGTCCAGGTTTTGCCTTCCCTTTGGGCGCTCCTCTGTACTCCCCCGTCGCTGTTTTACCCTGTCCGTGCTGGTCCGCATCATCCACCTTACTGACCGTGAGTCTGGGGGCCGGGTCTCTCTTTGCCGCCTCCGCGCAGCGTTTGGTCAGTTCCGCTCGTTTCACTATGGCGATCACCTCATTCAGCGTCGCATCCCCACTCGCCCACAGTTTATCTTGCACCGACTTGCTTGTCGTATGCATCACGATCTGGTCCTTGATGAATTCGTCCTGTAACCCTCCATACTTGCACGTCATCGCAAGTTTACGCAGCGCCGCCACGTATTCATCAATGGATTCCCCCGCTTCTTGCTTCCTCTGCTGGAAGTTATAGCGGTCAATAGAGGTGCACACTGCAGGCCGATAGTGGTTGTCCAAGTCTTCTATGGCGTGGGAGAATACGTCTGTGTCCCCTACCTGTCTGACGCCCGTTGTGAGGTTTTGAAACACCCGTATTCCTTCTGGTCCCAGGTTGTGTAGGAGTATCCTCTTCCTCCTGGCACTGGAGAATGCCTCCTCGTTCTCATCTTCCAGCGCTTCTAGGTAGTTTTTGAAGTACTCCCTCCAGTCTTCCCACTTCATTAGGGGTTCTCCCGGGCGTGGTAGGAACGGGATCGGCGTTGTTAAAGTTGACGACTGTGCGCTCATTTTGGCTTCCGCTTGTTTCCTTGGGCTACCTGGCGCGTCTGTTCTCGCTCCCCTTCTTCGGGTACCTGGGACTGCGTTCGAGCTGGCTGCGCCGTCGTCCCCCGATTCCGCCAGGGTCTCCTCTGTCGTTCCGCGGTCTGCCTGCGCTGTTCCTCTACCTCGTGGCCGGCTCCTTTACTGCCCACGTGCCAATTTCTGGTGTCTATCTGCCTCTGCCGCGCTCTCCCGGTGCGTAGGCGTCTGTCCTCGACCCCCTCGGTCCTCTTACCGCGTGGGGTGACGTCCCTCTTAGTGGACACTCCTCTCTGAAGCAAGTTGGGGGCACCTTCCTCCTGTTCCACGCAGGGTTCTCACCAGCCCAGTCTCGTCGCCACTGTAATGATGCTAGGTGCTCTGGCTACTAGCTGCTATTCCCCAATAACTTGCTGGAGGCTCTGGTAGGTAGGTAGATGCCTTTATTAACATTTGGATCTCTTTCCCGAGAGAGCGCCGGGCAACACGCTCCGAACGCCGTCTCTCACAACACGCTATTCCCGCGCATGCGCAGTAGCGTCCAGTATGGCCGCTACGCACATCGCCGTCCTTACGTAGTGCGCGCGTCAACTAGACCGCGACACTACACGAACTTGAAACCAAACTGAAACCAAACTTGAAATTGACTTGAAACTGGCTTCAAACTCAATTTTCCTTCCCTTCTCTTCCTTCACTTCTGACCAACATCCGTTCCGTTCCCTTCGCTTCCATCCCTCTTCCTTTTCTTCCCGATCTTCTCCCCTACCCTTCCCTTCTCACCTCTCCCTCCTCATCTTCCATCCCTTCTCGCCTCCATGCTCTATCTCCCCTTCCCTTCTCTTCCCTCTCCCTTCTTCCCCTCACCCCCTCCTCCCTCCTCCCTTTTTCCCCCTCGCCCTTCCCTTACCCTCACCCTTCCCCTACCCTCTCTTCCCCTTCCCTCTCTACCCCCACCATGTACCCTCACCCTCCTCGTTCCCCTCTCCCTCGACCCACCACCTTGCAATCTCCCATCCCCCTCCACCTTCCCCTCTAACTCCCTCATCCTCACCCTTGCCCTCTTACTCTCCCTCCCCTTCATCCTCACCCTCTCCCTTCCCCTCTCCCTTCCCTTTCCCTCACCCTCACCTTTTCCCTCTCCCTTCCCTTCCCCTCTGCCTCACCCTCACCCTCTTCCATTCCCTCACCCTCTCTCTTCCCCTCTCCCTCTCACCCTCCCTCTTCCTTTTCCTCGCCCTCGCCCTTTCCCCTCTCCCTCCACCTCTCTCCCTCTGAACCCCCTTTTCCTTCCCCTCTGCCTTTCTGCTTCACCTCTCCATTTCAGCTTCCCCTCTACCTCTCCCTCACCCCTTCCCCCTCTCCTTCCCCCTCTCCCAAGTTAAGCCGGTCGGGTCTTTACCCCAGCTACCAGGGGGGAGTTGAGCTCAGGTTAACTTAGCGACTGGGGATCCACCCGGACAACGGTGGCGGCGATTGCTTATGGTGGGTAAGAAGTCACCCTCCAATTAGAACAATGTAAAATGTTTAAAAGATATAAGTACATGTGACTTTATAAGAGAACGTAGGCACAATAGTTTGCTCCAAATCGAGATTTAATTGTGTTGCTTTTTAGCAGAGCCAGCTTTAGGGCAGCGAAACTGGTGTAGCTTCACCTGGCACAGACCTGGGGGTGTGGTTCAGAAGCACCGGCTGTAGCATTCCTCCCGTTTCCAGCCGTTTTAGTGACAATACAAATGACAAGATAACTGGTGATTCATGTTTACTGGAGAGGACCTCTCTAGAGACAGTTTGACTCATCACAGTGCAGAGGGTGAATATGCCCGCTGTAAAGAAGTACCTTGCAGATCATAACTAGGTCAGTGGGTTATGGTTTCAGATCCTTTGTTTATAAGTAACAATCCTAGTCTCAGAGACCTGTGAAACGAGAGTTGAACGGTATAGATCAAAATGTTCTTCCCCAGTCCGCCATTATCTTAATGTTGGTAATAGAGGTCGTTTGGGAAGAACCTAATTATGAAAGCCAACCACTACAGTATCAGTATGTATAAAATCCCTCAGTTTACGTTCTAGTAGGATGGCAGACTTGATTCCTACACCTTGTAATTCTTATTTTGTCTCAAGATTTACTATAGACCTATTTACACATGTATGATTCAATGTTTAGTTGTTTGTTAAATAAAAAACATCTGTGAGTGAGGTACTCAGAAATGCATTGTATCTCGAAGTCTGTTATGGAGCTCTGTGGTTATACTGAATAAGCAGCTATCTATGTTATATGACATCGCTTTATTAATGTAATAACTGCACTTTCACAATTGCTTTATTAACCTTCCTGCTTTCTCAAATTTGCTTGAAAATGCACCATTTATGGAGGTTCTGGCACGCTCGCTACGCTCGCTTGCAACGGTGCAGTATGCCAATCATTTTACGCCTCACCATTTTCAAATGTCACCAGCCGCCCCTGCTTGATAATGGAATCAATCCTCTCCCGGATGTGGTATGGCCCCTCCCTCGAGGTAGAGTTAAACCGGGTTTGGTGTGGTTTTGAGAGACACAGGTTTTTAGGCAGCCGTGGTCCATGCAGGTAACAGCAGTGGGGCAGAGGGGCCGCGTTGGGGGGTATTTCGAGGGACGATGCCAAGGGAAAATTAAATAAATAATTAGTTTTCCCTCTGCATCGTCCCTCGAAATCCCCTCCAACGCGGCCCCACCGCTGTTACCTGCACGGACCGCGGCTGTTTTTGGGGTTCCCGGCAGTATCAGAGAGAACACTGGCATTCAGGCACTCTTCTGAACTATGCTATGTGTTATCGTGCTTGGTTGTGATGTTCACACCAGCCACATAACTCTGGGTACAGCCCTAAGAAAAAATACCCAAAATGCTCAAAATCTGTGAATTTACAGTGTCCTACAACCCTAGTTAAATGTGTCCTGCCGACACTGACGCTGTGCTGCAGGCCCTGGAGAGCGGTGTCTCCCAGTAACTTCTAGCAATGTCATGAAACTCCCCAGCTTTCTGTATTCACCAACCCTTCGCGGATGAGAGTGTCCTATAACCTCTGCACAGTGCTGTGCTGCCCTTAGGCAGCCTGCAGCCCTCTCTGAATCAGTACTGACCCCCATTGCAAGCGTCTTGACCCATGGCCGTCCTCCTGCCCATAGGTGACAAGTTCCACCTTAATTGGCAGCGTCCTAAAGCCGTTCTGCAGATGACAGTGCTCATTGGGGCCTGAGGTTACAGTTCCCTACAGCTTACACATGAACGTCAGTTCAGCAAACGGTCAGGGGAAGTGACATCATTTGCCATTTGACCTTTATATTCACTCACGCATACATGCTTACACAAACACACACAATCACGCATACGCACGCTCTCTCTCACATAAGCACACCGTCACCTGCACACATACATACAACATACATTCTAAAGCATGTTTTACTTATCTCTGTCAGGGAGGGTCATATTCCGGCTAACTGTACTCTAATTTTTTTTATTACACTAACAGTGAATAATATAACGTTATTCAGTATTAGTATAATAAAAACCGTTGACAAAAAAATGTATAAGGAGGAGTTGCTCGTGTGTTCCTGGCACTGATTTTGAGGCCCGGGGGCGCACGGAACAAGCCAGGGGTCGCAGCTGTGTGAAGGGAGAGATGGATAGAAAGAAAAGAGTGATGGTTGAAAAGTAGGAAGCTAAGATGGATGGATGGGCGGACGGAGGGATGGATGGGAAGGGAAAGAAGCAAAAGGACAAAGAGGATGGACAGAAGGAATGATGGATGAAATAAAGATGGAGAGAAGAAAGGCTGGATGGATCACTGGAAAAGAAAGAAGGATAGATGGACGACAGATAGATGGGTGGATGACTGAGTGGATCGATGGGAAAAAGTACAGAAAGTATGAAAAAAGGATTAAAAGGAAGATGAGAAAAAGACCAAAAGAAAGATGAGGGAAGGAAGAACAAAAGATTGAAATAGGGATGGAGAGAAGGAAGACATTGAAGATATTCAGAATTCCCTCAGGAGGAGCAATCTCCTGAACACTGCTGGACTTGTTTGCCTCACCTCTTGGCTCAGAGATATTTGGGGCGTTGTTTAAAGAGGGGCATATTCTATTTTTCTAGCTAATCCCTTGCAGGCAGCACAACAAAGTTCCCGCTGTTCCTGCACTCGACGTACACACATGCAAAATATTTGTCCGGTGCAAGTCATTTATTTTGCAGGCTCCACTGAAGAGTCCTGGGGAGCAACACATGATTGTGGCCGTGAGACTGTGTGAGAGTTTCCCCGCGCTTGGGCAGTCAGAGGTTACTGGCAGTAGATGTGCTGGTTGCTGTCACTAGTAGAGAGGGCGCTCCTGCCCGCAGCTACTCTCTATGCACCAGTGACTCTCCGGAGGTAAAATGGCGAGCGGGAGGTTGCAGCAGGTTTGGTAATTGGGCACGGCGCACTCAGTTCGGGGTAATCATATTCCACATCTCCCATCAGTACAAGACACGGGGAGGGGGTGGGTGGCTATAATATCTGGGTACTCGATGGAAAAGGACACTGGCACCCTCACTCCGAAAATATATGAATTGTCTTCTCTGAATAATGTCAAGAAGAACACCATGTGCATAATTTGCCGGACTAATTTAGAAGTAATTTGACTGCTAAAAATATTGAAAATTACTTGAGGCGTTCACAAGAACTGTGTGAAGCAATGCTCCTCTCTCCATACCTTAACGGTATTAGGCTGAAAATATGTAACTTTAAAAGTGCCGGAATTCTTTCGGGCTAGCAGCTGGGCTAAATAAATGGCACATGGCTATATACCCTTGACGAGTTAAATCATAATTGGCTAAAGCAGCAGCAAACTGGCACCTTGGCCCAGAAAAGGTATGAATACTCCCTTATGAAATTTGCCAAAAAGCATAAAACGTGCATTCAAGGATTTCTAGCACTTGCTGAGCAGCATTTGGACTGGAAAGATTGTTGAAAATTACTTGAGAATTTCACAATCGTGAGAAGATTTCCAGTATTACTGAGCCGACTTTAGATTGCATCTTATTGACGATTGTGGTTTTGGGTGCCAGTGATGGGGATACATGCAGTAGTTCCGAGGATCAGAAGAGGCTACATCTGGTCCTGGTTGCAATTCAGGGTCCCTAGTGGCGGTGGAAAACAGGGCAATAACTTATGGATGACACCTAGGGATGTATCCAGACTTTGAGGCCTTAGACATTTCTTACACAGAAAGTTAAAACATAATGTACAAGGTGGAAACCTCAGCATCCCCATCGAGAATGATGGACACGCGTGTCCAAAAGGTTAAGTGACCTCAGAAGGTTTTCCATTAGGTCACATGCCTTTGTGTACATTAGTGGGCTACAACATAGGTATAAAGGAAGGATAGTCACGGGACATAGCAGGCTCAGCAGCAGGCGCAGTCCTTCTGTTTCTGTGGCACAATCCCAACATCTTGTCATGAGGATGCTTCACTTGCGGGTTTGTATAGACTGGCTGCAGACGCTGGGACTCCAGGACAGGCGCTCTTTTCAGGTCGATCTATGCCAAATGGATCTCAACTTGGCCTTCTCACAGTCAGAGGAAATCTTCTGCTCTCTAAGCAGCCCAGCACCTCTTCCTAAAAGTGATGGACCAGTAGCTTCAGCCCTGTCTTCCAGTTCTTGGCTTAGTCTTGGTCGCCTCGCGGAGAAAAGTGGCAAATTGTCCTTTCCCTGGCACATCCGTTGGTGCTGTTCAGCCTCCTCGTGAGTTCCAAGATATTAGGAGGCACCAGCTCCAAAGACTCAGTGCTCGAGGAAAATCAGTAACCAATCAGAGGATGCCTCGCATTGATATTCAGATTGCACAGCCAACAGAAACTGGAAGCTTGCAGCAGACTTCCTCCCAGGCCTTCAAGGAAGGGTAGGAGTAAATGATCAGTGGTGTGTATATTTTAAAGCTCGAACACCACAAGTGTGGGGGGGAGGTTGTTGCTTATCTGACTTTGAAAACAAGTGTGTATCTTGTAAGCTATCACGTTGCTTAGTGTAGATGTATGTAATGCTCAGAAGCTTAACATTTCAGGGTCTCTGCAAGACATTTTGTTTACATACCTTGCCTTTATATCCTGCCCATAGCTTACCATTGGTCAGCTTTTGAGTCGCTCTCATTTGCTTCATTCCTGTTTGTCACGGCATGCCTGCGCCATGTCCTTCTTGTGCTTGCCCCCCCATGGAACATGGACCAAGTACTTGTTTCTTTCTTCAGCTCGTTTTTGTAGCAACTTTTTTTGTGTTCATGCACTCCATATAAGTGCTTGTGTTTTCAGGCGATCTCTCATAGCTGCTTCTCAAACACCACTGCATGTGCTTTTTGCTCACACCTCCCCATTTTGCTACTTTTCCCTCCTCCCACCCCTTTTTATGTTGCTTCTTTTACATCCCCACAGCCCTCGTCCTTGTTGCCACTTCCCCCTGACCCCGTTCATGTTGCTTCTTTAACCTCCCACCCACCGCTTCCATGTTGCTTCTTTTGACTAATACCCCTCCACCGTCCATGTTGCTTCCTTTCCCTCCCTCCAGCCCCTGTTCATCTTGCTTCTTTTCACTTACACCCCCACCCCATCCATTTTATCACGTCCCTGTTTCATCTATGGTCCTTGTTTCTTCTCCATCTACCCACCCTGTCCCTGTTTCTGCTCCCCCCTACCCCATCACTGTTTCTTCTCCTCCCCACCCACCCTGTCATTGTTTCCTCTCCACAACCCCACCCATCCCCATCTGTTTCTTCCCCCAACTCCCTACAGACAAAAAAAAAAGCACTATGATGCTGCTGGCGCTGGCCACTTCATATCGCTTATTATTTACCGTCCTGCTCTCCACCCACAACCGCCCTCCAGTTCACCACCCCCACCTGATTGACAAAGTCAGTTGCACACCCATAGCCGAGACCTATTAGCTTTGCCAATCTTTGTTTTTTCCACAGCAACCCTGCTGTCTGCGTCATGCAGTCTGGTAAATGGCACTGTCCGCAGCATTCCCTCACTGACAGTGAGATGCCTGCAGGGTTCCCAAATGACAGTGTCCTGTGCCTCCCTCCAAGCTCCCCTCCCCAACAGAGTCCTGTGGGGACTTTCAGCTCCTGCCTCCACATTAAAGTGCCCTGCAGCCACTATCTGTCTGTTCCTAGTTCCCCCGCTGACTCTGTCCTGTTGTCTAAAGAGTAAGTGTTGGCCCGTCAGCACTCTCTCTTTTCCTCTTTCCAAAGCCCATATCGCTTTGTAATTTGCTTCAATGTTTGTGGGATAAGTGTCTGGAACTGAGGGTGAGTCCCACTGATCACTGGGCACAAACAGAAATACAAAAAACACTGTCCCAGTTCTGGTAAGTGTCTCCCATTTTAGGTAGAAACCTACCAGATAGCACAGTCGTCTGTTTTTCAAAGACTTCCTTGGGACATTTAGAAAGATTCCTTGGAATGCATTCCACCCATTTCTTACCATTGGCTTTGTGGTTTGTAACTCACATTTGCTTGCTTTCTATTTGCTGGCTTTATTTGTTTTAGGCTGTCCAGAATGTCTATGTCCCTTCCGTGGAATATAGCCTGTTTACCATCTCTCTGACTCACTCATTGTATTCTTCCACATGTGGTCGCTTTCTGTAAGCAGGTCTTTACATTTTGTTCTTATCTTGTCACATTTTCTGTGCATTCAAAGAATGAGGTCAAATGTCAGGCTATGTCCTCTGAGGGAGCTTGGTGTTTATTTATTTTTCTCTGACTTCACTGTGAGAGTATATATGTGACAATCTTGATATGTACTGGGGGGGTGCTGTAGAAAAGGCTGTAGGGTGTTATTTTGTTATAGCAAACAACAACATTTAGATGGCAGTAAATAAACTATACATATATTTCAGAGTATATCAGAATTAGGAAAGCACAAATGAAGCACCTTTTTTGGCAATTCTGAAGTGTTGTGGAAATAAAAATGTTAATCCAATGAAAACAAATCAGTACAAGTGGTGATTCCATTTCCACACATTATCGTTTCAGTGCTGTATAGTTTTATCAGTAAAACTGTATGTCTGTGCAAATGTAATGGTCATTTCAATTGAAAATGTGTTGTCTGTAATGGCAGTGCGCTACTCCACCATGCATACTCCATTCTAAGACACTATACTCCACTCTACGCCCCTCCACTCTACAAAGCTGTACTCTATGACACTTTACGACACTCTACCCCCATCTACACTACACCACACCAATCCACTCTACGCCACTCTACTCTACTCCACTCTACACCACTCTCCTCCATTCCACTCTATGCCACTCTACACTACTCTACTCCATTCCACTCTACGCCATGCTACTCCACTCCTCTCCACTCTGTGCCACTCCATGCCACTCCACTCTATCCCACTCCACTCTACGCCAGTCCACTCTATGGCACTCCTCTCTATGACACACCACTCTTCGACACTCTACGCCACTCTATTCCACTCTATGCCATGCCACTCTACACGACTCTAAGCCATTGTATGCCAATTCACTCTAGGTCAATCTATTCCACTCTACACCACTCCATCCTACTACTCTCCACGCCACAACACTCTACTACACTCTACTCTATTCTACTTCACTTCATGGTACCCCACTCTATGACACTCTACTCCAATCCACTCTACTCTACATAACTCTACTCCACTCTTTTTTTAAGAGTTTTATATAGCGCAAACTATACCCGAGATATCGGGTATCAGAGCGATTTACATGAGCACCAGTTTCATTACAGAAGGACACATTCATTTTTGTTAGGAACAGGAATATTAAGTGATTTGGCCAGAATCACAGGATGTTGAGCCTCGTTGCCGAGACTCGAACCCGGTTCTCCAGCTTTGAGGTGGACCGCGGTAGCCGTATGGCTACATCCTCTCCCCTGTGACAGTCTATGTCACTTCACTCTACGAAACTCCATTGTAGCCACTTCACTCTACGACACTTCACTCTGTGCCCTCCTCTCTATGCAGCTCTACGCCACTCCACATCTCTCCATACCCATCCGCTCTAAGCCACTTAATGCCACTCCACTTTACTCTATACCACTCCACTCCATGACACTCTACGACCCTCCACTCTGCAACCCTTCACTCTACGACCTTCCACAGCACTCTACGCCACTCCACTCCATGCCATGCAACTCTACAATAATCCACTCTACAACAATCCCCTCTACGACACTCCACTCTACAACACTCCACTTCACTCTACGCCAATGTACTCCACTATACAAAATCTACTCCGCTATATGCCACTTCGCTTTACTCCACTCTATACCACTCCACTCTACTCCCTTCCACTCTACTCCCTTCCACTCTACTCCCCTCCAGTCTTTGACACTCTGCTCCATTCTGTGCCACCACACTCTATTCCACTCTGTACCCCGTCCTCTCTACGACACTTTACTCCACTCTATGCCCCTCTACTGTATGTCTCTTCACTCGACTCCTCTCTGGACCACTGTTCTTCAAACCACTCCGCTCTAGGCCACTCCTCTCTACTCTACTCTACAACACTCAACTCTACGACACTCTTTGACACTCTACGCCACTCGAAGGCACTCCACTCCACCACCCCTCCACTATATGCCACTCTATGCCAGTCGACTCCACACCACTCTCTTGTATGCCACTAACTTTTAGCCATGGCGAACAGCAGCTACGCTGGTGTGCAACATGGCTAAAACACAGAGGCAAAGGCAATAGCTCTTGCATAGATGAGACCTTTTGGCTTTGCCAATTCTTGTGTTGCTTTACTGTCTGTATTTCATGCAGACTTCCTTCATATCCCACATCCTTATGAACAATTACTCTTTCAGTATTTGCAATTAATCAGTCCTTTTCTCTGTCAATTAGTATGGTTTATTTGTGTCCTGATAAGTTAAAATTCATTTGTTGCAGTATTACAAGCTAAATCTTTCACTTTAAAATAAAATGCATTAATTTACCTGATTCCAAATGAATTTCGGGCGTGCCATGTGCCCTTCATCAGGGGTAAATCTTTTAATCTCCTGAAACCATAAAAAATAATGTGCTCTATTAAGCAACATATTTTACAACTAGAAGTAACATGTCCATAGCAAGACAACCATTAACAGCTATGCACCGAATGCACTCAAAGCCTGTTCAAGTAACTCTATTAACGTAAAATAACTAATCTTAGTCCCTTTAGGATGACACCCACCCACTGTCTCCGTTATCTTAACTTTAACCGAGCACGCACGATAGGGCTTTCATCCACGGGGAGGGCCCCTCGACTCTCGCCTCTTTGATCTTTGTCAGAGGGTGTCTTCTCTTGTCTTTAAACAAATTGTAATTTGATTATATGTTTTTGTGTGATTAACTGCCTTTATAAGATTCTATGATATTTCAGCGCAGTAAACGTGTTATCTTGATTGCATTAGGGGCATGTGACTGGCTGCCTGCTTATGGACATGTCACTTCTCATTGTAGAATGCCTGGTGTCATAAAGCACAATGTTTTTCCTAGTTTCAGGAGATAAAGAGATTGCCACCTGAAGATGAGCATCTGGCACGACCAAAATGCATTGGGGGTTGGGGGAATTGATGTATCTTGTTTTAAAATGAAAGATTTAATTTAGAATAGCCACGCGGAAGGAAATTCAATATATTGGAACACAAATAAAGCATGTTGATTGTGAGAACAAATGTTTTGTTTATTGCAGACATTAAAAGAGTCGTTGCTTATAAGATATAAGAATGTGGGACATAAAGGAAGTCTATATGGCATACATACGGTTGTGTAACAAAAGGGGAACACTTACCAGAAATAGGACAGTGCTTGGTACATTATTGTCCTGGTGTACCCTGCTTACAGTGCCCGTTGGTCCCCCCCAGCTAACCATGCCCTGCAGCCCCCAGGCTGACAATGGCCTGGAGCCCATCCTGAGATTATAGTGCCCTGAAGTCTCCCCCACCCCCTGACAGAATTTTTCAACCCTGCCCCCTCTGAGAGTATCTGGCGAGCCCACCCCTGGCTGCCAGTGGAGTGCCGCTCTCTTGAGCGCAGACTGTGGTTGCATGAATGTGTCCCTCAAAGCCAAATTAGATTGTTTCTTCCAGAATCCCCCTGAATGTTCTGTTAACCAAGTATGTGCACCCCTCTTCCTCTGCAGATCTGTTCATTGAGCGCTTCTGCATGACAGGCGGGAACAGTCCAACTGACTATCTGAAAGCCTACCACACCGACCTCTACCTCTCCTCCGACTCTGAGAAAGTGCAGGAAGCCATCGAACAAGGTAAGCCCGCACGAGGCGTTGGCTGCCTTCTGGGCATGAGAAGGTGCCGCCGAAGATGTCCAGGGAGTAATGGGCACAGCCAGGGTCTACCCGGGAGGGGAGAGGTGCTCGAAAGATCTGCTTCGGAGTATAGATCATAGAGACGTTTGGGAGTGGGGTGTACATGGAAATTCCACTGGGGTCAAGAGAGGCATGGAGGGTCCTCCTAGGTGTGTGGGGCTGACGGAGACTCTTATTAGGGCGTGTGGGGAACATGGATATTCAGCCTGGGAATGAGGCATGGCATGGTTGATCCACCGGTAAGTGCAGACTGATATGAAGGGGCATTAGGTCGAAATCCCCACATTACAACCAAGAAACCATAAATGTAAATAATGCAAAGAGAATCCTAACCATGAATTTTAGAAGGTGGAAAAAAACAAATGTGAACCTCCCAAGTGTGTTAGCACGGTCAGAGAGAGCAGGTGGAGGGTGTCACATCAGAATAAGAGCACCAATGGTGACAAACATAATGCAAAATGATGGTAATAGTCCTTTTGGTAAGGGGTGAAGGACATGGATTTTGGTCATGGGTTTCCTTATTTCCCAAAGATCAGTTTTCGGTGGCTTATAGCCCAGCGCCTAATACTTCATTGGAGAGGAGTTTGGTGTGTTTCTAAGTCAGTAATGCTGGGGTTCCTATTAATTCACTTCCCCTAACTACCGAATCTATTGTAATACTATAATAATGGCTGACTACATGCGGTATAAATATCAAAGAACAATAACAGTGTACATGACCCTGTGGTGCCCATATGTGACTGCATTATTGGAATGAAAGGGATTCTAGAGCCACTGCTTGAACCAAAGGAGGTATGCTTGGGGTCCCTGAAGGGAATGAGAGAATGGGGGCCTTGAAGGAGGCCTTGCTGGGATGGCATTCTCTTTATCCCACTGCACTTTCTGCTTTGATTATGTTTAGGAGGTAGTGTTGTCATTCACCTCAGTGGACACTGCTGGTGTTGAGGTGTGAACATTGAGGCACCACTGTGATTGACTTTAATCTTTAGCATTCAGATTTCTGTGGTGAGCATATAACTCATGGAGGCACGGCTGGGATTTGGGGCCAGTTTCATTATTTTGGTAGTATGGGTGTATACATCTTGGGTCTATCGCTGGGTTTGGGGCTCATTTTTATTGTGTGTGCTGACAGGGTGGTGTTTTGGCTCATGGAGGTACAGGTGGCTTTGAAGGTAATTTCCACTCTGTGTGCCCGTGGGGTGAAGGTATAACTCATGGAGGCACGGCTGGGATTTGGGGCCAGTGTCACTATTTTGGCAGCATGGGTGTATACATCTTGGGGCTATCGCTGGGTTTGGGGCTCATTTTTATTGTGTGTGCTGACAGGGTGGTGTTGTGGCTCATGGAGGTACAGGTGGCTTTGAAGGTAATTTCCACTCTGTGTGCCCATGGGGTGAAGGTAAAACTCATGGAGGCACGGCTGGGATTTGGGGCCAGTTTCATTATTTTGGCAGCATGGGTGCATACATCTTGGGGCTATCGCTGGGTTTGGGGCTCATTTTTATTGTGTGTGCTGACAGGGTGGTGTTGTGGCTCATGAAGGTACAGGTGGCTTTGAAGGTAATTTCCACTCTGTGTGCCCGTGGGGTGAAGGTATAACTCATGGAGGCACGGCTGGGATTTGGGGCCAGTTTCATTATTTTGGTAGTATGGCTGTATAAATCTTGGGGCTATCGCTGGGTTTGGGGCTCATTTTTAGTGTGTGAGCTGACAGGGTGCTGTTGTGGCTCATGGAGATACAGGTGGCTTTGAAGGTAATTTCCACAGTATGTGCCCGAGGGGTGAAGGTATAACTCATGGAGGCACGGCTTGGATTGGGGGCCAGTTTCACTATTTTGGAAGTATGGGTGTATAAATCTTGGGGCTATCGCTGGGTTTGGAGCTCATCTTTATTGTGTGTGCTGACAGGGTGGTGTTGTGGCTCATGGAGGTACAGGTGGCTTTGAAGGTAATTTCCACAGTGTGTGCCCGTGGGGTGAAGGTATAACTCATGGAGGCACGGCTGGGATTTGGGGCCAGTGTCACTATTTTGGCAGCATGGGTGTATACATCTTGGGGCTATCGCTGGGTTTGGGGCTCATTTTTATTGTGTGAGCTGACAGGGTGCTGTTGTGGCTCATGGAGGTACAGGTGGCTTTGAAGGTAATTTCCACAGTGTGTGCCCGTGGGGTGAAGGTATAACTCATGGAGGCACGGCTGGGATTTGGGGCCAGTGTCACTATTTTGGCAGCATGGGTGTATACATCTTGGGGCTATCGCTGGGTTTGGGGCTCATTTTTATTGTGTGAGCTGACAGGGTGCTGTTGTGGCTCATGGAGGTACAGGTGGCTTTGAAGGTAATTTCCACAGTGTGTGCCCGTGGGGTGAAGGTATAACTCATGGAGGCACGGCTGGGATTTGGGGCCAGTGTCACTATTTTGGTAGTATGGGTGTATACATCTTGGGGCTATCGCTGGGTTTGGGGCTTATTTTTATTGTGTGTGCTGGCAGGGTGCTGTTGTGGTCATGGAGGTACAGGTGGCTTTGGAGGTAATTTTCACAGTGTGTGCTGGTGGAATGAAGGTATAACTCATGGAGGCACGGCTGGGATTGGTGCCCATTATCAGAGTGTGCACTGGAATGGTGGAGGTAGAGCTCATTCAGCCACTCTTGGAGGCCATCTTCATAGTGGGTTCTGCTGGGGTGGAGGTATGATTCGCAGAGGTAGTGGTGAGTTTGGGAATCATTCTCACGGGGGTTACTGCTGCAGTAAAGTTATATGTGAGGTGAAGTGACTGACAAGGATTGGGAACTCCAGGATACTGCGGGGATTGAGCGGGCGTTCAGGGAGAGAATACTGCTTAAGGGGAGGTATGTCTGAGGTGGAAGTTCGGGTTGGGATTTTCTTGTATCACTGGAAGGCAGATGTTCTCCTGGGGTTCGAAGATTTCTGTCTCTGGGCACAGCAATTACACCTTTCTAAATGTTAAAGAATTCATTGCTTCTATTAGGAGTGGAGGGTGGTCACAGAGCTGTGAGGTCTCCTACACACAACATAAATCATGAATAGTAATGCTAGTATTTATGTTACAGGAATTGCAGCTGCGACCATCTTTAGTCCCAACCAAGACGTGGCAGTGTTCGAGAACCAGCTGCGCGTCGCCTTCGACGGAGATGCTGTGCTCTTCTCGGACGAGTCTGAAAAGATAGTGAAGGAGCATGGGCTGGACGTGTTTTTTGAACATGAGAAGGCGTACGAGAACAAACCTTTGGCTCAGGTACCTGCCTTGGTTCACTGAGTGTGGAGCTCTCTGCTACTGGGATTCTATACTGTAGAGGAGGCAGTGGGAGTTCAGTAGAAACCAAAGTTGCAAAATACTTCCCAGCCTCTATTTGATTGGCCTCTCCCAGACACACATATCTGCATATCTAGTACACACATTATGACTCAAGTACCGCATATCACATACATATATGACTCAAGTGCCGCATATCACATACATATATGACTCAAGTACCCTATATCACATACATATTCGAGGCTCCCACCTTCTCAACCACGCCATCAGGCTACTCATCAGGAGGCAGAATACTAGGGTTTTCCAGCGAGGACATTGGCATCTCCTCTGCGTATATCTCCCAAGTTAGTTCCGCACCATATCCAGCAGCCAGTGTTTGTGTTTGGGTGCAGAGTGCTTTCCCTGGTGCATGGCTACTCTCCTTTTGGCTAGTAGTAGTGCCACCACAGTGAACTTGCGATCTGATGGCTGTTTTTTTTGTAACCAAACAATAAGCACATCTGGGGAGTGCAGTCTGTTAAGTATGATACCACGGAGTGCTGGTCCCGCACCACCCTTTGCCAGTACTCCTGAATCGGACTACAGTCCCAAGCCAGGTGCAGGAAATCCACATATGCCCTCCCACATCTGATGCACCTCGCATCATCCCTTAGCCCATACCTGAGCAGTCGGGACGGAGCATAGTACATTTGTTGTAGGTACTTAGGGGCATATTATCAAGCCAGGCGATAAATTTATCGCCGCTTTAGCGGCAGAAAACTGCCGCTAAAACGGCAATAATGGGCTTGATAATATGCTCTATGGAATTCCACTTGAAGCCCATGTTAGATGTGAAGGACATCTAACCTGAGCTTCGTTTGGAATTCCATAAAGCATATTATCAAGCCCATTATCGCCGTTTTAGCGGCAGTTTTCTGCCGCTAAAGCGGCGATAATTTTATCGCCTGGCTTGATAATATGCCCCTTGAATGGATGGTGCAGGGATTTCAATTAGACATTTGCATTAGTGTGCAGCAGAAACCCCATCCCTCCTACATCAAAGGTGAATCCAGTGAAGAGTTCCAGTGCTCCAGCACCTGGTTTGGTTGTGTCGGTCTGTCCCCCTGTGCTGCGTCACATAGTCTAGTGACCAGGTGTCTGTGGGAGGTACTAGCAAGTAGTGTCTGCAGAGCATTAAGTGCAGCGGGTTCCTCCGGCAACATAGAAAAGAGATCCTTAATGGCGGATCATAGCCAATGGTATCCGAATGTGAAAAGTGGTGTTGCGTTTTTTATATAGGTCAGGTCTGTCGGGTCCAGGAACTTCCCCCTTGGGTATATATCCCCATCGTCTTGATCCCCACTTGTTTGAATAGAGTGAACACCCCGGCCTCTTGTGTCACAGAAAGGGTTGGGTGATGCCCTAGTGGAAGCATAGGAGCATAGAGTGGGAGTTTGTGGTCTCTACCCCCTAGAGCTCTCCAGCCCAATGTTGTACAATGGATGGTGTTAATTTCTGTTTGGGGGACATCCGTACACTTATATGTCAGGATATATCTAAATGCAGTGGGATGTGCGTCCCCTGCTTCTACTGCTAAATGTGGCGTGTGTACCTGGGTATAGTACCAAATGTGCACACATTGCACTTGGGCACACAGGTAGTAGAGATACAAATCTGCTGCTCCGAAACCTCCCTGCGCATATGGCCTAACCATAGTGTCCCACCCAATGCCAAGCTGTTTGCCCGCCCATTCCAGCATGGTCATTTGTGTTCGCAGCATTTTAAACCAGCATTGGCATGGCCAATAGGTCTCGCCTTTGGGAGTGTTTAGCCATGCAGCAGTTGATGTTGTTGCACCAAGGATATTGTGCTGGATAACTAAACACTTATAAGGTCCCAAAAGCGAGACCTATTGGCTATGCCAATGCTTGTTTTAAAAAGCGTATGGAGAGAGCATGTCTTGAGCAGGCAGGACAAAGCTATTTAAGAAAATAGTTCTTGGAGGCTGTAATTAAAGCCTGCCGGGTAACAACACACTTAACAGGCGGTGTCTCCATGGGAGGTTTCAAAATGAGACAAGACTGTACTAAGGAGAGACTACTAAGCCTTTTGACCAATGAACAGCCATAGTTTACAGTGGACAATGACACAAGCCAATAAAATAATATGGCCGGAGATCGGGTGGAGCTTCATGTCCCTACCTGAATACAGCATGCCTCGCAGAGCAGCGCATGCGCTGCCCAGGCTCGATCTAAAAAGGAGCTGTATACCAATGTTAAAAGTGAGAAAGCACATTGCACGCCTAGGAATAATACCCAAACTCTTATAAAAAAATGTAAAAAATAGTGTCTTGCAAAAGGACGAGATAGAGCAGTTGAGTAAGAACACAGGTGGTCCAGAGAGGAGCTAACACTAGAAAGGAAGGGAAGTCCACAGGAGCTAATCAATTTAAAGATTTCAAATGAGTGACAACCGAAACAACTAATGGTAGGCTGTGGGTTGATTGTAAGCCCACTGATTTGTAAACATTAGGTCTCATAGCACAGTGCATGCGCTCTGTAGGCGAGACATAAAAACGTGGGGTTACTTAAGACACACACTCACTTTCTGTTTCTTGCTTTCTAATTCTTCCTTGCTTGGGGCTAACTTTCAGAAGTTTGGGCACTAATCCTGCCAGCTAAGTAATGTATCCTGAGAAACGACAAGCTCTCAGTTCTCCTGCGGCCTCCTGTCATTGCATCGGCAGGAGAGGCTCAGCCAATGGGGAAATGAGGCAGAACTGTGGGTGGGACAACAAATAGTTTGCTGCCTGTTTTTACCCTGTCCTCTGGGGCTTCCTGCCCATTCGCAGATGTTTTCCATAGAGTTGCAGTGTGCAACATCTCTGTATCATCTGTGCAGTTTTGCACCATGTGTTTTGGCAGGCGTTCCCCGGTACACTTGCGTCCCACTAAAACAGGCCCGTGCTTCAAAGCAGAATGTAGGGCAGTAGGGGGAAACTGTAGGCTACCCGCTCTGGGCTGGGTGTTAGGGCGGTTTTGTGGGAGTTAGGGGTGATTCTGGGTAGGTGGAGTGGGTGAAGTATTATCCATGTCTTTGTGTGTTTCTGTGGGGAACGGTGTAGTTGTGCATGGAATTCAAAGAAAAGTGTTGGTTTGTGAGACTTAAAGTATAATGGTGTGAGAAACAGGAGAGGTGGTCTACCTTAAGCTTTCCCAGCACATAATTGAGAAAAAAGGGGGCCAAAACACTCAGTTCACCCCACAACCCCCTAAAAACGTTAATCCAAAGTGTCTTTTCAGAACAGTGTTTCACGTCGTTGTAGACCTATTAGGTAAAAGGCGTGGTTTGAAGAATGCTGTAAAAGCGACGTGGGGGTGCACTGCTTCTTCTACTGGTAGTTTTGGGGTGAGAAGTTGGCGCTGGTGCACTGTCTCACCTCCCAGCCTCAGTAATCTTAATTATGAGAGGCGGAGCTGGGGGCGCCTCCAGAAAGCTCCCAGGATCTGGTGCCTTATCGAACCATGCAGTGGTCGCCGGGCCATTGTTTCTGACGTCAGTTATTGTCCCCTCGAATTCGGCTTTCCAGTTCATCCCAGCTGAGTGTCTAGAGGCGCATGTGGGTGGGGCCTCTGCCTGACGTTGTGGGTCAGATGTACACGGAGGGCAGAGCTCACTGCTGAAGTGTTCTGCGGCCGCTTTACGGCAGAAGGTTTTACAGCTTGTTGTTTTCTCAACCACAGATTAATAAAGCCGAATAAATGAGACGGTTTATCACAACAGTGAAGCTACGGGGGAATATTATTATCATAAATTATGGAAATCTTGGTAAAAAGAGAGCAAGTCTGTTAATCTCATTTTTGTATAGCGCAAACCAGGTCCCTCGGGGCACCAAAGCGCTGTACACTACGGGAGCCTCGGGCCAAGGTGAGCTTGTTGTCACAACACGGAGATACTCACAGAAGTTTGCTTTGCCACGTGGATAAGGAGGGCACTGTGGCCACAGTAACAAAAGGAGTGGAGGGGTCTAGATGCCTCTAGACGCTAATGGCACCACTCAAGGGGGTTTGAGTGGAGCGGGCCGGAAACGCCAAAGTTGGGAACGGGGCGTGGCTTTGAGGTTCAGTCCATGTACAGCGCTTACCTTGTGGTAGCGAGCAGTGGCGGCCGCGATAATTGCAAACAGATGGCGCCGCTTCTCGCTCCCGCAATGTAAACGCCGTACATGCACGAGTGCTCATTGGAAACAGTGCAGTACATGCACGAGTTTCCCAAAAAGTACGGAGTGATTGCAAGAGGTCACTCCAATCCAGTGTTTGCGCGCTGCGTAGGCGAGACCTAAAAAGGGACTTAGGGAGCACTGTAGGTATATTGCTAAACAGGTGGAGGAATCATGAAACTATAATCATTTTCATTATTGCTATTCTGATTGGCTATCACCTTTTGTCGTTTCCTTAAAGTTTTCCTCACAGTTCCCTCTATGTCAACTAAACCATTCACTTCTGGCAGAGGCCCAGGCCTGGGAAGGAGCGGATTCTTTCTCGGTTAGCACATTTCTCAGAGGCTATTTGTGGCTACGGTGCCTCAGCCGTCGGTCAAGTAGATACTTGACTCTAGCATCAATCACAACTGCCAGACTCTCTCCGCCTGGGCAGGAGACACATGACACAGAATAGGCCGAAAATGGCAGCAGTTAAAAGAAGGTGAGATAAGAAATGGAGGACAGAATGAAAAGGCTGCCTGGTGAATACATAGCCAGGAGCTGTATTAAAACCACCTAGGACACTCCACCTAGCCTTGGACTCCTAACACTAGAGTGCTAAATGGCGCAAACAAAATACAATCGCTCTCTGATATAATAAAGCACGCTGCTTGCAAGGGGTTTTTCCCAAGAAAATTGCATTGATTGGAGTGGTTTGCGGTAGTTGTTGAATGTGTTGCTCTCACTCTATTTTTTTTTTTACTTTTAGGGGCCTTTGAAAGGATTCCTGGAATCGCTGGGAAAGTTGCAGAAGAAGTTCTATGCCAAGGGGCAGAGACTGGACTGCCCCATCCGGACCTATCTCGTCACTGCCCGTAGCGCTGCCAGCTCCGGAGCCCGAGCGCTGAAGACCCTCCGAAGCTGGGGACTGGAGACTGACGAGGCGCTTTTCTTGGCAGGAGCCCCAAAAGGGCCTCTCCTGAAGAAGATCCGTCCGCACATCTTCTTTGATGACCAGATGTTTCACGTGGAAGGGGCGCAGCAAATGGGCACCATTGCAGCCCATGTCCCATATGGCATCGCCCAGAAACACAAGCGTCCTACTGAAGACCAGGCCCCAAAGACTGAGAAATGAGGCCACCCTCAGCCAGCGTGAATGGGCCTGTTTACGGTCTCGGACACCGCCCTCAGCTGGCCGACTGAGCGGTGATATCTTCCGATCTTTCTCGGGTGGATGGACTGGGCCTGTCTCTAAACTGTGTTCCTCTGCTGAGCTCGTGTGGCTACCCCTATTTTTGGAGACCTGCTCCTCACCCAGCAAGAATGGGCCTACCTTCAACCAGGGGTGTCTTCCTCAGCCCATGAAGGGTTGACCCTTCCTCCAGGCATCGGGTCCAGGAATGTCTCTAGTTCCTGACAGTAGTCACACATGGCCAGACTGGGAGGGTGTCCAGTCTAAGACACCTTCCTCAGCCGGAGGGACTCTGCCCCTGTGAAGCTGTAGTGTGTTGGCACTTTCACCGGTCAGTTGAGAGGGTGTGTCTCTAGCCTGGGCTCCCTTCTAAAGCCAGTGTGACCCAGTTTGAGAGACCCTTCTCAGCTGTACTGATTCTGTTTCTGTCTGGATCACCGTCCTGAAACGGCCAGACAGCCTGTCGTAGTCTGCAACAACGCTTGACTGGTTGGACTGGGCCTGTCTCGGGTTGGGGGCAGTGTGCTTATCTGGCAAGACAGGGACTGTCTCTAGACCTGTCTCGAGTCTGAGTGCAGTGTGCTTAGCCGACGGTCTGTAAACCGTCCTCTGCTGATAGACCCGGGCCTGTCTCCTGACTAGATTAGAACATGCTGCTGAATGTATCTCTAACTTTATCGTACCGAAATCCTACAATTTAGGCTAAGAGGTTGTTACATGAAAAGGGTGCCTTGCGGCAATCGCAATGTGACCCTGCCATCGGCGCAGTTCAGAGCAATACGGTCCTGTTGCATGTGCAGCATGGAGGTGTGACCCTGTCACCGGTGTGTCTCATCGGGATGTGATCCTGTCAATGGGTTGTCTCATAGGAATGTTCTCCTGTCACTGGTGTGTCTCATACAATCATGTGCTCCTGTCACTGGTGTGTCTCATAGAATCATGTGATCCTGTCACAGGTGTGTCTCATAGGAATGTGCTCCTGTCACTGGCGTGTCTCATAGAATCATGTGCTCCTGTCACTGGTGTGTCTCATAGAATCATGTGATCCTGTCACAGGTGTGTCTCATAGAATCATGTGATCCTGTCACAGGTGTGTCTCATAGAATCATGTGATCCTGTCACAGGTGTGTCTCATAGGACTGGGCACCTCCTATTGCAGCTTGTCATGATAATGTGTTCCTGACAAAAACGTCGCCCTCGAAATGTGGCTCTGTCGTTGTTATATGTTTCCTGACTGTGTTCCTGACGATTACGTCGCCCACAGAAATGTGATTCTAGCACTGAAGTGTCTCCTGTGGACGTCATCTGACGGAGGGTCCTGGGTGGCACTTTAGTTACATGGTATTTTCTCTTCTCTTCCTCTGCTCCTTCGCACCCCTTTCTCTGTCACGCTCCCCTTCCTCTGCCTCGTCTGCTTGTCCCCTTCTCCATATGCCGCTGCCTTTCTACGCCCACCCCACCGGTCTCTCTCCCCATGTCTCTCGCTACCTCGCTTTCTCTGACTCCCTCGCTTTCTCCTTCTTCTCACTCCAGGGGTCACTCGAGAAGCCTCTCTGTGCGCCCCTCACGTGTGCTGGCTTCAGCTGTTTCCGGTTTCCTTCTGATCCACGGCTTCAGCTGCAGCCCCACTCTCCCCTGAAATGTAAACAGTAGTTCCCGCCATAAAGGCCTATGGGTCTTTCAGGTGATATGGAATTAGAGCGGGGGGCATATTCCGGTTGAAAACAAGCAATGGACTAGGAGGTTAAAAAGGGGCAAGTGGTAATATATGCATGTATGTATGTTGTGTGCGTGTACATACGTATATGATATTTCTTTAATTGAAAAATCCTAAGACACATAGAAGCTAATTAAAATAGATTACTGTAGTATTTGGGCCCTAGGCCCGCATACTAGATAAATGATGGACGCAGACACAGGTAGTATAGTTGGATAACTGGCCCAGAGCACGTGCGCTCGGCCCCTTTTATTGACAGGGTCACCTGACTGGTGACACCTGTGGTGGGTGGGTGTTCAGTGTGTCTTACAACATGCTGGAACACTAGACTGCTGATCGGACGATCACTACATCCCTCCCAAACTTAAATAAAGGTAAAAAACAAAGAAGTCCGAACCTGTGGGAGAGAACACAAATTACAAACAAAATATAAGTCAGTGATGATGACTTCCACGTAGTCTCTTCGCTGATGGTCAACTGCCGGCAATGGTATCCTTGCAGCCGGGACCACTCTGTCTCCTTGGCACGATGCCCGGGTGCTCTGTGGATGTGCTCGTTTGGACTTGCGCCATGGAAGTGTGCTTTACAGTCTCCTTCTTCCTGTACTGCCGTCAGTGAAAAGTGTAGATGGAATGATGGTGCCACCGGTGTCCCTGAGGCCTCTGCCCCTTGGATATCCACGGTCCTATGTCCGTTCCATCCCAGAGGTGGTTGTTACCAACGGACCGGCCTGCTCGCCTCTGTCGTCCCCGGGTGACCTTCGGGTTTGCACATAGACGTGTACTCCCAGTGGTGCTGATGTTTTCCAGGTACTGTGTTCGGATGTCCATGCACCTTCTCACTTTCCTCTTCGGGTGTTCTCCTTCCGGTGGGTGTTGTGTTGATCTGTCACGCACACCTCTTTGCTCTTCTCCTTTCCTCTTCGGGTGTTCCCCTTCCGGTGTGTGTTGTGTTGGTCTGTCACACACACCTCTTTACTCTTCTCCTCTCCTTTTCTTCCTTCGTCATGGCGTCTTGCCACTCAGGATCTGTCTTTCTTTTCCTTCCTTTGCGACGCGGTCCGGTCTTCTCGCCTTCTTGCTCGTCCTCACCAGGCTTCTCCGTGTAGCGTGCACTCTACACGTTTCCCTCTGGTCTTGTCCCAGCACTAGGACACTGTCTTCCTTTCACTCTGTGACTGGACCGTTCGTCGCGACCTTCTTTCTCATGATTACTTCTGGTTTCAAAGTGATGTTGTTGGACCTCTCGTCCGTCTGTTTCTGGTCCTCTTCGCGGACCTCTCCTGGGGTCCTCTTCATCGACGTCCCCTCGGTCTTCCTCTTCACTCCCACTCTGACCTCTTGACAGGTCAGTGTGCTCTCTGACCTCTTGTAGGTCGGCATCCTCCTTGCGACCATCTGGCTGGTCTGCTTCTTCCTTGCGACCATCTGGCTGGTCGGCATCTTCCTTGCGACCATCTGGTTGGTCGGCTTCTTCCTTGCGACCATCTGGTTGGTCAGCTTCTCCCTTTGCGACCAACTGGCAAGTCGGCGTCTTCCTTGCAACCATCTGGCTGGTCGGCGTCTTCCTTGCGACCATCTGGCTGGTCGGCGTCTTCGCATTTGTCTGGTGCTGAGTTCTTACATCCCCCGTTCGTTTGTCTGGTGGTGCTCCTTCACCTTCCTACTGCTGCAGCGACAACCTGTGGCCACTAGGTACCGCTGCGCTCTCTCTCGGCCTCGGCTCCGTTCCGTGCTTCTGGTGGTCTGCGCCACCGCTCCGTCGACCTGCTCCTGGTCACTCCTTGTGCGCGCTAGTGACTGCGCCCTTCTTTTCTTCTTGGGGTCTCAGGTCGCTGTCCTCATCTGCTTTGGCTAGCCACAGTTGCCCCTGTGCTGTGGCCTCACACTCCTGGTGCTCTCTTGTGCTTTGTCACTTTCTTTGGAAGCAGCCACCTGCCAGCAGGGTGGCTTTCCGCTGGTTAAACCCCTCTCCGTGGGTCACCAACAGCCTAACTGGGCTGCAGGTCCACTTCCTCTACGTGGCAGGTCATGCTGCCTCTGTTACTCAGCACTGTACACTGTTAAAAAGGGTAGACTCCTAGTGAGCACTATGGGGGTCGAATCTAGTTAAGTGCAGTCCCCTATTCACTGACTGTCTGTTTGTCTCATGTTGCCACACAATCCCAGTGTTGCTAACATCTTTTATGTGTGTGGGCGCAGTGGCGCTAGATGGCCACTAGATGGCACTGCAGGGTTTCTGAGGCAGTCTACGATGGTTCCTTTCGTTTCCTGGAACCTCACTCGGTTCCATGGTGTTCTTCCTTTGCCCTGTGTACGATCATCGTTGGAGCAGAGGGAAGGAGGGCAGTCAAACTCGTGGTGAGTGCTTGTATTTGACTTTCCTTCTTATGCTGACCGGTTGCCAAAGTCTTGCGCTTGTGCACACCCACGTCTGGGGCGCTTCACCGCTGCTACTATTTTCCCTGCCTGCAGTGTTCCGGTCGGCCAGAGCAGTTTCACTCACGCTGCAGGCCTCACCTTGCTGTCCTTTTCCTCTGTTGAATTTTTTTTTCACAGTCCGCCTAGGTCTCCTGCGTGCGCTTCTCGGCCACAGTCCTTTCTCCCCTTCCAGGCTGTGTGGGGGACTCGTGTCGCTGCGGGTGGGCTCCGCTTTATTTACTTATGGCTGACAGCCAATGTCATTGAGGGCCGCCTGGGCTGATTTCATTTCGGCACTGCTCCGACAGGCCTCCGCAGCTCTACACACGCTGCGGGCCTTTCTCTGAACTTTCATGGCCACTCCGCCTTTCCTCGCTTATTCCCGGCGGCGCTGGTCGTCTACCGCCATTTCGTCCACTCCGCCCCTCGCCGCAGGTCCTCTCTCAGCACGGGCTGCGCGGGGGTTAGGCGCCGGAGACTGCAGGCTCTCTGGCGGACACAACCTGTCTTTCTTTCCCCTTCTCACCCCCGCCGAAGCGGCCTCCTATTGTTCACATGCTGCGCAGGGTGGGGGGGCAGGAGCAATCACTGGACAGCGTGGTTGCGGGACACTGTTCCCCTTTTAGTTGCAGGTAGGTTACACTTCAATAGGGGCCTCGGCGGGTCAATGGCAGATGCCTGCTACTGCTCATTGGCTTCCTTTCCACGCCCCACAGTCGCTCACCGTCGGCCTGGCTGGGCCTCTCTTCGACGCGGGTGGGCTCCGCTTGGCTCTTTGACCCCCTGGGCTCTTCACACGCCCACAGCGTTTCTTTGCAGGGGGGCCGCATTTAACGCAGGCACGTCAGGAGCGGCGTGGGCTCCCGATCGCCTCACCTTCCCCTCGGGCACCTCACACGCCCCGCGGTCCTCTTCGCCTGCCGTGGCAGTCTGCGGCTCTTCTGACACGGGGTGTGCACCCGCTCGGCTTTCTTCACACCCCGAGGGCACTTTTGCAAGCCCCCAGACAGCGCGGCGCATCCGGTGCTTGGTCGTTGGTGCAGTCAGCGGCAGGTACTACGGGGTCGGGGTGGGCACCCAACTTTCTCGCCTTCACCCCGGGGCATGTTGCACGCCCCGCGGGTCTTCGCAGCGGTGCGGGGTTGGCTCCCGGTCACTGTCTTCACGCCTGGGCTCTACACATGCCCCGCAGGGGATTAGCCATCTCTCGCTGATTCACAGGGGGTGCCCCTCGCACGGGCAGCTCTCCCCCTCACCACCTTCCAAAAGGCGGTTGCACACCCGGGATTCGCCCGCTCGTCGCTAATGTAGTATTTGGGCCTTAGGCCCGCATACTAGATATATGTTGGACGCAGACACAGGTAGTATAGTTGGATAACTGGCCCAGAGCACGTGCGCTTGGCCCCTTTTATTTCCAGGGTCCCCTGACTGGTGACACCTGTGTTGGGTGGGTGTTCAGTGTGTCTTACAACATGCTGGAACACTAGACTGCTGATCGGACAATCACTACAATTACGTTCACATAAATGTGCATTACCAAAGGGTAGACACCGCTTACTCTTTTCCTTTCAGTAGAGTTAATAGTTCAGCACCCAGCAGTCCAGTGCATCCAAAGGAACTGAAGGGCCCTGTTTCAAAGAACTCAGTCTCATCCAGGACGTCCTAGCGACGTGGAGAGATTTATACCTGTGAAAAAAAATCAGGATTGCAGTTCCCTTCAGTGAAACGAGAGGGCAGTGTCGACCCGCGAGAGTTTGTCATTGGGCAAGCATACCAGGCCGACTGCGCACAGTGACTACACCAGGGGTATGAAAGCGGCTCGCGCTCACTTTTTGTTATCCCTGTGCACCAGCCTATAACCCCATGCCGTGCTCTGCCGCCTGCGGCGTCAAACACACACTTGATGGGAAACTGTCTGTTATATTTGTAAGAGTCCTTCACCTCTTTTGGATTCCTTGTAATTGGGTCGCAGCGGGATTCTGGCAGCTGCACCTTCCTTATAGAAGGAAGAGCGGGGCATGGAAGAGCGCTAGATTTTTTATTACAGCAGAAGAGTGCCCAAACTTTCATAATGAGGTGGTCGTAGGTTAGTAGTACCATGCTCTTTGTTGCAAGGGCGAAGCTTTTGATAGTAAAGGCACCCCCACTGTATTTACGGAGGCGAAAAGCACTTGGACCCTTACAAAAACGGCAAAAAACTGCACATGCACTCTAATAGGAAATACCGAATGTTCATTGGGGCGGTGACATTCCGAGTTCTCAATTTTTTTTTATTTCGGAGTGAAAAAAAACCAAGCACTTTAATTATCGGCGGGGAGCCCCCACACAGAGGACAAAAGCACACGCACTTTTATTTCACTGGACACTCTTTGCACTTTCCCTACGGGGAAATTACATGTGAAGCCACCCACACTATCCCAGAGGAGAACAGCCCATAGTCTTTCACTAAGAGGGTGGTTAAGAAGGGTAGCATGACTCGGCAATTTCTTGAGGAGAGGATGTGGTCCATCGGCTACGCTGCCGACTTTGATGCTGGGAACCAGAGTTCGAGCCTCGAGGTTGCGTCCACATCCTGTGGTTTTGGGCAAATCACTTAATCTCCCGGTGCCTGAATGTGTAATGTAATATACGGTGCTGTGTAAAGCGCTCCAATACCTTCGGGTCGAGTTCGCGCTATATAAATATGCAACAACAAAAAAAAAGCACCGCTTTATTATTCCAAAGGAGAAAGGCTCCTGCACTTTCATTATATGCGAAGAGCCTCCCTACTAATAATGCAGATGAGAAACGTATTTACTTTTTCATTTCGGAGGGATGAGGCAATTAAGATGGGACATACATAACATCTGAACTATGTGCATTGTTCGAGAAATGCCCAACACTCCTCAACCTATGAATTATTTACATATTAATACAGTGAAGCTTAAAAAAGGCCAGGTCGCACTGTGATAGTCACCAAGTTCCTATGTGGGAGGTCTCACTCTCAACCATTCCTTCAAAGCAGTGTCACGCAGTGGCCACAATAGATTGATCAATATCTGTCTGTCAGGGTAAAAGCCACAGACAAGCACTGTGTGTATGTGCAGTGGATGCTGAAGGGCTCAAAATTACTTATAGCCAACACGGACTATGCATATAATGAGCATGCAGTGGAATTAAGTCCTCTCCCTGCAGTTTTATTGTCCTCACTCTACCATCATTTATTCTTCGTACTATATTTTTGTCAGAAGTGCATAAAAGTGTAGGGCTCGTGGACCGAGAATGTGAAAAGCCAGGGTGCAAGGACAGACAGTGTGGGGAGCCTGAGGCCCAGGGGCAGGCGGTCAGAGGAGCTTGAGGCCCATGATAAGATGGTGTGACAAGCCTGGGGCCCTTGGACAGAGGGGACAGGAGTTTTGGACCCAAGGACACACAGGCAGAATGAGAATCCTCGGTCCCATGAGCAGAGACTGAAAGGAGCTCTCACACCATTGGCAGACGATGTGTTCAGCCTGTGGCCAGGTCCGCCATTAGGCATGGGCGAGCTTGGCCTAGGCCCGGGGCGTCACTATTCAGAGGGGCACAGCAGGAAGCTGCTTAACTTAATGTCATGCAAACAGCAGCTCATCTCTCCTACTTGGTCTCAATCGGGTCCCGTTAAAGACTTTGTAATCAGCCCTTAATTTACCTCAGCATAATTGCTGGCACCCCATCAACCCCTGCCGTCTTTCCATCTTTGTCACACCTCCTGCCGTCACATTGCAATGACCCACCCTGCCCCCCCCAACAAATACAACATTTTTGTGCTGCCCAGAGCTCTTTCCCAGTCAATCTGATTTTGGGCCGGCCCTGCATGTAGCCCTTGCACAGAGAGGGAGGGAGCTCGGAAACCATGGCCTCAGTGTGATAAGCCCAGGGCCCTAGAGGAATGGAGCTGTGGATCTAGGGATGGGCAGACTAAGGAGCCTCAGCCCTATGGGCAGAGACTAAAAGGAATTCTGAGACCATGGGCAAACAGTAATATTAAGAACCTCAGAGCCTTCGGCAGAAACAAAAAGGAGCTCTGGGGACACCGAGAGACAATGTGGTGAGCCTGTGGTCCTTGCACAAAGAATAAGGGAGCTTTGGCTCTGTGGACAGGGAGAGTGCAAAGATGTGTTCCAATGGGCAGATATGGAAAGGAGCTAGAGGCCCATGAACAGTGAGTGTATAGAGCTCGGGCCCATGGAAAGACAATATCAATCAATCAGGATTTGTATAGCGCTGCTGTATCACCTGTGAGGGTCTCAAGGTGCTGGGAGAGCATGCGATGTGAGGTCCTTCGAGGCCCATTAGCAGTATGAGGAGCTTGGGTCCCAGATAAGGATAATCTGAGAACCCAGAGCTCATGGTCAGATGGTGGGAGGAGATTTGAGCCCTCTGATACAGTGAGAAGAACTTTGAGGCAAAGGAGCAAACAAGTGTGAAGCCAGGCATTCACTGAGAGTGCGATGAGCTTGGAGCCCATGAACAGAGTGCAAGGAGCTTTGTGCCATGAGCGAAGTGTGTGATGCGCTCTCACAGCATGTCTCATCTCTGTGCTGTGTGCAGCTTCAGGATCGATTAATCCTTTTGAAATGGCAGGTCCATCCAAAAAGGATGTTCTGGCTTCATGTACAGGGGTATTATTCAAAGTTGTAAGTATGCCTGTGGGTATTTATATGTTATGTCTGTCAAGTGGGTATCTTTCCTTGTATTTTTGCCTGTCTGTAAGGGTTTCCTGCTGGTGTTTTTCTTGGTTAACATGGCTATATGTGTGTGCGGGAAGAGAGCATGCCATTATGTGTGCGTATATGTAGACCTGAAGGCAGTAGCGGCTGGTGTTGTCAAAGAGTGGTGGGGGAGAGGGACAATCGACGACGGACGACAAACTACAAAATGAAAAAAATAACTTATCTGCAGCTGGCCGCTCCCCCTCTTCTGCTCCAGGCACAGCTCCCAGTCTCGACTGCAGCCAATCCTGACACTGCTCTCATGCTGCTGGAAGCAGCGTCGGGATTGGCCTGAGCGCTCTGAAATTATGCTCCCAGTGAGACTGGAAGCCTGTGCCTGCTGTCTCCAAGCCGCAACGCAGCTCGGGTAGGAGACAGCTTCAGTGCGCGTGACGGTTTGGCCGGTATGAGACCACCGGCCAAACTGTCATGCACACAGATTACAGTGCACTTATCACTACTCCTGCATCCTGTCATCCCCATGGCCCGCCCCCAAAGATACGTCCGGAAAGGAAAAAAACGATAATAAAACATGTTTATTATCGTTTTAATTTTCCTTTCCTGGCATTTTGAGGCAGCTGGCAGGGAGTGCGACGCCATCCGCCATAGCGGAGGAGCCGCCGCTGCCTGCAGGTGAACGTTCATGTCTTTGTTTATGGTCAGGCATACACCTGTGACTCAGGTACGAGTATGTGCATATGTGTGTGCACACCGGCAAGACTGTATTCACACCCGTATGTGTGCAAGCCTGCAAGTGTACATGCCTAATGTATGTGTTTTACCCACACTATGGTGACTGGACAGATCTTCATAGTGATGTTAAACTCTGACGGAACCTTTTTTTATGAAGTTCGAGTGCACTGCAAGGACCGGTCCTAATCACATTTTTTGCCTTTTTGAAGTACTTTGAAGTTCGTTTATCAAACGTGTGTTTGTGGCGAGTATTTGTGTGCGTATCAGAGCTGTTTTAACATATCAGCTTCTCTGCTGTAAATCAGTGACACACAGAGATTGAATGTTCGGTCTTCTCCTGTACGCCAAAACTGTCCCCCTCTTCCTCCTGCATGCCCACTCCCCCACCTGCCTGCCTGCTAAACCCTCTGCCCTTCTGCTCTACATCTCTATGCAGCACCCTCAACCTTACCCCTTCCCCAGCCCTTCCATCTAACCCCGGCCCTTCAACCCCTACCCGCCTCACCACCTCCTCTATTCTTGTCTGAATAGCCTATGTCCTTCTTTCTCTCTACCTGTCCACCTATCCCTTGCCATTCTAACCCTTGACCCCTGACCCCTTCTGCAATTCACCTGCAAACGCGCTGCTCTCGCCCCTAGTTCCTGTTCCTCTCCTTCAGGAGTCTGCTGCTCGCCTACACATTAGATTTGTCTTCTGATGTTTACATTGTATTTGGAAAGTGATTAATATTGGAAATGCCTTTCTGTGTATTTATCTGTAATAAAGACTTGTTTGAAAGGGCGTCCCCCACCCCAGACTCATTCTTGTCATGCGCAGCAGTGACACATTCCCACCCAAGGCACCACCAGCATGTGCTCTGCTGCTTGCTTGACATTCCTGCCTGCAACCTGACCCTCTAACTAAACCTGCGAGAGGGCGGCTATCCCAGGGCTAGCAAGTATGATGCGACCCATCCTTAGCTTGAGGCGCTATGCTTCGGTGCGGAAGGAAGCCACTGCACTTCCCCTCTTACAGAAACCTAGCATAGGACCCCTCATCCTGGCTTCCGGCCTACATCCTTGCTCCCTTTTACCACCAAAGCAGGAGAAAGAGCTGTGAATTTACAGCTTTCCACCGTTTTGAAAGCAATAACATACTGAATTAGGGTGACCAACCGTCCGTAAATTTCACAGGCTGTCCGTTATTTTAGTATGATGTCTGTAAGGCGTCCGTAATTTGGGGCATTTCATGAAGGTTGACTGTTCCCCTGTGAAAGGCCCAATGAGTTCAAAAGTTTTCACTCGTCGCCTCTCGCACTTTAATCTGCAGACTGAGGCTGCCGTCAGCAACCCCTCCCGGACCTTGCAAAGACTCTGGACTGGCCCATGGTCATTCGTAGACTGCGGCCGATTATCACATATAGAATGACAATGGGCCCTATTGTAGTGACAGCATGTGGTGTTCCTGCTTCTGCATCAGACTAGGGCAAGGCATTCTGCTTTTGTCTTGGAGCCATGCTGGAGAAAATAAAAATAAAACAATGGGTGGAGGCAGAGCAGTCATTTGTACAAGGCCTCCATCTATAGGTGATTTACCACACTGTCAAGGTGGGTACTTGTGAAGGGTAGAAGTGATAACCACTTTAACAATAGTATTCAGTTCAGTTTCTGATGTCCCTGAAAATATTATCCCTTGATAAATATAAGGTGCTAGGTAAAAGAATTCTGAGTAAACATGAATACAATGTGTTATTCAGCGGAGTACTTCTTAATGTCATGGGACTGGAACATCGTTTTCACTGTACATTTAAAAGTAAGATTTAAAGATAAGAATAAAAAAACATGATTTAATGTTGATTGTTACATTAGTACAAATCTTGATTGCAGGATGGGTCTGATGTCGCTTTGCAAAGCTGTGCGCATACTGAAAGACTGTGAAGTGCACGATTGTCTCAACCTAATATAAACTTATTTTGACTTGTACTTATTTTGGTTGTCTATATACTTACTTATGTACAATTGTGTGACCTCCTCTGATATGTCTGTAAAACATATGTTTTGTCCCAAATTTTTGTCCTGAATTTTGACCTTTTGTCCTGAATTTTTGTCCTGAATTTTGACCCTTTGTCTTGAATTTTTACACTCACTGCCCTGAAATTGCACCCATGCCAGTTGGTCACCCTATACTGAATCCAGCCAACGCTTACTTTAATCTAGTTCATATAACTGTGCCTGTTGTACCTGCACCTCTTGGGGACTGCGAGGTGACCGAGTATGGAGGATGGCCATCTCCTAAGATCCTTTTAGACCCAGATGCCACTTCGACTCTCTCCCACAACATCCTCATTCAGCGACTCTATGTGGTTGGGGTAGGGGGCGGGGGAGCACCTCCTCCTTACCCAGGAAATGGAGGAAGTTTCTCATGGACCTTACCAATATGATCAGAAGAATCTTACATGTGAGGTCCCTCAGGGTCCTTCACTTGCACCATCATTGTTTAACGTTTATGTTGCATTGATCTGGCCTTTGGATTTTTGCTTTACAGATATGTGAACAGCACCGGACTGATCATTGGGCCGAACAATAAAGGTGATATCAGCAACACTGTTTCCTTGCTTGTAAACTAGTACTTATTATGCACCCATTTGTCATAGTGTATTTTTTTCGACTGGACCGCCATTTTACAACAACTCTTTCATAGACATGCCCCATCTCATCACCTCTGTTATCTGCACATCTTTTGAAGTTTCCAAAAATTCGAGCGCAGGGAATCGCAGTTGGCCTTTTGTACATCTGCGGCTTGAAAGAATCTTCTGCTGCAGATTGAAGTGAAGAAAATCATCATGAATTCAAAAACTCAACACGTTTTTAAATACTTGGCATTTTACTTGCCCATTAGTTTAGTGCACTGTGCCCTTCAGCCTTGCTCAGCTCTGGGATACCCCTACCCCATGCGTTGGAAATATCCATCATCCTCCTCTTCAAGGGCCAGGATTGGAGGAGGGCAACATAATCTTTCAGCAAGGTCAAAGATTTGTGTGAGCGGATTGTGCCCGATAGTCTTTTTTCCCCATCATGGTGTCTCGGGCACCCTGTGCAGTCGTTGTGCTTTCTGTGCCTCCTCTGTGCTCCGGTGTCACTGTCACAGTGTGCTGTCGCTGGGCCTAAATATACCATCCTTGTACTCGGTCACCGGGTGGATGTGTAACGTTCAGTGCTTCAGGGTGACTGCCTGCAACATCATCGTCCCTCTGTTTGCATCAATGTGCCCTTGAGACACTAAGCCTGTGAGCCATCACAGTGCTTATGTTGGTACCTTGGGGTTGTTTGGGGCGTGACACCCCCGAAATAAAGACATTCTAGGCTTGGTAATTAGGTCTGGAGGCCCGAGTCGGGTCTATGTCTGTCGTCCTGAATATGAGGTTTAACTTGTCCATGTTATGGGTCAGGAATGTAAATATACTTAGAACCAGAGTTACAAAGATTTTATGTCAGATTTGCCTCACTTTTTTGACACAGTCCTGACACAAAATCCTTTTTTGTGTTTACAAAGCCACACAAATGTCAGTTTAGTGACTTGGTAAGAAAAAGTAACATAATGCAGAGCATTGGGTTGCCTTCCGTTACTTTCCATCAGGTAGGTGTTCCGTGGGTGGTGCTTGGGCGTTCCCATGCACCCACCCACAGATTTTAATGCAAATTCATGTTTACAAAGAGGTGTAAACATGGGTGTGTGCCAAAACGGCCTGCCTGCCTAAGGGTGATGTATCAACGAGAAATATCTTAATTTCTCCTCATTATTTCCTTTTTGCATGTGTGTTACAAAGAGGAAGACGCCTCCAAGGAAAGTTTTTGTGCGGGAAGGCACACCCTCCTGCACAAATACTATCCTGACCATAACGCAGACACCATTGAACTATGGCGCATGGGTGTCTTCATTGGCACTAGGCCTGCCCACAGCGCACCGGCATTTGGAGAGAGCAGAATTGCACAATTTCTGTGAATATATGGCACAGTTCTTCTCACTTCAGGTCATGCAATGTAGTGCAGCAACTTTGCTTGCTGCACTGTGTTGTATCACTTCTTTTCAAAAATGCCTATCAGTGATCGGTTTACCATAAAAGTAGCAACCCAGCAACTATAGAAGTACTCCCTGCATGGATGTAATTGTTCTACTTTGTAGAACTGACAGACATCGACAGTATTAGGCTTGGAAAGCTGTGCCGGTTTCAGGTTTCCAGGCTTACTATTGCAACTCAAATACCCCAAAAGTGATGGGACAGATACTTGCAAATAGTCTACCCACTGGCAACCCCCTAGTAATTTAACTCCATTGATGTAAAACTTGCAGTCCGCTTGACTCAACATCAGGCAGATGGACCCTTGAGTTAGGCAGACAGGGTACCCTGCAACAGACTACCTGTCTGCCTAAGTCTAAATCAGACCCAGAGGCCTACCTATTACAAATCAGTACTGACTCTGTTTCTCATGGAAATTCCATTCTTAACCTGATCACCTCACACATTCACCCTGTGGCCCACTGCCTTTTTACTTGGGAAATTTGAGTCACACCTACAAAGCTATGCCCCTGGTCACCTTTGTGTCTTTGTTCTCTATTACTGTGCTTAAATGTGTTTCTGCGCTCTGATGATCGCTGTTTTGCCTCTGTGTGCCATCACTGTGCCTCTGTGGATCTGTAGTCTGGAAAAGCTTTACCTGTGTGCTTTGCGTACATTAATTCAACATTCAGGACGGGAGAGAATGGACCACAGACAACAGGCATCACTAACAACCGAGAACATTGTTTTTTACTGTGCCAGAATGAATATGACCGGTTTACAAATTTGATCGAGGAGACAGTGTTCCACCTGATGTGAATAAAAAGAAAGAAAGGGGTACTACTTCCCCCATAGATTTGGTCATGACGAAAGCCATCAACCCAGCAAGGGCGCAGGTGGGCTGAAACATGTAGACCATTGTTTTCTATGATGTTAAGTATACATTACATGTTCTACTTTCACATCCACTTTTGTTTTTAAACCTTACCCTTATTGTTTCCTTTATTAAACAATTCTACGATAAGAGGCCATTTTAAATCACTATTAGTAGATCTCAGCAAACCTCTTGGGATCACAAAAAAAAGACCCAATGATGATGCCATCAACTATGACTACGCAGATGGCTAAACACATACCAATGGGGGAAAATGGCTGTTGAGGATCCCACAGATTTTTGAACAAAGATCACTCTTGGCCCAGATGCCCCACTCTACTTTTGATTTTTTTGCATACAATAATGCCAACATTTGGAAGCAGGAAGGGAAGGAGGGATATTTTAAAACAAAAACATTGAGGATTTTTTTTCCCTATTGACTTACATTGATATGGAAGCAGAGACAGCTAATTGTATACATTTTTTTGGGGGGAGGGGGGGTCTTTTCTTTAAAAATCGCACGTCTCCCATGTGGAAATGTGGATTTTTCCGATCAGTTATGTCCCCTATCTTGGACCCCAACGGTTTCATGTATGAATCACAAGTACATGTATGTTCCCTCCAGTTCCAGTTATGAAGACGCAAACACATGTGCGTCCACCGTCAACATGTCCTCTTTCAGATCCGCCATGAATAGGCCGGATATTCCATTCCTAAGTATGAAAGGCCACCGGCTTCATATGGTTCACTTATGCCATTTTACAGTCCAGGCAAGTAGGCCCTGATTCTGTCATCAAGCTTTACTTGCCTTCTGCCTCTGAAAGCTCCAGTCTGAGCCTGCATCTGTGACCATGAACTTTGTCTCATTCCCTGCGCGGCTCACGAAGCCTGACATCAGCCTGTTGCCTGCCAAAAAACTGTATTTCACCTTCGAAATTATCTGCTCCGCTCCCTGCCCAATGCATTCCTGTCTAGTAGTTTAAGTAAACATTCTTCCAGCTACCGAGCAAAGGCCCGGCTTCTCTGTCTTTATGCAAGTAATTCATAGCCCTATTATTATGGAAGACTTCTGCCCTCGCATCTAGTGTAGACACTTAGACGCTTGTACACGCACTAATAGTCAGTATAGTCAGTATAGAATAAGATTCGACTCTAAGAAGACCTCTCTTTTGGATAACATAGTTCTTTAAACATAGGATGTTAGATATGATTTGGGATTAGGTTGACTTGACTCTCCAGACTTCTGTCGCCACATGTAGAGCTAAATGTCAAGTCCCCTTCATCCCCTAGTTGCACGTCAATTACACGTCATGCTGCTGCGCGCGCATTTCTGCCAAGTATTTCTGCTGACATTGCGAAATTCTTTCATGGAACCACCCTATTATGACATCACACCTGATGACGTTCTTTAGTCACACCCAGTTACGCCTACTTTTTGCTACGTATGTATCTTTTATCTACACTATCAATTGTTACGCCTCTTGCATTTGCTTCACTGTAATGCCTATTGTATAAAAGTAATTAATTATCAATAAAGTATGTACTTCACTTCCTGAACCTTCGTGGTGATGGAACTTGGAGCAACCGATTCGAATCGTCCATTGGAATAAAGCCCATTCCGAACCTCTAATATCACGGATTCTGCCTCTTATTTACTGAGCTATTTTTATTATGTTTCTGTATCAAATTAAGTCCCGGTAATTAAATTATTTACCACATGAATGGCGCCCGAACAGGGACACTTTCTCATCTCACGCGCCGGCGGTGCGTTGCAGGCCCGGTCTCCTGCCACAGCTGGACGGACAACAACGCGTACCAGCAGGATTTCCTGTATCTCCCTCCGGTCAAGCGGGGGCGACTGAGGCTGCGATCAACACCCAGACGAGGCGGTGAGAAGTGCGAAGTATCCCGACCAGAGCCTAGCTGAGAGAGCAAGATCCGAGGTATACAGAGGCCCACCAGGTTTCCGAAGTTCCGAAGTGTCCGAAGTTTTCGAGTCGAGTCCAGTCCGGTCCAGTTCAGTTCCGCTCCGAGGCCTTCCGTTCCGAGCTACCCGGTGAGTACCATTACTGGGGAGGCGTTCTGACGTGCACATAGGTTGTGCCGGTCAAGACGGGTTTGGGTACACAAATCCGGTCTGCACTGTTTTAGCAGTGTATCTGTACTGTTTAGCAGTATATCTAGTATATCAAGTATATAAATTCAGAATAATTCAGTTAATGCCGAGTATTATGTTTAGTGATTAAGTTTTCCTTAGATCGTCATCATCATAGTTGCTCAGTTAAATGTTAAATGTTAAAATGTTTTAAATACGTTCTGCATATTGTGGTATGAATGACTGTTCATTGTTGTGTTTATTGTATTAAGTTTGTTCAAAATCAAGTATCAGATCAGTTCTCAATATGCCGCTCTTTTCGAAATTAAGACAGATCACAACTAGAAAAGGGGTACTCGAAGAAGCTGTTCCCATTCCTCCTAGGGACACTCCAGGGTACTTCATGTATCATAAACACGGCTTAGACGCTATATTATTTCTTGATTTATGGGTAGACTACACCAAGGAATTACCAGAAAGGCAGAGGTGGCCCGCAGCTGGGACCTGGGATGCAGAGTGCATCATGAAAGTAGAAGAAGAGTTATGGAAAAGGAAAGTCAGACAGTCACAGAAAGACGCCGTTGAGTTATGGCGTAAAGAATCTCATAGACGTACAGAAAAAGCACTCCGACAGGAAGAGAAAAATAAGGAGAATTCAAATAAAGTCCGAGAAAATCTATTAATTGAAGAAGGTACACGAGTGAAATCAGAACAAATAGACAGACAAAGAAATGCCCTTATGAATGGTATGTATCCCCTCCTGGCCGAGGGATTACCTAAGGCTACTCCGGAGATACCAAAAGACTTGCCACCCCCATTGTTTCCAATAAAAATGCATCCTAAAGGGCATCCTAGAACAGCAGGAGATGTTTTCCTTTCCTCATATTTAGATGACGCAGCTCCCGAGTATGCTAACCCCGCCCCACATAGACCGCCCGCCAGGGAGGTTCAACGCCAAGATCCTGTATCTCTACAGCAACAAATCCTGACACAAGTTCCGGCAAGCACATCTGTTTCCACATCTGTTCCTACAGCTACTTCTATAGCTGTGTCCACACCTATAGTTGCTGTATCGCGTTCAACGAATCCTTTCATGCCCGATACCCCAGATGGGGCTACTGGAGGTGCTACCAACATTTTTTCTACGCCACCCAGAGTAAATAAACTTACCTTTCAAGAATCAGCACATCCACGTACCCCCAAACTTATAAATGCCCGCACGCTTAAGGAACTTCTTATAGATTGTAGATATGACCCTGTGCCCGGCAAAGAGGACGAAATGATCATGGCATCATTACGTATCAGACGAGCCACGGTGTATTTAGGGAAGTTACCAGGAATGACTGTGCATCTAGATAATATATACCATTTTGTCCAAACAGGGCGAGATTCTGAATGTGTTAACAGAGCTATGGAATACCAGAAAGTGGAGATACAGGGGCAACTGTTACGTTTCCTCATAAATTGTGTGATCAGAAATCAAGACCGACCGGGGGTAGACCCGGAAGCAATGCAAACTCTTACCAGATGGAGCCAGAATATATCAGAAGGGAGACATGATAAGCAAAATTGTATAATAGCCATGTGCCGAAAGATCCGTAAAGAAATAGAACGCCTACACGAAGAGAGATTAGCGGTAGACCAGTTCGAACAAAGCGAGGAGGAAGGATCAGGACTGCCCACAGGACAGTCAGACACCATAGCCTATGTAGGTAGAGGAAGATCTTGTAATAGTACTAGATGTTTTATTGACCCGATACGTTCGATATGTCCAGATAATAACAGGAGTTTCCAAACACCTATAATAAATATAAGGTCCCCCGAGCATTCGTTCCAAGCCGCTGACAAATTACTCCAAGAACGAAGGGGTTATCATTTCCTCGATTCTATGGATGAACAAGAATTAGCCAGGTCAGCCGTTCATTGGGTTGACAGTCCCGGAAAATATGGTGATGATACAGTAGCACACACATTTTTGAATCTCACCCCAGATGAACAGCGTTTGGCTGGGATTTATATGATTCAACAACTCCTTATACTATATAAAAGTCAACATTCAGATCCTGGTCCCTTACCTGATATATTGACTGAATTACTCACGAATAGATGGAGAGGTTCAGGTACTAAGTTAATTAGAGAAATACTAGAATCAAGAAAGCAGTATATTCTTTTTGTATGCCCAGAACATGTCTCATTGCCCATCAAGGAAAGAACCACGTATTACATGGACAGACAGAATCCCTTACGAGAGGTACACCCAATAAAAGGCGAGGACAATGAGTTTAAACGTGTATTTGTATATACGCCCATATCGAAAATAGAATTGTTACAAATGAAGAAAGTGGTACCCAGTCATGACAAAGACCCAGCGGGTTTCCACCGAGAAATTAAAGACATGTTACTCATGGGAGAGTACACCTATCCCGACATTATGACAATATTAAAGGTATTAATGCCTGCTGGCATTTATGAAAAACTCAAGGAAAAAGAGTGGGAGGTGGGAGACCAAAAGATAGACTGGTCAGCATTAGAAGCAGAAGAAAAGGCCCGAACTGCAGGAGCAGGGCTTGGGGATAAAACTAAAGCACTACCAGGTTTACTAGTACAGGTACTGCCACGTTTATTAACTACGAAAAAGGAAGACTGGGGTACAATTTCAGCCTGTAAACAAAAGCAAGATGAAGACACTAGTGATTTCTATGCCCGATTTGAAAAATGTTTTGGTATAAATAGTGGCATAAAAGCAAGTAGCGAATCATACCCACATCTGTTTGTGACAAAATTAGTTGAAAACTCCTTACCCCAAGTGAAGAATAGAGTATTAAAATTCGAGAGTACTTGGCAAGGTAACACCCCATCACAAATGTTACAAATGTTACAGTATCATCACAATAGAATTAGAGAGGAACAAGAACATGAACAAAGACGCATGAAGGACACGAAAATGAAAATGCTAGTCTCCCAGACAGTTCCAGCTGACGGACATAAAAAGGGTACGACACATTCCGGTGATTCAGCAGGACCTGTAAAAGGGACATGCAACTATTGTAAACAACCAGGTCATTATATACACGATTGCCCAGTTCTGAAGCGTAATATCGCCACAGGTATTACAAAAGAAAGACCACGGCCACCTAGACAGGATCAGAATGAACAAGGAGCCCCGCAGCATGCACAGTCCATGCCAGCTCCACAACAGTCTATACAGTTTGTGCCAGCTGCACCAGCGCTGCCTGTTGCTGCCACACAAACCACGACGCGACAGCTGTACCAGACCGCACAGTATGACTATCCTGATTATCAACGATACGCATGAACCAGCCTAGAGAGGGAAGTTGACTTACCCCTTATCGAGGTCCCAGTAGACCAAGAAGGACCTTATGTACATAGTGAATTATTAGGCCAAGATAGAAAATTTTTACTTGATACAGGGGCAAGTCGAACAACCATAAAACGTAGTGAAGTTCCAGGGGCACCCCTCTCAGGCTCACAGAATATTTCCCTTGGTTTTTCAGGAAAACCTATTGTTAATGAAGTATCACAGCCTCTTCCACTTACGATAGGACCTTTGACCCGAACTACAGATTTATTGCTTACTAAATCATGTCCAGAAAACTTGTTAGGTATAAAGACACTGAAAGCTCTAGGAGCTATAATATGTTGTTCTCCGGAAGGAGTAAGATTGTTTTTACGTGATTTTAAAGGTCATTATGTGTCTCGAGACATGGATCCCCGACTACAGACTTTACCTACACATCTATGGGCACAAGGCCCTACTGATGTTGGTTGCATGAATATTACACCATATCGAGTTACACTAAAGGCAGGAGTGGTACTACCACGAATGCGACAATACAAGTTACCACCAGATGCTGTAGTGGCTTTACTGCAAATCATTGACGAGCTTATTGCCCAAGGAGTGGTTGCGGAAACAGACTCCAATGTATGTAATTCCCCGATAATTCCGATTCTTAAACGAACAGATCCAAAGGCCCCGCCAGTATATCGATTGGTTATTGACCTGCGCGAATTAAACAAATGCATTGTGCCACAATTCCCTGTGGTCCCAGATATCTCGTCATTACTGACAGCTATTGACTCCGAAGCAACATTCTTTACTGTAATTGATCTCAAGAATGCCTTTTTCAGCGTCCCAATAGATCCGGAAAGCCAATACTTGTTCGGATTTAGTTTAAATGGACGTAGCTTTAAATTCACACGCGCGCCTCAAGGATTTACAGAAAGCCCCAGCATCTATAGCCAAGCACTGAAAAGAGAACTCGACAGTATCCACATGCCAGTTAACACTGCCTTGCTTCAATATGTCGATGATCTGCTGATCACCGCTAGAAGCGAACCTGAATGTGAAAAAGCCTCACTGACGGTTTTACAATTTTTGGCCGAAAAGGGGCACAAGGTGTCCCCTTCTAAGCTGCAATTCTGTGTCCAGCGAGTTGTTTATCTTGGACACTCGCTGTCCAAGGAGGGAAGGCAGCTTACACCCGACCGCATTCAGTTAATAGCTAACATGCCAATACCCAAGACACAAAAGGAGGTGCGGGCTTTCATAGGCCTCACTTCATATTGTAGGCAGTGGATCCCTCAGTATGCATTTCTAGCAAAACCACTCATTCAATTGACAACACAGGAGGCAGCCACATCGACTGTTCTCCCTTGGACTCAGGAACATACACAAGCTTTTGAGAGCCTAAAGAAAGCCTTATGCCAAGCACCTGTTTTAGCAACACCATGTTACAATAAACAGTTTACACTCTTTGTTACGGAGCGCGAAGGTACTGCCTTGTCAGTACTCACACAGGAACAAGCAGGATCACACAAACCATGTGCTTATTTTTCTAGTACATTAGATCCCGTAGCTCAGGCTTTGCCTGCATGCCTAAAATCAGTGGCAGCAACAGCTTTAGCAATCAGACAAAGCGATGCCATAGTGTTAGGACATGCATTGACAGTTCAAGTACCACATGCAGTAGAGGTTCTTGTGAATCGAACGCAAACACAACACTTGACTATAGCGCGACTTACAGGGTATGAATTAACATTGTTTCAGCCACATATAGAAATCAGACGTTGTAACACATTGAATCCTGCCACACTTTTACCTGTAATCGGAACAGACCCACTAGCTCATGATTGTATTGAAGTTATTACAATCACGACGAAACCCAGACAAGACTTGACAGATGTCCCATTGTCAGACCCAGACCTGACGTTGTATGTAGATGGTTCATGTATGAGAACAAGTACAGGAGAGTTAGTGGCCGCTTACGCAGTCACAACAGACACTGAAATCATTGAAACAAATTGCATAAATACCTTGTCAGCTCAAGCCGCAGAGCTCATCGCTCTGACACAAGCCTGTATTCAAGCCACAAATAAAAAAGTCAACATATACACTGATTCACGTTATGCATTCGGAGTTGTACATGACTTCGGCGTGCTGTGGCGAGAGAGAGGTTATTTAACTTCTCACGGTGCCCACATTCAGCACGGACCCCTCATTCATGCCTTATTAGATGCAATACATCTACCCACTGCAATATCAATTATGAAATGTAAAGCTCATACGAAAATTACTGATATCATTTCTCAAGGCAATGATCTAGCTGACAGAACAGCTAAACAGACTGCTCAAACTCAAACATCCGACATGACAAAGACAATAGTCCCGACGCCAACACATTGTATGACGATTAAAGATCCTACTCTTGACGTAATTGACATACAGACACATGCTACACCAGACGAAATAAGGAAATGGACTGAATTAGGAGGGATTCAAACGGATCAAGGATGGATGACGAAGGAAAAATCTGTGTGGTTCCTTCCTGATTCAATGGTCCAAGTCATTATTAACACTATACATAGTCCAGCGCATCTAGGAGAAAAAGCTATGCTAGACAGCATTCAACACATTTGGTTCAACAAACATTTACGAGCAGCAGCCAAACAAAAAGTTCGTACCTGTATGATCTGTTGTCAGTTCAACCCAGGAAAAAGCGTTCCCGTAGAACAGGGTGGATTTCAGCCTCCTGATCACCCTTTTGAAGTCCTCCAGATGGATTATATCCAGATGGAACGATGTCGAGGATTCAAATATGTTCTCGTAGTTGTCTGTGCTCTTTCCCGTTGGACAGAGGCATACCCGGTTTCAGATTACACTGCCCCGACTACTGCCAAACAGTTGGTTCGAGAATTCTTCCCACGGTACGGTTTACCACGTGTTGTCTACTCAGATAACGGCCAGCCGTTCTCATCCGAACGAATGAAACACGTTTCACTTCTGTTAGGCTATCAGTGGAAATTCCACTGTGTCCGACACCCCGAGGCAGCAGGTCTCGTAGAAAGACATAATCAGATCCTGAAAATCAGATTGTCCAAAATATGCAGAGAGAAAGGTGTCGACTGGGTAGTAGCCTTACCAGTTGCACTCTTTTACATAAGAATGGTAGCACACTCTCGAACAGGGCTATCCCCGTATGAGGTGATCTTTGGCAGACCACCAAATATGTGGGGGACGCCTATACCACGCAAAATAACTGATATTGACTGTAATATGCTGACAGATTACTTGGCTTCCTTGATGTCTGCACTACAATCTTGTCGTTCACAGGTAGCTGCAGCTTTTCCCGACAACACTGAGGTGAAACCCCATGACGTAGTTCCGGGGGACCTGGTCCTAGTGAGGAATTTTGATCGAAAGACTCAGCTGGATCCTAGGTGGAAGTCGCCGCAACTGGTCTTGCTCACCACAAGGACAGCCGTGAAGATCGAGGGCAGGAAAGGCTGGATACATTCAAGTCATATCAAGAAATTTCATGGACTACCATCGGATGTAAATACCACACCTCGTGTGTCTTCACCCATTGACTCAAAACTTCCTTTGGTTGAAATGAGTAATCACGAACAATATAAACTAAAACTCAGATCTAATCAGTCAGGCAATTTGATTGTTTAAGTCCTCTCCAAGGTGAAGCGGTTGAATTTGTCTCTGACATGTATCCCTTAGACCTGAATAGAGAACAAACCCGAAAAATGTTGAAACAACATGCGTACTGTAAATCACTGCGTAGTCATTGTATAGTGACGTTATTGATTTTGTTTTTCTTAAGTCTTTTAATAATTACTGCAAGTATATTGTTGCACATATATTATCCTATTTCTAGACATGTTTATAATGTTACTGCTGAACATTCTTTTAGTGAATTACCTCCGCTTGAGTTGTCTTATAGATTTGCGCTGCGCAATAACACGTTTATTAGTATGTTACATCATTCCCATCAGGTTAGCAATGCTACAAATTGTTGGATATGTGGCCGACTCCCTCCCTATCAGAATTATAAAGGAATTCTACCTCTCTTTCCATACCCGTTCACACACAACGGCTCCTGTGGAGCATGGTTTAGTTTAATTAATTCCCTAGATTCGAATTCTGCAGTTTATCAAGACAACTGGGTAGGGGGAAATTTGAACTTAGTTTTACTTAAAGTCTGTTACCCTAACAAGGAGGGACTATCCAAAAGAACAGGAACTGATCTAGAAAATGAAGTGTATGGATTAGGTAATTTTACGCTTAATCTTATGATCCTAAATGTCGAATCCGAAGCTACTCCAATTTTGCCCGCTATGTCAATATTTCCAGTAAAGGGTGAATTATGTGTAAGAAAGAATGGTTCCATACATATGGGCCATAGTAGATGCACCATTGTAGTAGAATTTAGTGATCAAGGCAAGTCTACATTTAGAGCTTCCCGCCATTCCTATTTCATATGTGATCAGACGGCATATGTACGTTTGCCTCTAGATTGGGATGGTACCTGCTACATCGGATTCCTTTTGCCACCTGTTTTCCTAGCTCCTCCTGACTATCACAGAAATACTCATTTAGTACACAATAGAGAAAGGAGAGATCTCCCAATAGTCGATTACACTGAAACAGCATGGGAAAAATACACGGATTTCAATAAAGGTCTCTTTCCTTATATAGGTACCGTTACTAATAGTAAGCTGATACGTAGATTAACTAGAACCCTTGAAGCAGTAGTGAACGAAACTATTTCCGCCTTAGGCAATTTAACAGAAGAGCAGTCTGCTATGCGGATTGTTGTGCTTCAAAATCGTCTTGTCCTTGACGTCATCCTGGCCGATAGGGGCGGAGCTTGTAGGGTCATCGGATCAAGTTGTTGCATTTTCATACCAGAAAATTCGCCATCTGTATATAAAGCCATAACTCGCCTTCATAAGATTGTAAGCCAGATACACCAGGATCCAGGCACCTGGACTTGGTCCGGTTGGTTTTGGAGTGTATTATCTACCTTTGGATGGAAGGTCCTATCCTTCCTAGGTATTGGCCTTCTCATACTATTCAGTTGCTGTTTATGTCTACAATGTGGACCAGCGATCTGTGGTCTGTGTGCCACATCGTGTATTCCAGCACCAAGATTTCATTCATCCCGGAAGAAGAAAGAAGAACAAATGATGCTATATGAACAGATCAACGGATTGATGAAGATTGATATCTCTTAACGGGCAAGTAGGGGACAAGGAGGGAATGTGGAAATGTGGATTTTTCCGATCAGTTATGTCCCCTATCTTGGACCCCAACGGTTTCATGTATGAATCACAAGTACATGTATGTTCCCTCCAGTTCCAGTTATGAAGACGCAAACACATGTGCGTCCACCGTCAACATGTCCTCTTTCAGATCCGCCATGAATAGGCCGGATATTCCATTCCTAAGTATGAAAGGCCACCGGCTTCATATGGTTCACTTATGCCATTTTACAGTCCAGGCAAGTAGGCCCTGATTCTGTCATCAAGCTTTACTTGCCTTCTGCCTCTGAAAGCTCCAGTCTGAGCCTGCATCTGTGACCATGAACTTTGTCTCATTCCCTGCGCGGCTCACGAAGCCTGACATCAGCCTGTTGCCTGCCAAAAAACTGTATTTCACCTTCGAAATTATCTGCTCCGCTCCCTGCCCAATGCATTCCTGTCTAGTAGTTTAAGTAAACATTCTTCCAGCTACCGAGCAAAGGCCCGGCTTCTCTGTCTTTATGCAAGTAATTCATAGCCCTATTATTATGGAAGACTTCTGCCCTCGCATCTAGTGTAGACACTTAGACGCTTGTACACGCACTAATAGTCAGTATAGTCAGTATAGAATAAGATTCGACTCTAAGAAGACCTCTCTTTTGGATAACATAGTTCTTTAAACATAGGATGTTAGATATGATTTGGGATTAGGTTGACTTGACTCTCCAGACTTCTGTCGCCACATGTAGAGCTAAATGTCAAGTCCCCTTCATCCCCTAGTTGCACGTCAATTACACGTCATGCTGCTGCGCGCGCATTTCTGCCAAGTATTTCTGCTGACATTGCGAAATTCTTTCATGGAACCACCCTATTATGACATCACACCTGATGACGTTCTTTAGTCACACCCAGTTACGCCTACTTTTTGCTACGTATGTATCTTTTATCTACACTATCAATTGTTACGCCTCTTGCATTTGCTTCACTGTAATGCCTATTGTATAAAAGTAATTAATTATCAATAAAGTATGTACTTCACTTCCTGAACCTTCGTGGTGATGGAACTTGGAGCAACCGATTCGAATCGTCCATTGGAATAAAGCCCATTCCGAACCTCTAATATCACGGATTCTGCCTCTTATTTACTGAGCTATTTTTATTATGTTTCTGTATCAAATTAAGTCCCGGTAATTAAATTATTTACCACACCCACCTGAATTAGGTGTGTTGGCATGTATTTGTGCATAGTGCTAAAGTGTCACTCGTTTGGGCTCATACTGCTGTGTGTTTAGTTTTATCATACACTTTCTCATAAGGCTGCACTAGCCTACTGCCTGGGGTAGCTCATTCTTATTTTCCCTCTGTTATACATACCTGTGCAACCCTTGTGTTCTGTTTATGTGCCTGAAAGTCACATTAGCATGTTTGTGCCTGGATGTTCTCTACCTTTGCTAAAGCTGCAAGCAGATAACAAACTTTTGCTGCTCATGGTGCTGCAATGTCATGAGCAGTTTCTCAGATGTGACATATCCAAGAACTCAGATAGTTACCTTTTATCCTATCACCAGCCTGGACCAAACAGTGTGGCTATCTTTTTTGGTCCGTTTGAAATCCTGTACTTTTATTGTGTGAATGTGGACCATTAGGTCCAGTTGTAATAATGCTTTGCACCGTCACAAAGTGAGGCAACGTGACACATGGGAAAGATTAACTTTTCTCAATCTTACAATTCTTCTTAAAAGGACTAACATTGTAAGATTAGTCCAGAAGCAATCAATGGGTGCAACGTCTCAAGAACCAAAGGCACTATTAGAGTGCCACTGACTCTGTTACACCGGTGGAAACCGCACACAAACGTGGCGGCCCGGCGCTAATACCAGCACATTTTCTACACCGGATTGATTCCACTCCTCAAATCATTCTTCATTACCGTTTTGTACTCCTGACCGCCACAGTGGATCGGGGACCCGACCCTGCAACTCGCCTTCTTCAGTACTACACTGGGAGGTCATTGGGACACTCCTACCCTATCCTTGGTCTCACGCAGACGCTTCTCTACGGTGCACCATACCCACGGATCCTATCATTGACGCCGGTATCTTGACCCACCTCTGGTCAAACCTTTGTCCACCGCGCCTCTAGACTAGGCCTGGGCGAAAATTTCGTTCAGTTCGCGGAAATTGCAATAATTTGACATTTTCGCATTCCGCGGAGAGCGCGAAAATGTCAAAATTTCCGGTTTCCGCAGCTTGGCGATAATTTGTTTCTTGCTCGCGCTGTAAAATAATACATTCTCGCGCGCGCGCGATCGCCTTACCTGAATCCCTGCGTTCGCTGACAAGTTGTCTTGATCCGGTCGCGTTCTCCATGAGATGTATTGTTTTTAGCCATTTGCGCTGTCTCGCGACAGTTCGCGCCCGCAGTGACGTCATGCGTCGCGCGATCATGCACCGCGAGACAACTCAAAACAAGATGGCCGCGCCCGCAAGCAACCACATGGGTAAGTTGGCAACCCGCAACCATGCAAAAAATCTCGCGAACATGCGGGAAAAAAACTTCCGCATTTTCGCGATATTTCTGCTTGTTTGCGATAATTTTAAACATTTTCGCGATAATTTGCGAAAGTTAATTTCACAAATTCCGCCCACCCCTACTCTAGACCCACAGCACCTTTAAATTGGCAACCCGTTTCTGAAGTTAATCCTGAATAAATAGGATCAAAACGCCGTCGACGAATTTACCAGCGCAACTCACGGCGCACATTCAACTTTCGTTCCTAAAATTGTTTTAAACCATGATCAATCACTGAAAATAACCTTTCGTGTTGAACCAATTATTCTTGTAGATACATTTTTTTATCACTTTGTCACCCTGCCCTCTCACTGTTTTTTTCACTTGTCACTTGCACAGTCACTTATTGTGCCATGAGCACAACGTGCACCAAGTTTCTTTGGGTTGCCTTTGCAATTTATGCTCACAGTGCTGATATAACTGGTTTGTATGAACTGCTATTTCAAATATATGATGCCATGAGCACTTTTGAACAAACTACCAGGAGTCTCCTTTTTTCCTTTCTGTAATGTCGTGTACATACATGTGTATTTGCCTTCTTTATTGAATCCGGTTGAGACATTGTTGCTAGTTTTCACTGACGTTAAGCAGTGTTTAATTTGAGCTGGTGGTTACCAGTGATTGACACCGGCACTTAAATGTCAACACCGGCACTTACAACAGTCCACAACATGTTGGCTCTCTCTGTCTAATTTTCAAATGAGCACAGCAACAGTCCTTGAACAATCCAAAATACGTTTAGGTCTTTCCTGTTAGGAAGGGGCACCCGGCAGGGATGCTCACTGTCACCCCTGATATTCCCCTGGCGCTGCAACCGTTTGCATCCTGGATCCGGGAGGATCCACTAATATCAGGGATCCCATCATCGGGCTTCTTGGAGGAACGAATATCCAGCTACGCCGATGATATACTGTTACACTTCTCTAGGCCCTATCCTTCGATAGCTGGAATTCTTTACATGTTTTAACTCTTCAGCAGCTATTCAGGTTATAGAATTAATTGGGCTAAGTCGGTGGTGTTTACCCTATAAGGTCCTCCCCTGAAACTCCCAACGAGTTGTGCGGCCCCATTTGAAAAGGTAGGCTTTAAATACCTTAAGATCTTTGTGACCCGGGACCAGCAGCTGTTCCTGAGGCGTAATCGTAGCCCTTGATTGGACTGGCTGCGGACTGGCATGGCGCACTGGTGCACCCTCCCCTTATCCCTGATGGGTAGGACGGCCCTGTATACAATGATGTCCTTGCCACACTTTTTATACGTCCTACAGAATACACCCTACTCCATTCCACCAGGTTTCCTAAGCAAATTGAACAAGTTCTCCAAATGTTATTGTGCAGGGTGTTACGCCGCGTATTACGGTGCACAAAATACAGAGGGGAGTATATGACGGGGGCTTGGCAATCCCAGATGTTAAAAAATATGATTGTGGCTCGTAATTGGTAGTGATCAATGACTGAATCTACTCAAAGTGGGAGGAACAGGCCTACAGGGTTGACAGAGATGCGATGCATTTGACTAATTATGACACTATCCTCTATCCCCGTCTGAAGAGAAAAGGCCTCCCAATACACACGGCCATTGTTGTTGAGTGCTGGTCTGGGGCCGAGACCTATCTGGGAGGGCGGAATAGACTGATGGCCATGACCCACCCTCTGGCATATTGATCGCTTGGAAGAGGTATCCAACCTGCAAGGGTTCTCATGCTGGGCAATGATAGAAATTGAACATCTGGGAGATGTGTGGAGAGATGGGGCTTTTATTACCCATGACACATTGGGGCAAGAATATTATCTAGCAGCCACCCAAACACTTCAATACTACGAACTTGGGCATGCTCTCCGAGTGCAATTTCAGGAGGGGACAACGTTACCAGATTCCTCCTCCTTGGAGGATTGTTTTCTTGCTGATCCCATCCCACATACAGGAGTGTCAATGATTTACCAAACGTTGCTGAACAACTCCACAGATCCACTGGATGCCTTGCGGACAGCCTGGAAAGACGATCTGGGTGGCTTGGAGGCTGAGGATGGGGTGGAGGCACTTCAGGGTCCTCGAGACATTGCAATCTGAGCCCGATTTCAACTGATATTTATTTATTTATTTATTTACTTGAGTTTTATATAGCGCTGGCTAGACCCAGAGATATCAGAGCGCTTTACATGAGGAGAGTTACTTAGGTTACAAGTTGAACATTGTTACAGAAGGTGCATCAGTAACAGGTTACATCCGTTGGTTCAAGGCGTGTAGAAGGGTAAGGGGGTATTGTAAAAGGGTAACGGGGAGGGAGATTAAGCGGAGCATAGGCATAAGGATATACAAAGCAGGTAGGAGGAGAGAAATTCAGGGTAGAGTGGAAAGGAATTGGGGAGGTAGGCAAAGAATGAAGAAGGGAAGAGGTGGGGGAGGGTGTAGGAGACACAGCGTGGAGACGAGGAAGTAACTGTGTCTGACGTCCGGCTGGGTGGGAGACGGCTTCCCGCGGTAAAGGGATCATTCCCAGTCCTCCATTTTGTGTGATTCCCTTGTCGCGGTGGAATCTCTCAGCGGGGTCGCATAGATGCTGGATCCCTCCCCAACAAGGGGAGAGGAGTGCTTTGTTCACGGGCACACTCAGAAGAATGAAGGAGGCGAAGAGGTGGGGGAGGGGGTAGAAAATCCAGCGTGAACACAGTGTCCGACGTCCAGCAGGGTAGGGGATAGTTCCCAGTGGTAAGGGGATCAATCTCAGTCCTCCAATATGTGTGACTCCCATTGTCACTGTGGACTCTCTCAGAAGGATCTCTGAGACTCCAGGGCAAAAAAGCTGGATCCATCCCCAACAAGGGGAGTAGGAGTGCTTTGGAGAAGGGCATACTTATGGGGGCCATTTTAGGGAGTCAGGCTGGAAGAGAAAGGCACTCACTGTAGAAGGGTCTCCCAGACCGGGGGCTCTTCCGTCTCAGTCCCTGTTGCGCACTCGTCCGCGAGCTGCATGCCCTTTGGACTCTCTCAGCTGTTATTCATAGAGCAGCTGCCGGGTGAAGGGGAAGTTCGCAGGAAACGCGACCCACTCTGGGGGCCCCCGGGTATCCCACCGATGTCCCTGTCCCTCAGGCAGCCTCGGCAACAATCATAGTACGCAGGCCCCTCCCCTCCGGCCGCTCCGTACCGTTGCTGAGGGAAGCAGGTCTTCCGCGAAAGCAGTTCTCCTACTCAGAGGGAGCTGAGCGGCAGGGCTATGCTACAGGATAAGAGCGGGGGGGGGCGCAACAGATGTCCAGCGCAGGTTCCAACGGTGCTACATCTCCCGTCTCACATCCTCTGGGTGCAGGCTCAGCGCACTGCGGGCGCCAGTTTGAGTCGCAGGTGCTCGAGAACTTCTCGGCACATTACTCGGTCCTCCGATGGCCCAGAACAGCGGAAACAACTCCTATGGTGGCTGCAGGCATTCCGGTTTCAGGATCCGTTCTGCAAGTGAGTATTGAATGCGGCGGATCGCCGCTCCGGATATGTGCACACAGGTTCACCACGAAGCTTCAGCTCCAAGCAGCCATCATGGTCGCTGGTCCCGCCCACTAATGATATAGCTTACTTAAGGTCTTACATCGGGCATACTACCCGCGTACACAGCTGTATATAATTGGGGCAATAGACATGCAACAGTGCACAAAGGATGCGAGCAGAGGGGCTCGTTCTATCATATTCTATAGGAATGCTCGATTATTCAGGAGTTTTGGCAGGGAGAGATTGCTGTGATGTCAGGAACCCTCTCGGTCAACGTGCTGATGGATATGCGGTGGCTGCTCCTGCTGATCCAGGGGGAGGAGGACTGGCCCAGACATAGCAAATTGTGGTTGCCCCTGGCAGTAGGAGTGGCTAAGCGCAATATCGCGAGGCGGTGGGGGAGCCCTGCTCCCACCGTCGGTTGTGGAGTGGGAGAAGGACTTATATTGGTCTCAGAGGCCAGAGGAGGTGATCTACCACAGCAGATGTTGCCCTAAGAAGTGGGAGAGGATGTGGGGTCTATGGCCGAAATATAGGGGAGAGCTTCAAGAAGCACAGTCTTAGCTGGGGTGCTATGGGAGTGAATGGGAAATATGACACTGTTATATACTGATATGTCCAGTTCTACTGTTTTGTATTTATCAACTGTACCATGAGAGCGAGGCATGACAAACTACGGATGTATTAGTCACATCATTTCATATTCATGTTCCTACTTTGTGCTTTCGGATTCTGTACTATATGATGAGCATGTTTAATAAACAGATAAAAAAAATAAAAAACAAAATTCAATTTACAACAAAAATGACTAATATATGCCATCCAAGTCATTCTTATACCTTTAGGAGCCTGCTACAGTGTGAATTTTCACACTTGTTACAGTACAATGGCTATTAGCTGTGTTGGTACTGTTATTGGCGGATGTGTGACTAAACAACTACCTCCTAAATCACGAGTGCCTGAACCACGAAGGCTAAACAATGACCAAAGCCAAACCACAAATTATTTTACCACGACTTACTGTACCACGAAAAATATGCAATTAACATATAAAACGAATCAACCACTTCATTCAAATCAACCTCTTCCCACCCTCTAAAAACTACCCCTTTAAACTACCCCTACAAACTACATCAAATCCCCCCACCCCTTACAAACTACTCTGAACACCCCACCCCTAAAAATTAACTCGAACCCCTCCCACCCCTAAATACTGACTCGAACCCCCGCCACCCCCTAAAAACTAATTCGAACCCATCCCACCCCCTAAATACAAAACCGAACCTTTCCACCCCCTAAAAACTAACTCGAACTCCTTCCATCCCCTAAAGACTAACTAAAACACCCCCACCCCTTAAAACTAACTTGAACCCCTCCCGCCCCCTAAATACTAACCTGAACCCCTCCCACCCCCTAAAAACTAATTTGAACCCCCCACCCCCTAAAAACTAAATCAAACTCCCCCTAAATACCAACCCGAACCACACCCACCCCCTGAAAACTAACATGAACCCTCCCAGCCCCTAAAAACTAACATGACCCCTCCCTCCCCCTAAATACTAACAAGAACCCCCACCCCCTAAAACCTAACTCGAGCCCCTCCCTCCCCCTAAAAACTAACTCAAACTCCTTCCATCCCCTAAAGACTAACTAAAACACCCCCACCCCTTAAAACTAACTTGAACCCCTCCCGCCCTCTAAATACTAACCTGAACCCCTCCCATCCCCTAAAATCTAACTCGAACCCCCCCAAATACTAACCCGAACCACCCCCACGCCCCAAAGTCTTACACAAACCCCTACCCCCAAAAAACTAACCCAAACACCCCCCTTCACCCACGAACCCCTCTTACCTGTTCCCCTCAGACTCTCCTCTGAACTCCGCCCTGCACGAACACTAGACCATCTTAGCCTGAACCACGCAAATGCGTGGTTCAGGCTAAGTCGTTGTTGTGCAAGTCGTTGTTCGGCCTGTGTGACTCCAGAACTCATTGTTCCGCAGTCGTTTTTGAGGATGTTTTCCGTCATTGGCAGCACTGGCAGGGGTAAAGTGTGGTGCAAGCAGCAGTCGCCTACTGACAATGGCCCTGGCACTTATTTTTATATTTACAAATTAACCACTGTGTATGCTAAGTGTCAAAATAGAGGCATCTATAATGCCCAGCTAATCTCCAGCTGAGTGGGCTATTGTGAAGACAGGCTGAGATCACCTGGTAAACAGAGGTGGCTCCTCAGATAAGGCAGAGGAGCGTCGCCCCACTGCTTCAACTGCAAGCTGGGTTTTTTTTTTTATTATTCCCCTACCCACACACCGCCCCACCACCCCTGTTCAGTAGCAGCTGCTACTGCTGGTAAACATTCTTGGTGCACTGCTGCTTTCTGCTGGACACGTGATAGTAGACTTTTCAAGCTTCACCAACAGACATTTTTATTGGTTCACTGTCGAAATCCATATTGGGTTTAGTAGAACAGAGGAGGCTTTGGGACAACCCCTTGCTTTCATTGGTTAGCTTTTTTCTCAGTCGCAATTATTTTCTTTATATTCAGTGGCTTGCTTTTCTCTGTTTCTGTTTGTTCCTCCCCGGGAACATAGCTTTTCTATTACCTTTTTGATCAGAAGACTTGTATGCAGTAGGGGCTGCTACTGAACGGGGTTGTTGGGGCGGGGGAAAAGGGGGGTACGGAGGGGGGGATACAAAATAAAATAAAATGACTTACCTTGGTGCCCTCGCCTTTCCTCCGTCGTCTTCTCCACGCCACAACAGGTAGCACATAGCTTCCCAGAATCCCCTGGCCAGTAACAACACTGCAATTGCGCGTTGTGATTGGTCTGAGCATCAAGGTTCGGCGCTCAGATGAGAAAAGGGAGGCTTTGCAGGTTCCCAACCAGGCTGTGTAATGCAGCCTAGTGGGGAACATGCAAAGTGCGTAGGACGGTTTGGCGGGCCTAGGAGGGGCGGCCAAACCGTCCTGCTCACTTTAAACTGTGCTTCACACTCCTCCACCGGGCCCCTGCTCTGGCCAGCCCAGCTCAATCCACCCCACACCTAGGCAGGAAGTAAAACTAAAATGATAATAACATTAGTTATTATCATTTTTAAACTGCTCGCAGAGCGGCGACGCTCCTCCACCTTAGCGCAGGAGCCGCCGCGGCTTGTTTCATTCTACAGCCAACAGAATGGAACAGATCTATCTTTTTCTTTTTCCATGCGGTAAAAAAAAATATCCAACGCATCATGATGCATACATGTGTATATGTCATTGTGCTGGGCTGGCTATTTTGACTTTTATTATTTTTTATGCTAGTCAGCATCGGCAAAAAGCATTGGTAAAATAAAAAATGTGGCTTATGCCTTTCAAAGGCAGGACTTTTCTTCTTTGCCAATGCTTGTTTTGGATGATGCCAGTGTGAGGGAATCCATTTTTAGCTAATGATTCCCTAAGTGGACTATTTGTATTTTTATGTATCTTCTGATCACAATTTAAATTGTATTTGTCTTATAAAACGATTACATTTTACGGTGAATTGGTGTGGATATTTAAGTTCCTTTTTTTGCTGCTGAGTTTGTTTCTTCCCATTACTCTGATACATTTTCTATAGGAGACTGCCTCCCTGCAGGCCAAGCCATCAAGTGAACTGAGGGTGCTCTCCTTGAAGGGGGTTTCCCTCTGTGTGCATGAAGTTTGGGGATGGTGTGGGATCAGTCATAGTTCAGGTTCTGGTCTTCACATTGATGACAATGCTGAGATTGAGACCTTTCCCTCACTTCAAGAATACCAGCGACAGTCAATTAAATGCTGCACTACAGGTTTGGAAGGCTCTGGATGTCAGGGGAACGAGGCATCTGCAAGAGTGCTTTTGCCCACTGGTAAATGTATGATGTAGAAGTAGTATTGTGAAAAGAAATATGCCCAGTGGGTTTGACAACTACTGCAACAAAGTACATTTTAAAGTCCATGCCTATTTCGATTAATTGTTGTACTTTAAAAGGTTCAAAAGTTCCTACTAGTAAATGGCTCCACTCTGCAGAAGATGTCTTTACTGCCAACAATACACTTTCTATAAATGAGCAATTCCTTTCACAGGGCTTTAGGGTTTAGGATAAATAGGTAATTGAATGTTGTAGTCCATCATCCTCTGGTTTTTGAGGCCATATAGCTCATATTGCCATTTCTGAAGCATCAGCTTCCAACATAAATGTTTAAGAGGACCAAAGTGGCGAAGATTTGGAGCTCGAGTAAACACTTTCCCGAGGCCTTAAAAGGCTTGTTCAGCCATTGAGTCGTAGAAAAAACCCTTTTCAAAATTGTGTTTTCTAATTATTCAAGTGATTTTGTATGTGAATTGAGAAAAAGTGACAATAAACTGATGGAAGAAAGGAGAAAGGCCTCAAGAAACACTGGGAAGTTTTTTATTAGGGGAGGTTGGCTGGTCCAGGATTGCGCAGATATTTTTAAGAGTTTATAGATATCCTTGCAAACAAAGTTGACTATTGCATGTTTTTTTCACAAAACTGATGACACATCAGATCAATGTTCTTCCACAGACTTTGAGAAGAGACGTTTGCTGTTCAGATATCCTACAGACCTACAACATAATGAAATAAGATTATTGGCAAAGGCATGATCAAGTGGAGGGGGGATGGGAAGGGTTGTAAATGAAACAAAAAAACAACAAAAAAGTGCTTACATACAGGCCGACCACCTGACCGCCCCCTCTCGGCCCGCTCTCCGCTGCCGCCTCTCGCTCCTGGAAGTAGGAACAGAAGCACCCAGGCTCCTGACTCCCTTAGCCAATCACAATGCTGCAATGCTGTGCTGTGATTGGTCTGAGCGCCGGGGATCGGCACTCAGGTAAGGAATGGGAGCCTGGGGCATGTTCTGCACCCAGGATGTAATGCCGCCTGGGCGCAGAACATTCAAAGTGCGTATGACGGTTTGGCCGTCCTGAGCAGGGCCGGACTGGGAACCAAAAACGGCACTGGGAAAGTGCTCGTCCCCCCCTCCCCCCCCGAGGGGTTGGGGGGATGGCAGAACTGTTTGCCAGGGCCGGTTTCGGCAGATTTTGTTACAGGGCTGATATTGCAGCTATTCTGCAAAAACGTCCCTGTAACAAAAATGGCCTCCCAAGGGGCCAAAACGGCCCCCACCCTGGCAGCCCACCAGGGAAACGCCCGGTGCCCTCTACGGCCAGTCCAGCCCTGGTCCCGAGAGGGCCAACCAAAGCGTCATTGCACACCTTGTAGTGGGCAAACCACTGCTCCACTGCCCTGCTCTGGAAGTCCAGCCCGCCCGCACCAGGAAAGGAAAACTAAAATGATAATAACAGCAGTTATTATTATTTTAGTTTTCTTTAACTAGTGTTCACAGAGCAGTGGGGTGACGCACCTCCACCTTAGCGGAGGAGCCTCTGCTGGCATGATCCATGCATCTCTGGAAGCATGCACGGCAAAACACAGATCCAAAGGCATAACTTTGTATTCAAAATATCAGAAAGGAATGTTGAATGTTGTCTTCCATTTTTTGCCAAATATGCAAGAAGTGGTACATACTGTATAAGTCAAGTTTTGTGACACTGTTAGCCATACAGACACTTTCAAGGAAATCCTTTATTAGTGGAAATAGATAACGATCCTTAAAGTTTACCCTGTTAATTTCATAATGCAAGATGAAAGGTCTAAGTTCTTGGATGAAAGAACATAGAGGCGCCAGTCAGGGAACTGAAGTGGACAAACAGTCCATTTTGTACATTTTCCTGTAGGTACTCCTTCAGTATTTCCTGTTTCTTCTCAGGGAATGAGTATGTTCTTAAAATTATTGCCTGGGATCCCATAGGAATGGTGCAGTCAAAAGTCTTATGTGGTGCCAAAGAGAATGTAGAATGCTTGACAAAACATCAGAATATTATCAGTAACAAGTTGGAATAGGAATCAAGTTGGAATTGAAGATTTCTCATTAGAATCAAACTCTACAGGTGGGGAGTAATCCCCAGATGTAAAACAATTGTATTGTATTGTAATTGCATTTATATAGCGCTTACTACCCCTGACGAGCCGTCAAAGCGCTTTTTTCGTGAGTAGCACGCTACTCTGGAACCCATAAAGTATTAGTGTTGAATTAGAATAGTGAAATATGAAAGTGATTTAAGTGGCGGATAGGTTAGTTAATTATTTGGATTGTGTTCGTGGCAAAACTGGGGTAACACGAAAATGGCATAGGTATTCCAGTTTATGAATAGATTGTATTTGATAATTATGTTGGAAAGCATTTCCTTAAGTTACCGAAAGAGACAAGTATGGGCACAGTGTTTTCCTTTGCAGAGCCACCAATAAAAGGAGTAATGTTTACTATTTGCATGCCTTAAGGAACCCTTTTTGGTATCCTCAATCTATTATGCGTATTGGCCCACTCATTGCCGAATTACATCCCAGAAGCCCCACAGTCCAACATGACTTACGCACGAATCTCAGGTTTGATTTCAATTTGAAGTGAAATTTGAATAAGTTATTACTGTTTCCTGATGTTATGCTTGAGTCTTTGGAAGATAGACCTCCATAAGGGAGAACCATTGAACCCATTCCTTCTCCCTTTACAAAGCATGGGCAGTTGCGTTTCCCACGGGTTTCTGTGAGCATATTGGGCATTCAGTTGGCCAGAATCTAACCAATCTAAACACAGGTCTGGTTTTCTTTTCTTGGCCTTTTCTTCCTCTGGTAAAACACTGCTGTCACCCCAATTCTCATAGGCTCTTCTTTGTTGGAGGCAGCCGTGGCCCGTTCAGGTAAGAGGTGTAGGGCGGTGGGGAAAATTCGACAGATGACCACGCGGGAAAAAAAATTCAATAATCAATTCTCCTTCATCGACGTCTGTCGAAACTCCCCCCCCCCCCTCCCTCCGGCCCCACTGCCCCACCTATCATTTGCACGAGCCGTGGCTGGTTGGCGGTATCCTCAGATGAAGAGGACTCATTTGTTTGTGAAAAAGTAATAGCCATCATCACAGTTCCTGGCCCTCAGGACCGTCTTCTTACACTTCTCTGCTTTCACAAGTGATGCCCAATAAGAGGTACCATCTCCACTAGTTCAGAAAAAGAAGTAGGACAAAGAGAAAGCATTAATTCATCTTTTATCTCCTATTTTAACCCTCGCCTGAATTTGGGTTCTTTCCACTCAGGTAGTTTCAGCTGCCAGGTGATTAAATTTCTGAGATGGGTCAGAACATTCAGATTGCCTTGTTGTACATCACTTTGTGCTTCTTTGGAAGAGTACTCACAGTCAGGCAGGCTTTTCAAACTTCTTTTTGAAAGCAATTAAAAGGCTTCATCGTCATCCAATCAATTATTGGCAGCAGCGACTACAGGAGTAGCCCAGGCCAAGGCAGCTCTTCACCGGCATCCAATTAGGATTGACCTTTGAATGATTAGAAGAATACTAAGTAGGACGAAAAGCAAAAGTTACCAATATACAATCCACATGCTCCTTTACTTGGTGTAGTCGCCAGACAAATAAAGAACAAAGGAACTTATTGCTGAAACATCCCAAGTTGCCAAAGTTTGTCTAAGGCCAACATTTTCCAGCTGTTTTGAGCCGATTGTTGGAGCTCTTGTGCTCGTATTGGAGTGTCCCAGTCAAATCCCAGGTAGGATCCATGATGGGACTAGGTTTAAGATGATGTTGCCATCACCACCTGTCAATAGCTGAATGCAATTTGTATGCCTTCTTAAAGCTTCTATGTGCCAAAGGTAGGGTCGACTCCTTCCTATAGTTATACTGTCACATTGCAGATGGTTTATTTCATGGCTCAGTGGTACCTCCAAGAAGTTATAGTTTGAAGGAAAAAGCCAATGACATAAACACCTCCAAGCAGGTAGAACAATCCAAGAAGATGAGTGTGAAGGAACCCAAATCTCACAAATCTTGGACCTGAGTAGATAAAAGACTGGATCCAGATGGAACATACAGGAGCTGGCCTCCAAGACATGAAGCAAGGTTCCAGGAGCAGAATTTAGGAGATGGAACTGGAAATTAAGAAATGGAGCAGGATTCCAGTAACTGAAGCAAGATTCCAGGAGCAATTAGCCAGGAGGGAGAAACTACAACCAGAGTTACTGGAGTGATTGTGACAGAGTGAGTGGCGGTTGCAGGCCCCTTTATGCACTGAACAAACAGGAAATTAAGATAGAGAAAAAGGAAGTGATCAAAAAACAAGAAATATAGCCATAATGGATTGGTTAGCTTTAGTAATCCTAATGAATTGAGAAGAATTACCTCGCCGCACAACACAGTTGACATTTCACACCCTCCTTAACTCAAAAAGAATTAGACTATCATCAGGTCCCCACAGGTACAAAAGAAACACACATATTTTAAACAAACATTCATTCCCCACTGCATTTTTAATATAGACAATCGAATTACTTACCCAAACACGGCTTGCACAAAAAATGTACTTATGGTTTTTCAACTTAACGACTTATTTTTGTGATTAGTTGTGACAAACTCAGCATTGTTGTAAATTATTATGTAAACACTGTTCAAGATACATATCTTGTAGTTCATCACAATTCATATTCATTTCACATTAGCCTTTGACCAATGACTTCATCTAGCCTATTTATGTGCCAGAAGACAACTAATTCAAGTTTATGTAGATATTAATTTGCGATTCGCCATATAAAGGGTGGAGGCAATGCAATAATTTATAACAACATCCGGCATTGTCCCACAATTGACTCCCTAACTTTCTCTTCCATCAAACTCTTCTAGGCTGAATTCAAAATGGAACACAGCAAGCAGTGCTGCTTTTATATTCGCATTTACTTGTGCCAGTCCAACGTCTCAAACAAAAATTCCAAGTTCTCAACCATTGTAAATAACATAGCTATCTTCTTCTTACTGGTAATAATCTCCATTCACTAGGAACTTTCTGACAACTGAAAATGGTGCCCAATCTGTGATATGCCTGCAAGTGATAAATGACCATCACAAATTGTTTCTTTTACAACCTCTTCTTTCTACTCAAAATATCTGATACCAGTGTTTCTACTAAAAACGTGATTGAATGGCATCACCCCTCTTGTGCTTAAAATTGTTAACACATCACTCCAAGTAGGCACCTCAAATCTAAAAAGCTGACATGGAGCTCTTTTCTTTTTATCATGAAGTTGAATCTTTAATTAGGGCACCCTTGAGAATCACAGACTACACACCAGACTTCTGTTTCTGGATAAAATTATACAGAAAGCAGCTGCCTCCAGGCTCTTATTCCATATTTGGAACAACACCCTCCTTATCACTTCCAGGCTGGATTTCGTTCTAAATACAGAGAAGTGAGAGCACCACAATTCAGGTACTAGATGATGCTCCGAGAATCCTGGATAAAGGGCATACTTTCCTGCTGGTTCTGCTAGGTCTCTAGCAGTCGCTGACACATGCTAAAGAACTGGCCACTTCTTCACGCCCCGGCATGAAGAATGGGAATAGATGAAACGGTTTTGAACTGGTTTCACTCATTCTTCTCAAAATCTCAGTTTAGGAAATTAGATTCTTTCAAATCACCCACACTCCTAGTTAAATGTGGTACTCCACAATTCTCTGTCCCCTCACCTTACCTTTTTAACATATATATGGAACCTCTAGCCACAATAATTGCACGGCAGAAATATTTCCATACACAATATATAGACAACGTGCACCTTTTCGGAAGGGTCTCAAATCCAGCCAGCATGGACAACTTAAAAACACTTATCAGAAAAAAATTAACAAATGGATTTCTTCTCTCTTTCAGAAAATGAACCCCAAAAAACAGAATGTGTACTCCTCTCCACCAGCAGCAATGTATCCCACCCCCAGTACATACATTGTTTGTAACACAACCCCATCTAGGCATTTCCCCTCTATGGGTCCTTATACCATGTCTCTCACTGTTATCAAAGACCAACAAAACAAACTAAAGGATCACATTTGTCAATATAACAAAATCTTCCTCCTATTAACTCCACCTGCTCAGAAAGCTAAAATCATGTATCCCTCACTCGAACTTTAGAGCAACTGCTTCGAGCCTTGTTCTAACTCACCGTGATGCAGGGAGTGCAGTCTTGGGGGGCCTACCATCTATTATGGCAGTAATAAAAGACATTCCATGCACAAAATCCATCCAACCGCGCATGGTTACGAAAGCCAGAAAATCGATCATATCACTCCCATGTTAAGACACCTTCACTGGCACTCACAGAAGCAAAAACTAATTTAAAGTTTGCTTGTATAACTATCCTACCTGCACAACACACTGCGACTGACAGGGGACTGAAGGGAGGAGTATGAGATAGAAATGCCATCTAATTCTGGAAATCCCTGAAAACATCTAAACAGTATTTCTCTAGCCTAGATTCCAGATTATAGAACTCAATCCTAGATGAAATTAGATTAAATTCAGATCTTCGTCTTCCAAAAAGAAGTGAAAAGGCTCCAATTAGGACTGTGCCTTATTGAATTATTAAATAATTAATTGATTTCATTTATAAAGTTTTATATAGCGCGAACGTGACCCAAGCAGGTATCACAGCGCTTTACAGATGTGCAGAAGTACAAACAGAGTTGCAGGTAAAACAACAACAACAATGATAAGCAAGGTAAAAGAGCAATAAAATATGCAGGCGGAAATAGTGTAGCATATAAATGGAACAAACACAAAGCGGGGTTGAGCACAAACCAGCGGAGTGGGCATGGTCAATGGAGGTAGGTGCCATTGCTATAGCGGGTAATACAAAATTTTGTATACCCCCCCCCATTCTGCATGTTTATATTAATTTGAATAATTAACTAATAGTAATCATATTAATTGGTTTACAGTGAAACATTCATCAATTATACCAACAAAAGAATTACACATGGGAATTGCACTTTGCATGGCTATATTAATTGTAAACTAACTTAAGTACTCATATTAATAGTAGGAAAATTAGAATATTGCATGTTATATGTTGCTTTGGTGATGTATTTGTGATTTGTGCTTTATTTCGTGAGTATAAACCGCTCTGAGTGTTGCTTCTGCTAGATAAATACACACACAGATGGGTATTAGCAAGGGGATAACATTTTATTAGCCATTTCTATGTTTTAATTACTTTTTTGAGTTTCTTTTGCTTAAGTTGACCATTTCGGCCTAAACAAAATGGCTGAACGAGACGTTGACCGAGACTGCCTTGACAACACGAGGTTCTGGGTGAAGTGCGCATGCGTCAACGCTAGCAGCAGTGGCCTGGACCTGACCCCGGGAGAACATGTACCCTTCAAGGACGCTCCGGGAACGTAGCCAATACCAAAGACAATGCTTGATTTAAAAACCGGAACCAGCAAGTACGATGAGTTCATTGCTTGGACACCCTGAGAACTTCACCTCACAACCCCAAGTCGACCAATCAGGACTTTCTAAACCCCGATCTTGATACATTTTGACATTATTTTCATTATAAAAGTAGGTAGGGAATTGGACAAATGTTTATGCTTATGCTGATGCTGACGAAGGCTTGCTCTTCTTTGACGAACTCGATTTCCTGACGTTATGCTGACGGAGAGGACCGTGACACTGCTGGACAGCTGTTATCCTGAATCTTTGAGAGACTGAATTGCGGCCTAACTTTACTGAATAAAATTCTTCCCTGACCTGACTGACTTAGTGGACGACTTTAGCCAGAATAGGTAAATATGATGCTCTGAAATGCTGATGATGATTTCTAACGTTTCTTGCAATATTTCTTAGATAAAGAATACTTGATTAATTGACAAATGTGTTGTGCCGATTATTTGAAGAAGAGTATTAGGATAAAGAAGTAATGTGTAGATAGATGAGTTTAGTCACTAAAATCATAGATAACAACTAAATGATCCATCTCCTTATGAGACGGATATCTTAGGTTTGAAGTCAATATGTTTAGGGTAAAATAAAGGTATTCCTTTCATGTCAGCGTTTGGAAGCTTATTTCCCTAGGAAAGCAGACCAACGGAGTGTAAGTATTGGTGTTATGGGCCCCACCAATGAATGTATATGAGTGAATTTGATGCTGAGGTATTTGGTCTGTGACGAAGGGGAATTTGATGTTCCACGCTGCAGCAGTTTTTCTGGTAGCAGTATGATGGTTTTAATTGTTTTGGTTTGGTGATTATTGCTTGTAAATAGCTTATTGATTATTGGTTATTGATATTGGTTTATGTACTAACACTCTATGTTGAGTCGTGTTGAGTTTTATGTTGTTTGCACGGCTTCTGGGATGTAGGAAGTCGGAAGTTTGTAACGGTTCCGTAGTAGAGCAGAGGTAAGCGCTGTTCTTGGGAAAGACGGAATTGTTGTTATCCTGTAGGTACACAGGAGAAACGTGTGACGACTGAAGTTGCACGACGCATTGTCTGGGTTCGATTCGGTGACATAGACATATGTTGCCGTTAGAGATATTTTCTGTGTGAGAGAAGTGTGTATGATAGCGAAGGTTACCTGTGAAATTCTGGTCTTAGGTACCATGGATCCAACTGGCATTCCGATAATGCTTATCACTGGAAAGGTAATAGGTACTCTCTGAGCTTGCTAGAAGGACAAAGGAGAGGTAAGCGCTGCTTTGTTAACGTATGTCATAATTCTGTAGTAGAACAGACTGTTCGCTGTTCTCGGGAAAGACAGGATTCTGTGTGAATGTACTACTTTTCTTGTGTGAAAGTGCGTGAACGAAAAGGCATTCGGGTTAATTGTGAAACTCTAGTTTTATTTCTCAGGAGCATTGGGTCTCCAACTATGTGTCTTAATTCTGGAGAAACGGTTGACTAATGCTTGTTAGAAGGGTGAAGTAAAGGGATGTGCTACTTTATCAACGGAAGTAAAGATTCCGTAGTAGGTAAGCACTGCTCTCGGGAAAGACGGAATTCTCGTGAGAAAGGTCTATTGCTATTCCTTGGTTAGCGAAGCGGACAATGGTGGCGTTTTTATGTTGTTACTAACAGAATTGTAGAAATTGAAACAAAAACTTACTGAGCAGATTTGTAAAGGAGGGGTAGACAGGAGCAGGAGCTGCCGCAGCGGCTGCTGACGTCAGAACGACCGCGCTGGGATTGGACAGTCGGTCAGAAACGTAAAACGCTCCGGATTGGTGCGTTAGTGTGCGCCGCGCTAGGAGTGGAGAAATACAGGGTGACGTAAACGCTCCGGATTGGTGCGTTAGTAAGAGTCGCGCTGGGATTGGAGAATTGTAAACGTGACATAACTGTTCCGGATTGGTGCATTAGTGTGCGTCGCACTACGATTGGACAGAGAAGCGGTACAGTTGTAAAGGAGACTAGTGAAACACGAAAGAAGGGAAAATGTATTATGATCCACCAGAAAAGGAGACAAAGTCTTGGTTTGGTAGAATTAAGAAGTGGTTTAAGAAGGACAAACTAGGGAAGGACAGTTACTTCCTCCACTGAAAACCCCTGCATCCTTCATGGTTACGAAATATGGATATCACACTTGTATTTGGTTAGATAACTGGGTAAAATATACTGAGAAGGACGAAGTGTTGGCTTTTCCAGAGCATGGTTCATTTAATTTGGCTGTTTTGAGAAATTTGAGAGAGAAAATGATGAATTTAGAACCGAGACCTAGACCGACTCAATTCGAGGCTTTGACAGAGTGGGAAGACGAGATGCATGATCAAGAAAGACAGAGAAATGGTAGAGGATATAGGTACCTGTTTGGCAGATCATACGGACATGAGACGCATGATGATTGAATGAGAAGGTGGCGGAATGCGAGTATGACTGAGGGTTTGTTTCCCGTAAGAACTGCAGGAGAGAATGAAGGACGAAAGTGTGTAGAAAAGAGGCATAATGTGGAATCGAGAGGGTATGGAATGAATGAGTCAGAGGATGATATTCTTGATGATATGTTCTATAAGAATCCACCACCATACCGACCAGAACCAGAAATATTAACTCCAAGTACCCCAATGAAAGAAACAGTACGAATCATAAAATCGGAACCAGAGTTCCAAGATTTGGGAAGAAAAAATTCCATTAGAGAGGTAGAAAAGAAGTCTGGAGGAAAATTGGATGGAGAAAATTCAGCAGAATTAGCAAAAACGACCCTAGAATTAACCGAGAAAATAAGAGAATTGACTTAGAATTTGGAAGCGGTAACTGTTCCAGTAACGATAGGTCCAGTAATGCCTATTTTTGACAAGCAGAAGGACAGCGAACATTGTTTGACAGTCCCTTATAAAAGTAATAAACCGGTTGAACAACCAAGAATGAGTCAGAGTGAGAATCCATGGAGACAGACTATGAGTATGATTGAACCAAATTTTTCAAATAACCCATTTGTAGGTCAAAACTGTGCAGAAAAGCGTATGACAATGATAGAGCCAATGTCAGAAACTCAAAAAGATTTTGGACAAGGAAATGTAGAAAAGCCAGTAGAACCATCAACAGAAGAGTTGAGTGAATGGTTGAGAAGCTTGCAAAAGAAAGACAAGGAATCTCAGTTAATAGATGTAGCTAAATTACGAATGGTACTGGAAGAATTAATAGTAGGAACTATCCCGACAGAGAAGTTAAAAACGTACCAAGATGAGGAGTTGTTATTTCTGTGCAAAAGCGTAACATGGAGAGCGAAGAGTCTTCATGAAAGATTAGAAGAAGTGGCAAATGAAATGGGTATTGATATTGAAAAGGTAAAAGCCCTACAGAAACCCTATCGAGTAGATTTCACCGAAAAAGATATTGAAAACATGAATACCACAGGATGAATAGGACAGATTAAAGAGATGATTATTTTGTTGAGAAAATGGGGAGATGTGGACAAATGGAAAAGCAGATGGTATCGTAAACGAGATTAAATTTCAGACAAAACGTTTTCAGCCTATCCTATGAGAGAAAAAGAGAAGGTTGTGACAGAATGCCCTATGAGAGAGATTCCGGGAGGAGGATATGTACATGTCCCATGGACCAGACAGGATATTTTGTCATTTACGAATGACTTCCCTCGACTGCGTGAAAAACCCGTCGAGTGGTATAGACAGGTGGATAGATTTGTGAAACTATCCAAAGTATTGTGGATTGATCTGAATAGCTTGTTTGACATAATAGTACCAGCAGATCTATGAACAGAATGCAAAATAGTAATAGATTGGCCGACACAGGAATACCCAAGGGATCCAAAGACAGGAGCTCCAGACCCAGAGGTAATGAAGAAATATGAACAGGTTATGGCATTCTTGAAGAACAAGGTACCCCCTAAAGAGACAGATTGGGTGAAAATTGACAGAACACATCAGGAAAGCAAAGAATCAGTACATGCCTATTATGAGAGGTTAATTTTATCCTTTAAACAATTTAGTGGAGATGAAAATTTGAATGACAAGGATTTGAGTCATTTCGTATACAGATTTGTATATGGTCTTCGTCCAGAAATTAGTGAAATGATAAAACAGCATACGGTAGATTGGCAAAATAAGAAAATAGACGAAGTATTGAGGCATGCTAAATATTTCAGTGATGAAATTGAAGCAAAACAGCGAAAACTAAAAGAGAAGGCTATATGGGCACAAGTAAAAGTAGCAGAGAGACAGGAAGCACAATCACCAGAACAAGCTGGGTCAAAACAAAGATTTAATCCTGGGAAAAATAAAGGGAATATTGAGGAAGCTAAGAAGAAATTTCAGTGTCAAAATTGCAGTAGGATAGGGCATTGGAAATCCGAGTGTAAGAATCCACCAAGTACTAACGATGAAAATCCATCCTTGAATCCACAGGTGCAGAATGAGGTGAGTGGTCAACAGCAACGACAACAGCAGGGTGTAACACAACAGAATCAGGTGCCAAAACCACCTTTTCCACAGAACAAAAATTGCCAGAAGTATAGTAAGGAGAACAGATTCCACAACGAAGAACAGGTAAATAAGCTGCAACGCGCTAGCGCTGCTTCGCAGTATTGGCTGCAACGCGATGAAAGCGACTCAGAAGAGGGATATTGACGGTGCCGAAGGGAGGAAGAAGAGTGCGTACTTGGCGCAACTCTAGAGGTAGACCAGACAGGCCCATTTGTAGATGGAAAGGTTAATAATGAAAATATTACTTTCCTAGTTGACACTGGTGCTACTCGATCAACAGTTAGATCAGCTGATGTCAAGAATCTTCCACTCTCGGATGAAACGATCCAAGTAGTTGGCGTGTCCAACAGACAGATTAAAACTTACCTTACAGAACCAGTGAAAGTTAGTATAGGGACATTTTCTGAAATGCACAGATTCGTAGTGTGCGATACCAGTCCTGTGAACCTGTTAGGTAGAGATTTTTTGTGCAAGATGAATTGCACTATATTTTGTACTCCAGATGGAATAGCCTTTGAAACACCAGATGATGATGTGTTGTATAAAATGACAATGGCAAACAGAGAGAAAGAGATTACAGGAACCTATGCTGTATTTAACCCTGACGAATTACCAAAAGAATTAAAACAATCAGTAAAAGCAGAAGTTTGGGACTTTACAGGAGAAGACGTAGGATTGATGAGGAATGTAGATCCAGTAAAAATAACTGTAAAAGAAGGAGTATGTTACCCAAATGCCCCACAATATAAATTGACACCTGAAATAATCGAAGGAGTTACTCCTGTGATTGAGAAAATGATAAAACAAGGAATTTTGAGAGAAATAATGAGTAGCCCATGTAATTCACCAATAATGCGACTGAAAAAGCCTAGTGGGAAGTTCAGGATAGTGCAAGATCTGAGAAAGATAAACAAAATTGTTGTACCGTGTTGTCCCATTGTACCGAATCCATCTGTGATTTGATATCAGATCCCTCACGACGCAGAATGGTACACAGTGATTGATTTGTGTCATGCTTTCTTTTCCATCCCATTTGTGAGAAGTTGGCCTGGTATATGATGCTCACTAGTTAAAGTGATCACCTTGTACCATGCCAAGCAACCCTTATGGTGTGGTTGTAAGTCAACCTTTTCGGACTAGCTGCCCTAGTGGTAGCGTAGGCTAAGCAGTCTTTGAGGCTAAACTCTTGAAACGTGTTAAGCCAGCTGTTTTACCAAATGCAACCCCCTTTTATACCAATGAAAGGACACCACACAGATATATATTCAAAATATATATGTATTTATTTCTCAAAGTAACCCCTAGTCTCTTTATGAGCACAGGAGCACAAATCGTCAAACAAGATTATCACAGAATACACAGAAGTTGCACTTTATGGATAGGCCCTGGTGGCCACTCAAACCATATACTAAAATAGTGGTATAAGTACCACGAACAGAAAAGGGAAAAGGCCTAGGGCCTCTAGAATCGCTGGGCCTACAAGGAGCTAACGTCAGTTAGTGACCAGGAGGTCCACGGGTGGCGTGTGCAGAGCAAATAGTCACACGCGTGCTCCCATAGGTTTCAATGGGTGCGTAAAAAGTACAAAGTTACTGCAAAGAGGATCTTCCGGATGGACTAGGAACTCAAGATTTGGAACACAGGCACTAGAGATGTAATACTACACTTGGGCACAGGTGTGCCAGCTTTACCTTACCCACAGGAAGCGGGTGCATAGGCCTCGAAGTGCGTCGGGTTTCTTCTATCTGTTCCGTGGAGCCTGAAGACAAAGATGCTGCAGGCGGTCGGTCCGGGAGAGATGCAGTGGATCCAAGAGTGGATCGGAGATGTTGAAGACCTGTAAGCAGAGGGGACAGTGTTCACAGTCACTAGCCAGTGACCAGCGTGGCACCCGGTGGGTACCAGGCAATGTCGGGTGCAAACAGGAAGAAAGGTGTAGCTTGTCTCTGCAGCCACGTGGTCCCTGGAGGTCGACGACGTCCAGGAGTCGGTTCACGAGCTGTCCCACGCAGGCTCTCGCTGTCGGCGGTGTCGGCGACTTGATCGAAGCAAACAAGCCTTGGCAAAAGCAATTGTTGTAGGAGATGAAATAAGCTGATGGTCCTGACCAGCAAGGTCAGAAGGACTGCTCCTTTGGAGGGGAGCAAGGGCCAGTCTGGAGCAACCAGACCAGTGGTGTATTTTGTAGAGTTCGTCGCCAAGATGGCTACTAGCCAGCGGGCCAGCAACCGGTTAGGCGCGTCGAGTGGCAAAATGCAGAAGGGCCCCACGCAGATCGTGGAGATGCTGGAGGGCTCACCTTTGGTGCAGATGCTGCTCGGGTGTTGGGCTTCTCAGATCCCAAAGCACAACTTGGAGGGAGCCTCGGTTGTTGCACTTGTCAGCTTGTTGTAGTCGTTCCAAGATGGCTGGCTCCACGTGTCTCGGTGCCTCCACGGGTCTCCTCTTTTCAGGGACTGTGGATCGGGCGGTGAGAGGTCTGGAGGTCCAGGTCTTGTCAGTCTCTGGGCTCGGGCTCCGGCGGGAGGCGGCGGCAAAGCAGACGTTGATTCGCTGGATGGTGCTTGCGTTAGCAAGGTGGTCACTCCCTGACCACAGGGGAGATTGGCTTCAGTCCTCTGTGCAGCAGAGCGTCGAAGTTCCCGTCTTCTTCTTAGTGTTAAGTTGATTCCAGGATGTCTGAAGTCTTAGGACACAGCTCCTACCTTTAAGCGGATTCTAGGGGCCGGACTACCTGCTAGGTCCCTCCCTATGGGTGGGACCAGGAAGGGGGGTGGTTACACCCCCAATCCTTTGTCCAGCTCGCCCCAGGCCCGGGACTGGTGTGCCCCAGGACCGGTTTGAACTGGCATATGCACCGAGGCTCCTTGTGAGCCACAGGCATGTCTGGTTTCTTTCAAGCCCTACCTGACCAATACACAAAATCCTGTCTGGGGTGGTGCACGCACCTCCCCTGGCAGGAAACCCTTTGTCCACACCTCCCAAGCTGGAAGGACTCCCAGCAGCAGGAGGGCAGACTTGTGTCTGTGGTGGCAGCATCCATTTTGTGGAGCTGAGGCTATGTCTGATTTTACCCGGGTTTCAGGTACTGTACATGTCGTGTCCCTCTAGAAGGGTGGAATGCTAACCCCGTCGCCAGAATTGGCGAGGGGTTAGTATTCCAATTCGTATGACACCTTACTCGACATGTTTTGATAAAGCCAAACCAAAGATAGCATTTAACCGCGAGGTTCATAATGCACTTAAGAGTATATTGTATGACGATATCTGGAAACAGTAGAAGGAAGTTGTTCCGACCACTGCAGACAGGCTCAGCTCATGCCAGAGCACCATCTCACATGGAACCAAGCACTCTGCCTTCAGGATTGTTAAGGCCTGCCATAGGAGTGACTTATAGGTTACCAGGTGTCCCATTTAAGGTTAGGTATAGGTATACTACACCTAAGTAAGAGGTGATTACACCAACTTACCCCAGCTGAGTGATCAGCCAGTTGTGTCAAATTGTTAGGCCAAGCCTGGGGTGGCATAATACATGCTGCAGCCCCTGGTAGGCCTTGGGTACACCAATGCCCTGGGTACCTAGTGTACACTGGTACAGGGGCTGACAGGGTGATCCACTTCCAATTGGTTATGCACCTAGGGTGCATAGTTTTAATTTAGTAGAGAGAACAGCAGGCTGGGGGTCTGATTGGCAGGCCCACAGCCTCAATATGTCAAAAACCAGTGAAGCAAAAAGCAAAAATTTGGGGTGACCATAGGATAGCAGACCCTACTCTCCTACACCATTGCACCATGACAGTCAGCAAATTTTTGCATTTAGTTTCGGCGAGCGTATTTTGATGTGGTGCCGAATTCCACAGGGGTTTACAGAAAGCCCCTCAATATTTAATCAGCTATTGAAAAAGTCTTTGGAGAGTTTATAAATGCCTGAAAATTCAGTACTAGTCCAGTATATCGATGACCTACTTGTGGCATTGAAAACTCGTGAAGCTTGTGAGGTAGACACGGTAGCCTTGCTGAATCATTTGGCAGATGGAGGATTAAAAGTGTCACCATCGAAATTACAATTTTGTAAGAAAGAAGTCCAATATTTAGGACACAGCATTGAGAAAGGACACAGGAAAATAACCACAGACAGAATCAGGATGATATAAAGAATGAGTCCACCAATGACCCAAAGAGAAGTGAGAATGTTTCTGGGAATGGTTGGATATTGTCGTCAGTGGATAGGACATTTTTCATTGATTGCAAAACCTTTGGTACGTTTGACAAGAAGTGATGTGAGAGATCCAATCGATTTGAACAAAGAGGAGTTGGCAGCATTCAAGAAGTTGAAAGAAGGATTGTGTGAAGCGCCTGCATTAGGGATGCCTGACTATGACAAGGAGTTTGAGTTGTATTGCAGTGAGAGAAGTGGATGTGCACTCTCTGTTCTAGTACAGAAGCATGGAAAACTGAGGAAACCAATTGCGTATTTTTCATCCATGTTGGACCCAGTAGCTGTAGCCCTACCTGGGTGTCTGAAAGCAGTAGCTGCTACATGTCAAAGTTTGGAACAGAGTGAGGGAATTGTGATGGGATATCCTGTGAAAGTGTTTGTGCCTCATGATGTGGCGATTCCTTTAACAAGGAGTTGTATTCAGTATACGACGCACAGCTGACTGACTAAGTATGAAAAGGTCATCTTGGGTGCAACAAATGTGAGTCTTGTGAGATGTGTGAATGTGAATCCTTCAACATTGTTGCCAGATGCAGAGCATGTGGAGGTAAGAGATGAAGCAGATCATGATTGTTTGGATGTACTTGATTTCTGTACAAAACCAAGACCTGACATAAAAGATGAACCTTTGCCAGAAAGTGATTATGTCATGTTTGTTGATGGATCTTGTTTGAGAACAGATGAAGGAGTGCTGAGTGCAGCATATCCGGTATGTACAGTTGCAGCAGTGATGGAAGCATCCTATTTGAAAGGAGTAAGGTCGGCCCAAGTAGCTGAACTTGTTGCCCTGACCAGAGCATGTAAGATTGGGAAAAGTGTGAGAGTGACTGTGATAACTGATAGCCAGTATGGATACGGGGTGGTCCATGATTTTGGCCAAATTTGGCTGCAAAGAGGTTTCCTAACCTCAAGTGGAACTCCCATTAAGAATGCTGAAGTGGTTGGAAAGTTGCTTGAGGCAATACAGCTGCCTAGGCAATTGGCTGTGGTAAAATGTGCTGCTCATAGTCGCAGTGGTGATTATATTGCCACTGGAAACAAATTTGCCAATGATATGGTGCAATATTGTGTACGAAATCAGAATTCAATTAATCGGGCAAAGGAAAGGGAGTTGATTTCTTGTTTCCCAATGTTTACTAAAACTGTGGGAACCTGGGAAGAGGTAAGACAATTGCAGGAAGAAGCAGGAGAGGAAGAAATAAAACAGTGGGTAAAAGCAGGATGTGCACCAAGAGAGAAAGATCATGTGTGGGTCTATCGAGATGGAAGACCAGTTATGCCTGATAGCATGATGTCTGCCATGGCACGGATGTATCATGGACAGGGACATATAGGGAAAGACGCCATGATTAGGTCTTTTAAACAAACTTGGTATATATATGCCAAGTTCAGGCTTGTAGCAGAAAGTATTTGTCAAAGATGTCTAATTTGTCAGCAATACAATCCAGGAAGATAGACAGTGGTGAGTCTAGGAACAACAGGTCGAGAGGGAGGACATTTTACTAGAATGCAAGTGGATTTCATTGAGATGCCTCCTTGTAACAGGTTGAGGTATGTTTTGGTGATGGTTTGCCTATTCTCTAGATGGGTAGAGGCGTTCCCAACAAGAAGAAATGATGGAATGACAGTGGCAAAATTACTGTTGAAGGAATTTATAACTAGATTTGGATTCCCAGTAACAATTGAATCAAACGGAGGAGGACATTTTCATAATGAGATTATAAAACTGATTTGTGAAGCATTGAATGTACGACAAAAACTGCATTGTGCCTACCGACCAGAGGCTTCTGGTGTAGTAGAACAAATGAATGGTACTATCAAAAACAGAATAGGGAAAATGTGTTTAGCCACAGGTATGAAATGGCCCGATGTCTTGCTCTAGTACTCATGACTATTAGATCAATTCCAAACAGAACTACTGGTTTGAGTCCGCATGAGATCCTTATGGGACGAGCCATGAGACATGTATTTATACCAGTCAACAAGCTGATGACAATAACTGATGACATGGTATTGGAATACTGTAAAAGCCTGGCTGACGCAGTTCATTCTGTGTTTCATCAGGTTGGAACGGATGCCACCACTCTTGAAAAGAAGCCAGCTCATACTCTAAGCCCAGGGGACTGGGTAAGGATAAATTTACACAGAAGAAGAAACTGTTTGGTTCCCAGGTGGGGAAAAACAAGGCAAGTCATCTTGACTACAACAACAGCTGTGAAGTGTGCTGGATTGAAGAACTGGATCCATGCAAGTCATACTTTGAGAAATCCAAATCCAGTTGACTGTAAAGAAAAAGAGTACTTTGATGAGTCAGAATCCAGTACTGAGTCAGATGACGGAGAGCCAAAAGACAAAGAAAGAGAAAACCCTGAAAGGAGGGCGACAGAGCCAAGGTTAACTTTGGTCCCCAGAAGTAATTCCCTGAGGAGAAGGTTACAGATTTCTGATACCAGTTCAGACTCAGAGACAGAACAAAGAGCACACTCTTCCAAGAAAGAACAAGGAAAGAACAAAGAACGGGACAGGGGAGAGACAATAAAAGAAATCTGTGAAAAGGAAGTGCCAGATGAAAGATTGAGAGAAATTCCACCCGAAATAACACCTTTAGATGGACAGGTGCCAGATACAGAGAGAGAGGAAAAGATTATTGCGGAAGACACCCGAGGAGGTGTAGGGAACTCCAACATCCAGTTAGAAGCAGGGACAAGTAGTCAGCAGGAAGATTGCGTGACGGAGATTCGAGGAGGGACAAAAGTAGGGAAAACAAAAGAAGAGGTGGGAAAAGATCTCGTTGAAGGTAAAAAGCAAGTTGGAACAGAGTCTGAGGAAAGCGAAGATGAAATACCAGAAGGCCGAGTTCTGAGAAAGAGAGCTTGGAGAACTGAAAAGAATGATAAAGGGAGTAAATTGAAAAGAGCGGCAATAGACGAGGTATGGCCAAACAAAATAAAAAGATTGAGATATCGATTGACACGTGTAAATTCGCCAAGAGCTGAACAGGTGAATGAAGTAACGAGTCAGGAGAAATCGAAAGAAGAAGAACAAACAGTAGTCAAAGAAAACAAAAGAACAAGAAAACCTAACCAGAAGTATAAATCACCGGAATGGACATATGTGGCTTTGCCTGAAGTGAAAGAAGAGGCGGATAGGGAAGGAAATCCAGAGGTGGTTATACCTGATGGAAAGACAATAAAATACTGAAAAAGACAAAAACTGTTAGAACCACGTAGGTGCCTAGAAGCCTTGGGTTAGAAACTAGTTGTGAAGTAGAAGAGGCTGAGTCAAAAGACACGGCTCATTTTAGAAAAGATGGCAAACATAGAAAGTAGCAAAAGTAGGTGTACCTTCCTTAGAAGATGGTGCAAAATGTGTTGTTGTTGTACAGGAGTATTAATGCTTCTTTGGAGTATTCTTGCTCTACTAATTTCATTTAAAGTTACTGTAGATACATTAGAAGAACATAGTGATAACATAACTAATATAGGGAGAATTCAAAAGGTAGTTCCAACTAGAATAGATAAAAACTATTTACATAAAGACAGGTCAATAACAGATTTGTTGTATGAATATGTAAAAACAATGGACATAAGGGATTGCTACGTATGTATGCAATTACCTGCATCTGTATCTGAAGGAGTGACTTATCATCACCTTCCTGTAACATATGGAATAACATGTAGTGTCATAGCTAGTTTATTTTATCAAACAGGTAAATTAGAGTATTATTTTTCAGATGTAGATACTATATTTTCACAAGTACCAGCAATTAACAAACTAAACAAGGTAAAACCTGCAAAGGTATTAGGTGAATTTTTCTTAGAGACTAAAGAACTAACCTTAGAATATATATTTAGAAATAACTTGACTTGCAGTTTAAAGAAAGAAGAGAAGACATTTTTAGATATGGTTGAAGAAAGAAGATTGAAAATGCAAAGAAAGGCTTCAGAAGGGAAAATTGAGAAAACAGTTTGGGACGTAGAAATGGAGAAACACTTGAAAGGAGAAACGAGTCCAACTATGGCTTTAGATTGGCCTCAGAAAAGGGAAATTGTGTATAAGAAGGAATCAGACGGCGTATGACAATTATTTTCTCGGAAATAGTGAGTGTAATGATACATAACGAATCATGGGAGGATGGGGATTTAAAGGTGAAAGAGATCCAGTCTTTCCAGGACTGTATTTCATTTGTGGGAACAGGGCATATTATTGTTTGCCAGACCATTGGTATGGCACATGTTTTGTTGACCTGGTTTTTCCAAAGATTTTTCACATGGATAGAGGAGAAGATGGTGTACATAGTTTAGGTAAATATTTAGCACGTAGTAAGGAAGAATCTTGGACTGAGATTGTGGGTGACATTTTTGGAGCACTGATACCAGCAGTGGGAATTTCTCTGAATGCGAACAAAATTAGAAAACTTTCAACAGTAGTGGATCGCTTGTCAACAAGCACCGCTGGAGGAGTCTTATTGGTAAATACTGAAATGGTTGCCATGCGTGCTATGGTAATGCAAAATCGACTTGCCCTTGATATTTTATTGGCAAAAGAGGGTGGAGTCTGTGGAATGCTGAAAGTTCAACATTGTTGTACTTACATTCCTGATGAAAGTAGAGATTTGAAAATTTATATTAAGAATATTACAGAATTGCATGACGAAATTGTACCACTGGAGGGTGAAGGTCTCTGGGAGAAGATTGGTAAGAAAATATCAGCTAGTAAAGACTTTGTGGTAAAATTAGGTAGTACATTTATAGGTAAGATATTATTTCCATTAACATGTGTGATTACCTTAGTATTAATAATAAAATTAGGTTGTATTTGTTGTAGAAAGAATAAAAATCAGAAAAGAATAAAAAGAGAAAACTTAAGGAAAAGGGATAAGAAACAAGAAAGAGAATTCGCAGAAATAGAACTAGAAGAGTTAAAGGATAGCATGTATAAAACAGCAAAAAGAGAAGAAACAGGGGAAACTGAAATATGAACGAAACAAGAAGTCAATTTAAAATCTCCGTAAAAGGGGATACAATTGTTTTTTGGTTAATTGTGGTGATATAATCACCAAAGGAGGGATTGCTGGAGCGGGTAATACACCATTTTGTATACCCCCCCCATTCTGCATGTTTATATTAATTTGAATAATAGTAATCATATTAATTGGTTTGCAGTGAAACATTTATCAATTATACTAACAAAAGAATTACACGTGGGAATTGCACTTTGCATGGCTATATTAATTGTAAACTAACTTAAGTACGCATATTAATAGTAGGAAAATTAGAATATTGCATGTTATATGTTGCTTTGGTGATGTATTTGTGATTTGTGCTTTAAATGCGTGAGTATAAACCGCTCTGAGTGTTGCTTCTGCTAGATAAATACACACACAGATGGGTATTAGCAAGGGGATAACATTTTATTAGCCATTTCTATGTTTTAATTACGTTTTTGTGTTTCTTTTGCTTAAGTTGACCATTTTGGCCTAAACAAAATGGCTGAACGAGACGTTGAACGTGACTGGCCTGACAACACAAGGTTCTGGGTGAAGTGCGCATGCATTACCGCTAGCAGCAGTGGCCTGGACCTGACCCCGGGAGAACATGTACCCTTTAAGGACTCTCCGGGAACGTAGCCAATACCAAAGACAATGCTTGATTTAAAAACCGGAACCAGCAAGTACGATGAGTTCATTGCTTGGACACCCTGAGAACTTCACCTCACAACCCCAAGTCGACCAATCAGGACTTTCTAAACCCCGATCTTGATACTTTTTGACATTATTTTCATTATAAAAGTAGGTAGGGAATTGGACAAATGTTTATGCTTATGCTGATGCTGACGAAGGCTTGCTCTTCTTTGACGAACTCGATTTCCTGACGTTATGCTGACGGAGAGGACCGTGACACTGCTGGACAGCTGTTATCCTGAATCTTTGAGAGACTGAATTGCGGCCGAACTTTGCTGAATAAAATTCTTCCCTGACCTGACTGACTTAGAGGACGACTTTAGCCAGAATAGGTAAATATGATGCTCTGAAATGCTGATGATGATTTCTAACGTTTCTTGCAATATTTCTTAGATAAAGAATACTTGATTAATTGACAAATGTGTTGTGTCGATTATTTGAAGAAGAGTATTAGGATAAAGAAGTAATGTGTAGATAGATGAGTTTAGTCACTAAAATAGATAACAACTAAATGATCCATCTCCTTATGAGAGGGATATCTTAGGTTTGAAGTCAATGTGTTTAGGCTAAGGTAAAAGTATTCCTTTCATGTCAGCGTTTGGAAGCTTATTTCCCGAGGAAAGCAGACCAACGGAGTGTAAGTATTGGTGTTATGGGCCCCACCAATGAATGTATATGAGTGAATTTGATGCTGAGGTAGTTGGTCTGTGACGAAGGGGAATTTGATGTTCCACGCTGCAGCACCATCAAACTTGTGCATTCATCCAAAGGGCTTTCACTTCTTTTTTGAAAGATGCCAAAGAGGGAATCAGTCTGATGTGCGGAGGAAAGGAGTTCCAAATTCACGGGGCAATACCCGAGAACGCCTGGTTATAAGTTTTCTTTTTCCGGAATTTTTGAGTTTTCAGAAGCAGAGTGCTGGAACTTCTAGAATATCGTCTCCTGCCAGAGAGCTCCAGTTTTTGGGCTAGGTACAAAGGGGTGTTAAAGTGAAGGGCCTTGTGCGTCATGCACGCAATCATGAGATGAATCCTAGGCTCCAAAGGTAGCCAGTTTAAGTATTTCAGTGCCGGCGTGGTGTGGCTATTTCTTCTGGAACCTGTGATGAGCCTTGCCGCAGAATTCAGGGAAGCCCTGAGCAGAGCCAACTTGTACCTGGGTAGCCCACATAAAGTTGCGCAGCCATAATCTAGCCTATAGGTTACTAGAGCTTGCACAGTAGACTTGAAGTCGTCCGGGGGGAGAAAGGGTTTTATCTTTCTTAGAATACTCATGTGGAAGTTGGCCCCTTTGGTGGATGAGCTAATGTGTTCCTGCATGCTCAAAGACTTGTCAAGTATAATTCCAAAAGACCTAGCAGAGTCAATGATGTGAGGGGTACAGTTGAGAGCTGTTAAGTGTTTCAAGTACTCAGCGATGATGGCCGTCTTTTTGATTGGTGCTATCAAGAGGAATTCGGTTTTGGAGGAGTTGAGCATAAGATGTTGGGTAGTCAGCCAGTGATGAGTTTTGAGTAGGGTAGAATTGAGTGATTTGATGTCATCTGGGGAAGAGATTTTCAAGTAAAATAGGGTGTCATCGGCATACATGTGAAAATGAATGTTGGCAGAATTGAGTAAAACCGTTAGAGGCTCCATGAACAGGTTGAAGAGCATGGGAGAGAGCAGATCCCTGAGGAACCCCAATAGTGGATGGCAAGGAGTTGGAAAGGGAGTGATTGACTTTAATTTGTCACAAGATCACCCATCAACCCAGGGACGGATGGTATAGCCTCAGTTTCGTTTTTAATCGGCACTAAAGACCTCAAGGGGTGAAAATCTATTCACGCAGTGGATTACTGGTTCTAAAGGTATATTTTTTAACCGGTACTATCAGTGGAGGTAATATGAGGTTGAGGTGTATCCTTATTAATTGATAAAGACTTGTTGGATACTGTGGGGGCCCTCTTGAGGGATTGCTTTTGAAACATTGTTGGAATAACTGGGGGGCAGTGTGGTCTAGGGCTTAACAAGGGTCCATCTATAGGTCTGGGTCCCCTCTGGAATGACCTAGCACTCATTAATCAGGGTATCTATCTGGTCGAGTACACAATTGCTGCCCTGATGTTTAGGTGGCCTCTTCACCCTCTTCCCTTTAACTGCTCGAGGTCCCCCATTACCTCTCCCGCCCTCCATAGTTTCCTTTTCCCCATAGTGCTCCCTCAATAGATAGTAACCACTAGTGCCAAAAATGGTTAAAGTACTTTCACAAAATGCATCTCTGAATCTGTGGCCTTCAACAACAAGACAAGAATGGTGCTGTCGAGGCAGGAGCAAATGAAAGATCCTCAGCAGTCAAGTAAGAACAAAATCCACAGAGTCAGTAAGGCAACCTCGTGTGTAGGCCCAGACAAAAAGTAAAAAAAGTTAAAAAGAAATAGAAAGAACCAAACAATAGATGAGATGAGCCAATGTACACAGTATCTCTCAAAGCGACTTTCGGTGGCCGACTTAGTCCTAGATGCGAAGGCAAGTGGGGTGGCCCTGCCCTGCCTCTTCCTGGCAAGGATGGGCCCGCCCTTGACCCGCGCTGAGCCCGGGCCCGTCCCGTGCTACGGGAGTGTAGAACGCCTTAAGATGTGTGGGTGGTGCGCAAGGGCTTCTGGGACTTGTCTCTGACGTTGTTGATGAGGCGGTGTCACCCGTAATGGCTCCTTTCGCACAGGAGCAGTTCTGTGGCTCGAGAAGTTTAACGCGTTAGGGCGAGCAGGCAGCGCTTCACCCGTGGTCGGCAGGCTTCCCCCAGGTGATGGCAATAAGATTGACTTTAAATCTTTGCGTTCTGTTGTTGAGGAAGGAAGCAAACCAGTTTAAAACATGGCCAGAGAGACCCATCCCTTGTCCCAGTAAGTCAAGGAGGTTATCATGCTTGACTGTATCAAACGCTAAAGATAAGTCCAGGAGGATTAGAAGGCAGGTTTTATTTCGATCAAGCATTTTTAGGGCGTCATCTACTATATGAGTAATAGCCGTTTCAGTACTGTGGCCCTGGCGAAAACCCGATTGGAATTGATCTAAGAGCTGGAATTGATCAATGTGGTTACATAGTTGGGCAAGAACAAATTTCTCAAGGAGCTTCGCTAGAGTGGGGATGCTAGAGAGGGGATGCTAGAGATAGGACGAAAGTTATTAAGTTAAGGTCCTCTTGGTCAGCCGTGGGTTTTTTGAGAATGGGCGAAACCTGTCCTGCCTTCAGACAGTCAGGAATCATACCATGATGTATGGAGGCATTAACTATTTTGGTCCAGAGGGGGACTAAGGACCCTTTCATCTCTTTGAAGAAGCATGAGGGTAGAGGGTCATTGAAGTGGTTAGAGGGTTTAAGAGTTGTAAGCAAGTTGAGAATAGAGCATTCATCACAGGGAGTGAATGGGCTCCAGCAGGCATTATTTTTTTATGAAAGTCCTATGTCAGGTAGAGGCTGGAGTGGAGTGGGTTGGCTCCAGCAGGAGATATTTTTGGATGAGGGAACAATGGCAGGCAGAGGTTGAGGTGGAGGAGGGGAAGTAGGGCTAGTCGGGCAAAGGAGGGAAGGTAGTTTGCTTTGTAGAGCTTGTAGATCATGTTCAATCTTAATAGTTTTTTCAAAGAAGAAAGATGCAAACACTTCACAGTTTGGCTGCGAAGGCGCTTGCAATGGCGGAAGGGTGGGAAGATAGTTCTGTTTCTGGCATTATCTAGTTGGCTTCTGAAAAAGTTAAATTTTGCTCTCTTTATATGTTTATTGTAAGAGCTTCTTCTAGTTCTCAGGAGCATGAGGAGTTCCGTGGATGGGGATCCTCTCCAGGAACGTTCGGCAAGTCTAAGATTGCGTCTCTCTGTATTTAAGCTATCGTTGCACCAAGGTTTGGAATCTTTGGAGGACTGTCTTTTCAGTTGTAGGGGGACAACGGAGTCTAAGATACTCAATATAGAGCTGTTGTAACGTTCCATGATGTCCTGTACTTCGGACATATCAGTAGGAGGCAACAAGGTGTTCTTGCTGAAGGAAATCAGGTCATCCATGTTTGAGTTTCGAAGAGATCGTTTCCAGAGCCTCAGATTCTTGTCTTGTGATCTTTTCTTGGACAAGGGTTCCATGATGTGGAAGGAGATATAGTGATGATCAGACCAGTCACATGGGGCAATCGAAACCAATTGAATAGCATTTGGTTTAGCTATAATAAGGTCTAGGATCGAGCCAAGACTGTGTGTGTAGGAATATCACATATTTGAACCAGGTTGAGGTCAGCAAGGAAGGTTTTGAGAGTGATCACTGTCATTCCAGTGAAGGTTGAAGTCTCCTAGGAAGATTTGGGGATGATGTTGTCCCACATTAGAAGAAATGATTTCCATGACATCTTCAATAAAGGGGAGGTTGTCTCCCGGCGGATGGTAAAACATGTGCAACTTGCATACTGGCCTGCTGTTGCTGGTGATGTCAATGCAGAGGTATTCACAGGTGGAGAGAGCCTCAGAGTGGGGATGTTTAACAATGAGACTATTCTGGTATATACAAGCTACCCCACCACCAAGTCTGTCAGCTCTGTCCAGCCTAATGATGTTATGATTCGGGGGCACTAGTGTGTCAAGGATCGGACCAGAGGAGTCCTTTAGCCAAGTTTCCATAAGTATGAGGATGTCAAGATCCTGAGCTAGGATGAGATCAGCAATGTTGATATTGTTCGATATTCTCTCCCATCCTCTCTACATACTGGATTTCACATGTTCTCTGCTTCAATTGTTCTCTACAAAGCGCTCTGCTGCCCTTGAGGCTAGACCCACGCTATAAAAATACTGTTCATAAATAAAGACAATTGAAATACTCAGTGCAATAAGAGTTTCACATTGCTTATGTTACTTTAGAATGTAGTCCTCACGTGCTGAAAAGAATACAAGTCTGATCCCCTATTCAAAACAGCATAAGTGTATCTTAGTGTGAACACAACAAGATGATGGCCAGAGTGCTGAAATGTTTCAACCACTCATCCCCAGTAAAAGATCTGGGTTTAATCTATTGTTCTTTTGCTCACTACACCACCCCAATTTGGACCCAGCCATATGCAAATCAGTCTTGACCCTGCTCCTCATCGGAACAGTCCAGACCAAACTGCCAGGCCAGGTCCTCTCTGGACCAGAAACAAACATCCTGGTACTGGTTTTGGGCATCACCCCTCATCAGTCAGGCTAGCTTGAATCAAGTGATGCAGCGAGCAAGGGACCCATGTCTGGGCATACCCTTGGCCACTTAGGGCAAACATAGCAAACACAACAAGATGATAGACGGAGTGCTGAAACTTTTCAAACACTCACCCCCAGTCATGAGATCTGGGTTTAATCCATCGTTCTTTTGCTCACTGCACCACCCCAGTTTGTTGTTTCAGAATTTAGTCCATCAATTGTTCTTTTCACATGTATCTTAGTGCGGACAGAAAAAAGAGCACCCTAACCTCTATATTTTATCTCTCTTGATAAAACTATTGTCATGCAGCACAGCTACAGGTATAATGAGTGTGTGCTTATTATATGGCTACAACAGAAGCAGCTCAAAATCACCAGACTACAGAGCAGTGCACTGGCTGATCAGGTTCTGCCACCTCTTTGGATGCTGGAAACCACTGCATGAACCTGGACTGCTAGACATCTTCTGTGAGCTACATCCACGGCCACTGGAATTATGCGATTGCGCACCTACTGTGTTTTTCGCATAATTCTGGATCTGCCTCATTTGCCACATAATTCAGCTTGTGCTGCATAATCTGCAGATGTTAACAAAAACAAATTCTAGCTAAATCGGTTCAAAATTTAGCAAAAGTGAAGAGACACGTTGCTGTGCAGTGAAGGGCCCTCTGCAAAGGTTGACTGGGTACCTTTCTTTTTCTTATTGCCATACCTGGGTGTTAAACTGGTACTAATAAGGTGCAACCTATGCCCAGACAGTGTAGACAGACAAAATAATGAAGTAATACTATCTGGAAATGTGGCACAATACGCCGCATTATTTGCCTTTTCTTGAAGCATAATTTAGTCAGTCTCGCCTCATAATTTGGCCATCTCCTGCCGAATAATTCCAGTGGCCATGGCTATATTTCCTTCACCAACGAAGTTCAGAGAAGGGTTGCTCTTCCTCTCTATTGTCGGTCTTGGGCCTCTTCCCATCCAGTTCAAAGGGCTGATTTAGATCTACAAGCACTTGCTGCTTTTCAGTGCTGAAGCAAGACACAGCTTTTATCCATCGCTCACAAATTGTTTCACTTACTCTGTCAGCTCTGCAAAGCCAGGAATCTTCTTGTCCCCAAGCACCCCACTCCAGCTCATCATGGAAATGGGGCACTTGAACGCCCGCTACTACAGGGCTAATATGAATGAAGAGAAAATATAGAACAGTAAGTGTGTTACTGAACAAAGAGGTGCTCACATTTCCCATGTTTTGGTCTACAGTCTTACATCAATCCCTTTCTGCCCTCAACCATGATCAGCACCATCTTGACTGCCTCTTTCTTTGCTGCTCAGCAATCAAGATAATATACATGCTAACCCTCCAGATTAAGGCGGGAGACACAGCCCTGCCAAGTACCAGGCATTAGACTAACGCATTTAGGTGTTTTGGTCCGCAGAGTCACGCAATATAGCGCCTCACCTGTCAAGCGCCTGAGGCAGCTATAATGCACCATACTGTACCTGCAGTGGCAGCACGTGGGTCATGCTGCTCTCTGCAGGCTTAGGGGCTCAGGCTGAGCTATTAGAGCTCAGCCTGCACACTGCTACAATGTAACACTCTCTGCATCCGACACCGGCACAGCATTAGCAATGCCAATCACGGATGTCAGGATGGATGGAGTGTCAGTGCCCAATGGCAACACAGAGAGTTATTTGTGAGACACATGATTAATAATAGGCCGGTCCGTCCACTCCTGCTGCGGTGTGAGTGGGTGGGCCGCGGCAACAGTTTCTAAAGTTTTGGCTGTTGCTGCACAGTGCAGCTGCTGGGTAAATGTCAGCTCAGTTCGCCAATCGCACCGTGGGTAGCGGTACCCTGATCCCAGTGATTCCCACAACACTGAAGTACCTGACCCGCCACCGTGACCGCTGGCTTCCCGTGGCTCGTTATGAACCTGGGCTGCCAACGGAGGAGCAGACCCCAGGCAGTGCCGGTGGCTGAGGCAATGTATGTGCAGCTGAGAACTCATGTCTGAGCCAGAAATGCCGCAGGAGTCAGTTGGTCCATGGCATGAGTGAATGCGGCCACGGGGCCCGCCAATTGCCGTGGCTCCAGCTCGCTTGCTGGCCGCAGAAATAAGTGAGTGTGCCTGACTCAGAGTCTGGCATATAGTAGTTGCTCACTTGCTATGGCTGCTAAAATTTGCTTCATCCTGAGCTGTCTGCCATGCCCCTATATGTTTCCCTCGTCTTCATTGCTTGATTTTGCTTGCAAGAAAGTGTCACTCATCGTCGTTAACATGCCGGGTGGTAAACTGTCATAAGTGCCGGTGTTGACAGTGATGTGCCTGTGCCGAGCACCGGAATCCGCATGGCTAAAATTAAGCACGGGTAATGAGATCTTTTTCAGGCTGGAGACTGGATGGTCACTTTGAATTTGAAGGATGCCAAACTAGCGTTGCACATAAATTGTCTTTAGCTCCTAGAGGGCTCTTTTGCAATAAAAACGTTATCCTGAAGCAGAAAGAGCTGTTGTATTCTGTTGAGGATGGACAACATTCCTGCTGTCCATTATATCAACAAGTTTGGTGGCACAAAATTGTGAATGTTAGTGGAGATTGCCAAGGATTTTGGTATTTCTGCCTTCAGCACTGCATTTCGGTAATATTTTAATGCCCATCAGAATAAGGTGGCAGATTGGCATTCCAGGTATCTGATGGACTTCAGCGATTGGAAACTGGATGCACACATTTTCCAACAGCTCAATCTCTGATGGGGTGCTTGCAAAGTGGAACTTTGTACATCAAGATTGATCAGGCAAATGAAGACTTTTTTCAGTTTTAAACCTGAACTGACAGACCTAGCTACATGTGCCTTCCCTCAGCATTGTGGGGGCAGATGAATTGAATAAATGAATTGTTATTAATTTCATAGTTATGATTGATGTAAGGGAAATATGGTATCTCTGAACTGTATTTATTCGTTTTTTAGGTCTCGCCTGAGCAAGCGCGTTTAGCGCTGCTCAGGCGCGCACCATTTGTCAGCCTGCTGATCACTTTCGCGGCCGCTTTGATGTTCTCAGTGAGCCGTGGAGCCACTGAGAACATCAAAGCGGCCGTGAAAGTACACACCATTTGCCAGCCTGCGTGCCTCTCTCCGCCTCAGTGCGCGTAACGTGCCCTACCCCCCTCCCTTATCCCACTTCCTGCTTGTTTCACTTTACTGACTGTCACTTTCTTCCCTTTGTTGGTATTCCCCTCTCTCTTTCCATTTCTGTCTCTCTCCCTGCCACGTTTTACCCAATATCTGTTCCTCTCTTGTTAGCTCTACTACTTAAACCATGTCCCTTGTGTGGGCAAATCCTATTCCCTCTGCACCATCTCAATTATATGTGGTCACAGTCCCTCTGAGCGTTCACTTTGATATCGTCTCTACCAGTCCTTAAGCAAGGGATTCCTACCTCGACCTCAGGCATCCTTTACCCGTTCACATCCTCTAAATACTTGGTGGCAGCCTCTTGCACAAAGATAAAGCCTGGCACTGTCACACTTTGTGATCACTTTCGCGGCCACTTTGATGTTCTCAGTGAGCCGCGCGGCCACTGAGAACATCAAAGCAGCCGCGAAAGTGCACACCATTTGCCAGCCTGCGTGCCTCTCTCTGCCTTAGTGTGCGCGACGTGCCCTACCCCCCTCCCTTATCCCACTTCCTGCTTGTTTGTTCGTGGGAGTTGCTTGCCATTAGGCAGTCTCACTATGTCAGTGTAGCACAACCTGCAGTGCTGGGGTCATCCACGCCCACCCCCTCAATTACCTCATGACATCCAACCTCAGTTGTTTACTTTTCACGCAGACCCTGCTGCTCTTGGGATGGGTACCTCCTTAGCGCCTCGAGGGATGCATCAATATAGCGCAATGTCACCAGCGTGCCTTCTGTAAGCGCTACATCTGCCTCTCCCAGCAGGGAACCCCGCCAACAGCCACAGGTAATTACAGGCTAATGCCATCTTACTGATAGTAGTAACCACGAGTTAGTTTACCCCCCCACCCATCCCCCGTTCGGCTTCCGTGTTGAAACCTGAGGATTGAAGGGGGGTTCAATAGCCGCCCTGGCACCGGTCTAATCAGAGTGCACCATCACCAGCCACTCCTGAAAACTACACCAGGCTCACTGGTGCAGTCACTGCTTTCCATATAGGGAGCGGTTAATTGTATTGTAGTGTATTTGCATTTATATAGAGCTTACTACCCCTGACAAGGCTTCTAATTCATTTCTTTAAACCATACAGAAGGCAAGAGGGATCAGCGAGTTAACCGCTCTCAGCTGACACCTGCTGCAAGTTCAAATCTGGGCAAGGCCAAACCAGTCATCCATCCTTCCAAGGTTGATACACTGATTTTGCTTACAGTCACACGTATTATATGTAGTGCGCATAAAGAGACAGATGTAGTACGAAGTGTGACATAAATAATTTGGCTCCCAACAGGCCACGCTGTACTGGGGGATGCGTGTGGGTTTCTGCAAGTTTACTGTCCGCTTGAGGATCCGTTAAAAGTTCCCACAAATGATACATTAACGAATGATACATTAACGCGCTAAAAAGATGCTAATAAGTACAAACCGCTCAGGCACTAAATATTTTGGTGACAATGAGCATTAGGCAGTCTCACTATGTCAGTGTAGCACAACCTGCAGTGCTGGGGTCATCCACTCCCACCCCCTCAATTACCTCATGACATCCAACCTCAGTTGTTTACTTTTCACGCAGACCCTGCTGCTCTTGTGAAGGGTACCTGCTTAGCGCTTCGAGGCATGCATCAATATAGCACAAACCCACGAGCGTGCCTGATGCTTTACGTGCGCTTTTGCCTCAAGTGCAACCATCCTCCACATGTGCCAATAGCTATGGCTAAACACTTATAAGGTCCCAAAGGCGAGACCTATTGGCTATGCCAATGCTTGTTTCTTTTTGTTCTTTGATGCATTTGCATCTTATTTCTGTGTTATGTTTTTGATTTACGTAAAAAAAAAAAAGAAGTTAAGGGCACAATGGGTGTGCATGATGAACCTTAAAAAACCTATCTTTAAGGCACTGAAATATATCGGATAAGGTGCTTTCATAGTGTTATGATGTAAAATGGTTGCAAATGGAGCCTATGAGAGAGAGAGTGAGATTATCAGGATATCTATGCTGTACATTTGTGCATGCAGCAGCTACTATCCCTTCTGACATCACTCTTGTCCCCAGGTCTGAAAGTAGCCTTTGCCCTGGGTTGAATCAGGACCAGAAATTGGCACGGGTGCCAAAAAGCAAAAAGCTCACCTTTGCAGATTGCAACCTTTTATGAAACATTGCTTGGATAGTATCAGGGAGCTAATCTGGGAAGACATTTGTGATAAATTATACTTTTCAAATGTTTTAGGACCGTTGGCATTATCCACCTTCTGGAAACACGATTATTTCTCTGCAGCTCACTCGCACGTCTTTCAACTAATCTGTCCCTGAATCAGTTGCTCACTCTTAGATCCTCTAAGCTCTTACTCGCCCTCCAATCTCTGAATCATCTCGCTGCAATCAGGTCCTAGAACTCCTGGTCATTTTTGTGGATCCTTGCTTAGACCTGACCAACATGACCACCCTAGAAGTTCATGGGGATCCTCTTGTCTATAGGATTCTGTTCACACTTAAGAATCCAAAGATGCTGCTCATCCTAAGGCCTTCAGACTCTTTCTCACCATCAGTTGGTCCCTAAACTACCCACTTATTAAAAGGACCCAGAAGCTCATTTCCCCTCTCTGGCCCCCTGAGACTCCTGCTCAGACTCAGATCCTTAAGGTTCCAGCTCTCTCTCAGGTGCCTTTGGATTCCAGCTCATCATCTGGTCACCTGACTTCCCTGTCAGACTCTGCAGCTCTTGCTCCCTCTTACTTGGAAGATTCAGGACATACTCATTTCCCTGAGGATCATGTTTACCATGAGATTCCACATAACTTATATGTCAGTATAGCTTCCTTGATGCTTTGCTCATCCTAAGGGCATGATGTGTGAGGTGTACCGTCACCACCAGATGGCTGAAGCTCCTGCTCACCCTCACCCTCAATCCTTGCAGTTGGCATTGGGGGTGAACATACGCTTCAGAAGCATAGCTGAGTTTAGGTCCCTGAGCCTCCAGCTCACCCTCAGGGTCTTGAGGTTTAGGCTTACTCCAAGTTGCCCGAAGCCCTGCTCACTCCAAAGCCTTCAAGGCTCCTGCCTGTCCCAATGGCTCTGGCTCACCAGAGGGTGATAAAGTTCCTGCTCAGTGTCATTTACTTGTGGTGCCTGGCCACGCTCAAGTGCCCAAAGGTTCCTACTCAGGGACATTAATCATTGAAGATCCGGGCTACCTTAGACCCCTGGGGCATGTCATCCTCAAGTTGCTGAATCTTCTTCTCAATTTCACATACCAGAAGATATTGTTTAACTTCAGATCACTTACTTTCCTTATCAACCTGAGGTCTCCTAGTATCTCTGCCCACCATTCATAGATCAGGAAACACGCTTCTAAATTTCAGGCTTCAGTGGCTGTACACCTCCAAGTCCAAAGTGGACCCTTTTGGTTGCCACACAGACTCTGTGTGTGTGATGTCTTAGGGGGTATAACACAGCATGGTACTTGGTGACTTTTATACTGAGGGAATAGACATGATCTGAATCTGCTTGACATGCTGGAGGAAATCACTTCAACTACAGCCATTCTTTTCATTTTATGTATATTATCTGTGCCCTTGCTCTCTCGTTCATTCCCCAACAAGCATGAACAGCCAATCACCCCTCATGCTAGTGTTTATCCCTCTCTCCCTTTTTTAACTCTCTCATTTCACCTGCACTCTCACATGCTCACCGACCACATCTATTAGATTTTCTAAGTTCCTGTATGTCTGTCCATATATCATACCAACTCTTCATTCTCTCTCCCTTCCTCTAATTCCTCTCATTCTACAAACCCCTATTTCTTTTTTAACGCCGTTCATTATCTATCTCCTTCCCATTATTCAGTCTCTCTCATTATCCGTCTTTTTTCCTGTCTCTCTCTCTCTCTCTGTAGTTGCCCTGATTTTCCCCATTTCCATTGCCCCTGCTTTATTTCCTTCCCTCTGTCTTAGTCTATAATTTTCCCCTCTTTCTCACTCCTGTCTCCCACATACACTCTATACATTGTTCTTTTTCTATCTCCAATGTCTTTATCCCCCACTCTCTCAATTCCTATTGCCTCTTTGCGTTTGACTTAAGTTCTTTTCCCTGTCTTGAAAATTCTCCCTTTCTTCAATTGTGTTTTCTCATGTCAGTCACCCTCATTTCCCTCTAGCCCTTGAACTTGTTTGTGTCCTACATCTAATGTTATATTTCGTTTTGTCCCATTTACTAAGTTGCTGCTGTCAGCAGCTACCTGCTTTATCAAACTTTGATATTTACATTCTCTGTAGACATTAAATAGATTCCTGTCCTTGTATGTGCTTCCAGTTCAGCATGCTTTCAAAGGTTATTCAGAAAAGTGGAGGGGGCTTGTTCTACCTTTAGTAGCGATTAGATCAAAAATATGTTTTATTGTTGAGTGGTAAAGGAAAATCCACCTATTTCTGGAGGAATTGTTAGATAGAGTGGAGTATCCACAGGTAGTATTTATTTTACCATACCAGGGCTTTAAGTGGGATAAAAAAACTGGGGGGGTCTCTTAACGGGGCGCGGCCAATATAATTAAGGGTGTGGCTTAAACACACATAAGCTAAAAATCTGTGCTTAGCATAGTGTGCCGCCCGACTTGTATTTTACTGTTTCTGTCATTGCATCCAGATATGTGATATAACAAGTAACATCATACCTACAACAAGTCAAGACTATTGGCTTTTTCAATAGTTGTTAGTTGCATAAGATAAATAAGCAGCAACTATGGCTTGTATATAATATTGAAGAATCTTCCACTTAAAGACCTGGTTACACACGACAATGTTGCTGCTCCTGTGTTTCAAAAAGAGAAGGGAAATCCAGAGAGAAGATAACTCTCTTTAAAGGATTTCTCTTCCCCTACAACTCTCACCTGGCATGACGTTATGCTGTAACCTCCCCACAAACGAGAAGTGAGCAGTGTGAGCATGCTGCCCATGGATGTACCTGCTGTCCGGAAAAAACACGGACCACCTGTGCCAGGGCACAAAACAGAGCCCGATAGAGACCCATTTCGAGGTCCCCTTTAAAAAACTGCCGGTGCTCAGCACAGGTGAGACCCGGCCCACTTAAAGCCCTGTACCATACTATCCCTTTCTTGAAGGGATAGAACCACATTAGACCTTTCTTAGGTTCTACTCCTGATTTGGCACTTCCTGTAAGTATTGCCAACCTCTAAATCAAGCAGTAGACGGCTGGAACGTCAGAACTAAGACGTGTGTGTTAGGCCTCGATTCATCCTTTCCTTATTATTATTGACTAGAATACTTCTAACACCCTCTTCTGAATCCATCCTTCGTTTTGTCATTCACTATTCTTTTTCTCCCTTTGCCATTGCTCTTCTCTCTACTTGTTTTTCCTATCCTACCTTTACCAATCTCTTGTTCTACCCTTCTCTCCCCTTTCTGTGGCTTTTTCCCACTCTCCTTTCCCCCCTCACTCCCTCATTGTGCTAATCTATAATAATTTCCCTCCCCTTTACCCTTTTTCCCTCTCTTCTCTCAATCATTTCTCCCTCTTTCCTCTTCCCCTCTGTGTGTGTCTCTATTCCCCTCTCTATCTCTGATTTCCTTTTGTCTCTGTCTCTCTCTTTCTCACCTCTCCTTTTGTTCCATTACAGGGAGTGAATTAATGTTTTCACTGCAACATTGTCAATATCGAATTTTCCTTTTACCAATTTCCACTCACAATTTTCTTTCATGTAAAGTTATTATAATCCTTATTGTTTTTTCTGAAGTTCCATTGATCATCGCTGTGCACAGCACTCCCCCCATTGCATATACGGATGGAATTTCATTAGAATGAAACTTCCAATCTCAATCTGGTATGTCACTGCACAGTTTTTAAACCAAGAATGCTGACACTAGGCCCCCTGTAGTTTTTTATGCGATCGTTGAGGCCTGCTGCGAGGGACTAAAGCCAATGTCCCCTTCCTAAGACTTGTTAATTGTGCTGCTCAAAAGCATCAGAAGCTCCCTGCGGACTCAAAGTCCCCTCCTGAGGTCTGGGATGGGAGGAGATGCACCATGCTGCGCCTCCTCTGCCAGCCCATTGTCATTCTGCCCATGACAATGGACCAGCCTGACTCTGTGGCTTGCTAAAAGTCACACTCAAGCTGTAGCAGCCTTTCGGGCTGTGCATCAGCAAGAAAGTCGGCCCAGGTTCGTGGACCTGCTTTTCAACTGCTGAATGGCCTTGGGTGGGCCAGGATCTTCCTTGGGTGGGCCTGGCCCACCAGGCTCACCCTCTAGATCTGGGCCTGGCGGCCTCACTTAAAGAACGATTAGTAATTTCTGGTCTGTGATCTCAGCCGGACTAGTTCAGATAGATGATCATACGATAGGTGAACATCAGCTGGTCAGTAAGTTGTTGAGAAGGATTAGATTTTCGAATCGTTTGCAGCTGCATTATTCTTAAATATAGGATCTAAATGTTATTTTAAAAATGTTGGATAGTTTACCTGATAATTCAGATCTTTCTGACTTATAATTGTCAGGTAAATTGACTATGTTATTGTGCCTGATTTTGTGCAAGAGAGTTTTTAACATTAGAGCATTGGACATTACAGGTAGGGTATTTTCACCTGACAGAGTGGTATTCTGTGTTTCACAAAGTACCAAAATGAATATTAAAACTGTTCATTATCTAGCTTTACCAATAATGACAAACTGTGTGTTGTCCAATGTCTGAAAGAATATGAAGATGTTACTAGGAGTCATAGACAGGATTTTTCAGGACAGTTGTTGAATGAACTGCAGAAGCTGTTTCATCCAGTGTCAGCCACCACTTTGACTAGGTGGCTGAGATGGCTACTGGCGGATGCTGGGATTGATGTTACTGTTTTTGGAGTCCATGCGGTTAGAAGTGCTATGGCGTACAAAACATGTTCTTTAGGTTCATGATTGGGAGATATCATGAAGACAGCTGACTGGTCAGCAGAATCTACTTTTCATATATTTAATCACAAACCTATTGTTGACGTGGCTTCTGTTGTTGTGGGAAAGCTTTAAACAAGCATAACCGAGCCTTCGGTCATGACATAGAATAAAAATAAAATTCTAGCTGCTGCATCAAGAATTTTCAATTTTACTAAGGACAAAGAGGTGAGCATTATCCCACATGCTGAGATATATATAGAATATGCATTTTGTTAATGTTTGGTTCTTCTGCTACCTACCAATATGAGAATTATAAACAAGATAATGTGATTGCATTATGTTCTATCTGTGATAATAGGTCTTCTGAAGAGAGTGTTAACATACTATTTTTTTTCATTGTAGCAGATTAGAAGCAGGATTGAGCGATCTCATAACTGGTGTATGCTGGATTTGGGAGATCGACACTTAAGCACGTGAAATTGGTGCCATCATTGCAGCGTTTTCAAGTTGGTCATGAATGGCAAGATTCAGCCGGCAGCTCTGTTGATCATAGTTTGACTGGTTGGGACTACATATGGGTGAAGAAAGCAGCAGTCAAGATGGTGCTGATCATATTGAAGGTGCAGAAATGGCTGTGATTGGTGGAAGACTGGGGGCCAAAACATGGATGTGAGAAAGTGCCCTCTTTCTGCATGGTCGCCCCCACTTTTTCCTGAATTGCTGATGTACTTTGACTGAGTGTGCCCTGGGCTCCTGCTAATCAGGTACCCAGGGCCTATGTTCTTTTCATAAAACTGCATCGAAGCCTAAACCCAATTGGCATCTCTGGCCGCAGGTCAGCCCCTGGTAAATTGTACCACAGGTACCCAGCGCACTGTGTCCAGAGAAGGCCTCTAAGGACTGCAGCACTTATTGTGCCACCCTTAGAGGTCCTGTACCCTGACACTCACACCCTGCCTTTGCAGGCTGCGTGTCTTGGTGCAGAACAAAGTGAAGAGTCGACATGGCACACATCCCTGTCTGCCATGCCTACAACTCACTGCCCTGGCATAGATCAGTCACCCCTCTAGCTGGGTGCACTATACCAGTGGTGAGGGTTCAGGTGCATGAGCCCTGTACCCCTACAGTGTCTAAGTCCATTCTTAGACATTGTAAGTGCAGTGCTGCCATTAAGAGTATATGGTGCTGGGAGTTTGTCATTACAAACTCCAAAGCACCATAATAGCTACACTGAAAACTGAGAAGTTTGGTATCAAACTTCTCAGTACATTAAATCCACACTGATACCAGTGTGAGATTTAATGAAAAATGCACACAGAGGGCATCTTAGAGGTGCCCCCCGAAAACTAACCCACCACTAGTGTCCAGGCTGAGTGGCTGCTTTCAGCTGCCACCACCAGATATGTTTCTGGACCCCTGGGTTGAGAGCCTGCTGCTCTCTGGGGCCTGAAACAATGCACATCCTGGGACGAGGTGCTAAGCCTCCTCCCCCAGGATGGGCAGGATTCACGAAGGGGAAGCTTCAAAGGCTTGTCACCTTTGTGAGATTCCCCAGGCCAATTGCTACTTTCAGCAGCTGGTCTCCACTGCTTCTGACCCCCACTTTGGGCTGGAGAACGGACGGGAAAAACAAGTGAGGAAGAGAGGTGTGCCCACCTCTGCCAACTCCACCCCTCAGTTGGGGGAGGCGAGGTGAAGCACAACTCTCAGTCCACGCCATCTTGAAGATGGGGGGACTCAGCCAACCAGGGACAGGCACATGCCCCCCTCCCACTGGAGAGTGGCATAATAGGGGAGCACCCACCCCAGGGAAGGGACCCATTGGTCCCTGCCTTCTAACTACTTGTAACACCCCTAAATCTAGTATTTAGGGGCACCCTTGAACCTTGCTTCCTCAGATCCAGACAAGAAACGAGAAGCAAAGAAGAAGAAGGACCGAACAGCCGTGCAGCAGCTAACAAGAGGTAGACGCCCACTAACTTGGCCCCAGCCCTACCGGCCTGTCTCCCCCTCGAACCTGCTCCTGCAAAATCCCGGTGTGTCCTGCAGCCAGCAACCTCAAAAACTCTGGAGGACCTGCCTGCCGTCACTTCGAAAGACTGCTTCTCCCATGAACACCGGATATGTTCAACTGCAACCTCTGGCAGCAGCCGGAGACACCGAATCTGCCCCACTCTGCACCCGCCGTCCACGGCCCCAGCTTGAGTGGGCAAACACCCTAGGAGGTCACCCCGACGATCCTGAACCGAGATCTGGCGACCCCTGACTTGCCTCAAGCCTCCAGCCAACGCCTGCAGCCTAAATCCAGAAGGCCCCCCCCTAACCGCGACCAGGAGCTGGTAAGAAGATCCGACCCCAAAAGGCACCCCTGCACCCAACGTCCGACGGCCTTGTGTGCCCAAACCGACAGTGCCTAACCAACCCCTAACTTCCCAACTTACCTCTCGAAGTGGTGATCGCACCCAGAAGTCCTTCGTCTCCCTGCCTGCAGTGCTTTTGCAAACCAGAGGATCTCCATTAGAAACAACAGGGCATCCGAGGTCGAAACAGAACCCTGCACCAGACCGCCCTAGTGCCGCTGAGGGTGCACCTTTGGTGCTAATTTGTTTCCCCATTTTCCCTGAGCTAAAGTCCAGGAGCTTTGCTCTCACAACCCAGTGGCCTGCTTGCCAGCAGCCACCAACCAGAGGCCCCCTATCCCCCCTTGTATAACATTGGGCCTCCACACTCTGCACCCAGCTGCCCTAGTGCAGATGAGGGTGGAACAAGAGTGCATCACTGACCCTGGGGGACCCCTGAGTCCAACCCAAGAACCTCAACTCCCACTACCAAATACTTACCTAAAAACCAATAACCATATTTTCCTCCATAGGATAACATTGACACTTTTTCTTCAAAAGTTTTTGTGTGGAGTTTAGAAACCTAAAGAAATTCCTTAAAATTGTACGATTTAACAAAAACGCTTTTACTCACCTGTTTACAGGAAATGTCCCAGTGCTGCATCCAGGCATACAGCACTGAGTAAGAAAAGTAATCCAAAAGTAACGTACCTGCTATTTTACTGAAAATCCCATTCAAGTCTATGTACTGTATTTACAAGTGATTGCATTTCTCTGAAACAATACTGTAAGTCAAACCATAGTACATTTACAATTGCAATGTAACTGTTTTACAATCAGCATTTATTGCTGTAAAGTATTTATTGCTTACCTGTGCCAGGCTTGCTTGGTTCTAGAAATAAAATAACTAAAAGAATATTTTTATACAAAAACAATTGGTCTGAAGTTCAGTCTTTGAGTGTGTGAATTAATTTGCTGACTGAGTGTGTACAACAAATGCTTAACAGTGTCCTCTGATACTGCCACAAATAGAGAGTAAGGTTCTATCTAATTTTACCTCTGCCTACCTTTGGGGTTCCACTGGACTCTGTGCACACTATACCTCACTTTATATATACAGAGCCAGCTTCCTACAATGGGCATCTAGTTTTACAGTTTCATGGGTTTTGATTGGCTGCTGATAATTTTCAGTATAAGAGAGCGAAACATCCTTAGTACAATTGAAAATACTTGACACAAAAGCTCGATGATTTTTTTTACTCTTCAACATCAAAGCGAATTTGTTTGAGGAAAAAGGAACAGGGGAAAAAAGAATAGCTCCAAGTTAGTCTTTGTATTAATCTTTGGTCGTTTTTTCTATTGGGAGAAATGGATCATCCATCTCCAGAGTGAAGGTGCGCTTTCATGAAATGACAAGAAGACTAAGAAAGACGGGCGATAAAAAACAGAAGTTTGTCTTTATTTCAAACATGTGAGTCCGAGTCCCACATAACTTTTCAGCGAGTCATACTTTTACATGTTTTATTCTCACCGCCTCGGATGCAATGTCCCCAAGGATACATTTTGCCAAACATGAAGGCCTTTTCCAAGGGCAGTCGTTCAGGTCTCTGGATGGCTGAAAAATTAACTGCAACAGAAAAAGGTCACAAATCTAATCCATTCTGTTACAGAAGTTAGGTTCATACAATCCTTTACAAACTGGTTTGCATCAATTACAGAGCTTTCAAGAATCCTCTTTGTAGGAAGCTGGCTCTGTATATACTATAACAAAGTAAGGAATAGAGTGCACAGAGTCCAGTAGATCTCAAAAGGCTTACATAGGTAAAAGTAGATAACACCTTACTCTCGAGTGTGGGCGAGCAGTAAGGCTTTATCAGAGGGTAGTGTTAAGCATTTATTGTACACACTCGTACACACTCAGGCAAGAAATGATGTCAAACACTCAAAGACTGTACTCAGACCAACTGTTTGTATCAAAAATATTTCTTTGTTGCATTTTTATTTATAGAACCAAGCAGGACTTGGTACAGGTAAACATGTTTGTACTTTTGACAGATTGTTAAAAAGCAAGCCCAAATGAATAATGACTTTTCTTACAGGTTTGTAAAAATGTGCACATACAGTTGTAATTACTTTTGGATTATTTTTGATTACTTTTCAGGATTACTTTTTCAGGATTACTTTTTCTACTGAGTGTGATATGCCTAGATATCACACTGGGAAATTTCCTGGATTAGAGTTAAGTAAAACAGTTTTTTCTCAAAACACAGTTTCTTGGATTTTCATACACTTTTCACAGAAAAACAGTCAATGCACTTAATGGGAGAAAATCAGGTTATCGGTTTAAAGGAAGTTGAATTTCGGGGGTTGTGAGAAAGTGGCTCTGTATATACTGTTCCCAAATAGGTACAGTGTGTACAGAGTCCACAGTCCCCAGAGGTTTGGCAGAGGCTAAAGTTAGATATAACCTTTGTTGGAAACCGGGCAACCGGGTTAGCAGTCACCAGGTTCCCAGCACAAGGGTAGCTTGGCTCGAGCGGTCAGGGGTCAGGCACCGTGCTAAGCGTACGTCACACCCTCACATTAACCATGCGTTCATCCGTTCCAAAAACGACACTACACCGTAAAAATTATGAAAGAAAGTAGCTTGTCTTTATCTTTTTCTTTTAGTTGCAGGTTTCATGAAAATAAATACAATACAATACAATAAGATTTTCCTTAAAAGAGCAGGTCAAATAAATAATACCACGGTGGGGTTTCAATAAATAGGATCAGGTCATAAATAAACACGGAATAAATATAGGTGCAATAAATACAGAGGGCAATTAAATACTGTCAGACAATAAATACTTTGCAGGAATAAATACAGTCAGACCATAAATAAAACGCCTTCAATAAATAATATAAGCAATCAATAACAATTGCAAATCAGATCACATTTATGAGGTAGTCTGGTCAGCTTGTGGTCATTTGGATGACATGGGGGGTGTCCCACCTAGATTGGTCAAGGCTGGCCTGAACTGAGGTAGAATAAGGGTAACCTATGGATCTGGCTCCCCCACAATACACAACCCCTCACAGAGGTCACTACACCAGTCTCAGTTCACCCCTGGCACTCCCAGGCTGGTTCTAACACCCCTCTAGCCCCTAGAATGGTCTTTTAGGGCTCCACAGGGCCTCAGATGCCCTTTCTACCACTTACTGCCCTTTTCACGATGATCGGCTCCGCTCGGCGCCGGGTCGACGTCGCTGGACGGCTCCGGTTCGATGTCGTGTCGATCTGTTCCACTTGACGCCGTGTCGATGCCGTCTGGCGGTTCCGGTTCGATTTCGCTGGGCGGCCTCGGTTCGATGTCGCGTCGATCTGCTTTACTTGACGCCTGGTCGGTGCCGTGAGGCGGCTCCGGATCGATGTCGCTGGGCGGCCTTGGCTCGATGTCGTGTTCCGGCGTCACAGGGTCACGGTCTCCCCGCTTCCGGGTGTCTCCGGAGTGCGACCTCCACTCCCGACCTCCGTCGGCTCCACCTCGGGTTCCGGCGACTCCGGAGTGCGATCTCCACTCCCGGCCTCCTGCGCGCTTCACCTCGACCTCAGGCGACTCCGGAGTGCGATCTCCACTCCCGACCTCCTGCGCGCTTCACCTTGGTTTCCGGCGACTCCGGAGGGCGGACTTCACTCCCCCGTCGACGCCTCACCTCGACCTCAGGTGACTTCTACTCGACCTCCGGTGTCTCTCCACGACCTCCGTCGGCGCCCTCACTCGACCTCTAGCGGCTCCGGGTACGACGTCTGCCTTCTGTCAGCGCCGCTTCTCCACCTCGGGCTCCAGGTCTCCAGGCTTCTCGACGTCGGGTCTCCAGGAGGATTCCACCAAACAGGTCAGGAACTTGCTGTTCTTCTCCTTTAAGGCCTGTTCCGGCTGTTCAGGTCCTTAAGATAATTTTCTGGTCTTTATTCCACACAGGGCACTAGGCTGGGCTTGGTCAGTAGGGACTAGCATCAAGGGTGCATTTCTGGACCCCACTCCAAGCACTGGTTTCCACCCCTGCTGCCTCACTCCTTCCTCCTTCTGAATCTCTGTCCTCACTCCTCTCTAGTCAGATGCCAACTGCCAACTGTCAACTGTCAACCTAAGATGGCTTCCCAACATTCTAAACTGCCTCCCTCTGTCCCAGGGTTCTAGAATGTTCTGGAAGGTACTAGTAGGTTCCAGTGATGTCACAGGTGACAATGGGTGGCCACCATTTTGTGTCTCAGGCCCTCAAACAGACGTTCCAGGGGTAGGGAAAATGGCTCCCTGACACTGCATCAACACTAAAAAGTCTGGTGGTTCCCAAAAAGGAAAAATTCTAACAGGGTTTGAGGCAAAAGTGGGACAAAATAAATAATGATGAGGAGGGACCACCCAAAGGGCTGACAGGTCTAACACGCGTCCCCCCCAGCTGAAAGTGGGGAGAGCTACCCAACCCCTTGGGAGTTCTCATCACTAAGGCGGAAATACCTTGAGAGACCGTCTGCATTGGCGTGGTCCACTCCAGGCCGATGTTCCACCTGAAAGTCCATTCCCTGTAGGGAGATAGACCACCTCAGCAACTTGGGATTCTCCCCCTTCATCTGCATCAGCCAACGAAGGGGTCTGTGGTCGGTCTGAACTAGGAAGTGTGAGCCAAACAGGTATGGCCGCAACTTCTTCAGAGACCATACCACTGCAAAGGCTTCACGCTCTATTGCACTCCACTTCTGTTCCCTGGGAAGTAGTCTCCGGGATAGGAAGACCACGGGTTGATCCAGACCCTCTTCATTGAGTTGCGATAACACTGCCCCAATGCCATGTTCCGATGCATCCGTCTGGACAATGAACTCCTTGGAAAAATCTGGGGCCCTTAAGACCGGGGCCTCGCACATGGCTTGCTTCAGTTTCACAAAGGCCTGCTGGCAAGCCTCCGTCCAGACTACCCGTCGAGGTTGTTTCTTGGACGTAAGCTCCGTGAGGGGGGCCACAATTGTACCGTACCCCTTCACGAAGCGGCGGTAATATCCTGTGAGGCCCAGAAAAGCTCGGACCTCAGTCTGAGTCTTGGGGGGTTCCCAGGCCATGATTGCCTCGATTTTTGCCTGGAGGGGTTGCACCGCTCCCCTACCCACCAAGTGTCCAAGGTACACTACCGACCCCTGCCCGATCTGGCATTTACTGGCCTTGATCGTTAAACCAGCGTGTTTCAGGGCCTGGAGAACAGCTTGCAGGTGACGCAAGTGATCCTCCCAGCTGTTACTGAAGACGGCAATGTCGTCCAGATAAGCAGCAGAGAAACTCTCCATTCCAGTGAGGATCTGGTTCACCAGACGCTGAAACGTGGCAGGTGCGTTCTTGAGCCCAAAGGGCATCACGCAGAACTGGTAGTGGCCCTTGGGCGTGGAGAAGGCTGACCTTTCCTTAGCTCCATCAGTCAGAGAGATCTGCCAGTACCCAGAAGTAAGGTCAAAGGTACTCAAATATTGGGCAGCTCCCAGCCGGTCAATCAGTTCATCCGCCCTCGGGATCGGATGAGCATCAGTCTTGGTTACTGAGTTCAGTCCCTGGTAGTCCACACAGAACCTCAGTTCCGGTTGGGCACCCGGTGGTACAGCTTTTGGTACTAGTACCACCGGACTGGACCAGGGGCTGCTGGAAGGTTCAATCACTCCTAGCTCCAGCATTTTAGTGACTTCACTGTGAATGCTGGCCTTCACCTTGTCTGTCATCCGGTAGATCTTTGACTTCACAGGTGGGCTGTCTCCTGTGTCCACGTCATGGACGCACAGGTGAGTCCTACCCGGAACAAGGGAGAACAACGAAGAGTACTGCCCCAGGACCTGGCGGCAGTCCTCCTGCTGCTCAGGAGTTAGGGACGGGGAGAGAATCACTCCCTCCACCAACCCATCCTTTTCTTGAGACGCAAATAAGTCGGGAAGAGGCTCGCTTTCCACGTCCTCTGCTCCGTCAGTCACCATTAACAATAGGACTTCGGGCCTCTCATGGTGGGGTTTGAGGCGGTTGGCATGCAGCACCCGTAGGGGCTGACGAGGGGTCTTCAGGTCCACCAAGTAGGTAGCCTTACCCTTCTTCTCCAACACCTCAAAGGGTCCTGACCAGCGATCCTGGAGGGCGCTAAGCTCTCCTGGTTCGATCACCCACACCTTCTGGCCAGGCTCCAACTCCACCGGGTGAGCATTGTGGTCGTACCACGCCTTCATTACTGCTTGGCTGGCTTCCAAGTTGTCAGAAGCTTGCTTCCACAACTTAGCCATTTGGCTTCGGAAGGCCAGCATGTAGCTCACCACGTCCTGGGGAAGCTTTCTGGAAGTTCTTTCCCATCCGTCTCTCACCAGGCTGAGAGGTCCTCGCACAGGGTGCCCATACAAAAGCTCGAAGGGGCTGAAGCCCACTCCCTTCTGTGGCACTTCCCTGTAAGAAAACAGTAGACAGGGTAGGAGGACGTCCCATTTCCTCCGCAGGCTTTCAGGCAGACTTCTGATCATGCCTTTCAAGGTTTTGTTGAACCTCTCCACCAGACCATTGGTCTGGGGGTGGTAAGGAGTGGTGAACCGATATGTCACTCCACACTCCTTCCACATCGCCCGCATGTACGCTGACATGAAGTTGGTCCCCCTGTCGGACACAACTTCCTTGGGAAAACCCACTCGGGTAAAGATTCCCATCAGGGCCCTAGCCACAACAGGTGCAGTAATGGTCCTCAGAGGTATGGCCTCTGGGTACCGTGTGGCATGATCCACCAGAACCAGGATAAACCTGTGACCAGCTGTAGTAGGTGGATCTAACGGACCCACAATGTCGATGCCCACCCTTTCAAAGGGGGTGCTAACGACAGGAAGTGGTTCCAGGGGAGCTTTCAGCTTCACCCCTGTTTTCCCACTGGCTTGACAAGACACACAGGTCCGGCAGTAGGTGTCGGACGACACTTTCATTTGAGGCCAATAAAAGTGGGGGACAAGACGGGCGAAGGTCTTGTCTTGCCCCAGGTGTCCTGCCAAGGGGATCTCGTGAGCCAACTCCAGTAGGAAGGCTCGATAACGTTAAGGGACTACTAAGGCTCGTGACGATCCATGTAGGGGTGCATTGGGTTCACTGTAGAGGAGGCCATCCTCCCAGTAAACGTTGTAGTTCCCCTCAACGTTCCCTGCTGCCTGGGCTTCGGCCTGTCGCCTCAGCCCCTCAAGGGTAGGACACTCCTTCTGGCCCTTGCAGAATTCCTCCCTGGTCGGCCCTCCCTCCACGTGCCACTCGGCCGGGATGGGTAGGTCCTCCAGTTTGGTAACATCCCCCACCGCGGATTCCTGGTCCACCACCTCCGGTGGCCTATCCGTCCCACGGGGCGCGGATGCCGAGGCAGGCTCCTCCTGTCCTCGGTTCTTCCCTTGGTCGGCAGCTGGCTGGGCCTTTGTTCCAGGCTCCAGCCGAAACTAACTCCCTCTCCGGGTAGTCGCAGACCCTGTGCTTACACAGGCCCAGTCAGGTGTACCCAGCATCTCAGCATGAGTCCGGTATTCCACCTCCTTCCAAGCATTGTGCTCCATGTCATTCCCCAGCAGACAATCGACTGGCACGGCAGGGCTTACGGCAACTCGAAGTGAACCTGCAACCCCCTCCCATTCAAAGGGAACCTCGGCCACCGGATAGTGGCCTGTTCTGCCGTCAGCCATCGCGGCTGGGTGGAGTACATCGGGAATTACCTGCTCTGGAGACACCAGTTGGCTACGTACCATAGTCATACTGGCTCCTGTGTCTCTCAGAGCCTCCCCTCTTTGGCCGTTGATGGTGACCCACTGCCCATACTTTACGGTATTTGCGGGCACCTGGATCTTAGGAACCATCTCCCGTTCTCCCAGGGACACTAAAGTGACACCCGCCCACTCCCTTCCCTTAGTTAAGGGCATCTCCTCCCCGAGCACTGCACTAACTACTCCGGGAGCCTTTCCTCCAATGGGAGGGGGTGGTCTTTTCGGGCACTTCGCATCTCCCTTATAGTGTCCAACGCCACCGCACTCGAAGCAATGGACAACCCTTGGCTGCTGACTCTAGCCAGGATTAGGGTTTCTGGGTGGGTTAGCCCTAGGGGTGAATCCTGTTCCTTTCCCTGGGAAACTATTTTGGGGGCCTTTAGAGAACTCCTTTTTCTTTTCCCCTCCCTCTTTCTTCTGGGGGGCGCCCTGTCCGGCCTTTTGAGTATCCCCTCCAGTCCCCCTTGTGGACACCCGGGTACTAGCCCAAATGTCCGCCTCCTCAGCAAGCTTCCGGGGATTGGTCAGCTTGCTATTCACCAGGTGTTGACGCAGTTCGGGGAAACATTTTTCGAGCAGGTGTTCCCTCAACATTAAATCAAACAACCCCTCGTAGTCCCTCACCTCACTGCCCTGAATCCAACCCTCTAATGCCTTCTTCGCATAGTCCAGGAAATCCACCCAATTCTGTGTGACTAGTTTGTGGCTACCCCGGAACTTCTGTCTGTATTTCTCGGGTGTTAGTCCAAACTTTCTTACGAGCGCCACTTTCATGGTGGGGTAGTGGGTCTGCTCATCCTGCTCTAGGGCCAATAATGCATCCCTACCAGCTGGAGGCATGTATTTGTACAATCCCCCTCCCCAATATTTCTCTGGAACCCCATGGGCCCTTAAAGAGACCTCATAGGCCGGTAGCCAATTGGCAATATCATCCCCTGCACTATAGCTAGCTACTATGTCTTTAGGCAGATAGGGTTTGGGTTCCCTGGTGATTTCTCTGTTTTGGCTGCCACCATTAGGAACAGTGTGTGCCCCGACTTGTAGGATCTGGAGATCCATCTCCTTGAGCCTCAACTCGTGAGCCATCCTCCGTTCCTCCTTTTCTTTCTCCAGCTCCGCCAACTTCCATGTGAGCTGTCTTTTCTCCCTCTGGTCAATTAACTCCGCTTCCGATAAGCCACCGCTAGAGACAGTGCTGCCCTTCCTGGAAAGAGTTTTGGGCCCCGCTAACAGGTTCCCCACCTCAGGTTGGTACAACCCAGCCCCCTCGCTGTCAGGCTCTCCATCCCTGTCCTCCTGCTCAGCCTTACTTTCTCGTCGTGCCTCCCCCCAAGCCCTCAAGCTGGTCTGGAGTTCACCCTTCTTTGCACCTTGGGGACAAAACACCCCCTCTCTCTGACAAAACTCTCTGAGTTGGGCCACAGTGTAAGTTTCCACATCTTCCAACACAAACTCCATTTTGCCCACTCAGATTAGAAGACAGGTGTTTACAGAAGCTATGCAGGGGGGTACCTTTTATAATACGTCCTCCCACCACCAGAGTAAATTTGGAAAAAACAAAACTCAGAATTAGGAAGTCCGCTTTGAGAAAACTCCCGGTGTAGGCCTATGGACTACCCACAGTTATTGTCGAGTGGACGCAAGCACAGCTCTATCCCACCGCTGCCACCAATTTTATGTTGGAAACCGGGCAACCGGGTTAGCAGTCACCAGGTTCCCAGCACAAGGGTAGCTTGGCTCGAGCGGTCAGGGGTCAGGCACCGTGCTAAGCGTACGTCACACCCTCACATTAACCATGCGTTCATCCGTTCCAAAAACGACACTACACCGTAAAAATTATGAAAGAAAGTAGCTTGTCTTTATCTTTTTCTTTTAGTTGCAGGTTTCATGAAAATAAATACAATACAATACAATAAGATTTTCCTCAAAAGAGCAGGTCAAATGAATAATACCACGGTGGGGTTTCAATAAATAGGATCAGGTCATAAATAAACACGGAATAAATATAGGTGCAATAAATACAGAGGGCAATTAAATACTGTCAGACAATAAATACTTTGCAGGAATAAATACAGTCAGACCATAAATAAAACGCCTTCAATAAATAATATAAGCAATCAATAACAATTGCAAATCAGATCACATTTATGAGGTAGTCTGGTTTTACTATGCCCAAGTACAGCTTGTGGTCATTTGGATGACATGGGGGGTGTCCCACCTAGATTGGTCAAGGCTGGCCTGAACTGAGGTAGAATAAGGGTAACCTATGGATCTGGCTCCCCCACAATACACAACCCCTCACAGAGGTCACTACACCAGTCTCAGTTCACCCCTGGCACTCCCAGGCTGGTTCTAACACCCCTCTAGCCCCTAGAATGGTCTTTTAGGGCTCCACAGGGCCTCAGATGCCCTTTCTACCACTTACTGCCCTTTTCACGATGATCGGCTCCGCTCGGCGCCGGGTCGATGTCGCTGGACGGCTCCGGTTCGATATCGCGTCGATCTGTTCCACTTGATGCCGTGTCGATGCCGTCTGGCGGTTCCGGTTCGATGTCGCTGGGCGGCCTCGGTTCGATGTCGCGTCGATCTGCTTTACTTGACGCCGGGTCGGTGCCGTGAGGCGGCTCCGGATCGATGTCGCTGGGCGGCCTTGGCTCGATGTCGTGTTCCGGCATCACAGGGTCACGGTCTCCCCGCTTCCGGGTGTCTCCGGAGTGCGACCTCCACTCCCGACCTCCGTCAGCTCCACCTCGGGTTTCGGCGACTCCGGAGTGCGATCTCCACTCCCGACCTCCTGCGCGCTTCACCTCGACCTCAGGCGACTCCGGAGTGCGATCTCCACTCCCGACCTCCTGCGAGCTTCACCTTGGTTTCCGGCGACTCCGGAGGGCGGACTTCACTCCCCCGTCGACGCCTCACCTCGACCTCAGGTGACTTCTACTCGACCTCCGGTGTCTCTCCACGACCTCCGTCGGCGCCCTCACTCGACCTCTAGCGGCTCCGGGTACGACGTCTGCCTTCTGTCAGCGCCGCTTCTCCACCTCGGGCTCCAGGTCTCCAGGCTTCTCGACGTCGGGTCTCCAGGAGGATTCCACCAAACAGGTCAGGAACTTGCTGTTCTTCTCCTTTAAGGCCTGTTCCGGCTGTTCAGGTCCTTAAGATGATTTTCTGGTCTTTATCCCACACAGGGCACTAGGCTGGGCTTGGTCAGTAGGGACTAGCATCAAGGGTGGGTTTCTGGACCCCACTCCAAGCACTGGTTTCCACCCCTGCTGCCTCACTCCTTCCTCCTTCTGAATCTCTGTCCTCACTCCTCTCTAGTCAGATGCCAACTGCCAACTGTCAACTGTCAACCTGAGATGGCTTCCCAACATTCTAAACTGCCTCCCTCTGTCCCAGGGTTCTAGAATGTTCTGGAAGGTACTAGTAGGTTCCAGTGATGTCACAGGTGACAATGGGTGGCCACCATTTTGTGTCTCAGGCCCTCAAACAGAAGTTCCAGGGGTAGGGAAAATGGCTCCCTGACACTGCATCAACACTAAAAAGTCTGGTGGTTCCCAAAAAGGAAAAATTCTAACAGGGTTTGAGGCAAAAGTGGGACAAAATAAATAATGATGAGGAGGGACCACCCAAAGGGCTGACAGGTCTAACAACCTTACTCTCTAAAGTGGTAGCTTGGTCGAGCAGTAAGGCAGTATCAGAGGACAGTGTAAAGCATTTGTTGCACACACTCAGCCAGCAAATGGTCCCACACACTCAATAACTGAACTCTAGGCCAATGGTTTAGATATAAAAAATATATGCTTGTTTTATTTTAGAACCAAATATACTTTCTCAGAATAAGATGCTTTATATAAATACTTTTGCAATTTGCAATTGACTTTTGTAGAAAGTTACAAGTGGTTGCAATAGGCAACACAATTCTAAACGCAATAATGCATTGAGTTCAATGGAAGTTTCAAGTTATTTGCCACAGATTACTTTTAGGATTACTTTTGGAATTCCAGGACTGGATACTAGATTCAGTCCTGGGTCAATACTTGGAATCAAGTGATAAAAGTCGACTTAATTACTGTGATGATTTTTAGACAATATTTTGCTGTTTTAAAAGTTGACACTTGGAAAATATTTCATAGAAAACAGTCAATGATTCCCTATGGCAGAAAATTCATGTTGCAGGTATAGTATGTTCTCGTTACTTTTGTAATCCAGTACTGGGTGCCTAGACTCACTAATGGGACCTTTATCCAAGACAGGTAAGTAATAACGTTTTCAGATATTATACGATTTTTAAAGAATATTTAAAGTTTGCAGAAATTAACACTTAGAAGAAATTTCACAGAAAAACAGTCAGTGATTTCCTAAGGGAGAAAATTGGGTTACTGGTAAGTACAGTTGTAAGTATTTTTCAGAGTCAGTGCTGGGCACCAAGATCCAACACGGGGAGCTCACCTAAGAGCAGGTGAGTATTTTCGTTTTCGTTACTCGGCTGATTTTTGGTGAATATTTTAAGTTTTGAAAAGTTCACACTTAGAAGAAATTTCAGGAAAAGCCAGTCAATGTTACCCTATGGAGAAAAGTGAGTTATCGGTTTAAAGGTAAGTACTCGACTGGCAGAGTTAAGGTTCTGGACATAGACTCAGGGGTCTCCCAGGGTCAGGTAGGTACAGTTGGTTCACCCTCAGCGGCTCAAGGGCGGCCGGGTGCAGAGAGAGTTAGGCCCAATGTTATCCTATGAGAGGTAGGGGGGCCTTGGTTGGTGGCTGCTGACTAGCAGGCCACGCGGCTGTGGGAGCTGGGCTTCTGGTCACTTACTCAGGGCAAGTGGGGAAGTAGATAGGTGTAGAGGTTGCACTGCCAGGGCCACTCGGGCGGCTGGGTGCAGGGTGCTTTTGAGCCATCGGGCGCTCAATTGATTTCAATGGGAAATCTCCGGTTTAGAAAAAGACTGCAAGCTCGGGGACGAAGATTCTTCAGGTGCCACCACCACTTCGAGAGGTAAGTTGGGTAGTTGGAGGATAGGTAGGTACCCCGGGATTGGGCACAGGGGGCCGCGGGGCGCCGGGTGCAGGGGTGCCATTTGGTGTCGGGAAATCTTACCCTCTGTTGATCGCGGTTGGGGGGGCACCTGGTTCTGAGGCTACAGGCTTCTTCAGGAGTGTCGAGGGAGGTCCTTGGGTGCCGGACTCAAGGTCACAGTCGCCGTGGGGTCGTCCTCGTGGTCTTTGTTCACTCCGGCAGAGGCCAGGCTTGGCGAGTGAAGAGTGTGCTGGGTTCGCGGTTCCGGGCTGCTGCCAGGGATTAGAGGTAGTTTTTGATTAGAGCCTCTATTCATGGGAGTCCCAGGGGGCTTAGAGTCCAAAGGCAGCCAGGTCCTCCGGGGTGTGTGAGGTTGCTGGCCACAAGAGATGCCGGGTTGGAGCAGGAGCAGGTTCGAGGGTCAACAGGCCGGTAGGACTGGGACCAAAGCAGTTGGTGTCTTCCTCTTCTTAGCAGCTGCAGGGCAGGTCTTCTTTCTTCTAGCTCTTCTTCGGATTTTGGAATCTGGAATCTGGGGAAGGAAGGTTCAGGGTGCCCCTAAATACTAGATTTAGGGGCATACAGGTAGGTGAAGGGCAGGGACCAATGGGTCCCTGTCCTGGGGTGGGTACACTCCCTATCCTGCCTCTCTCCTGTGGGAGGGGGGCAGTAGCCTAGTCCTGATTGGGCAGGGCTTCCCATCTTCAAGATGGCGAGAGCCCGGAGATGTGCTTCACCTCGCCTCCCCCACCTGAGGGGTGGGCTTGGCAGGCTGGCACATCCCCTGTCCTTATTTGGGGTTTCCGGCCAAGCTTCCCGCCAGAGTGGGGGGTTGCAGTGGCCTGGGGAAGCTCACAGAGGCGGCATGCCTTTGAAGATTCCCCCTGCCCATCCTGGGGGAGGAGATTTAGCACCTTGCCCAGGATGTGCATTGTTGTTGACCCAGGAGAGCAGGGGCTCGCCTACCCAGGGGTCCAGCAACATGTCTGCTGTGTGGCAGCCTAGGCAGCCTCAGCACAGACGTGGATTGTAGGTTAGGTTTCAGGGGGCATCTCTAAGATGCCCTCTGGGGTGCTTGGTACATTAAATCCCACACTGGCATCAGTGTGGGTTTAATGTGCTGAGAAGTTTGATACCAAACTTCTCAGTCTTCAGTGTTGCCATTATGGTGCTGTGGAGTTTGTGTTTGACGAGCTCCCAGCACCATATACTCTTAAATGGCAGCACTGCACTTACAGTACCCAGGAATGGACCTGGGTACTGTAGGGGCACAGGGCTCCTGCTCCTGTGCCCACACCATTGGCAAAGGGCACCCAGCTAGAGGGGTGGCTGATGTATGCCATGGCAGTGTAGGTGGTGGGCATGGCACACAGGGAAGTGTGCCATGTCGACTCTTTGTTTTGTCTTGTACCCAGACACTCAGCCTGCAAGGGCAGTGTGTGTGTTTAAGGGTACAGGGCCTCTAAGGGTGGCACAATGAGTGCTGCAGCCCTTAGAGGCCATCCCTGGTCACAAGGCCCTGGGTACCTAGTGTACCATTTACCAGGGGCTGACATGTGGCCAGGGTTTGCCAATTTGGGTTTTGTGTTTTAGGGAAGGAACATAGGCCCTGGGCACCTGATCGGCAGGAGTCCAGGGCACTCTCAGTCAAAGTACATTCAGCAATTCAGCAAAAAGTGAGGGCATACCATGCAAGAAAGATGGCACTTTCTCACAGGGGTTAGAACCAGGGTTCCCCCAGGGTCAATGATGCACTCAGAGAGCACCCTCAGCGGCACCAGGGCGGCCGGGTGCAGAGTGCTGAGGCCCACTTTTATCCAATGGGGAAGAGGGGGGCACCAGTTGGTGGCTGCTCACGAGCCAGCCACTTGGATGTGGGAGCAAAGCTCCTAGGGTTTAGCTCAGGACAAGGAGGGGATCCAAGATAGCATACAAGGTGCACACACAGCGGCACAGGAGTGGCCGGGTGCAGGGTGCTGGATGGACGTCGGGAGCCCTATTGGTTTCAATGGGGATGCTCCGGTCAGAACAAACACCGCAGGCTCAGGGACGAAGATCTTCTGGAGGCAACCACCAGTTGGAGAGGTGAGTTGGAATGCTGAGGGATGCTGGTACACTGTCGGGAGGGCCTCCCAAGGCTGTGGGGCATCGGGTGCAGCGGTGTCTTTAGGCGTCAGGTTTTCCTTATCGCCTCTGATCGCTGTGGGAGGGTTCCTCCAGATAGGGGCTACAGGCGGTGTCGGGAGACTTGAGGTAGGTCAGGGATTACCAGATCCCAGTTCAGGATTGGTGGGGAGACCTCCTTGTGATGTTGGGTCACTCGAACTCGGGCCGCGAGCATCGGGTGCAGAGTGATGCAGACTAGCGGACTAGGCCGGAGCCAGAGTCTGTTGGTGAGCAAATCTAGTGCTCACAGGAGACAGAGTCTTGGTAGTGAAGGCAGGGCAGGTCCTCCAGGTTCTGGGGGGCTGCTGGACATTCCGGGGTTTCGTTGAAGCAGGTCGAGGTTGGGACAGGCCAGGAGGTCTGGGGCCAAGTCAGTCGGTGTCCTCCTCTTCTTCTTTCATCACAACTCTTCGGTCCGTCTTCTCTTCTTCTTGCTTGTCTGAGGAGTAAAGGTTTGAGGTTGCCTCAAAATACTAAATTTAGGGCCATTTCAGGTAGGTACAGGTAGGGACCAAAGGGTCCCTTCTGTGGGTTGGGTACACCCCCTACTATGCCACTCTCCAGTGTAGAGGGCATAAGCCTCACTCTGGTTGGCTGAGTCCCCCCATCTTCAAGATGGCAGGGACTAAGTGTTGAGCTTTGCCTCGCCTCCCCCACCTGAGGGGTGAGGTTGGCAATGGTGGGCACAACTCTCCTCCTATTTTGGTTTTCCCTCCGATTTCCTGGAATGCGCTGCACTTCACCAGAGAAGCCCTGCATATCCATGGTGGCAGAGGACAATGAAAGATTTCCTTTTAACCCCTTCGGTGCCCGCCCCTTTCCCCGCCCTGTGCCGGCCGTTACATTAGCGGGCGGGGTTTGTGACGAGCTGGACTCGTCATGGGCACAGCGCCACCGCGGCCCATGACGAGTCCAGCTCGTCACGGGCACCGAAGAGGTTAAGAGGTAAGATTTTGTTGCCCCGGTATCAACCAAGAAAGCATTATACTGTCCACCTCATCCCCTACTATGGAACTCAACAGGCTCTTTACATCTCCAAGAGCTGTAGGTATCCCAGCTGTTACATTTTCAAATGCTTTTATCCATGTCCCTGCTCCTTCATGTAATGGAGGCAGACCATTTTTATAGATTGTCTTTATCCATGCGTTGCCATGGAGCACAGACAGGCTGTGCTCCCTGTGTCTTATACACCAGTGGCATCTGCATTACAGCGGTATTCCTGCCACCATGTCTCTCATTAGGTGTCTCAGACCTTATAGCATATTTCTTCCACACACACAGACTTTGTTGCATGTACTCATAATCCCACTCTGGGTCCCATAACCTTGAAAAATACATAAATCGGCCATATTTATCAATTCAGGTTCAAAGGATCCTGCTCTTGGCCACACTTTAAACTTCGGCACCACACCTTCTGTCCACCCTGCAAGGTTATTGGTAAATGGGACAACATTATACCAACTGTATTCTCCCTTCGCTACTGTTTCATTTGGTGTCAAGTCACTATTTCCTTTCTTTTCTCTGTATAAAACTTGTCATTCCCTGCATATTTCGTAAATGACGGGATCTTGCTACAGCTGGAAAGAACTTTGTCCTAACTCTGTCATACCTTCTGCATAAAAGAAGAAGAAACGCCGTTTGCAAAATCTACTGCGACGCAGCGACCTGCCTGACCAGGAAATGGCGGCGCCTGACCTTCACCGGGAGAAGTACGGAGCCTAAGAGAGCCGTGCCCGGGAGGGGGTCTAGCAGTCGGGCATTGATCGTGAGCCCCGCTAGTGACTTCACCCCGGCTGATGTCCGTGTAGGCCCGGAGGAGGACAGGAAGAACACGCGACGAAGCGGAGGCACGTTCCAAGAAAGAGGCCTGGAGGTAACGGGGGTATGATTTTCCAACCCCACCGGCCCTCGACAAATAAAAACTAACCAGTGCCCCACAGGAACAGACTACTGAGAGTGTCCATAGAGCCTCCAAGACAGGAACCAAAGCGAGGGGCCAGTGGGCTCCTGACTGGCAAGGGACCGTCTGGGGCCCCTCTACAGTGCTCCGAATGTGCACACAACTCCCGAGACATTGGTAGACTACAGCGAACCCAGGTTGGAGGTACTTGGGTGCATTAGATGAGGATTCCCCCGAATGGCGGGAGCGACCGGTCTGACCCTGATGCGAGAGCGGAGGTAACGACGGCATGGAAGCCCCGGTCTCCTGTGAAAGATGGAAGCAGAGGGAATATCAAAGAGGACCCTAAAAGTGTCTGGATCTTCCACAGAGCTGCAAGTTGAGCAGAAAGGTTCAGCGGGAACAGGGCGGCTCATGCTTGGGTGCACCGGCTTGCAGGTGGACCCCCCTGAGAACAACAATCTGCGGACTGGAAGGAATAAATACTAATAACTAAAATGAGAGGTGACTGGGAATCTGCCTCTGCTGAGGCCTCGTCTGTCCCTGGGTTGGGATCGGAGACAGGAGCACAGAGAAATAGGACACGCACGTGGCTGCCACTGCGCGGCCAAATCATGGGTAAGGACAAACCGACAAGGGGAGCACAGGCCAAGATGATGCAATATACACTGTCCCGGGCCCGATAACAGCTGAACACAGCAGATCAGAATCAGAACAGCTGTCCCACCAAGGTACTATGGAGCAAGATAAAGGTGATATCCAGGAGGCCATTAGAGACTACAGAGTGGTGCTGGAATAAAAAATGGACACTATGGCGATGGATATCAATCATTTTCGTCTGGATCTTCTAAAAGTGGCGGATCGAGTGACGAGTACAGAGGGAGAACTGGGCACATTAAAGGAGGAAGTCCAGAGACTCTGCACGACAGTAATGTTGCTTCAAGAACAGTCCACACGTCTGGAAGACAGAGCAGAAGATGCGCATGGAAGATCGCGAAGGAATAATCTGCGGTTTCTGGGTTTCCGGAGAAGGCGGAGGGCTCGGCGGCAGATCTTTTCCTGGAACAGTGGATAGGGGCGGCTTTTCCGAATATTAGGCTGTCTAAATTGTTCACTATAGAAAGGGCCCATCATTCCCTTGTCCCCTGCCGAGTCCGGGATCACCACCTAGAGCCATGATAGCCCAGCTGTTCAATTTTAGAGACAGAGATATATATTTTTGCAATATATCCATGCACATGGCCCGCCTAGGTTTGAAGACCGGACATTCATATTTACCCTGACTATACCAGGAAAGTGCAATGTTTACGGAATCATTTCTTGGGAGTCAAGAGGCGTCTTAGAGAACTCAATATTAAATATTAATGTTTCCAGCTCGGCTCCGAATACAGTATGGGGACAGGGTGCATTTTTACAGTTCTCCACAGGAGGCCACAGACTGGATGGACTCAATAGGCCTGGCAGGGGAAGATCAAAATCAGGCGGGAACAACGTAGACGAAGAGGACGGCAGCGGAGACAGCGTCAGGACACTGGAGAACAGAGATCCAAATTGCACGACTCTTCAGAGGTGGGACGTATCCTAGTGGGTCCAGATGGAACCCTACAGGCCACAGTGGAGGAGATACCTACACAAAACGAGTTCTCTCCACTCTGTCTAGTCCAAGAAACTCAATCCCAACAGGAAGATAACCCTAACCAAACCGATGAAGGCTTTTAAGGTATATTGATAACGTTGTCAGGGATGAACTGATGGTCAAAATGGATACTGAAACTGGAAGTACAGAAACTGGAAGTAAGGAGGAAAGAATTGGATGCAATTTAATTAGGGGGTCAGTCCCCTAAAAGGCTGAGAAATAAAGACTCCCAAATTTGTTGGGACACGGTTCCGCCACTTCAAAAGTTTAGGACACTCCAGCTGTAACGCACTGCTGCGGCCTTACGAAACAGAAGGTTGGCCGAGGCGTAACGGTGCCTGACAGTCTGGCGATCTATCAGAGACTAGACTTTTGGATTTATATATTATATTTATTGATATTTAAGCGGGGAGGGGGGATCTAGGGAGGGGGGATGTGCGGTATGGGGCGGAGTCCCGAGTCCTTGGGCAACTGTTGTGCTAGGGGAGTGAGGTACTACTGCCTGGGGGAGGGAGGAGGCGGTTGTTGGAGTTTACAGTTATGTTAAAAAGTTAATTACCGGGGATACAAAGAGACGATATGTCAGTCAACATATAGCAACAAAGGGTGGCCCACGCAATAGCACATTAAGGGATCCCCAACTAGACAAAGAGGTCCTGCACCACGACACACTGGAGTCATGACAGGCAAAAGACAGAACTACAAGTTTATAACCTGGAACGGTCGGGGGCTAAATAATGTAGTTACAAGGATTCAGGTGGCAAAGTATCTTAAAAGGTATGGAGTGAGTATATTCTTTCTTCAAGAAACCCCCTTGTGGGGCGACTGCCTTAAATACGTCCAACGAAGATGGAGGGGTCATTTTTTTGTGACATCTTATTCAGGGTATGCCAGAGGCGCACTGATCTGGGTGGCACAGGGAATCCCATTTAGGGCTGTAAAATCCAGGTTAGACCCATCATGGAGATATGTGTAGTGGACGGAACGCTAGACGGACGTAATGTCTGCCTGATTAATATATATGCCCCGAACAATGATGATTTAGAGTTTCTGGGGTCAGTCTTGGGACAGTTGGACTGTGCTCCAGATGCAGAACTGATTGTTGCAGGGGACTATAATTGTGCGTTAGATGGCACACTGGATATACACCCCCCCCACCCCGAGACCGGAGGCCAAACCTAAAACCAGAGAAGCCATGCTTCAGATGTTAACAAATTACAACCTCATGGATATCTGGTGGCATTGTAACCCCTATCAAAGGGAATACTAGTGTCATAAACCTGCGACTAATACACATAGCAGATTAGATTATTTTTTCATACAGAAGGGGGTAGCTAATCGAATAGAAGGGGCACAATACCTGGCTCGTTACTTGTCAGATCACTCCCCATTGTTTATAGTATACATACTGGGTCGACCAAGATCTAAGGTACTGCTTTGGAGAATCAACACGGAGGCACTAACTGATCCGGTATATAAGGCTACGATAGGAAAGGAAATCCAGGCGTATTTTGACACAAATAGAAACACCGCCAGCACAAAAGCACTAGAATGGGATGCCATGAAAGTAGTAATGAGGGAGTATGTATGTCTACGGAGGCAGGTGTCAAGAAAACGCTAGAGCAGGATTTGAAACGCCAAGAACAACATAGGGCTGACTTAGAAAAGACAGTGCAGGCCATGATCCTTTCTAGGTTGGATTATGCCAGTGCACTTTTATTGGGCACCAATCAAGCAGAGCTCACACGCCTTCAGCGTGTGCAAAATGCAGCTGCTCGAATGCTGATCGGGCTGCCAAAGTTCTGCTCAGTTAGGCGTTCTATCTCCGATCTTCATTGGTTGCCCGTCAGGCAGAGGATACAATTTAAAGTACTGTGTCTGGCTTTTAAAATTCTGAAGTTGTCCTCCCCTCCTAGCCTAGCTCAGGCCATATCATACTATACTCCTGCCAGAACATTACGTTCAACGGGACAATTTCTAGCTAAAGTCCCCCGTTTTAAAAAAGCTAGAATGGGCGGTCGCTCATTCAGTGTTTTGGCGGCTAGCCTTTGGAATACATTGCCGGTTAGTATCCGATCTATCTCTGACTTGTTTCTTTTCAGGAAAGCTGTAAAAACATTCCTGTTTCCTCTGGTCTAGGGGTTCGGCTGGTCTGATACATTGGCTGTTATGTTGCTCGTCCTTTGTAGCGCCGGGACGCCGCTTGGCTGTGGCATCTGTGCGCTCTATAAATAAAAATAACATAACATAACATAACACTCTCCGCAGACATAGAGGGTCCAGCTAATTGGACAGCACAACGACAAAAGATAGGGGACATATGGGAAGCACTAAGCAAATATAATAGGAATAAGAGTAGAAGACGGTGGTATTCGGAGGGGGACAAGGCCGGTCGCTTACTGGCACGACTAATCACTATGGAGACTCACCCTCAGACAATCCTGGCAATTAGAGACGATCAGCGACAAATGGTCTACACACAGCATGAGATCAATAAGGCATTCGCTACCCACCTAACCAGGACATACTTGGAGCCTCAAGACTCAACACTTACCCAGTCTTTAGAACCATACTTGGCAGGGGTGGAAGTACCCTGCCTGGACCATGAAACTCAGGAAACCCTAGGGGCCCCCTATAGAGGGGAGGAAATCAGAGCGGCAATGAATCATCTCAAAACTGCTAAATAGCCTGGTATGGATGGCCTTGCGGCTGAATTTTATAAGGAGCACGCCGGGGTGGTGGTTCCAAGATTGTTGGAGGTTATCACGGAAGTGAAAGAGAGGGGAGAATTACCAAACTCAATGCGGGAAGCACTGATAATAATGATTCCCAAACCGCGAAAAGACCCGTTGATCCCCAGTTCATATAGACTCATCTCTATGCTAAACGTTGATCTCAAAATTATCAGTCAGGTGCTTGCGAGCAGACCACTCCCATGTCTACTTCAGCTGGTGCATGCGGATCAGTCTGGGTTTATACCAGGTAGAAATACGCTCAGAAATATTCGCTGTCTCGCACACGTAATGCGGACGCTTGGGGAACAGGCACAGGAAAGTGCATTGGATTTCCTGGATATTGAACAGGCGTTCGATTCGGTCAGGTGGGAATATTTGTGGCAGGTGCTTTTAAAAATGGGATTGGGCTCAGGGTTTGTAGACTGGGTTAAACTGCTTTATACTAAGCCTATGGCAAGGGTTCGCACGGGACGATATGTGTTCGATGTTATGATGCTACAAACAGGAACGAGACAGGGATGTGCGCTTTTTCCTTTGTTATTAGCCCTCGCAATGGAACCATTAGCAAGTCAGCTCCGGGCTGTGCTGCAGGGACATGGTATTACAGTGGGTCACACAGAACATATCGTGTCACTGTATGCGAATGATGCGTTGATGTACCTGGGTCACCCAACCTATTCTGTCCCAATATTGTTCGTCTCGCTGACCGGTTTGCCATGGCCTCCGGCTTGTGTATTAATAAGCTAAAATTGCAATTATACACAATAGGGACGATGGAGAGGGGAGTAGAGTCCCATCCCCCGAGCTAGGGTTCCCCTGGTAACCGGAAACGGTGCGCTATCTGGGGATACGGATAACCAGAGGAAAAGATACTTTTTACAAACACAATATGGGTGGGATACTCAAGGGTCTACAAGGGAGTATACATAATAAAAAGGGTGGTACTACCCAGATACATTTATACAATGCAAGGATCTTTCTGTGAACTACCGCATAGTGTATTCAAGGAGCTAGATGTTCTTCTCACGCAGCTCCTGTGGAATGGGAAGTGCTGCAGGGTAAGTTTGAAGGTGATGAAAGACAATGGGGTGAAGGGGGGCTGGGAATTTCATATTTAGAGTTATACTATCTGGTGTTGCAATTACAGCATGCTATAGCTTGGCTGGATATGGATCCCTCTTGGGAGCGGAATTTGTTTGATGGCTCCAATGGTGGGCAACAGCTGGGAGTACTTCTCTGGCTAACTGGGAAGCAACAGGAGAGCCACCTTCCAATGATTGGGCTAATGGCTAGAATTTGGGACAGGACGACTAAACGACTTATTAAGGGGAAACCCTATGCTCCAGAGGCAGATATTTGGAACATGCCGCAGTTTGCTCAAATAGAACGAGTAATGTCGGCTGAAAAAATGGATGGAGGGGGGTTATTTGATGTTGTCGGATCTATACTCTGAAAACAGGTTTATTACATATAAAGATGCGGTAGACATGTGTGAATTGGGGCGGGGCAATTTTTGCAATACGCCATGATAGCAGTTGCGGCCCAACAGCTTTGGCCGACATTTCCAGAAGCCCCGGAACATACACATACATTGGTTACAATGATTGCAATGGCGGGAGGCTGGAAACTGGTTACTCACTTGTACAGGGCACTCAGAGAAGAAAAAAAGATTAAACCCTTGAAGGTGGAGGAGAGATGGCTAGAGGTTTGTCCGCAAGAGATCACAGAAAAAGAGTGGGGAAAAATCCATGAAAACGTCCGCAGAGTGGCAGTCTGTAGTAGACTTAAACTAATACAATAAAATATGGTTCACATGACCTACCTTTCACCCAGGCGCTTACATGCCATAAATGTATCTCTAGACCCGAAATGCCCCTGATGCCAGCACACACGGGCAGACTTTGTGCATATGGTATCAAACTGCCAACTAATTCAAACGTATTGGGCCATGTAACAGAAATATCCTGCCTTTGGAATTAATAATTGAATCTACAGTATACATGTGTGATACAAATCTGTATTTGAGTATTGACTATGTTTCTCTTCCTTTTGAAAATAATAAAGAAACTTTTTTAAAAAGTGGCTTTTCATCTGTCTTATATAAGATATATTTACATATATTTGAACAGTCATCAGCAATATGGCTCAGTCTCTCAATTGTGTTTTGTATTCCCTTTACATTGGTGGTCATAGCACGATAACCCTTATCCTCTACCTGATATATCTTTGATCGTACCCCTAAGTAAAACTTCACCCGTGGGGTGCTAGTAAGTATCCATTTTCTTCACTTGAGTTTTTAGGTATCTTACTAGCCTATTCTAATATGTCTTTTGACTTTTGTTACATCAATTTTCCATTATTGTCTTGTCTTAATTTTACTGAAATGTCTCCTGTTAGGGCCTAAAGCTAAATTTGGGTTTTGATTCCTTTCAATTGCCAGTGGTTAGACTTTTTACAAGCATTCGTCCTTTTCTGTGCTTGATATTTAACTTGATGTCATGATCTTTGCAGAATGTCTCAGTTACTTTATTTAGTTTTTGCAGAGAGTTTAGTAATCAAAATAAAAGAACCTAGATCTTTTTTTGCATATCATTGGGGCAGCAGACGTTACTGAGATCGGTTCTTCCATCCCATTGATATATAGTGTGAAGAGGACAGGGGCCAGCACGTTGCCTCACCCCAGATGATGTACATGCTTTGGTTAAGACCCATTTGTCTTCAATCTGATCTTCCCCTCATTAGTTCATACCTCATAGAGGTCAACATTTATCTCATAGGGACTTTCCAGGAAGGAAGAAACTTGTGTTGCGTAACTTGAATTCTGCAGGAATTCTATAGGCATACCTAATTACTGATTTTCTATTCCTTCTCAGTGGTTTTAATGTCATTATAGGTTTCACTGCCTGCTCAAGTTTTCTCCTCCAAAATCTTGGCCAGAGACAGTTTCTTCATGAGGGCAGGGGAGCATCGCCCCCACCACCCGCTGTGAGCCGCGCTAAATGTGAAAAATAAAATGAAATGATTTCATTGCCACTTTTTTTCACTGAGGTGCACAGCAGCCACCAGTCTGCCCCCCAGCCAAAGGAAATGAGGGGGTGTGTCCTCTGCCACTTAGCAGCATGGAGGAATGGAGTAGTGGCTGGTCAGACACTCCAAAATGTGCATATCAGTTTTGCTGGCTGTTTTACAACAGCCCGCCTGGCATGCGCACTATGAAGCTCTCCAACCTGAGCTGCCTTCGACAGCTGGGTGGAGAGCAGACACAGGCCTCCAGGGCCTGAAGGTGCATCTGGCCAACCTGCTCCATCCAATCCTAGCTCTTCTCTCATGCTGTTGTCTGGATTGGTTAGGGCAGCTCTTCATGCCAGAGGCTGCAGAAGAACACAGAGGAGGACGTGCAGCCTGTGAGTAAGTACCATTTAATTTAATTTTATTTATTACAAATGTGTAATGCATGTCAGTGTAGTGATTTAGTTTGAATTTATGTTTTAATTTGGGTTTTGGAGCGAGGGGTTGTTTTATTGAGGGCGTTGGAAGGAGGGGTTGTTTAATTTTATTTGGGAAGTGGCGGGGCTCTTCGTTCACCCCACCACTTTCAAAGGTTACCAGCTACCAATGCTATTATCAAATGCAAAATCATGGGATAGGCATGTGTATGGAAATGCCTCTTTTTGCATGATCACCCCCATGTTTTTGGACTAATGTTACTGGTTTTTCAACTCTGAAGATTCACTGAGCCCTGCCAAACAGATATCAGTGCCAGTCCTCTGACACTTAAAAGGTATATATATGATTGATCCACTCACAATTGCCATAAACTAACATACTTATAAGTCCCTAGTATATGGTACTAGGAGCACCAGGGCCTGTAAGTTAAAGTGTATTTTGTGGACTGCAGCACCTATTGTGCCAACATGAGTGTGACAAAGCAAAGCATGGCTCCAGGCCCAATGTTGATGGCTGGTAGGGCAGTTTTTGCTACCAAACCTTTGCCATTTAAAGCAATAGCAAAGCCCATTCCTTCCTTTTTAATATTAATACGTCACCCCTAAGGTTGGTCTACTGAACTATAAATGCGGGATGCATTATATTAAGAAGCTGGACATGTGTTTTCTAACTTTACAAGTCCTGACAGTAAAAACCCTGCATTGTCACTTTTACTGTGGAAAGGCTAGTAGCCCCCTTGGCGAGCACTATGTTACATGTTGACAACTCAGCAGTGCTAACTTCTGAATAGGACTAGTAAATAAGATCCTTCATGGTATTAAAAGAATCATTGCATTAAACCCGACTTGATGCTCAAGTAAAATTTAATGTTACTTTTTTGCACAAATGGCAACTTTAGAAAGTTGCCAGTTTGTTGTCCAAAGTTTTCCAGTGATAATTTATGTTTGCCGGCCGTCAGACAGCCTTCTCCTGGGGGGAGGTATGGACAACTCTCAGGAAGGACCACAAAGGCCTGCCATTGGAAGAGGTGTGACTTCTTCCTGGCGGGAAGGCCAAACAGGGTGAGTCCCAAAGGTGAGCTTTCAAGGTGAAGCCGCCTTTGAAGGGCAAATGGTAGTCCCACATTAGAGGTACTGCTCTTTTGTTTGTGCATCAGGGACAGTAAAGGGTAAGCCGCTGCCAAACTGGTTTTGCCGTGGGCGTGTAATCCCAGGTAGCGACACCTCTGGGAGGGACCAGAGAGCTCTACATAGCGAGGGAAGGGTTGTATTGTATTGTATTGTATAATCTTTTGTAAAGCGCTACCTGCCACCCTACGGGTATCCTGCCGCTGAGAGACTATGATAACATGAAACAACACAGAACGAATAGCCAGTGGTCAAGATTGATGCCAACTATTCCTGGCGAAATAGCCATGTCTTGAGATCCTTCCTGAAGCCCAGCAGCGTTTTAGCCTGACGCAGCTCTTGGGGGATCTGATTCCAGAGGCGTGCTGCCGCCGTGCTGAAAGCCCTGCCTCCCATCTTGGTGAGTTTTACTCTGGCGACAGCTGCCAGACTTTGACTAGTGGACCGGATGAGTCTTTTTGGTTCGTACCAGGAGAATCGTTCGCGCAATGGTAATGGGCCGGTGTTATGTAGGGCCTTGTAGACCATGACTAACGACTTGAACTCAATCCTCTTTTTAACAGGAAGCCAATGGAGGTCCCTTAATGCCAGCGTTACAGATGAATCACGCTGTCTCCTGAGGGCCAATTTGGCTGCAGTAGACTGTATTCTTTGCAATCCCTGTACAATATAGAGGGGAGCACCCAGGTACAGTGAATTACAATAGTCCAGTCTACTCAGGATCACACTCTGGACCACCAGAGACCTTGCCTCATTAGGGAGTAGCGGGAGAATTTGACGAAGAGCTCTCAGCAAAGCAATACAGGTACCAACTGTTTTATTAACCTGAGATTGCAGCTGGAGGTCTTCGTCCAACATGACCCCAGGTAACGGACTGATTTTGCTGCAACTATAGGGGCATCCTCTGGCCAAAGCCGGAACTCGGCCAAAGGAAGTTTAGACATTTTGGCTGCGCAGCAGTGTAGTAGCTCCATTTTCCCGGCGTTCAGCTGCAGTGAGTTGGCCCTCAGCCAGTCAGAGACCTTCCTCATGCATGCCTGGAAAGAGCTCAGAGGGACTGCATGCTCTCCTTCCATGGAGAACATCAACTGAATATCGTCCGCATAGTTAACTACCTCGATCCCATAAGATTTTTTTAGAGGGATCAGGGGCCCTAAATAGACATTGAAGAGGATTGGGCTAATGGCTGAGCCCTGAGGTACTCCGTGGCATACCGGGGACCAAGGGGAGACAAATGGCGTCAGGGTCACTGCCTGTTGACGGTCAGTCAGATAAGACTGTAACCATTCCAGGGCACGGCCTGTCACACCCAGACCTTCCAATCTTGCCAGCAACACCGAGTGACTAACCGTGTCGAAAGCGGCCGACATGTCCAACAGCACCAAAACTGAGGAGCTGCCACTGTCGGCTCGCATTCGAAGTTTATCCAGGACGGTTGTCAACGCGGTTTCCGTCCCATGCCCTGGCCGGAAGCCAAACTGGTCCTTATCCAGGAGCAGATGTTCTTCCAGGAAATTAGACAAGGACTTGCTGACCAATTTCTCAAAGATTTTAACTGGAAATGGTAGAAGGGATATTGGACGGAAATTGGCCGGCAACGATGGATCTAAGGAAGGTTTCTTCAGTAATGGAGTGACTATAGCCTGCTTCCAGCCACTTGGTACAATTCCTTCATTCAGAGATTGGCAGCAGATTCGCCACAAATCCGAGAATAGGTCGGGGCTAAATTCCTTCCAGATCTTGTGAGGAAGGGGATCAAGAGGTGACCCAGATGATATCTCCCACGCTATGCTATTGAAGGAGTCCTCCGTGGGGAGTTGGAAATAGCTCAAAGAGAAATCTCTCCTGATGTCTGCCATGGTCGGGGGGATCTCAATCAAACTCTGATCAAACCCACCCACGATGTTATTGACCTTGTCAATGAAAAATGTGGCAATTTCATTGCACAGGTTTTGTGATGGCTGGACAGTGCTAGCCAGGCATCCCGGATTACTAAGGTCTCTAATGATGTTAAAGAGAGCCCTGGTTCCATTAGATGCCTGCAGAATGGAGTTAGCGTAGAATTGCGACTTGGCCTCCCGGATAGCCGTCTTGTATTGATGTTGTATTATGTTTAGGGCTTTTTTGTCTGCTTCTAAATACCGCCTACGCCAGCTTCTTTCGGCCTGGCGGCGCGCTAAGCGTAGCGCTTTAAGCTCCTCACTGAACCAAGGGGCTGATGGAGTATTACGCATTCTAAGCTTTTTATTTGGTATAAATCCCTCCAGCACTTGGTTGATGGAGTTACTGTAGCTATTATAGTTCTACTAAGTTGGGAGTGGGCAGAATATCGCACACTTCACGGAAGTCGTCACTAGGTGAAAGGGGACCTGGTGGTCCATCGTCGAGTAGATGCCACATCCCCGAGGGCACAACCTGAAACATAAAAGTGGCCTCCCTTTCACCTAGACCTCAATTCATGTCTATACTGGAAATAGGACTTATGAAGGACTCCCCTGTTGTTCCCTGGACCCAGCAAAGAGAAGCTGCACCGAATAATGGACTGCACCTTCTGCTTCTTTGGCTAGCTAAGAGAGTGTACTCTGCTTGTGGTGCCCTGCTCAAGGAAAGGCCATTTCTGAGGCCCCAGACAGAAGAAATAACTCTAAGACTCAATGGGTTGTTTCCCTGTTACAGCTACAGTGCTACAAAAGCTGAAGAAGCCTGCATTGGTGAATTGGTAGCCAAGAATATCCGACTGCTTCTGCCTGCCAACGTGCAGCCCAAGAGACCATTTCTCAACCCTGAAATGTTGCACTCAAGTCTGCTGAATCTGGGAGAGCTGTCAGAGTGCAGTTTGGTAGCCCAGCAAGAAAGTTACCACCAGTTAAAGGGAACCACTTGCTTCTCTGTAACCGGAGACCAGCACAGCAGTGGCAACTGGTTTTTGGTTGTACTTCACCCAGTATTTGAGGAAAATTAGCTTGGACACTCGGAGTTTGAAGAACATCGACCCTTGTTGTCAAAGTCGCCCCACCCTGTTCGTGGACTGTGGGTGGCCCCAGGAAGAACCCATCACCAGCTCAGCATCTCCAACATCTTTGAAATATCTTCAGCATCCTGTATCCAGTAAATCAGGGCCGCTCCATTAAAGGCTATGGGGGCTCGCCCATAGAGTCTGAAACTGGACTGCAGACTGTTGTGACTGCAAAGTAACTTTCAGCAACAGAAAAGGAGCATGGATTTACATAACAAGAATTTAACTCTGTTAATCAGCCATTTTGTAGTTTTTCAAACAAATCCAGTTGCGATAATTCAATACAATGTAATTATTCAGGAGTCTTGTATATCCATTTAAATTCCAGCTGTATTCAATATTTCAAGAAAATGGAGTTGTCCATTCAGCCCCAAGAGTACCAAAGTAGTTGTTCAGAACTTTATAAAAGTTTGGAAAGTGTTACCAGTATCTCAGTTCATTACAATGATTATTGCACTCAGTGAAAAGCTGTGAATTACTGTTCTTTTAAACATTTATTTCATGTCGTGGAACCCTCCAGTGGATTTGAGTCATTGATGTTTCTATTTATATATAAAATACAACCTAGATTTAGAAATTGGTGTTGGATTTTTATTGTGTTGTGCTTTCTTCTTATTTAACTGTTATGGTACTTCATATTGCTTTACACGTGTTCCTTTGATAAAGACTGACTGCTCAGAGCCACAGCTAACCATGGTTGAGCTAAGGTTTTTCAAACGAGCCTGACTGCTATCTATACGGATTTGTGAGTTTATTTCAGTATGAGGTCGCACAAGCGTATAATAAACCACTTTTCTTACAGCATGTTAAGAAATGTTGTTCCTATAAATAGAGTTAGATCTTGAGCTGAATACAACAGGTGTCAGGGAGATCCCATAATGTGTCCTGGCGCTAGTTCAAAGGGCGTCAGACCAGTTGGAGTAGAAGGCATAGTACAGATAGTCACAAGAAATGGAAGGAAGCATGCCTCCTGCAATGACTTGTGTCTCATGAAAGAGAGAAGTCTCAAGCACAGAAGATGTGATCCTAGCTGTAAACTTGCCTTTGGACACCCCTTTCTGGGGCCATTGATTGCTCTTCGTCACCCTTCACCAGATAACAGCACAAGGAGAAACAAACCCAAGAGCAGTCTTCATTCAACTTTCCTGCTCCGAGGTCTTCTCCACTTGCTGCCCTGCACGAAGATATGAAATGAGTCTGAGTGTACTCAGCGACTGCTCGTGTGCACCCCAAGGAGTATCTCTGTGAGCCCAGCACATGCGCTAAGGAGAGAAATGGCGGAATGTGAGTGGACAATGCACATTGAGGGAAATGCATCAGACCTATCAACCAAACTTGAAGCCATCTAAATGTCTTCAAGCAAGAAGGCTGCAGGGGCCCAGGAGGCATCGTAGGCTCAAATCAGGACTGTACTTGTTCCTTAAGATGCCAATGGAATCCAATAGAATATAATGCCCCTTAACTCCAGCAACTAGGCTAGGCCCCTTCTCCTTCCAAGTAATTGCCATTAAGAAGCATGCTAGGGGCTACCATTAATGTACTTATGTTGTGCAATATTTTCTTTTTTAAGACAACACATCCGGTGACCCCACAATGGCTCTCTCGCAGTGACTCGATGGATTGTAACACACACACAACACAGTATGTCCTAGACCCCATTGGTCTCAGTGGTAACATTCCCTGAAAAGCCGAACAGCCAAGCCTTTTTTAAAGTGGCCCACGTTTGGGTCACCACAGAGAGCACATGGAAGAAGGTTAAACATGAAATCCCAGACTCTCAGGAAGCAGCCACCTGCGGCTGTATGCCAAAGCACTGTGTTTTCTTTATCGACATACAAAAATATAGAACCCAGAATATCAACTACCTCTATATTGGCGCTGCACGTGTATTCAGGAACATATAATTTCCTATTTTTTAACCCTTCATGCCATACTGGTTGTTTGTGGGTGTGCTCCATGTTGCAAGAAACGCGGTCTCAGCCCCAGCTTGCAAATTGCCCTGACTGCTCCATTTTGTACCCGCTGCTGACCAGAAGCAGCATACCCAAGGCCCCCACGCATAGGGAAAGGCTGTGGAGTAACACAGTGAGCGTGGAAGCACAGACTTTGGTAAGATCTGACTGTCTGTGATCCTTGCCCATCAATGGACCTCACATCACCTCTCATGCCAAGCAGCAGGGGGGAATTAAGGGGAGGAATCAAGGGGTGCATCAATGCCTGGCAAGCCTGGGAAACAACTGTGTGCCATGTTTTGAAAACACAGAAACAGAAGGTGTTCCGGTTGTCATCCTTTATTGGAACAGCCCTGTATGATGGATGATTGAGATTCAGAATTTAGTGGTTTTCCATCCTGGAGGATGATACCATTCACCATATCAGGAGGGGGTGACGGGCAGCGAGGTAATGGAGAGAACTGGACTAGAGCAACAAAGCTCCACAACAACCAAGAGGCCTCTTTATAATTAATCGAAAAGCAATCCGGTAATGTTACTATTATTAGTATAAACTAGAGCCAAATGCAAGACGTCACTCGCCCCACGACTTTGTATTCTGCTGGGTGGGGTTTGAGGCTCCTCTCTCCCAAAACTCTTCTGGCTCGGCGGCTTCGATACTTTGGTAACCTGAGTACTTTAATATAGGAGTGCCAAATCGAAAGGAAATATACAGAGATATCTGATTTTTGCTTCATACAGTTTTTCATGCGCCGGGCCAGTGCAATTGTTATGTTATGAACTAGAATTTCTAGCAGAAAGGGTTGACATACATGATTCTTTTGATTTCCACAGAAGCATTTATTGCAGTCCTTGTTGGCGGTTGCTTCTAAGCTTGTGGAAGGCCTATCTGAGGTGATTGCCAATATGGCCTTCCTAGAGCGATATGTTCCAAATGGGAATTTCTATACGATTTAGAATCATTAGACACTGCAGGAGAGGCTGTTTGGTTTTGACTTTGTTCATTTTTATAGCGTATGCAGTGTGCTGTGAGAGAGTCAATGACACAGCGCTTCTCCAACTGTTTATTCCAGGGCATTCTGCCTCCCATTGTATTCTGTATTCTAGTGTATTCCTGTGCATTAGGTTTTCCAGTATTTTCTAGTGTATTCTGTATTGCCATCAATGTATTCCATTACATTCCAGAATTCTCCACTGCTTTCTGCCTCACCCTTGCTGTTCTTCATATGAAGCACAAACAATGGCCCTGAACAGAATGCTCTCTACATATGGTGTATTTGGCCTCTTATGTCACCAGTGAATGTGGTCAGGTACCTTCTGGAGTGATTATTGTCTTCTGGGCTTTCTGGAAGATGCTACTAATTGCTTAGAGAGGCGAGCAATGCTGACTGTGCAGGTGAGCCTTTTTGAGATCTGCGCCTTCTTTCTCGCTACCTGAATGAAGAGAAACCACATTGACCCGCAGTTTCCAAGCACGCACTCTCACTGTAATTTATTAGGGGGGAAACAGCAGGTGTTCTGATTGCTGTTTTATCTTATTATAAGCTATTGTGTCTTAAACTAATTAGCTCTCAACTGCTTATATGTACCCATATTAAAGAAAGCCTCATCCTGATAGTTTATACATTAAGCAAAGATTCAATGTGCCACCTAGCAGTGCGAGCCTCCTCAGTAAGCTTTCCTTGATGTTCCAAATTTACACTTCAACTTTTGTGAGTGTCCCAAGTGTCCCAATAACTAGGACACTCGTTTCTGGTCTCTAGCCCCTTAACACACCTCCCATCCAGTTGTATTTACAGATTTCCCCTACAGATTTCAGACCATCTCCTTTATGGCGCTACACTTCCAGGATTGGTCTGATAGATTTGTTCCTCCTTTGTGGTCCTGTGTGTTGAGGCGTTAAGGCTTCTGGGGTCTACGGATGTCCATCACAGGCATACACATCACTGCTACGTCCTGAACAATCTTCCCCACCCACACTCCTGGTGTCATCTCACTCTCTGTGTGTCTTTGCATGGGTCCAACGACTCAACAGTCCCTTATCTCAAAATTCAATCATTGGCCTGCCTTCAAGATTTTGGGACTAATTTTACCAGGCTCTTAATTGCCTGTGAATGTTAGTCTCAACAGGACACCCCTCTCATACTTCAGTCAGTGGGTAATCTCCATGTTCCCCGTTCGTTGTCGGGTGTGGAGGGGGGTTATTTCTTCAGGAGAATGTAAATACTGGGTTCATAGGGCATAGCAGGACAGCTGTCCCTCGGTTGTCCCCCACATTGAATCTCCTTAGCCAAGAGTTTTCACGAGAAAGGTTCTGCACACCATAGTTTAGTGGTCAGCAGGAGGGTAGAATAAAAGCAGGTAGTATGTGGAATGTAGGCAGGAAGGTGTGACTGCCTGAGCAGGGGGAAGCTTAGCAGAATCACAATCAACCCTGTTTGGGTCTGAGACCTATTTCATTATTTTACAATTTCAAACAATTGACTAGTCCTGCCTGGGTCTAGGGACCTGCCTCCTGTGCTCATGTCTATGTGTTGATATTCTACCCTTGGCCTCCTTGCACCTTTATAGCAGGTTCGAAGAGTGTTTATGCAGTTAGGTCAAGGGATTAGCTAGAGGTGGTATTTATTTGCCCTGATCTCATGTGTTTGAGAATTTTAGTTGTGTATTTAGGGGAGGAGCAACATTAGTTTTGCATTCATTATCAAAGATACAATCAACTCTTTTACCTTACATAAAAGACCCAAAACCTTCTGCATCTTTTACCCCATTTAGATTTAATGATTTTATAAAGTCTATCACCAAAATTCATCTAGTAATAACATTTGTGAGTGAGTCGCTGCCTACTATTTTACAATCTAACAAGCACTTTACAAACTGAAATCAGATACAGTGTGTCTCTCCTTCTTAACATTTCTCACAACTTTAGATTGTGGCTCACCCAACCTGATATTGAAGTTACGTTTATTTATAATTAAACTCGTTCTTTTTCCACAGTTATAATTTTTATCATGTGTAAAGGGTGGCAATATGAGCCTTCTGCCAAATTTGGCTTCAGCTTTATTTAAATAATCCATTGTACATCCAATCCTATGAAATTATCTAATATTTCTTCTTCCCATTCAAGAAAATGTTGATTAAACACTATTCTTTTCACTTGTAGGAGTTAGAGCTATAGGGGGCTGTTAATGATTGATTCAGATGAAAGCTTCATGCCAAAACAAAATTATTCCTTTCTTTCCTCTTTACATAATAGTCTTGCTCCTTTCCTAGAAGCAACGTCTACATCCCAAAAAATAACATACAGATCTGCTTTTATACTGTTAACTAAATAATGTAGAAATCTCATAAGCGATCCAGTTCACACTCTGTCCATTCCGAGATGCAAACACAATATATCTTCAGCCGGTGTTCACTATGTGATTCTAAACTAGAGTATTAAGTATGTGTACTCTTTTTCAAACATACTCATGTAAGTGTTTGCATAAGTAGACAACGTGTTGCTGCCCATGACTGTACCCATTATCTGTAAACAAATATGGATCTCCAAGCCTAAACCTAATATAGTTACACAACTAACTTAAGTGAATATGCCTAATAAAAAACTGGAATTGTCTCTACCACTTGGAGATCCATAGCATAAGGGAAATCTCTATAGAGGATCTCTGCATAACAAATAGATAGGAAGATCATCATTTTTTATTAACATACCATTAAACAATTAGTCTGCTGCCAAATTTAGCACTGATGGCAATGTCACCTCAAGCAGGGGAAGCCTCATGAGCACTAAGGACCATGAGGAATCCACCAGCCATAGGGAAGGCCCCAGAGGCTGTCCGCATGGAAGATTGCAATACCATTACCATCCATGCGAAGGGCCGTCTGTAATACTGATCAACTAGTCCCAAGAAGAAGATAGCAATACCTCACTCTGGTTATTTCAGACTTTCACAGTTTTTCACTTTGTTTTGAGCGATGTTAAGTCCAACCGCACTGAGCCAGCGCTGGGCTTCCATAAATTGAAGCATCCCACATGTATGTGCCAAACCCTCTACTGAGCAAGCATACACATCCCATGAATGCTTATTAACATGCAATTGAAATGCCCATGAGTTAAGTGCGTCTACCTACAAAGAACACACCAAGGATAATTAAATCATGCTTTACCCAAATTTTCAAGAACTGGAGTTAGAATAAGAAATTATGCTACAGAAGAGTACAGATTAATTATGTATATGTAACAGTATTTCTATGCCTGTCCTCCTCTTTGGGGAGGAACGGAAGTAATGTGAGCTCAAATGGTTGGAATACTGGCCCTTTTGAAGCAGGCTAACACTTAAAATACAAGGTCTCGCCACATGCACCTGCAGGCCCGCCACGTTACACACTGCATGTGGCACTATTGCAAACTAGCTTTATTATGATATCCCTGCAAAGTAGGGGTTTCATCATACATACTGCTCATGTGTTTATGTTTTTATAGCTGACTGTCTTGGTGTCAGCTCTGACGTGTCAGAAGGTGGCATGCTTCATCAAAGAGAAATGTTTATTAAATGCACTTTCTGAAATTCCATTTATATTCAAAGCTCCAGAGTTTCACCAGCAAGCTCATATTTAACAGCATTGCCTCAAAGATCAAGACACAGATATTAATCATCACTACACCAAATAGTCATATGGGTTCCAAAAACACAAAACAAGATACTGCTTGTGAACGTGAAGTCCTCAGTTGCTTCATGCAAGAATGTAATAAATGTTGTATCGTTCAAAATGCTGACCTTGCTTGTACCATATTTGTTTGCTGGTGAACAGCCTTGGAAAATATTGGCAAATATTTATTTTCACTAAAATAATGCAGGAAGCCTTTGAATCTTGGTTGCACTATTTGATAATATACATCCTGCACGTTATGCAGCAGGAATTCTTGACTTCATGTTTATTTCATGGAGTAATTACCAAGTATGATGCAAGGATGGTTGGGTGTCCACTTTTCAAAACTGTAGAGAAGAGCGATTATTGCATTCCAGTGTAGCTCTGACTTTCCTACGTGCCATGGTGGTTTCTTGAGTTGGTCAACAGTTAGTCGGACATCTGTTAGGCATTTTTTTGTGCTGTGTTTTAATTCTATTTCACTTACTTACCAGAAAATACAGAAAATCAATTCTTAGTTAGAAAAGGAGTAAGTTGTTCATATATTGATTGCCATTGGATATTTAGAGTTTGTGGCAGTATGTGTGATGGGTGTGTGTGTATTTGAGAATATAATCAGCTAAGTATGTGATTTTGATTTATTATGTACAAGTGTTTAGATGTATTGTGGCGGTGACTCCCAGGACACCAGGGCATTTAGGGGTTACTACGCTGCAGTTGTATCAATTGGAAATGTTCACCGCTGATGTTCTAGGGCCACAGAACTACTGGAACCCAAACTGGATTACCAAGTACACCTCCACAGCAATTGACTCTCTCAAGGTAGGGAGAGAGCAGTCCAAGGCTCTCAAGGAGATGAAGTGGGTTAGACAGTCAGAATATAGATTGCACAGTAATACTAGCTTACAATATCAATGTTCAGTCAGTGCTTGCCAATCTTTAATACACACAAGAGAAATATACTACCATAAAACTAAGATACACAGTTAAAACTGGATGCCTCTACAACTCTTTGGGCCAGAGTTTTGTCTCTAAACAGTATTATGCTGCCTAGACTCTAAGCACTATAAAAACGTGCTTAACATTATCCAGACCATGGTGCACAGGGTTACTCTTTCATACTAGAGCAATAACACCAAAACATGTATTGCAGTGATGTGGTTTCAGAAGTCGATATGAATTCAAATGTTCATGGTCCACCCACTGTCCCACCACCCAAAGCAACAGCCGTGCCCACCCTTCCTTGGTGACAACACTGCTCTGGAAGTGTCAGGGATATGGTATGGGGTGCCTGGTGTCTTGGCACAGTTACTGGAGCTCCACTAGTCCAGCAGCCATTACTGTATGAGAATAGTGTCTGGCCAGAGGGCCATTCCACTCTGATACCCTCAGATGACACAAAAAGGATGGGTGTCTGTACCATGGAGCCCACGGGTCATAGCCTAGAAATTCCAATAGCAGGGCACCTAAGGTGACAGTGCTACTTGCAAGACAAGCAAGGACATAGCATGGGGCAGGGACCAAGAATTAAAATGGTAAGATCTTTAACAGGGTACTCTTTCACCAGCTACAGATGGTATCTGGAAGCACCCACAAGCTCCCATTGCACAGGGGAGGGGGCACAGGGACAAGCGTAGTCTCACCTTGTAGGAAGCTGGCTCTGTATATACTATACCAAACTATGGTTCCCCAAAGGAAGGCAGAGGTAAAGTTAGATAGCACCTCACTCTCTATTTGTGGTAGTGTGGTCGAGCAGTAAGGCGGTATCTGAGGACAGTGTTAAGCATTTGTTGTACCCACTTAATCAGCAAATGATTTCACACACTCAAAGTCTGAACTTCAAACCAATTGGTTTTGTATGAAAATATTCTTTTAGTTATTTTATTTCCTAGAACCAAGCAAGCCTAGCACAGATAAGTTGATAAATACTTTGCAGTAAATATACAGTTTGAAATGCAGTTGTAATTGTACTTTGAAATGGTTACAGTTTGAATTACTGGAAATGCAATATTGTGAAATGCTGTACATATACTTTGTATCGAATTTGCAATGAAAATTACAGGTAAATTACATTTACGTTACTCTGGAGATTACTTTTTAGATTACTTTTTCTACTCAGTGTGATATGCATAGATATCACACTGGGACATTTCCTAGAGAAAAGGTAAGTAAAGTCAGTTTTGCACAATTGTTATGTTTCAGGTTAACATACAAATCAACTCCACACTTTAAACATTTTTCAGAGAAAAACAGTCAAAAGGTTCCTATGGAGAGAAATTAAGTTAACGGATACCAGGTAAGTAATCGGTCTTTGGAGTTGAGTTTCTGGAGTTAGAACCAGGGTTCCCCCAGGGTCCAGGATGCACTCTCGTTACACCCTCAACGGCACTGGGGCTGCCGGGTGCAGTGCTGAGGCCCAATGTTGATTCAAAAGTTGGTCGCACTCTGCTCGTCACACCAGCAAGTTGCCCCAAGGAACTGTGGTAGATGTAGTGGCGACGGCGAGTACGCCTATGCCACGAAGTATGTAGAAAAGTATGTGTTGCATTAGCCATCCCTGGACACGTGTTTCGAGGTAGTTGCCTCTCGTCAGCAGGGAGCAGGTCAGTGTAAAGGGGTGCCGCGTGGACTGCCAAAATGTAATTAAAACAGGTGAAGTACCTCTCATGGCGCGCAGGTGCAGGTCCAAGGCTCGTCAGCCCGTTGGCTCAAGGGAGCCGTAATAAATGATTCAAAAGTTGGTCGCACTCTGCTCGTCACACCAACAAGTTGGCCCAAGGAACTGTGGTAGATGTAGTGGCGACGGCGAGTACGCCTATGCCACGATGTATGTAGAAAAGTATGTGTTGCATTAGCCATCCCTGGACACGTGTTTCGAGGTAGTTGCCTCTCGTCAGCAGGGAGCAGGTCAGTGTAAAGGGGTGCCGCGTGGACTGCCAAAATGTAATTAAAACAGGTGAAGTACCTCTCATGGCGCGCAGGTGCAGGTCCAAGGCTCGTCAGCCCGTTGGCTCAAGGGAGCCGTAATAAATGATTCAAAAGTTGGTCGCACTCTGCTCATCACACCAGCAAGTTGCCCCAAGGAACTGTGGTAGATGTAGTGGCGACGGCGAGCACGCCTATGCCACGATGTATGTAGAAAAGTATGTGTTGCATTAGCCATCCCTGGACACGTGTTTCGAGGTAGTTGCCTCTCGTCAGCAGGGAGCAGGTCAGTGTAAAGGGGTGCCGCGTGGACTGCCAAAATGTAATTAAAACAGGTGAAGTACCTCTCATGGCGCGCAGGTGCAGGTCCAAGGCTCGTCAGCCCGTTGGCTCAAGGGAGCCGTAATAAATGATTCAAAAGTTGGTCGCACTCTGCTCGTCACACCAGCAAGTTGCCCCAAGGAACTGTGGTAGATGTAGTGGCGACGGCGAGTACGCCTATGCCACGATGTATGTAGAAAACTATGTGTTGCATTAGCCATCCCTGGACACGTGTTTCGAGGTAGTTGCCTCTCGTCAGCAGGGAGCAGGTCAGTGTAAAGGGGTGCCGCGTGGACTGCCAAAATGTAATTAAAACAGGTGAAGTACCTCTCATGGCGCGCAGGTGCAGGTCCAAGGCTCGTCAGCCCGTTGGCTCAAGGGAGCCGTAATAAATGATTCAAAAGTTGGTCGCACTCTGCTCGTCACACCAGCAAGTTGCCCCAAGGAACTGTGGTAGATGTAGTGGCGACGGCGAGTACGCCTATGCCACGATGTATGTAGAAAAGTATGTGTTGCATTAGCCATCCCTGGACACGTGTTTCGAGGTAGTTGCCTCTCGTCAGCAGGGAGCAGGTCAGTGTAAAGGGGTGCCGCGTGGACTGCCAAGATGTAATTAAAACAGGTGAAGTACCTCTCATGGCGCGCAGGTGCAGGTCCAAGGCTCGTCAGCCCGTTGGCTCAAGGGAGCCGTAATAAATGATTCAAAAGTTGGTCGCACTCTGCTCGTCACACCAGCAAGCTGCCCCAAGGAACAACGTGGCATAGGCGTACCCGCCGTCGCCACTACATTCACCACAGTCCTTTGGGGCAACTTGCTGGTGTGACGAGCAGTGTGCGACCAACTTGTGTTCAAATTATTACGGCTCCCGTGAGCTATCGGGCTGACGAGCCCTGGTTCTGCACCTGCGCGCCATGAGAGGTATTTGACCTGTTTTAATTACATTTTGGCAGTCAGCTCGGCACCACTTTACATTGTCCTGCTCCCTGCTGACGAGAGGCAACTACCTCGAAACACGTGTCCAGGGATGGCTAAATGCAACACATACTGTTTTCCTTTTACACATCGTGGCATAGGCGTACCCGCCGTCGCCACTACATTCACCACAGTCCTTTGGGGCAACTTGCTGGTGTGACGAGCAGTGTGCGACCAACTTGTGTTCAAATTATTACGGCTCCCGTGAGCTATCGAGCTGACGAGCCCTGGTTCTGCACCTGCGCGCCATGAGAGGTATTTGACCTGTTTTAATTACAGTTTGGCAGTCCACTCGGCACCCCTTTACATTGTCCTGCTCCCTGCTGGCGAGAGGCAACTACCTCGAAACACGTGTCCAGGGATGGCTAAATGCAACACATACTGTTTTCCTTTTACACATCGTGGCATAGGCGTACCCGCCGTCGCCACTACATTCACCACAGTCCTTTGGGGCAACTTGCTGGTGTGACGAGCAGTGTGCGACCAACTTGTGTTCAAATTATTACGGCTCCCGTGAGCTATCGGGCTGACGAGCCCTGGTTCTGCACCTGCGCGCCATGAGAGGTATTTGACCTGTTTTAATTACATTTTGGCAGTCCACTCGGCACCCCTTTACATTGTCCTGCTCCCTGCTGACGAGAGGCAACTACCTCGAAACACGTGTCCAGGGATGGCTAAATGCAACACATACTGTTTTCCTTTTATTACACATCGTGGCATAGGCGTACCCGCCGTCGCCACTACATTCACCACAGTCCTTTGGGGCAACTTGCTGGTGTGACGAGCAGTGTGCGACCAACTTGTGTTCAAATTATTACGGCTCCCGTGAGCTATCGGGCTGACGAGCCCTGGTTCTGCACCTGCGCGCCATGAGAGGTATTTGACCTGTTTTAATTACATTTTGGCAGTCCACTCGGCACCCCTTTACATTGTCCTGCTCCCTGCTGACGAGAGGCAACTACCTCGAAACACGTGTCCAGGGATGGCTAAATGCAACACATACTGTTTTCCTTTTACACATCGTGGCATAGGCGTACCCGCCGTCGCCACTACATTCACCACAGTCCTTTGGGGCAACTTGCTGGTGTGACGAGCAGTGTGCGACCAACTTGTGTTCAAATTATTACGGCTCCCGTGAGCTATCGGGCTGACGAGCCCTGGTTCTGCACCTGCGCGCCATGAGAGGTATTTGACCTGTTTTAATTACATTTTGGCAGTCCACTCGGCACCCCTTTACATTGTCCTGCTCCCTGCTGACGAGAGGCAACTACCTCGAAACACGTGTCCAGGGATGGCTAAATGCAACACATACTGTTTTCCTTTTACACATCGTGGCATAGGCGTACCCGCCGTCGCCACTACATTCACCACAGTCCTTTGGGGCAACTTGCTGGTGTGACGAGCAGTGTGCGACCAACTTGTGTTCAAATTATTACGGCTCCCGTGAGCTATCGGGCTGACGAGCCCTGGTTCTGCACCTGCGCGCCATGAGAGGTATTTGACCTGTTTTAATTACATTTTGGCAGTCCACTCGGCACCCCTTTACATTGTCCTGCTCCCTGCTGACGAGAGGCAACTACCTCGAAACACGTGTCCAGGGATGGCTAAATGCAACACATACTGTTTTCCTTTTACACATCGTGGCATAGGCGTACCCGCCGTCGCCACTCCATTCACCACAGTCCTTTGGGGCAACTTGCTGGTGTGACGAGCAGTGTGCGACCAACTTGTGTTCAAATTATTACGGCTCCCGTGAGCTATCGGGCTGACGAGCCCTGGTTCTGCACCTGCGCGCCATGAGAGGTATTTGACCTGTTTTAATTACATTTTGGCAGTCCACTCGGCACCCCTTTACATTGTCCTGCTCCCTGCTGACGAGAGGCAACTACCTCGAAACACGTGTCCAGGGATGGCTAAATGCAACACAAGGGGCCCGATTCACAGAACTAACTTAAGACAAAATCCTAAACTTACTACCATTTTGGTATTCACAGAAGGCACTTACTCATTTTGGTATTCACAGAAGGCACTTACTCATTTCAGTATTCACAGAAGTTAGGAGTCCTAACTTTAGGACTTCTAAATGCCTTCTGTGAATACCGAAAGTCTTAAAATTAGGATTTTTCGCAGTTTAGTAGTAGTATAGTTAGGACTCCTAACTTTAGGACTCCTAAATGCCTTCTGTGAATACCGAAAGTCTTAAAATTAGGATTTATCTCAATTTAGTAGTCCTAAGTTTAGACTTAGGACTACTAAATTGAGAAAAATCCTAATTTTAAGACTTTCGGTATTCACAGAAGGCATTTAGGAGTCCTAAAGTTAGGAGTCCTAACTATACTACTACTAAACTGCGAAAAATCCTAATTTTAAGGCTTTCGGTAGTCACAGAAAGCATTTAGGAGTCCTAAAGTTAGGAGTCCTAAATTTAGGACTACTAAATTGAGAAAAATCCTAATTTTAAGACTTTCGGTATTCACAGAAGGCATTTAGGAGTCCTAAAGTTAGGAGTCCTAACTATACTACTACTAAACTGCGAAAAATCCTAATTTTAAGACTTTCGGTATTCACAGAAGGCATTTAGGAGTCCTAAAGTTAGGACTCCTAACTTCTGTGAATACCGAAATGAGTAAGTGCCTTCTGTGAATACCAAAATGAGTAAGTGCCTTCTGTGAATACCAAAATGGTAGTAAGTTTAGGATTTTGTCTTAAGTTAGTTCTGTGAATCGGGCCCATACTGTTTTCCTTTTACACATCGTGGCATAGGCGTACCCGCCGTCGCCACTACATTCACCACAGTCCTTTGGGGCAACTTGCTGGTATGACGAGCAGTGTGCGACCTACTTGTGTTCAAATTATTACGGCTCCCGTGAGCTATCGGGCTGACGAGCCCTGGTTCTGCACCTGCGCGCCATGAGAGGTATTTGACCTGTTTTAATTACATTTTGGCAGTCCACTCGGCACCCCTTTACATTGTCCTGCTCCCTGCTGACGAGAGGCAACTACCTCGAAACACGTGTCCAGGGATGGCTAAATGCAACACATACTGTTTTCCTTTTACACATCGTGGCATAGGCGTACCCGCCGTCGCCACTACATTCACCACAGTCCTTTGGGGCGACTTGCTGGTATGACGAGCAGTGTGCGACCAACTTGTGTTCAAATTATTACGGCTCCCGTGAGCTATCGGGCTGACGAGCCCTGGTTCTGCACCTGCGCGCCATGAGAGGTATTTGACCTGTTTTAATTACATTTTGGCAGTCCACTCGGCACCCCTTTACATTGTCCTGCTCCCTGCTGATGAGAGGCAACTACCTCGAAACACGTGTCCAGGGATGGCTAAATGCAACACATACTGTTTTCCTTTTACACATCGTGGCATAGGCGTACCCGCCGTCGCCACTACATTCACCACAGTCCTTTGGGGCAACTTGCTGGTGTGACGAGCAGTGTGCGACCAACTTGTGTTCAAATTATTACGGCTCCCGTGAGCTATCGGGCTGACGAGCCCTGGTTCTGCACCTGCGCGCCATGAGAGGTATTTGACCTGTTTTAATTACATTTTGGCAGTCCACTCGGCACCCCTTTACATTGTCCTGCTCCCTGCTGACGAGAGGCAACTACCTCGAAACACGTGTCCAGGGATGGCTAAATGCAACACATACTGTTTTCCTTTTACACATCGTGGCATAGGCGTACCCGCCGTCTCCACTACATTCACCACAGTCCTTTGGGGCAACTTGCTGGTATGACGAGCAGTGTGCGACCAACTTGTGTTCAAATTATTACGGATCCCGTGAGCTATCGGGCTGACGAGCCCTGGTTCTGCACCTGCGGGCCATGAGAGGTATTTGACCTGTTTTAATTACATTTTGGCAGTCCACTCGGCACCCCTTTACATTGTCCTGCTCCCTGCTGACGAGAGGCAACTACCTCGAAACACTTGTCCAGGGATGGCTAAATGCAACACATACTGTTTTCCTTTTACACATCGTGGCATAGGCGTACCCGCCGTCGCCACTACATTCACCACAGTCCTTTGGGGCAACTTGCTGGTGTGACGAGCAGTGTGCGACCAACTTGTGTTCAAATTATTACGGCTCCCGTGAGCTATCAGGCTGACGAGCCCTGGTTCTGCACCTGCGCGCCATGAGAGGTATTTGACCTGTTTTAATTACATTTTGGCAGTCCACTCGGCACCCCTTTACATTGTCCTGCTCCCTGCTGACGAGAGGCAACTACCTCGAAACACGTGTCCAGGGATGGCTAAATGCAACACATACTGTTTTCCTTTTACACATCGTGGCATAGGCGTACCCGCCGTCGCCACTCCATTCACCACAGTCCTTTGGGGCAACTTGCTGGTGTGACGAGCAGTGTGCGACCAACTTGTGTTCAAATTATTACGGCTCCCGTGAGCTATCGGGCTGACGAGCCCTGGTTCTGCACCTGCGCGCCATGAGAGGTATTTGACCTGTTTTAATTACATTTTGGCAGTCCACTCGGCACCCCTTTACATTGTCCTGCTCCCTGCTGGCGAGAGGCAACTACCTCGAAACACGTGTCCAGGGATGGCTAAATGCAACACATACTGTTTTCCTTTTACACATCGTGGCATAAGCGTACCCGCCGTCGCCACTACATTCACCACAGTCCTTTGGGGCAACTTGCTGGTGTGACGAGCAGTGTTCGACCAACTTGTGTTCAAATTATTACGGCTCCCGTGAGCTATCGGGCTGACGAGCCCTGGTTCTGCACCTGCGCGCCATGAGAGGTATTTGACCTGTTTTAATTACATTTTGGCAGTCCACTCGGCACCCCTTTACATTGTCCTGCTCCCTGCTGACGAGAGGCAACTACCTCGAAACACGTGTCCAGGGATGGCTAAATGCAACACATACTGTTTTCCTTTTACACATCGTGGCATAGGCGTACCCGCCGTCGCCACTACATTCACCACAGTCCTTTGGGGCAACTTGCTGGTGTGACGAGCAGTGTGCGACCAACTTGTGTTCAAATTATTACAGCTCCCGTGAGCTATCGGGCTGACGAGCTCTGGTTCTGCACCTGCGCGCCATGAGAGGTATTTGACCTGTTTTAATTACATTTTGGCAGTCCACTCGGCACCCCTTTACATTTTCCTGCTCCCTGCTGACGAGAGGCAACTACATCGAAACACGTGTCCAGGGATGGCTAAATGCAACACATACTGTTTTCCTTTTACACATCGTGGCATAGGCGTACCCGCCATCGCCACTACATTCACCACAGTCCTTTGGGGCAACTTGCTGGTGTGACGAGCAGTGTGCGACCAACTTGTGTTCAAATTATTACGGCTCCCGTGAGCTATCGGGCTGACGAGCCCTGGTTCTGCACCTGCGCGCCATGAGAGGTATTTGATCTGTTTTAATTACATTTTGGCAGTCCACTCGGCACCCCTTTACATTGTCCTGCTCCCTGCTGACGAGAGGCAACTACCTCGAAACACGTGTCCAGGGATGGCTAAATGCAACACATACTGTTTTCCTTTTACACATCGTGGCATAGGCATACCCGCCGTCGCCACTACATTCACCACAGTCCTTTGGGGCAACTTGCTGGTGTGACGAGCAGTGTGCGACCAACTTGTGTTCAAATTATTATGGCTCCCGTGAGCTATCGGGCTGACGAGCCCTGGTTCTGCACCTGCGCGCCATGAGAGGTATTTGACCTGTTTTAATTACATTTTGGCAGTCCACTCGGCACCCCTTTACATTGTCCTGCTCCCTGCTGACGAGAGGCAACTACCTCGAAACACGTGTCCAGGGATGGCTAAATGCAACACATACTGTTTTCCTTTTACACATCGTGGCATAGGCGTACCCGCCGTCGCCACTACATTCACCACAGTCCTTTGGGGCAACTTGCTGGTGTGACGAGCAGTGTGCGACCAACTTGTGTTCAAATTATTACGGCTCCCGTGAGCTATCGGGCTGACGAGCCCTGGTTCTGCACCTGCGCGCCATGAGAGGTATTTGATATGTTTTAATTACATTTTGGCAGTCCACTCGGCACCCCTTTACATTGTCCTGCTCCCTGCTGACGAGAGGCAACTACCTCGAAACACGTGTCCAGGGATGGCTAAATGCAACACATACTGTTGTCCTTTTACACATCGTGGCATAGGCATACCCGCCGTCGCCACTACATTCACCACAGTCCTTTGGGGCAACTTGCTGGTGTGACGAGCAGTGTGCGACCAACTTGTGTTCAAATTATTACGGCTCCCGTGAGCTATCGGGCTGACGAGCCCTGGTTCTGCACCTGCGCGCCATGAGAGGTATTTGACCTGTTTTAATTACATTTTGGCAGTCCACTCGGCACCCCTTTACATTGTCCTGCTCCCTGCTGACGAGAGGCAACTACCTCGAAACACGTGTCCAGGGATGGCTATATGCAACACATACTGTTTTCCTTTTACACATCGTGGCATAGGCGTACCCGCCGTCGCTACTACATTCACCACAGTCCTTTGGGGCAACTTGCTGGTGTGACGAGCAGTGTGCGACCAACTTGTGTTCAAATTATTACGGCTCCCGTGAGCTATCGGGCTGACGAGCCCTGGTTCTGCACCTGCGCGCCATGAGAGGTATTTGACCTGTTTTAATTACATTTTGGCAGTCCACTCGGCACCCCTTTACATTGTCCTGCTCTCTGCTGACGAGAGGCAACTACCTCGAAACACGTGTCCAGGGATGGCTAAATGCAACACATACTGTTTTCCTTTTACACATCGTGGCATAGGCGTACCCGCCGTCGCCACTCCATTCACCACAGTCCTTTGGGGCAACTTGCTGGTGTGACGAGCAGTGTGCGACCAACTTGTGTTCAAATTATTACGGCTCCCGTGAGCTATCGGGCTGACGAGCCCTGGTTCTGCACCTGCGCGCCATTAGAGATATTTGACCTGTTTTAATTACATTTTGGCAGTCCACTCGGCACCCCTTTACATTGTCCTGCTCCCTGCTGACGAGAGGCAACTACCTCGAAACACGTGTCCAGGGATGGCTAAATGCAACACATACTGTTTTCCTTTTACACATCGTGGCATAGGCGTACCCGCCATCCCCACTACATTCACCACAGTCCTTTGGGGCAACTTGCTGGTGTGACGAGCAGTGTGCGACCAACTTGTGTTCAAATTATTACGGCTCCCGTGAGCTATCGGGCTGACGAGCCCTGGTTCTGCACCTGCGCGCCATGAGAGGTATTTGACCTGTTTTAATTACATTTTGGCAGTCCACTCGGCACCCCTTTACATTGTCCTGCTCCCTGCTGACGAGAGGCAACTACCTCGAAACACGTGTCCAGGGATGGCTAAATGCAACACATACTGTTTTCCTTTTACACATCGTGGCATAGGCGTACCCGCCGTCGCCACTACATTCACCACAGTCCTTTGGGGCAACTTGCTGGTATGACGAGCAGTGTGCGACCAACTTGTGTTCAAATTATTACGGCTCCCGTGAGCTATCGGGCTGACGAGCCCTGGTTCTGCACCTGCGCGCCATGAGAGGTATTTGACCTGTTTTAATTACATTTTGGCAGTCCACTCGGCACCCCTTTACATTGTCCTGCTCCCTGCTGACGAGAGGCAACTACCTCGAAACACGTGTCCAGGGATGGCTAAATGCAACACATACTGTTTTCCTTTTACACATCGTGGCATAGGCATACCCGCCGTCGCCACTACATTCACCACAGTCCTTTGGGGCAACTTGCTGGTGTGACGAGCAGTGTGCGACCAACTTGTGTTCAAATTATTACGGCTCCCGTGAGCTATCGGGCTGACGAGCCCTGGTTCTGCACCTGCGCGCCATGAGAGGTATTTGACCTGTTTTAATTACATTTTGGCAGTCCACTCGGCACCCCTTTACATTGTCCTGTTCCCTGCTGACGAGAGGCAACTACCTCGAAACACTTGTCCAGGGATGGCTAAATGCAACACATACTGTTTTCCTTTTACACATCGTGGCATAGGCGTACCCGCCGTCGCCACTACATTCACCACAGTCCTTTGGGGCAACTTGCTGGTGTGACGAGCAGTGTGCGACCAACTTGTGTTCAAATTATTACGGCGCCCGTGAGCTATCGGGCTGACGAGCCCTGGTTCTGCACCTGCGCGCCATGAGAGGTATTTGACCTGTTTTAATTACATTTTGGCAGTCTACTCGGCACCCCTTTACATTGTCCTGCTCCCTGCTGACGAGAGGCAACTACCTCGAAACACGTGTCCAGGGATGGCTAAATGCAACACATACTGTTTTCCTTTTACACATCGTGGCATAGGCGTACCCGCCGTCGCCACTACATTCACCACAGTCCTTTGGGGCAACTTGCTGGTGTGACGAGCAGTGTGCGACCAACTTGTGTTCAAATTATTACGGCTCCCGTGAGCTATCGGGCTGACGAGCCCTGGTTCTGCACCTGCGCGCCATGAGAGGTATTTGACCTGTTTTAATTACATTTTGGCAGTCCACTCGGCACCCCTTTACATTGTCCTGCTCCCTGCTGACGAGAGGCAACTACCGCGAAACACGTGTCCAGGGATGGCTAAATGCAACACATACTGTTTTCCTTTTACACATCGTGGCATAGGCGTACCCGCCGTCGCCACTACATTCACCACAGTCCTTTGGGGCAACTTGCTGGTGTGACGAGCAGTGTGCGACCAACTTGTGTTCAAATTATTACGGCTCCCGTGAGCTATCGGGCTGACGAGCCCTGGTTCTGCACCTGCGCGCCATGAGAGGTATTTGACCTGTTTTTTTTTTTTTTTTTTGAAAAACCTTTATTGACGTTTCAATCATTTACACGTATGGGCCTACAACCCCCCGGGGCCGGCCGCTAAGCAATCAGAACAATAAAAGCACATGTAAACACAGGCGGCACCTTGGAGAGCAAAGTCTACGATACAGTATAGTCCGGCCAATGAGCCGCTCAGGTAGGACACCAGGAGAGAAAGGGTTTTTCATTTTATAATAAAACAAAACAATAGGATCAGGTGCCAAACAGTTTCCCAACAGCGATAAGGGGCAAGGATAAGAGACGCAAGCAGCAAGCAGCAATACATTGAATCAATGGCGCAGACACGGGAGGGTACGGATGGGGAGAAATATCAAAGATAGTTGCGCCTACAAGTCCCCGTACCTAAAGCCCAGCGAACCCTCCGGGAACTGTGGCACACATTAAGAGCAAGCGATTCACAATAAGAGAGGTGTACCGCGCTGATCCCAGAAAAACAAGCAAAAAGAAACAGAAAAGAAAAAGGAGGCCATGGAAAAAGAGATAAAGACTAAAGAGTCCCCTCCCCCATCCCCCTACCCTGCACCTCTGCGAATGAGTATGGCCCCACCCCCCAGCAGTGTGCCTGTCGCCCTGGAACTAGACCCGAAATATAGAAGAGACAGGGAAAAAAGGAGTAAGAAAGAAAGAGCCCCCCCAGACGGGGGGGCGGAAGGAATGTAATAAACTGGAGGAGGGCCTTCAAAACATACCCCCGGCTTCTCCCGCCCGCACGGTGAAGTCTCCCCACAGCAAACAATTAGCAGCACCAAGTTGATCATATCAAAAAAGGAGGGGGGGGAGTGGGGAGCATTATGCACCAACTATGCGAATAACCATGAGAGCACGCAACCATGAGTCCGCCTGTCTACTAGGTGACCACTCCCGAAGGATCAGCCTCAGCCTTGACCGCTCTTTGCGATTCTGCCCATGCCTGCCCCTCGACCCAGCACCATGTCCGATGTCCCAAGGTACAGGAGTGTCCAAAAACAGTCGGGAAGCGACGCACACGGGTGGGGCGGAAGTCTCTGAGCATCAGCACGGACCGCTTCATGGGGGGGCGTCTTTTCCAGTGCTGCCCCCGGATCTGCACTGCACACAAGGTCCAGACAGGCTGAAGCAGTCAAATGAGACACACGTTGCTGGAATCCTCCCTGGGCCGCCGGAGACCGCGCACGGGACAAGGCCACCATCTTCCGCTCAGGTCCAATACCTCCGGAGCAGATCAAGCCCACAGTTAGCCGACCACACGGTAGCATACTGTCCGGAGTGTCCAGCTGTACACTAATCACGGGGGGGGCCGCAACATCTTCCTCCTGTGTGCAGTGTGGAAAGCCACTGTGTACTTGTGGACCAGCATGCCGCCACTGTCCCAACGCTGATACCACACCATCTAGCTTCCTCCCCAGGACCCCGGCGCCATGAGCCAAGGAGTAATGAAGGGCACCAAGGGCCTCCAGGAGGTCGCCGTACCTCAGAGCAGCTCTCTCCGATCGCTCTGCCACACTCCCGACCGTCACACACCCCCAGTCCCGCTGCGTCCCAGCGGACAGGATGGTAGGCTGCATAGTGACAAAATGGCCGCTGGGAAGGCCCGACTCGTATTGGGGCCAGGACCCCGGGACCAACGCCTCAAGGTCCACGTCGCTGAAGACAGGGATCCTGGGGGAGGAACAGATTCAACCGTTGCGCGGTCACGGGCAATAGCCGTCTCCGCCACGGACCAGCTCCCGCAAAAAGCCGGGAGCAGCCCGCAAGGATCAGGGCGAACCAGGGACGACGTCCGGGCAGCTCACCGTCAAAGGCAGGGGCAAACACCACAGAATCCGAGAATTGCACACCCGGGCATGTCCCTGGTCCGCAGCGCTCAGCATGGGGGGAGCGACCACAGCAAAATGCAGGCCGAGGGGAGCACCACTCCGGCGGACCAACTCCACCCAGTCACCACAGGCCGCTGTTGTTAAACTGCCGCCCGGCCAAGGCGTCCACTCGAGGGCCCGGCTTCGGGACCGCACGGGCCGCAAAGTTCAATCGCTGATTTCTCCGGCGGTACTGCAGTCAGAAACCTCAGGGTCACACGATCGGTTGCCACTTTCGTTTACGAACACGATCTCGTAGCGCAGAATAAGGATCTCATGCAGGATATCCGTGCGGGATGCGGAGGTTCACGGAGCCGGGAATCTACGCTGCCGTCCCGGTCGCCATCTTGGCTCCTCCTGTATTTGACCTGTTTTAATTACATTTTGGCAGTCCACTCGGCACCCCTTTACATTGTCCTGCTCCCTGCTGACGAGAGGCAACTACCTCGAAACACGTGTCCAGGGATGGCTAAATGCAACACATACTGTTTTCCTTTTACACATCGTGACATAGGCGTACCCGCCGTCGCCACTACATTCACCACAGTCCTTTGGGGCAACTTGCTGGTGTGACGAGCAGTGTGCGACCAACTTGTGTTCAAATTATTACGGCTCCCGTGAGCTATCGGGCTGACGAGCCCTGGTTCTGCACCTGCGCGCCATGAGAGGTATTTGACCTGTTTTAATTACATTTTGGCAGTCCACTCGGCACCCCTTTTCATTGTCCTGCTCCCTGCTGACGATAGGCAACTACCTGGAAACACGTGTCCAGGGATGGCTAAATGCAACACATACTGTTTTCCTTTTACACATCGTGGCATAGGCGTACCCGCCGTCGCCACTACATTCACCACAGTCCTTTGGGGCAACTTGCTGGTGTGACGAGCAGTGTGCGACCAACTTGTGTTCAAATTATTACGGCTCCCGTGAGCTATCGGGCTGACGAGCCCTGGTTCTGCACCTGCGCGCCATGAGAGGTATTTGACCTGTTTTAATTACATTTTGGCAGTCCACTCGGCACCCCTTTACATTGTCCTGCTCCCTGCTGACGAGAGGCAACTACCTCGAAACACGTGTCCAGGGATGGCTAAATGCAACACATACTGTTTTCCTTTTCCACATCGTGGCATAGGCGTACCCGCCATAGCCACTACATTCACCACAGTCCTTTGGGGCAACTTGCTGGTGTGACGAGCAGTGTGCGACCAACTTGTGTTCAAATTATTACGGCTCCCGTGAGCTATCGGGCTGACGAGCCCTGGTTCTGCACCTGCGCGCCATGAGAGGTATTTGACCTGTTTTAATTACATTTTGGCAGTCCACTCGGCACCCCTTTACATTGTCCTGCTCCCTGCTGACGAGAGGCAACTACCTCGAAACACGTGTCCAGGGATGGCTAAATGCAACACATACTGTTTTCCTTTTACACATCGTGGCATAGGCGTACCCGCCGTCGCCACTCCATTCACCACAGTCCTTTGGGGCAACTTGCTGGTGTGACGAGCAGTGTGCGACCAACTTGTGTTCAAATTATTACGGCTCCCGTGAGCTATCGGGCTGACGAGCCCTGGTTCTGCACCTGCGCGCCATGAGAGGTATTTGACCTGTTTTAATTACATTTTGGCAGTCCACTCGGCACCCCTTTACATTGTCCTGCTCCCTGCTGACGAGAGGCAACTACCTCGAAACACGTGTCCAGGGATGGCTAAATGCAACACATACTGTTTTCCTTTTACACATCGTGGCATAGGCGTACCCGCCGTCGCCACTACATTCACCAAAGTCCTTTGGGGCAACTTGCTGGTGTGACGAGCAGTGTGCGACCAACTTGTGTTCAAATTATTACGGCTCCCGTGAGCTATCGGGCTGACGAGCCCTGGTTCTGCACCTGCGCGCCATGAGAGGTATTTGACCTGTTTTAATTACATTTTGGCAGTCCACTCGGCACCCCTTTACATTGTCCTGCTCCCTGCTGACGAGAGGCAACTAATTAGAAACACGTGTCCAGGGATGGCTAAATGCAACACATACTGTTTTCCTTTTACACATCGTGGCATAGGCGTACCCGCCGTCGCCACTACATTCACCACAGTCCTTTGGGGCAACTTGCTGGTGTGACGAGCAGTGTGCGACCAACTTGTGTTCAAATTATTACGGCTCCCGTGAGCTATCGGGCTGACGAGCCCTGGTTCTGCACCTGCGCGCCATGAGAGGTATTTGACCTGTTTTAATTACATTTTGGCAGTCCACTCGGCACCCCTTTACATTGTCCTGCTCCCTGCTGACGAGAGGCAACTACCTCGAAACACGTGTCCAGGGATGGCTAAATACAACACATACTGTTTTCCTTTTACACATCGTGGCATAGGCGTACCCGCCGTCGCCACTACATTCACCACAGTCCTTTGGGGCAACTTGCTGGTGTGACGAGCAGTGTGCGACCAACTTGTGTTCAAATTATTACGGCTCCCGTGAGCTATCGGGCTGACGAGCCCTGGTTCTGCACCTGCGCGCCATGAGAGGTATTTGACCTGTTTTAATTACATTTTGGCAGTCCACTCGGCACCCCTTTACATGTCCTGCTCCCTGCTGACGAGAGGCAACTACCTCGAAACACTTGTCCAGGGATGGCTAAATGCAACACATACTGTTTTCCTTTTACACATCGTGGCATAGGCGTACACGCCGTCGCCACTACATTCACCACAGTCCTTTGGGGCAACTTGCTGGTGTGACGAGCAGTGTGCGACCAACTTGTGTTCAAATTATTACGGCTCCCGTGAGCTTTCGGGCTGACGAGCCCTGGTTCTGCACCTGCGCGCCATGAGAGGTATTTGACCTGTTTTAATTACATTTTGGCAGTCCACTCGGCACCCTTTTACATTGTCCTGCTCCCTGCTGACGAGAGGCAACTACCTCGAAACACGTGTCCAGGGATGGCTAAATGCAACACATACTGTTTTCCTTTTACACATCGTGGCATAGGCGTACCCGCCGTCGCCACTACATTCACCACAGTCCTTTGGGGCAACTTGCTGGTGTGACGAGCAGTGTGCGACCAACTTGTGTTCAAATTATTACGACTCCCGTGAGCTATCGGGCTGACGAGCCCTGGTTCTGCACCTGCGCGCCATGAGAGGTATTTGACCTGTTTTAATTACATTTTGGCAGTCCACTCGGCACCCCTTTACATTGTCCTGCTCCCTGCTGACGAGAGGCAACTACCTCGAAACACGTGTCCAGGGATGGCTAAATACAACACATACTGTTTTCCTTTTACACATCGTGGCATAGGCGTACCCGCCGTCGCCACTACATTCACCACAGTCCTTTGGGGCAACTTGCTGGTGTGACGAGCAGTGTGCGACCAACTTGTGTTCAAATTATTACGGCTCCCGTGAGCTATCGGGCTGACGAGCCCTGGTTCTGCACCTGCGCGCCATGAGAGGTATTTGACCTGTTTTAATTACATTTTGGCAGTCCACTCGGCACCCCTTTACATTGTCCTGCTCCCTGCTGACGAGAGGCAACTACCTCGAAACACGTGTCCAGGGATGGCTAAATGCAACACATACTGTTTTCCTTTTACACATCGTGGCATAGGCGTACCCGCCGTCGCCACTCCATTCACCACAGTCCTTTGGGGCAACTTGCTGGTGTGACGAGCAGTGTGCGACCAACTTGTGTTCAAATTATTACGGCTCCCGTGAGCTATCGGGCTGACGAGCCCTGGTTCTGCACCTGCGTGCCATGAGAGGTATTTGACCTGTTTTAATTACATTTTGGCAGTCCACTCGGCACCCCTTTACATTGTCCTGCTCCCTGCTGACGAGAGGCAACTACCTCGAAACACGTGTCCAGGGATGGCTAAATGCAACACAAGGGGGCCGATTCACAGAACTAACTTAAGACAAAATCCTAAACTTACTAATTTTGGTATTCACAGAAGTTAGGATTTTGTCTTAAGTTTGTCTTAAGCCAAACTTAAGACAGTCTTAAGACAGACTTAAGACAGTCTTAAGACAGACTTAAGACAAACTTAAGACAGACTTAAGACAGACTTAAGACAAACTTAAGACAAAATCCTAACTTAAGTCTGTCTTAAGTCTGTCTTAAGTCTGTCTTAAGTTTGTCTTAAGTCTGTCTTAAGTCTGTCTTAAGACTGTCTTGAGTCTGTCTTAAGACTGTCTTAAGACTGTCTTAAGTTTGTCTTAAGACAAACTTAAGACAAAATCCTCACTTCTGTGAATACCAAAAGTAGTAAGTTTAGGATTTTGTCTTAAGTTAGTTCTGTGAATCGGGCCCATACTGTTTTCCTTTTACACATCGTGGCATAGGCGTACCCGCCGTTGCCACTACATTCACCACAGTCCTTTGGGGCAACTTGCTGGTGTGACGAGCAGTGTGCGACCAACTTGTGTTCAAATTATTACGGCTCCCGTGAGCTATCGGGCTGACGAGCCCTGGTTCTGCACCTGCGCGCCATGAGAGGTATTTGACCTGTTTTAATTACATTTTGGCAGTCCACTCGGCACCCCTTTACATTGTCCTGCTCCCTGCTGACGAGAGGCAACTACCTCGAAACACTTGTCCAGGGATGGCTAAATGCAACACATACTGTTTTCCTTTTACACATCGTGGCATAGGCATACCCGCCGTCGCCACTACATTCACCACAGTCCTTTGGGGCAACTTGCTGGTGTGACGAGCAGTGTGCGACCAACTTGTGTTCAAATTATTACGGCTCCCGTGAGCTATCGGGCTGACGAGCCCTGGTTCTGCACCTGCGCGCCATGAGAGGTATTTGACCTGTTTTAATTACATTTTGGCAGTCCACTCGGCACCCCTTTACATTGTCCTGCTCCCTGCTGACGAGAGGCAACTACCTCGAAACACGTGTCCAGGGATGGCTAAATGCAACACATACTGTTTTCCTTTTACACATCGTGGCATAGGCGTACCCGCCGTCGCCACTACATTCACCACAGTCCTTTGGGGCAACTTGCTGGTGTGACGAGCAGTGTGCGACCAACTTGTGTTCAAATTATTACGGCTCCCGTGAGCTATCGGGCTGACGAGCCCTGGTTCTGCACCTGCGCGCCATGAGAGGTATTTGTCCTGTTTTAATTACATTTTGGCAGTCCACTCGGCACCCCTTTACATTGTCCTGCTCCCTGCTGACGAGAGGCAACTACCTCGAAACACGTGTCCAGGGATGGCTAAATGCAACACATACTGTTTTCCTTTTACACATCGTGGCATAGGCGTACCCGCCGTCGCCACTACATTCACCACAGTCCTTTGGGGCAACTTGCTGGTGTGACGAGCAGTGTGCGACCAACTTGTGTTCAAATTATTACGGCTCCCGTGAGCTATCGGGCTGACGAGCCCTGGTTCTGCACCTGCGCGCCATGAGAGGTATTTGACCTGTTTTAATTACATTTTGGCAGTCTACTCGGCACCCCTTTACATTGTCCTGCTCCCTGCTGACGAGAGGCAACTACCTGGAAACACGTGTCCAGGGATGGCTAAATGCAACACATACTGTTTTCCTTTTACACATCGTGGCATAGGCGTACCCGCCGTCGCCACTACATTCACCACAGTCCTTTGGGGCAACTTGCTGGTGTGACGAGCAGTGTGCGACCAACTTGTGTTCAAATTATTACGGCTCCCGTGAGCTATCGGGCTGACGAGCCCTGGTTCTGCACCTGCGCGCCATGAGAGGTATTTGACCTGTTTTAATTACATTTTGGCAGTCCACTCGGCACCCCTTTACATTGTCCTGCTCCCTGCTGACGAGAGGCAACTACCGCGAAACACGTGTCCAGGGATGGCTAAATGCAACACATACTGTTTTCCTTTTACACATCGTGGCATAGGCGTACCCGCCGTCGCCACTACATTCACCACAGTCCTTTGGGGCAACTTGCTGGTGTGACGAGCAGTGTGCGACCAACTTGTGTTCAAATTATTACGGCTCCCGTGAGCTATCGGGCTGACGAGCCCTGGTTCTGCACCTGCGCGCCATGAGAGGTATTTGACCTGTTTTAATTACATTTTGGCAGTCCACTCGGCACCCCTTTACATTGTCCTGCTCCCTGCTGACGAGAGGCAACTACCTCGAAACACGTGTCCAGGGATGGCTAAATGCAACACATACTGTTTTCCTTTTACACATCGTGACATAGGCGTACCCGCCGTCGCCACTACATTCACCACAGTCCTTTGGGGCAACTTGCTGGTGTGACGAGCAGTGTGCGACCAACTTGTGTTCAAATTATTACGGCTCCCGTGAGCTATCGGGCTGACGAGCCCTGGTTCTGCACCTGCGCGCCATGAGAGGTATTTGACCTGTTTTAATTACATTTTGGCAGTCCACTCGGCACCCCTTTTCATTGTCCTGCTCCCTGCTGACGAGAGGCAACTACCTGGAAACACGTGTCCAGGGATGGCTAAATGCAACACATACTGTTTTCCTTTTACACATCGTGGCATAGGCGTACCCGCCGTCGCCACTACATTCACCACAGTCCTTTGGGGCAACTTGCTGGTGTGACGAGCAGTGTGCGACCAACTTGTGTTCAAATTATTACGGCTCCCGTGAGCTATCGGGCTGATGAGCCCTGGTTCTGCACCTGCGCGCCATGAGAGGTATTTGACCTGTTTTAATTACATTTTGGCAGTCCACTCGGCACCCCTTTACATTGTCCTGCTCCCTGCTGACGAGAGGCAACTACCTCGAAACACGTGTCCAGGGATGGCTAAATGCAACACATACTGTTTTCCTTTTCCACATCGTGGCATAGGCGTACCCGCCGTCGCCACTACATTCACCACAGTCCTTTGGGGCAACTTGCTGGTGTGACGAGCAGTGTGCGACCAACTTGTGTTCAAATTATTACGGCTCCCGTGAGCTATCGGGCTGACGAGCCCTGGTTCTGCACCTGCGCGCCATGAGAGGTATTTGACCTGTTTTAATTACATTTTGGCAGTCCACTCGGCACCCCTTTACATTGTCCTGCTCCCTGCTGACGAGAGGCAACTACCTCGAAACACGTGTCCAGGGATGGCTAAATGCAACACATACTGTTTTCCTTTTACACATCGTGGCATAGGCGTACCCGCCGTCGCCACTCCATTCACCACAGTCCTTTGGGGCAACTTGCTGGTGTGACGAGCAGTGTGCGACCAACTTGTGTTCAAATTATTACGGCTCCCGTGAGCTATCGGGCTGACGAGCCCTGGTTCTGCACCTGCGCGCCATGAGAGGTATTTGACCTGTTTTAATTACATTTTGGCAGTCCACTCGGCACCCCTTTACATTGTCCTGCTCCCTGCTGACGAGAGGCAACTACCTCGAAACACGTGTCCAGGGATGGCTAAATGCAACACATACTGTTTTCCTTTTACACATCGTGGCATAGGCGTACCCGCCGTCGCCACTACATTCACCAAAGTCCTTTGGGGCAACTTGCTGGTGTGACGAGCAGTGTGCGACCAACTTGTGTTCAAATTATTACGGCTCCCGTGAGCTATCGGGCTGACGAGCCCTGGTTCTGCACCTGCGCGCCATGAGAGGTATTTGACCTGTTTTAATTACATTTTGGCAGTCCACTCGGCACCCCTTTACATTGTCCTGCTCCCTGCTGACGAGAGGCAACTACCTCGAAACACGTGTCCAGGGATGGCTAAATGCAACACATACTGTTTTCCTTTTACACATCGTGGCATAGGCGTACCCGCCGTCGCCACTACATTCACCACAGTCCTTTGGGGCAACTTGCTGGTGTGACGAGCAGTGTGCGACCAACTTGTGTTCAAATTATTACGGCTCCCGTGAGCTATCGGGCTGACGAGCCCTGGTTCTGCACCTGCGCGCCATGAGAGGTATTTGACCTGTTTTAATTACATTTTGGCAGTCCACTCGGCACCCCTTTACATTGTCCTGCTCCCTGCTGACGAGAGGCAACTACCTCGAAACACGTGTCCAGGGATGGCTAAATGCAACACATACTGTTTTCCTTTTACACATCGTGGCATAGGCGTACCCGCCGTCGCCACTACATTCACCACAGTCCTTTGGGGCAACTTGCTGGTGTGACGAGCAGTGTGCGACCAACTTGTGTTCAAATTATTACGGCTCCCGTGAGCTATCGGGCTGACGAGCCCTGGTTCTGCACCTGCGCGCCATGAGAGGTATTTGACCTGTTTTAATTACATTTTGGCAGTCCACTCGGCACCCCTTTACATTGTCCTGCTCCCTGCTGACGAGAGGCAACTACCTCGAAACACTTGTCCAGGGATGGCTAAATGCAACACATACTGTTTTCCTTTTACACATCGTGGCATAGGCGTACCCGCCGTCGCCACTACATTCACCACAGTCCTTTGGGGCAACTTGCTGGTGTGACGAGCAGTGTGCGACCAACTTGTGTTCAAATTATTACGGCTCCCGTGAGCTTTCGGGCTGACGAGCCCTGGTTCTGCACCTGCGCGCCATGAGAGGTATTTGACCTGTTTTAATTACATTTTGGCAGTCCACTCGGCACCCCTTTACATTGTCCTGCTCCCTGCTGACGAGAGGCAACTACCTCGAAACACGTGTCCAGGGATGGCTAAATGCAACACATACTGTTTTCCTTTTACACATCGTGGCATAGGCGTACCCGCCGTCGCCACTACATTCACCACAGTCCTTTGGGGCAACTTGCTGGTGTGACGAGCAGTGTGCGACCAACTTGTGTTCAAATTATTACGACTCCCGTGAGCTATCGGGCTGACGAGCCCTGGTTCTGCACCTGCGCGCCATGAGAGGTATTTGACCTGTTTTAATTACATTTTGGCAGTCCACTCGGCACCCCTTTACATTGTCCTGCTCCCTGCTGACGAGAGGCAACTACCTCGAAACACTTGTCCAGGGATGGCTAAATGCAACACATACTGTTTTCCTTTTACACATCGTGGCATAGGCGTACCCGCCGTCGCCACTACATTCACCACAGTCCTTTGGGGCAACTTGCTGGTGTGACGAGCAGTGTGCGACCAACTTGTGTTCAAATTATTACGGCTCCCGTGAGCTATCGGGCTGACGAGCCCTGGTTCTGCACCTGCGCGCCATGAGAGGTATTTGACCTGTTTTAATTACATTTTGGCAGTCCACTCGGCACCCCTTTACATTGTCCTGCTCCCTGCTGACGAGAGGCAAGTACCTCGAAACACGTGTCCAGGGATGGCTAAATGCAACACATACTGTTTTCCTTTTACACATCGTGGCATAGGTGTACCCGCCGTCGCCACTACATTCACCACAGTCCTTTGGGGCAACTTGCTGGTGTGACGAGCAGTGTGCGACCAACTTGTGTTCAAATTATTACGGCTCCCGTGAGCTATCGGGCTGACGAGCCCTGGTTCTGCACCTGCGCGCCATGAGAGGTATTTGACCTGTTTTAATTACATTTTGGCAGTCCACTCGGCACCCCTTTACATTGTCCTGCTCCCTGCTGACGAGAGGCAACTACCTCAAAACACGTGTCCAGGGATGGCTAAATGCAACACATACTGTTTTCCTTTTACACATCGTGGCATAGGCGTACCCGCCGTCGCCACTACATTCACCACAGTCCTTTGGGGCAACTTGCTGGTGTGACGAGCAGTGTGCGACCAACTTGTGTTCAAATTATTACGGCTCCCGTGAGCTATCGGGCTGACGAGCCCTGGTTCTGCACCTGCGCGCCATGAGAGGTATTTGACCTGTTTTAATTACATTTTGGCAGTCTACTCGGCACCCCTTTACATTGTCCTGCTCCCTGCTGACGAGAGGCAACTACCTCGAAACACGTGTCCAGGGATGGCTAAATGCAACACATACTGTTTTCCTTTTACACATCGTGACATAGGCGTACCCGCCGTCGCCACTACATTCACCACAGTCCTTTGGGGCAACTTGCTGGTGTGACGAGCAGTGTGCGACCAACTTGTGTTCAAATTATTACGGCTCCCGTGAGCTATCGGGCTGACGAGCCCTGGTTCTGCACCTGCGCGCCATGAGAGGTATTTGACCTGTTTTAATTACATTTTGGCAGTCCACTCGGCACCCCTTTTCATTGTCCTGCTCCCTGCTGACGAGAGGCAACTACCTGGAAACACGTGTCCAGGGATGGCTAAATGCAACACATACTGTTTTCCTTTTCCACATCGTGGCATAGGCGTACCCGCCGTCGCCACTACATTCACCACAGTCCTTTGGGGCAACTTGCTGGTGTGACGAGCAGTGTGCGACCAACTTGTGTTCAAATTATTACGGCTCCCGTGAGCTATCGGGCTGACGAGCCCTGGTTCTGCACCTGCGCGCCATGAGAGGTATTTGACCTGTTTTAATTACATTTTGGCAGTCCACTCGGCACCCCTTTACATTGTCCTGCTCCCTGCTGACGAGAGGCAACTACCTCGAAACACGTGTCCAGGGATGGCTAAATGCAACACATACTGTTTTCCTTTTACACATCGTGGCATAGGCGTACCCGCCGTCGCCACTCCATTCACCACAGTCCTTTGGGGCAACTTGCTGGTGTGACGAGCAGTGTGCGACCAACTTGTGTTCAAATTATTACGGCTCCCGTGAGCTATCGGGCTGACGAGCCCTGGTTCTGCACCTGCGCGCCATGAGAGGTATTTGACCTGTTTTAATTACATTTTGGCAGTCCACTCGGCACCCCTTTACATTGTCCTGCTCCCTGCTGACGAGAGGCAACTACCTCGAAACACGTGTCCAGGGATGGCTAAATGCAACACATACTGTTTTCCTTTTACACATCGTGGCATAGGCGTACCCGCCGTCGCCACTACATTCACCAAAGTCCTTTGGGGCAACTTGCTGGTGTGACGAGCAGTGTGCGACCAACTTGTGTTCAAATTATTACGGCTCCCGTGAGCTATCGGGCTGACGAGCCCTGGTTCTGCACCTGCGCGCCATGAGAGGTATTTGACCTGTTTTAATTACATTTTGGCAGTCCACTCGGCACCCCTTTACATTGTCCTGCTCCCTGCTGACGAGAGGCAACTACCTCGAAACACGTGTCCAGGGATGGCTAAATGCAACACATACTGTTTTCCTTTTACACATCGTGGCATAGGCGTACCCGCCGTCGCCACTACATTCACCACAGTCCTTTGGGGCAACTTGCTGGTGTGACGAGCAGTGTGCGACCAACTTGTGTTCAAATTATTACGGCTCCCGTGAGCTATCGGGCTGACGAGCCCTGGTTCTGCACCTGCGCGCCATGAGAGGTATTTGACCTGTTTTAATTACATTTTGGCAGTCCACTCGGCACCCCTTTACATTGTCCTGCTCCCTGCTGACGAGAGGCAACTACCTCGAAACACGTGTCCAGGGATGGCTAAATGCAACACATACTGTTTTCCTTTTACACATCGTGGCATAGGCGTACCCGCCGTCGCCACTACATTCACCACAGTCCTTTGGGGCAACTTGCTGGTGTGACGAGCAGTGTGCGACCAACTTGTGTTCAAATTATTACGGCTCCCGTGAGCTATCGGGCTGACGAGCCCTGGTTCTGCACCTGCGCGCCATGAGAGGTATTTGACCTGTTTTAATTACATTTTGGCAGTCCACTCGGCACCCCTTTACATTGTCCTGCTCCCTGCTGACGAGAGGCAACTACCTCGAAACACTTGTCCAGGGATGGCTAAATGCAACACATACTGTTTTCCTTTTACACATCGTGGCATAGGCGTACCCGCCGTCGCCACTACATTCACCACAGTCCTTTGGGGCAACTTGCTGGTGTGACGAGCAGTGTGCGACCAACTTGTGTTCAAATTATTACGGCTCCCGTGAGCTTTCGGGCTGACGAGCCCTGGTTCTGCACCTGCGCGCCATGAGAGGTATTTGACCTGTTTTAATTACATTTTGGCAGTCCACTCGGCACCCCTTTACATTGTCCTGCTCCCTGCTGACGAGAGGCAACTACCTCGAAACACGTGTCCAGGGATGGCTAAATGCAACACATACTGTTTTCCTTTTACACATCGTGGCATAGGCGTACCCGCCGTCGCCACTACATTCACCACAGTCCTTTGGGGCAACTTGCTGGTGTGACGAGCAGTGTGCGACCAACTTGTGTTCAAATTATTACGACTCCCGTGAGCTATCGGGCTGACGAGCCCTGGTTCTGCACCTGCGTGCCATGAGAGGTATTTGACCTGTTTTAATTACATTTTGGCAGTCCACTCGGCACCCCTTTACATTGTCCTGCTCCCTGCTGACGAGAGGCAACTACCTCGAAACACTTGTCCAGGGATGGCTAAATGCAACACATACTGTTTTCCTTTTACACATCGTGGCATAGGCGTACCCGCCGTCGCCACTACATTCACCACAATCCTTTGGGGCAACTTGCTGGTGTGACGAGCAGTGTGCGACCAACTTGTGTTCAAATTATTACGGCTCCCGTGAGCTATCGGGCTGACGAGCCCTGGTTCTGCACCTGCGCGCCATGAGAGGTATTTGACCTGTTTTAATTACATTTTGGCAGTCCACTCGGCACCCCTTTACATTGTCCTGCTCCCTGCTGACGAGAGGCAAGTACCTCGAAACACGTGTCCAGGGATGGCTAAATGCAACACATACTGTTTTCCTTTTACACATCGTGGCATAGGTGTACCCGCCGTCGCCACTACATTCACCACAGTCCTTTGGGGCAACTTGCTGGTGTGACGAGCAGTGTGCGACCAACTTGTGTTCAAATTATTACGGCTCCCGTGAGCTATCGGGCTGACGAGCCCTGGTTCTGCACCTGCGCGCCATGAGAGGTATTTGACCTGTTTTAATTACATTTTGGCAGTCCACTCGGCACCCCTTTACATTGTCCTGCTCCCTGCTGACGAGAGGCAACTACCTCGAAACACGTGTCCAGGGATGGCTAAATGCAACACATACTGTTTTCCTTTTACACATCGTGGCATAGGCGTACCCGCCGTCGCCACTACATTCACCACAGTCCTTTGGGGCAACTTGCTGGTGTGACGAGCAGTGTGCGACCAACTTGTGTTCAAATTATTACGGCTCCCGTGAGCTATCGGGCTGACGAGCCCTGGTTCTGCACCTGCGCGCCATGAGAGGTATTTGACCTGTTTTAATTACATTTTGGCAGTCTACTCGGCACCCCTTTACATTGTCCTGCTCCCTGCTGACGAGAGGCAACTACCTCGAAACACGTGTCCAGGGATGGCTAAATGCAACACATACTGTTTTCCTTTTACACATCGTGGCATAGGCGTACCCGCCGTCGCCACTACATTCACCACAGTCCTTTGGGGCAACTTGCTGGTGTGACGAGCAGTGTGCGACCAACTTGTGTTCAAATTATTACGGCTCCCGTGAGCTATCGGGCTGACGAGCCCTGGTTCTGCACCTGCGCGCCATGAGAGGTATTTGACCTGTTTTAATTACATTTTGGCAGTCCACTCGGCACCCCTTTACATTGTCCTGCTCCCTGCTGACGAGAGGCAACTACCGCGAAACACGTGTCCAGGGATGGCTAAATGCAACACATACTGTTTTCCTTTTACACATCGTGGCATAGGCGTACCCGCCGTCGCCACTACATTCACCACAGTCCTTTGGGGCAACTTGCTGGTGTGAAGAGCAGTGTGCGACCAACTTGTGTTCAAATTATTACGGCTCCCGTGAGCTATCGGGCTGACGAGCCCTGGTTCTGCACCTGCGCGCCATGAGAGGTATTTGACCTGTTTTAATTACATTTTGGCAGTCCACTCGGCACCCCTTTACATTGTCCTGCTCCCTGCTGACAAGAGGCAACTACCTCGAAACACGTGTCCAGGGATGGCTAAATGCAACACATACTGTTTTCCTTTTACACATCGTGACATAGGCGTACCCGCCGTCGCCACTACATTCACCACAGTCCTTTGGGGCAACTTGCTGGTGTGACGAGCAGTGTGCGACCAACTTGTGTTCAAATTATTACGGCTCCCGTGAGCTATCGGGCTGACGAGCCCTGGTTCTGCACCTGCGCGCCATGAGAGGTATTTGACCTGTTTTAATTACATTTTGGCAGTCCACTCGGCACCCCTTTTCATTGTCCTGCTCCCTGCTGACGAGAGGCAACTACCTGGAAACACGTGTCCAGGGATGGCTAAATGCAACACATACTGTTTTCCTTTTACACATCGTGGCATAGGCGTACCCGCCGTCGCCACTACATTCACCACAGTCCTTTGGGGCAACTTGCTGGTGTGACGAGCAGTGTGCGACCAACTTGTGTTCAAATTATTACGGCTCCCGTGAGCTATCGGGCTGACGAGCCCTGGTTCTGCACCTGCGCGCCATGAGAGGTATTTGACCTGTTTTAATTACATTTTGGCAGTCCACTCGGCACCCCTTTACATTGTCCTGCTCCCTGCTGACGAGAGGCAACTACCTCGAAACACGTGTCCGGGGATGGCTAAATGCAACACATACTGTTTTCCTTTTCCACATCGTGGCATAGGCGTACCCGCCGTCGCCACTACATTCACCACAGTCCTTTGGGGCAACTTGCTGGTGTGACGAGCAGTGTGCGACCAACTTGTGTTCAAATTATTACGGCTCCCGTGAGCTATCGGGCTGACGAGCCCTGGTTCTGCACCTGCGCGCCATGAGAGGTATTTGACCTGTTTTAATTACATTTTGGCAGTCCACTCGGCACCCCTTTACATTGTCCTGCTCCCTGCTGACGAGAGGCAACTACCTCGAAACACGTGTCCAGGGATGGCTAAATGCAACACATACTGTTTTCCTTTTACACATCGTGGCATAGGCGTACCCGCCGTCGCCACTCCATTCACCACAGTCCTTTGGGGCAACTTGCTGGTGTGACGAGCAGTGTGCGACCAACTTGTGTTCAAATTATTACGGCTCCCGTGAGCTATCGGGCTGACGAGCCCTGGTTCTGCACCTGCGCGCCATGAGAGGTATTTGACCTGTTTTAATTACATTTTGGCAGTCCACTCGGCACCCCTTTACATTGTCCTGCTCCCTGCTGACGAGAGGCAACTACCTCGAAACACGTGTCCAGGGATGGCTAAATGCAACACATACTGTTTTCCTTTTACACATCGTGGCATAGGCGTACCCGCCGTCGCCACTACATTCACCAAAGTCCTTTGGGGCAACTTGCTGGTGTGACGAGCAGTGTGCGACCAACTTGTGTTCAAATTATTACGGCTCCCGTGAGCTATCGGGCTGACGAGCCCTGGTTCTGCACCTGCGCGCCATGAGAGGTATTTGACCTGTTTTAATTACATTTTGGCAGTCCACTCGGCACCCCTTTACATTGTCCTGCTCCCTGCTGACGAGAGGCAACTACCTCGAAACACGTGTCCAGGGATGGCTAAATGCAACACATACTGTTTTCCTTTTACACATCGTGGCATAGGCGTACCCGCCGTCGCCACTACATTCACCACAGTCCTTTGGGGCAACTTGCTGGTGTGACGAGCAGTGTGCGACCAACTTGTGTTCAAATTATTACGGCTCCCGTGAGCTATCGTGCTGACGAGCCCTGGTTCTGCACCTGCGCGCCATGAGAGGTATTTGACCTGTTTTAATTACATTTTGGCAGTCCACTCGGCACCCCTTTACATTGTCCTGCTCCCTGCTGACGAGAGGCAACTACCTCGAAACACGTGTCCAGGGATGGCTAAATGCAACACATACTGTTTTCCTTTTACACATCGTGGCATAGGCGTACCCGCCGTCGCCACTACATTCACCACAGTCCTTTGGGGCAACTTGCTGGTGTGACGAGCAGTGTGCGACCAACTTGTGTTCAAATTATTACGGCTCCCGTGAGCTATCGGGCTGACGAGCCCTGGTTCTGCACCTGCGCGCCATGAGAGGTATTTGACCTGTTTTAATTACATTTTGGCAGTCCACTCGGCACCCCTTTACATTGTCCTGCTCCCTGCTGACGAGAGGCAACTACCTCAAAACACTTGTCCAGGGATGGCTAAATGCAACACATACTGTTTTCCTTTTACACATCGTGGCATAGGCGTACCCGCCGTCGCCACTACATTCACCACAGTCCTTTGGGGCAACTTGCTGGTGTGACGAGCAGTGTGCGACCAACTTGTGTTCAAATTATTACGGCTCCCGTGAGCTTTCGGGCTGACGAGCCCTGGTTCTGCACCTGCGCGCCATGAGAGGTATTTGACCTGTTTTAATTACATTTTGGCAGTCCACTCGGCACCCCTTTACATTGTCCTGCTCCCTGCTGACGAGAGGCAACTACCTCGAAACACGTGTCCAGGGATGGCTAAATGCAACACATACTGTTTTCCTTTTACACATCGTGGCATAGGCGTACCCGCCGTCGCCACTACATTCACCACAGTCCTTTGGGGCAACTTGCTGGTGTGACGAGCAGTGTGCGACCAACTTGTGTTCAAATTATTACGACTCCCGTGAGCTATCGGGCTGACGAGCCCTGGTTCTGCACCTGCGCGCCATGAGAGGTATTTGACCTGTTTTAATTACATTTTGGCAGTCCACTCGGCACCCCTTTACATTGTCCTGCTCCCTGCTGACGAGAGGCAACTACCTCGAAACACGTGTCCAGGGATGGCTAAATACAACACATACTGTTTTCCTTTTACACATCGTGGCATAGGCGTACCCGCCGTCGCCACTACATTCACCACAGTCCTTTGGGGCAACTTGCTGGTGTGACGAGCAGTGTGCGACCAACTTGTGTTCAAATTATTACGGCTCCCGTGAGCTATCGGGCTGACGAGCCCTGGTTCTGCACCTGCGCGCCATGAGAGGTATTTGACCTGTTTTAATTACATTTTGGCAGTCCACTCGGCACCCCTTTACATTGTCCTGCTCCCTGCTGACGAGAGGCAACTACCTCGAAACACGTGTCCAGGGATGGCTAAATGCAACACATACTGTTTTCCTTTTACACATCGTGGCATAGGCGTACCCGCCGTCGCCACTACATTCACCACAGTCCTTTGGGGCAACTTGCTGGTGTGACGAGCAGTGTGCGACCAACTTGTGTTCAAATTATTACGGCTCCCGTGAGCTATCGGGCTTACGAGCCCTGGTTGCACCTGCGCGCCATGAGAGGTATTTGACCTGTTTTAATTACATTTTGGCAGTCCACTCGGCACCCCTTTACATTGTCCTGCTCCCTGCTGACGAGAGGCAACTACCTCGAAACACGTGTCCAGGGATGGCTAAATGCAACACATACTGTTTTCCTTTTCCACATCGTGGCATAGGCGTACCCGCCGTCGCCACTACATTCACCACAGTCCTTTGGTGCAACTTGCTGGTGTGACGAGCAGTGTGCGACCAACTTGTGTTCAAATTATTACGGCTCCCGTGAGCTATCGGGCTGACGAGCCCTGGTTCTGCACCTGCGCGCCATGAGAGGTATTTGACGTGTTTTAATTACATTTTGGCAGTCCACTCGGCACCCCTTTACATTGTCCTGCTCCCTGCTGACGAGAGGCAACTACCTCGAAACACGTGTCCAGGGATGGCTAAATGCAACACATACTGTTTTCCTTTTACACATCGTGGCATAGGCGTACCCGCCGTCGCCACTACATTCACCACAGTCCTTTGGGGCAACTTGCTGGTGTGACGAGCAGTGTGCGACCAACTTGTGTTCAAATTATTACGGCTCCCGTGAGCTATCGGGCTGACGAGCCCTGGTTCTGCACCTGCGCGCCATGAGAGGTATTTGACCTGTTTTAATTACATTTTGGCAGTCCACTCGGCACCCCTTTACATTGTCCTGCTCCCTGCTGACGAGAGGCAACTACCTCGAAACACGTGTCCAGGGATGGCTAAATGCAACACATACTGTTTTCCTTTTACACATCGTGGCATAGGCGTACCCGCCGTCGCCACTCCATTCACCACAGTCCTTTGGGGCAACTTGCTGGTGTGACGAGCAGTGTGCGACAAACTTGTGTTCAAATTATTACGGCTCCCGTGAGCTATCGGGCTGACGAGCCCTGGTTCTGCACCTGCGCGCCATGAGAGGTATTTGACCTGTTTTAATTACATTTTGGCAGTCCACTCGGCACCCCTTTACATTGTCCTGCTCCCTGCTGACGAGAGGCAACTACCTCGAAACACGTGTCCAGGGATGGCTAAATGCAACACATACTGTTTTCCTTTTACACATCGTGGCATAGTGTGGTAAATAAAAAATACCGGACTGAATTTCATACGGAATCTTAAAATAAAGTAAATAGCTCAAAATAACAAGAGGCAGAATCCGTGGTATAAGAGGTTTTCTAAATGGGCTTTATTCCATTCAAAATGGCCGACTCGAGTCACGGCCTTCAGGTTCCGTCACCACGAGGGTTCAGGAAGTGAAGTACAATACTTTATTGACAGACATGCATTTTTATAATAAGTGCATTACAATGAAACGAATGTAGAAGGCGTAACATTTGATAAGAAAAGTGACATGACAGGTACGTAATCGAAACTAGGCGTAATAAGGAATAAAAGAAACATGATTGGTTAGGATTATCAGACATAGGTGGATCTATAAGATAATACTTGGCATAGATGCGCGCGCAGCAGTATGACGTGTAATTGACGTGTAACTAGGGGGTGAAGGGGACTTGACATTTAGCTCTACATGTGGAGACGAAAAGTCTGGGGGGTCAAGTCAACCTAATCCCAAATCATATCTAACATCCTATGTTTAGAGAACTATGTTATCCATAAGGAAGGACTCTCGGACAGAATCTATTCTATACTAACTGTGTGTGCGTGTATAAGCGTCTAGGTGTCTATATGAGATGCGAGGGGCAGAAAACTTTCCATGGCAGCAAGGCTATGAATCACTTGCAGGAGGACGGAAAGGCTGAGTCCTTTGCTTGTGAGCTAAAGGAAATGTTTACCTAAATCACTAGACAGGAATGCATCGGCTGAAGAGCAAAATAGATAATTCGAAGGTGAAATACAGCTTCTTGGCAGGCAGGCGAAAACTGGCCGAGGCAGGCACCGTTAGCTGCACAGGGAGTAGGACAAAGTTCATGGATACAGATGCGAGCTCAAGCTGAAGCTGTCAAAGACAGAGAGCAGGGAAAGGCTTTGAGGACAGAATCGGGCCTACTTGCCTGCATCATAAAAATGGAGTAACTTAGCCATATAAAGTCGATGGCCTTTCATACTTAGGAATCGAATATCCAGCCCATAGATGACGGATCTGACAGAGAACATGTTGACGGTAGACACACATATGTTTGCGTCTTAGAAACTGGAACTGGAGGGAACATACATGTACTTGTAACATGCATATAGAACCGTTGGGGTCCAAGATAGGGGACATAACTGATCAGGAAAATCCACATTTCCACATTCCCTCCTTGTCCCCTTCTTGCCCTTCAAGAGATATCAATCTTCATCATTCCATCGATTTGCTCATGGAGCATCATTTCTTCTTCCTTCTTCTTCCGGCATTTTGAACGAGAACTTTGATATGGAATGCATGATGTGGCACACAGACCACAAATCGCTGGTCCACATTGCAGGCATAAACAACAACTGAAGAGCATAAGAAGGCCAATACCTAGGAAGGATAGAACTCTCCATCCCCAGGCTGATATCACACTCCAAAACCACCCGGACCACGTCCAAGTGCCTGGATTCTCGTGTATCTGGCTTACAATCTTATGAAGGCGTGTTATAGCTTTATATACAGATGGCGAATTTTCTGGTATGAATATGCAGCAGCTGGATCCGATGACCCTGCAAGCTCCGCCCCTATCGGCCAGGATGACGTCAAGGACAAGACGATTCTGGAGAACAACAATTCTCATCACTGATTGTTCCTCTGTCAGATTGCCTAGGGCGGCTATAGTCTCGTTTACTACAGCTTCAAGAGTCTTGGTGAGTCTACGTATCAGCTTACTATTTGATATTGTACCTATATAGGGAAAGATGCCTTTATTGAAATCTACATACTTGTCCCATGCCGTCTCAGTATAATCGACAACTGGGAGATCTCTACGCTCTCTTTTGTGTACTAAATGAACATTTCGATAATAATCAGGGGGAGCTAGGAAAACAGGTGGCAAAAGGAATCCTATGTAACAGGTACCATCCCAATCTAGAGGCAGACGCATATATGCCGTCTGACCACATATAAAGTAAGAATGGCGAGAAGCTCTAAATGAAGATTTACCTTGATCACTATATTCTACGGTAGTAACGCATTGGCTATGGCCCATATGTATGGAACCAACTTTTCTTACACATAATTCACCCTTAACTGGAAATACTGACATAGTGGGCAGAATTAGTTCAACTTCGGATTTGACATTCAAAATCATGAGATTAGGCGTAAAATTACCTAATTTATACACTTCATTTTCTAAATCAGTTCCTGTTCTACTGGGGTGACCCTCCTTATTGGGGTGACAGACTTTGAATAAAACTAGATTCAGATTTCCCCATATCCAATGTTGTTGATAAACTGCTGTGTCTGGGTCTATGGAATTTAATAAACTAAACCATGCTCCACAGGAGCCATTGTGTGTGAACGGATGTGGAAAGAAAGGCAGAACTCCTTTGTTATTCTGATAAGGAGGGAGTCGGCCACACACCCAACAATTGGTGGCTTTACTAGTCTGATGGGAATGATGTAACATACTAATGAATGTGTTATTGCGCAGCGCAAGTCTATAGGACAACTCATGTGGGGGTAGGTCACTAAAAGAATGTTCATCAGTTATATTGAAAGCACGTTTAGAAACAGGATAATACATATGCAACAATATACTTGCAGTAACTATTAAAAAACTCAAGGAAAACAAAATTAATAAAGTCACAATACAGTGGTTACGCAGTAATTTACAATAAGCATGTCGTTTCATTATGATTCTGGACTCTACGTGATTCAGATCTAAGGGATACATGTCGGGACAGATTCAACCGCTTCACCTTGGAGAGGACTTAAACAATCAAATCGTCCGACAGCTTGGATCTGGACCTGAGTTTCTGCTTATAGAGTTCGGTGCTACTGGCCTCAGCCAAGGGTAGCTTTGAGTCAATGGGGGAAGACACACGGGGAGTACTGTTTGTGTCAGGAGGAAGTCCATGAAATTTCTTGATATGGCTGGAATGCACCCAGCCCTTTCTCCCTTCGATCTTCACAGCTGTTCTGGTCGTCAGCAGGACCAACCTAGGAAGCCTCCACCTTGGCTCCAGTTGGGTTTGCCGATCAAAATTCCTGACGAGAACATAATCACCGGGAATTACGTCATGAGGTTTCACCTCGGTGTTGTCGGGAAAAGCTGCGACTACCTGTGAACGACAAGATTGTAGTGCAGACATCAAGGAAGCCAGGTAATCTGTCAGCATATTACAGTCAACATCAGTTATTTTACGGGGTATAGGCGTCCCCCACATATTCGGTGGTCTACCAAAGATCACCTCATACGGGGATAGCCCTGTTCGAGAGTGTGCTACCATTCTCATGTAGAATAGCGCAACTGGTAAGGCTACTATCCAGTCCACACCTTTTTCCTGACATATTTTAGACAATCTGATTTTTAAAAGTTGATTATGTCGTTCCACGAGACCTGCTGCCTCGGGGTGTCGGACACAGTGGAATTTCCACTGATATCCCAACAAAAGTGAGACATGTTTCATTAATTCGGATGAGAAAGGCTGGCCGTTATCTGAATATACAACACGTGGTAAACCGTACCGTGGGAAGAATTCTCGAACTAGCTGCTTGGCAGTAGTCGGGGCAGTGTAATCTGATACGGGATACGCCTCTGTCCAACGGGAGAGAGCGCAGACAACTACGAGAACATATTTGAATCCTCGACAACGTTCCATCTGAATATAATCCATCTGGAGGACTTCAAAAGGATGGTCAGGAGGCTGAAATCCACCCTGTTCTACGGGAACACTCTTTCCTGGATTAAACTGACAACATATCATACAGGTACGAACTTTTTGTTTAGCTGCTGCTCGTAAATGTTTGTTGAACCAAATGTGCTGAATGCTGTCTAGCATAGCCTTCTCTCCTAAATGTGCTGGACTGTGAACTGTAGCTATAATGGCTTGAACCATGGAATCAGGGAGAAACCATACAGATTTCTCCTTCGTCATCCATCCTTGATCTGTCTGGATCCCTCCTAGTTCAGTCCACTTCTTTATTTCTTCTGCTGTGGCATGTGTCTGTATGTTAATTACGTCAAGTGCGGGATCCTTAATTGTCATACACTGTGTTGGTGTCTGAACTATTGGCTTTGTCATGTCTAATGTGCGATTCTGAGCAGTCTGTTTAGCTGTTCTGTCAGCTAAATCATTGCCTTGAGAAATGGTATCAGTAACCTTCGTGTGTGCTTTACATTTCATAATTGATATAGCAGTGGGTAGATGTATTGCGTCTAACAAAGCATGAATGAGGGGTCCGTGCTGAATGTGGGCACCATGGGAGGTTAAATAACCTCTCTCTCGCCACAGCACGCCGAAGTCGTGTACAACTCCGAATGCATAACGTGAGTCAGTGTATATATTAACTTTCTTATTTGTGGCTTGAATACAGGCTTGTGTTAGAGCAATAAGTTCTGCTGCTTGGGCTGACAAAGTATCTATACAATTTGTCTCAATAACTTCAGTGTCTGTTGTGACTGCATACGCGGCCACTAAATCTCCTGTACTTGTTCTCATGCACGACCCGTCTACATACAACGTCAGGTCTGGATCTAACAATGGAACGTCTGTCAAGTCTTGTCTAGGTTTCGTCTTTATTTCAATGATTTCAACACAATCATGAGCTAGTGGGTCTGTTCCAATTACAGGTAATAGTGTAGCAGGATTCAATGTATTACACCGTCGGATCTCTATGTGTGGTTGAAACAATGTCAGTTCATAACCGGTAAGTCTTGCTATGGTCAAGTGTTGTGTTTGTGTTCGGTTCACAAGAACCTCTACTGCATGTGGTACTTGTACTGTCAATGGGTGTCCTAATACTATGGCATCGCTTTGTCTGATTGCTAAAGCTGTCGCTGCCACTGATTTCAGACATGCAGGCAAAGCCTGAGCTACGGGATCTAATGTACTGGAAAAATAAGCACATGGCTTGCGTGATCCTGCTTGATCCTGAGTGAGTACTGACAAGGCAGTACCTTCGCGTTCTGTAACAAAGAGTGTAAAATGTTTGCTATAACATGGTGTTGCTAAAACAGGTGTTTGACATAAAGCTTTCTTTAAGCTTTCAAAAGCTTGTGTATGTTCCTGAGTCCAAGGAAGAACAGTCGATGTGGCTGCCTCCTGTGTGGTTAACTGAATGAGTGGTTTTGCTAGAAATGCGTACTGAGGGATCCACTGCCTACAATATGAAGTGAGGCCTATGAAAGCTCGCACCTCCTTTTGTGTCTGGGGTATTGACATGTTAGCAATTAACTGGATGCGATCTGGTGTAAGCTGCCTTCCCTCCTTGGACAGCGAGTGACCAAGATAAATAACTCGCTGGACACAGAATTGCAGCTTAGAAGGGGACACCTTGTGCCCCTTGTCGGCTAGGAAATGTAAAACTGTCAGAGAAGCTTTTTCACATTCTGGCTCGCTTCTCGCGGTGATCAGCAGATCATCGACATATTGAAGCAGTGCAGTATTGACTGGCATGTGGATACTGTCAAGTTCTCGTTTCAGTGCTTGGCTGTAGATGCTGGGGCTTTCTGTGAATCCTTGGGGAGCGCGTGAGAATTTAAAGCTGCGCCCATTTAAACTGAATCCGAACAAGTATTGGCTTTCCGGATCTATTGGGACGCTGAAAAAGGCATTCTTGAGATCGATTACAGTAAAGAATGTAGCTTCGGAATCAATTGCTGTCAATAATGATGATATATCAGGGACCACAGGAAATTGTGGTACAATGCACTTGTTTAGTTCACGCAAATCAATAACCAATCGGTACACTGGTGGAGCAGTAGGATCAGTTCGTTTAAGAATCGGAATTATCGGTGAATTACATATATTGGAGTCTGTTTCTACAACTACTCCCTGGGCAATTAGCTCATCAATGATTTTCAACAAAGCCACTACAGCATCATGCGGTAACTTGTATTGTCGCATTCGTGGTAGTACCACTCCTGCTTTCAATGTGACTCGATAGGGTGTAATGTTCATGCAGCCAACATCCGTAGGGCCTTGTGCCCATAGATGTACTGGTAAAGTCTGTAGTCGGGGATCCATGTCTCTAGACACATAGTGACCTTTAAAATCACGCAAAAACAACCTTACTCCTTCCGGAGAACAACATATTATGGCTCCTAGTGCTTTCAGAGTTTTAATTCCTAACAGATTTTCTGGGCATGATTTAGTAAGCAATAAATCTGTAGTTCGTGTCAAAGGTCCTATCGTAAGTGGTAGAGGCTGTGATACTTCATTAACAATAGGTTTTCCTGAAAAACCAAGGGAAACATTTTGAGAGCCTGAGAGGGGTGCCCCTGGAACTTCACTACGTTTTATGGTTGTTCGACTTGCCCCTGTATCGAGTAAGAATTTTCTATCTTGACCTAATAATTCACTATGTACATAAGGTCCTTCTTGATCTACAGGAATCTCGATAAGCGGTAAGTCAACTTCCCTCTCTAGGCTGGTTCATGCGTAACGCTGATACTCAGGGTATTCATACTGTGCAGTCTGATACATTTGTCGTGTTGTGGTTTGTGTGGCAGTAGCAGGCAACGGTGGTGCAGCTGGCACAAACTGTATGGGTTGCTGTGAGGCTGGCATGGACTGTTGCTGAACTGGCATGGACTGTCCATGCTGCATAGCTCCTTGTTCATTCTGATCTTGTCTAACTAATCGTGGTCTCTCCTTTGCAATACCTGTAGCTATATTACGTTTCAGGACTGGACAATCGTGTACATAATGGCCTAGTTGTTTACAGTAATTGCAGGTTCCTTTTACAGGAACTGCGGAATCACCAGAATGTGTCACACCCTTTTTGTGACCATCTGCTGGTACTGTCTGAGAAACTAGCATTTTCATTTTTGTATCCTTCATGCGTCTATGCTCGTGTTCTTGTTCATCCCTAATTCTATTGTGATGATACTGTAACATTTGTAGCATTTGCGACGGAGTGTTACTTTGCCAGGTACTCTCGAATTTCAATATTCTATTCTTTACTGGAGGCAATGCATTTTCCACTAATTTTGTCACAAATAAATGTGGATATGAGTCACTACTTGCTTTTATACCACTATTTATACCAAAACATTTTTCAAATCGAGCATAATAATCGCTTGTGTCTTCATCTTGCTTTTGCTTGCAGGCTGTGATTGCACCCCAATCTTCCTTTTTTGTAGTTAATAAACGTGGCAGTACCTGTACTAGTAAACCTGGTAACAGTTTAACTTTATCTCCGAGCCCTGAACCTGCAGTTCGGCCCCTTTCTTCCTCTGCTAATGCTGTCCAGTCTATCTTTTGGTCTCCCGCTTCCCACTCTTTTTCTTTCAGTTTTTCATATATGCCAGCAGGCAAAAGCACCTTTAATATCGTCATAATATCAGGAAAGGTGTACTCTCCCATCAGTAACATGTCTTTAATTTCTCGGTGGAAACCCGCTGGGTCTTTGTCATGACTAGGTACCACTTTCTTCATTTCTAATAATTCCATTTTTGATATGGGTGTGTAAACAAATACACGGTGAAACTCATTGTCTTCGCCTTTTATTGGGTGCACTTCTCGTAAAGGATTTTGTCTATCCATATAGTACGGCGCTCTTTCTCTGCGGGGCAGCGAGAGAGAATCCGGACTTACAAAAAGGACATACTGTTTACGTGACACTAATATCTCTTTAATTAGCTTGTTACTAGAACCTCTCCATCTGTTCGTGAGTAGTTCCGTTAATATATCAGGTAAAGGACCAGGGTCAGCATGTTGGCTCTTATATAATATGAGGAGTTGCTGAATCATATAGATTCCAACTAGACGTTGTTCATCTGTACTGAGATTAAAAAATGTGTGTGCTACGGTCTCATCACCGTATTTTTCAGGACTGTCAATCCAGTGAACGGCTGATCTGGCTAATTCTTGCTCATCCATGGAATCGAGGAGGTGGTAACCTCTTCGTTCTCGTAGTATTTTATCTGCGGCTTGAAACAAATGTTCAGGAGACTTCAGATTTATTACAGGCGTCGGATACGTTCTGCTATTATTTGGGCATACAGAGTGTATGGGATCAGAAAAACATCTAGTATTTTCACAGGATCTTCCTCTGCCTACATAGGCTATGGTCTCTGACTGTCTTGCGGGATTCCCTGATTCGGACACTTCATCTTGCTCAAACTCGTCTGTTCCCAATCTTTCTTCATGAATACGTTCTATTTCTTTACGGATTTTTCGGCACATGGCTATTATACAATTTTGTTTATCGTGTCTCCCTTCTGATATATTCTGACTCCATCTTGTAAGAATAAGCATTGCATTCGGGTCTACCCCCGGACGATCTTGATTTCTGATTACACAGTTTATGAGGAAACGTAACAGTTCCCCCTGTATTTCTACTTTCTGGAATTCCATAGCTCTGTTAATACATCCTGGATCTCGTCCTGTTTGAACAAAATGATATATGTTATCTAGATGCGTAGTCATTCCTGGTAACCTTGCTAAATACTCTGCGGCTCGCCTGATACGTAATGATGCCAGGACCATTTCGTCCTCTTTACCAACCACCGGGTCATATCTACAATTAACAAGGAGTTCCTTAAGCGCACGTTCACTTACGAATTTTGGTGTACGTGAATGTGCTGACTCTTGAAAGACAAGTTTATTTATTCTAGGTGGAGTAAAGGTACTGCTAGCACCTCCCGTGGCCCCATCTGGGGCGTCGGGTGTGAATGGGTTCGTTGAACGTGACACAGCAACTATGGGTGTCGATACCTCTGTAGAGTCGACTGCGGAGATAGATGCGGAAACAGATGTGCTTGCCGAAGCTTGTGTCGGGACTTGCTGTTGCACGGGGTTGGATACCTGATCCTGACGTTGAACCCCTCCGCTAGACGGTCTATGTGGTGTGGCGTTAGCATACTCGGGAGCTGCGTCGTCTAGATATGAGGAAAGAAAAACATCTTCTGCGGTTCTGGGATGCCCTTTTGGATGTACCTTAATTGGAAATAATGGGGGTGGCAAGTCTTTTGGCATCTCTGGAGCAGCCTTAGGTAGTCCTTCGGCTAGAAGGGGATACATACCATTCATAAGAGCATTTCTTTGTCTATTTACTTGTTCTGATTTCACTCGGATACCTTCCTCAATTAATAGATTTTCTTGAACTTTATTTGAACTTTCTTTACTCCTCTCTTCTTGTCTACGTGCTTTTTCTGTTCGCCTATGAGATTCTTTACGCCATAACTCAACAGCGTCTTTCTGTGACTGTCTGACCTTTCTTTTCCATAACTCTTCCTCCACTTTCATGATGCACTCTGCATCCCAGGTTCCCGCTGCGGGCCACCTTTGACTTTCCGGTAATCCCTTGGTATAATCTACCCATAGATCAAGAAACAATATGGCATCTAAGCCATGCTTATGGTACATAAAATGCCCTGGAGTGTCCCTAGGAGGAATAGGAACTGTTTCTTCAAGCACCCCTTTTCTGGTAGTAATCTGTCTTAACTTCGAGAAGAGCGGCATATTGACAACTGATCTGATACTTACTCTTGAACTTACTTAATACGAGAAAACACAATAATGAACAGTGAACAATGAACAATCATTCATACCACAATATGCAAGACATTTCTGAATACTTTAAACATTAAACATTAAACATTTTAACAATGGCCGACAATGATGACAGTCTGCTTAACTAATCACCACGCTGAATTCTTGACAATAACTGAATACTTCGGAATACTTGATATACTGCTAAACAGTACATATACACTGCTAAACAGTGCAGACCGGATTTGTGTACCCAAATCCGTCTTGACCGGCACAACCTATGTGCGCGTCAACACGCCTCCCCGGCGATGGTACTCACCGAGTAGCTCCTTGAAACGGAAGGCCTCAGAGAATGGACAGGACTCGACGACTGCGGACATCGGACCCTCTGGACGTCGGGATTTCGGAAAACCTGGTGGGCCTCGGTATACCTCGGATCTTGCTCTCTCAGCTAGGCTCTGGTCGGGATACTTCGCACTTCTCACCGCCTCGTCTGGGTTGATCGCAGCCTCAGTCGCCCCCGCTTGACCGGAGGGAGCTTACAGGAAATCCTGCTGGTACGCGTTTATGGTCCGTCCAGCTGTGGCAGGAGACCGGGCCTGCAACGCACCGCCGGCGCGTGAGATGAGAAAGTGTCCCTATTCGGGCGCCATTATGTGGTAAATAAAAAATACCGGACTGAATTTCATACGGAATCTTAAAATAAAGTAAATAGCTCAAAATAACAAGAGGCAGAATCCGTGGTATAAGAGGTTTTCTAAATGGGCTTTATTCCATTCAAAATGGCCGACTCGAGTCACGGCCTTCAGGTTCCGTCACCACGAGGGTTCAGGAAGTGAAGTACAATACTTTATTGACAGACATGCATTTTTATAATAAGTGCATTACAATGAAACGAATGTAGAAGGCGTAACATTTGATAAGAAAAGTGACATGACAGGTACGTAATCGAAACTAGGCGTAATAAGGAATAAAAGAAACATGATTGGTTAGGATTATCAGACATAGGTGGATCTATAAGATAATACTTGGCATAGATGCGCGCGCAGCAGTATGACGTGTAATTGACGTGTAACTAGGGGGTGAAGGGGACTTGACATTTAGCTCTACATGTGGAGACGAAAAGTCTGGGGGGTCAAGTCAACCTAATCCCAAATCATATCTAACATCCTATGTTTAGAGAACTATGTTATCCATAAGGAAGGACTCTCGGACAGAATCTATTCTATACTAACTGTGTGTGCGTGTATAAGCGTCTAGGTGTCTATATGAGATGCGAGGGGCAGAAAACTTTCCATGGCAGCAAGGCTATGAATCACTTGCAGGAGGACGGAAAGGCTGAGTCCTTTGCTTGTGAGCTAAAGGAAATGTTTACCTAAATCACTAGACAGGAATGCATCGGCTGAAGAGCAAAATAGATAATTCGAAGGTGAAATACAGCTTCTTGGCAGGCAGGCGAAAACTGGCCGAGGCAGGCACCGTTAGCTGCACAGGGAGTAGGACAAAGTTCATGGATACAGATGCGAGCTCAAGCTGAAGCTGTCAAAGACAGAGAGCAGGGAAAGGCTTTGAGGACAGAATCGGGCCTACTTGCCTGCATCATAAAAATGGAGTAACTTAGCCATATAAAGTCGATGGCCTTTCATACTTAGGAATCGAATATCCAGCCCATAGATGACGGATCTGACAGAGAACATGTTGACGGTAGACACACATATGTTTGCGTCTTAGAAACTGGAACTGGAGGGAACATACATGTACTTGTAACATGCATATAGAACCGTTGGGGTCCAAGATAGGGGACATAACTGATCAGGAAAATCCACATTTCCACATTAGGCGTACCCGCCGTCGCCACTACATTCACCACAGTCCTTTGGGGCAACTTGCTGGTGTGACGAGCAGTGTGGGACCAACTTGTGTTCAAATTATTATGGCTCCCGTGAGCTATCGGGCTGACGAGCCCTGGTTCTGCACCTGCGCGCCATGAGAGGTATTTGACCTGTTTTAATTACATTTTGGCAGTCCACTCAGCACCCCTTTACATTGTCCTGCTCCCTGCTGACGAGAGGCAACTACCTCGAAACACGTGTGCAGGGATGGCTAAATGCAACACATACTGTTTTCCTTTTACACATCGTGGCATAGGCGTACCCGCCGTCGCCACTACATTCACCACAGTCCTTTGGGGCAACTTGCTGGTGTGACGAGCAGTGTGCGACCAACTTGTGTTCAAATTATTACGGCTCCCGTGAGCTATCGGGCTGACGAGCCCTGGTTCTGCACCTGCGCGCCATGAGAGGTATTTGACCCGTTTTAATTACATTTTGGCAGTCCACTCGGCACCCCTTTACATTGTCCTGCTCCCTGCTGACGAGAGGCAACTACCTCGAAACACGTGTCCAGGGATGGCTAAATGCAACACATACTGTTTTCCTTTTACACATCGTGGCATAGGCGTACCCGCCGTCGCCACTACATTCACCACAGTCCTTTGGGGCAACTTGCTGGTGTGACGAGCAGTGTGCGACCAACTTGTGTTCAAATTATTACGGCTCCCGTGAGCTATCGGGGTGACGAGCCGTGGTTCTGCACGTGCGCGCCATGAGAGGTATTTGACCTGTTTTAATTACATTTTGGCAGTCCACTCGGCACCCCTTTACATTGTCCTGCTCCCTGCTGACGAGAGGCAACTACCTCAAAACACGTGTCCAGGGATGGCTAAATGCAACACATACTGTTTTCCTTTTACACATCGTGGCATAGGCGTACCCGCCGTCGCCACTACATTCACCACAGTCCTTTGGGGCAACTTTCTGGTGTGACGAGCAGTGTGCGACCAACTTGTGTTCAAATTATTACGGCTCCCGTGAGCTATCGGGCTGACGAGCCCTGGTTCTGCACCTGCGCGCCATGAGAGGTATTTGACCTGTTTTAATTACATTTTGGCAGTCCACTCGGCACCCCTTTACATTGTCCTGCTCCCTGCTGACGAGAGGCAACTACCTCGAAACACGTGTCCAGGCATGGCTAAATGCAACACATACTGTTTTCCTTTTACACATCATGGCATAGGCGTACCCGCCGTCGCCACTACATTCACCACAGTCCTTTGGGGCAACTTGCTGGTGTGACGAGCAGTGTGCGACCAACTTGTGTTCAAATTATTACGGCTCCCGTGAGCTATCGGGCTGACGAGCCCTGGTTCTGCACCTGCGCGCCATGAGAGGTATTTGACCTGTTTTAATTACATTTTGGCAGTCTACTCGGCACCCCTTTACATTGTCCTGCTCCCTGCTGACGAGAGGCAACTACCTCGAAACATGTGTCCAGGGATGGCTAAATGCAACACATACTGTTTTCCTTTTACACATCGTGGCATAGGCGTACCCGCCGTCGCCATTACATTCACCACAGTCCTTTGGGGCAACTTGCTGGTGTGACGAGCAGTGTGCGACCAACTTGTGTTCAAATTATTACGGCTCCCGTGAGCTATCGGGCTGACGATCCCTGGTTCTGCACCTGCGCGCCATGAGAGGTATTTGACCTGTTTTAATGACATTTTGGCAGTCCACTCGGCACCCCTTTACATTGTCCTGCTCCCTGCTGACGAGAGGCAACTACCTCGAAACACGTGTCCAGGGATGGCTAAATGCAACACATACTGTTTTCCTTTTACACATCGTGGCATAGGCGTACCCGCCGTCGCCACTACATTCACCACAGTCCTTTGGGGCAACTTGCTGGTGTGACGAGCAGTGTGCGACCAACTTGTGTTCAAATTATTACGGCTCCCGTGAGCTATCGGGCTGACGAGCCCTGGTTCTGCACCTGCGCGCCATGAGAGGTATTTGACCTGTTTTAATTACATTTTGGCAGTCCACTCGGCACCCCTTTACATTGTCCTGCTCCCTGCTGACGAGAGGCAACTACCTCGAAACACGTGTCCAGGGATGGCTAAATGCAACACATACTGTTTTCCTTTTACACATCGTGGCATAGGCGTACCCGCCGTCGCCACTCCATTCACCACAGTCCTTTGGGGCAACTTGCTGGTGTGACGAGCAGTGTGCGACAAACTTGTGTTCAAATTATTACGGCTCCCGTGAGCTATCGGGCTGACGAGCCCTGGTTCTGCACCTGCGCGCCATGAGAGGTATTTGACCTGTTTTAATTACATTTTGGCAGTCCACTCGGCACCCCTTTACATTGTCCTGCTCCCTGCTGACGAGAGGCAACTACCTCGAAACACGTGTCCAGGGATGGCTAAATGCAACACATACTGTTTTCCTTTTACACATCGTGGCATAGGCGTACCCGCCGTCGCCACTACATTCACCACAGTCCTTTGGGGCAACTTGCTGGTGTGACGAGCAGTGTGGGACCAACTTGTGTTAAATTATTATGGCTCCCGTGAGCTATCGGGCTGACGAGCCCTGGTTCTGCACCTGCGCGCCATGAGAGGTATTTGACCTGTTTTAATTACATTTTGGCAGTCCACTCAGCACCCCTTTACATTGTCCTGCTCCCTGCTGACGAGAGGCAACTACCTCGAAACACGTGTGCAGGGATGGCTAAATGCAACACATACTGTTTTCCTTTTACACATCGTGGCATAGGCGTACCCGCCGTCGCCACTACATTCACCACAGTCCTTTGGGGCAACTTGCTGGTGTGACGAGCAGTGTGCGACCAACTTGTGTTCAAATTATTACGGCTCCCGTGAGCTATCGGGCTGACGAGCCCTGGTTCTGCACCTGCGCGCCATGAGAGGTATTTGACCTGTTTTAATTACATTTTGGCAGTCCACTCGGCACCCCTTTACATTGTCCTGCTCCCTGCTGACGAGAGGCAACTACCTCGAAACACGTGTCCAGGGATGGCTAAATGCAACACATACTGTTTTCCTTTTACACATCGTGGCATAGGCGTACCCGCCGTCGCCACTACATTCACCACAGTCCTTTGGGGCAACTTGCTGGTGTGACGAGCAGTGTGCGACCAACTTGTGTTCAAATTATTACGGCTCCCGTGAGCTATCGGGGTGACGAGCCGTGGTTCTGCACGTGCGCGCCATGAGAGGTATTTGACCTGTTTTAATTACATTTTGGCAGTCCACTCGGCACCCCTTTACATTGTCCTGCTCCCTGCTGACGAGAGGCAACTACCTCAAAACACGTGTCCAGGGATGGCTAAATGCAACACATACTGTTTTACTTTTACACATCGTGGCATAGGCGTACCCGCCGTCGCCACTACATTCACCACAGTCCTTTGGGGCAACTTTCTGGTGTGACGAGCAGTGTGCGACCAACTTGTGTTCAAATTATTACGGCTCCCGTGAGCTATCGGGCTGACGAGCCCTGGTTCTGCACCTGCGCGCCATGAGAGGTATTTGACCTGTTTTAATTACATTTTGGCAGTCCACTCGGCACCCCTTTACATTGTCCTGCTCCCTGCTGACGAGAGGCAACTACCTCGAAACACGTGTCCAGGGATGGCTAAATGCAACACATACTGTTTTCCTTTTACACATCATGGCATAGGCGTACCCGCCGTCGCCACTACATTCACCACAGTCCTTTGGGGCAACTTGCTGGTGTGACGAGCAGTGTGCGACCAACTTGTGTTCAAATTATTACGGCTCCCGTGAGCTATCGGGCTGACGAGCCCTGGTTCTGCACCTGCGCACCATGAGAGGTATTTGACCTGTTTTAATTACATTTTGGCAGTCTACTCGGCACCCCTTTACATTGTCCTGCTCCCTGCTGACGAGAGGCAACTACCTCGAAACACGTGTCCAGGGATGGCTAAATGCAACACATACTGTTTTCCTTTTACACATCGTGGCATAGGCGTACCCGCCGTCGCCATTACATTCACCACAGTCCTTTGGGGCAACTTGCTGGTGTGACGAGCAGTGTGCGACCAACTTGTGTTCAAATTATTACGGCTCCCGTGAGCTATCGGGCTGACGAGCCCTGGTTCTGCACCTGCGCGCCATGAGAGGTATTTGACCTGTTTTAATGACATTTTGGCAGTCCACTCGGCACCCCTTTACATTGTCCTGCTCCCTGCTGACGAGAGGCAACTACCTCGAAACACGTGTCCAGGGATGGCTAAATGCAACACATACTGTTTTCCTTTTACACATCGTGGCATAGGCGTACCCGCCGTCGCCACTACATTCACCACAGTCCTTTGGGGCAACTTGCTGGTGTGACGAGCAGTGTGCGACCAACTTGTGTTCAAATTATTACGGCTCCCGTGAGCTATCGGGCTGACGAGCCCTGGTTCTGCACCTGCGTGCCATGAGAGGTATTTGACCTGTTTTAATTACATTTTGGCAGTCCACTCGGCACCCCTTTACATTGTCCTGCTCCCTGCTGATGAGAGGCAACTACCTCGAAACACGTGTCCAGGGATGGCTAAATGCAACACATACTGTTTTCCTTTTACACATCGTGGCATAGGCGTACCCGCCGTCGCCACTACATTCACCACAGTCCTTTGGGGCAACTTGCTGGTGTGACGAGCAGTGTGCGACCAACTTGTGTTCAAATTATTACGGCTCCCGTGAGCTATCGGGCTGACGAGCCCTGGTTGTGCACCTGCGCGCCATGAGAGGTATTTGACCTGTTTTAATTACATTTTGGCAGTCCACTCGGCACCCCTTTACATTGTCCTGCTCCCTGCTGACGAGAGGCAACTACCTCGAAACACGTGTCCAGGGATGGCTAAATGCAACACATACTGTTTTCCTTTTACACATCGTGGCATAGGCGTACCCGCCGTCGCCACTACATTCACCACAGTCCTTTGGGGCAACTTGCTGGTGTGACGAGCAGTGTGCGACCAACTTGTGTTCAAATTATTACGGCTTCCGTGAGCTATCGGGCTGACGAGCCCTGGTTCTGCACCTGCGCGCCATGAGAGGTATTTGACCTGTTTTAATTACATTTTGGCAGTCCACTCGGCACCCCTTTACATTGTCCTGCTCCCTGCTGACGAGAGGCAACTACCTCGAAACACGTGTCCAGGGATGGCTAAATGCAACACATACTGTTTTCCTTTTACACATCGTGGCATAGGCGTACCCGCCGTCGCCACTACATTCACCACAGTCCTTTGGGGCAACTTGCTGGTGTGACGAGCAGTGTGCGACCAACTTGTGTTCAAATTATTACGGCTCCCGTGAGCTATCGGGCTGACGAGCCCTGGTTCTGCACCTGCGCGCCATGAGAGGTATTTGACCTGTTTTAATTACATTTTGGCAGTCCACTCGGCACCCCTTTACATTGTCCTGCTCCCTGCTGACGAGAGGCAACTACCTCGAAACACGTGTCCAGGGATGGCTAAATGCAACACATACTGTTTTCCTTTTACACATCGTGGCATAGGCGTACCCGCCGTCGCCACTACATTCACCACAGTCCTTTGGGGCAACTTGCTGGTGTGACGAGCAGTGTGCGACCAACTTCTGTTCAAATTATTACGGCTCCCGTGAGCTATCGGGCTGACGAGCCCTGGTTCTGCACCTGCGCGCCATGAGAGGTATTTGACCTGTTTTAATTACATTTTGGCAGTCCACTCGGCACCCCTTTACATTGTTCTGCTCCCTGCTGACGAGAGGCAACTACCTCGAAACACGTGTCCAGGGATGGCTAAATGCAACACATACTGTTTTCCTTTTACACATCGTGGCATAGGCGTACCCGCCGTCGCCACTATATTCACCACAGTCCTTTGGGGCAACTTGCTGGTGTGACGAGCAGTGTGCGACCAACTTGTGTTCAAACTGAGGCCCAATGTTATCCAATAGGGGATAGGGGGCCTCCGGTTGGTGGCTGCTGGCAAGCAGGCCACTGGGTTGTGGGAGCTAAGCTCCTGGACTTTAGCTCAGGGCAAACGGGGAAACAAAGTAGCAGCAAAGGTGCACCCTCAGCGGCACTAGGGCGGCCGGGTGCAGGGTGCTGTTTCGAGGGCGGGTGCCCTATTGGTTTCAATGGGGAACCTCCGGTTTGAAAAGGCACTGCAGGCTCGGGGACGAAGGTCTCCTGAGTGCGACCACCACTTCGAGAGGTAAGGTGGGAAGTTAGGGGTTGGTTAGGCACCGTCGATTTGGGCACACAAGTCCGTGGGGCGTCGGGTACAGGTTGTGCCTTTTGGGGTCAGATCTTCTTACCAGCTCCCGGTCGCAGTTAGGGGGGCCTTCTGGATTTAGGCTGCAGGCGTCGGCAGGAGGCTTGAGGCAGGTCTGGGGTTGCCGGATCTCGGGTCAGGATCGCCGGGGTGACATCCTCATGGTATTTGCCCACTCGAGCTCGGGCTGTGGACGGCGGGTGCAGAGTGGGGCGGATCCGCGGTGTCCGGCCGGAGCCAGAGGCTGCAGATGAACAAATCCGGTGTTCAAAGGGAGACAGAGTCTTTGTAGTTGAAGGCAGGCAGGTCCTCTGGGATTTTCGAGGTTGCTGGCTGCAGGATTTACCGGGATTTCGCTGGAGCAGGTTCGAGGGGCAGACAGGCCAGTAGGGCTAGGGCCATGTCAGTGGACGACTTCCTCTTGTTAGCTGCTGCACGGCTGTTTGGTCCTTCTTCTTCTTCTTTTAGGTTCTTGTCTGAGGAAGCAAGGTTCAGGGGGGGGCCTAAATACTAGATTTAGGGGCGTTACAGGCAGGCAAAAGGCAGGGACCAATGGGTCCCTTCCCTCGAGTGAGTACACTCCCTATTATGGCAGCCTTCAGTGGGAGGGGGCATGAGCCTGTCCCTGGTTAGCTGAGCGCCCCCATCTGCAAGATGTAAAGATTGAGAGTTGTGCTTCACCTCTCACCTGAGTTGGCAGAGCTGGACACACCTCTCTTCGTCACTTGTTTTTCCGGCCGGTTCTCCCGCCCAAAGTGGGGTTCAGAACCAGTGGAGACCAGTTGCTGAAAGCAGCAAGTGGCCTGGGGAAGCTCATAAAGGTGGCAAGTCTTTGAAGCTTCCCCTTCGTGAACCCTGCCCATCCTGGAGGAGGAGGTCTGGCACCTTGTCCCAGGATGTGCATTGTTTGAGGCCCCAGAGAGCAGCAGGCTCTCTACCCAGGGGTCCAGAAACATGTCTGGTGGTGGCAGCTGAAAGCAGCCACTCAGCCTGGACACTAGTGGTAGGTTCGTTTTCAGGAGGCATCTCTAAGATGCCCTCTGTGTACATTTTTCATTAAATCCCACACTGACTGGCATCAGTGTGGGTTCAATATGCTGAGAAGTTTGATACCAAACTTCTCAGTTTTCAGTGTAGCCATTATGGTGCTGTAGCGTTCGTAATGACAAACTCCCAGCACCATATACTCTTAATGGCAGCATTGCACTTACAATGTCTAAGAATGGATTTAGACACTGTAGGGGTACAGGGCTCATGCACTTGTACCCTCACCACTGGTACAGAGTACCCAACTAGAGGGGTGACTGATCTATGCCAGGGCAGTGGGTTGTAGGCATAGTACACAGAGGTGTGTGCCATGTCGACTCTTCAATTTGTTCTGCACCAAAACACGAATCCTGCAAAGGCAGTGTGTGTGTGTAGAGGTACCGGGCCTCTAAGGGTGGCACAATAAGTGCTGCAGCCCTTAGAGGTCTTCCCTGGTCACAATGCCCGCAGTACCTGTGGTACCATTTACCAGGATCTTCTGGAGGTGACCACTTGTTTGAGAGGTAAGTTGGGATGCCTGGGGATGCTGGGATGCCATCGGTTGGACCACCCAAGGTGCAGGGGTGTCTTTAGGCATCGGGTTTTCTTACCAGCTCCGGTCGCGCTCGGGCGGGATCCTCCAGAAAGAGTCTGCAGGCTTCGCTTGGAGATTCGAGGCAGATCAGGGATCACCAGATCTCAGGTCAGAATCGTCGGGGAGACCTCCTCGTGGTGTTGAGCCACTCGAACTCGGGCCGTAGAAGTCAGGTGCAGAGTAGTGCAGACTCACGGATTTGGCCGGAGCCAGAGTCTGTGGGGGAGCAAATCTGGTGCTCACAGGAGACTAAGTCTTTCTTGTGGAAGGCAGGGCAGGTCCTTCAAGTTCTTGAGGCTGCTGGCTGCAGGACTCACCGGGATTTCACTGGAGCAGGTTGGAGGTGGGGTCAGGCCAGAAGGGCTGGGGCCAAGTCAGTAGGCGTCCTCTTTTTCTTAGTCTCAGCACGACTCTTCGGTCCTTCTTCTTGGTCGGTTCTTGTCTGAGGAGGCAAGATTCAGCGGTGCTCCTAAATACTAGATTTAGGTGCGTTACAGGTAAGTGAAAGGCACCAGTTACTGGAAGCAGCAAAGGCCTGGGGAAGCTCACAAAGGCGGCAAGCCTTTAAAGCTTATCCTGGGGGAGGAGGCTTTGCACCTTGTCCCAAGATGTGCATTATTTCAGACAACCGAGCGCAGCAGGCTCTCGAGCCAGAGGTCCAGAACTATGTCTAGTGGTGGCAGCTGGTGAACAGCCACTCAGCTTGGACACAAGTGTTAGGTCGTTTTTCAGGGGGCATCTCTAAGATGCCCTCTGTGTGCATTTTTCATTAAATCCCACACTGGCATCAGTGTGGGTTTATTGAGCTGAGAAGTTTGATACCAAACTTCCCAGTTTTCAGTAAAGCTATTATGGTACTGTGTAGTTCGTAATGACAAACTCCCAACATCATATACTCTTAACGGCATCACTGCACTTAAAATGTCTCAGAATTGGTTTAGACACTGTAGGGGTACAGGGCTCATGCAACTGTACTCTCACCACTGGTATAGTGCACCCAGCTAGAGGGGTAGCTGATCTATGCCTGGGCAGTCATCAGTTGTAGGCCTGGCACAAAGGGATGTGTGCCATGTCGACTCTTAACTTTGTTCTGCACCAAAACACGCAGCCTGCAAAGGCAGTGTGTGTGCGTAAAGGTACAGGGCCTCTAAGGGTGGCACAATAAGTGCTGCAGCCCTTGTAGGCCTTCCCTGGCCACAGTGTCCTTGGTACCTATGGTACCATTTACAAGGGACTGACCTGTGGTCAAAGAGTGACAATTGGGTTTTGTCTTAAAGCAATTTTAGGGAAAGAACATAGGCCTGGGTACCTGTTTGGCAGGAACCCAGGGCACACTCAGTCAAAGTACATCAGCAGTTTAACAAAAAGTGGGGGCAACCACGCAAAAAGAGGGCACTTCACGAGTAATCCATCACAGTGACACCAGTGGCGGCTGGTAATTCATGTATGTGGGTGGGTGAGCCACACACACACACTCACTATCTACATGCACACTCTCTCATACCCATGCACTCACAAGCATACACACACGCATGCACCAAACATAAAAAAAAAAACTTATTAGGCCACTGGCTGTGACATTGGGCTGCGGAAGGTAAGCCTTGGTGGCTCCTGGAGGATTGGGAGTGACTTCTCTCATTGGCTGTCCTTGTTATGGGTCAGCCAATGAAAGGAAGTGGCAGTCCCTTACTCGTTCCGGAATGGGATGGGGTCAGTGAGACTGCTGACCCCACAGCACTCTGTGACGGGTGTCACTGATGGACAGACAACTCAGGGTACTTAATGGCTTAAAACTAAAATGCCATGGTCCGAGTCTATCTGTGATGTGCCCCCTTGTCATGAGAGGGAGGACCTCCAAGAACGTTGCTGGGCTGAAGAGGTCATGCCCACAGGGATGTGAAATCTTCCCCCCGACACAGTTCAACTCAGGCACATTTAGCCCAAGCACAGTGCCTGGCTGCCTGACCTGACCATGAAGAGTATCTTTCAGTCTGACGTTTGATCAGCCTGACAGACATTCTTTATGTTTGCAAAAGGGTAGAAAGGAGGGACCCCACCCGCCCTTAAGGACAGGCCGCTACTGAGAGACACCTTCTCAAGTACAAACCCTGTTCCCAGGTCTGAAAGGAGAATGGTAATACAACTCCCCTGGATTTCACTCCTGGATCTCAGCTTCCTCTATTACCCTGGTGCGGGTTTGCCTGGCCAGAAGAGAATAGCCGTGAACAACTAACTCGCTGATGAGGCCAGACTTTTATCTTTCCATGATTGGCAGGCTGATCCACTCATGGGGTCAGCTGCTTTGGAATCCTGGGTACGCCTTCAACCCTGGAGTATATTACCTGCATGTTCACTGCTTGATCAGTGCCTGTGGAGGGTCTGCTGCACTCCTTCCCAGTCTCTTGGTACATGCCCAGCCTATCCCCCCAGAAATAAATTTTAATTAACTCCAAACAAAGGGGCCCTGATCATCAACCAGCCTAAAGGGAGGGGCTCGTCCCAGCAGAGAGTCTGGGCTAAACACAGAAAAGAGCTAAAGTCTACCCCAACACACCAAGGTTAAAAAATGATTAGGGGGAGCATGGGGAGCTGGAATGTCAAGCAGAACAGATACTAGCTTGCCTCATATTAAAAACAATGGCTTATAATCCTCACCCAGTGAACCCACTGGCTCTCAAACCAAACATCCCAGATATGACAGAGGCAAAAAGAATCCCAGTAAAGAAGACTGCACAGACTTTACCAGGAGAGATCTGGCAGGCAATCCCTCCTATTTCTAAATTACTATTTATTAGTTTTATAGTTACGTACAAAATATACCTCAGTAATAAAAGACAATAAGCAATTACGAACAATAAGCAATTATGAACCCTAACGTCAACCCTCGCCCATGCTCATATTCCATTCGTTTTCCCCATTGTTCCACTTTATGTACAACACTTTTATATCAAATGAAAATCTTTACAGACCAACCAAAATAACTACCCATTATTTTACATCTGTGAAAATCTGTTCTATGTCAGGGACTACCAATTCATATATCTGCCTCCCTTGTGTCCAGGGTCCGCAGTGTTCTCAAGGTCCCTTCACCAGTATCCAAGAGGCTACTTTTTTCCCACTCCAACCAAGTAGTTCACAGGTCGATCCCTGCAGCAATTAGTATTATTGGCTTCAATTGCTGTTCATAAACCCTCCCAGTTTGCTATCAATTCAGGACCCATTCGTATAACTGCCATCTTTGCAATTGTCCATTTGTGCATATCTGTCAACTATTGTGTACTTCATAGTGCCATCCTTCCCTTCCATCTCAACACTATATTCCGATTAGCTAAGATAAATGCGTAGGTAATAAAACAACATCTGTGTATCAAGCATTTAGGTTGTTTCATTATGCTCAATAGGAAAGTAGAGGAGTCAGTGACAATTGCTTTCTCAATTATATCCCCCACTATATTAACCACTGCAAACCAGTATGTCAGAATCTGCCCACAGGTCCACACCATGTGATAGAAATCTGCCTGAGCCTGTTGACATCTAGGACTGAGGTCATGCGCTCCAGGAAATATCCTGGCCTCCCGTGTGGTGAAAGGTGTGTCTGATGCACGTAGTTAATCTGCGTGAATTTAAATTTCTGGTTCCTGGTAACTATGATAACAAAAGGCAGTGTTCCAGTCAGGGTCTGAGATCTCCTTACTCAGATCTCTCTCCCATCTAGCTTTGACTAAGAAAAAGGTCGGTATAAAACACTTGTGCTAAGGTTCGATGTAAGATGGTCAACATGTACCTGCAGTTTCCCAGTGAAAGTAGGATATTAAGCAGGGCAGACTTCATTTGGTTCGGTGCCCTCAGTTCCTCACTTGAGTCGCACTGCCTTTGTTAATGCAGCATGATCCATAAAGTGGCCAGCCGCCATCCCGGTTTCTTCTCATATCGTCTCAAACATAGTGAATGTCTGGCCCTGATATAAAGCTCTCACTGTCAATATCCTGCCTTGCTTCATGGCCTACGAGTAAACTTTCAAGCTAATGTGGCATATTCGGGCAAGCAGCATAGGGGTATTTCAGGCACACGAGGCATCCTCCCAACCATTTTGGCCAGCTACCTATGCCAGCAGAACTGATAAGCCCTAGCCGCTCTGGATGCCAGCAGAACTGATAAGCCCTAGCCGCTCTGGTGTGGTAGGCAACCCCCTCCTAAAGGATACAGATAAATCTGATTATAGATTTATGTTGCCACAACTGTCAGTCTTCCATGGTCTGGGTAGAGAGGGCAGTAGCCACTTCTGTAAAACAGGGGTGCACTATGCATGTCCCCTCGACATAAGAGCGAAGCTCTGGGGTCTCAATCCATTTAAACAGGCACACCCTCAGTGGAAAGGCATAATTGTCATGTTCACTGAAGTAGAAACAAGAACACCTACAGTGACTTGTCAGGCGATCAACATAGGGGAGGTAAGCAAACTCTTCAGAGCCATGCAGAAGACTTCCTGTCCCAACAGAGTTTGACATATATAAATGGGAAAGTTAAGTGTAAGATAATGAAGTACATACCTACCAATTTTCGCAATTCCCTGCATGACTTGCTGCATCAATCCAAGTTTTTTTTTAAATTCTGGGACATGTACTAGTGTTATATTGGGATGCACAAACATTCAACTCCCAGAATGCGAAGTAAAACGACTAAATGGAGTAAGTAATCATGTGTGAACCTGTAAACATGCCTGTATGTGGTATTTGTATAGTTCTAAACTAGCCAAAAGGCAGAAGACCTTGTACAGTGTCAAACCCATCAGGACTCTTGGCCGAAGGATTATTTACGCAGTTTTATATAGCACAAACTCTTCAAGGGTCTTGGAGTACTTCACATGAGCACCAGTTACATTACACAATGTCCTTTGTACAGTTGGGAAGGTGCACCAAGGAAAAGTAAATTTTCTCCATGATTTTTAGAAAGTATCTTTATTGTCGTCAATAAGATTTGGACAACAGCCTCAGCCAACGCGTTTCGTTCCACAGAGGAACTTCATGAGGGCTCTTACGATAAATAATGGCAAAAGGAATACTCCTAAACGAAGAATCGCTGATACCGTCGGTGTGTCTTATCAAGGATATTGGCTGTTCCCGTCTGCTTTTATCATCACTGATATTGTGGGGTGTACCTAATCAAAGATGGATTTGTCTGAGGGTCTAGGCACAAGCAGTCTACTTTTCAGATTGTTTGGACGTTTTTATACATTGACTGTTACCTATAACTTGTTTTGAGCGCGGGCAACTTTTGCCATTATTTATCGTAAGAGCCCTGATAAAGTTCCTCTGTGGAACGAAACGCGTTGGCTGAAGCTGATTTCCAAATCTTATTGACGACAATAAAGATACTTTCTAAATATCTTTGGAGAAAATTGTCTTTTTCTTGGTGCACCTTCCTAACTGTACAAAGTTCTGTATCTGGTTTCCAGTAGAGCTGAACTGCGGCAAGCTTTGGAAGTAGTTGCACAAGATCCTCACTATCGAATAAAAGTTTGGGATTTGACGTGCTGAACCCTGGTCAGCTGATGTTGGTAGGTTTTTTTTTGTTACACATTACACAAGGTCCGCTTTATTTATTTATTTTTTGGTAGGCACAAGGAGATTAATTGATTTGGCAGGTTGTCGAGCGGTCGCCGGGACTCGAACATGGTTCCCCAGTTCAAAAGTCGGCAGCTAATGCCATAACTCTCTGGGGAGTTGCTTGGTACAATCTTTGGTTCTTTCCAGATTGGACTACTGCAACTCTCTCCTTGGTGGCCTCCCTAAATCTCACCTTTCCCCTCTAAAATCCATCCTCCACTCAGCAGCTCTCTTCGTATATGGAGCTAAAAGAAATGATCACATCACACCCATACTGTTGTCTCTTCGCTGGCTTCCTATCGAGGCAAGGTTAATTTACAAGACTGCCTATATCACCCACAAAGCCTTGCACACCTCTACACCAAACTATCTGGCTAATAAACTCAAAATCTATGGCAGCTCCAAACCTTCACGCAATGTGGAAAAATTACTCCTACCTTCAAAAGGGAAAGATGTATCGCTCAATCCTTCTCTGGTAATGCGACCAGAATCTGGAACTCACTTCCTCCATCCCTCCGAACCACCACCTTTTTCCAGATCTTATGAACTGATCTTAAATCTCTCCTCCATCAAAGGCACTTCCTAGAATAATTTAACCCATTTATTGACCCTTACGGCCATCTGGTACTCGCATGAGGTCAACTTTGCAAACATGTATTTTACTCCTGTTTTAACCTAACGCGGACACCTTTTTATTTTTTACAACATAAATATGCAAATAGTTAGAGTTGGAACTGCATATATGTAACTTGTTAGCGTGCTCAGTCTTTCTTGTGTACCTTTGCAACTGTATATATGCATCTTGTTTGCGTGTTTAGTCTATCTTGTGTACCTTATGTACCTTACCTGGTTCTTCTGTATAGCGCTCCGACACCTTTGGGTAAAGTTCACGCTATATAAAACTGCATAAAATAAATAAATAACGCCCCTAACAATTTCCAAGAAAGCCGCCACATTCGCAAGTTATTAATTATTAATGTTCCTTTTGCATGTTTAGGTGAGATTTAAAGATAGTTTTGCGCGCTAACACCTGTGTGTTTACACAAGTCAATCACATATACGTCCATTCCCCACTGTCACGATGGGTAACAGGTTCCTACAGCGCATGTTCACGCTACGGAAAGTCCTCCAACATGAGAGGAGCTTCGTGTCCACCAATAGAACATCCTACATCTGATCACCTCCTCTCCTTGCTGTTTTACGTGTCGTTTCTGCTTCCGGTTCTCCGAGAGAGATGCGGAAGTATTAACATTGCAGGGCAAGTCAGGTACTCTGCTTGGATGTAAAAAATAGATGCTGGATAAATGTGACAGCCACTTTAGATTGAAAAATGATGATATGTTACATAAAAGGGATGCAAAAGGAAGGTATCGTTTTTGTTCACCTGAATACATTGACACTTAACACGAATGTACGTTCTTTACATTAATGCTAGAGAATCAAATATATTTTGTATTGCTTTATAATAACCAGACAAGGTAAAACTTTGAACTTTTCATTCATACTATTTACTCATACTTAGTATCAATGTTTTCAGAACAAGGTGAGAGAGCGGGAATACTTCTCTACACATGGCGCCTCCCTGGTTGGTAGCTCAACTCACACCCTCCTCTCTCTACGTCGATGGTGGTGGTCCCTCTCTGCAAGCGGCCGCTCGTTGTCTGCGCCCTTGCCCCACGCGCCTCGGGCCGGCCGGCTATAAATGGGGCTGCACGGCTCACAGCTGTCTCTCCTCTCCTGGTCACAACGTGTGCGGCGAAGAGCGCGAGCTCCGGCCCGAAAAACTGAAAAAATATATAAAAAAAGGAACCGGAAGCCAAAAAAACTTAAGGAAAAGAAAATTAAAAATAGAAAATAAAGAAAAAAACCCTGAAAAAACACGTGAGCAGTGAAAGCCACCCTCCCTAAAGTAACAGCCCTCTCGCCTTACCCCAAGTGACACCCGCGGGAACCTGGTGTCCATCGGAGTAACAACTTATCCCATAAAGCTCTGCTCCCCGCAGAAACGGACAGTGCCCTTTAACCTCCCTAGTAAATGTTTAAGACGGTCCAAAAAGTGGTGTTATCCAATGGAATGTGTTAGTGTTCCTTGAAAGGCCTTTTTATTTATCACAGTCTTTATTATTAGAAAGGGGCTGTCTGTGCCCTCTTTTGCACGTCCTCGCACCTTTGGTTTTTATGAAGACTTTAACCACCAAGGATCCAGCCTTGCAGCCCCCAGGATCAGTGGTCACAGAGACAAAATAAGTTATATTTAATGCTAAAGTAGATTCTATTTTATAACATTACTTTTACAGAGCTTTTTTTTTTTAATCACGTGTAACACTACCAGTTATGAAGGTATTTATTTATTTATTATTTTAAACCATTACCTTTGCTCCACATCCCCCCAAGTTGTGAATCCAGGCCCTGAGTGATCTACTCATACATGGTTGTTTTAGGCCATCCTTTTTCAAGATTTCATTTAGCTTTAATCTAATTTGGCGGAATTATGAATGCACCTGCAAGCAGCTACCCCATGGCTTCGCTCTACGTTGGTGATCTGCATCCTGACGTCACAGAGGCAATGCTCTACGAGAAGTTCAGCCCAGCTGGCCCAGTCCTCTCCATTCGTGTTTGTCGTGATATGATTACCCGCAGATCTTTGGGATACGCCTATGTCAACTTTCAGCAACCCTCTGACGGTGAGTGCATTTGGCTACCATTGCCTTTAGCTGTAGGCGTTCAAAAAACCTGGCCAGCATAACTAGCAGAAACAAAATATCACAGATTTGTTAGAAAAGAACAGAAAATTCTGGTCATTATCCAGTACCATAGGACAGAACCTTACCTGAGGACTGGTGGTTATACGTATGGGATAGGAAAGCTGCGTAAAACCAGGACAAATGTTTTAGCAACGTAAGAGATTGAACTCCTGAGTGGAACAGTCATGTAAAATGTTTTTAAGTCCTTCAGTGCTGGTGGATGAATAAGGAAACCTAATCAGGTAATAAATATACTTGAAAAATGGCTGGGAAGGTAGTGTGCTGCATTAAGGCTATCAAACAATTTGCACCCTAAAACCGGTGAAAGATTACTCTGCAAGAGCTTATACGATACCTACAGTGACATAAACCAAGGTGCAATACAATTCTTAATTTGAGCTGGTGGTTTCCGGTGCTCAGCACCGACACTTATTCATCAACACCGGCGCTTTTCATGAGCACCTGTTTAGGACACATTAATTTATGGAGAGATTGATTGCCCAGAATCACAGGACGTTTAGCCGGCCGAGACTCGAACCTGGTTCTCCAGCTCCGAAATCGTCCACTCTGGTCATTATGCCACAGCCTCTCCCATTTTCATGGTTAGTAGCTAGTTCTGTTTTAGGCAGCGCTAACGGGAGAAATTAGCTGGTGCAAGCTGCCTTCTGACATGAGCCCCGTGCTTATTTTTTTTAAATTACAAATTAACCACTAGTGCAACATTAATGTGCTAAATAAGTTTTAGGAATCCAGTATGCCTTCACACATTATACTGTATATTGTAGTCCATGGTCTAAAATTAAAAACATTTTTCCATGAATTAAGAAAGCTCACTGGTCTACTGACGTTAGCAAAACCTGTCAGGTCTGAATAAAAGCGATTAGCAACATATAATTATCTTTGAAGTCATTGATCAATACTAAGGAATCACCTTTCATAACCACATGTGCTACAGTGTTTATTGACTATAACTTTCAAAATGATGTGCTGGACTCCTATAACTTATAAGAATTGTGTCTCGGGGTTTAAGGGTTGCACCCATTGGAATCTACTTGTCATACCATTCAACTTATATTTGGAGAAGTGCTAGCCTTTGAGATGATATCTTAATCCCTACAACACAAATAAGTGCAAAAAGCGACACCTAAGGAAACTGCATGACCTGAGACTAGAATTCTACATTGGGAATTCCATTGCCTCATGGACACTTATTAAAAAATAACAGGCACATTCAATAGAAAATAAAGAGTAATGGAAGCAAGGCCAAGAAAATTGGTGGGGAAAAGCATTTCAGCTGGCACAGGAATTAAGTGAAGACCTTCAGTGCTTGTCAGTCAGCAGAAACGTGCAATGCTTAGTTTGCAAAGTAAGGCTGCTTAAATAGTCATTCACTGTTTGGTAAGTTAAGCAGGCATTGGCCAGTTAGAAGTAGACCATGTCCTCAAACAACTCCAGATTTATGAGCTATAAGATTCAGGATTATGGATTTGCTGATTTAGTGACTTAGAAGCAGACCATTATGGAATTACATGAGCAAATGCAGCGAAAATACTGACTCGTGATAAAATCTTTAAATTATTCACCAAAATCTTTGAAAGCACACAGTGGAACACAAGGAATACAATCACCAAATACATTCAACAAAGGAACCTCTGCTCTAGATTTGACCTTGCCTCAAAATCCCACAATGCAAGAAAAAAAACATAGGTGGCACATTCTCTGTTCAAGCAGCCAAACTATGGAACTCTTTACCTCCAAACATAAGATCCATGGATAACTACTTTATCTTCAGAAGACTACTCAAGAGTTGGCTCTTCCTCACATAACCACCTTACTCAAACATAAATATACAGCATATCCCTGTGTATATAGTTACTTGGACTATATATATGTAACTTGATTTGTGTATTGCTTTGTGTAAACGTGTATAATAATTGTTTATAAATATGTAAGTATTCGTTAGTTCTGCTTAACAAATGTACATATTACTTATGGTTATATTATTCTATTTTTAACATGTATATAGGTGACGGCATAAATAAGTGAATCGTTATAACCATCTGCAATTGCTTAACTATTGAATTACTAATTTAAAAAAAATAAAAATAAATACATTAACTTAAAGTACGCCCTCAATTTAAACGGCCCAGGGAAGGGGGAGCCACACGGCCCCTCCACCCTGATTTAAAAAAAAAACTGGCAAGTCGCCAGAGGCTCCTCCCCTTTTACCACCACTCTGTAAACACGCCTCCTGGTGCACTAGTAGTTGGGGGATGAAGTCCCTGTGGCTTTTGAGTCTTTGAAGAACAACTACCGCTCCTGTTACCTCCAGTTAAGTCCCACACAGCGGGATTGCTGAGAGGTTGTCGGAGGCCACACCCCATTTCTCCACCACTCTGCAAACACGCCTCCTGGTGCACTGCTGGTTGGGGGGATGGAGTCCCCTGTCCTTCAGAGGATCCTTGGGGGCGAACTACCCTTGCTGGTATCTCCAGTAAGTCCCACAGAGTGCGATTGCTGAGAGAATTTCAGAGGCCACGTCCCCTTTCTCCACCAGTGTGCAAACGCGCCTCCTGGCGCACTGCTGGTTGGGGGATGAAGACCCCTTGGCTCTAGAGTGTCCATGGGGGCCAACAAGCCCTCCTGTTACCTGCAGTAAGCCCCACCCAGTGAAATTGCTGAGAGGTCTCCACCACTCTGGAACCGTGCCTCCTGGCCCACTGCTAGTTAGGGGGATGAAGTCCTCTTGGATGCTGAGGGTTCATGGGGGCTCAGAAGCCCTCCTAGGTCCGACACAGCAGAATTCCTGAGAGCTGGTCAGAAGCCCCGCCTCCTTTCTCCACCACTCTGCAAATGCGATTACTAGTTAAAAAACTTAGAAATGCACTAAAAAAACAAATAGAATTAAAAAAAACTACGAAATACACTTAAAAAACCAAAGGTTACAGGGTCGTTATAGTTAGGAAATAGAATTAAAAAAACCTTAGAAATTAGTTGTCATCAGTGATGTCACTGACTATGTCATGAGTGAAGTAATTTGTGAGGTCATAAGCAGTGCATTGCGGGGGCGTAAGTTATAGTTAACTCAGGTAACTATAACTGCTGATTTTCACTGGTTTTGTAAGAGTGAAATCTGAACCTAACTATAACGTCCCTGCAACCTTTGTTTATTTAAGTGAATATGTATATATATATATATATATATATCAGACAATATAATCTTCATACCTGGAGATACATATTATAGTTCTGTTTGAATGTATATGCAATGATTTATTTTTTCAGTGTTATATTTTTAATATATAAGTATATTGTTATACCCTCATAAAAAAGCATATGCACAGGCATCTACCCTATACATATTTATATACCACAGCCAAAAACGGCTGAATAAAATCACACCAATTATGGCAAAAACTAAATATTTACCCAGAAAGAGTGCTTATTGGGATTTGGTGTAAATCGGTTCAGTAGTTGTGAGAAAGTGCCTCTTTTTGCATGGTTAGTCCCCACTTTTTGCCTGTTTTTGATGTGGTTTCAATTGTAGTGCACAGGGTCCTTGTGCCAGTGCCCCTTCCCTAAAAACAAATCTCCATTTGGTACTTCTGCCTCCGAAAGTCTCTAGTAAATGGCACCCTGGATACCTTGGGTCTGGGAGCTGCAGAGGGTCCCCTGGGACCCCCCCTCCCCCTCGGACCATGTCACTGCCCTTGCAGCTTGCATGCCCCTATTAGGAAACTACAAAGTCGATATGCCTGGGTGCCATGCCAGAAAGCACAACCTGAAGGGTTAGGTAAGTCGCCCTGGCAGCAAGCCTCAGAGCCCTAAGGCAGGGTGCACTATACCACAGGTGAGGGCATATCAGCATGAGCAGATATGTCCCTACAATATTGGGGTCCATTCCTTAATATTATAAGTGTCAGGGAAGCCATAAAGGACAGGGGCTGGAAACTCGACAACTCTAGTTCCACAGCACCGAGATGGCTTCACTGAACACAGAAGTGTTTGGTACCAAACTACTCCTTTCAATAATCACCACTGATGCCAGTGTGGAATTTATTGTACCATGTACCCAGAAAGCACCTCAGAGGTGCCCCCTGAAAACCTACCAACCCTGGTGTGGTCTCTGACAGGCTGTAGGCAGCCAGTCCCCACCAGACATGTTTCTGGACCCCTGGGTTGAGAGTCTCTACAACCAGAAACAATGCACATCTTATGCAGAGGTGTCACTCCTCCTCCCCCATGATGGGCCAGTGCTTGAAGAAAGAAGCTTCAAAGGCCTGCCGCCTTAGTAATGTGACGCCTGGCCTCTGCTGCTAGCAGCAGATGGCAGCCCCTGGTTTCACCCCCACTTTGGGCGGGAAAACTCAAAAGAATAGGCGTGTGCTCCCCCCTCTGCCATCTCTACCCCTAGGGTGGGGGAAGCAAGGTAAAGCACATCTTTTAGTCCACGCCATCTTGAAGATGGGAAGACCCCTCCAATCAGGGGTAGGTATCCCCCCCTCCCAAAAGAGGGTGTAGTCACCCCAAGTAAAGTGCCCATTGGCCTTACCTACTACTCCCCTAAAAACGCCTCCTAAATTTAGTATTAAGGTGGCTCGCCCAGACCTCGAAACTAGATTTGCGATGCCCTAAGAAGCAAGAAGACAGCCCTGCAGAGAAGACTGAAGATGACTACTGCCTTGCCCTCAGCCCTACTGGCGTGTCTCCATCTTCTGCAAACCTGTGACATATTTGCAGCCAGTGACCTCTGAAAACCCTGGGAGGACTGCTGCCTTTGAAAAAGTCTCCAATCTCCCATGGACAGCGGATCTGTTCAAGAAGAAATAAACTCCAAGGACCCTGGATCCTGGCGGATCCGCGTCTCCTGCCCACTCTGCACCAGACGCCCATGGCCCGAGTCTGAGTGGCTCACCTGTGCAGTGAAGTCTCCCCAATGATCCTGACCTTATGTCCAGCGTTGGCAGACCTCTCCTAATCTCCATGGCGGCGCCTGCAGCGTGAATCCAGAGACTCCCCGCGATCGGCTCCGGTAAGAAGACTCCGACGTAGAAAGGCCCCCATGCACCGAACCCCAGGGCCTTGGTGAGTTGAACCAACTGTGCCCCCTTGACCCTCTACAGCTCTACTTACCTTGGCTTTCGTTGGTCTCCCTCCTGCAACGCCTGCAGCCTGTTTGCCAAAAGAAGAATCTCCATAGAAAAGCATTGGGCGCCCAGCGCTTTTTCACGCTGCACCCGGCGTGCCTGTGCTGCTGAGGGTGTATGTTTGGTGCTGTTTTGTGGCTCCCCCGTGCTGGTCCAAGCCCCCTAAGCTTGGCCCCTGATCTACTTACCAGCAAGGTAAGGGGTGGGGGTGTTTCCAGGCACCCCCAGTTTGACCTCTGCACCCGGCCGTCCCTGTGCTGCAGGTTTGGTAATCACTTGACCCTTGCTGACTTTTGGTTCTGAAGAATGGGATTTAAGCGCATTACTTACCTGTTTAACCGCAATATTGTTTTCCCCATTGGATAACATTGAACTGTGCTGAAAAGTTTCCAAGTGTCGATTTTTCAAAGTGAAAAGTATTTTTATTTAAAAACGTACTTACCTTATTGCGAAGATCTTAGTCTTAAAGTAAACTACAACCAAAGTATAATTTTCTAAAATTGGTCTGAATCCCCTTGAGTTGTGTGTTCACTATTGATCACTGTTGTGCAATAAATGTCATACACTCCTCTGTATTAGGCCTAAGGCTGCACACCCACACTACCACTAATAGAGTACTTTGGGTTTTACATTGGGACCTGTACACTTTTGGGGAACCCCTGGACTCTGTGCACAGTATAACCACTTAGTGGTAATACCATATACAGAGCCAACTTCCTACAGTAGTTTTTGAGAAATTATGGTTCAAAATGTATAGCTATCTGACCTGAAGGAGTCCCTCGGGACTGGCAGATGAAATGATAAGCCCTAATTGTGTGGCTTAAACATCAACAGAGGTGTTGAGCAACTATTTTAGAACTTGTGGACTCAGTCCCATTGTCTTGAAAAATAAATGTTAATTGCATATTTGAGGAGAGGGGGCAGGGTAGGAATACCTTGACCACCTAGGCCTTGTCATGTGTGTGACCTCCCAGGGGGCAAAATAACAAATTAATTTGTTTTGATGCTCTTTTAGCAGTGGTATTTTCTTTCAGAAAATTAATAATTGTTATATTATCCAATGATTCAGAGCTTTCCCTAAAGCTTTTTTTTTTTTTTTTGTCCTCATATGCCACCAAGGTTCTAAATGCGCAATCAATCGGTTTACAAGCAATATGCTGACACAGTTCATACCAACTGGGAGGGATAGTCATGGAACCGGGGCCTCATCCCACAGCAAAAGTGCTTGACATACCAGCGACCGCCATACCATAACCTCAGAAGTTCAGCTAGGGTGCTACCCAAGTGCTGAAAAAGGGAATCAGAGTACCGCTTATACCAAGCAGTTGGATAGATGGCTTAATCATTGGACCTGGGGGAAAAAAGAAAAAAAAAAATCCCAGAGTCTCACTGATCCCATTTAAGAAGATGCCAAAATGATCTTTTGTCTGGATTCCCAGCTCTAGCCAAATCCAACTTAGAAACATGCAGGGTAGAGGCGTACCAATCATTGATAGAGGGAGGTAAAGGATCCTTCCACTTTCTGCATATCTCCCTTCTAGCCAGTAGTATAGCGTAAAATACTAGCTTCTTCGCCGAGCTGGAGACCCCCTCTAAGACTCCGAAAATCACCAACTGAGGATGTGCAGTTATTCTGGAGTCTATTGAGGACGACAGGATCTTACAAATGGCTTCCCAAAACTGAGACAGAAGGGGGCATTCATAAAACATGTGGATGTCAGAGGCTGCTAGGAGACCACATCTAGCACACACCACCATATTCCCCTGAGTAAATTTAGAAAGTCGAAGGGGGGAATAATATGCTCTGTGGATAGTAAAGATGTGGTTCCTACGCAACCACGCCGGTTTCACCACATCCCACAGCAGTCTACAAGATGTTCTCCATACCTCATGCAAATCAGTATTACTTAATATGTCAGCCCCCCAGAGTTCATGTGGAAGTTTAAATAATCCGTCCATCTCATCCAAAATCAGATTGTACCAGGACGAGATCTCCTTCTTAGCAGGGGGTCTATCAATTAACAGAGTAATAAGGGTACTATAACCACCTACTGGGAATTTATTTTTACGAGAGGGCTGTGCAGAATAGGAACGAAACCAGCTAGCCATCTGCAGATATTTTAGCCTAGCAAGGCCAGGGCCAATCTTTCTACTCAAACACTCCCAGGAGAGCAGTTCCCCCTCAACAAATAGATGACCCCAGACCTCGAAACCTGCCTCTCTAATGGGTGCTGCAAGTGAGTCTCCCAACCAAGATGGATTATCAGGGAGATCCCATAGGGGAGTTCTACTGCTATAGTACCCTATTTTGATAGATTTTGAAACCTGGGCCCAAGTCTTTGCCATTCCCAATAGAATTTTCAATTTAATTTTTTTAAAGAACTTGGGATCTCCGAATTTCAGTAGGAACCCAGACTGGCTGACCCCCTCTCCCCTAAGCAGAGTAGTGTATAGGGTTCCCACCCCACACTCCAATGTTTTTTTTAGCAACACCCTAGCATGAGACAACTGGAACGCCCAGGCATAGACCTGGATGTCCGGGGCGGCCAGCCCCCCTTTTCCCTGCGCCTCCTTAACTTTTTCCACGAAATTCTTGGAAGATGTTTATTCCAGATAAAAGTATTAATCTCGGCCTGAAAAGTTTTAATGTGGTTTGGATCGAAGTACAGAGGGATAGTATTGAAAAGAAAGGAAATCTTTGGCAAAATAGCCATCTTAACCAAATTAGCCCTTCCTAATAAAGACAAAGGAAGATGGGACCAGGACTGAAGCAACTTACGGCAGTCCTTAGCTACTTTGGAAAAATTGATATTTGCAATTTGATCTATATTTTCCACAATATCGAGGCCCAGGTATCTCAATTTATTCCCTGGCTGAAAACCCGAGATACAGAAGCTCTTGTCCATACCCCATGTCATCATCTCGGTTTTAGAAGCATTGATCTCATACCCGGACACGACCCCAAATTCCGAGGCTAGCTTAACTATTTTCGGGAGAGCCGTACGGGCATCAGAGGTGAAAATAAGGATATCATCAGCGTACAGGGCCACTTTCCTTTCCCAACCCCTGTACGTGAACGCCTTGATGTCAACATTGTTTCTTAAATTTTGAGCGAATGGTTCCACGTAGAGATCGAAAAGAAGTGGGGAAAGTGGGCAGCCCTGTCGCGTACCCCTCGAGATGTTGAAGGGGTCAGACAAGATGCCATTAATCAGTACACAGGCACTTGGATTCTGATACAATAGACTGATTGCCCGGCGAAACCCTGCTCCCACATTGAACTTTGCCAAGGCCTCCGACAGATACAACCAATTAACTCTGTCGAAGGCCTTGGTGGCATCCAAGGTAAGAACCGCCAGGGGGAGGGACTCCAAAACTGCCAAGTCGATAGCCCCTATGAAATCGAAAGTTAGTTCATGTAGCTGTCTCCCCCTAACAAACCCTTTCTGATCCGGGTGTAAGATATTGGGGGCAACCAAAGCTAGTCTATTGGCCAGAATTGAGGCAAAAATGTTATAGTCGACATTCAGTATGGAGATTGGCCTATAGGAACCACATGCAGTAGACGATTTCCCTGGTTTTAAGATTACCGTGATAGACGCACTGTCCCAAGATGTCGGGGGCCGACCACCATCCAGTAGAATGTCATTAAACAGTAGTGCCAAGAAGGAGACAAGTTCCTGCTCCAGGACTTTATAGATTTCAGCCGGTAGGCCGTCGGTACCTGACGCCTTCCCTTTTTTGGCATTATGTATAGCCTTGATGACTTCCTCCTCCGAGATTACACTATCCAACCTCTCACTTTGCTCATCAGAGAGCGCTGGAAGTGTGATCTTACTAAGCCAGTCTTTAATTCTGACCGGACTGATGTGCTTATCCTCACAAAAGATATTTTGGAAAAAATCTCTGAAGGCGGATCTAATATCTTCATCCCGGGAGAGAGGGAAGCCATTGACATTAATCACCTCGATGTTATTACGAACTTGATCTGTTTTGGTTTTCCATGCCAATAGCTTCCCTGCTCCTTCTCCATACTGAAAATGTGCGAGCTTACTGGCCTCCCATCTTTCTTGTATTCGCTGATTTAAGACGGAAGCGAGGTGGCCTTTTAAAGAAATTAACCTTCCAGACAAAAGAGAGCGATCTTCTGCTGTAGTGGAATCAGCGTCTAGTTCTAACTGAGTCTTAGCTATGTCTGCTTCCACCGATGTCACTGCTTCTTTGTATTGCCTCCTCCTATAAACCATTTTGTTTGTAATAAGACCTCTCACAAAAGCTTTAAGAGAGTCCCACACCACTCCGATGCTTGCCGAACCTACATTTGTTGTTAGAAAGTGACTCACCTCAGACTTAAAAAAAAGAACATCATCCGGGTGAGAAAGTAAGGAGCGATCAAAGGACCAACTTCTAGCTGACAAACTTAGCATCGAAATAAGCTCCATAGTTACTGCCGAGTGGTCTGATAGATGTGACGGGAGGTATTTAACATCTTTAACAGAATCTACTACGGTATGGCTCACTAATACAAAGTCTATTCTGGATTGGTGGCGATATTTTTGGTTTCTAAAAGAGAAACCCAGCTGTTCCCCTGCCCTCAACCTCCAAATATCCACATAGCCGTATTGCTTCATTTCACTAAGCAAAAAGGATCTAGATTTTGATGGGATTCGAGATCGACTATTATGCGATTTATCAAGAGTGGGGTCTAAGACGATATTAAAATCGCCTGCAAAAATTACAGGCTCTGAGAGGGACAAAAGGTGAGAAAAAATTGCCTCCAAAGATGACGGATCGTCCTGATTAGGACCATAATACCCCACAATAGTAAACTGATTGCCCAAAATAGACAGGGAGGCAATCACTCATCTACCCGCTGGGTCAACCTTAAAATCTAACACTTTAGCCCTGAGTTGTTTTTTGAAGATAATTGAAACCCCTCTACAAGTCAAGGACTGAGAAGTAGAAATTGAAAAGTCGATCCACTTATTCTCCTTAACTAACGTATCCATTTCGTCTTGGACCAGATGCGTCTCTTGCAGGATAATCAGCTGTGCCTCAGAATCCCGAAGATATTGAAGTATCTTCCTGGCCCTAGATTTAGTACGCAGGCCATTTACGTTCCAGGATATTATCTTTAAATTAGCCATTTGTCTTCAATGCCTCTCAACTCCACCCAGAGACTTGGGACATCACCCGTATGACCTAAGCTACTGTCTGATAGTTGCATATCTGAAATTATCCTACACCCAGCGGAATACAATAATGCACAAGGTTGGCGCATGAGGAATTTTATAAGACATTTTACCCCGTGACCCCTGTATCCCCCCACACCCCCCTCCCACCCATGGAGAACCCTTGGTGTATCCAACCGGAACAAATCCAGTAGATAGCACCCCCATCTCAAGCTCCCGTGACCCTCCCCTGACGCTAAACCAATTCCCCCTCAAAAAGTGATCTAATTACACACATGTTCTAACAAAATCTGTGAATGCGGTATATGTATCTGCGAGTTTATAAATACAGCAACGATAGAACAAGGAAAGGAGATAGGAGAGGAGAAGAGAAAACCGAATAAAATTTCTATCCTTCACCAAAAGTATATATTTTTTTCCCTTCCACCATTCCTTTTTTTTTTTTTTTTCCTTTTTTTTTTTTCCAGTCTCCCCCATTTCCCCTCTCTCTCCCCCGTGGTAGTTGTGTTGTAGCCAATACTACCTCAACTAATGTGAAAAAACTAAATTCAATATCTACAATCTACTAATATGTTTTAACACTCAGGGGCCCATTTATTATTTGATCTGAATTTTTACACAAGGTACATATCAGCCAGCTGCCTTATTGCCCAACTCCAAAAGGAGCTCGTCAGCGGCTTGCACTGACCTAATGTTAAACATCTTATTGTTGAACATCACCTTCAGGGCTGCAGGGAACACCAGCTGAGCCGTTGCCCCCAATTTTCTAAATGCCTCAAGCCGCCTACCAAACTCCCACTGCTTCTCTAACGTGACCCTAGAAAGGTCAGATCTAATGAGAAAAGTAAATCCCTTTCCAAGGAGGGATTTTTGTTTTAGGGCTAAGTTGAGGATCTGTTCTTTGAGTGCATAGGTATGGAAGTTAACCAAGATTTTACGAGGTTTAGATCTTTGTAGGTTTCTCCTGAACGGATCTCTATGGACCCTCTGAATGTCGATGGTCAGTTCCTCTAGAGAATTATCGAGACATAATGACTCCTTTAGCAATTGCGCCACAAAGTTTTTAACATCAGAACCCTTGGAGCCTTCAGGCACATTAAGTATGCGTATATTGGCTCTCCTGGCATTGTTTTCCAATAATTCCATCCTATCAAGTAGGGCCTGATCCTCTTTTCGCAGATTGACGATGTCTTCCTTGGCTTTGTCCAAATAGATAGACATCGCAGCAACCGTCTCTTCTAGCTCCCCTGTCCTAGATGTTAACCCATCGATCTTTTTGTCTAAGGACTCACAGTAGCTCCGAATGTCCGCCTGATTAGCAGAAGACTCTTCAAACCCTTTTTTAATATCACGGGACAGGGTTGAGAACATTGCCAGAATAGAAGCCGCAGAGATTACACCCCCCGTATCTGAATCCACTGGGGTTACCGGATCGAGAGTAGCAGAATCTCCTGCCCCCCCTACTTCACTTGCGTTACCATGGCATCCCCCCCCCCCGGAAACTGAGGCTTGAGAGTCTCAACCGAGTCACTGGTCTCTAAATCTGGCTGAATCAAATCCACCTTAGATAAAACACATTCAGAAGTGAGCTTAGGGCCAGAGTCTCCGCCAGAAGGGGCACAAGAGGCAGAAAGAGAGTCTGTAGCACCTAGGGCACTCGAGACGGGCATACCTTTAGCGCCAGTGTCCATTGCTGTCGAGAAAGAAGACATGCCCTGAGCCTCCGTCAAACGAAGCACCTGTGGTACGGCTTTAAAAATATGAGCGCAGAGACGGGGTTATCTTCGAGTTCAAATCAGGTGGCACACTTGAATCCCTTTTATGTTTAGCTTTACCTCTAACCCCGTTTGATCTTGTACCCTTCGATTTCACTTCCACAGACAGATAGGATGAGGCTTTCTTACCTTCAGAGGATGAGGGTCCGCCGTGTACCAACTCAGCCAGATTTACCTGTGAGGTAGGAGCAGGCTTCTTCCACTGTACATTTATGGGCTCCTTACCTCTTCTACGTGAGCTTCTGCCTTTAGACGACTGCTGTTGTAGCTGCTGTAATGGCTGTGGACACTTTTTAGTTAACTCCTCCGGGACCTCCCCCCCCCCCACCCCCCCTCTTCGCCGCTTTCCACGATCTTCGCGCCCACAGGGCACTCAACCCCTCCTTCACCCTCCACCGCACCTCGAGAAATATACTTGAGCTTCTGAGCCTGGGAAGAAATATTACACGCAGCAAGTGTCAAACAGCGCGCCTTCCTCCCTCGGCGCAGCTCCAGGGCGGCTACGGACCACAATCCTAACTTTAGAACAGCTGGTAATACATATTGATTGGGGCGGGCAACACCCTCTGCCCCCGCTGTACCGCCGCTGCCTCCACCGCAAAACTCGCTACCTGCGGTCATAGAGAGGGAAAGCAGCCCGCCTACACCGCCTACACCTAAGACCAGGTAAGATCGTTAGGACACAAACACTCCGTAATTCCTACCAACACTCACTTTTTCTTTACGAAGTGAACTTGGTTAAGAATCTTTCACTCCGGGTTACGGGGAAACATTTTAGACGTGTATTTGCAAGCGTCTAAGCAGAGCGCATCGGGAGCCTGATTTCGGAGCTTTCCCTAAAGCTTGTTTGATAAACTCGTAGGATGTTAAACTATTGACCAAGTCTCCAAAGTCATCCAGTCTCACAAATACCTTGGCCTCACTATCTTGTAATGTTATTTTTCTGCAGATCTTAAGATCATTTATGGAGGCTTTCGTATCAATAGGGTGCAATATTGACTCCCATTATTGGGGATAGTTTCTGTGCTTTAAAACCATCTGAATAGAGTCAACACAGTCTACTCCAATGGTCTGTTTTAAAACCTGATATTAGGACCCCTATTATGCCCAGGTGCATTCGTCTCTATGAGGACAGTTTCTTCCTATGGCATCTTTAGAGGCTTCCAAGGTTTCTTTATTTTTTAACTTCCTGGAACCCCTTGGTCAAATGCCCTCTTCTTCCATGTCGATTGTGCTCTCGGTTTTTGTCACAGCACTACCAGTTGTCTTATAACATGATTGTGTGGACTATCCATCTTGCAATGGTCCCCTTGGTGACCGATTAGCCTTTATTTGCTGGTGCAAAGGAGATAAAAAATTGCTTTCCCATACTGATGTGGCTCATTTCTTGCAGATAATATACGCCTGCCCTTCTGGAATCCAGCTGTGAATGGCTCTTTCTGCTTTTGATCTTGGCTTTTGGAAAACAGATGGTAGCTGTATAGCTTAGTTGACATAAAAATTTAAAATTAGCAGTTGCAAACAAATGTGGGTTGTCCCCATTAACACTCTGTCCTTATGTATGTACAAGTAAGGTTCTTGTGTTGAGTGCTTGCAACAAACTAACTCTCCACAAAAGTGTGATGACAGTGAAAAAAGCTTTCTTGAGTTTTAGACATTTGAGCCCCGCCTGACACATAGGCTCAAAAAGGAGACTTCATGAGTTGAATTAGCACTAGGTTTAAGTTCCACAGTGGTGTGGGTACCGACCTTGGTGTAGCCATCGTTTTTGATCCTTCTACAAATCTCTTGATCACCAACATGTTGAAGAAACATCTTCTATGACACCGCTTGTGTAGGCCACTATGGCTGAGAGGTGTATGAATGGTACTCATCTAGCAGGTGGGGGAGGTCCTTAACCACCATAGCATCCTGTGTCCAGTTGTCCCTAAGTTCTATCCTATTGCACTGGTGTATGAACCTGCTCCACTTCTTGGTGCAGAAGTTTCTTGTAGTAGGCCTTCTGGCTTCTCTTGGGACTTGCGTTATTTGGAAGTGTTTGTAACAATTCTATACAGTATTCATGTTGAATACTGTTTAGAGTCGATTTGTCGCAGATGGTTGTCCTCCATTCCTGGAGAAATCCTCCGATCCTGCCCTCTACGAATGTTAGGTGAACGAGGGACTCCAATAGCCAATCATTTGCCTGTGCGCCCTGCTTCTCGAGGCGCTTCACTTCCGTGTCTGACTGATGGAGGCCCTGTTTTTATTTGCAACAAAAGTGCAGATATTGTTTCTTTTGAGAGTCTACCCCCACGTTGCCTTTGGTGTAGGCTGGGTCCTTGGAAAATACTTTTTCTCCTCCCTGGGTGTTACAGCCTTGGCTTAGGCTAGTCCCTAAAGCCATCTCACCCTTGCCCAGGATGCTGGGGACCATTGAAATTAACTGGTCCATTCTTTGGGATGGCAGCAGGGTTTCTAGGAGAAAAAAGGATTCCGTCTGTTTCTTCTCTGTTTGCACCCTATGGGTTTTGCTGCCCACTAAACTAGGGGCTTGTACACAGTGATGTCGGGCAGCGAAGGTCTGCAGGGATATGTATCCACCCCTTCTACAGGGAAGTCTGCCTCTATATTCTGCCGCACCTCTTTTGCTGATTTCAGCTCATGAAAAAAAAACCTTCTGTAACTGACCTTTGGGGTCCCCTTTGCCACAGAATATTTCCTTTTCTTGGGGCTCGGGCATCATTGGGAGGCTCCAGCTCTATTCCTCCTCCTGGTCCTTCCCCCTTATGCTTCAGTAGGATGTGAAATCCTTTTAGGGAGACAGAAATCTCCTTCCTCCCCTTCATGAGGGTGTCCATTTTGGCTTTGTCTTCATTTTTCTTTTTGACACAGAGCTCACTGTTCAGTCTCAAGGCTTTCCTCTTTGGCGCTGAGGCCTATTTTCATGCCTGTCTTTGTACCTTCCACGTTCCTAATACCCTTTTGAGGCAAAGCTAGTCCTGAGCTATTACCACTAACTGTCTTTCGATCTCATCTCCTGGGGTTGTTTGTGCTTGCTCTCGATCACATCGGGGTAGCCTTGGAGGACTTAAGAGTCCGAATGCTTCTTTTCAGCCCAACTGTTCCCCTGTGGTTTTGGCTGGGGCTTCTTTGCATGGCTATCTTTCAATGCCTTCTTTGACATCTCCATTTCAGTGACCTCCTTTGAGGTTGGAGCAATCTTCCTGTGCCACCTCTGTTTCCTTGGGGTTCTCCTCGTTGTTAGGCAGCCCAGTCTCTTGGCGAGGTTTTCAGCTGTGACTGTGCCTTGGCTTTTTGAGCCCCTCTTTGTCTCTCCCTTATCTTTATGGCCTTCTTCAGGAACTCCACATATGTGTCACAGCCCTCGGAGCTGTAGTCCTTTGGAAGGCAAATGTTGCAAACCTTCTGACTGTCCCTGTAAGCAAACTTGTGGTGGCATTTCTGGCAGAATCTAAAAGCTGTATGCTCCATTTCCGATGTTTATTCTCTGAACCACACAATCTGTCCTCAGAAATTTTCAGTTTTGGTCGTGATCCTTCAATAAAACTTTGATTTTTCCTTAAAAGCTTTACATGCTTCCAGACCCAACCATTGAAGAAAGTACCTGAAGATGGCAACCACAGAGAGGGGATTTCAGGACAGAGAATAGGGCACCAAATTGTCAACGCCGCCCAAAGAGGTGCACTAAAAAGCGAGAATCCTCCCTGTTTATATTAATATCCCTCATAGATAGGGTTTGATTTGCCTACCTCAGGGAACTGAAAACACTAAGGGCATCATTGGGAGGGGCATAAAACAAGATACATTTGTGAACACTTGCTTATCTTGTTGAGATTAATTAATGAGTTCCTTCCATCCTTTTGTTATATGTTTCAATAGACAACCTAGGTTCAACGGGTATGCATAGATTGGGGCTCTGTGCCCCTGGACAAAAGCTATACCTCGACGGGGCGTGGACTCGCTGCTCATGGAGTGAGCCGCACGCAGTGAGAGCTCCGGACCGCTGATGCCTTCATACGCCTCTAAAGCGGCATTGGGGCTTCTCTAACAACGCTGCCTGGAGCGCCTGGACAGTGGCGGGGACCGGGCATCACCTGGTAGAGCGGCGCTCCACCCGGGCTGCTTGCTGCGGTATTTGTGGCGGCTCTGAGTTGAACCTCGGCCCGACGTATGCAGCCGCCATCTTGCGCACCCTGAGACTGGAGGTTCCTTGGACCGGTGGGGGCCCGCATAGCCTTTCCCGTGCCGCGCCCGGGCGCCCTGCCAGGGCTCCTGGGGTTCGTGGAGGTGCTTCAGAGACCAGGGCCCCCCTGCACTGACAAGTGTAGGCTGCGCTACCCGGCGGCGGCTCCCCTGGCCGCCATCATGGGCCTTCGTGGCGCAGTCCGCGGAGGCCTGGCCATCCACCGTTTTCAGGAGGCGCCACAGCCAGGACTGGACACCGGAGACTCCCTGGACAGCGGGCGGCGGTGCCCCCGTCGACGCAAGGCTGAGACCTGGCCGGAGAGACTGCAGCTGCCATTTTGAGCCTTCCCGGGCTCTGAGGAGCTTGGGCCTGGCGAGGACTGACTATATCTCGTCGCTGCACCGGGGAGCCTCATAACCCCTTCCTGAGGTCCGGGGCGGAGGCCGGGAAGCCCGGACCCCCCTTGCCTGGTGCCCGGGAGACACGCTGACCCCCAGCAGCGGCCTTCACCACTGTTTTGGACTCCCTCGCATGGCCATTGGAGGAGTGCGGGGGCGCCCGGCTTGATTCCCCGCCGCCCCATAGTGACGTCGCTGGGGATCCCCGGACATTGAACACCGGACAGCGCTTCTTGCATACCTGGTGCGCCTTCCTGGCCGATGGTGGGGCGTGTTGGCGGACCCTGGAGGGGGAGCCTGAGGTGGGTGCCTGCAGCCGCCATTTTGGTCCCTACTGGCCATTGGAGAACTCCTGAAGACGAGGACCTCCCACCGACACTCTCCTGCACACTGGTGAGCCTTACGAGTTTCTCGGGCATTGGGGCTTGGGCTTGGTGACTTGGGGTGCGCAGCTCTACCTCATAAAGGCGGTGTCGCCCCCCCCCTGCTGCTGCCCCTTCTGACACCCTGGGCATGCTGGCGTGGCACCGGGAACTGAACCTCAGGCCGCCAGGCGGACTGTCCCTCCCGCCTATCCTCCGGGGTGAGTGGCGACGCTCGTCTGATTGGTGCACCCTAAGATCACGACACGTGCTACAACCGGGCCCTGGACTGCTATACCCCCCTCTCTGGCTCGATCCCCGGCCGGCTCGTGTGGCCCAGTCTTGTGCGCTCTTGCGGGTGGGCTCCCGCCACTTCTAGGCATTGGCCCTGGTGCGACAAGGAATCTCACACCGCACCGGCCTGTGACTCGGACTCTTCCACGTGGCTTGGGGAGACCCTGGGGGGCCCGGACTTCGGAGGGTCGGCCCCCTACTCCTCGCCCCTTGCTTGGGGGCATCCCTCTCCTGCCTCCTGGGGTGCTCTCTAACGCCTGCACGGGCGGCCATCTAGCCGCGTGTGGCGCCCTCAGGCCTTGATCTTCTTTCAGGTGCGTGGGAGCCTGAGGGGCCATGACTCGATCTAAGGCTGGGAAGGACCCAGCGGCACCCCCGAAAGACAACCCTGTGACTGCCTTTGGAACAAGCTGGGCTCTACTCCTGCTGTGGATATGGCATCATCGCTGGGGGGGGTCTTCCGAACCGGTCACTCAATCCTTCATGGACAATTTTATGCAAGAACTTAAATCTGAAATTGGTTCTCTCCGAACGGAGGTACAATCTTGCGTCAGGGAGCTCAGAAGAGATGTTGTGGCAATTGGAGGAAGAGTAAACTATCTTGAAAAGATGGTCGACGCTCGTACGGAGGACCAAGAGCAACTTTGGCAGCGTCTGGCCCTTTTGGAGGAACAACACATCGAGCTCCAAATCAAACAGGAGGACTTAGAAAACTGGGGCCGCCGTAACAACCTGCGCCTAAGGAGGGGTCCCCGTTGGGGCTGAGGGTTCGGACATCATGATCTTCGTTGCAGACCTGCTACATGAAATCAGGGGGGATGACGCCTCCCCGCCGGCACATGACAGCGCTCACCGCGTTTTGGGTCCACCTGGCCGTCCTGGTCTTGTCCCCGATATACTGACCCGGGTCCACTTTTTTACGCAAAAGGAGGCCAGCCTTAAGGCAGCAAGCTCTAAATCGAACTCAACTACAAGGGCGCTACCATCCAGGTATTCCAAGACCTCGTCCCCACCGCGCTTCATCGCCGCACGGACTTTAAACCTGTTACCGACACGGTAAGGGAGCTGGTTGTTCGGTACCAATGGGGCCATCCATTTGCGCTCATTTTTCAATGGGTATCCAAACGTCGGGTGCTACGATCCTTCCAAGAGGCTGCGCAACTGCTTCACCTCCCAGTCACCCCGCTGTCCAGCCCCTCACGACTAGCGCCGCGAGCCTGCGAGGCCACAATGGGCCAGGGTGCCTCGATCTCGACACCTCTCTCACCGAGGGGAACGTGCTTCTTCTCAAGCCAAACAGGATATTATTCAACACCTTCGTTCTTTGGATGGTGGGCGATCACCCTCATGTTCTCAGCCCACGGAGAACTAATGTCTAGGCACCGCTGCACGTTTTGCAGACTTTCGTCACTTCATCGGCCATCTGGGGAGGCGGGGCTTGCTCCTGACTCCTCTTTTTTGCTCACCCCTCACTCTGAACACAGCATGGCAGCGGTACGGGAGTGAACCCCTCGACGGCGATGCTGACAGCCTGAGACCCGCTCCCCTCTCTATTCCTCGGAGAGTGACTTCTCTGGGATGTTTTGTGCCATTGAGCCTAGCTTGTTCCTGGACTGCAATAGGTCATGTTGGCCACGTTGGAGTTTGCTTCTCTCTTCTTGCTTTCCTCTCTCTTTTCTTTGCTTGGAGGGAGGGTGGACCTAACTACCATGGGTGCGTTACTCCTCATGCGAGGGCGGCTAAGTGCTGCTCATATCCCCCTCTTCTCCGCGGTGGACTCTGCAAATTACTCCTGGTATACCTGCTTCTCCTGGGGACATGATGGGTGTGGCTGCGGGCGCTGCGTCTCACTCTACTTCCTATGCCTGCGTTGGCGCCTGTACGCAATCTACCCTCGTCATGACTTCTACGCCCTGCCTAAAACTCCTTTCCCTTAATGCTAAAGGTCTTAACTCCACCCAACAAGCACCACCAGAAATGGCGGTATTTATTACATCAGAATCCGGATATTGTCTTCCTACAGGAGACCCATCTGATGAGGGCAGACATCTCCCGCATGGCCCATGCTAGATACCCCCTTCAATTCTGGGCATCTGCACCTACTAAATCGGCTGGGGTGGCTATCCTTTGCAGGGCAGGTATCCAACAGGGGGACCCCAGGGTGATCCGTGGCAAGGATGGTAGACCCCTTAAATTGGTGGTCAAGATCGGGCGACAGGCTTTCACACTTTGCAACATTTATGCCCCTAATCACACTCAAGGCCTCTTCCTTCGGGAAATCCTGCAGGAACAGGTAACACATAACGATTCCCACCTCATCCTGGGGGGGGAGGCGGGACTTCAACCTGGTCTGGGATGCGGGTTTGGACCGTAGCAATGGCTGGTTTCATGGGGCGGGGGCCATGTCCTCTACCTTAAAGACGCGCCTAACCGATCTTGGCTTAATAGACATGTGGCGCTACCACTCCCCAGGCGCACGTGATTACTCTTACTATTCTCATGGCCATCGTTCCTACTCGCGCATCAATTACATCTTCGTTTCACACTCCCTGCTCAGCGAAACCCTCTTGGCGCCTAAATCCGATATCTCCGTCTCTGACCATGCCCATGTGGAACTTCTCCTGCAGGATCACTCCTCACACTCACTTCATATTCCCTGTTGGCGACTCCCTCCCAAGTTCTTCGAGACCCCGTGAATGTCGCGGAACTCTGGGAAGCCATCAAGTCCTACTTCGTGTTTGCAATGATCTCCCTGAGACCCCCTTTCCCGTCGTTTGGGACGCCTTTAAGGCCACGATTCGAGGTCGTATTATGTCCATGGCCATACTCAGGCTCGGGAAGCCCGTCTCTTCGAAGACAACCTCACTTGGGATATAAAAGCTTTCGAGAGATTAGATCAGGAACGTAATCTGGCCCTCCATAAGAGACACCTAGCCATGCGTAGAGACCAGCTAAGGGCACATAGAACCAACAAAGCAGAATATGCTCCCCTGGCACTGAAACAACAGTATTATGATGGGGGGGGACAAGGTGGGAATGGTTCTGGCCCACCACCTCTGGACATGGGCCGCCAAGCCACACATCGCCAAAATAAAACTGGAAGATGGCGCATGGGCCACCACCAAAGCCGCCAAACTAAAAGCCTTTCATGAATACTATTCGTCTCTCTATGCAAGGGAATCGCCTAGTCCGGAGCAGATCCAGGCCGTACTGGGTGACTGCACCTGGCCCCCGATTGGCCGATACCATGCGCAGCTCCTTGAGGACCCGCTAACCCAGGAGGAAATAACCGGCGCCCTGAAGGATCTCCCGCCCGAGAAATCCCCGGAACCGGACGGCCTCCCGGTCTCTTTCTATCACGCGTTTCTCCCCTAGCTCAAGACCCACCTACTCCGTCTTTTCAATTATTTTTCAGATACTGAGGGACCCTCCGCATCGATGGCAGTGGCCGAGATTGCCCTACTTCCCAAACCAGGGAAGGATCCCACGCTCTGCTCCTCCTTCCGCCCCATTGCGCTTTTAAACACGGATCTTAAACTCTATACCAAAATATTGGCCAAGCGACTCGATCCGCATCTATTCGGGATTATCGAACCTGACCAGGTTGGCTTCATTCGTCACCAGCAGGGAGTGGGCAATGTGCGACGTATCGCACATTTATTCGGAAGGGCTCATCACTGGAATATACCCGCATGCTTGCTGTCACTCGATGCTGAAAAAGCATTTGACCGGGTGGATTGGGTCTTCCTCCGGGCCGTCTTACAAAAAATAGGGCTGAGCCCTAGGATGATCGCTAGGATCATGGCTCCCTACCTTTCTCCTTTGGCTCGGGTATGGGTCAGTGGCCAACTCACTAGACCCAGCTCAATCCATAGAGGCACCTGCCAGCGTTGCCTTCTCTCCCCCCTTCTATTTGCCCTTGTTGTAGGACCCCTTGCTGGTATGATACGTCAGTCCCCCGATATCCATGGCATCACCCTTGGAGGGTTGGACCATAAAATAGCCTTGTTTGTGGATGACCTCCTTCTGACGCTCTCCCGCCCGCAAACCTCCTTGCTCTCCCGCCCGCAAACCTCCTTGCCCGCTCTTCATGGCCTGCTTCAATCGTTCGAACTGTTCTCAGGCCTCAAAATTAATCATGCTAAATCATGGGCCCTGAACCTCATAATCCCTGGGACGGAGATCCCTGCGCTCCAGTCTATGGTCCCATATCAATGGGCCTCCCACTCCATCCGATACTTAAACTTGACTCCCTTGCCACTTGGTCGCAAGCTAATTGGCAGGAATGTAAAAAGGCCGCCCTAGAGGACCTGAGTACGTGGAAGTCTCTCCCTCTCCTGGCTGGGACGCCTGAACGCAGTTAAAATGTCAGTGCTCCCAAAAATATTCTACCTATTTCAAACTCTTCCCACAACATCAGATCCGGAACCTTCAGCGTGAGCTCACCATGTTCATTTGGGGAGGACATCGACCACGCTTCTTCAATAAATTTCTTCTGCTATCGCAAGACAGGGGGGGGGGGGGACTGGCTTGTCCCAATTTTCTGGACTATTACTGGGCCTCTCAACTTTGTTTCATTTCGGAGTGGATGGCGTGGGAGAATGAGAAAATCTGGTTTCACATGGATAGCGTGGTGACCTGTAGACCCATATGGGATCTCGCTTGGCTCCCACGGGAGCCTCGCTCACGCAGCGCCTACTTGCCCATCCCTACAAAGATGGTGCTTGACATTTGGGACAAGCTAGCATTGTCTAGAGGTCTTACCTCCTTCCTGTCTCCTCACACTCCTATTGCATGCTACTCTCATTTTCCGGCTGCTTTACACCCACATTCTTTCTCGGATTGGTCGGATGGGGGTTGTCAAATGCTTTGGGACCTGTTTACGGGTGACTCCTTTAAATCTTTTGATCAATGTAAACCAAACTTTCAGCTTCCTGAGGGGGCTAGGTTACAATACCTCCAACTCCGGCATTGGGTCCAGGCGTCATCCTCGGCACAGGCGGCCACCCGCCTCTTTACCCCTTTTGAACGGTTGATGCGCTCTTTTGACAACTCCAGGGGTCTAATCTCTCGCACGTATCAAGTCCTCCAACATTCTCCACGGGTTGCCCCACATGCTTACCAGTCCAGTTGGCAGTCGGACACATCCGCTACTGACATTACTCCCACACAATGTGACCACTTGTGGCGCGACATCCTGAAGGTCTTCCGTAGCATTTCCCAGCGGGACATGACACAATGGTATTACACTCCCCATAGGCTACACAAAATGTTTTCCACCTCTTCACCTCTCTGCTGGTGTTGCATGAGCGCTACTGGGGACTTTCTCCACATTTGGTGGACTTGTCCGCTCTTGATCACCTACTGGAAGGAGGTCCTCAGTCACATCAAACTAGTAATCCGCTTCCCGAAAACCTAACCACAGTCATTTTAGGCCTCAGGCCAGTGAACTTGCTAGCCATGACCCGCAGGGAATGGCATCTAAGCCTTCATATGCTTGGCGGTGCCAAGCAAATTATAGCTCTATACTGGAAAAAGACTGAAACGCCTCTGGTAACTGTCTGGTCCACTCCCTTGTGGCACACTATGGCAATGGAGTTGCTTATAGCGTGTCTGCAACTTCGAGACACCAACTTCACCAGCCGCTGATAGACTACAGTTGCAGGCTGGAACATGCCCGTCTTAAGCCCCAGAAGCTCCGGGCTTTATGCCTTTTTGAGGATGCCGTATCCCCCCCCCCCCCCCCCCCCCCCCCGGTTGCGACTAGCCTCTGGGGAACCAACAGAGATGTCACCTGATTCCTCCCTTTGGTGGGGCTTTACCTGTGGGTCCCTACCGTCCCACCCTATCCCTCAGCCTAGGTAATCTAACCCTTTTCTAGAATGGTACTCGAGACATGCGTTGACCTTGGGAAATGCAGTAACCTGGCTCTCTTAGCCCACGACCCCCGTACCTGGGGGATATCTCTCTGCCTTCTCCTCTTCTTTCTCTCTTCCCTCTCTTTGCTCTCTGTTTTCTATCAATTTTGATGGTTATATTGTTCTTGATATAGCTTTGCATTTTGGATATTAGCAACTCCCTCAAGCACACAAAGATCAAAGTACAGAGAACATTTATGGGATACTCAATGATTTGAGCTGGAATTGCCAATCCTGGTCATAAAAGAGACATACTGGAAATAATCCTGGCTGAACCATGCAAGACTAATGGCCTGTGGATGCCATATGCATTACTGTACATGTTGAAAAAGTATATGCTTTAAAAATGCCAATAAAGATATATAATTTTTTTTTAAAAAAGCTATACCTCCCTGATGAGCCTAAGTATATTGGAAACTGGTCTGGGATTTTTTTTTTCTTTCTGAGGGAACCTAGCCTGGCAGTTCAGTTTGCACTGTTCTGTTGGAGCAGGACAATGACTGATTTGCATACGGCTGGACTTTGTATTGAGCGGCATAGTTGGTGGATAAGGATGAGGCCAGAGCACTTGCCAGTGACTTGGATTCATTAAAGCAATCCTTCTATAACTATTTGTACTTCGAGTAAAACATTGCAACACATCACCAAAAGTACACCAGTAACAACCAGCAAAAAATCTACTCATACCTATGGAAAATATGAGGTAACTGGGATTTCCCCAAGTTCTACCCAATTCATCTGCGGAAAAACCTAAACCAAGTGTAACGCCTCCGCTCCTGAATGGTGTCACTTCATCACCTCTTCGTAGTAGTCAACATTAGTGCACGACCTACTTAAAATAAGGGACTATATTTGTCTATTTAAAACTAGATAGAAACAATCATTCACTCTGTATCAGCTTTGAGTCCCAAACATTTTCATGATGAATGTTTTTTTTATCTGATGGTGCCCTCAAAGAAGCAGTGTTTGTTTGTCTTGCCTACTTGACAGTGCATGCACTGTTGAAAGACGCACTGTGTGCTTACCAAGAAAATGATAGGGCTTCGAGAACACCTATTGCCTACCATTGGTTGGCTTTCTTGTCACTTCCATTTGCCTGCTTCTTATAAGTGTCCCAGCTTGTCAGTCTTTTGTTTGTCCCTCCCATGGAGCTTCGGTGTTTCCACTCATTGACTTTCATTTACTACTTTTTTTTTTTGGTTAAGCACTCTATAAAAGTGCATGTTTTTCTCCAGCGGTCTTCCTCATGTAATTCTATCTCCCTGCACTCCATGTTGCTCTCTGTCGTCTGTGTGCTTTTTCCCGTTCCCACTATGTTGCGCTCACCCTCATATACTCCTTTTATTGCTTTCTTGCCCATGAATTGTTCAGAATTAACTAAAACTAAATGTTGCTCTTTCGTACACTGCTAATACTCCCCTACCATGCCCTCTGTGTGCCTCCCCACCCACGCTGTCCTCTCTTCTTTCTTCTCCTCCCCAACTGCATACTTCTTGTATTCCCTCTGTTGCCTGCTTGTGCTTCTTTCTCTCGTGAAAAAAGGGGTATAAGTAATTTTGTAGGCATGCACATGCTGCACTGCATGGGGGATGTAGTGCAGCCTGGCTATACATAATTGGCAAAGCTAAAGGGTGCCAAAGCAGGGCTCGAGAAATCTACTCACCCACTCGCCATTGTGAGTCAGATTTTACGAATGCGAGTTATTTTTAGCGCCTACTGTTCCATTCTGGTGAGCTGATAAAGAATAGGTGGTTTTTTTTTTACTCAAAGTGAATGAGCACTAAAGATGCCTTTAAATCTTGTTTTTATTTTGTCACATTTGCTCTCTCTTCAGAGACACAGGTCAAATTTCACCTTATATCTAATGACAATTTGCTGGTATTTTCTCCTGGAGGTTGATGTTTGCTTTTCTTTCCCTGACTGCAAAGTTGGAGGATTTTGTAAAGCGAACTCTCTCGCAATCCTACTGTACAAAGTGTGAAATAAAAGGCTGTAGGATGTCAGGTTATTTTTCTAACACACAACATTTAAATAGCTTGTAAATCAACTTTGTAAATATTTCAAAATTTATTTCAGTGGTTATGAAAGCACATTCTTTGTAACTGTTATTTTGATAGGGTGAAAACAAACCAGTACACTTTGCTTGCTGATGTGGAAATGATCACTATCTTTGCTATAACCCAATTTTCATAAACTATTGTCCATATGTCAGTAAAACTGCATGTTAATGGGAACGTTTGTGGCCATTTCATTGGAAAATGTGATATTTCTTTGACAGTGCACTACCCACATCATGTTTTAGTAATATATTCAGGGCTCGAAAAATGGTACCAGTCCTTCAGGTCTAGTACCTTGAAAAATCTCCTCAACTTAACTGCAACCTACTTGACCTCTGTCTCTGAAAGCAGAGGAAATGTGACAAGATAACAAGACTTAAAGGCATCTTTATTGCTCATTCACTTTGTGAGTAATAAAAATGCTTTTAAATCTTGTTATCTTGTCACATTTGCTCCGTTTTCAAAGAAAGAGGACAAAAGTTAGTTTGTCTTCCTACTCGCCAGAAAGGGCGAGTAGGACCTAAAAATAGCTCATCCTCATTAATTCTACCTCGCAAATACGAGCGGGCGAGTGGATTTGTCGAGCCCTGAATTGCAATAAATTATTTATTGCAAGTGCGTTTTTAAACATGAACTGACAAACATTCCAGCCCCTTCCGGGATGGCAATGCTGTTAGTGAACAAAGAGGCAAGTCACAGGTCATGTGTGCCTCAATCTAATTATACATGGAGCAAAGTTTAGTTTATTAGATCAAACAAAAGAGTTTTTTGTGCAGCAGAAATGCTGAATATACATATTTGAAGGTGCTCTTGTATGTAATAATGAAGCAAAAGGCATCTCTTTATAATAAAATATTTAACCTATGATCACACAATGTATAACTAGTTTATGGGTCAGGTACATTACTGTTGGGTTGAGTGAATTATTCACGTCACTAGACCTGCTGGTAACATTTTTATGATTTTTCGAGACCTGCAAAGATGATACCTATTAGCCTTGCCACTTCTTGTTTCAAAAGTGCAGTGACAATTCATTATGAAGACAGCAGTGATAAAGTGGGTACAGTCCCATCTGAAAAGCAAACCTGATCCTCACCAGGTTAGTTTTAGGCTGCAGGCTGGGACTGACTTAGTCTTTATCAGTGCCTTAGATGCCCATTTGCCTTTAGAAGAAAGATGTTGTTAGTGCCCTCCTCCGCTCCGCTCCTTTTTGGCCTCTCTGCAACCCATCAATCTGTGGATCGTTATTATTAGGTTGAGTGAAATGGGACGTGAAGGCATAGACTTAGAGTGGGGGAGGTCTTCGTTGCTCAACAGGCCTCATTATCTTGCTTTAGCTATTCCACTAGGGTGCAACTTAAATTCACTGTGATGTCCCACAGAGATCGACACATCATCATTCTGTTTCAATCTTGTCTTCTAACCGCTAGCCACACTAATTAGATGGTTTGGTGTTTTTCAACCACTCAAAAATGCCAAACACACTAGAGAGGAACACATTTGGTCAATGCTCGTTAGCCCTCGGCACATGGATGGTTCAGAATGAAACTGATAAGGGCTAAAACAGAGCTCTTGCTTCCTGGCAGCATGCCTTTTAATATGAACTGCCCAGTTCACTAGGTGCTCCATCTACATTAGCTCCAGTGCGTAAGTACTAGGGACTCTTTATTGTCTTTCCACACTAAATAGCCTCCACTTTCAAAACCGATTTTCCACCCAGAACCCTTTAAAAAGTTCAAAGCAAGGTTTTCACATTGAAATACGCCAATGCCATCTTTTTGATACTGCCTTCTTGTGGTAGTCTGTGTTTTCCGCTGTGGTGTTCTGCTGGTCCCAGCTGACACGGCTTCATAATTGAAATCCAGCCCACTTTGCTTGGGACCTCGTGAGCTGAGATCACGTGAGATTCAGGACCCAGAACCTACATGCTCCTTACAATCGGCTACTGCTCAGTTAGTTTAAAGTTGCTCTTTTATTACAAAGTTTGACAGGGATTAACTCACCACGGCTGTGGACTACACCCCTACCTAACATATGATCGAAACAAAAATTTGCTAGAATTTCATTGAAAACCTGAAGACCTAGTAATTGAGTTATTGAGAGAGACCGGTTATAGCTGCACCCTCAAAATGCGCAGCATAAACCAGCATATAGTTTTGTCTTCTGTGGGAGGTGGAGGGTGCCCCTTTGAATTGGGGCTCCTATGCTTCCGTGCAAGACAAAATCATTATTTGCAGATGAATTACAGATATAGTTCATTTTAAGAAACATATTTTCTAAAGAACTGATTATTTTTTGGGATTCATTCTGGTCTTAAATCTGATGATAGCCGGACAGTTTTATCACAGAACATGCAATGTCATTACTTTTAGTCACCTACTACACAATGATCATTCGTGGCTGCCTAATCCAATCAACTGTACAACATATGTTGGTCATAAATTTGTGTATAATTATTTCCAGAGGCCCTAAACATCTAGTATATGGAATATGCTACTTACCAGTATGCATCTGTTCTTGGCATGTAGAGCTGCAGATCCACAGATCCACACACTAGGATAGTAGATCGCCATCTGGTGTTGGGCTCGATTGCTTGCAGGTTGTTGTTGTCTTTGGAAGAAGTCGTTGTGGTCACGAGATAGGTGACTCCTCCCTTGGACGACAGTGCGCATGTGCATCAACTCCATTGTTAGATTGTTTTTCGCCATGATGGGAAATGATGGAGTTTGTAGAAGAGAGAGAGAGGTCCATGTGTGATGTCTAAGGAAGACAATGCTGGAACAGATACAGGTCCCGGGGAGGTGGGTGGGCGTGTGTGGATCTGCAGCTCTACATGCCAAGAACAGATGCATAATCCGTTCGTGGCATATGAGCTGCAGATCACACACTAGGATAGACTATATAGCAGTATCTCCCCTAGCGGTGGTCACCTGTATCGGTTGCAGCAGTTTGAAATAAAGTTTTAAGGACAGCTTGGCCCACAGAAGCTTGCTGCTTTGCTTGCACGTCAACACAATAGTGTTTAGTGAAGGTGTGTATTGTAGACCATGTGGCTGCTTTACAAATGTCTTCTAAATGAATGTTTCCTAAGAGTGCCATGGAAGCCCCTATTTTGCGTTTGGAATGCGCTCTAGGGGGAACTGTTAGTGTGCGTTTAGCTTTGTGGTAGCATATTTGGATACATTTCACTATCCACCTAGCAATCCCAGATTTGGAAATGAGGTTGCCCTTATGTGGTGGAGAGAAAGCTACAAACAATTGTTTTGTTTTGCGGAATGATTTGGTTCTGTCAATGTAGTAAAGAAGGGCTCTTTTAACATCTACGGTATGAAGAGCTCTTTCAGCTACCGAGTCTGGGTGTGGGAAGAACACTGGTAACTCTACTGATTGGTTAAGATGAAAGGGAGATATGACTTTTGGAAGGAATTTCGGATTTGACCTAAGAACCACTTTGTTACGGTGTAATTGTAAGAATGGTTCTTGTATGGTTAAAGCCTGGATTTCACTCACCCTTCTGAGGGATGTGATAGCGATAAGGAAAGCTACTTTCCATGTGAGGAACTGTAGTTCGCATTTATGGAGAGGTTCAAATGTGGGTCCCATGAGCCTAGTAAGAACAATGTTTAGATTCCACACTGGAGAGGTGGTAATCTGGGAGGAATAATTCTTAAGTCCTTCCATGAAGGCTTTGATCACAGGGACTCTAAAGAGTGACAAGTGCTGTCGATTTTGTAAGTAGGCTGCTAATGCTGCTAGGTGGAGACGTATGGATGAGTATGCTAAATTACATCTTTGCAGGTGCAGTAAGTAGCAAATGATGTTCTGGATGGATGCATCCAGTGGGTGTATATCATTGTTAGTGCAGTAAATGGCAATTCTTTTCCATTTTGCAGCATAGCAAGCTCTAGTGGTAGGTCTTCTGGCTTCTTTTATAATGTTCATGCAGTCTGGTGGCAGGTTAAGGTAACCAAACTCTAGGACTTCAGGAGCCAGATCGCAAGATTCAGTTGACCTGGATCTGGGTGTGTGATCTCTCCATGGTTCTGGGTTAAGGACGGGGAGAGATGCAGTTTTTGGTGTGGAACTAGAGAGAGTTCCAATAGTGTTATGAACCACGGCTGGCGTGCCCATGTGGGAGCTACTAGGATCAGTTTGAGAGACTGTTGCCTGAGCTTGCGTACCACTAGTGGAATGAGTGGGAGAGGCCGAAAAGCGTACGCAAATCTGCCTGACCAGTTCATCCATATCGCATTGCCCTTTGACTGCGGGTGGGGAAACCTGGCGGCGAAGGTTGGGCATTTTGCGTTTTCGTGTGTGGCGAACAGATCTATGTCTGGTTGGCCCCATTGTTTGAAAAAGGGCAGTAGAACCTGGGGATGTAGTTTCCATTCGTGGATCTGTTGTGTCTGTCGACTTAACAGATCGTCAATCTGATTGTGAACCCCTGGAAGGTGTTCTGCAAGTGGATATATGTTCTGAGGGGTGGCCCATCTCCAAATGTTCTGTGCGAGCTGGGACAGCTGCAGAGAATGTGTGCCTCCTTGCTTTTGTATGTAATACATGGCTGTCATGTTGTCCGTCCGGATGAGGACAGTCTTGTTCTGGACATGTTGTTGGAATGATTTTAGTGCTAGGAATACTGCTAGCAGTTCCAGGTAATTGATATGGAGCACATTCTGTTGAGTGGGGTCCATTTGTCCTGAGTGGTGTGTCTGAGGAGATGAGCTCCCCATCCTGTGAGTGATGTGTCTGTTGTCAGCACTACCTGTGGAAGAGGCTCTAGGAACGGCCACCCTTTGAACAAGTGTGTTATGTTCCACCATTTTAGAGAGCGATGTGTGCGACTGTCCACGAACACCAGATCTGTGAGTTGTCCGTGAGCCTGGTTCCACTGACGTGCTAGACATTCTTGCAAGGGACGCATTTGAAGTCTTGCATAAGGCACAATGAAGATGCATGACGCCATCATTCCTATGAGTTGCATGGACACTCTTGCTGGAAGAGAGTGCTGGATTTGAAAAATTGTGATAAGAGCTTGTTTATTGGCTATCCTGGCTGGGCTGGGATATGCTAGGGCTGTGGAGGTGTTTATGATGGCTCCTAGGTACTGGTGTATATGAGAGGGTTGGAGATGAGACTTGGGATAGTTGATTGTGAACCCCAAGTTGTGTAAGATTTGGATGGTTTGGTGAGTGTGTAGAAGGCATTTGTTGAATGACTTGGCTTTTATTAGCCAATCGTCTAGACATGAATTTGTTGTCTTATGAGATGTACTGCTACTACTGCCAGACATTTTGTGAATACTCTGGGCGCGGTTGTGACCCCGAATGGAAGGACTGAACTGGTAGTGTTGTCCGTCCACCACAAACCTTAGATACTTCCTGTGAGCAGGATGTATGGGAATGTGGAAGTAGTCGTCTTTGAGATCTAGTGTGGCAAGGAAATCGCCTTGTTGCAGCAGTGGGAGCACTTGTTAAAGAGTGATCATATGGAAATCAATCTGAGTGTATATATAGATTTAGGGGTCTGAGGTTGAGTATTGGTCTTAGAGTCCCGTCCTTTTTGGGGATCAGGAAGTAGAGTGAGTATACCCCTGTCCCTTGATGTTCATGGGGAACTGGTTCTATTGCGTGTTTTTGGCGCAATGAGAGAACCTCTTGTTTGAGGAGCGTAAGATGGTCTGGTGACATTGAACGCTGTTTGGGTGGTATATGTGGGGGGGTAATTGTGAGTTCCAGGCAGTAACCATACTGGATAATTTGTCTTACCCACTTCTCTGTTGTGATGGAGTTCCAGACAGGTAGGAACTGTGTTAGTCTGCCCCCAACTGGAGTGGAATGGTCTGGGGGGGGAGTGGAGGAAAGTCACTGTTTTGTGGCAGGGGAGGTGCGAGTGTTGTTATTACCTCGACCTCGTCCCTTGTTGTTGTTTCCTCTGTATCCGCCTCTAAAATATCCTCTACTGAGGGATGTTTGCGTAGTGGCTTTGAATGTAGATGAGGTGTCTGCGCCCATATTTTTGGAGGCTCCTCTGTAGAAGGAGCGCCGAAAGGAGCCACGTGGTTGTGGAGACTGTAGTCTCGGTGTCCTTTTTCATTTTTTCAAGTGCAGTGTCTACTGCTGGTCCAAATAGCTGTTCCTGGTTGAATGGCTGACTAAGTATGGTAGTTTGTACCTCTGGCTTAAAGCCTGAAATACGTAGCCAGGCATGTCTTCTAAGGAGCACACTGGTGTTAATTGCTCTAGAGGCGGTGTCTGCAGCGTCAAGCGCACATTTAATTGACGCATTTGAAATAAGCTTTCCCTCCTGGATAAGGTCATTTGCCTGGATTCTATACTGTTCAGGCAGATGTTGTAAGAGATTCTCTAACTGGTCGTAGTGTGCCCTGTCATATCGTGCTAGTAGGGCTTGGGTGTTGGCAATACGCCAATGATTAGCGGCTTGTGCTGCTACTCCTTTGCCAGAGGCTTCTAGCAGTTTGGATTCTTTGTCGGGGGGTGGTGTATCTCCTGTCGTTTGGGAGTTGGCGCGTTTCCTAGCATTGGAAACGACCAAAGAATCCAAAGGCAGCTATCCTTTGATGTAATTAGGATCTTCAGGGGCAGGCCTATATTTCTTTTCTATTCTAGGGATAAGAACCCTGGCACGGACGGAGTCTTTAAATACCTCGGGGGCGTGCTTAATGACTCCTTTGATCATAGGCAGGATTTGTACTGACTTTTGAGATTGTTATCTAAGAGGAAGTCTTCCTCTGGTGCGTCGGAGTGCATTGTGATGCCGTGGTAAAGTGCTGCTCTATTTCGTAATTGACCAAACCCTAAATGATCATCTGGAGGAGATGGTTTGGAGGGATATGGCTGCGGTTCTGGCATGTCTGTTGGGAGAGAGAATGACCAATCATCAAGTGGTGAGGTATCTGGATCCGTGAACGGGTCATTAAGGTCACCCCCTAGGTCATCATCATCATCTGGAGGTGGTGTATGTGATGGAGAAGGTATAGGTACTGGTGGTGTAGGCAGAGGAGGTGGGTTAGAAGGCAGTATAGGAGAGGAAGGGGGCATAGGCGATGTTGCAGAGTCCTTCCTGTGTACAGGAACTGGGGCAGGTGGTGTGTCCAGTTTCCGTTTTTTACATGGCACAGCCGTGACATGTTCAGTCTTTGGGTTAATATAAATCTTTTTCTGCCTTGGATCGATGGGATCTGGGTGAAAAAGTTCTTGTTCCTCGGGAACAGTTTTTGGTGCCGATTGTTTCGGTTCCGAGCGAGGTTTTGGCTGATCCGTGTTGGTTTTGGCTTTAGGAGGTGTATCAGAGTCCTTAGCCGTTTGTTTCGGTGCCGATTATGGTTTCGGAGCCGAAGTTGGGTCTTTCGGCTTGGGAACCTTCGGTGCCGGTTTATCTATTGGCCTTGGCGTTTTCGGAGCCTAAGGCGTCGAAGCCGATTTCGGTGCCGAGTGGTCTTTTGGCTTTGGTGCCGAAGGTGCCGGTGGGACAATGACATACGGTTTGCTCGGTCCCGAGCTACCCGAAGGCTTGTGTTTCTTCGGAGCCGAGCCCGGAGGCGGGGCTTCTGAAGGATGTTTTCGGTCTCGACTGGGGCCAACAGGCGAAGTCTTGACCAATGCCTTTGGTTTTGGAGGGGTTGAGGCATGGGCAGTAGTACTCACGCGTTGCCCAGGAGTGATGGGGTCGTCTGAGTCGTCTGCTTCAGAGATGATTTGGAGATCCTCAGAATCTTCTTCTGGGACATCGGGGCCTTCATCAAAGATGTCCTCTGGTTCCGGAGCTGGTCTCTGTGCCATGATGTGTCTTCGAGCCCTTCGATCTCGAATGGTCTTTTTGGATCGAAAGGATGCGCAGGCTGGACAGCTGGACTCGTCGTGTTCAGGTGATAGGCACAGGTTGCAGACTTTGTGATGGTCACTATGTGGAAATGTTGCTCCACACTGGTGGCATTTTTTGAAAGGCGTCCTTTCCATGAGCCATAGGCCTTACGGCGTGGATAGGCCCAGCGGCCCGCGTTGACGTCCGGAATCGAGGCGATGAAATCGATGTCAAAGATGAAGGTGCTTCGATGGTTTTTGTGGAAATTTTACGCTTTGAGAAGCTTGGAATTGGTATTTCCAACTGAAGCGGAAAAGTTGCATCCGAACCCAATGGCGGAAAAAAACAATCTAACGATGGAGTTGATGCCCATGCGCACTGTCGTCCAAGGGAGGAGTCACCTATCTCGTGACCACAAAGACTTCTTCCAAAGACGACAACAACCTGCAAGCATCCGAGCCCAACACCAGATGGCAATCTACTATTCTAGTGTGTGATCTGCAGCTCATATGCCTCGAACATACATTTTAAATTAAAAAATAACTCGAACTGCTTCTTGAATACATGAGTGTCTACTTCAGGGTACAAAGGAAGGAACGATTGAATGTGAATGTAATGTGATACAATATAAGGAGAGATTAGAGGGTGGGTCATTTCCTTCATGCTGGTTCATGGCAATTTTTAAACAGCTACTCAGGGTCGCCAATCATCTCTGCTGCTTTTGCCAGCAGGTAACTTTCAGGGACCTCCCCTTGCTATAAATAACAGTGCCAGATTCGTCAAACTGCTTAGAGCGGTCTTCTTAGTTGCCTGTGCATGGGAGCTGCCGTGCCAATCACTCTAACCCCAGAACATCCCCCTTTCGCATCTCTAAATGACTGTCATGCATGGCAGCTCTACACATCTTCCACCTCATCTCTACAGCCCTTTCCTCCATCCTACACACTGGTGCATAAGTTACCATGCACCTCTGCAGAACCTTTCTCTTATCCATCACACAAACACAATTCTTATGCTTCACAACTCTTTAGACCCACTTCTGTCACCCCTCACTTTGTTTTCACAATGATTCACAATTTGACATCTTTTACATATTGAAACTCCGCCCACACTATGGAGACACGAGGATGCCATAAGAATTTTAGAAGTGTGTGATACAGATACCATAGCATACCTTTACAGGCTTTCTCTCCCACTGCTGCAAAACTTTGTTTGGTTCTTCAAGAAATCTACATAATTATCTCACAGCTTTAAAAGAAATTATTGTGTGTAGAACAGACTTTCATTATTCCACTCCAGTGCCAAAAAATGTTCTTCATAATTCTGAACTCTTAAGAGCGTCCCTCCAACCTATCACAGCTCAACAGAAGTGTTGCATCATTCGCAACTTCACTGAACTTGCACCTGTCGTTCGCTGCCTTGCCATCTGTCCTTCCCAAATTATCTCCCAATCTTCACAACTCCAGAGAACTTCCATTGTACCCATTACAATTCTAGGTAGGTTCCTTCGCAACTGCACAGAACTTGCACCCATCCTTACAACTTCACAGAACACTTCTTCCATCCTTCTCAACAGTTTTACATTTCCCCATCACACAAAACTCTTATCTCCTACCTCCTAACCTTCACAACTATAAATATATGTTGCATGTTTCAAAATCAGCAGAACTGCTCTTGCATCTTTACAAACTCTTTCTACCTCTTCTCAACTCCACAGCACTTCCCCATCCTTCAAAAGTGTAGAGCATACCTCCCATCCATCACAAATCTACACCTTCAAAATATACAGAAATGTCCTCCCATGTTTTACAACTATGCATAACTCCCCCGTAACTAATTTGCAGAATGTCTTCTGTTTTCCCACATCTGCTGCCTTTTACAGCTCTCGAGAGCCACCTCCATTTGTTCACAGTTTCCTTAACAGTTCCACAGAATTCCCCCCATCCTTCGCAACTCCACAGAACACTGTTTACAGCTTTCTTGAGCTCCCCTTGCATCCTTCCTCGTTCCATAGACCTCGCTTCTATTCCTCACAAATCCAAATAACTCCAGTCCTCTCACATCTTTCACAACAACATAGAAGTCGCCCTTGTGCTTTATGACACTACAGAACTTGGCTGCTATCCGTCAGAAACCTATAAAATTGTTACACTCTTTACAATTCACAAAATATTATTTCCACGCTGCATGCAAGCTCCTAATGTTGCATACATCCTCCACAGCTTTCTGGAACCTCCACCATCATCCACAGTTTCATAGAATATCCCTTTGTTCAAAACGTTGTCCATCCAATCTCTCATCTGACGAACATCCTTCTTGTACTTCGCTACTTTTCAGACTTTCTCCATATTTCACAACGATGTAAGACTAAACTCCTATCCATCCTGATTCTTCAGATAGTTGCTCCACCCTTTGCAAGTCTTGGTTTTGGGCTGTCATAGATGCGGAGTCGTTCTACTGTCTGTTCTTGCACTAGCTGCTTTGAGCAGGGTCTGGTCATGCACCTTGTTCCTGGCTACCTGGATCCGATACTATCTCTAAACACAGAAACCGCATGGCACTATCCCTGAACATCTACCTCTGAGCAACTCAGTAGTCCATAATGTATGGAATGGCTAAGGGGGAGAAAGACGTTTTCGGACTTACTTTGACCTCCTAAAGATCAAGCTCTTTGCTCAGAACTCTCATTGTGTCAGTTCCGTGCTTAAAAGACTCCTTCCCATCAGTCCAGATTGTCCTTTAACCATAGTGATTTCAAGGGTTGTATTTGCATTGCTATTTTTTAAGCACCTTGGTTCAAAAATTTTATAGGACATTTTTCCCACACCTGAAGATCTTTCCCCAGTAATTTACAGATTTTTTTTAATCAAGAATTTGCACTCATTGTAATGAAATCCAGCACCTTCAGCTGCTCCCGACCTTTCTCTGCTCTATGCCCTAATCCCTTTCCTCTACCTGCTACAGATGTTCCTTCCTACCCCTGATCAAACCCATTTTCTGTTTTGCTTCTGATCTTGCATCTTTCCTTTTTCTGTTTGTGATAATTTCTCATTGCTTTTACTGTTTCAGACCTAATCCCATTTCCTCTTGGCAAATGAGCTTAGTCCCTGTTTTCTCTGCTCCTAATCATCCTGGTAATTCCGTTCTTCTGCTTTTGCCTTTCTCTACTGCTGTTCCTAATTCTAGCCTTTTCACTCTTTGCTTGCTTCTGATCCTGCCTCTTCCCAGTTGTCGTTTCTTTCTTGGCTTTGTGTCCTTTCTGCTCCTGATCTTAGTCACTGTGTTCTCTGCTCTTGAACGTCATTCTTTCTCTTTCTGCTCCAGATCATACCATTGCCATTGTTTATATTCCTACTGGTGCTCTCACCGTCTCCTTTCTCCACAGCTACTCCTGATCTTACCCCTTTCCTTTCTCTACAGCCGCTGCTGATCTTACCCCCCTTCCTTTCTCTGCAGCTGAGCGTGCTCTGGACACCATGAACTTTGACGTGATCAAGGGGAAACCTATCCGCATCATGTGGTCTCAGCGGGACCCTTCCCTGCGTAAATCTGGGGTCGGTAATGTCTTCATCAAGAACCTTGACAAATCAATAGACAACAAAGCACTTTATGACACCTTCTCAGCCTTTGGGAACATTCTGTCCTGCAAGGTAAGTGCAGCAGGCACCAGTCATTGCAATTCTCATCGGTCACATTGAGATTGCTTCAATTATTTCAAGCCTAGTGGTCATTGGCAGCCTCTTTGGTTACTGCACGTCTTGTTGATGGTTACTGCACGTCTTGTTGGTTACTGCACGCCTTGTCCGTCTATATGAGTCTCATCATTTACTTTAACTCATCAGTGACTGCAGGTGGGCCGAGCAGACTTTTCTCAGCTCTGCGTCAAAAGATTCCTTTCTGTTGGGCCTTCTGTTTAGGATCTTAACAGGCTTTATTCTGTGGAAGTATCTTCTTGGGTCTCTCCACAATTTCGCACTCTCAGGGCCTGCACTTAGAAAGCCTTCTCTACATTATCCTTCCCAGGACTAGCAAGGAGACCTTGCATGTGACCTTAGAAACCCTACCGCTTAGAGTGTCTTATTTCATCCTGGAATCCCACAACCTTCGAAGAACAGGATACTGCTCTTCTCAGTATATCTTCCCAATTTCAGTGCCTTGCTTCCCTCCTGCAAGAAGGCTGCACAAATCCCCTCCTCCATTCGGTTATCCCTACTGTCTTCTGCAGAGAAATCCTCTTTTCTTTCCCTATTTTTACCTGAAGTGCAGTCTTTTCTTTGCTCCACCTGTTCTTCAACCTTGCCTTTTCTTTTGCCGGTCTTCTTGCTGCAAGCAGGAAGTCCTAGTTTTCTTTATGTCCTGCCTTATCTCTTCTTCTTTTGGAGGGACTTCCCATCCTCTCATGCTTGTTACCTAACCTCAAGTCGCTTCTACCCTTCCTGCATGAAAAGACCCTTTCTTCTGCAATCCTCTTTTCTGCAAATTCTTTTCCTGTGAGGCACCCTTCTCTAAACAGTAATCTTCTCTAGGTTTCTCTCAACCTGCACCTTTTCTGTTTCTTTTCCAGCACTTGCATCGCTCCTACTCCCTTTTGTCCAAAACCTCCCCATCCCCGCAGTGTGCCCTCCTCTCATTTGATTTTAACCTGAATACTCTTAACTGCAAGCAACTTGTATCATTTCTCTTGATTGGCCCTTGTAGCTTGTGCAGTACTAATTAGCCCACTGTTTTCTTGATACCAGAGATTCTCTTAATTTTCTGTGTACAGAAGTTCTAGCAACCTTGAGGAGAACAGAAAGTGACCTTTTGCAGAAGCTCTGATCGCCTCTCGCTCTGGGGCCCCTGAGTCACCTGGCCCAACAAATCTAAAGAAAGGAGTGAAAAAGTTACAAGCCTAATTCCATACTTCTGCTTTTAAGCTGTCAGAGGAAGCTCAGATATACTTGCACACTACGTGGTTGCCTCTCCACTGAGGAGTGGATGTACTGAAATCCTTGCAGACTCTTCCCGAGTCTCTTCTGGATCTCTGTAAGGACACGGGTCGTATTGAAACCCTACCTCTCATCCACAAACGCCTCATTGTCTAAGACAACATCCACATAATATCTGCCCACCTCTATGTACCACTCACTGAGGATGTGAGTCCTTCACAAGTAATTAGTTCAAAATTATCGTTTTACTGGGAACCAAGTACCCCATTGTTGTACTTTACGCTCTCCCGGTAGCGAAGCGGAGCAGTCCAAGGCCTCAGGGGGGGTGGTGTGGGCTAGTAACTCACGCTTGTTGGTATGCAATAACACTCAATAAATCATTGTCTAGCTGGTGCATTTTCTTTTGAAAAGGAAAAGTACTTTTATTAGATGCACACTACTAAATCCTACACATTAAATTACAAATGTGTGCTATCAGGTAGATGGAAATACCCTTGCTGATGCCCCTAATATCATGTTACCCCTAGTGGATCATGAACCCTATAACAACTATACCCTGCACCTACATTAATGCAACAGTGCAATATAAGGGGCTGTCCTTACCAATAAGGCAGACCTACTGGCTTTGTCAGGGTGTCACCACATCGGTAAATGTAGCCTCATGTTATGATTCAACCTTTAAAGACTGTTGAAATCAATGGCAACGGTACTTGTATCCATTACATCTTCCAACCCACCATTGAAGTTAATGGGGATAATTCCAACATTCAGTAGTATTCAATTTACTATGAAACCTTACACTGTCAGTCATTACCATTGTTAATAACGCATTGTTTGTAAAAATGTGTCCCAGGGCTTTAAATTATTTTAATTTTAACTTTCACTAAGCTGTAACCTCAGGACCAATCAACAGATGCCCTCTCAAACCAGAGCCCAAGGGCAAAAGCTCCAGCTCCGAGTGCTTTTTTGTGGTGAGCTGGGTTTTCAGGCTCCCTGCACCAAACCTGTACTCAGCCTGCACTCCTGAGGCTTTCTTCTACTTAGGAGGGGCTCTTTCACAGCTCCACCGCAGCCAGCAAGCAGATCACTCTGCCTGCTGCACTCCCCAGGCCCCATTGCCTCCTGGCCATCTCTCAAGGTGCCTGTATGTCAACAGCAGAATCTAGGGTCAGTTCACAGAAGGTCCAGGGGAAGCATCCAGGGTCCCCCAGCAGGTCCGTTCCTCCAACTGTTCCTCATGGGGCACAAAAGGGGGCAGTGCCACTGACCATCCTAGTCCTGAAGTTCAGCTCCAAAGTCCATCCTTGCAAGGCATCAGGTGGCTTCTCCTTCCAGTTACTCATCCTTTCACTGTCGTCACTCTCAGGTCCAGTGTCTTATCATCTGTCTCCCCTTTCTGTAAATGTTTTTTTAAGTGGGGGCGGAAAGGTCTAGAAGACAAGCACCCCAGCCAATTCTAGGGTGCCACATCATCACTCCACCCTTGTCCCAACCCTCCTGCACAGCAATCTAGGACAATCCAGTATGGCATCTTCAAGTTGTCTGTGGAAAGAGCGTCCTCCAGAGTCTCAGGTCCGCCCCTACCTAATACAGCTACGAGATCCTTTCCCAACAAAACTTCAAAGACAAGCCCAATCTGTGTTGGATCCAGAAGGTTCGTCTTCTAATTTGTTTCTGTGGGCCTGGGCTGACTCGGCCCAGGTAAAGTATAACAGGCTAATTATCAGATACAGATTTCCTCTCCTCCCATTTCTTTCAAAGGTACTGGGTCAAGCTCTGTTAACTGCTGGAATTGTGAGGGGAGGCAGTTTATCCTCCTGCTGGGAAGTTGAGTAATTGGCCCAGTAAGGGTGGTGGGTGTGGGGGGGGGGGAGCAAAGGCCTGGAATATAATTGAGCTTAGCCATATACATAACAAACCTTGAAGTGTCATTATCAACGTAGATATGATGTTAGAGACTATATCTACACTTGTTGTGCTGGCTTACTCCTAGACTGGTATCTCACTGGACCCAGTAGGCCTAAGTAGCGCAAAACTGTACTTTAGGGCATATTTGTCTAAACAATGTGTAAAACAGTGTAAGCACCTTAGACCTTCAGTAAATGACCAGATACCTGTACACATATATCGGGCTGCGAAGGACTGTAATCTAACGTGCAGTCGCACGCGTGTGTGCTCACGTGTTTGCGTGTAAGCAGCCCAGAACCTCTCACCTTAGCTGCACAGCAGTGGCATTATCTGAAAATGCGGACGCTGGCGTTTAGCCTTGTCAGTCCATTGAGCGTGAATTTACTGTCGGAGAGACTCAAGTAGTGAGGCTGTCTTAGATTAAAAGGCTGAAACCTGGGTATTCAAAGAGAAAAATCCAGGGGGATGAAGATGGGTGTAACCCACTTTGTAACAGTTCCATATTATGAATTTTCTGTTATGAACCATTAAATGTAATTTCTGTTAATGTTCCACTTTTGAGCGCTTCATGTCAAACATTGACACTGGAGGCCTCAGTCGACAAGGCCGAAAGACAGTCTTTGTGAGTTACTCCCTGATTGGAAACGTTTCCTTAATAGCAGTGATATCCTCTGAGAAGGGTCTCCTGCAGACACGTCCCTTTACTGCAAATAGCTAACGGCTCAGTAAGTCATGTTCAAGAATGAAGTGTATTTGTCTTAAGACATGCTATTGCTAATGGTTGTTACCTTTTCCCCGCCGCCCCCACCCCTCCTTAAGAATGTAGCCAACCCTGCGTGAATCTGTGCTCCTGGCAGCCACAAATTCCAAAGCTGGATGAATTTGAATTCTAGTACTGATTTTGCAGATCATGATTGCTGGCCTTTTTAGGTCTGGCATCAGCCAGGTCCTTTTGATTTTTACTAAACTTGTATTTGTAATATACTGATGTGTACTTCTGTTAGATCTCTTGACCCATTGGTCTGTTATTGTGTCATTCACATTTGTTTTCTGCCCACCAAAGCATACAGCATGGGGCAGTGGTTCATCCCACTTGGCTAGCTTCAATGTGAGCGGCTACATTGTGCCCTTTCACAAGGAGCTCATTCACATGCAGTTAGTGCCAGGGACTAGTAGGGCAATGTGGGCTTTATAAGAACAAAAGGATATTTTTGCTTTTTTTTTTTTTTTTAGGTGGGCCCAGCAGTTTAATCAACTATGTTTTGCAAAAACCGTGACAATACAAGCACTGACAAAAACAATAGGCTTGCAGACAACGATGCACCATTTGAATTTGCCAAGGCTTCTTTGGATAAGCCTTACTGCCATTTGTAGTACTGACTACTGAGGTGCGAAGACATTGAAAGGTAACTTCATTCCAAAATGTATGTCCAGGTTCCAAACCAAGCCTGGTTAGTCCTCTTACACTTCTGGTGCCGTATTATACATACTGCCACTGGGGCGCAGTGGGCTGCCCTTTCTGTAATACTGATAGTGTTGGCAAACATGTATCGCTGGTGCTTTCTTTAGAGGGCATTCTCTCATTTGCCCTATGCAAATGAGGGGATCACTTTGCTTTTGCGCCCTTGCCCTATTATATACAGGGGCGAGAGGCAAACAGGCCCTTAGGAGGCACACTAATAATGCACCACAAAAACGTCACAGCTCGGAGGGAACGGAGGGGGTGGGGAGCACCCTGCGGATGTTTGGCCCTAGCCCACAAGTTTTGCCTACTGTTGTGGCTCTTAAGTTGCCAAGGGCACCACCAACGGAAAAGAGAGCATGGGGGTGCAGCATCCTCCCCCCCCCCCCCCCCCATCCCCCGGCAAGGGAATTCTACCAAGTGACTAAAAGTGGACAAGGTCAAAGAAAATATGACACCCCAGGCATTCTGTCAACAAATCAGGCACTCTCAAGGCTGAAAAATGTGTTATATAGTCTAGGAGTGCAGTGACCCTGTTGGTTGGTTGGTTCTCTGGCTGCATGCTTGTGTCCCAAGTTGGTCAAATAAGGGCACAGACACGTTTTGTGATTTTTGCAAGGTTTTATTCAGCTATGTTCTGAATGCTGAGTGTACTGATTCTTCAGGAAATGTTGCGATGCTTTATTTATTGTAATAACTGCAAGTGGTTACAATGCTTTTTAAATATAAAGATTGCAGATGGATTATGAGTACTGAAGTCAGTGATAGTGATGCAATAGGACATGTGATTCTGGTCTTTAAGTGTGATAACACTGACAAAGGCTGTAGACCTGCTTCATTGAAAGTGACACCCTTCTATATGAGTTTGTGCTGTATTGTATGAGGGAGGGTTTCTGTTATTTTTGGGGTCAAGTATAATGATATCAAAAGTATTTCCACCAGCCTTGTGTATATTTGTAAATTACTGCATATTATTAAAAAGTGTGTGTTTAATAAAAACACATTTCCTTTTTTAAAGAAAAAGCACAGCCTGGACTGTCATTTATTGAGTATTATTACTGCGTGCCAGTGAATGGTTATTACTAGCCCCACCACCTTCCCTGAGTAGATCTTGGTATGCTCTGCCTTGCAACCCTCATAGATTCAAGTGCTGCAAAGGAGTGTTTGTTCCCCAGTAAAGGGATGATTTAGAACCCATTACTTGTGCAGGCCACGCAAGTATTGGCCAGTTTTCTTACTTGTAACTCCGATTGAAGAATGATGTCACAGCTGATGCGACCCAACCTACTGTCATTGACCATCAGAAGGGTCAAGTAATTCAGAATGATACCTGAAGCTCCTGGATGACTTGTGTTGATCACCACAGCTCTTGGCTTACTCTTTTCTACTTGGTCTTATTGCAGGTGGTGTGTGATGAGAATGGCTCCAAGGGCTATGCCTTTGTGCACTTTGAGACCCAAGATGCTGCAGATCGCGCCATTGAGAAAATGAACGGCATGCTACTGAATGATCGCAAAGTGTAAGTGGACCACACCCATCATCTGATCAAGGAAAGTAGACATTGATCTGCCACCTTTTCAGTCCCCTTTAAGAGTGACTCTAAGCCTAACTAATTTTCTAGGACCTTGGAGGGTGACATTCAGCCTAATTCGGTTACCTTGGAGAGCGACTGTTATACTAATTCCGCCCAACTTCCTCCAAAATATAATCCTTATTCTAACTCGCACTGAGGGACTTTTATCCAAATGGGTGCAAAAAGTTCCCCATTTGGATAAAAAGGATTATGGACTACCTTCCTAACTCCCTCTCAAATCAGAGTGACCACCGTCATTTTTTCTAACTCTTGAGAGCTCTTATCACATTGTATTTGTACCTTCAGGTTCGTAGGGCGCTTCAAGTCTCGGAAGGAGCGCGAAGTGGAGTTGGGCGCGAAAGCCAAAGAATTCACCAATGTTTACATCAAGAATTTTGGGGATGAAATGGATGATGAGCAGCTGAAGGAGCTCTTTAGCAAGTATGGTGCGTCCCACAAGGGGATGGGCGCTCTCACTGCATTCTGTTGATCCAATGAGAAATCCTTCTCCTTTCTCTATATTTTATGCCCTCAAAACATTATGCTTTCTCCCCACACCATAGGGTCTGTGCTAACACTTTGCTGTCTTTACATACCAATCTTTTGTCAAGACACCTTTAATTTTTGTGCAAGTAAAGCATTGCTTCTCTTTCCCAGTAGTGTCTGTGGATATCGCAACCAAACCTTACTTGAATGATCTGTGCAGCTAGTGATGCACCCTGAAACAATGTTGTTATATATATCTTGGGTAGTTAATAGTTAGGATTGTGTTTCCATAGGAAATGCCTTTTTTTATGCTAATAACTTTGGCCCCATTTGACAAATGTCCACAAAACGTTCCGAAAGTGCTACCTTTTGACGAGTTTGCACATAAAGTTTTGGGGTGATCGGTCAAGCGGGGCGCCAAAACTAATTTTCCCTATTAATTTTTAAATAGGAACTTTAGACACACCTACAGCCCAAACTGCTGAACGGATTTACACTAAATTTTGCAGCAAGCTAGATTTTTGTCCAGAAAGAGTGCTTTTTCTGTTCTGGTGTAAATCTGTTCAGTAGCTTTTGAGGAATTAGTGCTAATAAAATTGTTATATTTAGGGACGTGGAGCATCCGTGGATCCGACAAATCTCCTGCTGAGATCTGATTGGCTACCACAACCAGGAAGTTGTGGCAGCCTTTTTGGGACTCAGAACTCAGTCCAGAGTCCTAGAAAATGCCCATAAAGACATAAGGGGGCAGGGTACAGAGACCCTGAAACCCGGGCCCTGGTGGTGGAGTCCCTCTGGGACCTTGCCTGGGGCAAAAAACGCCTTCCTCTTCTGCCCCATCCTTCTCAACCCCCCAGCCCTCTCCCCCTGAATTTTGCTGTAAGTTTGCAGAGGATCTACAAATCCGCGGCAAAAGAAATGCTGGCTCCTGCGCATTTAAAAACACCCCCCGCCATGTGTGGGCCAGTGGAGGGAGGCGCAGCATTAATTTAAGGAGGAGGGGCGCGTGGCCCCCTTCCCAAGCCTGGCTTTCCATCCTCTGGGGCATAGAATGACCCTGGGGACCCCATCCCTCGGGTCCGTAATTTCAAAAATGGGGAAGAGGGACACGTGGCATCCCTCCCTGATCCATACTATGGCCACTGGGAACCCATCCTCTGGAGCCAGCTCAGTGACGGTATCCCGAGGTCCCCAAACCCCCGGACAACATCGATTTCCCTGCACGAAGGTTCAGGCAGGGAAAATGTGAAGTTCTCCCACTGGGTGGGAGCACAGAGCTGCTGCTGCCCAGTGGGAGAATTAAGAATTTTAGTGAGGGAATTGCTTTCATCGTGTGGGAGTAAAAGAAAACTGCTCCTGTGGGGCTGGAGTAATTTCAGCTCCCACTGCACCCGCAGTGGTTGCACGCAGGGGAGCCAGCAGGGCTACGGATGCCCTGGGCCTCCCCCTGCTGCCACCAATGTGGGACGAGCTTGGGGGTGCCCTAGGGCACAACTTGTGGAATGTCCGGGGCCCCCCTCCCCGAGCTGATTTAGACCCAAGAGAGCCCATCCCCCAGGCCAGCCGTTTTTCTTTATTTTTATTAAAGACAAGGCAAGTCGAGCCACTCTCCTCCGCCTTCTCCCCCCACCCAGGCCATTTTCTGCCCCGGGGACCCCATCTCTAGTGTGGGTGCCCTGTTTGCAGGTCCTCGTCTACCATGAATGCTCCCTGTAAGGAAAACCCGACACCTCTGCACACTTCCTGGCCCTGGCCCATGAGGAAGAGGAGCAAAGGTGTCCCTACGTCCCGAGCATCGTGAGGCTTGAGCCCCCCATTGGTTCAGCCCAACCAGTCTCCCAGCCAAAGCCTCTTTTTGCGAAGACCGATCCCCGTTGATTTCCATAAGGCACCTGACGCTGTTTTGCACTTCTGCACCCGGCCGCTCTAGTGCTGCTGATGGTGTCAGGCAGGTGTAGCCTTAGATCTTGCCCTACACTAAATTCAAGTCCCGGAGATTGGTCTAGTAAGTCACTGTACTGTACCTGAATGCCGTACTTGTTTTTCCTCCCATTGGATAACATTCAGCTTCTGAAAAATGCACCGTCGACTTTTTAAATGCAAAAGTAGATCTACTGAAAAACATATTTACCTGATCGTATTGATCTGGTGCCTAAATATATGTAAAGATGCGTGTTATTTTTATGAACTAGCGTGGATCTTCTTATTGAGTTGTGTTCATCATTTATTGACTATTGCGTGTGCTTGCAATTGTCTTGCAGTCCTCTCTGATAAGTCAAAGGCTGATCAACCACACTACCCCCAGAAGAACACCTTGGGATTGCTAGAGCAAGCCCTTGTCCACTCATAAGGGAACCCCTGTACTCCTTGCACGATTTCTCATTTTAATAACTCCTTTAAGGAGCCAGTTTTCTACATTGGTGGTGCAGCGGTAGGATACAAGACTAGACATTTGCTGTACCATTTGGCTAATAAGTTAATCCACTAAGGATTCCAAAATTGTCATTAGCTAAAAATATGTTTTTACGATTTCTAATTTTTTCCAAATTGTTTTTAAACTAGCTAATAGGACCTTGTGTTAAGTCCCACAGTAAAACTATTTTGGAATTTAAAAATGTTTTTAGTCAGTTAGGCTCTTAAGAGAGTACATAGAATGTTTTGTAGTTTTCTACAAAGTCCCAACGACTTTAAAACCATGAATGAGGAAGCAGGTTCCTCCTAGGAGCTCAACCTGTGGCCCTACAGAAACCTTAAGTTGGACAGACTCAGCCGAGCTTGGAACCGCACCATGGGGCCTAAACCCAAGAAGGCACATCTGCAAAAACTGCTTGCAGAGAATGCTAGGACCATGGCTGAGGGAGCAAACCCCCTCTTGGAGAAGGGTAGGTGGATGCTGAAGTGGATGAAGTCAATGATGATTCCAGCAGAAATCCTACAAAAAGCAGTACTGGGAGTGTACTGGGAGGACAGTGTAGGGATAGGCTTCTGACACTGAATGAGGCAGATGCTGAGTCTTAAGACCTCATGAAGGATACCCTGATTGATGGCTTTGGACTCACCATTGAGGAATACAGGTTCACTGAGACTCGAAAAATCCAGAGTCAGACCTGGGTAGATTTTGTAGACGTTTCAGTGAAGACACTAGGTGGCTGGTTGGAAGGCAACACTGTACAAGACTGTGATTGGCTCTATAATCTTATAATGAAAGAGCATCTGTTGAGAAATTGTATTCCTGAGAAATTACATCAGTACCTGGTAGACCTAGGTCCACTTTCTCCTTAAGAGTTGGGAAAGAATGGAGACCACTGGGTCAAGACAAGGGTAACCAAGACAACTCATGGTGGGGATGACCAAACGAAAGGGGTTACTAAGCCCCCGCAAAGGAAAGGATGGTGACCAGTTTAAAAATAGAGAGAGAGTTTTCTCAAGGCCCTGAGAAACCTGTTCAGGAGGGTGGGCCTGAGCCAATCCACAGTCTAAGGGTGGGTACCAGGGTTAAAACGGGAATCCCAAGAAGACTTGGTGCTTTAATTGCAAAGCCAGTGGGCATCAAACTGGAGACCCTAGCTGTCCCAACAAAAAGATGGGATCCCAGGTGGACCCTGACCATGTCAAAGAGCTCACTGAAGCAACTTTATTCTCAGAGGGTGGAGTGGATGTAGCTGCCCTGTATGTCTGGTGCAGTAATCTGGAAAAATACAGACAACAGCCACGTATTAATGGGGTTAAAGTTGTAGCACTAAGGGATAAATGTGCTAGTGTCACTATGGTGCCTGAGAAACTGATATCCCCAAGACAATACCTGACAGTCCTCAATGCTGAAAATCAGGCTAAGGTACATCCTATGGCGATGGTGTCCTTAGAATGGGGAGCAATTACTGGACAAAAGAAGGTGGTGGTGCCCTCTGCAGTACCTCTAGAATGTCTGCTATGCAATGATCTGTAACCTCAGCACGGGCTGAGGTCGAAAGAAAGACCTTTGCAGCTATGCTGAATGAAAACCCCTGTTCATAGGTACACTGTCATAGGTACACTGTCTATGTTGACATGCTTTTGGCAAGTGGTCCTCAGGGAGGGGGTCTCTTGTAGCTAAACATTTTCTGTTGTCTTCCCAGCTACAAATAACAATGTTCTCTTTGATTTCAGGGAAGACTCTAAGCGTAAAAGTCATGACGGATCCTAGCGGCAAGTCTAAAGGCTTCGGTTTCGTCAGCTTCGAGAAACATGAGGATGCAAACCAGGTGAAACCCCTTCTGCTTAAGGCTGTTGGTGGGGTGGAGGGAGAAGAGAAAGAGAGGTGTTTACAACCATTGGTGCTGCACTAGCAGGAAGCAGGAAGTCGGAGGCTATTATATAATGCTACCAGATACAGAAGTACCTCTGGGGAGGCTAGCTATTACTGAAGGGGTTGGAGTTTTTTTTATCAAGAGTATCTGACATCACTGGAGAGTTCAAAGTATCTGAAAATATCATCCAAGCACCTGGCATTCCTCAAGAGTTCACACCATGGAACAATAGTTCCTAAGTATTACTGTTTCCTTCAGAGAGTCTGAAAATATTGCCAAACATCTGGCATATTTAATATGTTAAAATATTTCCCACGAGTATATAACATTACTGAAGGGATACGAATATCCAAGATTATCACTCAAGTGTATCTGACAATAATCAGGGGTTTATATGATCTCTTACATTGAAGAAGTCACTAATACCCTGAACAGAATTAAGTCTGGCTCCCCTGCTGATCCAGCTTCTTCTCTCATCCTATCTAAAATTGCGCCTATCTTGGTACCTCACCTAACTAAAATTTTTAATCTCTCACTTTCTCACACAACGGTCCCTTCACACTGGAAAGAAGCCATCGTCAGACCCATCCTGAAGAAGCCCTCTGCCGATCCTTCCCTTCCTATGAATTACAGGCCCATTTCTCTGCTCCCGCTGTTTGGCAAGATCATGGAATCCCTAATCAATACCCAACTCATTAAACACCTTGAGTCTAATAAAATTCTAGACCCATCCCAGTCTGGATTCAGGGCATTCCACAGCACCGAAACAGCCCTACTAGAAACAGTCGATAACATCAGGTTAGCATTGGATGCTAAACAATCTGCCATTTTAATATTACTTGATCTATCTGCAGCCTTCGACACCATCTCACACAGCATTTTGATAGAACGGCTGACAGAGGTTGGTGTCGAGGGCTCAGCCTTGGCATGGATCAAAAGCTATCTGACTGGACGTACCTCAAAGGTTCAGATTGGCAAATTTTCATCTGCTAATCAGGAAGTAGATAAAGGTGTGCCCCAGGGCTCTATCTTGAGCCCCACGCTTTTTAATCTTTATGTCTCTCCCATTGCAAGATTAATTAAAGCCTACGGATTTGAGACCGTGTCTTATGCTGACGACACTCAAATCCTTATCACCCTGGGACCTAACGCCACCGACATCAAATCGAGATTCCAAAAATGCATGCTAGCAGTAAAGGACTGGATGACAGAGAACTATCTTCTACTCAATGCGTCTAAGACGGAGATTGTGCTTTTTGGTAATGCTCACAAGCATTGGTCCGACGAATGGTGGCCAGCACCGCTGGGTGCCTGTCCTCCTCCCAAACCAGCAGCCCGCAACTTGGGGATAATGCTAGACAATAAGCTTACCTTGGCAGACCATATTAATAACATCTCTCATACCAGCTTCGGACTCCTGCGCAACCTAAAGAAAATCTTTAAGTGGATTCCTCTGTCCTCCCGCTTACCTTTAATCCAGGGACTAATTATTAGTCGCCTGGACTATGGCAATGCTCTTTTTGCCTCTATTAATGAGAATCTCCTGAACAAACTACAGGTTCTTCAAAATACAGTAGCCAGAATGGCCCTTGATCTACCCGCCCGTAGCTCCTCTGCCCCCTGTCTGAAGGCGCTTCACTGGCTCCCCATTAAGAAACGTATTAAGTTTAAAATGTGCTGCCTAGTCCATAAATCTCTGAATGGCAATGGTCCAGTCTACCTAGCAAACAAACTGACGAACTACCGCCCTGCTAGAACACTTAGATCTTCCAGCCTTCACCTTTTAGCGGTCCCCAAAGTACGAACCGTCAGAAATGGAGATAGATCCTTCTCCAAAATTGCCCCAGAAAGCTGGAATACTCTGCCTCTACACATAAGACTTGAACCCAGCCATCAGAGATTCCGCAAACTTCTGAAAACATGGCTATTTTAATTCTGCATGTCTCCTACCTCACCATCTGACCATCTGTCTGCGCTATGAGACCTTCGGGTGATATACGCGCCTTACAAAAACCAATACATAGACATAGACATGAAGGTGTCAAAATACCTTTAACATAACTCAAGGTTATTACAGAATCTCAAACATGGCTCAAGAGCTCAAAGTATTTGTCGTTAACTCAGAATTACTCAGAAAATCTGACTATCCTCGAGACTTCAGTGGGTGTGCCTGGCATTACTTGACAGCTGCAAGACTACTTCTGATAACAGTCAAGAGTTCAGAGACTAACCTTTCTCTTGCATTCACTTTGATGTCCCGAAGTTGAAATACAAATAAAGTGTTAAGGTGTTAAAGATGCAAAGTCCTTCTCTGCAGATGCTTCAGGTATTGTTCTGGGTCTAAAGGAATGGTGGAACAGTATTTAATAGAAGTTGCATTGATAGTTTTATATGACTGTGTGACAGCGATCAGTTACTTGTCTCGCACTACCAGGTACTGGTGATTAAACTTTTTGATATGACGTTTTATAGTGGAATGAAGGTCATTACTGGTAGCATATGCAGGACCTTTGGTTACTTCAGAATTTGGGTTGCTATTGGGCACTTTGATTTGAGACCTCATGTCTTAAGTGGTCAGGTGATGGATGTTCCTGGTTGTCTTGATGTAATATGAGAGGGATCTAGCAGTCTTAGGAGTTTTGGGAATCCAATGAGGAGCATCTAGTTCTCTCAAGTTTTAAGTAGAAATGGGGAGAATCGGTCTGTAGTTTTGGTGTGATTTTGGGTCGGGCTGGGCATCATTTAGAGCTGCAAAGGGTTCTGCTGTTAGTATGCCTTCTTCCGGCACTTAGGATACAGAGGCATTTCAGTGTGGAATCCATATTGATGGAAATGTCCCTTCAGGCTGTAGAAGAAATGAATGGAAAAGACATCAACGGCAAAATGGTGTTTGTTGGCCGGGCTCAGAAGAAAGTGGAGCGCCAGGCGGAGCTGAAGAGGAAGTTTGAGCTGCTGAAGCAGGAGAGAATCAGCAGGTACCAGGTAGGAGTGCCCCCTGCCTCTTTCAATCATCTTTATTTTAATTTCTCTTCCCTCACCCACCAAATATGGTAAAAATCACTTGTTCACTGACTGCTAGGACAGTTGGTACCACTCCTTGGATAATCGCTCAATGCTTCCTCTGTCTCCATCCCTGTGCAGATATGTTGCTAATGCTCTGCTTTCCCCTTCTGCCCAACTCGCTTTGAGCAAGATTCCGTTCTGCCCCAGATCTAGGAGCCTCTCTGTAGACCGTGTTTGAAGAGGGCACTGGAGGTGTACTGCACATTTCATTATAATCCAGAGTTCTATCTGCTCCCCTTCCATGTCACTCTAAAAGCAAGAGCAGGGTGTTGACGCCGATTTGACCCGACAGTGAAACATGGAAATCCACGGCAGATGGCTTCAGATCTGCCAAGAGAGCACACGCGCTGTGAGATGATTGTCGTAAATGCTCTCCTAGCCGCCTATGATGTCATTGTACACTCAGCACCTTGTGATTGGACCCCCCTTCCCCAAACCTTCTCTGTGTTATTGGGCCACTTGGCGTCACCAGCTCCACCCATGTGTGACTTGGCTCTCAGCTGAGAGAGATATGCATTTGACAAAGTGGCAGAAAATCCCTGGCGAGTGGAACGTTTTCCTGTTTCTCTGCTCGTGTTTTTTGTGGCTGCTTTTCCACCTTTCTTGCCTCCGCTTTTATCGACTCCTTTTATTTTTCCCGCTCTTGACTCCATGTTTACATTAGAGGGATGAACACTTGTATTGGAGTTGATGCATAGCATATGAATCTATAATTAGAGCTGCCTGTAAAGATTGCATGCACTATACATTTTATTGCAACAAACCCACCCTTCTTGTGCGGTTGAGTTGGTGCAAATATGGTTATTATTATTACTTTGTATCCTTGTTTATAATGCTGCACACACTTAACTCGCATATTATATGCTGCCAAGGAAAAATATAGTCTGGTGGTAAGGAGCGTTGCGTGCTTTGGGTTATCAATATTTGGTCATTCTCAAAACACTTGTAGTTCCATTCGCTATTGTCCCCTTTTATCTCTACGCCAATTGTCTTCTTTCCCTATAAGGCCAGTTCTCTTCTACACCCTCTTTTTACTCCCCTTCTTTTACACCCCCTAATGGCTCTATTTCTGCTTCCAGGGTGTGAACCTGTACATTAAGAACCTGGATGATACAATCGATGATGAGAAATTGCGGAAAGAGTTCTCTCCTTTCGGCTCTATCACCAGCACCAAGGTAGTGTATTCTGGAGCAGGGCTCACTGAGAGGATACTGGAAGCGGGAGGAGGAATACTGTGTTGTCCAAATGCATTCTGTGAGAGAACCAGAAGCGAGAGAGAAATCCTGCTTTGTATAACTGAATTCAAGGAGGGTACCGGGAATCGACCGAGGCTTACTGTTTTCTCTATTAATCGTGTAACCTCCTCTTGCTTCTATATTCTGAAGCTACTTAGGAAGGTGTTCCCTTTTATTCCGTTGGAGTTAAGGTAAACAGTGGTAGTGGCCCTAGTCTTATCCCGTCTAGACTACTGCAGTGCTCTATTTCTAGGCATTGCAAAGGCACAGAAGACTAAATTACAGTCCATTCAAAATGCTGCGGCGCGGCTACTATTGAATATTCCTGAAGGTCACCCTATGTCGGATGCCATCAAGTCGTTGCATTGGCTTCCAATACAACAACGTCTAGAATTCAAGGCCTTATGTCTGGCTCATAAGACACTTTATGGCGGAGGGGCTGCAGACCTTCGAAAAATCTTCCACTGGTACGCTTCCACAAGAAGTCTTAGATCTGCTAATTCTGGTCTCATTTGTACCACGAAAGTTCGTAGACCCAGATGGGGTGGTAAGAGTTTATCTCATTGTGTGGCTAGGCTGTGGAACCAACTACCTATCACAGTCAGACTCCAACCAAACAGGACAGTGTTCAGGAAGCTCATAAAAACATGGCTGTTCCACAGGACTTCAGGTGTCGGTTCTGTTGACACTGGTCCTCCCTCTCTTTCACCCCAGCGCCAAGACGCCTCGGCATTCGTGCGCTCTACAAATGTCAATCCAAAGACACTGTGTAAGGACACCGGAAGCCATGGGGTTGCACTATAAGAACTTCCTTACAAGGGGCTGGAAAATCTGCACCCATTAAAAGTGCGGATGACTGATTAGGGATTGCAGGCAGAGATGTAACCAGGCAGCATGAAGGGAGCTGATAGCTCTCCCCAGCTTTGACCTTCTCTACCTGTGAACCACCTGCCTGTCGTACTCCTTCCACTGCCATTTACGATCTGCTAAGAGCAGGTGGTAAATGGTAAATGGTAATGGTAAATAGCCAGCGAGGCATGTGAGCTGTAGATCACATGCTGTGCATGGCCCGCCATCTAGTGTTGCGTCCGGATGTTTGTACTTTGTTTTTGTTCGAAAAAAGTCGTTCCAGTCACGAGGTAGGTGACTCCTCCTTTCGGTGATAGTGCGCATCGGCTCCATCATTAGATTGTTTTTTTCCGCCATCGGGTTCGGATGTGTATTGTTACGCTCCAGTTCGGCACCATTTCTTGGACCCCTTCGACACGCAATCCACTACCCTTGATGGTATTGTTATCGATGGCGGCTTCCCATTCTCCACGTATCGTCTCAACTCAAAACAACTTCGATTGCAAAGCTCGTGGCGGGCCGTCGGGCCTACCCTCGCCGACAGCGCCAGCAGTCGATGTAACAGGCTCCTTTTAAGTTCTACAAAAGGGGGTGGTGATGGGCGGAGCATCAGAGCCAATCAAACACTCACACCCAGTCAACAGATCTGGGTTTGATCCATCACCGTTCTTTAGCCCACTTTGCCACCCCAGTTCAGACATGGCCATATGCAAATCAGTCTGACCCTGTGCCTCATGGGAACAGTCCAGCCCGAACTGCCAAGCCATGCCTTCCCTGGACCGGAAACAAGCTTCCTAGGACCGGTTTCTGGCATTTCAGCCGTCTTCAGCCAGGCTTGCTTGAATCCAGTGGCAAAGTGAGCAAGGGACTCACGTCTGAGCATACCCTGCCAACTTATGGCGAACAAAGCGGTACAAAAGGGGGTGGTGATGGGCGGAGCATCAGAGCCAATCAAACACTCACACCCAGTCAACAGATCTGGGTTTGATCCATCACCGTTCTTTAGCCCACTTTGCCACCCCAGTTCAGACATGGCCATATGCAAATCAGTCTGACCCTGTGCCTCATGGGAACAGTCCAGCCCGAACTGCCAAGCCATGCCTTCCCTGGACCGGAAACAAACTTCCTAGGACTGGTTTCTGGCTTTTCAGCCGTCTTCAGCCCGGCTTGCTTGAATCCAGTGGCAAAGTGAGCAAGGGACTCACGTCTGAGCATACCCTGCCAACTTATGGCGAACAAAGCGGTACAAAAGGGGGTGGTGATGGGCGGAGCATCAGAGCCAATCAAACACTCACACCCAGTCAACAGATCTGGGTTTGATCCATCACCGTTCTTTAGCCCACTTTGCCACCCCAGTTCAGACATGGCCATATGCAAATCAGTCTGACCCTGTGCCTCATGGGAACAGTCCAGCCCGAACTGCCAAGCCATGCCTTCCCTGGACCGGAAACAAGCTTCCTAGGACCGGTTTCTGGCATTTCAGCCGTCTTCAGCCAGGCTTGCTTGAATCCAGTGGCAGTGTGAGCAAGGGACTCACGTCTGAGCATACCCTGCCAACTTATGGCGAACAAAGCGGTACAAAAGGGGGTGGTGATGGGCGGAGCATCAGAGCCAATCAAACACTCACACCCAGTCAACAGATCTGGGTTTGATCCATCACCGTTCTTTAGCCCACTTTGCCACCCCAGTTCAGACATGGCCATATGCAAATCAGTCTGACCCTGTGCCTCATGGGAACAGTCCAGCCCAAACTGCCAAGCCATGCCTTCCCTGGACCGGAAACAAGCTTCCTAGGACCGGTTTCTGGCATTTCAGCCGTCTTCAGCCAGGCTTGCTTGAATCCAGTGGCAAAGTGAGCAAGGGACTCACGTCTGAGCATACCCTGCCAACTTATGGCGAACAAAGCGGTACAAAAGGGGGTGGTGATGGGCGGAGCATCAGAGCCAATCAAACACTCACACCCAGTCAACAGATCTGGGTTTGATCCATCACCGTTCTTTAGCCCACTTGGCCACCCCAGTTCAGACATGGCCATATGCAAATCAGTCTGACCCTGTGCCTCATGGGAACAGTCCAGCCCGAACTGCCAAGCCATGCCTTCCCTGGACCGGAAACAAGCTTCCTAGGACCGGTTTCTGGCATTTCAGCAGGCTCGACGTCACGAGATGCAACACCAAAGCGGCTCCACACCAGACATCTTCGGCGAAGATTCCGACACAGAACATCACGTTGAAGGAGCAGAGGAAGAAGAACAAAATGTCTTCATGTTGAAGGCAGTCAGTCCTCCCAGGGGTTCTGGAGGTTGCTAGCTGGAGGACAAGATGATTTTTGGTGCAGGATCTCTGGAAACTGCAGACGGGCCGGTAGGGCTGGGGCCAAGTCAGTTGTTCTCTGCAGTCTCCTCTGCTGGGCGTCTTCTTTCGTCTTTTTTCTTCTTAGGTTGCGGGAATCTGCCTTCTTGGTTCAGCGCTGCCCCCTAAATACTGTATTTAGGGGGTGTTTTAGGGTCTTGAGGTCAGTAGCCAATGGGCTAATGACCTTAGGGTGATTAATCCCTTGGTGTGCTCACCCCACGTGGGGGGGTGGGCACAATCCCTAGTCCTGATTGAGGAGTGCCTGCCGTCTGCAAGATGGCGAGCACTGGAGAGTGGGCTTCACCTCGCCTCCCCCACCTGAGGGGTGTAGTTGGCAGAGGTGGGCACACCTCCTGGGCCGGCTAGTTTTTCCCGCTTGTTTTCCTGCCGAAAGGGAGGGGAGACAGGAAGGGGGCCTGCTCCAGGAGAGGCTGGGGGTCGCACTACAAAGGCTGCCAGGCCTTTGAAGCTCCCCTGCCACAGATGGCTCTTCCTGGCCTGGGGAAGGTGTTAACACCTCCACCCAGGAAAGGCTGTTTTTCTGGGCTCAGGGAGCGTAGGCTCCCACCCTAGGGGTCCAGAAACATGTCTCGTGGTGGCAGGCTGGTGTGTACCAGTCAGGGAACCCACCAGAGGCTGGTCGTTTTTCAGGGGGCATCTCTGACATGCCCTCTGTGCGCATTTTTCATTAAATCCCACACTGGCATCAGTGTGGGTTTAATGGGCTTAGAAGTTTGATACCAAACTTCTCAGTTTTCAGTGTAGCCATTATGGTGCTTTGGAATTCGTAATGGCAAGCTCCCAGCACCATATACTCTTAATGGCAGCACTGCACTTACAATGCCTAAGAATGGGCTTCGACACTGTAGGGGTATAGGGCTCATGCACGTGTACCCTCACCACTGGCATAGGGCACCCAGCTAGAGCGGTGACTGATCTATGCCGGGGCAGTGGGTTGTAGACATGGCACACAGGGATGTGTGCCATGTCAACTCTTTACTTTATTCTGCACCATAACACGCAGCCTGCAAAGGCAGTAATGTGTGTGTAAAGGTACAGGGCCTCTAAGGGTGGCACAATAAGTGCTGGAGCCCTTAGAGGTCTTCCCTGGTCACAGTGCCCTGGGTACCTGTGGTACCATTTACCAGGGGCTGACCTGTGGCCAGAGATGCCAATTGGGTTAGTTTTGGAGAAAGAACACAGGCTGGGAACCTGATTGGCAGGGACCCAGGGCACATCAAGAAAAAGTGCATCAGTAGTCTGGCAAAAAGTGGTGGGGTTACTGCAACAGAAACCCACTTTCCTACACAAGCCTTCCGGATCGGGCTTGAGCCGCCCCCATATCAATGCTGAACCGACACCTTCTGCACCAAAATCGAAACATCTCCTGGTAACAATTCCACCGTTACCGAAGAATCCACCTTCCGCACCAAAAGGCTCGGAGCCGAAACCTTCGACGCCAAAACCGGCGAGTAAGGAAAAAGACACTCCGTCTAAAGAGCCTCGGCCCGATGCTCTGCCTTCGGATCCGAAGCAGAAAAAACTGGTTATATACCCTGATACAGGACATGCCCATGCCACCATTTCAAAGGAACATCAAATAAACCAGCCAGAGGATTACCACATTCCTCTCAAAAGGAAAAGTGTAGGTACTAACCCTTCTCCCCCTTACATTCCACCTCCTTCTCCCACTGATCCCAGTTTACTTATTACACCCTTAAATTCACCACCACTATCACCTGACCCACAGGATGACGGGGATGGGGATGAGGATAAGTATACGCCACAGGACATAGTCCCTTGGGAGGATTATAATACTGACCCCAATACAGATAATGATCCTGATCTGTATCCGTCTATACCCTCCCCACCTGATGATAACATTGAATATGTTGAGCTTCTTAACAGGGCTGCTTAATATCATCGGGTGGAGCTCCATAAAGAGACGTTAGAAGAGGATTTCCTCTTTGAGACCCTTAGTTCCTCTCAAAGAGTCACTCATACATTGCCAATTTTTTAAGGTACGTATGTTAAAACACACAGATGACATATTTAAAGATCCTGTGAAGGCAAGAATTATTACACCTAGGGTGGAGAAGAAATATAAGCCTGCCCCTACTGACCCTGCTTATATCAGAGGTCAGTTGCCCTTAGACTCGCTTGTGGTTTCCAATGCTCGCAAGAGAGCTAACTCACAAACCACAGGTGAGGCTCCTCCTCCCGATAAGGAGTCTCAGCTCATTGATGCCTCTAGCAAAAGAGTGGCTTCACAAGCAGCCAATCATTGGCGCTTTGCCAATGCTCAAGCTTTGCTGGCTCGCTACGATAGGGCTCATTACGGTTAGTTGAAAAAACTCATGCAATTTCTGCCTGATGAACACAAGTCTAAGGCTAATGATCTTATCCAAGAATGTAAAGTCATCACCAATACATCTATCAGGTGTGCCCTAGACGCAGCAGACACTGCATCCCGTGCAGTAAATACTAGAGTACTCCTACGCAGGCATGCTTGGTTGAGAATCTCAGGATTCAACCATTTGATAAGGAACATCTCTATGGCCCAGCGGTTGATACCTCGCTGGAGAAAATGAAGAAAGACACAGAGGTCTCAAAGTCCATGGGGGCTTTGCAATTACCTACCAATAGGGATTCCTTTCGCCGATCCTTTTACAGGGGTGGTTCCAAAAATGTATCCACCGAAAATCCCTCCTCCTCTTACAAGGGCAATAACCAATCCCCCTCATCAAGAGGTTATTTCAGAGGAGGTTTTAGAGGAAACAACGGTTAGGGAAGAGGCAGAGGCAACTCCACGCGCACTTTCCCCACAAACAAACAGTGACTTCCTTCTGTTACCCCCCGATCATTCCACTCCTGTCGGGGGACATCTCTCCCAATTGCTACCTGTCTGGAATTCAATCACCTCATACAAATGGGTACTACAAATTATCCAGTATGGTTACTGCCTGGAGCTTACAGACACTCCCCCAAATATTCCTCCAAGATCACATGCAATGTCACAAGAGCATCTTATCCTTCTAAGGCAAGAGGTTCTCTCTCTGTTGGAAAAACAAGCTATAGAGCCAGTCCCATTACAATACCAAGTGGACCGGAGTATACTCTCTGTACTTTTTAATTCCCAAAAAGGGCGACTCTCTCAGGCCAATATTAGACCTCATAGAACTAAATCTATACATTCAGTCGAACCATTTTCCCATGGTCACACTCCAACAAGTACGTCCACTCCTTCAGCAAGGCGAATTTTGGTCCACTCTGGACTTTAAAGATACCTATTTCAATATTCCCATTCACCCTGCTCACCACAAATACCTCAGGTTTGTGGTAGAAGGCCAACATTATCATTTCAAGGACCTCCCATTCGGAGTTTTCACAAAATACCTGGCAGTAGTTGCGGTTCATCTAAGAAGACAGCACATCCATGTCTTCCCTTACCTAGACGACTGGCTCATAAAAGCCAGCTCGCAGCAAAGCTGCCTATGCCACACTCAAAAAAACAGTGCAACTACTTCACAACCTTGGGTTCACTGTAAGCCTTACCAAGTCTCATCTCCAACCGTCCAACATACAAGTGTATTTAGGAGCCACAATAGACACTCACAAAGCTCTAGCGTGTCCCAACCCAGTCAGCATCCGCAACATGCAGACTCTAATCTCACAGTTTTAGCCCCAACACTCATTACCAGCTCAAGTGTTTATGCAATTGCTAGGAATGTTGGCGTCTTGCATCATAATCGTTCCTTACGCAAGAATCCAAATGCGCCCCCTTCAAGAGTGCTTGGCACGTCACTGGAACCAGGCTCAGGGTCGTTTATCAGATCTAGTGTTGGTGGACGGCTGCACCCATCGCTCTCTGCAGTGGTGGCATACACAAAACCTTTCAAAGGGGCGGCCCTTCATCGACCCAGTTCCACAGATTGTGCTAACAGCAGACTCATAGCTCACTGGTTGGGGAGCTTACCTCCAAAAGCATACCATTCAGGGCATGTGGACTCTGCTACAAAAGCAACTCCACATAAACCATCTCGAGCTGCTAGTAATTTTTCTAGTGTTGGTGGACGGCTGCACCCATCGCTCTCTGCAGTGGTGGCATACACAAAAACTTTCAAAGGGGCGGCCCTTCATTGACCCAGTTCCACAGATAGTGCTAACAGCAGACTCATAGCTCACTGGTTGGGGAGCTCACCTCCAAAAGCATACCATTCAGGGCATGTGGACTCTGCTACAAAAGCAACTCCACATAAACCACCTCGAGCTGCTAGTAATTTTTCTAGCGCTCAAAGTGTTTCAACTTTATCTAGTAGGCAAAGCTGTCCTAATTCGCACAGACAACATGACAGCAATGTACTACATACTAAAACAGAGGGGGACACACTCTCTCCAGTGGTCACAATTAGCTCAGAACATCTGGAGATGGGCCATAACTCACAAAATATATCTCCTTGTAGAACCCCTTCCAGGAGTAAACAACCAGATTGCTGATCTACTCAGTCGTCAACGACAAGAGATCCACGAATGGGAACTCCACCCTCAAGTTCTTCCTTTCTTTCAAATGTGGGGCTTCCCAGAGATCGATCTGTTCTCCACACATCTAAACGCAAAATGCCCAAGCTTCGCGTCCAGGTATCCACACCCATTATCCAAATGCAATGCACTATGGATGAACTGGTCAGGGATATTTGCTTACGCTTTTCCGCCTCTTCCACTCATTCCATGAGTGGTTCGGAAGCTCAGGCAGAAGTCCATGACACTAAACCTAGTTGCTCCCACATGGGCCCATCAACCCTGGTTCACAGCCCTGTTGGAGTTATCAGTAGTTCCTCACCAAAAACTACCCATTACTCCCAATCTCCTCACTCAGAACCGTGGAGAAATAAGGCATCCAGATCCCAGTAATCTCAACCTTGCGATCTGGCACCTGAAATCTTAGAGTTCTGCTACCTCAATCTTCCCCCAGACTGCATGAATATCATCAAAGAGGCTAGACGCCCTACTACAAGAGCATGCTATGCAGCAAAATGGAAGTGGTTTGTGATATACCGTAATAACAAATCAATCCGCTGGACTCTTCAATCCAAAACATCATTTGCTATCTGTTACATCTACAGCATTCCAAATTAAAGTACACATCCATACGCTTACATATTGCTGCATTTATGCAGAACAGACAACATCTGTGTCTTTTCAGAGGGCCTGCTATTAAAGCATTTATGGAAGGACTTAAGAGTCATTCCCCCCACACTTCCACCTGCTCCAATGTAGAACCTCAACATTGGCCTTACCTGACTCATGGGTCCACCTTTCGAGCCATTGCACAGATGTGAACTACAATTTCTCACTTGGAAGGTAGCTTTCCTCATAGCCATCACATGTCTGAGGAGAGTGGGTGAGCTTCAGGCACTAACCGTAAAAGAACCATTTTTACAAATACACCAAAACAAAGTGGTTCTTAGGACTAACTCCAAATTCCTACCTAAAGTCATTTCTGCCTTTCATATCAAGCAATCTGTTGAGTTGCCTGTGTTCTTCCCTCAACGAGATTCCGTGGCAGAACACGCTCTTCACACTCTAGATGTGAAAAGAGCATTACTATACAACATTGAAAGGACAGAACCTTTCCGTGAGACCAAGCAACTCTTTGTTGCTTTTGCTCCACCACATAAAGGCAATCCTATATCAAAATCAGGTATTTCACAATGGATAGTCAAGTGCATTCAAACATGTTACATTAAAGCAAAACACACATTGACTATTCCCCCTAGAGTGCACTCACAAACTAGGGGCCTCTATGGCATTTTTAGGAAACATACCCATAGATGACATCTGCAAAGCTGCAACATGGTCTACACCACACACATTCATAAAACACTACTGTGTAGATGTGTTAGCTAGACAACAAGCTAGTGTGGGCCAAGCAGTTTTACGTACACTATTTCAGACAGCTGCAACAGCTACAGGTTAGCCACCGCTTTGGGAGTTACTGCTATATAGTCTATGCACAGCATGTGATCTACAGCTCACATGCCTCGAACAGAAAATGCTACTTACCACGGTATGCATCTGTTCTTGGCATGTAGAGCTGTAGAGTCACATGCGCCCACCCACCTCCCCAGGTACCTGTACCTGTTGCAGTAATATCTTACTTAGATACAATCTACATGGACATCTCTCTTTACTACTCTTACTAACTCCATCATCACCCTCTGCGGCAAAACAATCTAACGTTGGAGCCGATGCCCATGCGCACTATCACCGAAAGAAGGAGTCACCAACCTCGTGACTGGAAAGACTTCTTCGAACAAAAACAAAGTGCAAACATCCTGACCCAACACTAGATGGGGGGGGGGCTATGCACAGTATGTGACTCTACAGCTCTACATGCCAAGAACAGATGCATACTGTGGTAAGTAGCATTTTCCTTATTAGGTCCGGAAAAAGGTGCCTGGTACTCCCAGGTCCGCATTTTATTCCGGGGTCAATAACTGCTGATGTCTGTTGTTTGGTGCAGGGATACTGGCCAGAATCTTCGATTCAGAATCCCCTCAACTTGCCCCTTCCCCTTTAGTGTCCCCTCACCAAATCACAGACCTTTGGGCACTAAGTATCCGAGGAGGCATATTGCTTTCTCTGAAGAGCCTTTAACAAATGTACTGTGAGTTGAGCTCTTTTGGGTCATAATGTCTATGCTGATGGCAATCTATAAGGTACTGTGAGCATGACTACTCTGGGGGCTTACGTTTGTGGATGGATCTATTGTATATGCTAAATATAAGCCACAACAAAGCCTCGCTTCTTGCGGTCAGTGGAGGATAGATTGATTTACCCTGAGCAGAGGTCTGTAAAGAGCAGAGGTCTGTAATTCTGCCTTAATGGTGTTTTTTTATGTCACTGCCGGAAGTCAAAGATGATTATTTAGTCTTAGGGGCAGAAGTGAGGCATATGTGCTGCATTTGAGTGTACCATGCTGGGTGCATGAAAAGTGTACTCTATACCATGGGTAGGGGTCAAACATTCTGCAGTGAGTAAGGTTCATGTCACTTGGGCTTGGTAGATGGTCAGTCTTGTGAGCAGCACACACCTCACGTCTGGCCCAGAGTTGTAATATTCTGTACCTACGACTACATGGCAGACGAGTTTAGAGCATGTGAAGCTGCATAGGTAAAACCGAAGGTGACAGGTAAGTAACATTTTCCATGTCCTGGATGGTAATGAGAAATACAATAGCAGCATGGAGTTGGGTTCAAGTGCCGTGGGCAGTTATGATAATTTGTTCTTGTAAGGTGCGCCTATCTCATTACTGCCCGGGCTCTGCTGTGCTCGGGGAGGTCAGTGGGTGCCACATCAATACAGAGTTAATCCAGACAGGGGCTTTACTTGCACTGTGCTCTGTCTCTACAGCTCTGTTACAGTGCTACAGATGGACTTCAATGGAAGGGGGTGGTAAGGAGAGATGTGAGTAGAGCAGTGCCTGCCAAGGGCTTACCTTTCACGTCCTCATCAGTTCAGATACAAATGCACAGATAGTGGTCACCTAGTCTCTCTGCTTTTCCCACAGATGAGACATCTCCTTTAAAAGATACACTTCTCATAAGTTCTTTCCTCAGGTGGAAAGTGTATGTCTCCCATTTATCTCGACAAAACCGTGCACTGTTCCATCATGGACGGACAATGTACCCCTCTAAATCTAGACAGCACGCTGCTTTCCTCTCCCATCTAGAAAGGGGTAGTTCTCTGCTAAAAAAGAAGTGCATAAAATTCCAGACCTGTTATAAAATGGAGCATGGTTTCACTTCCCTATAAAGATTGCTTTTCTACCTCGCATGTAAAGAGACAAACCAAATCTCTTTGCTTCAAGAAAGCTCTTCTGTTCACTCTCCCTTCAGTAAGAATTCCCGCCCTTTCTCCCTTAAGAAGGGGAGACTGGGGATTATAACCTAAGAAGCAGACATTACCCCTTTTATCTCTAGATCCAGTGCTCCAAATCCTGCTACAAAAAGTCAGTGTTCCCTGGCGCTTTGGAAAGGATTGCTGCCTTCTCTACTAAAGAAGTGCTTCTTAAAGAGTGTAGCGTCTGTTGCGTGCCCTAGAATCCTTACCTGAAGTCTTTACCTAAGCACTAGGGAATCACTATACACAATACCTTGTGTTTCTGATTTAGATACATTTTAGGTTTCAGTGTGAAGAGATCTCAATTGTACACAATAGATACTTTTTTAATTGACAGGCTGCAGAAAGAAAAGAAAATATCAAATGGGGCTGATGGGGATGTGGATGGAGCTATGACGGATGTGCATTGGTTAAAGATGCTGCTTCCTTTTTCAGTTGATTCTGGAGCGCAGTTGGTCTGAGGGTATTTTCTTTGTAGGGTTTTTTCTTCCCTGGAGGGATAGGGTTGGATCATTAGAGAAGGCAGAATCAACAGGGATGGGCTAATTGGTTTATGAACTGCATTCTCTATTGCAAGTGATGATGATGATGATGATGGAGGGGGCGGCACTAAGACCATTTATTCCTTGTTTTCTTGTCCCCGAAGTGAGCTGTGTTAGGAGGAAGCAGAGCACATGTGTATGGACCCGTTAGTTGATGATATCCCTTCCCTCTTATAGGTGATGCTGGAGGACGGTCGCAGTAAGGGTTTTGGGTTTGTTTGTTTCTCCTCACCCGAGGAAGCCACAAAGGCAGTGACAGAGATGAACGGTCGTATTGTGGGTTCCAAACCTTTGTACGTAGCCCTGGCCCAGCGGAAGGAGGAACGCAAAGCTCATCTCACGAACCAGTACATGCAGCGCATCGCAGGAATGCGGGCACTGCCTGCCAACACCATCATCAACCAGTTCCAGCCTGCCGCCGGCGGCTACTTCATGCCAGCAGTGCCTCAGGTATATAGTTTGCCTTCCTGATGAGCATTTACAAGTAGATAATACTGCCCTCTCCTCCGTCTGATCTAACATCTCCATGTCGGAGTTGACCGTGACATTGTACTGTTTGACCCGGAGATCACTTCACCTTCTCCCCACTGTGTTTTAACATATTCCAGTATGTGGTGCTCACCTCACAGACTCCAAATTCCTTTTGTTTGTGTTTTTCCTCACATAATGGATATTTACAATTCCCAGAGATAATGCCTCTTTCTCCTCCTGCAGGCTCAGAGCAGACCGACATACTATGCACCAAATCACATGGCCCAGATGCGGCCGAACCCACGCTGGCAGCAGGGAGGACGCCCACAGGGTGAGTATATTCTGTGGTTATGCTTCAGTGTAGGTGTGTGCGCAGAGGATGCCCCCAAAGTGAATGTGGATGGGGACTGCTACCGAGGATACTGTAGTTGGAAATGTCCCAAGTTAATTTGTGTTGGGGAATTACCCTGGAGAGTGTATCCTGAGGGATGCCCCAAAGGGACTTTTATGACAGGCACTTCCAATGTGAGTTTGGGTTACTACAGAGCTTTTGTGTATTGTTGCATTTAAGGTCAGTGTGGGCTGGCAATATTAATAACTTTTTTGGGGCGATTGGGTGTAATGCTCAAACAGGGAAACAGTCATCTGAACATTAGTGGTTTACGAAGGACAATCTGTGGGGAGGAACAGTGGTCACCGGGGCACAGTGCTGGTGAAGAGTAGCCTCTATTGGGAAAGGTTACATTCCCCTGGGAAGAATGGTTCTGGAGACCTATGACATCCCATTCAAAGGGGTTATTGGGAAAGAAAGACACCCTTCCCTTGCATCCACTCCCCAAGATATGGCAGTTATCTCTAATGCTCCTTCTCGCCCTCATTAGGGGGTCCTTAGGATTTCACCTTTTCCGCGAACCAACCGCCCATGAAATGTTAAACCTCCCCCTTGAAATGTAACGCTTCTCCAGAACTGCAAGCTATCCGCTAACATCTTTAAAATGTTACCAGACCGGGTCTAGTAACTTGAGGTATCTACTCGACCTAACTGTGATGCACTCGACCCACAAACGGGTCTCTCACACATTTTCTTCAAACCATCAGGAGCCCCACTAACCCAGGAAACTGTGGTCCACGATATGTCTTCTTTCTAAAGGAACAATAAGAAATGCCTCGTCAGTTATGCATAGAGATACCACAAAATCTATGTATGATCCCTAAATGGAGTACATAATTCTATTTATTAAAGCAAAATAAAAACAATGCAGCGGGTTAACAAACAAAAGAAAGGTGAAACAAATCTTCTAAGCTCAGGCATATCAATGTGACAAAGATAGTAAAACAACGAACTGAAAGTACCAGTGCTCACATATATTAATGAACAATTTAGCATGTGAGTCAAGGTACCATTGTCAACGACGTTTCGATCCCTTAATTAGATATAGGGATGCTCATAAGGACACAAGGGCTATGCCTGAGATTGTATACGTGTTACAGAATATCTAATTCATTTCCAGCTAGAAAGGAAGAAAGAGGGGGAAAAAAGGAGAAACTAAATTAGTTGCCCTTAATACTACAGCGGAGTATGACCTTCCGTCCTCATCAGAGGTACATGCGAAATGTGCCTAGGTACATCCATGCATGTGACTACATACAACACAAGTTTTTAATTCCAATGTGCTTGGAGTGAATATAAAAAGTATAAACTGAAATGAACATGCACGCTATTACTGGCGGTGCAGGAAAAATAGTGAGAATGGCGAAGAGGCTGTGAATTAACACATGCGACTGGCGGAAACGAGTGAACTGACCAAGAAGGATCCGATTGGTAGTCCTTTGCAAGCAAAACGGTGGAGAGTTTCTGAAATAAGGGACAACAGTAGCATAGGTGAGGAGCCGTGATGACCCGCGGTCCCACTGGGGTCCAACCATCAGATTGGGTGTGCTATGCAGTAGATGGAAACGAATACCGTCTTTAAGAAAATAAATAATCAGTGTCAAATCATCAAACAAATATCTGGGACTAGATGGGAAATATTGCCCATTACATAGGCGTGAGAGTAGGAAATCAGTTTAGAGGAAAGTTGTCTAAGGGCACGATGGCCACGGGGACAGATGCCACACCGAGGGGCGATGGTCTTCGCTCTTGAGAAAAAAGGCCCTTCAAAACAAAATTCCTCATAAATGGGCGAGGGGAATAATGAGAATTAGCCGGGAGAAGGAGTAAATAAAAAGCCTTGCACGCGGTAAGGCAATTACCTTAATGTAACTCAAGCCCGTCTCATTAGGAAGTATATGAATGACAAAGATGGAGGGTCTAGAACAAAAGGGAATAAATGAATTGGGGCATGGGCAATAATTGCAGTCCGTAGAGACTGGGGTTTGTGGAGTTCATTTTTACCAGAGTAACGGTCATCTGGGTGTACCGCTGGGGCTCCAATTCAAGGATGCATCAGGCAATGCACCAGTCCTGATGTTACTAAATAAAGGAAACTGAGATACGCGCACAAGCGCGATGGGGTGTGCCACGTGGGGGCCATCTTTCATGAATGAAGAAGGATAAAGGGATAAAAGAAGTAGTGAAAAGAAATACAAGGGCCATGCAATAATGTGTCAGTGCAAGGCGAACACAAAAGAGATCTCAGGTATGCAGCAGAGAAATAAGATTAAAAGTGGTCATGCCATTATGTATCAATGCGCCAGTGCAGGATGAATTTATGGCCCGAAAACGACAAGTGCCATGTGCGCGTGCATATAGGAGAAATAGACTAAACAACCATATTGAAAGAATTGAGAGGTCACAGCGAACCCTATCAAGCTGGGTAGAGAAATTCCAAAAGCCTCATTGTATGTGTTAGTGTTTGGGGAACAACAGTTTGTGAGCAGAAAGCGGCATATCATCACAAATCCCTATGCGTATGGTGATTATAGACATGGTGGCCACATTAAAGGGGATCATAGAATAACGATTATAAAGCATGCAGATGCAGTGGCCATCTTGAAGGGGTACAAAGATAAGTAAACGAGTAAACAAAGTAGTAACGGACTCATGAAAACAAACAAGGGAAGAAAGGGAATACCAATCCAGATAATTATTAACCATACAGAAAAATAGTGCATACAGTGAAATGATTCCCCTCCAGTCTAAGTGTGAATAAAAACAGGTTGCAAACTATGATACATATAAGCTGTAAAAACAAAACATAGATGTAAAATCTTATCAGAGACAGTGTGTTGGGATGGTCGATAATGATCAATCAATGATTTGTAGAGCGCTGCTTATCACCAGTGAGGGTATCTAGGCACTGAAGAGGTATGGGGGTGTTGCTGCTGGGAGTTGTCAGTTGAACATCCAGGTTTTTAGGCCATCTCTGAACTTCTGTAGGGTGGATGTAGTCCGGAGGTGAAGTGGGAGACCATTCCAGGTCTTGGCTGCCAGGTAGGCGAAGATGCGGCTGCCACTTCTGCTTTTGTGGCAGCATGGCGTGTGGGCGAGGGAGAGGGAAGTGGAGCCTAGTTGTCTGCCGGGTTGGTGGAAGTTCAGTCTGTGGTTGAGGTAGGCTGGTCCTTTGTTGTGCAGGGCCTTGTAGACGTAGGTCAGCAGTTGCAACTGGCACCTTTTTTGGACAGGGAGCCAGTAGAGCGCTCTGAGGTCAGGGGTGATGCGGGCTCTTCTCTGGAGGTTGAGTATAAGCCTGCCTGCAGGAATTTGGATGGATTGCAGTCAGTTCAGTAGTTGTGAGGTGATGCCCATGTAGAGGGAGTTTCCGTAGTCCAGGCGGCTGAAGATGAGGGCTTGGGTGACGGTGCGTCTGGTGTCGATGGGGAGCCATTTGAATATTTTCCAGAGCATGCCGAGGGTGAGGAAGCAGGCTGAGGAGATAATGTTTATCTGCTTCTTCATTGAGAGCTGGTTTTCGGGTATGATGCTGAGGTGTCTGGCATGGTCTGTGGGAGTGGTCTATGGTGGATCCAGTACACATCACTACTGTCCCACCTGTCTGAGACCATGGGCAGCTTGCAGAGCCAACAGGGATGAGCTTATTCTGGCCGAACTGGGTATCAGGATGCACATGAATAGGAGGGGTCAGCCCAAGTCTACAACTCATAGCTCGTACACTACAAGACCATGGCACTGACTGTCCTCGTCAGAATATGCAGACAAAGCTGAGAAATAACATGGTGTCAGCAGTGGCTTGATGAATATTCCATGGACCGTGGTGCAGGGAAGGAAAATGGGCCCATCCATTGGAAAAGTAGTCAAATGCACCATAATGGGGTTCAGCGGGTCACTAAGCCACTGGTTCTAGTGCCACTGCACCTGCTGAACTACGGATAGCAACGCTGGTTAGTAGTGGGGAAGAGAGGAACCCAGGAATAGATTAAATACATTCATAATTTGTTTTATATATAGCTTGCAGCCATTATTGCAGTTTCGTACCTCTGTAATCATGATATGTCACTACGAAGAGAAGAAACCTATAAAATACACATAAACACATAATTGGTGATGGAGGAACACGACTGGTTAGTGATCTTGGGAGAAACTCCAAACTAGCTAGTTAAAAATGATGTCATCGATATGTTTGTGAATTTGAACAACAAATGCAAAAGCAGTGCCATTTGTATTCCAAAGAAAGTGTTTCATGGATCTAGCTTACGTGTTTTTACATCTAATAAACTGATATGGAGAAATATCCCCTGGACTCTATTAATGTCTTGGAATTAATGCTGTTTATTAGTTTAAAGTGTTTTTTAAACAGTAAAAAATCTATTGTTTCTCAAATTATCTTAGATAGTCCAAATTCTAAACACCCCTATTCTACAAGGTTCAGGTTAAAACAATTTGAACCATTTGCAACTGGTTAACTGGGAAATTGACTACAGCTACCAGAGACATCCGCTGTTAAGTCTCCTGCTCCTTTGGTCATGCAGCTACTAACAGTGACAGTGATAATAATGTTGCTGATGCCCCAAATAAGTTTGCTAGGAATCATTAAAAAACCACGAAAGGGGAGAAATGGACTGGAGGTTTCTTCATCTGGCCCTGGTACTAGCCAATAGGAGGGTGGCTGTTGGGTGGCTGAGCACGAGAGCCCCATTGTCTACACTGTGGTACAAGGATGTTACGGAGTGGGCACTTGTAGAGGAATTGCACATGAAGATTAATAGACAGGATGACACATTACAAGGTGACTTAGAGATCTGGGCTACTTTGTTAGCGGCAATGCAGAATGGGGCAAAAGAGGGGAGCACACAATGGGTGCAATCTCAAGTCAATGAACACTCTGACCACACAAAAGGATAAACACAGGGGGAAGTAAACAACCCTAGGGGACCTTTAGTGGTGGAAGTAGGCGATGGGAGACCGGGAGGAGCAGTTCTCTGAAATACTCAACCATGGTATAATGATGCTAAATGTGATTTACTTGAATGGAGTGGGGCGGGTCGGTGGAGCCCAATCCATTATGGGTGATTGATTTGGCGGTGAAGTATACACTGAGCAATTATACCGTCCGCTATGTTTTTTGTGTTCGAGTTGTAATGTTTTACTGTTATGTGAACATGTAGATGGGATTGTTTAGGAAACCAACTAATAAAAAGATATTCTAAAAAATTTTTTAAGTCTCCGCTCCTTTCTTATCCCATTTGCAAAATTATCCAGGAGAGCGAAGCCATAGTCGGCTCTGGGTCTAAATCCATGGCCCGAGCCTTGAAAGTATTTGGCATGTAAAACATGCAACAAAGATCGTGCTAGAAATTGAGTCTTCGAAATTCAAAGAAGTGTAATGCTTTAATACGCTGAAACATGCCATCGTAGAACTTCTGATTATATCTACAAACTATATTTGCTCTTAATTCATGGAGGATGAAATTAGAGGTGGGTGATGAGCAGAATCCACCTTTTATTTTGAGCAATTTTTCACTAGCGCACATTTTGCCCAAGGACATAGTAGCACTTCAGAGCAGACACAGACTATGTTACACTTTTGTGTTTTTCAGCACATGGAGATTTGCTGGTATTCACAGGATGAAAACCTCTCAGTGCGGACAAGTTAAAGGGATAGCGTTTTGGCCAGGAAGATTTAACAATGGATAGTCTTTCAATCCTATTTATATGTAGATTTTTTTTTCCTAAGCAAAGTAAAAACAAATACATAAACAAGCGTCAAGTCTGGATCGCACATTAATGCATCACCCAGAGACGGGTATTTGGCATTTATATGTCAGACAGACTGCGCCTCTAGGAGGCGGTTACAATTACATGGTAGTGCACAAACATTGTATAGAACTCTTCATGTATCTGTGACCTAGAAGTCTTAGATCACTGATACATCTTAATTTAAACAACCAGATCGGTGGCCCTGCAACACAAGCCATGTGTTTTCCAACACTTTCCCTTACTTGGGCCCGCGGTCGTGGTGCCTGCCACTGCAGAGAGGCAGCAACCAGTGTCTCACGGCCCAGCAGGAGGAGAGCAAGCTTCACTTACTTAGCTGTAGCCATGGATTACTGCTGGCAACACTGGAATACGTCACTATACAGTGTCCAACCAGTCTGAAGCTGCCACTTCACTCATGTACAGAGCACTCGGGCCCAGCATGCAGGGCTTGAAAAGACAGTTTGCACTCATCTCAGGCAGTATATCCAGCCCTGGTTGATTGTAGTCAGCCAATGAGAAGCATGTAAACAATAGCACACTATATTGTTGAAAGAATTGACAATTGTGAACTGCCATCTTACTTACTGATTGCAACGCGGCTCAGCAGTCCGAGTCTGCACAGTAATCAACCACCCTTCAACGTTTTAAAAGATACAGTGCTGCTTTAGCTGCCGTAAGCTAGTAGCTATAATTAGTACCATTCATACATGAGCTCCCTCGCCAGGTGGGGTCAGTTGGCCTGAAAACTGTTTTGCCCTGAAAAGTAGAGAGTGGGTAGGTAGATTTTTCAAGGACTGTCTTAAGGCCCACATCATTAAATATGACACCTCCCCAACTGTTCCCCCTCCTAAAATATCACCCCGGACCAGCACTCCTTTCCCCATAAGATGGCAATCTCCTAAGATTACTGCAACCTCATAATAAGTCATCCTTCCACCATACCCTGTCCCTCAAAGGATAACTTCTTGTGAGGGATGTTGTTGCCTAGAAAAGTGACATGTGTGGGTTGTGGTCACCAAGGAAGATTAAAATCTTATGGATGAAGTGGTTGAGAGTGCATGGGTGGAGACTACTTTTGTGGAGGATAGTGCTCTGGCACAGCAACATTTTATGAGTGAACAGGAGCTAGAAAGGTTGGCATTTATTTGAGAAAAATTGTGGTGGAGAGGGTTGATAACTTATGGGAAAAGAGGCAGGGGAGGCTTCTATCCGGTCGGGGAACCTGGTCTTGGAGAGAAGTTGGAAGAGGTGGTGCTCGGGAGTGGTGAGTTCCCTAAGGTGGAGTGCCTACATTTGTATCTCAGTTGATAGAGGATAATATATGTTTATTGCACATAAAGGGGATAAGACCCTAGTATACAGCTGCATTAGTCCTACATATTAAAGTTGTATGTGTTTCTTATTTTATTACACAATCTTTTGCACCCTAGCGAGCTTTCTTACTTCATAACTTGCCCTTTATTTAGAGAGTTTTATATAGCGCTGGCAGGACCCGTGGGTATCAGACTGCTTTACAACAAGTATACAGGTAATAAGAAAAACAGACAGACAGAACAAATGGACATCCGTTCGGAAGGCAGGTAGTAGAGTCGAGCGTTCCTTCATTGCAACTACAGCGTATTGTTCAGAAGGTTTAAGGTGCAGAACGAGGAGGAGATCCTTTAGTTTTCTCTTGAAGGTCACACAGGAGGGGTTGGTTCTGAGATCTGCCGCGCTTTTTTTATGCATCTTTGGGGGAATGAGAAGTAGGTTGTTGGTGCTCCTCAGGTTTCCTGCCTGGCCTGCCTTGGTGAGCTTGGCTGCCAGGTAGACTAGTTTACCTCTGTGAAGGATTGTGTGGGTGAGTCAGGCAGTTTTGAAATGGCAACGAGCTTCAATTGGGAGCCACTTGAGAGCTTTCAAGGAGGGGGAAATGTTATCGTGCCTTTTAGCTCCGGTGACCATCTTTGCTGCTGCATTGAGAATCTGGAAGAAACACGTTGGTTATAGATTCCTTACCTTAGAATTACCCCCAGGCGTCAGACTGGATCCAGAAAGTTTTTTCGTCAGCAGTACCTCTGCGCGTCGGAAGGTGGCGTCGGTCAGACCCGCGTCGGCATCGTGGTCGCCGGGATGACGTCGCGGCAGCTGCTTATACGCCTCCCTCACGCGCTGACGTCAGTTCCTTCTTTTTCCACGCCAGCCAGCACAGATCCGGTAAGAGCGGTACCTCAGTCAATTTTTGACTACCTTTTTCTCGACTTTGTCGACTTCTTGTTTTGAGTCACCGACTCCGAAAAGGTGCACGAGGGATGCCCTGTGTCAAGGCCTGTGGTTCCTGTAACTGACTGATGTCAGTGACGATCCGCACCGCGTGTGCCTCTTTTGCCTGGAACTCGACCACGACCCCAAGTTGTGCTCCGACTGCTGGTCGATGGCGCCGAAGGCTTTGTGGGAGCGGTCCCGAAAGCTGCTTGAACGCCAGCAGTCTGCTCCGCGCCGTTCGAGGTCCCGGTCGAGAGGGAGGTCGAGGGATCGATCGCGGAGCCACCACCATTCTGAAATCATCGAAATCTTCGCACTCGAAGTTGGGTAAGTCGAAGCATAAGAAGTCGAAGAAGCATCGTCACTCTTCGACTTCTCCTCGTCGGTCGGCCGATCTGACGAGGCACATGGGTGGTGCCCGCGCCTGGAGCCCGAAGGATCGACTCCAGAGTTTCCCTCCGTTTCTGGGACCCGGAGTGACCCCCGCCCAGCTTCGTACGTTCTACGAGGCGATGCATGCCATCTTTGGGCGCCGGTCGACCTGGTTATGCCTCCACCGGCGCCGCTTCTTCGGCACCACTCCCGTGTTCGGCGCCGGTCGGCTCCCCTGCCGGCGTCTACCCCGGCCTCCATCCCCAAATGGACATGGAGCCGGACCGGCGGCGTCCAACGCCGGTTCCGGCATCGGGTGCGGTTTTTATGCCCCTGTTCACTCCTGGGGTCCCTTTTCAACAACAATTGCACCCAGAGGATGATGAGGACTGGGTGGGGTCAGGTGACCCTTTGACTGACCAGTTGGACACTGAGCAGGACTGGAGAGAGAAACTTGGGGATGCCAGTGGTTTTGACACCTCCCCTGACCTTGGCATGTTGTCTCCTCCTACCGTGGCTTCGGAGGAGGGAGCGTCCTACCCAGTGGTGTAGCGTAGGGCGGCCGACACTCTCAACCTCGAGCTTCCTACGGTGGTGGTCAGGACTAACCTCCTGACAGAGGTGCTTCAACCGGCTGCAAGCTCTTCGGAGTCCTTGCTGCCGTTTAATAAGGCCCTCACAGACGCCCTTTTGGGCATGTGGACCAGTCCCAACACGGGGTTTCCCATGGTCAGGATGATTGCCCAACGCCACAGCCCGGCTCCGGGCGACCCCACACTCCTCTCCCAACATCCCACCCCGGAAAGCTTGGTAGTTCAAGCTTCTACCTCCAAGAGCGCCTTCTCTACCGTTCCACCGGAAAGGGAATCCAAGAAGCTGGACCACCTTGGCAAGAAGATTTTCTCTTCCGCCAGCTTAGGATGGCCGTCGCCTTTTTGGCGACAAAGCAGATAACGCCCTAGGGCGCTTAAAGGACTCACGCTCTACGGCTAAGTCCTCGGGCCTCTCCACCCTTCCGGCTCGGTCTGCTTCTGATGGATACATCTGCCAGTGGATTCCTCACCTTGTGAATATCCCCTGCGCCAGCATTCCACAGAACTTTTTTCCCCAGCTCTCTACGCCGACGTGGACGACGTAATAATGCATCGGCTCCGCTCGCGACTCCGTATGACGTCACCGTAGCCATAAGAGAGCCACGTCGGCGTGATGACGTCAGTTCCCTTTTTTCCGCGCCGTCGACGCACAACGGTTTTCCAGCACTCTCCTGCTACTTTGTAGTCGTGTAGTGTGTTACTGTTGAGAAAAATTGCCATGTCTTCGACTAGGAAGTCGGGTTTCAAACCTTGTAGGGAATGTGGGGGCCACATGTCGATGACAGACCCCCATGAAGATTGTTTGTGGTGCCTTTCTTCTGACCACGACGTGGAGGATTGTTCCTGCTGCAGAAGGATGAATCCCAAGGCCTTGAAGGAAAGGGAGGCGAAGCTCTTCATGGCCAAGGCTAAGAAGGAGAAGAGAGGTAGGAAGAAGGAGAGATCGAGGCCGGAGTCGTCGACTTCGCATTCTTCGAAGTCGAAGAAACACCATAAGAAAAGGAAGCATTCTTCTCGGCGCCGGTCTTCGAAGAGCAAGGCGTCGAGATCGACTTCGCCTCGACGTCGAAGTAAGGATGTGTCTCCTTCTCCATCTAAGTCTCCAGAGAGATCTTCGCCGAAGCGGTCCCCGGCGCGGTCCCCGGCGCAGTCACCGGCGCAGTCACCGGCGCAGTCACCGGTTCCAGTGGAGTCTTCTGCTTCTGAGGCCGAGCAAGAGCAGGAAAAAGAGCCTTCTCCAGAGCCGGATGATCCTGCTGCGCCTGTTGAGGACACTACGGCTCCGGTTCCAGGTACCCCTCAGCCGGATCCGGGATTAATCCCTTTTCCGCAGTTCCCGACTCCGGGTGCGGATTCAACGCATTTTTTAAATGCTATGTATGGGATTTTCCAACGGGCTGCCTTCCCATCCGGCGCACCTACTGGTCCCATGGGTCCTATGGCATACACCCTGGGAGTGCCGCAGCATTATGCTCAGGCCGTGTTTATGCCCTTTCTGCCGATGGCGCCTTCGTGGCAGTTTCCGGCGCCGTCTGGGGATCCATCTCGACTTCGATTGGATCGACCTTCTTCGGAGCCTTCCTCGACGCCATTGCCGACTCCGCGTCCGGCGCCGCCGACTCCGACACCTCCGGCTCCACGTTCGGTTCCACCGACTCCGCGTACGGCGCCGCCTGCGCCGGTTCCTCGGATCCGCTCAAGGAGAGAGGCCCTGAGAGTCTTGGAAGAGGAGCGTTATAGGGAAGAGGTGGAAGAAGGTGAGGTGGATACTTCTTCTGACGACTTTGAGGGGATTCAAGAGGCTTGTGGTCTCGATACAACTCCGGAGTGGGAGCATTCTTCCACTAGATCCTCTCCACCGCAGGAACTGGCTCCTTACCATCTTGTAATAAAGAAGGCCGCAGAGTTGCAGTTGCCCTCTGCTGAGTATAAACCTAACCTTCTGATAGAGGTGTTACATTCGCCTACCTCGACCAGTGAGCCTTTGTTGCCTTTTAATGAGGCTAATTTGGAGCCAGTTATGGACGTCTGGCGTAAGCCACTCACTTCGCCGGCAGTCTCCAGATAGGTGGCAAGAAGATATAGGGTGGCTCCTGGGGATCCAGGTTTTCCTTCTCCAGAAAGTCTGGTGGTACAGGCGTCATGCTCGAAGCATGCTTCAGGAGCTTTTCCTCAGACTCCTGCGGATAGGGAGTCTAAGAAGGCGGATCAGGCGGCTAAAAAGACCTTTTCTTCAGGGAGCATGGCGCTTAAATCCACTAATGCCACCTGCTTACTAGGGCGCTACGTTCATGCTCTTATGGACTTAATGAAATCTTTAGCCCCTAAGTTGCCAGAAGGGGATAAGGCGTCTTTTATGGAAGTGGTCACTGACACTCAGGCTGCTGCAAGGCAGGTAATTCAGTCGGGGCTTGATACAGCTGATTCTGTGGCAAGGATAATGGGGTCATCTATAGCCACTAGGAGGCAAGCGTGGCTTCGTTCATCTGGATTCTCTACGGATGTTCAGGCCACCTTGGTGGATTTGCCCTTTGACGGACAGAAACTTTTTGGTGAAAAGGCTCATTCCGCCTTGCAGAGATTTAAAGAGCAGGGTGACGGCAAAATCTTTAGGTCTGCAGGCTCCTGCTAAAGGATTTGGGCTTAAGAAATTCAGAGGCTTTGGGAGATCTTCATTTCGCTCCTTCCGGCAGCCTCAGCAGCAGCAGCAACAGCAGCAGCAGAATCCCCTCTATAGGTCCTATAGAGGAAGACAAAGAGGACGGAGAGGTTCTGGCCGCAACCCATCTTCATCTTCTGCCTCCTCTGCTCCCAATGAAGCTTCAAGGAAGCAGTCCTAGATCCCCCATCCTAGATCATGTAAGACCTGTGGGGGTCGGGTGTCCCACTTTCTGCGAGGTTGGAAATCTGTTACAACCGACCTTTGGGTTTTGAACCTCGTGGAGACTGGGTACGCCCTTCCCTTTCGGGAGTTTCCTCCCCCTTACCCTCCTTGCCAGGGTTACTGCTCGGAAGACCATCTGCTTCTTTTGCAGAAGGAGGTTCTAGCTTTGCTTCAAAAGGGTGCGATAGAGGTGGTTCCAGAGCAGGAAAGGGGTCAGGGATGCTACTCCCGGTATTTCCTGTTTCCCAAGAAGGATGGCAGATTGCGTCCGATACTGGACCTCAGAGTCTTGAACTTTTACCTGAAACAGGAGAAATTCAAGATGCTGACCCTTGCGCAGGTTCTTCAAGTGTTGCAGCAAGGAGACTGGATGGTGTCGCTCGACTTGCAGGACGCGTACTTCCATGTCCCAATCCTGAAGTCGCACAGGAAGTATCTCCGTTTTACGGTAGGGTCGCAACATTACCAGTTTGCGGTCCTCCCATTTGGTCTTACTACCGCACCTCGAGTCTTCACGAAGGTGATGGCGGTGGTGGCTGCTCATCTCAGGAGGTCGGGGATTCCGGTTTTCCCCTACCTGGACGACTGGCTTCTGAAGGCAGAGTCCCCAGAGATGGTGCAGCATCATCTGCAGGTAACATCTCAGCTGTTATTCGACTTGGGTTTTTCGATCAATGTGCCCAAATCTCACCTGGTGCCCTCTCAACGCAACCTGTTCATAGGGGAGGTACTGGACACTACTTTGTGTTGAGCATTTCCTCCACCTCAAAGAATTCTCGACATTCAGGAGATGGTCCCTTTATTCCACAATGGAGCGGTTGTTCCAGTTCTGAAGGTCCTTCGTCTGCTCGGTCTGTTCGCTTCCTGCATTCTGTTGGTCAACCATGCACGCTGGCACATGAGGGCGCTCCAGTGGTGCCTCCGCAGGCAGTGGTATCAGCACAATGGAGATCTCAGGGAGTCGATCAGGATCTCCAGAGAAGCTGCAGCGGATCTATCTTGGTGGAGCGTGGGGGGCAATCTGTCTCAAGGAAAGCCCTTCCATCTGCCTCCATCGGTGGCCACAGTGATAACGGATGCCTCCACCTTAGGGTGGGGTGCTCATCTGGGGGATCTGGAGATCAAGGGTCTTTGGTCTCCAGAGGAAAGGTTGCTTCACATCAACCTTCTGGAAATGCGGGCGATTCGTTTGGCACTCAAGGCCTTCCTCCCTTCCCTTCGCGGTCCGTCTGTTCAAGTCCTGACGGACAACACTACCGCAATGTGGTATGTCAACAAGCAGGGGGGAGTGGGGTCGCATTGTCTCTGTATAGGCCCTGCGTCTATGGTCATGGGCTCAGGATCATCAGATTTGTCTGATGGCAAATCATCTGGCCGGAGTTCTGAACGTGCGTGCAGACAGTCTCAGTCGGCAGTTCTCCGCCGACCACGAGTGGAGGCTCTATTCACGTTCGTCACGTCTTTCGGACGTGGGGGACACCTCGGGTAGACCTATTCACCACCCGCGAGAACGCGCACTACCCGTCATTTTGTTGTCTCCAGTATCCGATGCAGGGAGCGTTGGGGGACGCGTTTCAGTTGAGTTGGGGCTCGCAACTCCTTTACGCGTTTCCTCCCATACCCTTGATTCCTCGGGTTCTGAGGAAGATTCGCCAAGGCCGGGCCCGAGTTATATTGGTCGCCCCGGATTGGCCAAGAAGGGTGTGGTATACAGATCTTCTCCACCTCTCCTCGTGCCCTCCGCTCCGTCTCCCTCTGAGGGCAGACCTCCTCTTGCAGTCGGAGGGGCAGGTTCTACACCCTCACCTCCAGAGCTTACACCTTCATGCCTGGAGATTGAACGGGGCAACCTGAGTTCTTTCTCTCTGCCGCCTGATGTGGTGGACGTTATTTTATCGGCCAGGCGACACTCCACCAAGTCCATTTACTCATACAGGTGGTCTAAGTTTGTTAAATGGTGTGGAGAGAGATCCATTGACCCTTTAAAAGCCCACCTTTCTGATGTGCTTCAGTTTGCTCTTTCCTTGGCTCATCAGGGCTGTGCTGTGGCCACGGTCAAGGGCTATCTATCGGCCTTATCGGCTTTTCTATGTCTTCCAGATCAGCCGTCCTTATTTAAATCTCCTATTGTACTAAGGTTTATCAAAGGCCTTACAAACAAGTTTCCTCCTACTCCTTTTGTAATGCCACAGTGGGACCTTAATCTTGTCTTAACTTTTCTGATGGGGTCCCCGTTTGAGCCTCTTCATAGTTGTCCTCTGAGGCTGTTGTCCTTTAAGATGGTCTTTCTTGTAGCCATAACCTCGGCAAGGAGGGTGAGTGAGCTTCAAGCTCTTAGTTCTAAACCCCATTTTTTAACATTACATGCTGAAAGGATGGTTCTTAGGACCAGGGCTGCTTTCTTGCCTAAAGTAATTACTCCATTTCATTTGGGGCAGTCTATTATTCTCCCTGTTTTTTATCCTCCCCCTCATCCTTCCAAAGAGGAGGAAAGGCTACATCGTCTGCACCCAAAAAGAGCTGTCAGCTTTTACTTGGATAGAACGAAAGACTTTCGTCTGGACGATCAGCTCTTCGTGGGTTATGTTGGACATTCTAAAGGAAGAGCGGTGCACAAGCGCACTTTATCGAGATGGATCATCCTTGCCATCAAGATCTGCTATGCCCTGGCTGGTAAGGTTCCTCCTGAGGGTATTAGGGCTCATTCAACTAGAGCTAAATCATCTACATCTGCTTTGGCCAGGGGTGTTCCTGTGGCAGATATTTGTAAAGCCGCGACTTGGGCCTCCCTCCATACTTTCGCAAAGCATTATTGCTTGGACTCTGAGATGAGGAGGGAGGGCCACTTCGCGCGCTCTGTCTTGCAAGACTTTCTGGTATAGGAAGGTGGACACCCTCCTCCGGGAGTGGGGACTGCTGTGGGAATCTATTCACAAGGTGAGGAATCCACTGGCAGATGTATCCATCAGAAGAACAAGTTACTTACCTTCGGTAACGCTTTTTCTGGTGGATACAGTATCTGCCTGTGGATTCCTCACTGGCCCACCCGCCTCCCCGTTGTCCACCTTTGTATACCTTAAAAGTTGTCTTGTTTGAGATGTTGTTATGCTTTCTGGTACATTGGTAGGAAATGCTTGTTTTATTTAGCTTTCCTTTTGTATATGTTCTATGTATATTTGATGGTATATTGTATACTGTGTATACTTTAAATCTGTCGTTGGTCCACCTGTGCGCCTCGGGGGCATGGAAAAAATGGGTGGAACTGACGTCATCACGCCAACTTGGCTCTCTTATGGCTCCAGTGACGTCATACGGAGTCGCGAGCGGAGCCGATGCATTATGACGTCGTCCACGTCGGCGTAGAGAGCTGGGGAAAAAAGTTCCATGGAATGCTGGCGCAGGGGATATTCACAAGGTGAGGAATCCACAGGCAGATACTGTATCCACCAGAAAAAGCGTCACCGAAAGTAAGTAACTTGTTCTTCTCGCCCCTTTTGTCGCTACGGAAGGGGTGCCCCACTACGTCCCACCCAGAGCCACAGGCTGCAGCAAGTTACCAAACTTCACGCGGCCGGGGATGTGGAAACAACCGGCGTGGTTTCGGGGGCCAGCGGGCGGGCCAGTCCACCAACCCCCCTCTGCAGCAGCCTCCAAACCCTCCTAGTCCGACCTTTCAGGCCCATCAAACGCCAGTGGGCGGCAGGATTGGCCATCACCTCCCCCACTGGCGCACCATCACGTCGGACAGGTGGAGTTTGCAAATAGTCCGAAGGAGCTACTCTCTCCCCATCGAGACTACCCCTCCACCCATGCCACTGTGATACCACCGCATGTTGGAGGATCATCTGGCCCTTCTCCAGGAGGAAGTTACAGCTCTTGGCCAAGGGAGCCATCAAGCGCGTTCCTGTCCCAGAGGTAGGTCGTGGTTGTTACTCCCACTACTTTCTGGTTCCCAAGAAGGACAAGGGCCTGCATCCTATCTTGGGCCTCGTGGACGTCAATCGCTTGCTCCGGAAGGAGAAGTTCAAGATGTTGGCGCTTGCTCAGGTCTTGTCTGCCTTCGACCCACAAGACTGGATGGTAGCGTTGGACTTACAGGACGCTTATTTTCACATCCCCGTCCTGCCATCCCACCGGCGTTACCTACGGTTCACGGTAGGCCACGAGCACTTTCAGTTTACTCTGCTCCCCTTTGGCCCTCGTGTGTTCACGAAAGTGATGGCGGTAGTCGCAGCTCATCTGCGCAGATCAGAGGTTTCAGTCTTCCCCTATCTCCTCCTACATTCGCTGGGGTTCTCCATCAATGTGCCGAAGTCGCACATGATTCCCTCTCAGAAGCTCCTCTTCATCGGAGCGGTTCTGGACACAACGCGGTTTCGGGTCTATCCTCCTGAACAGCGAGTCCAGGATATTCAGGCTATGATTCCGATCTTTCAGCCTCTATCCCGGGGTTTGGTCAGAATGACCCTGAGGCTGCTGGGATTCATGGCTTCCTGCATCCTGCTGGTCGATCATGCCAGGTGGCATATGCGGGCTCTGCAGTGGGACCTAATGTTCCAGTGTGCGCAGCATCAGGGGAATCTGTCCGATTGCATCCAGATCTTGGTGGGCACTGCTCAACAACTGTAGTGGTGGCTCATGAACCAGGATTGGGCCAATGGCAGATCCCTCTCCCTTCCCCTATCAGACCTCTCTGTGGTGACCGATGCATCCCTTCTGGAATGGGGCGGCCACATGGGAGAGGCGGAGATCAGAGGCCTCTGGTCTCCGGCGGAGTCGGGACTCCCCAGCAACCTTCTGGAGCTCCGAATGATTTGTCTTGCACTGGAGGCATTCCTTCCCTCTGTCCGGGGAAGAGTAGTACAGGTGTTCACGGACAACACCACCGCCATGTGGCAACAAACAGGGCGGGGTGGGGTTGCAGACTCTGTCAGGAGGCCCTCTGCCTCTGGACATGGCTGGATCATCAGGGCATATCCTTGGTGGTTCAACACCTGGCAGGTTCTCTGAACACCAGGGCGGACACACTCAGCCGCAGGTGCATGATGGATCACGAATGGCGTCTTCACTCTGAAGTGGTGCAAGGTCTCTTTTGACAGTGGGCAGAACCTTGATTAGATCTATTCGCCACCGAAGAGAACCTCATCCTCTACGCCGATCGTCGCCTGGTTGACGACGGCGGAGGAGCCTTCGCTCCGACGTCGATCGCTGGTGGAACTGCGACAACGGAAGTGAGCCTGCCCTCGACGACGGAGGGGTGGCACTCTTCGACGCCGATCGACGTCAAGTCGCCGTCGGCGGAGGGTCTCTGCTCCTCGACGCCGATCGTCGCCGGGTTGACGACGGTGGAGGGTCTCTGCTCCTCGACGCCGATCGTCGCCGGGTTGACGACGATGGAGGAGTCTTGTCTCTCGACGCCGATCGTCGCCGGGTTGACGACGGCGGAGGGGTCTTGTCTCTCGACGCCGATCGCCGCCTGGTTGACGATGGCGGACGAGTCTTCGACGACGTACCTTTTCTCGACGGCGAGCCCGCTGTCGAAGGTCTTTTCTTGGAAATATGACCCACCTGAAGATCTTTTGTCAGCGCCGAGCCCGACGCTGAAGCAGAAGGACGTGAGGACTTGCTTCTAGAAGGCGTTCTAGACCTCTTGGAGCCCTTCTTCAGTGGAGATCTTCCTCTAGATGGTTTACCTGCCAGGCCATACAGGCGAATCCTTTCCCTGTCCTTCAAAGTTCTTCTGGACAGGTTCTGGCAGTGAGGGCAGGTCGTAGGATCATGGTCCTCCGGTAGACAAAGGATACAGACCCTATGAGAATCAGTCTTGGCCTTCTTTTTGCCACAAGAAGGGCAAGGGTCAAAAAGAGACGGCATTTTAAAATATTAAAAAATGCCCAAACCTGTCAAAAAGGACAGCCTCTTACTTTAACTGATGTAAAACGTCGAAGTAAGGAATAAAAGTTGTGAAAAGTGAAAATATTTTCTGACTAAAATCAGAAAAGAGTGGAGCTGTGTTGCCAGGATCCTTCCTGAAGGAGCCGGAAAGAACAACTGACCTAACTGTCACCCCTGAGGCATGATGGGAAGTTGGGGGTCAGGTGTGCCTTAAAGGCACGGTGTCAGTTTATTTCTATGCAGCTACAAGTTAGCTTTTCAGTCTTTTTAGACTGGGTGTTTGCAATGCAGCCTGGGAGCTTCCTATGCTTTCAGTGATTTATGAGGATTTCTTCTGTGTGCTGAGCATTAAAACAGTTTCTCAAACAAGTTTTGCTATTGTTTTCTCCTGTTTCTAATGCATGTTTTTCATGTATGGTAGAGAATCCTTATGGCATGATTATATATATATATGTATATATATATATATATATATCACTGAAAAAACCATGGGTTTCACACACGTTATAGTTAGGAATTAGCATTTACAAAACCTTAGAAATTCAGTGAAAAAACCATAGGTTTCACACACGTTATAGTTAGGAATTAGCATTTAAAAAACCTTAGAAATTCAGTGAAAAAACCATAGGTTTCACACATGTTATACTTAGCTGGACATTTTACTCGTAAAAAACCAATGAAATTCCCCCGTTATAGTTAGTTCAGCTAACTATAACTCGCGCGCCCGCAATGCACTGCTGATGACGTCACATATTACATCACTCATGACATGGTCAGTGACATCACTCATGACATCACTGATGACATCTCAAATGACATCACTGATGACATCACTGATGACATCATCCAGTGAATGTGTGTTTTTCTGAAAATTAAATATGTTTTATATATGTATATCTCAAGGTTGATGGAAGAATAAATGGGTATATTACTGTCTAAATGGATGATTTCTTTTTGAAAAATTGATTGTGTAACTGACTGATTAAGTGTATCATAGTGAATACATGGCTTAGTGAGTAATGTTTAAATATGTAAATATCTGTATCATTTTTTCACTTTGTGTATAAGTGGCTGCATGGGTTGGTGAGTAGCTACATGGGTGTCTATATAGGTTATTAGTTGGTTTTTTGAGTATTAGTCTGAGTGTCTGCATGGTTCGGTGGGGGGTATGACGTAGTGCATAGGTGCATGAATGAGTGACTCACTGTTTGTATGTGTTGAACAGAGCATGTGTGCAGGACTGCATGGGTGGATGAGTGTGTGTATGGGTGTGTTAGTGAGTGAATGACTGTCTCAATAATGTCTTTATGAGTAACTACATATGTTTTAAACTAGTATATGTGACTATTGGTGTATATAAGTGAGTATATGTGAGAGTGAGAGATTGAAAGAGTTCCTGTATGAATAAGTATGTATTTCTATAAGTGATTGTTTAAAAGACTAAGTATGTGTAAGTTTCCGTAGAAGTAAGTGTGGTGGTGTGTGTATAACTGTATATGCAAGTAAATGTATGTTTGATTCTTTATTAGCATGAGTGACTATGTGTGTGAGTAGCTCTATGGATGAGTAGCATTGTGTAACAGGATGTATAGGTGTATGAGTACATATGATAAGTGAGTACATGTATGAGTGACTGTATAGGACTGTTGGTGAATGAGTGGATGTGTATGTGGATCTTAGAATTACTGAAGAGGTTGTTGTAACTGTTATTGGTATGTCCATTGTTTTGAAAATTTTAGTCTCTATTTTTGAATGTGTGTATCAAAGGTTATATTAGGGGAAGAGGAGGTCTGCCACTCTATCACAAGGATGATGTCATCAGTGATGTCATCAGTGATGTCATTTGAGATGTCATCAGTGATGTCATGAGTGATGTCACTGACCATGTCATGAGTGATGTAATATGTGACGTCATCAGCAGTGCATTGCGGGCGCGCGAGTTATAGTTAGCTGAACTAACTATAACGGGGGAATTTCATTGGTTTTTTACGAGTAAAATGTCCAGCTAAGTATAACATGTGTGAAACCTATGGTTTTTTCACTGAATTTCTAAGGTTTTTTAAATGCTAATTCCTAACTATAACGTGTGTGAAACCTATGGTTTTTTCACTGAATTTCTAAGGTTTTTTAAATGCTAATTCCTAACTATAACGTGTGTGAAACCCATGGTTTTTTCAGTGAATTTGCAAGGTTTTTTTAAACATATATTTTTTTTAATTTTCTTACCTTTTATAAAGACTATGGTTAAATTTTTAAAATTCTTTAATATGTTTTTTTTTAATATATTTTTTAAAATAAACATGTAAAATTTATTTGCAGTACATTTTTTCTATTTTTTTTATTATTTTTTTTAGTACGCGTACCGTAAGCTTACGGTAAGCGTACGGTTTACGCAACGCCCGTAATTTTTCTACGCTGCTTGCGTATAGTTACGCAATTTGCGTAGCCGCGCGTACTCCGCGTGGGACGCGTGCGCGCGTACGCTACACGCGCACGTTACGCGGAAGTGTCGGGTAGTGACTGTTATGCGCATGCGCGCAAGCGCGTGTCTTTTTTACGCGCATGCGCACTTTTGCCGTAAGCGTACCGTAAGCGTACGGTAGGTCATGTGATCATGAAACACAACTTTTGATTGGTTGAAACTACTTTCAGTTCTAGAACTCTCCTACACCACACCCATTCCTCTCATTTCTGCTTGTGATCCCTTAGGAGAAGGAGCTGGGTTGTCTTTGTGATACGATGGCAGAACAGCAGAGCTCTTCTGAGAGTGAGGCTAGCACTAGCAGCACTACCTTGAGGCAGAGAGCGAGGAAACAAAAGCCCTCTTATGTATGGGATTATTTTACTTTTCCTGAAGGCCAGCAAAAGGTAAATGCACCTTTAGTAACTTGTAAGCTGTGTAAGCGTGTACTTTCAAGAGGTAATCCTGACAAGAAGTATTCCTTTGGGAATCATACCATGAAGAGACACCTCAAGGATGTACACAGAAGGACACATGCTCGACTTTTTGGAGGTAACTCTTCAGAAAGTCAACCAAGCACATCCACAGCAGCTCAGCCTGGACCATCATCTGCAGGGCTGACTCCTTCTTCTGCAGGTCAGGTGAGCCCTTCATCTGTGGGGGGAGCATCTCCTTTTGCTGGCCCTCTGGAAATTAACCCTCGGTTTGCGAGGGTTGATATTCGATGCGCCTCTTGTCATGATCTAATTTGTCATAGGGAGACCAGTGTTTCCCTAGTGAACAACAAAATAGATCAGCACACTTGTCGCTTTGACTAATTTTCCCAGTCTTTCTTTCCTCTGTCCCTGCATGAACACAACGGCTCTTTTAAGAGCCAACCTTATCTTTCATCTTTTTTTTACATATGTTTTTTAAAAACTTTTTTTTTTTTTTTTTTTACCGTACGCGTAATTATTTTTTTTTTTTTTAAAAAACACTAAAAATCAATTATCACATTACAAGGTCCTTGAGAGACTACAATTATTATTATTGACTTACCATACCCACTCCAAAAAATATTTATTCATTTGTTTTAAAAAAAAAGTTGCTTTAAAAATGGTTCTAGTTTTCGAAAATTTTCTATATCAATCTGAAAAAAAAGAAAAAAGTATTAATATTTTTAAAACATTTTATAATACAGTACACATATTTACATATTTTTCAAAAAATATTTTTGCCTTATTTTTGCTGTTTTCAGAATATATTGCATTTCACTATAAATTGTGAAAGCAATTGCATTCATCATTTTACAGCGGGCAAAAAAAAATAACAATCTCAAAGATTGTATTAAAAAAGCCCAGAATCTCTTTTTACTTAAACATAACTTAACATATACATGGAAAGCAGCTGGGTGTGTGCTAAGAGTCTGCTTCTTCCCCCAAAAAATCGCTCCCCCTTTTTCCTACTAATGCAACTGTGAAATCACCAGAGCAAAACGCAATAAATCTCTGCCTGTAATTCCTATTTCCACACAGAGTCATGTTTTCACATTAGTCCCAAAACGAAATTTCTTTGCCAATTTGAATGCACACTTACTGCTCTTTTTTTTTCGCAAGTTAAAATCACTTTTACAGACTAACACATTATGAAACCACTTTTCAGTTTTTTTAAAAAGCCCATGACCAGACTGCTTTTTCAGACCACCACCATGTGTATCCTCAGTGACTGCCTACACTCCTTCAAGGGCAACCAGCCTTAGTGATGCTGAATGTATTTGCATTACAGACTGAAACCTGAAAACCCCACTCGCTTGTAAATACTGTGCATGATTATACATGGCAAGCAGCTGGGTGTGTGCTAAGAGTCTGCTTCTGCACCAAAAAATCGCTCCCCCTTTTTCCTACTAATGCAACTGTGAAATCACCAGAGCAAAACGCAATAAATCTCTGCCTGTAATTCCTTTTTGCACACAGAGTCATGTTTTCACATTAGTCCCAAAACGAAATTTCTTTGCCAATTTGAATGCACACTTACTACTCTTTTTTTTTTGGCAAGTGAAAATCACTTTTACAGACTGACACATTATGAAACCACTTTTCAGTTTTTTTAAAAAGCCCATGTCCAGACTGCTTTTTCAGACCACCACCATGTGTAACCTGGGTGGCTGCCTACATTCCAGCAAGGGCAACCAGCCTTAGTGATGCTGAATGTATTTGCATTACAGACTGAAACCTGAAAACCCCACTCGCTTGTAAATACTGTGCATGATTATACATGGCAAGCAGCTGGGTGTGTGCTAAGAGTCTGCTTCTTCCCCCAAAAAATCGCTCCCCCTTTTTCCTACTAATGCAACTGTGAAATCACCAGAGCAAAACGCATTAAATCTCTGCCTGTAATTCCTATTTCCACACAGAGTCATGTTTTCACATTAGTCCCAAAACGAAATTTCTTTGCCAATTTGAATGCACACTTACTGCTCTTTTTTTTTGCCAAGTTAAAATCACTTTTACAGACTGACACATTATGAAACCACTTTTCAGTTTTTTTAAAAAGCCCATGTCCAAACTGCTTTTTCAGACCACCACCATGTGTAACCTGGGTGGCTGCCTACATTCCAGCAAGGGCAACCAGCCTTATTGATGCTGAATGTATTTGCATTACAGACTGAAACCTGAAAACCCCACTCGCTTCTAAATACTGTGCATGATTATACATGGAAAGGAGCTGGGTGTGTGCTAAGAGTCTGCTTCTTCCCCCAAAAAATCGCTCCCCCTTTTTCCTACTAATGCAACTGTGAAATCACCAGAGCAAAACGCATTAAATCTCTGCCTGTAATTCCTATTTCCACACAGAGTCATGTTTTCACATTAGTCCCAAAACGAAATTTCTTTGCCAATTTGAAAGCACACTTACTGCTCTTTTTTTTTGGCAAGTGAAAATCACTTTTACAGACTGACACATTATGAATCCACTTTTTTGATTTTTTTTAAATGCACATGTCCAAACTGCTTTTTCAGACCACCACCATGTGTAACCTGGGTGGCTGCCTACATTCCAGCAAGGGCAACCAGCCTTAGTGATGCTGAATGTATTTGCATTACAGACTGAAACCTGAAAACCCCACTCGCTTGTAAATACTGTGCATGATTATACATGGCAAGCAGCTGGGTGTGTGCTAAGAGTCTGCTTCGGCACCAAAAAATCGCTCCCCCTTTTTCCTACTAATGCAACTGTGAAATCACCAGAGCAAAACGCAATAAATCTCTGCCTGTAATTCCTATTTCCACACAGAGTCATGTTTTCACATTAGTCCCAAAACGAAATTTCTTTGCCAATTTGAATGCACACTTACTGCTCTTTTTTTTTGGCAAGTTAAAATCACTTTTACAGACTGACACATTATGAAACCACTTTTCAGTTTTTTTAAAAAGCCCATGTCCAAACTGCTTTTTCAAACCACCACCATGTGTAACCTAGGTGGCTGCCTACACTCCAGCAAGGGCAACCAGCCTTAGTGATGCTGAATGTATTTGCATTACAGACTGAAACCTGAAAACCCCACTCGCTTCTAAATACTGTGCATGATTATACATGGAAAGGAGCTGGGTGTGTGCTAAGAGTCTGCTTCTTCCCCCAAAAAATCGCTCCCCCTTTTTCCTACTAATGCAACTGTGAAATCACCAGAGCAAAAGGCAATAAATCTCTGCCTGTAATTCCTATTTGCACACAGAGTCATGTTTTCACATTAGTCCCAAAACGAAATTTCTTTGCCAATTTGAAAGCACACTTACTGCTCTTTTTTTTTTGGCAAGTGAAAATCACTTTTACAGACTGACACATTATGAATCCACTTTTTTGATTTTTTTAAATGCACATGTCCAAACTGCTTTTTCAGACCACCACCATGTGTAACCTGGGTGGCTGCCTACATTCCAGCAAGGGCAACCAGCCTTAGTGATGCTGAATGTATTTGCATTACTGAGTCCAACCTCAAACCCTTAAACTATTCTTTTTTTTTCCAGTACACCTTAATTTATCGTAAAAACATAGTCCATATTATTTTACATGTTCCTCACATTTAAATTTCTCCCAAAACAGAAAATGATAAACGCAACTTCAACAAAAGGATTTCCATTTCTATTATTCATTTCTTAATTTACCATATACATCTCCTCTCAAACTCTAACCTCACCTTTAAAATTAGTTAGTTGTGAAAGAAATGTGGCACTCAAACAGCAGATTAGCAGAGCCAGGATCTCAGAGCTGTACACCTCTCTCCTCTCAGCAGAACCAGATAATGGCAAACTTTCCCTCTATTTTTCCACACATATACATGTAAGTTTCAAATCTCAGTGCTTCCCCCTTTTTTTCAAATGTAATCACACATTTCTATTGGTTGAAAACCAACCCTTTTCTAAAAGTACCCTGCCCCCAACTTGACTTCTGCCTAGTACCCTTCCCCCAACTTGACTTCTGCCTGCTACCATAGCAACAGCTCATGGAACACTGCTGTGTGGAGTTAGGTCAGAAGTTCGCCACACAATGTTTCAATTCCACAGAGCAAGAGTGCTTGACTTTTCAAACCTAACAGCAAATCCATAGTACTGTTCTTTGGTAACACATTTTTTTGTACCAATACAAAACATGCTTCTATTAATTTACACATACAGCCTAGTTTTTATTCTAGAATGGTATGAAACAGCCAATCAGTTCTTTTTGTTTTGAAAAAAATATGTATGCCTCTATTTCCAAACTGTCTTTCATTTCTTTTTACCATTCTACTGAATTACACCTCCTGAGTGCATCCAGTTCTCCTTTGAAGATGTTCACAGTGTGGATTGTAGGGCACAGCTATGTCTTCTGGAGTGAAAAGTTTGCAGAGAAAACAGATATGGTGAGAGACCTTGCTTTGCCAAATGTAGACATTAAATGGATTGGTCAGAGAGGGTTAAAGTGGCACCAATTGATGCCATTGGTGAAATCCTTCATGCAAATCCAACACCCTGACCTCATAATAGTGCACTGTGGTGGCAATGACCTAGGCACTTTGACTGGGGTAGGTCTGGAAATGCTTATGAAGGACACCTTTGCACAACTGTTTTCACTTTTCCCTAAAACTGCCTTTGTGTTTTCCAACATATGCCAAAGGCAAAAATGGAACTGGTCCAATCATTTCTGTCCGCAGATTGACAAAGCAAGAAAGCACGTCAACAAATCTGTTTCTGCTTTCCTCCGTGACTATGGTATGGGTGCCATTTACCACAACAACTTGCGTTATGACATGCAAGACATTTATAGAGGAGATGGTGTGCACTTCAATGATGAAGGGAACAGAGTCTTCCTCTTGAACCTTAGACTCTGCATCGGTACTTACTTGTAGGTACCACTAAAAAAATGACTTCATAAACACAACGGCTCTTTTTAGAGCTCCCTAATATCTAAACTCTTAAATCTGCATTTCATTTCTTTTTTAATTTATTTTTTCTTCCGTACGCTTACCGTAAGCTTACCGTACGCGTACCCTGTGATTTTTTTAAAAATCAATAAATGTTTTCTTTGAACTTTACAGTCCTTCTTTGACCCCCTCACAAATGTAAGGGGGTCTGTAACTCTCCTCCTTGCCCCCTTTTCTTGTTTTCACTCTTTTTTTTTCTGAGTGAAACACACAAAATGGCGGCCGCCGCTTCCTGGTTTCGGCCGATTCGAATGTTTACTAAGATCTAACAGCCAATCAGAATCGCGCACGCCACCGTACGCGTACGGTAAGCTTACGGTATGCGTACCGTAAGCTGGCTCAGATATATATATTGATTTAAAGGCTATTTTCTCAGAATCTACTGAACAAATTTACACCAAACCTACAAAAGGCACTTCCTTGACCTAGGGACTACCTCTCTACCAAATTTCTAGTAATTCTGTTCAGCCGTTCGGGCTGTAGCCCTGTCTAAAGGTCCTATGGAAAAATGCATGGGAAAAACGCGTTTTGGGACCCCCCTTTTATCTCAGCCCCCGCTTGACGAATCCCCCCGAGACTTTCAGGGTAGGAGCGGAGCGTAGCGCCCCACCTATTTTGAGAAATTCACGAGGATTCATCGACCGGCGCCAAAGTTATTCAAAATAGAATGTTGCGGATTTCCTATGGAAAAGGGGTCCTAACTATAACTACCTACTGGCGACCGCCAGTAGGTTATATATATATATATATATATATATCACATATAATAAGTGTTTCCGGGGTCCCGCGCATGGCGGGAGTTTCCGGGGTCCCGCGCATGGGCGGGAATATTCTAATGCTTATGACTTTGATGAGGATGCCCCTGGAAGAGAACTAGGATTACAGGTAAGTAACTAATCCGTCCTGGCTAGGGCCTCCTCTTTTCTGTGGGACTCGGTTGAGTCTTTGGGGTCTGCAGCTTCTCAGGAGGCTGTTCAGGTGGACCTACGGCGTCATGCGTTGGATGGCAGGGAGCTAGCAGCGTTTATACTTAACTCTGCTCTGGACATCTCGGAGGTGCTGGGCCGGGCCATGGCTTCTTCAGTCGCTCTCCGTCGCCATGCATGGCTTCGGGACGGCGTCTTCCCCGAAAACATTCGGGAAAGGCTCATTGATCTCCCCTTTGATGGTAGCCTGTTGTTCCATGCCCCAGCTGACTCTGCCATCCAAATGTTCCTGGCGGGGCTCCGTCCTCCTCCTCCCCCTTACACTCCTCCTCCTTATACTCCCCCTCCTCCTCCTCCTTCTCCTCCTCAGTGATTGAGTTAAGCTGGTTCTGGTCCTTCTTGGGACGGTCGCACTTGCGGTGGAGTGTTTTTTCTGGCCATTGAGTCCTCCTTGTGGGGACTTTGGCGATGTTGGCTGCTGGATGGCCCTTGTTCGCTGTGTGTGTGTTTTTCTTGTTAGAAAATGTTACGCAGACTTGGCCCAGAGATTAGGCCTTCTGTTTTTCTTTGGGCTGATTATCAAGCCGTTCGCGGGGTGTTTTCCCTGTGGCTCTTTTGTTTTCCTCTGTTGCGGAAGTTCTTCCAAAGAGGGTTCCCATGTCTTGGAACTTAACGTACCCTATGTGGGGTAGTGGTAGCTGTTATACAGCTTGCGCTCTGCTGGGGAGTTCTGGTGGCCCTTGGGTGCCTGTTCTCCGTGGCGTTTCTGTATGTTGCTTTGCTTCTTGAGGGCGTGTAAGCGGCCCCTTGTGGGGGTGTGTCCGGCCCTTTTCCTCTTCTCCCTGCTTGGGATAATTCTGTGCCCTCCCTTGTCAGGTGTTGCCCACTCAGTCTTCCTGGGGCCCTGGGCTGTTTTTTCTTGTTTCTGGCGGCTGGTCTGTTAGCGCCGCTCTGGTTGGCCTTTGGCCTTCCGTCTGGTGTGGCTTAGCCTTCTTTTCCCTCGTTTCCTTGGGCCCTCTGGGCTCTTCCCCTGGCTTTGGAGGGAAGCTTATTGTCTTGAAGGGGTGTGGGGTACTGCGGCCTCTCTGGCCTGGCCCTTGGTTCCTCCCATTTTGTTCTTCTTCCCCCATCCCTCTGGGGTCGGTGGTGTTCTGCTTGTGGGGGGCTTCTCTTGCCTGGGAGGGGCCGGGTTATTGCCCGGTCCGCAGGTATGGTCCCCTATGTGACCCTCTGTCCTGTTATAGCTGGGGGGGTCCTTTCGCAGACCCTCCTTCCCCGTGGGTATTGCTAGGGTATCTATTCTACGTGAAGGAATCTGCGGCTAGTAGTCTATCAGATGTACGAGTTACTTACCTTCGGTAACAATGTATCTGGTAGAGACGAATCTAGCTGCAGATTCCTTCACGGCCCGCCCTTCCTCCCCGTTCTGCGAGGACCCGTGGGTTGGTCTCGGCACTTGCCTCCTGGTGGAGGGCTGTGTTTCTTGTGAGTGCATTCCTTTGCTCTTGGCGGGTTACTCCGTCTTGTTGCTGTTCCTTCCTCCTCTTGGTTCTCTGGAGGATGGGGTTATGGTGCTCCTGTGCCCCGCTACTCGGGCTGCTCCAGGTTTGCGGGGAGGTTTTACCTTCAATCTCGGCCCTCCCTCCCTTCCTCTTGCTGCTGGGGGTCCCTGCCCCACTGCCGTCCTCTGTCTGGGGTCACCTGGCCATGCCCTGCCCTTGTTCCTTGGTGGATGGTTGCCCTCTGTGCTGGGGTGGCTTGGAGGGTGGTTGTTGTTGTTGTTGTCCTCCTGTCTGTTCTTGGGCTGGCTCCCCTTCCCTATTTCCGGGTGGGGGTTGTAGGCCTGCTACAGGTGTCCTGCCTTTACATATGTTCCCTGTCTCCGGGGGAGGGGGGAAAGACGGTTACATGCTGGCAGGGTGGCTGCTCGGGGCTCTGCTCTGTTCTTTATTCCGCCCCTGCCTTTGGAGGCTGCAGTGTTGCACCGCTCCTTATGGTGTCGCTTGTCTCCATTCTTTGTTTCTACTCTTTCGCACACTGTTCCCCTGCTCCCACAATTTGCCTGGTGGCTCCGCGTTGCGGCGCGGAAATGTTCTCCGAAGAAAACTGACGTAGGCGCGCCGGGGTGGGGTTTGCGTGACCTCGCGGACGTCACGTACGCGAACGACGCCTAGGCGGAGTCGCGTGGTGTCGCCCCGCCCCCTGGCGCACAGGGATGCTGTGGCAAAAAGTTTCCGGATCCAGTCTCATGCCTGGGGATAATTCTACGTGAAGGAATCTGCTGCTAGAATCGTCTTTACCAGATACATCGTTACCGAAGGTAAGTAACTCGTACTTTACGTCTTTTGACCCTTAAGACTGCTTTCCTGGTAGCCATCACGTCTGCTAGAAGGGTGAGTGAGCTCCAGGCTCTTTCTTCAAAACCACCTTTCCTGTCCATCCAGACAAGGTGGTTCTCCGGATCCGTCCATACTTCCTTCCTAAGGTGGTCACTGCCTTCCACATCGGGCAGACCATTACTTTGCCCACCTTCTTTCCTCCTCCGCATCCTTCAAAGGAGGAAGAGAGGCTCCACCGTCTGGACCCAAAACATGCGCTCTCCTTCTATCTGGATCGCACAAAACAGTTCCGGGTGGATGATCAACTTTTTGTTGGTTACGTGGGTGCAAAGAAGGGTCGGGCCAAACCCAAACGCACCATTTCTCGATGGGTCGTGTTGTGTATTAAGGCTTGTTACTCTCTAGCTAAAAAGGAGCCTCCAGTTGGGGTACGCACTCAATCCACCAGGGCGTCGGCAGCCACCACTGCCTTGGGAAGGGGAGTGCATCTGAATGACATCTGTCAGGCAGCCACGTGGGCATCGCTGCACACGTTCACCAAACACTACTGCCTGGACAGCCAAGTCCGGAGTGACGGCTTCTTTAGCCGTTCTGTTCTCTAGGATTTTCTGGTCTGATCTTGGTTCGCAGACCCACCACCAGGGTTGGTATTGTTGGGGTATCTATTCTAAGGTAAGGAATCTATAACTAACGTGTTTCTTTCAGATGCACAAGTTACTTACCTTCGGTAACGATATATCTGTAAAAAACATTAGTAAGCTATAGATTCCTTACCGCCCCACCCATCCTCCCCGTTCTGCGAAATGATTTCTAAGGTTACGGTCATCCTTTCAGGACCCTAGTTTTGTGCACCAATGGTCAGTGTCTTGCATGGCTCTGCGTTTCTGGCACGGAAAGTCGTGTACAGAACTGACGTCAGCGCGCGAGGCCGGGCGTCTAAGTAGCTGCCACAACGTCATCCTGGCGACGATGGATGCGGAGCCGACCGATGCCACCTTCCAAAGCGCAGAGGTACTGCTGACGAAAAAACTTTCCGGATCCAGTATGACGCCTAGGGGTAATTCTAAGGTAAGGAATCTATAACTAACCAATGTTTCTTGCAGATATATCGTTACCGAAGGTAAGTAACTTGTGCGTTAATCTAATGGGGGCTAGGTGGGATTTTGCTGTGTCTGTGAGGATAGCTTTCCCTTAGTCTAGTCTGTATAGAACCAAGGGTTGCGTTGCGGTTTTGAGATCATTAGGCGGGAGGAAGGGCTTGATTTTAAGTAGTTTTAATTTGTAGTGGGCCCTCCTTGCAGCAGCATTAATGCATGAGCTCATGTTTAGGTTAGGGTCCAGTATGATTCCCAGCGATTTGGCAGAGCTGGCCTGGATTCGATCGAAGTATATGGAATCCATAAGCTTTATCCATTCTTGGACCTGGTGGGTTTGTCCGTCGTTTGAGAGAAGAAGAAGTTCTCTCTTATCTTGGTTAAGTTTTAAGTGGTTGTGTGATTGCCAGTATTGGATTTTTGCTAGAGTATCGTTTAGACGGCGTATGTCTTCTGGGGAGGAAACTTCCAGGTAGAGCTGGATGTCTTCTGCATAGAGGTGGAAGGTTATGTTGACTTGTTTGATTATGGTAGTGAGGAGCTCCATGTAGATATTGAAGAGAGTGGGAGAGAGGACTGAGCCCTGTGGGACACCTCTGGTTATCGTAGAGGCATCAGAAGTTGCATTGTTTATATTGATTTGTGAGAGCGGTTGTGAAAAAAGATGTAAACCATTTCAGCACCATACCGTCTGCTCCAATCCATTGTTAAAGGGTGTTAAGAAGACATTTATGGTCCACCATGTCGAAGGCCGCAGATGAGTCTAGGAGGATGAGCAGGCAGCAACGACTGGCATCCATACTTTTGTGGATGTCATCTGCTATATTTAATAAGGCTATTTCTGTGCTACAGCCTTTTCTAAAGCCTGAGTGGCGAGAATCCAAGAGATTGTTGGTGTCGATGTGCTGGTTGAGTTGGAGTAGGACACATTTCTCGAGGATTTTGGCCAGGTTTGAGATTGGCCTGAAGTTGTTCTAAACCCGGTTTTTTTAGTAGTGGAGAGACTTAGCCAAGTTTTAGGCAGTCTGCCATGACCCCTGTGCTTGGGGAGCTGTTTATTATCATCGTCCAGAATGGGGTAATGACGTGATTGAGATTTATTGCCACGGAGGCCGTAAGGGGGTCTGCGAAGTGGGAGTAGGGTTTTGAATTCGAAATTAGTTTGGAGATGTCCATTTCTGTGAGTGGGTTAAATGCTTTCCTGCAATTAAGGGAAGAGGGGCATCCTAGGATTAGGTTGCTCTCATTTGTCTCAGGAAGTGGCGGTCCCTACTCGGGAGTCAGGGGAGAGAAGGGTGGGATTTAGTTTAACTTTGGTGTGAAGAGAGATTATGGTAGATGCTTGTGTGAGGCATTCAAGAGAGGACTCGATCATTGTGATTTTCTCATCAAAGAATTTAGCAAATTTATCACAGCATTCTTTGGAGCCCTGAGGGGCTTTAGTGGGTGGTTTGGATGTCTAGTTTTTATGATGTTGAAGAGGTTTTTCGGATGATTTATTGCATTGTCAAGAGCGCTGCGGAAAACGGCTGCTTTTTCTTTGATGATGTGATTTTTATACTTTCTGCGTTCTGCTCTGAGTTGGTGAATGTGAGTTAAGGAAGGGTTTGCACGCCAGAATCTTTTTTTGCATCTCTGAGTTGCCTTCTTTCTGTGTTGAGGTCTTTGTTAAACCAGGATCTTGGAGGGGTGTCTCTAATCCTTTTTAGTTTCAGAGTGGCTACTTGGTCTAAGACGGCTGACATTGTAGAGTTGAAGTGGGTTGGGAGTTCAATTGTTGAGATGTTGTCTGTTTTGGGGGAAGGCTAAAGCCCTAGCCTTTAGCCAATTCTGCTGGTACACAAGTAGATGGACTTTCCCACGTACCCTTTTCTGTACATGTGCCAGATCCAATGAACCAAGCCCTTGTTCCAGATGTCCGACAATCCAATGAACCAAGTCCCCCGCTGCTGTGCTTGGTTGTCATTTTACATAATGAACCAGAATGAGGCTTGAAACACATAATTAGTAGCATGTGTAGGCTGCATTTACATATGCTGTGCATACTCCTGCCATCTAGTGATGGGCCCGGTGTCTTCAGATTGGTTTTCAAGAGAAATTTTTATGGTCTGTGTTGTATATCCTCCTCCTAAAGGCCTTTTGCATGTTCCATGGCTCCTTTGTTTGAATTATTTTTCGCCTTCGGGCTCAGACGGACTGCATCGGAGCTCTTCAAGTTTTGACTCCTACGCGGCCTATGGAGAAAAATAAGAACAACCCACATAATTTGGAATCAAGTATCTAGCGACCAACATCGACACCAGTTGAGAATATCCATCTCCAGGTGATGGAGATGAAAAAAGAAAGTATTTTGCATGTGCCCTTGTTGCAGGGCAAAATACGCTCACTCAGGCACTCATCAAGTGTGTAACTTGCACTTATCACCTGTGCACAAGGGACAAGAGTAGGCAGCGTGTAACCTACTTAAAAAACAAAAACGCTGCATATAAGAAAAGATCAGTGCCTAGCTCAAAATATGCAATTGGCAGCCGAGGCTGAGTTCACCCACGACTAATCGTAGAGCAAAGAGGAGATCAACCCCAATACAGCAAACCAAGATGGGGTAGTCATTGCGAGCCCCCACTATGTCACCTCCAGAGAGTCCAGAGGGGATGAAATGGCCCTAATCCACAATGAGGACCTCACACCGAATGTTTATGTTCATATGTTTCTAAAGCGCTCGAATGCCGAGGCGTCTTGGCGCTGGGGGTGCCGTGGCAGGGGAAAGGTGGAGTTTGGTGGCCTATGTGGCTGCAAAGAGCTTAGTTTTTAGGTTCTTTCTGAACATCTGATGGTTGGATTGGAGCCTCATGGACTGGGGTAGCTTATTCCAAAGTCTAGCCGCACAGTATGTAATCGTACCCCCCCCCCCCCCCCCAACCTTCTCTTCTGATCTTTGGTACTCTGACTAAACCTGGCCGATCTTACGGTACGCAACGGGACATATGGTACGAAGAAGCTTTCCAGGTCCTCAGCAGCTCCCCCATGGATAGCCTTGTGCACGTATGTGAGCGCTTTGAATTCTATGCATTGCTTTATAGGCAGCCAATGAAGGGAGCTTATCCCATCTGAAGTGGGTTGTCCTCTGTGTAGACCCAAGATCAGCCTTGCTGCCGCGTTCTGCAAAGATTGTAGTTTCAACAGTTGGAACCTATTGAGCCCCAAGAACAGGGTGTTTGAATAGTCCAGCTTCGAAAGCTACGTTATCTGTGTAGGGACTGAAAACAAAAGCGACGCCATGAACCGTGAGTAACATCGAACCACCACGTGGTAAGCAAATCTTGCATACACCTCCACAACACGATGCATCACAGCCCTAAGGCCCAGGTTGACACCGCGAGCATACCTCGGAGCAGAGAAGGTATGAGAAAGTTCTCGATCCCTATCAGGTGATTAGGCTAAAAAACGGGGATGCCATCGACAAAACACCAACACCAAAGCATAAATCGGCATCAAAGAATGTTTCGGCACCAACAAATAACAAACAGGCTTCTACACTAAACAAGCCCTGAGAACCGAAGAAGAGTTCGTCCTCTAGCCATTTGGACTCCAAAAACGCATTTACCAAGAGAAAGGAGAAGGAACATGGGCAAACTTCTGTATCAAAGAAAAGGCATGTTTTCATGACAAAGTCAGTGGCACCTTTCACAGCCATGCCACTGGAGACAGGGAGGTACAAAACACATACGCAAATGCATGAGGAACAGGGCAATGTATTTGAAGGGCTGCATACATATATGCAACAAAAACACAAAGATTCTTCAACACAGCAGGCACAAGACCTAAAAATCCCATAGCCTGCATCAAAAAGAATTGAGACTGAATATAGGGCCACAAGCCCTTTTATATTAAGTCAACCAAAATCCTCAGCGACACGATCAGCCTCACCAACACAGGAAGAGGGGGAAAAGGGGGATTGTAACACTGATGATTTACATGAAATTCCTAGCACAGCCCAGACACATGGGATGATTATGAGGTGGTTCTACCTGATATCGGACCACCAGTCCCATCGAAAGCCTCACCGCCAGATGACACATCATCCTATCATTGTATTATCCAGAGGGCTGCAAAATACCTCAAACTTCCATGCACACCACAAAGGAAGAAACAGATTTTTGGGCAGAGACATTATCGCGCACAGAATGCACAGTGCAATAACTTCCTAAGGTTGTCTCTATCTTGCAAGTTTCCAAAGACATATTTAAAGACCCCGTTAAATCTAGGGTACTTACCCCACGCATTGAAAGAAAACACAGGCCTTCACCGCGACCCAATATATATAAGGGGTCCCCCACAAGCAGACTCCTTAGTTGTCACAACTGCGAGGAAAAGGGCAGCATCCCAGGGCACTGGAGAGGCGCAATAATAAGCAGATCGACGCTGTAGGCAAGAGGGTAGCTACATGGCATGCAAACCACTGGAAAATTGCTAACTCAAATTACTATCTTGTTAAAGTTAAGCAACATTGGATGAGATGTCGGAACTAATATAGCATCTCCCAGATGATTACAAAAAATTAGGCGAAGTTAGTAAATGAGGGCAGACAAATTTCCAACGCTACTATTAGATATGCAGTAGGTTCTGTGGAAACTGCTGCAAGAGGCATCAGCCGTTCAATAATGCTTCGTAGACATGTGTGGCTACGAATATCTGGATTTAAGCTTCAAGTGCAACAGCACATTCTAAAATTACATTAGATGGAGAACATCTCTTTGGCCCTGAAGTAGATACACAGCTAAAGAAAATAAAAGATACAGACACTGCAAAACCAATGGGTGCTTTGCAAGTCACAACACAAAAGCAGCAGTCCTTTCGGCATTATCAGGGAGGAGGGGCCTCCAAAAGTCCTACTACAGAAAACACCACCTACCAACAACAACAACAACAATACCACCAACATACAGGTTGTGGATACTATAGAGATGGCTACAAGAATACAGGGAGCCCACAAGAGGAGCCTCTACAACCAAACAATGACTTCCCAACACTTCCCCCTGATCACAAAACAACTGTTTGGGGAAGGCAGTAACAGTTCCATCAACTGTGGTCAGACATAACATCAGACCAATGGGTACTACAAATCATCCGGCAGGGATATTGCCTAGAATTACCAAAACAACCACCAAATATCCCACCACGAAGACACATAAATCCGCAGCATCTACATGTGCTAAAAGAAGAAGTGAAAGCCTTACTACAAAAAGGGTCCATAGAACCTTTTCCATTCAAACATCACAAAAAAGAAGTATATTCTCTTTAGGATTGGTGGCTACGTCCCATACTAGACTTGAGTCCACTAAATCAATACATACTATCAGAACAATTCCCAATGGTAACACTTAAAGACGTAATACCGTTGCTCCAGGAAGGCTACTTCATGAGCGCATTAGATCTGAAAAACACATACTTTCACATCCCAATCCACCCAGCACATCGCAAGTGCCTCCACTTTGTGGTAAGTGGACATCATTGTTAATTCGAAGTACTACCATTTGGGGTGACAACAGCCCCAAGAATATTCACAAAATGCTTAGCAGTAGTAGCCGCAAAGTTAAGAAGGGAAAGCGTACATGTATTTCCCTATCTAGACGAGTGGCTGATCAACAGTCCCACTAAATCCAAATGCCTAAAAGATACTCAGAATACTATAAACCTAATACACGAATTGGGATTCACAATCGGTGCTACCAGATCCCATATACATCTGCCCCAAATGCTACCTTATCTTGGAGCCATACTAAATTCAATATCGGGGCCAGCATATCCCAATCCACAGCAGGTTCTCAATCTACAAAACCAACTGAATCATTTTCAACCACATCATCGCCTGCCAGTCAAAATAGGGATGTGCCTTCTGGGTATGATGGCTTCTTGCGTAGTAATAGTTCCTCGTGCAAGACTCATGAGACCACTACAAGAGTGCTTGGCATTACAATGGTCACAAGTGGGTGGGGCAACATGGAAGTTTTAGTGTTGGTTTCACCCAAAGTCCATCAGGCCCAAAATGGTGAAACACCAAGAACAAACTAAAAAGGAGAGCCTTCAAGGACTCAATCCTGCATGTCATAATCACTCATGGGAGGGTGTGCTCAAATGGAGGACATTGTAGTTCAAGGACACTGGCCCACACAACAACAAATATTACACATTAACATTTTAGAACTGTTAGCCATCCAAATGGCTCTCAAAGCGTTCCTACCCAACATCCGGGAACAATGTCCTTCTACGAACAGACAATATGACAGCAATGTACTACATTCAGAAACAAGGAGGGACCCATTCCATACAGCTAGCGCAGAACATGTGGAAATGGGTAATTAATCAATCACAAATTTCACCTCCTAGCACAATACATACCAAGGAGAAGAACTCCCTAACAGCCTTATTAAGCAGGACGTAACAACAAGTTCACGAGTGGGAAAATCACACTCCGTTACTACATCAATACTTCCTACAGTGGGAAAAATCGACAATCTCTTTGCCACTGCCAGGAATGCAAAATGCCAAATCTTCGCATCCAGATACCCACACCCTCAATTCAAGGGGAGTGCACTATGGATGAACTGGTCAGAGATCTTTGCTTATGCTTTTCCGCCTCTTCCACTCATTCCTTACGTGGTCAGGAAACTCAGAAAGACGTATTTAACCGTAACACTAAAAGCTCCAACTTGGGCTCGACAACCGTGGTACACAACATTAACAGAGCTATCACTAGTACCTCACGAGAAGCTGCACAACTATCCAAACCTTCTTACTCACATCGGGGTTAGAGTCAGACACCCAAATCCTCAACAACACAATCTTGCAATCAGGAGCTTGGTGTGGATCTCCTTTTTGTGTTGTGTGTCATTTATTCATCATTGTGTGCATAACACTGTCTTACACTCCTCTGTGTTAGCCACAAGGCTGCTCAACCACACTACCGCAAATATAGCACTTTGGTTTTACATTGAGCCCTGAACACTTCTGGGGGAATCTCTGGACTTAACACAATAGAACTGCAAACTAAAGAAAACTGCCCTGCAAGGCTTTACCTGGAGGAAGCAATAAAACATCTGGGGTTGCATCAACTATGGGATCTCAGAGGGCCGGAAAAAGCCAAACTGGTTTGGCTGCAGAGCAGAAGCCAGCGCCACAATCCACACGAAGTAGGCACGGCACTCAACATCAGCGAAAAAGCAGGAAGGACAGTGATGGAACCCAGCGCAACACTTGGACCCTTAGAGCCAAAATAATAGGAGGGCAACAAGGGCCCAGGTGGCATCTTGTTGTCCATTGAGTTTTACTACCACAAAGCACAAGCCCACATGGAGGATAACTTTTTGATGCCCAGGCAGATTATGGACGCCTATAAATAACTGAATTTGAAGGGGAATGTAAGTTAGCCCAACCATGCAAAGTTTTCAATGGTATGATAGAAGTGAGCCAGTTTTTGGGCCAATCTTACATTCTGCCTGTATCTTAATAGTTTTAGCTACAGCACCTTTTAATCGCAATTTTTACTTACACCCTACCACAGTGTTATCGTAATTTGTTATGGTTGTTTTAGATACACAAAACTGTTTTTATTGATGATGGTTTGTAATGGTTTTAATTAACTGTACAGTAAAGTGTTACCTTACACAATATAACCACTTAGTGGTATATCACTGAAAGTGCCAGTTCCTACGAAGTGTGGGGGGCAGGGGGCGGGGGGGAGGGGGCGGTGAGAGACTGTTCCCATGATAAAGGCATGAGATACGTGCCCTGAGTAAAAGAGAAATCTGAGGTAACAGTCCAGTGGTGTGTAGCACTTTGGAAGAGGCACTATCTCTGTAGCAGGGTTTTTCCGAGATGAATTACATAGTAGAAAGCCTGCTTTGCATGTGTTTGCGTGTTACAAGGTTCTAGAGACAGTCATATATATGCTTGTACACAATGGGTGAGGCAAATGCTGAAAGAACACTCCTTTGGTGTGTACGCTGTGGGTGAGGTACTTTCACCGGGGCCCATGAGCAGTTCGAGGTTAATTGAGGAATTAATTGTGACAATTGATAATAAATGCTGTGTTCAAGGCATATGAGCTGCAGATTGTACACTTAGCATAGATCGCCATCTGGTGTTGGGCCCGGATGTTTGCAGTTTGTTTTTGTTCTTTGGACAGTCTTTGGAAGTCACGAGTTCGGTGACTCCTCCTTCGGTCCGTACTGCGCATGGGCTTCGGCTCCATCCTCAGATTGTTTTTTTCCGCCATCGGGCTCGGATGTGATACTTCGTGCTCCGGCTTCGAACTTCTACGGTTCCAGCCTCGACGGAAAATCCTCGTTCTTCGAGTTTCTTCATCATATCTTCATCTCTCGAAGCGGCACTTTTCTCCATTCCGTACATCGGCACCGGCCTTCGGGCCCTCCTCGACTCCGGTCCCGGCCGATGAAAAGGACTCCGTTCAAAAAGTGCCCAAAATGTGGGTCTAAATTTCCCCACACCGACCTCCATCAGGTGTGTAACCTTTGCCTCTCTCCAGAACACGAGGCCAGAGACTGCCCCGCCTGTAAGTCTTTTCGATCAAAAAAAGACCATCCGGGATTGAAGAGCTCGACGCACCATGGCGCACTCATCGACCGCAGCTCCACCGGACATCTTCGGAGACGACGCCGAAGCTTCGGGGCAACTACACACCGAGCAGGAGGACGACGTCGTCAGCGCTTCCGAGGCCGACGACTCCGACGTGGAGGACATCACACCGGCGCAGCGGGTCGTGAGTACTGTACCCCCTCCCACCCCCGCGCCCAAAACCAAAGAGACTCAGGTTACACCCTCGCCTGCAGGCCTGGGTAAAACCAAGCACACAGCTTCCATCACCCCACCTTCGGGCCCGGTGTCGAAGCCTCAAAAGTCTCACGGCAGCTCGGGCTCGAGCCAGCCGACGCCTGGTGCCGAAAAACACCATCCGGCACCGAAGAAAGTGATACCCAGCTCGACTCCGAAGCCACCGGTGCCGAAGCCTGGACTCTCGGTGCCGACCAAACACAAACACAAGTCTGTCGGCACCGACGCTCCGGCGCCGAAAACTCCTTCGACGCCGAAAAAACCGGAGGCTCCAAAAAAGCATGGCGCACAGAAACCATCGAAACCATCGGCGCCAGCGGACGATTCGGCGCCACTGGATCTGTTTACACCAGACCCTTTGCAAAAGACTCTATTTAAAGATCCAAAGACTGGGCTATTGACTTTAATTATCAAAAAAAGACACCTTGACACTCCGGCTCCTCCTCCACCACCCAAGCGGAAGGACTCTGCTACTTCTCCTCTCAGAGTGCCTTCCCCACTACCTCCTCCTCCGCCTCCTCCACCTCCTCCACCTCCTCCACCTCCCAGGTCTCCGCCACCCTTACCTCATCACTCCCCGACCCCGTCCCCAGATCCGGATTACGGGGATCCAGATTATGACCCGTCGGACGCCCCAATGGACCCCACTCCACCGGGGACCCCAGACCCATGGGAAGACTACCAAAACCCTGACATACCGGATGTGCCTCAGGACGACCTATACCCATCCAGGCCGTCTCCTCCAGAGGACTCCTTAGGGTTTCACCACTTAGTGCAGAGAGCAGCACACTACCATGGGGTGGAAATGCATAGTGAACCAGTGGAAGACGACTTCCTACTGGATACATTTGACATTCAGGACAAGTCCACATCTATCTTGCCCATGCTTAAAGGTGTCACCAAGCATGCTGCAGATGTGTTCAAAGATCCTGTCAGGGCCAGGGTATTGAACCCTAGAATAGAAAAAAAGTACAAGGCGGCACCCACAGACCCTGCATACATTAAGGGCCCTGCTCCCTTAGATTCCCTAGTTGTGTCCACAGCTAGAAAGCGGGCTAACTCCCAGTCCTCCGGAGAAGCCCCACCGCCAGATAAAGAATCCAAACTTCTAGACGCGTCTGGCAAACGCACCGCCTCCCAAGCTGCAAACATGTGGCGCATTGCAAATACACAAGCGCTACTTGCGCGCTATGACAGAGCACACTACGACGAGCTTGAGGCTCTTATGCAGCACCTCCCCGAAAAACACAAACGCAAAGCTCATGAACTAATACAGGAGGGCAAACTAATTACTAACACCTCCATTAAGTGTGCTCTCGATGCAGCTGACACTGCTTCTAGAGCCATAAATACTAGTGTCCTGCTTCGTCGTCATGCCTGGCTCAGGATCTCAGGGTTCAAGCCTGAAGTACAGGCGTCCATACTAAATCACCCCTTTGACCAACAAACTCTGTTTGGGCCAAAGGTGGACGAAGCGTTAGAAAAGATGAAAAAGGACACAGACACAGCAAAGTCTATGGGGGCACTACAATCATAGGCCCCTAAACGCTCCTTTCGACGCTCATCCTTTCGTAGCACAGGCAGAGGCTATTCCACCGATAGCGCCTCTACCTCCTACAAGTCCCCTCCTCAAAATACCTTTTCAAAGGGCTACCAAAGGGGTGGTTACAGAGGCAACAACAATAAGGGCAGGGGCAAAACTAACACCACCCGTTCTGCCACCCCGCCCGCACAATGACTCCCCTTCCCTCCCCCCAGACCATCCCACTCCGGTCGGGGGCAGACTGCAAAACTTTATCCACGCATGGGAGTCCATAACATCGGACAAATGGGTGACCCAAATTATTCGGTCAGGGTACTGTCTCGAGCTAACATCTACCCCACCCAATATCCCACCAAGACACCGTCCAATGTCTCAAGAACATTCCACACTACTCAAACAGGAGGTGCTCTCCCTCCTCCAAAAACACGCTATAGAGCAGGTCCCCGTCAATCAGCAAAATCTAGGGGTCTACTCTCTGTATTTCTTAATACCAAAGAAAGACGGGACCCTGAGGCCCATTCTGGACCTCCGGCCTCTAAATGCCTACATACATTCAGATCATTTCCACATGGTCACCCTACAACAAGTCCTCCCGCTCCTCTGTCAGGGAGACTTTCTCACTACCTTGGATCTGAAAGACGCATACTTTCACATTCCAATACACCCTTCTCACAGGAAGTACCTCAGGTTCGTGGTGGACGGTCAGCATTACCAATTCACGGTTCTCCCCTTCGGGGTCACCACCGCACCACGGGTGTTTACCAAATGCCTAGCGGTAGTAGCAGCACACCTCAGACGTCAACATATTCACGTCTTCCCTTACTTAGACGACTGGCTGATAAAAGCCGCGTCCTACGACCAATGTGTGCAACATACAAACAGCACCATCCAACTGCTCCACCAGCTAGGCTTCACGGTGAACTACCAAAAGTCCCACCTCATACCATCTCACACAAAGCAATATCTCGGGGCCACTATAGACACCTTCAAAGGTATTGCCTATCCAAACTCAGCCAGAATCGCAAGCATACAAGCCTTGCGCAAAACATTCCTTCCTCAACACTCTCTTCCAGCAAGAGTGTTTATGAAGCTCATAGGAATGATGGCGTCTTGCATTTTCATAGTCCCCCATGCAAGACTCCACATGCGTCCACTTCAAGAGTGCCTAGCACAACAGTGGAACCAGGCCCAGGGTCAGCTGACGGATCTGGTGTTGGTGGACGGCCGCACCCATCACTCTCTGCAGTGGTGGAACACCACAAACCTTTCCAAAGGGCGGCCGTTCCTGGACCCGGTTCCTCAGGTGATTCTAACAGCGGACGCATCGCTCTCCGACTGGGGAGCGCACCTCTTACACCTCACCATGCAAGGTCTATGGACACCACAGCAAAAATCGCTCCACATCAACCATCTGGAGCTCTTGGCGATCTTTCTAGCCCTAAAATCTTTTCAAAAACAGATTTCGGGCAAAGCAGTCCTCATTCGCACAGACAACATGACTGCAATGTATTATATCCAAAAACAGGGGGGGACACACTCTCCCCAGCTCTCCCGCTTAGCCCAGAGCATATGGAGATGGGCAATTCCCCAAAACATCTTTCTCCTGGCACAGCACGTTCCAGGCGTACAAAACACCATGGCAGATCTGCTCAGCAGACAAACGCAACAACTACACGAATGGGAACTGCATCCACAAGTTCTTCACCCATTCTTCCAAAAGTGGGGGCATCCTCAGATAGACCTCTTCGCCACCCACGAAAACAAAAAATGCCCAAGCTTCGCCGCCAGATACCCACACCCATTGTCCAAAGGCAATGCGATATGGATGAACTGGTCAGGCAGATTTGCATACGCCTTTCCACCTCTCCCACTAATTCCGTTAGTGGTAAGGAAGCTACAACAGCACTCCCTCACACTCATTCTGGTAGCCCCAACATGGGCCAGGCAGCCGTGGTACACCACACTACTACAGCTATCGGTGGTGCCACATCAAAAACTGCACCTGTCCCCATGCCTCCTAACCCAGAACCATGGAGAAATCAGGCACCCGGACCCAGCTCAGCTCAACCTTGCGATCTGGCTCCTGAAATCTTAGAATTTGGATACCTTAACCTTCCCCCTGATTGCATGAACATTATCATGGAAGCCAGACGTCCTACCACTAGAGCATGCTATGCCGCAAAGTGGAAAAGATTTGTAATTTACTGCCGTAACAATACAATCAACCCTTTAGATGCATCCATACAGCACATCATATGCTATCTGCTCCATCTTCACAGGTGTAACCTGGCATATTCATCCATACGCCTACACCTAGCAGCGATTGCTGCTTATCTACAAAACAGACAGCATTTATCACTGTTCAGAGTGCCCGCTATTAAAGCCTTTATGGAAGGCCTTAAACGAGTAATTCCTCCCAGGGCACCACCTTCCCCTGTATGGAATCTAAATGTAGTTCTTACACGGCTAATGGGTCCACCCTTCGAACCAATGCATAAATGTGAGCTACAGTTCCTCACCTGCAAAACAGCTTTCCTCGTAGCTATCACTTCCCTTAGAAGGGTTGGTGAAATACAAGCGTTCACTATACAGGAACCCTTCCTACAAATACATCAAAGCAAGGTCATACTTCGTACAAATCCGAAGTTTCTGCCCAAGGTCATTTCCCCCTTCCATCTCAATCAATCGGTGGAATTACCTGTCTTTTTCTCGCAACCTCAATCTGTTGCGGAAAGGGCCTTACACACACTTGATGTTAAGAGGGCTTTACTGTACTACATACAGAGAACGCAACCTTTCAGGAAAACTAAACAATTGTTTGTTTCCTTCTCTCCACCACATAAAGGCAACCCCATCTCAAAATCAGGGATAGCTAGGTGGATTGTAAAGTGCATACAAATTTGCTATCAAAAGGCAAAAAGAACATTATCTGTTCCACCTAAAGCCCACTCCACTAGAAAGTTAGGGGCTTCTATGGCTTTTCTAGGGAACATACCCTTAGATGACATCTGCAAAGCAGCCACATGGTCAACACCGCACACCTTCACAAAACATTACTGTGTAGATGTGCATTCCAAGCAGCAAGCTAGTGTGGGCCAGGCTGTACTAAAGACACTTTTTCAAACCACTGCAACGGATACCGGTGGTCGCCGCTATGGTTGGGTACTGCTATATAATCTATGCTAAGTGTACAATCTGCAGCTCATATGCCTCGAACGGAATATGCTACTTACCAGTATGCATCTGTTTTTGGCATGTAGAGCTGCAGAGTTGTACACGCCCACCCGCCTCCCCGGCTACCTGTATCCGTTCCAGTCCATCTTATTTAGATACAACACACATGGGTTTCTCACTGTTATTACTACGCTCCATCATTTCCCTGTTGGCGAAAAACAATCTGAGGATGGAGCCGAAGCCCATGCGCAGTACGGACCGAAGGAGGAGTCACCGAACTCGTGACTTCCAAAGACTGTCCAAAGAACAAAAACAAACTGCAAACATCCGGGCCCAACACCAGATGGCGATCTATGCTAAGTGTACAACTCTGCAGCTCTACATGCCAAGAACAGATGCATACTGGTAAGTAGCATATTCCTTACCTCTAGTGTCCTGGGGCCACAAATAATTACCCCCAACTGGATGATCAACTACTCCCTTTTGCGCTTCACTCTCAGGGTAAGAGGATCGAGCAATCTACGCTTTAATTCCGGAGGTGGTGAGGCATACACACTCAGAAACAGTTTAGGCAGGTAGATCAGTCTTACTACTGATCATTCAGTTCTCAACATATAAAAGAAATGCAATTTACTTACAGATAAGTCAATCTATTCTACTCACTAAATTGAGATACACACCGAAAACACTGAAGTGCATAGCACCTTCAGAACTAGAAAACCGACCAACCCCCAAACAGGTTTTTAACCCCTAGACAAGGGATGTCCAACCTTTATGAGTCGAGGACGAGGTTGCAATTGTTTTTGCCAATCCCTGGGTCAGCAAGCCACATTTGAGAACAGCAAGTGAAGAATGCAACGAAGCAGTGTCTTGTTACCTCTGTCATTAATAACATCTCAGGAAATGACTTTACAGGAAGAGATATTAGAAGAAATTACACGGAAATTGGTTAAGAAGTCCCTAAAATGCATTTATGTTCTAAATAGAAACAATTTACCTTTATAATAAACTAAAGAATGGTAGTACAAAAAAAGCTTAATTTAAATTCATACACCGGCTCGCATCTGTCTGAAACAGCTATGCATTGCACCAATGAAGTGTGCTGCGCAAAAAATTATTACACCTATGACTAAAATAGTCACATAAAACAAAGCAGTGAGTATATCCTAGTACGGTATAAGTTGTTAAACGTTGTATGAATTAAAATGATTTTCCACAAAACATATGCTTATCATTTACATCAAATGCACTCTTTGTTCGCAAAGCACCTTTTTGACATATGCTGCAAATGCATTTCTTTGTCCCCAAATATCAGTTTATTATTCACTGCACACAATAATTTGTCCCAAAATTATCAGCTCTTCAGTTTGCCTCTTCTTAGAAAGACTTCCCGCTTGAGCGTCTTTGCCATTGGCTGCCCTTAGCGCAAACATATGAGCAAAGATACAGTGTTCACAAGGAACTCATTTATCAAAACAATATGTTATATGCAAGCTAATATAACTTGCTCAGATTCATCTGAGACAAAAGAATTCAAATGGCGACCTTCCTAAATAGGTCACGGTCAAAATACCCGAAAAATATATCTATTACAAAATTTCTTAGGAGAAAAATCTTTAAAAAGCCCAAAACAGCAATTATTTAAGGTAGTGCTCACTTCAGCCGAAGTGAGTAGGATTTATTCTGTAGTGACAATTATTACTACAGAAATATTTCCTTATACATTTCAGAATTTGTAACGTTTGCACTATAAGCACATCAGAGTGATTTGTGAGCCCCAGTGCAGTGACCATAACCTAACATGGTGAGTACTAAGTGAAAAAAGTGAGAAGCGGGGAAACAGATTATTGGTAAAAATCTAAAGGACGAGCTGCAAACAATGGATAATGTATCAATCGGTCTCTCTTTTGTTAGTGTCGACGACATTTCGGCCCTCTCTTGATACGGGGTCTCTTCAGGATCGGAGTTCATCGAGGGTTAAAGGTAGAAACCCATATAATACATTCTAATATTATATAGGTTTCTACCTTTAACCCTCTATGAACTCCGGTTGCCCTATAATACAACCAAGTTGGAATTAATTGAAATTCTGGATCCGTAATCTTGCTGTTCCTGTTTGACTGGTCCTCATACACCCACAGACAATTTATCACCCGGTACCTCTCCTATCGCCAAGATACACAAAAGAAATAGACACCTTGTGCTGATACTGACCCCAGAAACCCTGTCCTGAAGAGACCCCGTATCAAGAGAGGGTCGAAACGTCATCGACACTAACAAAAAAAAGAGCCTGATTGATACATTATCCATTGTTTACAGCTCGTCCTTTTGATTTTTACCAATAACCTGTTCCCCGCTTCTCACTTTTTTCGCTTAGTACTCACCATGTTAGGTTATGGTCACTTCACTGGGGCTCACAAATCACTCTGATGTGCTTATAGTGTAAACTTTACAAATTCTGAAATGTATAAGGAAATATTTCTGTGGTAATAATTGTCACTACAGAATAAATTCTACTCACTTTGGCTGAAGTGAGCACTACCTTAAATCATTGCTTTTATGGGCTTTTTAAAGATTTTTCTCCTACGAAATTGTGTAATATTTATATTTTTCGGGTATTTTGACCGTGACCTATTTAGGAAGGTTGTAATTTGAATTATTTTGTCTTAGATTCATCTGAGCAAGTTATATTAGCTTGCATATAACATATTGTTTTGATAAATGAGTTCCTTGTGAACACTGTATCTTTGCTCAAATGCAATACCCAGCTCATAAGGACTTATGGGTTGCTCTTGTTCTTTTGAAATATTGACTTAGCGCAAACGGAGACCTTATTGGAAGTGGAACTATACTAAAAGCTGAGCAATATTGGAAGTGGAGTAGTTCTGGAAATGGAGCTCCTAATGCAAGTGGAGGGACAGCGGAAGCAGAGCAATGCTACAAGCATGGAGAATGCCGAATGAGCGTAGCAAGAGTAATGGTTGTTTTGGATAGGTTGGAAGGGATTTGCTTTTGTGTGGTTGTGAAAGATGAGCACAGAGGAAGCTTATTTTGAAAACCCTCCCTTTTTGATCATTTGCGCTGCTGTCTTACAGGTGGATTCCAGGGCATGCCTAACACCATGCGGCAGAGTGGTCCACGACCCCCAATGCGCCATTTGGGTCCATCTGCTAACAATCCGGGCCCCCGCGGCATCCCACCAGCTCAGAGAGTCGGTAAGGAGGCCTGCTATGGAGTGAGGAGGGCTAGTAGCTGGGGGTGTGTGGCTTATTATGTCTGCAGTTCCCAGTCTGCGATAAGTGAAATGTGCGCGCATGCTCTGGGCCTTCAGTCTGAATTTTCACAAGTGTTAGCAAATACAGAGTGGTTGTCTGCACAGATCACCGGAAGTCTTTGCTGAGGTATTGTCCAGAGCAAGGAGGACTCTTGCATTGTTCCCTCAGTTTACTGCTTACCAGTGGTCTGAATCCAGCGGTAGGAGGTTGCAAGTCTTGTTCTTGAGTCTGCTGATGACCTAGGAGCTGTGCATTTTAAAGACTGGGATTATTTTTATATCCGCAAACATCCCTTAGTATACTTTATTCACTGATTATTATATATCAAGATACTATGCGTTATCGAACTTTAACACATCGTTTTGTAGATTAGTACAAAAAGTCATGGCGTTCTCGGGCATGCCAGTGTACAGGTGTGTAAAGACTGCCAGTCTTTCATTGCAAAACGTCTGACAAAGTTGCATCTAACGCATGAGATTCCTATGCTCCTGGTTTTTTATCCTAAGACTCCTACTCAAAAATCTATCTGAAACTGCCACAGAACGACAGAAAAATATCACTTGTAAGTTGTTTGACCCTTAACATCAAAGAAACAATAGAGACAATTGACAGGTAGATACTCATTTATATGCAGACATCCTAGGTCATTCTTTTTGTTTAGAGCTTTGTCGGAAATCTGATCAAGAATATGCTGAATCTGTAGGCCATCATTTTTGGGATGTGAAATCAAATTCTCAACCAGATGTAAAGGAGAAAAGAGCAAGAATGTCATTTAGAAAAATGTACCTTCATGGTGATCGATATTCCCCATCTGCTTTGTCCCGGACAGCCAATCGAAGGCCTACAGCAAGTTCCAAGACTAGCAAATGGCCCGCGGCCCCCTAGAAGCATCTCAGATTACAGTATGCACAGTAGAGGTCACATGACCTTTCTGTAGCTCATCAGGCCATCTAGTCAAGAGATCTGCAACTAGTTTCTGTCAAGCTTGTTGATTTAAAGAGACAACTAAGACCCATGGCCCTGAGAATCACCCCCAATTATACCATATAGGGTAGAGATTTTGACCTAATCACACACACTGGCAACACATAAGGGCTCTCTGCCTATACAAAGGGAGGACAAAGGCACAATCAACACCTTTTTGGGACAGACGGGGCTTAAAGCCAGAACCCATCGCCTTCAAGTTAGCCATCGGCACCAGGTGTCTCACACATTGCAACACTTCAGGTACCCAGATAACTCAAACTAAAGCCTTCAGTCTGCATATTTAGTAACAAACACCCGCCTCACTCACTGATACACCATCAACAGCATTTACTTTTCAACTCACTGATCAATGCACACTGTGCAGTCACACATACTCAACATACCGCTGATATAATAGCACAACACAACTTATATGCATGCTTCACAAAAACGTGGTTAAACTCACCTCCACACATTCTTGATGTCCTCATCCTGGCAGGCTCCAGGACCCACCACATCTAGAGGGGGATTTGGAATCATTCACAAGTTCACCTTAACCTGCTCTTAGAGCAAAACAGCAAACCCTAAGTCATTTGAGTACCTCATTTTCCACTTAACTTCTAAGGATCTAGGACAGCCTCCTTCCATCTGACCTCCCAGACCCAACTAGAACTTCAAAGAAGAAATCTTAGATTTTATCACCACCAGCTCATTCAACAATACCATCCGCCGGCGTACATCATTGTTAGATACCAATCGTGTGAAGTGATATACCATTTGGACATACCAGATCCAACTATACCAAAGTCAAGGGATTTTTCCAGTTTTTGGGAAAATACATACATCAAAGGGTTTAAGCTCTTATTATAGAATCTTGTATAAGGACAGAAGTCCCATCTTTCACTCCTATTAAAAGGTGGCAACACTCGACGGAGTGACATTACAACGTGCAGATATAAAATTATGCAGACTAGGAATCCACCACCCTTGGCCAACAAATATTAACGCGGGACGTGTAAACCAGATCTACCTCTTAGTATCCTGTTACCGGCTCTTCCACATCGAGTTAACCACAGTGATGGAATCCTGATGAAGGCATTACCGAAACGCGTTGGTTTCCCACTAAGTGTTCTTCCATCACACGTCACTGATAATCTATTTTTCTTCCAGACCTCTTGTGTATACTATGAATGATTTGTATTATAAGAGATCAACTTGAGCAAAGCATTGTTATGCTGGCAATTGAATCAAGTATACTGTATTATTTCATCTTGTAATAGTGCTGGGTTTATAATATATGTACATGTGGTTTTGAGCAACGACATTAGTAGATGCACTGTTCATTTTATTGTTCTTGTAAATAGGCACAATTGCATGTATTTTTTACTTTTTGATATGAGAAATAATTTTTGAAATTCAATCAGGAATTACAATAATATATAAAAAATAAAAAATATTGATAAAAATATGATTATTATTTTCATCTTTCAACAAAAAGTTTTTATAGATTTAACAAAACGTAGCATATTGATCTAATATTTGCTCCTTCCTGCACAGCGTACCAGTTGTATAGCCAGTGTTTCTCCCCCCTTTTTCCAAAGTAGAGTCCAAGTGTCCCCAGAGGTAGGCAGAGGTTAAAGTTAGATAGAACCTTACTCGCTAATTGTGGTAGAGTGGTCGAGCAGTAAGGCAGTATCAGAGGACAGTGTTAAGCATTTGATGTACACACTTAGTCAGCAAATGAATTCACATACTCAAGAACTGAACTCTAGGCCAATTGTTTTTGTTTGATTTACAGGAGAGCAGTAGTATGCAACACTTAGCAAATGCAGTACATTGAAATGAATAGGTTTTTTCAGTAAATTACAGGTAAGTTACTTTTTACATTATTTTTCTAACTCAGTGCTGGATACCTAGATTCAGCACTGGGACCTTTCCTGGAAACAGGTAAGAAAATACGTTTTGGTTATTCGTATGATTTTTAAAGAATATTTTCATATTTCAAAACTCCACACTTAAAAACTTTTTGGAGGAAAAGTGTCAATGTTATCCTATGAAGGGAAAACAGGTTAACGGTTCTCAGGTAAGTAATCGACTAGAAACCTTTTTGGAGCAGTACGTTGAAATGAATGGGCTTTTCCAGTAAATTGCAGGTAAGTTACTTTTCACGTTACTTTTCTAACTCAGTGCTGGATACCTAGATTCAGCACTGGGACATTTCCTGCAAACAGTTATGTAAACACGTTTTGGTTATTTGTGCGATTTTTAAAGAATATTTTTAGATTTCAAAACTCCACATTTCGAAACTTTTTTGGGGAGAAGTGTCAATGTTATCCTAATAGGTTAACGGTTCTCAGGTGAGTAATCGACTATGGGAGTTAAGGTTCTGGGGTTAGACTCAGGGGTCCCCCAGGGTCAGTGATATACTGCTGTTGCACCCTCAGCGGCACTAGGGCGGCTGGGTGCAGGGTGTTGAGGCCCAATGTTATCCAGTGGGGGATAGGGGGCCTCCGGTTGGTGGCTGCTGGCAAGCAGGCCACTGGGCTGTGGGAGCAAAGCTCCTAGGGTTAAGGTCAGGGCAAATGGGGAAACAAAGTAGCACCAAAGGTGCACCCTCAGCGGCTCTGGGGCGGCCGGGTGCAGGGTGCTGTTTCGATGTCGGGCGCCCTGTTATTTTCTATGGAGAACCTCTGGTTTGCAAAAGCACTGCAGGCAGGGAGACGAAGGACTTCTGGGTGCGACCACCACTTGGAGAGGTAAGTTGGGAAGTTAAGGGTTGGTTAGGCACCGTCGGTTTGGGCACACAAGGCCGTGGGGCGTCTGGTGCAGGGGTGCCTTTTGGGGTCTGATCTTCTTACCAGCTCCTGGTCGCGGTAAGGGGGGCCTTCTAGATTTTGGCTGCAGGCGTCGGCTGGAGGCTTGAGGCAGGTCAGGGGTCGCCAGATCTCGGGTCAGAATCGCCGGGGTGACTTCCTTGTGGTGTTTTTCCACTCGAGCTCGAGCCGGGTTCGGCGGGTGCAGAGTGGGCTGGATTCGCTGTCTCTGGCTGGCGCTAGAAGCTGCAGTTTGAACAAATCCGAGGTGAACAAATCCGGTGTTCAAGGGATATACAGTCTTTAGAAGTGTAGGCAGGCAGGTCCCCCGGGTTTCTTCAGGTTGCTGGCTGCAGGACACACCGGGATTTCGCAGGAGCAGGTTCGAGGGGGGAGACACGCCGGTAGGGCTGGGGCCAAGTCAGTGGGCGTCGTCTTCTTGTTTGCTCTGCACGACTCTTCAGTCCTTCTTCTTATCTTCTTGTTTCTTGTCTGGGTCTGAGGAAGCAAGGTTCAGGGTGCCCCCTAAATACTAAATTTAGGGGCGTTACAGGTAGGTAAAGGGCAGGGACCAATGGGTCCCTTCCCTGGGGTGAGTACACCCCCTATTCTGCCACTCTCCAGTGGGAGGGGGGCAGGAGGCTGCCCCTGGTTGGCTGTGTCCCCCATGAGGGGTGGAGTTGGCAGAGGTGGGCACACCTCTCTTCCCCACTTGTTTTTCCTGCCGGTTCTCCTGCCCAAACTGGGGGTAGAACCAGTGGGGACCAGTTGCTGAAAGCAGCAAATGGTCTGGAGAGGCTCACAAAGGCGGAATGCCTTTGAAGTTTCTCCTTCCTGAACCCTGCCCATCCTGGGGGAAGAGGCTTGGCACCTCGTCCCAGGATGTGCATTGTTTCAGGCCCTCGAGAGCAGCAGCTCTCGACCCAGGGGTCCAGAAACATGTCTGGTGGTGGCAGCCTAGGCAGCCACTCAGCCAGGTCACTAGAAGTTGGTCGAGTTTCAGGAGGCATCTTTAAGATGCCCTCTGTTGTGCATTTTACATTAAATCCTACGCTGGCATCTGTGTGGGTTTAATGTGCTGACAAGTTTGATACCAAACTTCCCAGTCTTCAATATAGCCATTATGGTGTTGTGGAGTTCGTAATGACAAACTCCCAGCACCATATACTCTTAATGGTAGCACTGCACTTACAGTGCCAGGAATGGACTTGGGCACTGTAGGGGTACAGGGCTCATGCACCTGTACCCTCACCACTGACATAGGGCACCCAGCTAGAAGGGTGACTGATGTATGCCAGGGCTGTGGTTTGTGAGCATGGCACACAGGGATGTGTTCCATGTCGACTCATCACTTTTTTCTGCACCAAGACATGCAGCCTGCTTAGGCAGTGTGTGAGTGTCAGGGTACAGGGCTTCTAAGGGTGGCACAATAAGTGCTGCAGCCCTTTGAGGTCTTCTCTGGTCACAGTGCCCTGGGTACTTGTGGTACCACTTACCAGGGGCTGACATGTGCCCAGAGATGCCAATTGGGTTTAGGCTTCAATGCAGTTTTAGGAAAGGAACAAAGGCCCTGGGTACCTGATTAGCAGGAGCCCAGGGCACACTCAGTCAAAGAACATCAGCAATTCAGCAAAAAGTGGAGGCATACCATGCACGAAAGAGGGCACTTTTTCACAAAACGCCAAGCTGTGTTTTTTATTGTGGAAAGGCTAATAACACCATTGCTAAGTACAGAGTTACAGCTGACATATCAGTTGTGCTAACTTCTGATTGGGACTACTAAAGTTGGTACTGTAAGGTATCAAAAGAACCAGTTCATTAAGTCCAATTTAATGGTTAGATCGAATTTATTGTCACTGGTGGACAAAGTGCAACTTTAGAAGTTGCCACTCTAGTTGTCCAAGGTTTCCAGTGCCCCTTTACTGTTGACCTCTGGGTCTGTCCTGCAAGCAGCTTTTTGCATCCTGCAGGAAGCCACGTGGGTTTTCGCCCAATAGGCGAGCTTCAAAGAAGAAGCAGCATTTGAAGGGCAAATTGGTAACACTTAGGAGAGGGGCTGCTCCATTCTTCAGGAAAACAGGCTGGTACTTGGGACAGGAGAGGGGAAACCAGTTGCCAAACCAGTTTTCCAGAGGCGTGTTGCCCCTATGGAAGCCACACCTCTGGGTTGGGCTAGGAAGCTCTGGACACCGAGAGAGGGATTCTGCCATCTTGGGGGAGGGCAGAAAGGTGCATACTGAGATAGCCAGATGGCACACTTCCCAAGAAGTGGTCATCAGGAGGGAGGGAACCTGGTAGCCCATTGGCTACCAATTGCATCCTACCCGGAGGGCATTTTCTGAGCATAAATAGGGCACTCATGGCACCCAGAACTCAGATCGCCACTGTACTGGAGGACAGACCGAAGAAGTACTTCCTCGCTGCATCGTGGAAGCAAAGAGAGGCTGCTGCGACATGGACTGCACCTGCTAAACCATGTGCCTACTGTGAGAAAGTGGCTCTGTATATACTGTTCCCTAATAGGTACAGGGTGTACAGAGTCCACAGTCCCCCAGGGTTTGGCAGAGGTTAAAGTTAGATATAACCTTACTCTCTAAAGTGGTAGCTTGGTCGAGCAGTAAGGCAGTATCAGAGGACAGTGTAAAGCATTTGTTGTACACACTCAGTCAGCAAATGGTCTCACACACTCAATAACTGAACTCTAGGCCAATGATTTATATATAAAAAATATATGCTTGTTTTATTTTAGAACCAACACTTGGATTTAAAATATACTTTCTCAGCATGAGATGTTTCATATAAATACTTCTGCAAAATGCAATAAACTTTTGTAAACAGTTACAAGTGGTTGCAGTAGGCAACTCTATTTTTTAAACACAACAATGCATTGAGCTCAATGGTAAATTCAGGTTATTTGCAACAGATTACTTTTTAGATTACTTTTGGAATTCCAAACTGGATCCTAGATTCAGTCCTGGGTCAGTACTCAGAATCAAGTGATGAAAGTCGACTTAATTACTGTAATGATTTTTAAACAATATTTAGTTATTTTAAAAGTTGACACTTAGAAAATATTTCAAAGGAAACATGCAATGATTCCCTATGGAAGAAAATTCAGGTTACAGGTACAGTAGGTTCTCGTTACTTTTGTAATCCAGTACTGGATGCCTAGACTCAGTACTGGGACCTTTATCCAAAACAGGTAAGTAATTACGTTTTCAGATATTATACGATTTTTGAAGAATATTTAAAGATTGCAGAAATCGACACTTAGAAGAAATTTCAAAGAAAAACAGTCAATGGATGGTAATGCCCATCAGGGGTGGAGAATGCTGTCTTTTCTTTTGCTCCTGGGGCCATGCCAATCTGCCAGTACCCTGCAGTTAAGTCAAAGGTACTGAGGAATTGGGCAGCCCCTAATTTATCTATCAGTTCATCTGCTCTTGGGATAGGGTGAGCATCTGTCTTAGTGACAGAGTTGAGCCCTCTATAGTCCACACAGAACCTAATTTCTCTCTTTTCACCCTGTTGATGAGGTTTGGGGACTAGAACCACTGGGCTGGCCCAGGGCTCTCAGAGGGTTCAATGACCCCTGACTCCAGCATCTTGCTGACCTCAGCTTTGATGCTCTCCTTGACTTGGTCTGACTGTCGATAGATTTTGTTTTTGACAGGTGCACTGTCACCAGTGTCCACATCATGGGTACACCAGTTTGTCAGACCAGGGGTCAGGGAAAAGAGGCTAGCATACTGCTGCAAGACCTGCTTGCAGTCAGTCTGCTGTTGGGCAGAGAGGGTGTCTGAGAAGATCACACCATCTACTGATCCATCTTTTGGGCTGTAGGAGAGGAGGTCAGGGAGAGGTTCACTCTCTGCTTCCTGCTCCTCATCAGTCACCACCAGCATGGTGATGTCAGCCCGGTCATTGTAGAGCTTGAGGCGGTTCACATGGATGACCCTCTTGGGTGTCCTGCTAGTGCCCAGGTCAACTAGATAGGTGACCTCACTCTTCCTTTCTAGGATAGGGTAAGGGCTACTCCATTTATCTTGGAGATCCCTTGGTGCCACTGGCTCCAAAAACCACACCTGTTGCCCAGGTTGAAATTCAACAAGTGCAGCTTTTTGGTCATACCAGTGCTTCTGGAGCTCCTGGCTGGCCTCAAGGTTCTTGGATGCTTTTTCCATGTACTCAGCCATGCTGGACCTTAGGCCAAGCACATAGTCCACTATGTCTTGTTTGGGCTCTTGGAAAGGCCTCTCCCAGCCCTCTTTTACAAGGCAAAGTGGTCCCCTTACAGGATGACCAAACAGAAGTTCAAAGGGTGAGAAACCTACTCCCTTCTGTGGTACCTCCCTGTAAGCGAAAAGCAGGCATGGTAACAGGACATCCCATCTCCTTTTGAGTTTTTCAGGGAGCCCCATGATCATACCTTTCAATGTTTTGTTGAATCTCTCAACAAGGCCATTGGTTTGTGGGTGGTAGGGTGTAGTAAACTTATACTGCAGCCCACACTCCTTCCACATGTGTGTTAGGTAAGCAGACATGAAGTTGGAACCTCTGTCTGAAACCACCTCCTTAGGAAACCCTACTCTGGTGAAGACACCCAGGAGGGCCTTGGCTACTGCCGGAGCTGTAGTAGTCCTAAGTGGAATTGCTTCAGGGTACCTAGTGGCATGATCCACTACCACTAGAATACATTTGTTCCCTGAGGCTGTGGGAGGTTCAAGTGGACCCACAATGTCCACTCCTACCCTTTCAAAGGGGACCCCCACCACTGGTAGTGGGATGAAGGGGGCCTTTGGGTGGCCACCTGTCTTGCCACTGGCTTGACAGGTAACACGAGCTGACAAACTCCTTTACCTTTTGGTGCATCTGGGGCCAGTAAAAGTAACTCACTAGCCTTTCCCAAATTTTGGATTGCCCCAGATGTCCAGCTAGGGGGATGTCATGAGCCAAAGTTAGGAGGAACTCCCTGTACTTCTGTGGCACTACCACCCTCCTGGTGGCTCCAGGAATGGGGTTTCTTGCCTCAGCATACAGTAATCCCTCTTCCCAATAAGCTCTGTGAGTACCACTGGTTCGAGGCATGTGAGCTGCTGAATTCATATCTGTGCATAGATCGCCGCCTAGTGTTGGGTCCGGATGTTTGCACGTTGTTGTCCTGGAAGAGTCTTCGAAGTATCACGAGATAGGTGACTCCTCCCCTGGACCACAGTGCGCATGGGCATCCTCTCCATCCTTAGATTGTTTTTTTCCGCCAATGGGTTCGGATGTGCTTATCTTAGCTCAAGTTAGGAAAATTCAGTTTAAGGCCAAAAGGCCTTTAGTTATCGTCGGTACTGTTCCCGTTCGGTATCGACTAGTCTCTTTAGTGCTTTAGAACCTTCTTCCAGCTTTTCGGATCCGTTTGGTCCGAACATCGAACTTCGATCGACGATGGAATCGAGGACTCCATTCAAACGGTGTCCTTTATGCCACGCGAAATACCCACACATCGACGTCCACCCGGTATGCAACAAATGTCTCTCACCGGATCACGATGAGTCGAAATGTATGGCCTGTGCCCGATTCCGATCAAAGAAGACTCTCCGGAATCGACGGGCGGCGAGATTAGAGGCGCAGCAATCGGCGCCTGCCCCGGCCAACATCTTTAGCACCGAAGACGAGGACGCCGAGAGCGTGGAAGAAGTAGACTCCAGCCCCGCTTCCGAACACGATTCCCGATCGGAAGACGACGATGAGGTGATCTTTCAGAGGGAAGAAGTCATCGACGAGGTAGGAGACTACGATGAGGCCTTTGGGGCCGAAGAAGATAGCTCTGGCGAGGAGCTAGGCCCACCCGTCGATACGGAGGCCGACAAAATGCGTCGTCATGAGGCTCAGGTCGAGGGATCGCCTTCGGGCCTTACCCGAGATCACTCTCAAAGTTCTTCGGCCCCGCCTTCAGGCCCGGCCTCGAACATTCCGCAAGAGCCATTATTAACGAAAACGACTGGATTCCCTTCAGCGAAACCGAAACCAATCGTCGCACCAGTTCCATCGAAACCAAAAGTGAAACTGGTTGTGATCGGCTCGAAGGCCTCGAAGCCCTCCACTCCTTCGACGCCGGCAAAGGCCATCGGCTCCGACCGCAGTAAAAGGGATTTCGGCGCCGAGCTCACCGCAGCGGATATCGGTGCCGACCCCAAGAAGAAGGCCCTCTGTCCCCACAAGGCGCCTCAGCCTCTGGCACCGAAGACATCAGCCCCGACCACCAAAGTCAAAGTGGCCACCCCGTCTGTGTCGACGTCGAAGACAGCGGCGCCCGCCAAGTCGTCGACTCCAACGACCGTCGATACCTCTCTTCGGATCGATGACCCCATGGCTGCAAAACAGTCAACGCCTACCTCCAAGGTGCCGACCGGTTCCAAGGAGCCATCTGCGTTCTCCGTGCAACAGGTCGCGGCATCGTTGCAACGCATCAGGGAACGGGCAGCCCTCCGCTCTACGTCGGGCCCCGACACGCACACGGCTCCAAAAGCACCCTCGGCGCCGACCAACATCACATTTGGCTTGCCGCCGTCCACGGCGCCGAAAATGTTCGAGATCCGGACACGTGTCCGCCAGACACAGTCCCCATCCACTGGACACACAGATTTTGAGCCTTCACAGCCACAATTCATCGACGCCAACACTGGTAGACTGATGCTCCGCAAGTGGAAAATCACGCCAGAGAGGGGATTGGACTCCTACAAAATCCCTCTCAAGCACAAATTGCCAGCAGGGTCGGAGCCAGTGCTTCATGAACGCTTTCAACCCTCCCATCAGGATCCCCAGTCCTTTTCTCCTACGCCTTCAGAGACAGACGCAATAGAGGACTATGTAGGGGATGATACCACCTACCCTGGGGATGTCGATCCTGATGAGCACCTGCAAGACCCAGATCAGGAATGGGATGACCCTACAGACCAGGGTACCGCACCAGATACCCATGACACGCAGCTTTACAGCACAAAGACATCTCCCACAGAGGACACTGCTGCCTTCAATGCCCTCATAGAACGGGCTGCTGCCAATCATGGAGTAGAACTCCATTCTGACACTGTCGAAGAAGACTTCTTGGTGGACACTTTCGCCTCTTCCGAAAGAACTGTCAAAACTCTGCCCATGTTGAAAGGAGTTCTCAAACCTGCAAAAGACATTTTTAAGGAAACAACCAGGGCACGGGTGCTAAACCCCAGGATTGAAAAAAAATACAAGCCTGCACCCGGAGACCCTATGTACATTAGGGGTCAGTTACCTTTGGACTCCATGGTGGTTGCTAATGCTCGCAAAAGAGCCCATTCGCAGACAACAGGTGATGCTCCTCCCCCAGACAAGCAGTCCACAGCGCTGGAGACATCAGGCAAAAGGATTGCAGAGCAAGCAGCAAACATCTGGCGCATTGCCAACACACAGGCACTCCTGGCCCGTTATGATCGGTCCCACTACGACACACTAGAATCACTACTCCAACATTTGCCAGATGAATATAAAGAGGCGGCGGAGCTCCTCATCAGATAGGGACAGCTCCTTACCAATGCATCCATCAAGTGCGCCCTGGATGCTGCCGACACAGCGGCGAGGGCAATCAACACAAGCGTCATGTTGAGACGGCACGCATGGTTGAGAATCTCAGGCTTCAAGCCGGAGATTCAGAACAATATCTTAAATCAACTGGTCAACCCCGACTACTTATTTGGTCCTGAAGTTGACACTACCCTCGAAAAAATTAAGAAAGACGCTGACACTGCGAAATCAATGGGGGCTCTGCAGACGCAGCAGTTTCGTAGTGGCTCCTTTCGTCGCCCCGGGAATAGAGGAGCAGCTAGAGGTCAGGGGTCACAGCCGCAATACACTAAAGGGGGCACACAAAGTACCTATGATAAAACCAACAGAGGTGGATATCGTGGCTCCAGCACCAAGGGCAGAGGACGTGGTTACGGCAACACCAGGTCCTCCCCCAAAAACAAACAGTGACGCCCTCTCCCTTCCCCCCGACCACATAACACCTGTCGGGGGAGACTCCAGCAGTTCCTGTCCGCGTGGAAAACCATCACCACAGACAGGTGGGTCAGGGACATTATCCAGCACGGTTACTGTCTCGAATTAACATCCACTCCACCCAGCATACCGCCAAAGCACCGTCCTATGTCCGTAGAGCACTTGGCATTATTGCAGCAGGAAGTGCTAAGTATGCTGCAAAAAGGTGCAATAGAGGTCGTGCCCATCGACCAGCAGGGGACAGGGGTGTACTCTCTGTACTTCTTAATCCCAAAAAAGGACGGGTCGCTCAGACCTATACTAGACCTGAGACCCCTCAACCAATACATTCTCTCAGAGCATTTCCATATGCTCACCCTACAGCAGGTTCTCCCGCTACTCAGTCAGGGAGACTTCCTAGCCACACTGGACCTCAAAGATGCGTATTTCCACATACCCATACACCCATCACACAGAAAATATCTCAGGTTCACTATTCAGGGACATCAATATCAATTCAAAGTTCTCCCCTTCGGAGTGACAACAGCACCCAGGGTTTTCACCAAGTGCCTAGCTACAGTGGCTGCACATCTACGGAGACAACACATTCACGTCTACCCTTACCTGGACGACTGGCTTGTTCAGGCAAAGTCAGCCCAGCAATGTGCCAGCCACATGTCCCTCACCATTCACCTTCTTCACAGTCTGGGATTCTCACTAAATTACCCAAAATCACATCTCCAACCCGCACACGTACGACAGTACCTGGGCGCGACCATAAACACTCTGGCAGCCACAGCTCAGCCAAATTTAGTGAGGATCAACAGCATGCAACTGCTGATCTCAAAGTTCAAACCTCAACACTCCCTTCCTGCGCGAGTGTTCATGCAGTTGATAGGCATGATGGCCTCCTGCATTTTCATAGTTCGCACGCGAGACTACATATGCGCCCGCTTCAGGAGTGCTTGGCACGTCAATGGAATCAGGCTCACGGGCAATTAAAAGACCTAGTGTTGGTGAGCGGTCGGGCATACAACTCTCTGCATTGGTGGAATCCACAAAACCTTTGCAAGGGCCGACCGCTCCAAGAGCCTGTTCCACAAATAATACTGACAGCGGACGCCTCTCCCCAGGGTTGGGGAGCTCATGTACTCACTTACACAGTGCAGGGACTATGGTCAACCCAACAAAAGAAGATGCACATCAACGTTCTGGAACTGATGGCAATCTTCCTAGCCATGAAGGCATTCAAAGTACACTTGTGCAACAAAGTCGTGTTGATCCGGACGGACAACATGACTGCCATGTACTACATACAGAAGCAGGGAGGAACACACTCTCCACAGTTGTCTCATCTGGCTCAGAGCATGTGGAAGTGGACCATTCAGAGGAACATATTCCTCATGGCGGAACACCTCCCCGGCAAGGACAGCCAGATGGCGGATCTGCTCAGCAGACACAGCCACCAGATGCACGAGTGGGAGCTACACCCGTCAGTACTCCAACCGTACTTCCAACAGTGGGGTCATCCAGAGATAGACCTATTCGCCACAAACGAAAACGCAAAATGCCAAAGCTTTGCCGCCAGGTTCCCACATCCACAGTCACAGGGCAATGCGATATGGATGAACTGGTCCGGCGGATTTGCGTACGCTTTTCCCCCAGCGCCATTAATACCGCTAGTGGCACGCAAACTGCGACAACACTCACTGACACTCATCCTAGTTGCTCCCACATGGGCGCGCCAACCATGGTACACCGCCTTTCGAGAACTTTCCGTGGTGCCGCATCAAAGGCTGCGGATCAAACCCGCACTTTTGACGCAGAACCATGGCGAAATTCAGCACCCAGATCCGCAACAGCTGAACCTGGCAATCTGGCTCCTGAAGTCTTAGAGTTTGGCTACCTAAACCTGCCACCTGACTGTATGGATATCATCAAGGAGGCCAGGAGACCCACTACCAGAGCTTGCTATGCGGCTAAATGGAAGAGGTTTGTCATTTACTGCAACAACAATGACATTAACCCGCTGGACGCATCCATTCAAAACATCATCTGTTACCTCTTACACCTATACCAATGCAATCTGGCATACAACTCAATACGTATCCATTTAACCGCGATAGCAGCCTATCTCCAAAACAGGCAGCACCTCTCTTTATTCAGAGTGCCTGCCATCAACTTCTTGGAGGGACTCAAACGAGTAATTCCCCCAAGACACCCACCAGCACCGGTGTGGAACCTCAATTTGGTCCTCACCAGATTAATGGGTCCACCCTTCGAACCTCTCCATTCATGTGAGATTCAATTCCTCACCTGGAAAGTGGCTTTCCTAGTGGCAATCACTTCGTTAAGAAGAGTTAGTGAACTCCAGGCACTAACCATTCAAGAGCCATTCATACAGGTTCACGCAAACAGGGTTGTACTACGTACCAACCCCAAATTCATGCCGAAAGTGATATCGCAGTTCCACATGAATCAAACTATTGAACTGCCTGTTTTCTTTCAAAATCCACAGAATGTCGCAGAGAGAATGCTCCATACACTAGATGTAAAGAGGGCCCTCATGTACTATATAGACAGAACTAAGGACTTTAGGAAGACAAAACAACTTTTCGTTGCCTTTTCTCCACAACACAAGGCAACGCCATTTCCAAAGCAGGTATAGCCAGATGGATCGTTAAATGTATTCAAATTTGCTATCAAAAAGCTAAACGCACATTAACGATTCCCCCACGAGCCCACTGTGAGAAAGTGCCATCTTTCTTGCATGGTATGCCCCCACTTTTTGCTAAATTGCTGAATGTACTTTGACTGAGTGTACCCTGGGTTCCTGCCAATCAGGTGCCCAGGGCCTATGTTCCTTCCTTAAACCACACAAACTCCAAATTGGCAAACCCTAGCCACATGTCAGCCCCTAGTAAATGGTACCCTAGGTACCCAGGGCCTTGTGGCCAGGGAAGGCCTCTAAGGGCTGCAGCACTCATTGTGCCACCCTCGGAGGCCCTGTACCCTTACACACACACACTGCCCTTGCAGGCTGAGTGTCTGGGTGCAGGACAAAACAAAAACTCGACATGGCACACATCACTGTGTACCATGCCCATCACCTACACTGCCAAGACATATGTCAGCCACCCCTCTAGCTGGGTGCATTACGCCTATGGTGTGGGCACAGGAGCAGGAGCCCTGTGCCCCTACAGTACCCGGGTCCATTCCTGGGCGCTGTAAGTGCAGTGCTGTCATTTAAGAGTACATGGTGCTGAGAGCTCGTCAAACACGAGCTCCACAGCACCATAATGGCAACACTAAAGCCTGGGAAGTTTGGTATCAAACTTCTCAGCACATTGAACCCACACTGATGCCAGTATGGGATTTAATGTACTAAGCACCCCAGAGGGCATCTTAGAGATGCCCCCTTACAGCTAACTTACAATCCACGTCTGCTCTGAGGCTGTCACACAGCAGACACGTTGCTGGACCCCTGGGTGGGAGAGCTCCTGCTCTCCCGGGCCTGCAACAATGCACATCCTGGGTGAGGTGAGAAATCTCCTCCCCCAGGACGAGCAAAGGGAAGCTTCAAAGGCATGCCGCCATTTGGAGTTTCCCCAGGCCACTGCAACCCCCCACTCTGGCGGGAAGCTTGGCCGGAAACCCCATACAAGGACAGGGGATGTGCCAGCCTGCCCACCCCACCCCTCAGGTGGGGGAGGCGAGGTGAAGCACATCTCCGGGCTCTCGCCATCTTGAAGATGGGAGGCCCTACCCTATCAGGATTAGGCTACTGCCCCCCTCCCACAGGAGAGAGGCAGGATAGGGGGTGTACCCACCCCAGGGCAAGGACCCATTGGTCCCTGGCCTTCACCTACCTGTAACGCCCCTAAATCTAGTATTTAGGGGCACCCTGAACCTTCCTTCCTCAGATTCCAGATAGAAAACTACAAGAAGAGCAAGAAGAACAAGGACCTGCCCTGCAGCTGCTATAAAGAGAAGAAGACACCAACTGCTTTGGCCCCAGCCCTACCGGCCTGTCGACTCTCGAACCTGCACCAGCGCGGCATCTCTCGTGGCCAGCAACCTCACCAACCCCGGAGGACCTGGCTACCTTTTGGCTCTAAGTCCCTGGGACTCCCATGAGTAGAGGCTCTACTCAAGAAACCTATTTCTAACCCCTGGCAGCAGCCCGGAACCGCGGACCCAACACACTCTGCACCAGCCAAGCCTGGCCAGTGCCGGAGTGGACAAAGACCCCGAAGACGACCCCACGGCGACTGTGACCCCGAGTCCGGCACCCAAGGACCCCCCTCGACATTCCGGAAGAAGCCTGCAGCCTCAGAACAGAGTGCCACCCCAACCGCGATCAACCAGAGGGTAAGATTTCCGACATCAAAAGGCACCCCTGCACCCGGCGGCCCCCTGTGCCCAATCCCGGGGTACCCACCTAACCTACAACTATCCAACTTACCCCTCGAAGTGGTGGTGGCACCTGAAGCATCCTCGTCCCCGAGCTTGCAGCCTTTTTCCAAACCGGAACATTCCCTTTGATTTCCATTGAGCGCCCGAAGGCTCAAAAGCACCCTGCACCCAGCCGCCCGAGTGGCCCTGGCAGTGCACTCTCTACACTAACCTACTTCCCCACTTGCCCTTAGTAAGTGACCAGGAGCCCAGCTCCCACAGCCGCGTGGCTTGCCAGACAGCAGCCATCAAACAAGGCCCCCCTATCCCTCATAGGATAACATTGGGCCTAACTCTCTCTGCACCCGGCCGTCCTGAAACCGCTGAGGGTGAACCAACTGTACCTACCTGACACTGGGGGACCCCTGAGTCTATGCCCGGAATTTCAACTCTGCCAGACGAGTACTTACCCTTAAACCGCTAACTTCATTTTCCTCATAGGGTAACATTGACTGGCTTTTTCTTCAAAAATCTTCTAAGTGTCAACTTTTCAAAACTGCAAATATTCACCAAAAATCAGCCAAGTGACAAAAACGAATTTACTCACCTGCTCCTAGGTGAGCTCCCAGTGCTGGATCTTGGTGCCCAGCCCTGACTCTGAAAAGTGTCCACAATTATACTTACCTCTAACTCATTTTTCTCCCATAGGAAACCATTGTCTGCTTTTCTGTGAAATTTCTTCTAAGTGTCTACTTTTGCAAATTTGAAATATTCTTTTAAAATCGTACCATTTCTGCAAACGAAATTACTTACCTGTTTTTGATAAGGACCCCAGTCCTGGGTCTAGGTACCCAGTCCTGGATTACTAAAGTAACGATAAAGTACTCTACCTGCAATTTGAATTTCTTGCCATAGAGATCCATTGAATGTTTTCCTTGAATTATTTTCTAAGTGCTAACTTTTGAAATAGCTAAATATTATTTAAAAATCATTACAGTTATTAAGTCGACTTTCATCACTTGATTCTGAATACTGACCCAGGGCTGGATCTAGGAGCCAGACCTGGAATTCCAAAAGTAATCTGAAAAGTAATTTATTACAAATAACCTGAATTTACCATTGAGCTCAATGCATTGTTATGTTTAGGAAATAGGATTGTTTATTTCAACCAACTGTGATTGTTTACAACAATTTATTGCTCAAGACACAAGTATTTATATTCAACCTCTCATTCTGAGAAAGTATATTTGTATCCCCTTTGTGGTTCTAAAAATAAAACAAGCATATATTTTATATATATAAACCATTGGCCTAGAGTTCAGTTATTGAGTGTGTGAAACCATTTGCTGACTAAGTGTGTACAATAAATGCTTTACACTGTCCTCTGGTACTGCCTTACTGCTCGACCAAGCTACCACTTTTGAGAGTAAGGTCATACCTAACTTTGACCTCTATCAGCCTCTGGGGGACTGTGGACTCTGTACACCCTGTACCTATTAGGGAACAGTATATACAGAGCCACTTTCTCACACCCACTCAACACGAAAGTTAGGGGCGTCCATGGCTTTCCTAGGAAACATTCCTTTACAGGAAATATGTAGAGCAGCCACATGGTCCACTATACATACATTTACCAAACACTACTGTGTAGATGTACACTCAAAACAGCAGGCAGCTGTAGGACAGGCTGTTCTCAAAACTCTTTTTCAGACTGCTGCAGCTGGCACGGGTAGCCGCCGCTAATAGGAGGTACTGCTATGTATTCTATGCACAGATATGAATTCAGCAGCCTACATGCCTCGAACTGAATATGCTACTTACCAGTATGCATCTGTTCTTGGCATGTAGGGCTGCTGACAGTCATATTGCCCGCCCTCCTCCCTGGCGCCTGTAGCGGCTGCAGCTCTCAGAATTACTGTATAGCATGGTCATCACTTACTGTATCTACTCCATCACTGCCACAATGGCGAAAAACAATCTAAGGATGGAGAGGATGCCCATGCGCACTGTGGTCCAGGGGAGGAGTCACCTATCTCGTGATACTTCGAAGACTCTTCCAGGACAACAACGTGCAAACATCCGGACCCAACACTAGGCAGCGATCTATGCACAGATATGAATGTCAGCAGCCCTACATGCCAAGAACAGATGCATACTGGTAAGTAGCATATTCAACATCTCCCCTTGCTTCTGAAACAGCTTGCTGCCTCAGGCTTTCAAGAGTGGGACAGTCTCGCTGACCCTGGCACAGCTCTTCCCTAGAGGGTCCCCCTGGGACCAAGAGTTCAACCTGGTAAGGGTCAAGCTCCATGGACTCAGTTCCCTCAGGGGTATCCAAATCCTCTCCCTGGGGAGAGGGGTCCTGAATGTTTTGCTGTGTAGAAGCTGGTTCCCCAGTCTTCTTTCCTTTTCTCTTGGTTGGCTGGGCCATTATTTCAGGCTCCAGTCCTACTTGTTCACCCTCCCTCTTGCTCTGTTCTCTGGTTTGCACACACACCAATTCAGGGATGCCCAGCATGGCTGCATGGGCCTTTAGCTCAACCTCAGCTCAGGCTGAGGTTTCCAGATCATTTCCAAGCAGACAGGCAGCTGGCAATTTTGGAGAGACCACTACCTGTTTCAGGCCAGTAAGGTTGGGGGCCCTTTGGAAGACTCAGACTTTTTATCTTGGGGATTCTCACCACCTTTCCCCTGGGGAGGTTTTGGGACCATTTTCTCTTTTGGTCACCCCCAGCGGCTGTCTTTGTCACCCTAGTCTTGACCCAGTGGTCTGCCTTCGATATTAGACCTAGGTCTACCAAATGCTGATGCAACTTTTCATTTGTGCAGTTACTCAATATATGTTCCTTCATGAATAAATTATACAATCCAGTAAAATCCTGCACACCATGTCCAGCTAACCAACCATCCAGTGTCTTCACTGAGAAGTCTACAAAATTAATCCAGGACTGGGTCTGGGTTTTGTGAGCCCCCCTGAATCTAATTCTATACTCCTCAGTGGTGAATCCAAATCCCTCAATCAGAGCTTTCTTCATGAGGTCATAGGATCCTGCTTCTGGCCCAGAAAGGGTCAGAAGCCTGTCTCTGCAGTTACCAGAGAACAGTTCCCTCTCAAAGGCTGTGAACCATTTGGTGATATCATCACCTTCCTCAAATTTAGGGACAATCCCTTTGGGGATTTTAAGGTCAGAAGGTTCCTCCCTATCCTTATTTTTATTATTGCTGCCACCATTGATGGGTGCTAAACCCATCTCTCTTCTTTCTTTTTCTAGAGCCAGGAGCCTGGACTCTAGCTCTAGTCTTTTGGCCAGCCTCACAAGGCTGTCCTCTTCACTGGGGGGTTCTCTCTGGTACCAGAGCCACCTGTGTAGTCTCTAGGTGCCCAGATGCTAATCCTTGGGTTGGAGGGTATGGGTGCCCTCTCCTCCCTAGGGAATAGCATGGGGGGGTTATTGTCAACCTCCTCTGCTTCCCCTTCCTCATCTGACTGGTCATCACCATGTTCAGATAGGTGGTCCTTAGCATACACAGCCAAGAGCTCCTGGAGCCGTAGTTTGGTTGGATGCAGACCCATTGGTAAATTTTTAAGTTTGCATAAGGACCTCAATTCCTTGAAAGACAGGTGTGAGGTCGAGCTCCTCCACCAGGTCCATGTTATTATTGTCACTAACAGCTGGGTTTGGTTGAGACATTCTAACCTGACAGTTCTAATCCTCTACCCTGACTGTAGTGACTTTTATTTTTCTAAAATTCTAATGGGACTTAAGCAAGGCCCTAGCAAGACTTTTAGTAATTTTGAAAAAGACCAATCCGAATTCTAAAGGCAATTTTTAAGCGTTCTGTCGTGTGATCAGATGGTAACCAAGTAGTCCAACAAATGCAAGTTTGTATCCCACCGCTGATCCATCAATGTGAGGAAGTGGCTATGTATATACTGTTCCCTAATAGGTACAGGGTGTACAGAGTCCACAGTCCCCCAGGGTTTGACAGAGGTTAAAGTTAGATATAACCTTACTCTCTAAAGTGGTAGCTTGGTCGAGCAGTAAGGCAGTATCAGAGGACAGTGTAAAGCATTTGTTGTACACACTCAGTCAGCAAATGGTCTCACACACACTCAATAACTGAACTCTACGCCAATGATTTATATATAAAAAATATATGCTTGTTTTATTTTAGAACCAACACTTGGATTTAAAATATGCTTTCTCAGCATGAGATGTTTCATATAAATACTTCTGCAAAATGCAATAAAATTGTGTAAACAGTTACAAGTGGTTGCAGTAGGCAACTCTATTTTTTAAACACAACAATGCATTGAGCTCAATGGTAAATTCAGGTTATTTGCAACAGATTACTTTTTAGATTACTTTTGGAATTCCAGGACTGGATCCTAGATTCAGTCATGGGTCAGTACTCAGAATCAAGTGATGAAAGTCGACTTAATAACTGTCATGATTTTTAAACAATATTTAGTTATTTTAAAAGTTGACAGAAAATATTTCAAAGGAAACATGCAATGATTCCCTATGGAAGAAAATTCAGGTTACAGGTACAGTAGGTTCTCGTTACTTTTGTAATCCAGTACTGGGTGCCTAGACTCAGTACTGGGACCTTTATCCAAAACAGGTAAGTAATTACGTTTTCAGATATTATTCGATTTTTGAAGAATATTTAAAGATTGCAGAAATCGACACTTAGAAGAAATTTCACAGAAAAACAGTCAATGGATTCCTATGGAAGAAAATTGAGTTAAGGGTAAGTACAGTTGTAAGTATTTTTCAGAGTCAGTGCTGGGCTCCAAGATCCAGCACTGGGAGCTCACCTAAGAGCAGGTGAGTAATTTCGTTTTCGTTACTCGGCTGATTTTTGGTGAATATTTTAAGATTTGAAAAGTCCACACTTAGAAGAAATTTCAGGAAAAAGCCAGTCCATGTTACCCTATGAGAAAAATAGAGTTTGCGGTTTAAGGGTAAGTACTCGACTGGCAGAGTTGAGGTTCTGGGCATAGACTAAAATTGGTTCACCCTCAGCGGCTCTAGGGCGGCCGGGTGCAGAGAGAGTTAGGTAGGCCCAATGTTGTCCTATGAAGGATAGAGGGGCCTTGGTTGGTGGCTGCTGACTGGCAAGCCACGCGGCTGTGGGAGCTGAGCTCCTGGTCACTTACTCAGGGAAAGTGTTGAAGTGGGTAAGTGTAGAGTTTTCACTGCCAGGGCCACTCGGGCGGCTGGGTGCAGGGTGCTTTTGAGCCTTCGGGCGCTCAATTGATTTCAATGGGAAATCTCCGGTTTAGAATAAGACTGCACGCTCGGGGACGAGGACTCTTCAGGTGCCACCACCACTTCGAGAGGTAAGTTGGGTAGTTGGAGGATAGGTAGGTACCCCGGGATTGGGCACAGGGGGCCGTGGGGCGCCGTGTGCAGGGGTGCCTTTTGGTGTCGGGAAATCTTACCCTCTGTTGATCGCGGTTGGGGGGGCACCTTGTTCTGAGGCTGCAGGCTTCTTCAGGAGTGTCGAGGGAGGGCCTTGGGTGCCGGATTCGGGATCACAGTCGCCGTGGGGTCGTCCTCAGGGTCTTTGTTCACTCCGGCACTGGCCAGGCTTGGCTGGTGCTGAGTGTGCTGGGTTCGCGGTTCCGGGCTGCTGCCAGGGATTAGAGATAGGTTTTTGAGTAGGGCCTCTACTCATGGGAGTCCCAGGGGCTTAGAGCCAAAAGGTAGCCAGGTCCTCCGGGGTTGGTGAGGTTGCTGGCCACAAGAGGTGCCGGGTTGGAGCAGGAGCAGGTTCAAGGGTCGACAGGCCGGTAGGGCTGGGGCCAAAGCAGTTGGTGTCTTCCTCTTTTCAGCAGCTGCAGGGCAGATCTTCTTTCTTCTTGCTCTTTGTAGTTTCGAATCTGGGATCTGGGGAAGGAAGGTTCAGGGAGCCCCTAAATACTAGATTTAGGGGCGTTACAGGTAGGTGAAAGGTAGGGACCAATGGGTCCCTGTCCTGGGGTGGGTACACCCCCCTATCCTGCCTCTCTCCTGTGGGAGGGGGGCAGTAGCCTAGTCCTGATAAGGTAGGGCTCCCCATCTTCAAGATGGCGAGAGCCCGGAGATGTGCTTCACCTCGCCTCCCCCACCTGAAGGGTGGGGTTGGCAGGCTGGCACATCCCCTGTCCTTATTTGGGGTTTCCGGCCAAAGCTTCCCGCCAGAGTGGGGGTTGCAGGGGCCTGGGGAAGCTCACAGAGGCAGCATGCCTTTGAAGCTTCCCCCTGCCCATCCTGGGGGAGGAGATTTAGCACCTCGCCCAGGATGTGCATTGTTGCAGGCCCAGGAAAACAGGGGCTCTCCTACCCAGGGGTCCAGCAACATGTCTGCTGGGTGGCAGCCTAGGCAGCCTCAGAGCAGACGTGGATTGAAGGTTAGGTTCAGGGGGCATTTCTAAGATGCCCTCTGTTGTGCATTGTACATTAAATCCTGCACTGGCATCAGTTCGGGTTTAATGTGCTGAGAAGTTTGATACCAAACTTCTCAATCTTCAGTGGAGCCATCATGGTGCTGTGGAGTTCGTGTTGACGATCTCCCAGCACCATATACTCTTAAATGGCAGCATTGCACTTACAGTGCCCAGGAATGGACCTTGGTACTGTAGGGGCACAGGGCTCATGCTCCTGTACCCACACCACTGGCATAGGGCACCCAGCTAGAGGGATGACTGATGTATGCCATGGCAGTGTGTGTTGTGGGCATGGCACACAGGGATGTGTGCCATGTCGACTCTCTGTTTTGTTCTATACCCAGACACTCAGCCTGCAAGGGCAGTGTGTTTGTGTCAGGGCCTCTAAGGGTGGCACAATAAGTGCTGCAGACCTTAGGGGCCTTCCCTGGTCACAAGGCCCTGGGTACCTAGTGTACCATTTACCAGGGGCTGACATGTGGCCAGGGTTTGCCAATTTGGGTTTAGGTTTCAGCACACTTTTTAGGGAAGCAACATAGGCCCTGGGCACCTGATTGGCAGGAACTCAGGGCACACTCAGTCAAAGTACATTCAGCAATTCAGCAAATAGTGGGGACATACCATGCAAGAAAGATGGCACTTTTTCTCACAGTGATACCCTTAAATTTAGTATAGACATCACTTTTCTTACACATTCCTTTCTCACCCACCTGTGGGAAAACAATTCTAACAAAGGAGTTGATGCCCATGCACAATACCACAGAGAGAAGGAGTCACGAGATCGAAGAAAAATAGCTTGCACAACTCAGGACACAACACTAGATGGTTGGAGTATGCACAGCATGTGAATCTGCAGCGCTACGTGCCATGAACAAATGCGTAAAGGGTAACATAATCCAAAACACACACACACACACACACACAGACACAGACATCGTCCTTTCAACAAAAAAATGATAGTACATTTGCTCTGGTAATATTCTGTGATATTGTATGTCCTATGCATAAAACTGGAGGAAAAGGAGGACCACAGCCATTAGGTTCCCAATGAAATAGTTATTAATAGTTTGGAAGATTGCTACTATTCCAGATTCACAGATCAACTTTTTATTCCGTACCCACTAGTTTAACATGTTTTTCTCAATCTTTTGTTTACAGGACTTGCCACTGCTCCTCCTGCATTGATCCCCCGCTCTACAGTTGTAGCCCCACCCCCAAGGACTGTTGCACCCTATAAATTTGCATCGAACATCCGTGGCCCACACCCAGCCATTCAGCCTCTACCGGTAAGAATCTCATTATCTCGTTCTCCTTTGACTACTTCAGACGAGTTTGAAGAAGTGGTGAACAAATTGCAGGTGATCAGGGGTGAAAAGGGACGGGTGAGAGGAAAAGAAGACGACCATGAAGATGTGATATATGGAACTGAGGTGGAGGATGAGTGAGTAAGGGGTATAGGCTGGATGGAGGCATACTTGAAGGATGGGGAGAGGCTTATTCTCTAGATACTGGGTGATTAGGAGAATGTGTGCTTACCCTGTAGAGTGTATTTTCTTTGCAGTCTGGGTGAGAGATGACCTTTTTCTCTGAATAGACAGAGTGAAATGGTAGAGTGGGTTCTATGTACAGTATGATTGCCTTCTGTACGGAGTGGGTGAGCTGTTGGAGATCTATTCCTTATTCAGAGTGTATGCGATTGGGGGGAGCCCTCTTTTAATCCATTATTTGTAAAGCACGAACAGCTACCTGAAGGCATCCCGGTGCTGGGGGCCGTCGGGAAGATTCAGCAAGCTATTGCCCAGAGTCACATGGTGCTGGGCTGACCTGCCGCCAGTGCCGGGGATCAAACCGCGAGCCCCAGATGCCAGCGTCAGTCGCCCTGGCCGTGGCGCCACATCTCTTCCTAGTCCTCTTTGTTGAGATAGTAAGGTATAGGGGTTTGTCCGCAACAGAGTGTGTGGCATGGTGGAGCTCCTCCTCTTAACTGGGTGTATCAGATGGGGAGGCCTATTATCTATACAGAGTGCATTAGATGGAAATGCTTGTCCAATAAATGCATGGGAACTTTATTATATAAAAACATTAACCCATCTCTGCCTCTGATTAAACAGACCCCCCAGCCTGCAGTCCATGTCCAGGGCCAGGAGCCCCTCACTGCTTCCATGTTGGCTGCTGCTCCCCCACAGGAACAGAAGCAGATGCTGGGTAAGTGCACCCCTGTGGCCAGCTCTCAGATAAGGAAGTGTAGCCACAGAAGATGACATCCTAGAAATACTAGGGGGGAGATTGCTGATACCAAGATGCTGGGGAGGTCACATTGATGAGAAATTATAACATGGTTCCTCAAGTGGGTGGTGGATTGTTCTTAAATCTGGGGATAACTCTTAGAGTAGGTTTGCCAGATTACTCTATAAAGGATTACCACTTCTCCATTTGTGGTGGCTTTTCAGTCACAAATGATTGTTCTCTGGTATGTTAATCCAATTGGTTTAATTGAATTAAACCAAGACTGTAACTCCTTATTGGTAAATGAAAGGCCAGGACTGAAAGTTAGTGTACTGGTGAAGTGGAATAATCTGGTGGCCCTATGTGAAAGGTCGGTTTAGCCTAAAAGTTATAGTGATCTTTGCGATGAAGTTTAGAAATGTTTGAGTGTAAGAAATCTGGAAAGATCCAAAGGAGGTATTTTGTAAAGAGGGCTAGAGAACGATTTGAGACTCTTTAAGTCTAGCTCACTATCGTTTGATTACACCTCAGAGCTCCAAGTTAGCCTTAGATCCTTTCCTAGGTAGAAAAGATGTTTCCCTTGAAATTAATAATTATGCCTGTTTATGAAGAGAGAAGGCGGTTTATGGGTTGCACCTTACAAAGCAGTCAATATAATGAATAAATAGTACTTTGTTTTTGGAGGTTGCCTTAGGTCACCACGATGTCCGCCATCCAGCCCTACCTGCGCAATGTGGTGAGACAGGAGCATTTTTAGTTTGCTGTGCTTTCGTTTGGTCTCACCAGTGCGCCTCGGATATTCAAGAAAGTGATAGCAGTGGTTGCATCACACCTTCGGAGATGAGGGAGGCCTTGTCTTCCCCTACCTTGACGACTAGTTATTGAAGGTGAGCTCACCCCACACAGTCTTCAACCACCTCCAGACTACGCAAACCACCTGTCATCTTAAGGGTTTATTACCAATGTGATGAAGTCACACCTGACTCCTCTCAGATTCTCCCCATTATCATAGCCATTCTGGAACTGGTTTGGTTTCATACCTTTCTTCTGCAAAGGAGAGTCCAGGACATACCGGCTATAACCCAATCGTTCGGCCTCTGTCCGGGATCTCATTGAGGGCAACTCTGAGGCTGCTTGCCTTCTGCATCCTGCTGGTCAAGCACACCAAATGACCTATGCAGGCTCTGCAGTGAGACCTGAACTCTTAGTAGGCCCAACATCAAGGGGACCTCTCAGACTAAGTCCAGATTTCCGAGGAGACTGTGAAAGATCTGCAGCAGTGGTTACTGGACCACAATTGGGTTAGGGTCAGACCCCTCTCCCTAGCCCACACAGAGCTCAGTGGTGACCGATGCGTCACTTCTGGTTTGGGGCTGGCCTCCTGAGAGGTACAAAAAGCAGGCTCCAGAAGGACTACAGGCTCATTCAACCAGGGGCAAAGCTGCTACCACTGTATTGACATGGGAGTTCCTGCCCTGGACTTTTGCCAGGCAACTATATGGGCTTCACTCCATACTTTCACAAAGCACAGCTGTCTGGATAGCTAGGTTCGCCGAGGTGGCCTTTTCGCCGCTCGGACCTATAGGACATTTTGGTTTGAGTTCATCCACAGATACACCTCCAAATAGGTACTGCTTTGGTATGTGTTCAGAAGATGAAGAATCAGTGGTTAGAAGTCCCTATTTGAACAACAAGCTACTTACCTTTGGTTCTGGTATCTCTCTTGTAGAGTCCATCTAACCCTGGATTCCTCACCGACCCTCTCATCTTCCCCATTCTGTGGAATGGACTCCAAATCCATTAGTAAGATACCAAGTCTAGGAATCTGCACACATAGTCCGAACCAATTGGGGCTCGGTTGCTGGGGGTGCGGACAGCTGCAAAACTAACAGATTGCACGCAGGAGTGGTGCCTATATTGACTGCGCACATCATTTCTGGAGGGAAATGGAGCCATTGAGGCACTGTGCTGCACCACTTACCTGCGCACAGAGGTACTGCTGCAAACTTTTTCGGAACCAGTCTGACTCCTGGGGAATATTGAAAAGCTGAGGAGTCTGTAGCAGAAAGAGCGTTATCAAAGGTAAGTAACTAGATCAATAAGCTGAAAATGTTTTTCCCATTCACAAAGCTCAAGCTGTCACATCCTTGTACATTACCTACATAAAAAGGCATGCAAATGGATGCCAAACATTTCTATAAAGTAACTCTGCAGACTGCTGAAGATGGTTACAAAATACAAGCATATGAGCAGCTTCTTCCTTTCCGCAGTTGGTAAAAAGACAAAGTTGTCTATCTTGAGCCCCCAAGCACATCACTCTGTCTATAAAGGAGCACTCAACCATCTCTGTCTTGCCTCAGGACCATTCACAACCACATGGTTTGGAATTCTACCTGGTGCTAGCAGCAGAAAATGCCTCCAGCAGTAAAGCTGCATCAAAGCAGTCCCGCCCTTGAAGAGAAGTTGGACTTTTAGTTGAGGTACATTGCAGTTACAGAACATACATTTTAAACTCCTGAATGGTGCGAACAGAGTTGATGCTCCAAGCAATTAAACAATGTGTTACATTAAGCCTGTCTTGATTCTCAAGTCGAATTTAAAATGTAACATGTTATTGTAACAAGTTACTGTGTGCATCAGTTATAAAGTTGCCACTTAGTTGCCTCATAATCCTGTGCCCTTACCGGTTACACATGGAGCTTCAACCCAAGACAGCTTTCTGCCCTTCTTGGGAGACATGCTAACGACTTATGGGAAAGGAGACATTACGGGCCCCAAACTTGAGAGAAGTGTTACCTCCTTCCTGCAGGAAGCCAAACAGGTGTTGGCCAAAAAGGCGAATTTCAAAGCTGAAGCCACTTTTGAAGAGCAAATGGGGAAACCTTGGGAGAGGGGCAGCCCCATTGTTTAGGCAGACTAGCTGGCACCCAGGAAGGAGAGGGCAAAACCTGTTGTCAAACTTGTTTTTCAAGAGCGTGTAACCCTCTGGGTAGCCACACCTGTGGGTTGGGCTAGGGAGTTCTGGACTCTGAAAGAGTGGTTCTACCGTATTAGGAGTGGGCAGAATGCTGCATCTAGGGCTAGCCAGATGCTGCACTTCCCATTAATCGGTCATCAGGAGTGGTGGCCACGCCTACCCTGATGGCACTTTCTGAACATAAATAGGGAATCCCTGGCACCCAAAACTCAGATCTCTTCTGGACTGTTAGAAGGACGACCCTGCTTGCACTGTGCAACTGGCAAAGAGAGGCTGCACCAGCTTAGACTAAACTTGCTGAATCTCGCAGCTGGCAAAGGAGGCCGGCTGTGTCCTGCTCGTGGAGAAGTCCTATCCAGAGCCAAGTCAAATTCAAGAGACTCCTAATGGTCAGTTGACTGACCTCCGGTTCACAACACATAGCCATAACAGCTGAGAAGCCTGCTGGGGCACGTTGATAGCCCACAATCTTCAGACTCCACTAACTGCCATCGTGCAGCACTATTGGACCCGGCCTCGTGGCGTGGTCTTAACCCTCTTGGATTGTGCTCGTCCCCCGCACCGGCCTACACGGGCCACCCTTTCAGGCCGCCAGGGACCCCTCCTCCCTTCGAGGTCCCCCTTGGATTGTACCCGTTTGCCTACACCCGCCTCAGCGGCCCCCTTTTCCAGGCCGCACAGGAACCCCTCATCTCTTCGGGGTTCCCCCCATGCTTGCTCCACGCACCAGCCCACGCGACCCGGCTCCCCCCGGCCTCGGCCCCAGCGAAGCCCCGACATCGAGGCACCAAGATCTGGCCAGGGGGCACCGCATGGCCACTTCACCTCTCCCGGAGGAGGAGAGTTTCGATGGGACCCCTACCGTCCCTCCACACCTAGGTGCGATTGTCCTCCGGCCTCTCCGGGCCTGGCGCCTCTCCCGCTGGGCGTCTGGCCTCTCCCAGCCCGGCCTCTCCGCCCCCCCCCCCCAGGCGCAAGGGTCCGGACATCAAAGGGCTCCAGACCTATATCTGGGGCAACCCCGCAATGGAACAGCAGTTGTATCCCGGAGTCAAAAGCCCTGCTGATGGAATCGCGGCTGACCCTACGGAGAAGAACTCTTGCTTGACCCTATACCACGAGCCCAGCTGACTGCGTCGCGACTCCACCTTATTGAGAAAAGGAACCTCACGGAACATCGGGGCCCTGCTGACGCTGTCGCGGCCCAACCTCGCTGAAGCCTCCCCCAGAGCCCTGCTGACGTCGTCGCAGCTCGAGCTGAACTGAACCACCTTAAGAGCCCTGCTGACCTAGTCGCGGCTCAAGCTCCACGAACTGATCACCAGAGCCCTGCTGACACCGTCGCGGCTCGACCACTCCGGGACACGGAGTCCCTCCAGCTTGAGGAACAAGAACTGGGCCTAAGGTACCCTCGTACCCAGCTGCTACCAAAGACTGTCCCGCTACCCCGTCCCTACCAAAGACTTTGAGACTCTTGCGGATCCCTCGATCCCCCCTTGTATATATCGATAACCGTAACTTCCTAAATGCTGATAAAGAATTGCTCATCGTGATAAACATCCTCGAGTCCTGTGTGGTGGTGTTACTGTGCTGGAACGGTATAGGAGAAGGACCTCTCCTAGGAGGCTTCTCAGCAGCGCTCGGCTACTTCGTACAGTGTGGGGGCCCCCCTGGGTGGTCTCTCCGACTCCCCCGGGGTTCGCCTTCCAACAAGCACCAAAAACCCGGACATGACATTCAAAGTTGCAACAGTGTTCGCTGAGCCGGGTAGATGTTGGAGTGCTGCTTGGTCGCCCAGAAGCAGAGTTATCGCCAAGGGAAGGATTTGGCAGTGACTGCTTTTTGTGTGACTAGTAACCTAGTGGCATCTGGACTTCTGCCAGTACCGAGAATACTTCGAGGGACGTCGACCCTGTGACAAGGACTGTCTTACCCCTTGGACCAAGGAGTAGCTGCAGGAAGACTACCCCCTCCCCTCCCCAAGTCGACCACATTGCACCCATGACATTCCTTGAGCATCTTCACCATCCTCCATCCCTTGCTTTGGGATCACTTCCATAGGAAACCACTGCAAAAGATAAAAGTGCCTGGAACTGACTGTGGATTCCTTCTACCCTCATGGTAACTGTTTTTGATAACCTCGGTGATCCCCCTGACTGGCTCCTTACTAGGGTTGGTCACCTAAAGTGACTCTAAGTGACTGCATTCAAAGTAGCCCAACTTTTTAGTGAAAACATTTCTATGTGTCAAATTTGTTGAATTTGCCAATGCTTGTTCACAGTTGAGTGAAATGCTTTGGTTTACTACTACTTGTAAATTCCATATCTCTGGAACCCTTCTGTGGATCTTTTTCATAGTAGTGTAAAAGAAATACCTAAAACTACATTTTATTTTTATAAATTTGTGTTTGATTTCCTTGGGGTCTTGTCGATTTCTCCTTCTAATATTTTGGTACTGTTTAAATGGCTTACATTGTGTAAGCCTTGCTGTTCAGAGCCACAGCTATCCGGTTTGAACCAAAGGTTTGACAAATGAAACCTGCTGGTCCTAAAGGGTTGGTTAGTAAGTGTATTTCACGGTGAGGTCGCACAACCACACCATATAATGCACCCCATCTCCTCACATTATCGTTTAAGGTGGGTGAAGTATATTGATCCCAAGGGAGCATGTTCAGTGCTCAATTATACTGGGAATTTGCTCCAATCGTCCCACAAATTTGGAGTTGCTCTGATTTTGAGTGTCCTATGCTCTTACAATGTCCCTATGTAGAGATTTGCTCTCTCTTTCTGATAATTTAGCATTTCTCTATTCCACATTTGGATGTTTGGACCTTTTGTCACTTTTAAGTGACACTTCGCTAGCAACAAAGTCTGCCACATCGTACATTCTGGGTCACCTCTAGACACATATTGGCTGATTACTTGTAGCTAACATAACTGGACACCTGTAGTTGTAGAGCAAATGTGGCACCCTTGAGGAATATCTTGACACCATTGACAAATAGATGTTTTTGGGAGCCAACTCAAAAATGCTCATGATTTTACCTTAGAAGGATAAGGATGATAGTGCCCAACTGGTAATCCACCCTGTGGTCAAACTGATCCCTGCATTGAATGCATTACTCTACTGAGCTACTGAACTAGGCCATCACCACTAATGTTAATGTGATGGGTAGTAAGGAGAGATGTGGGGAATCAAGAAAGGTCCAGCAGTGTACCTTGTTCAGGCATAGTAAGATGGTGCGTGCTGGTGGCGGAGACTTAGAACTGCCACATGTTGAAAATGTACAGCTTGTTTGAATGATGGTAAGAGATTACAGTAAGATGGGTCTACCTGAAGTCAGAGGGAGGTGTGGGGGGAGTAGGTTGTTAACTAGAGTTACACCTAGGAAACTAGTCTTTGAAACGGTAGTGCACCTTCAGAAGGTACAGCATCAAATGACATGACTCATTAGTGATGGGTAAGCAGATGGGTCAGAGCGGTTTGGCGTAGACCAAAGCAGTCTAAAGCCCAAAGGCGAGGTATTTGTCATTCTCCATGCTCTGCACTGATGGCCACATGAGCAAGCCTCCTTTGGTTGTGGTAGGAGAGTTCCTTCCCAATTCAGGGTTGTACAATTAGTTCACATTTAAGAGCCTCAACGCTGTCATGCAGGGATCTCTTTGGTGGGACCCTCCAAAAGTGCTTGTTCCTTTGATGTGGAAACATGGGAGCCAGTTGCTACTAAAGGAGTGGAAGGGATGCCCTCAAGGAAGGGTGTCCATGAGTGGGACTAAAGGTATAAAAGGAATAATCATAAGAGTTAGTCCAGTGAATACTATGTAATAAACAATATTTTGTCGCTATTAACAAGCTACTGGCCCCCCATTAAACATGATCTCAACCTGGACTGGTGACCAGTCCCACATTGACTCTTTATAAGGCATGACGTCTGCGTATCTCTAATGACTTGTGCTGCCCCATCCTCAGAGTGGCTACGACTGTCCACACTACCACCCATTTCTGCTGCCACTTTACACTTTTGCTGTAGAACTCCACAATGCATTTGTCCACTCCACCTCTCCTCCATCTCCTGCTGACCTCTACAGGCCTCGCTTGAAAACCAGCTGAATCTTAATTTTACCTCTGTTCACCATTCTCCCAGAACTCTCTTCATCCATTTACCTCTGGTGATGTCCACTGAACCCACCCCCTGATCCCACCAGTCTGAGTCTCCCAAAAAACCACCCCAGATGGCCTCACCTTGCTGTACTCTAATGGGCCCCTCACTAAAACATGCAGATGTATTGCTGACCACATGCTGCTTTCTGATGTACTTTGGTGTCTCTGTGCCTCTATTGATACATCCTCTTTCCTTCTAGGAGAGCGATTGTTCCCCCTTATCCAAGCTATGCATCCCAGCCTTGCTGGAAAAATCACAGGAATGCTGCTAGAGATCGATAACTCAGAGCTGCTACACATGTTGGAGTCTCCAGAATCCCTTCGCTCTAAGGTGAGGATCAACGGAATGTGAAGTAAACATGGCATCTCTGTCCAGCCCTCCTATCTGCTCTTGGTAAAATTTCAACATCATGTGTTCGTGGTAAAATTTCAACCTCATGAAGTACATGATGGTGCAAATGGACATTTATCCTCCTTTCTTATCAAATGCTATATTTATGCTTCATAAAATGGCCCAGCCTGTTCATTGGCCCACTGAGGCAGTCCCCACCCTCTACTCATCAATAATGACCTTTCATCAGAGAACATCTCCCTTACCTTAGTTCCTAGAAACTACTCAGTTGCCCATAGTGTACACTATAAAAATGTTGCTTCTCACTACTCCGTAGGACCCCTCCAGCCTAAAGAATGTCTCAACTTCGCAAAAATGTCAGAGGCGCTCAAAAACATCCCACCTTCCTTTTGCACTTGAAACCCTCGTCCGCTTGATACATCCCCCTGGTTCCTGAATTTTTTCTTTTTGCCGTTGTAGGTAGAGGAGGCTGTCGCCGTGTTGCAGGCTCACCAAGCCAAGAAAGAAGCTTCCCAGAAAGTGGGCCTTGTTGTTGCTACCTCTTAAATAATGAAGACTTGTAAGTATTCCCTGAGAACTCTGCATTTTCCATACCGTCGTATTCTATGTTAAGACCCTGACAGCTTCTCCCTTGGGTTTGAAGTACCTCAAAGTTTTTAGCACCCAACTCTCCTTCAGCTGTTTGTCTGTGCAGCATTGTTGGTTTAAAGGGAGTGCTACAGAAATGCAGTGTAAATCCAGACATCTGTCTTGTACTGCACACAGACCTGTCTCTACAACGCTGCAACACATTTAGTCACTATTAGCAAAAGCGCTTCTTCAAGCAGAATTGTCTGCTTGGTGAGAGAAGTGGACAACCCAAGAAGAGAAAGCAAGCTGCTTGAAGGGTCCCTCAGGGAAGATTTCTCCTTAAAAGAAAGTGACTGGGTTGAGGGTTTACTAATTCCTTTAATGGAAAAAAACTTTTGTAAGTGCAATGGTATGTGGCAACCCTTTAAAGAGTTAAATTATTTTTGGTACTTTTGTTGCAATTCTTATGTTTTTTGTTTCTTGTTTCCCTACTTTCCTTGTGTATGTTTTATACTCCTTGGATCGTAAAAAAATCAAAACTGGTTTTACAAAATGCACTTTGAACTCTTTTTGTCTTTTCTCTTTTGATAGGATACAAAAAAAGCCAAACAGAAAACACCTATTTCAGATGCAAGACTTAAAAAAGGCTAGCCTGCCCAGTGCCGCTTCATATAGTGCCCCGTGTCCACAGTCTGAAGAGCTCTATAACCTCTGCACACAGTGCAGTGGTTCAGCAGCTCAGAAACCAGGTCCTGGCCAGTCACAGATGGTGGGATATACTGCAACACATCATTGCCCAGAAAGAAGACCCTAGAGGCTTGCTCTGCACTATGCTGTGCTCCACACCATAGAACATCAGTAGCATGGAATATCTCAGTCCTGTAAATTCTTTTACCAATCTAAATAGTTGCACAAGCCATTGATGGCTATTAGCTGTTCCCCCTGCATTGTTTGTTTTTACAGAGAAGAATACATGTTTACCACTTACATATACAATTAGGGAAACTGCACGAAAATGTAATTGAAAAACATGTTTCATATAAATCCCGCTGTAAGGCGATGATTTGTTTGCACTGTCTTACACTGTGTTCCGGAATGCAATACATCTTTGATTGTAAACTATGCTGTTGATTCTTTAGACGTCTGTTCCCTTGGATCTCACTTCATGGCCTGCACAGCAGATGCTGGCCCTCCCACCTGCTGTAACGTCTCATGAAGCTGCACAAAATCCAACATGACATCTCTTTAGCTTGGGCAAGAGATTACCTCGCACCAATCAGCCAGCCTCTCATTTGGAGTTGGAGCATCTGGGTTCCAGAACTTCCGCCTTCTAGAAGAAATGTCTTTAGGGTGATTGATGTATGTCAAAATTCCACAAGTGGGAGCTCTGTGGCCTCTCTGCAGGCATAACGCTAGTTATCTCAGTGGCCTTGACTGAGTGCAACCTTTTCTCTGTCTGATAATTTATTTGTGGTTTTGGTTTTCCCAGAAAATTGGCCTAATTGTAACATCTGAAACGTATTTCTCAACAAATGAATAAAACCAGTTTGGGGAAAAAGGCTTATTTTTTTGTCTTCACCTTTTCCTGTTAACTGTGGCAAAAAAATGAGAAATTACCAAGTTCCTATTTTTGAATTTTACATGGCATTGCCTTGAGCTGACCCATGGAAGAGAGCAGTTTTGCAAAAGGAGCTATGAAAGACTTGATTTATTTCTTTTTAGGGGTTGTCTGTAGCATGGCTCCAGCCACAAAGACCCCAAGTACTTTATCAAACACAATTTGACATAACATACAACAGTTAATTATAATATGATCGAATGGTGGGTGTCAAACGTGCCTTCAAGGAAGAGTTTGAAAAGGATGAGAGTAAGTAGACCCTATGGAAAACCGGATTGGCCAGAGTGTGGGGAGGAACGCTTCTATATACTGATGGTGTAGAAAGAGGGGTGACTCTTTTGTCATACCAGATGTCTGAATTAGGGGTTTTAGGAATTTGTTGAAAGTGTATCAGAAGGTGGGGCTTCAGATCTGTTAGACCTGTCCGCTTCAGAGTGGTCTTCCCCCAAATTCTTTGCTTTACTTCTCCATTTTTGCTGATCTCATGTTTGCTAGCCTTAGAACTCTGTGCACTTTACCACGGCTAACCAGTGCTAAAGTGTGGGTGCTCACTCCCTTAAACATGGTAACATTGACTTACACCCAGTTGGCATGTTTAATTCACTTGTAAGTCTCTAATAAAGTGGTACTGCATACACCCAGGTCCTGTAAATTAAATGCTGCTAGTGGACCTGCAGCACTCATTGAGTCACTTAAGTAGCACTTTAAACATGTTTCAGGCCTGTCATTGAAGTCTGTGTGTGCAGTTTAAAGCTGCCATTTTGACCTGGCAAAATGCGCCTTTTTCCAGGCCTAAACCTTCCTTTTTAATACACATAAGCCACGTCTAGGGTAGGGCCTCAACAGTCCATAGGGCAGGGTATAGTGCACTTAAAAAGCTGGACATGTACTTTTATGTTTTACTTGTCCTGGTAGTGAAAAAATCTTAAATTCATTGTTCGAGACATGTGTGCTATAGATACACATACGTTGCATTCTCCTGCCATCTAGTGTTGGGTTTAGATGTTTGCAAGTTGTTTTTCTTCAAAGAAGTCTTTTCCAGTTACAAGGTACTGTGAATCCTCATTCGGTGATAGTGCGCATGGGCATCAACTCCATTGTTAGATTGTTTTCTTTCTGCCATCTAGTTCGGTCGTAATTTGCGACTGTTCATTGGAATCCCTTCAGTTCGCAACCCATTGTACCCACGTCGGTATTGTTTCAAACGCGTTTTCTCATCCTCTGCATGTCGAAAATCTGAAAACATTTATGGTTGGATCAGCAAAACCCCAACCGCGGCTTTCGGGTCTAGCCCGTTTCTTTCACTTTCATTTCCACTTGAGAGACCAACATCGAGCAATCTGCCGATGGAACAGACTCATTCCAATTCTGCCCTCGGTGGCACCACAGATATCCACGCACCGACCTTCACAAAGTCTGTAACTTGTGCCTGTCTCTAGAGCACAAGGAAGAATACTGAAATGCCTGTCGCTCATTTAGCTCAACAAAGACCCTCCGAGATCGCTGGGCTTGACAGAAAGAAATGCAGCGACAAAACATCGAAGAGACCCCCAATAACTTTGGAGAAGATATCGAACAGGAAGAAATGGAAGTGTCTGCAGTGAAGGAAGAAGAGGCCTTCTCCGTCCAAGATTCAGATTCCGAGCTGGAGATAGAACTGGAGTCACATGATGTTCCACCTGGTCAAAGTGCCATGAGTACCAAAGCCCTTTTACCCACAAAACCCGCTTCCGTCCATGGTAGGCACCGAGACCCTGCTTCAAATGCCCCGCCCTCCAGCTCGGCACCGAAAGTGCACATCAAGCCTTCAGCTCGAGTTGAGATACTATCACTTGGGCACCTAAACCTTCGGTTCCGACAGACAAAAAAAGACAAATCCAGCTCGGTATCGAAAATTTCAGCACCAAAACAGAAAGATGCTCCTCAAAAGCCTCCAGAGCCAGTTCTGGAAACTATGCAAGAAAAGCTGGATCCAAAACAGAAGAAACTCAATAAAAATCCAGACACTGGATATATTACAGCAAAACCCATGATACCATCCTACAAAAGAAAGATAGACACTGAATATAATATCCCTCTTAAAAAGGAGGACATTGCTACGAGTCCTCTTTACCCCATTTCTCATACCCCTCCACCATCTTCACCAGTACCTATTATACCACAATAAGACCCTCTGGACATCAGACCACAGGGCTCTCCGGGTACAAATTCTGATACAGATCGAATGGATGATTAAAATATAGATCCTCCTACAGATACAGACCCAGATATATACCCTGCTAAACTTTCCCATCCCGATGACAAGACCTCATATCAGGAGTTAATTGCAAGGGCAGCCACATACCATGGAGTTACTGTGCTCAAGGAATCTTTGGAAGAAGATTTCTTATTTGAAACATTAGGGACCACACGTAAGACAACAGTCACTACTTATGTTAAAAGGTATGATGAGGCATGCTGAGGACATTTTTAAAAATCCAGTGAGGGCATACATTATAAACCCAGGGTGGATATAAAAATATAAATCCCACCCATCCGACCCAATTTTTATTAAGGGACAGCTTCCTTTAGATTCTTTAGTTGTATCCAATGCTCATAAAAGAGCAAATTCACAAACTACAGGAGATGCACCATCTCTGGACAAAGAGTCCAAGCTAATAGATGCCTCTGGCAGACCCCCAGGATATTGCGGCATGGGTTAGGAAATTTAGCGGCACAAGTATGGAAATTTAGCAGCATTTTTGTGGCACGTTATTTTACTCATAATCATTCATTTTCAACCTGAAATCAATGGAATCCTGTGCTTTGAAACCATGTGTGGATACAAGTGGTAAGAGCAATGGTGCCAAGTACACAAAGACGGAGTTAAGGAAATCACTCCTGCCCTTTAAGGAATGAGGACAAAAAGATCACCTCCAAATCAGGCCAGAAAGAGCAAACACAGAACTACCCAACCTCAGTGTGCAGCGAGCAAACAGCAAACCCGTCTCTGGCAGGCAGCAGCAGCTATTCAACTGTTCCAGTGTCGAGAAGACATCAACAGCCACGGAGCCGCAAGATTGTTCCCATGTGTGATTTTAGGTAAGAAACATCCAATTTGCTGCTAAACAGCAACGTGTTCAACCAGCATCAATTAATCCCACAAAAAAAACAACTAATCAATTTTCAGTCATCAAAATGTACATTTTCTTTCAACATTTTTAACAGCAGTGTAACGTTTGACTTATTTCAATCTTTAAGGCAAACCACTGCCTTCAACAATTATAAATGTATTCTCTTTAAACAGTCTTCATTTGCCACAACCAATCACAGGGCAGTTGCCACTATACCCTCCCTTAAGCCCCCGCCCCCATACACACTCCAGCAATTCACGTCAAGAAAGAAAGAAGAAACAGTCAAATCCAATCACCACCCATCTGCACCTCCCCCAGCTCTTTGGATAGGCTTGTCACCTACTCTCCTCCTCCCTAGCCCCAACCCCCCTTACTGGGGTGACGTTTCACATACAAGCATGCATCCACAGACAAACTTCCTAGTGCGATTGAGATTGTGTGATAACTACCTTGGGCATTGGTGCAGGGGAACTCTCAGAATAGGATATGTTCTAAAGAAGGGGAAAGCATCTTGTTTTTCATCTACTCAGTTATGTGTGCTCGTGAGACTTCTCAATGCAGCCATAATGCTGCTAACTCGGGCAGCTAGATAAACAATTACAATAATCACAGCTACAAGGAAAAGATGCATTTTTTGTGGAACATGGAGGGAGCCAGATTCCCCTCTTTGTAGTACTCCTGAAAACTTTTTAGGTTGACCACGTAAGGTCAGGGGACAGCACTGTTGTCAAGCCAGACCTGCAAAGAAGAGGTAGCTAAGCAGAGAAAGAGTAGGGGTGAGAGAGGAAGGGAGAACAGAAGAGTTAGAATACATGGAAATGAAAAAGCAAGGGGGAGAACGAGCAAGAGTTTCACAATATTTCCAACTTGAGCAATAAATGTTGAAGGCTGTGGGGATAGACATTACAATTCTTTTGAGTGGCACTGCTGTCTAGCAGCTACCCTGCAGTCTTTCAAATCAGCAGTCCACGGTTTGAATCATGGCTTCCACATTTTCTCACTTAGTGGGATTCTGGGCATGTCAGAGAAAGAAGGGTGGGCATTTTTTTTGCCAAGAGTCCAGAATGTCACTCATTTAGAAAATCTGAGCAGCATTTGTAATGCCACAGGAGAGGACGCTTGTGAATACTATGTAACGGGATGGTCACATGTAAGGAAAGTTTGGGGGGTGAAGTACTTGGTTGGTTGGCCTAGTGTAGAGCTGGTGGAACAGCTGGCCCAGTGGTTCTGATGTGATGATGATCCCTTTTGCTGGTCTGTGCTCAAATGGAAAGAGCCAAGTATTCTAGTTCTATCACGCCAAACGCAACACTGCAGAAGCCATGATTAAAAGTGCCATTTATGTGTTCGAATAAATAAACCGTTCCTTTGCTGGTTTCAGTTGTACTTTTGTATACAACTGTGTTATCTCATTAGGCATTTATCAAGCAACACCATACCATATTTTTCCTCACCTTATTACAGAGGCCAATCCCCCTATAAGGATTACTTTGCTACTTGCAATTATCTGAAAGAGACACGTTAGTGATAGATTCCTTACCTTAGAATATTTCCCAGGCGTCAGTCTGGATCCGGAAAGTTTTCTGCTTAGCAGTATCACTGTGCGCTAGTAGGTGGAGCCGTGCGGCTCCGCGCCCGTCACTGGCGTCGTGCACGTCGGGACGATGTCATAGAGGCTACTTAGGCGCCAGCCATGCGCGCTGATGTCAGTTCTTTCTTTTTCCGCGCCAAAAGTGCAGATCCGGATTGAGCCCGTACCTCGGTCAATTTTTGACCACTTTTTGAGACTTTTTGTCTTCTCTTGTCTCCTGGTGCACGTAGGGATTGCCGGCTTTAAGTCTTGTGGGTCGTGCCACCGTAATATGTCGGTGGCGGACCCCCATGATGTCTGCCTCTACTGCCTGGAGACCGACCACGACTCCCGGGATTGTCGGGACTGCCGTGCCATGGCCCCGAAGGCATTGCGGGTGCGGCGCCGGAAGTTGCTGGAGGTCCGGCACTACTCTCGCCGGCGCTCCGGGTCTAGGGTCCGTTCGTGGGACTGCTCGTGGGACTCAAGTCTTCACCTTCCGATTCCGGTAACAAACACCATAAGAAGTCGTCGAAGAAGCGTGTTCACTCTCCGATGTCCCCCCGTCGCTTCCCGGAGGCAGACGTGGGGGACAGGGCTCTGCCCCTGCGGCTCCTCTGGAGCCTGGGAGTCCCGCGGCCTACCCGGGTCCGTCGGCGACTCCCTAACAGAGGCAAGTGTTTCTTGCTGCCTTGGACCGCCTGTTTAGGCCTCGGGCTCCCGCCTGTGCACCTGCGGGCCCCACGGACCCGTGTCCAGATCCTGTTGACCCGGAGGCACCGCCTCCGGCGCCAGCCCCGGAGCCACTGGATCCAGCGCCCGCGGCTCTGGCCACGGTGCCACAAGGTGCAACTCCCTTGGCTCCGGCCCCAGCACCGCCCCTGGCGCAGCACTGGGTGCCGTTTATCCCACCCCTGCCTCGGTTCTCGGACCATTTTGTTCCGACCTGGGATCCTCATTGGGATGGGGCTCTGGTTCGGCCCCGGCCGGCGCCGCTGGCCCCCTCTCCGGCTCCGGTCCTGCCGCTGCGACCGGCTCCTTCTACCCCGGAGCCGGATGAGGACTGGGACGGCTCCGAGGACCCCCTTGAGCGGCAGTGTGACTCCGGGCAGGATTGGGTGGATGACCTTCCACATGTGGGGGAACTTGATGTTTCTTCTGACCCGGGGTTTGCTTCGCCTCCGCCTACTATGGAGGAGGGCGCTTCCTACACTATGGTGCTGCGTCGAGCCGCGGAGACTCTCCACCTCGACCTCCCTATGGTGGCCCTTAAGACCAACCCCTTTACGGATGTGCTCCAGACGGCATCTGCGTTGTCTGAGCCGCTGCTCCCTTTCAATGAGGCCCTTACCGAAGTCCTCTTGGGTAGTTGGTTGCGGCCGGCCTTGGGGGCGCCGGTGGATAAGAAAGTCGCTAGGCGTCATCGCCCGGCGCCTGGTGAACCCGCCTTCTTGACCACTCACCCCACGCCTGAGAGCCTGGTTATTCAGGCCTCGACATCGCAGAGTGCCTTTCCCTCGGCTCCACCGGATAAGGACTAAAAGAGGCTGGACCAATATGGCAAGAGGTTGTTCTCCTCAGCCAGTTTGGGGTTGAGGTCGGTTAATACCGCCTGCTTATTGGGCCATTACTCCCACGCAGTGTGGGATTCGGTGATGGGGGATCTGCCTCAGTTCTCTGAGGAAGTCCAGGCTGTCCTTTCCCAAGCAATTGCGGAGAGCAAGGATGCGGCGAAGTTTGACATCAGGTGTGGTTTGGACACTGCTGATTCGTTGGGCAAAGGCAATGCGATATGGATGAACTGGTCAGGCAGATTTGCGTACGCCTTTCCGCCTCTCCCAATCATTCCATTAGTGGTGCGCAAACTACAACAACACCCCTCACTCTCATCCTAGTAGCTCCAACTTGGGCCAGACAACCGTGGTACACCACACTGCTGGAACTATCTGTAGTACCGCACCAAAAGTTACACCTCTCTCCACGCCTCTTAACCCAGAACCATGGAGAGATCAGGCACCCGGACCCAGCTCAGCTCAACCTTGCGATCTGGCTCCTTAAAACCTAGAATTCGGTTATCTAAATCTTCCCCCTGACTGTATGAACGTCATTAGAGAAGCCAGACGACCTACCACTAGAGCTTGCTACGCAGCCAAGTGGAAACGTTTTTGTGGTCTATTGTCACAACAATCCCCTAGATGTGTCCATTCAACACATTACTACACCTACAAAGATGCAACCTAGCCTACACGTATATTAGACTGCACCTTGCGGCCATAGCAGCCTATCTACAAAACAGACAACATCTATCACTCTTTAGAGTACCTGCCATAAAAGCTTTCATGGAAGGCCTTAAAAGAATAATTCCCCCAGAGTGCCACCCTCACCTGTGTGGAACTTAAACATCGTTCTCACTAGACTAATGGGGCCTTCCTTTGAACCTCTACACAAATGTGAACTTCAATTCCTAACATGGAAAACTGCTTTTCTGGTAGCCATTACTTCCCTCAGAAGGGTCAGTGAGATACAAGCACTCACCATTCAAGAACCTTTTCTGCAAATGCATCATAACAAAGTTGTTCTCCGCACTAATCCAAAATTCCTCCCTAAAGTCATTTCTCCCTTTCATCTAAACCGATCTGTGGAACTGCCCGTATTCTTCTCGCAGCCACAGACCATTGCAGAAAGAGCTCTCCACACACTAGATGTCAAACAAGCCTTACTCTACTACATCGAGAGAACACAACCCTTTCGTAAGAATAACTGTTCGTATCTTTCTCACCACCACACAAAGGCAACCCCATCTCCAAATCTGGGATAGCTAGGTGGATTGTCAAATGCATACAGATTTGCTACCACAAAGCCAAACGTATGCTCACTGTTCCCCCCTAAAGCGCACTCTACACGTAAGATAGGGACTTCCATGGCATCTTTAGGAAACCTTCCCCTAGATGACATCTGCAGAGCAGCTACATGGTCTACACCGCATATTTTCACTAAACACTATTGTGTAGATGTGCAAACTAAGCAACAAGCTAGTGTGGGCCAGGCTGTACTCAAAACATTGTGTTCGAGGCATATGAGCTGCAGATTATACACTGTGCATAGATCGCCATCTGGTGTTGGGCCCGGATGTTTGCAGTTTGTTTTTCTTCTTCGACAGTCTTTGGAAGTCACGAGTTCGGTGACTCCTCCTTCGGTCCGTACTGCGCATGGGCTTCGGCTCCATCCTCAGATTGTTTTTTTCCGCCATCGGGCTCGGATGTAATACTTCGTGCTCCGGCTTCGAACCTTTCCAGTTCGACCTTCGACGAAAAATCCTCGTCCATCGAGATTCTTTAGACGAAATCGACTTCTTCATCTCTCTCTTCGGCACTTCTTCGATTCCAGGCATCGGCAGCGGCCTTCGGGCCTATCTCGACTCCGGTCTCGGCCGATGGAAAGGACTCCCTTCAAGAAGTACCCAAAATGTGGGTCTAAATTTCCCCACACCGACCTCCATCAGGTGTGCAACCTCTGCCTCTCTCCCGAACACGAGGCCCGAGACTGCCCCGCCTGCAAGTCTTTTCGTTCGAAAAAGACTATTCGGGATCGACGAGCTCGACGCACCATGGCGCACTCATCGACCTCGGCTCCACCTGACATCTTCGGAGAAGACACCGGAGCTTCGGGACAGCAGCACACCGAGCTGGAGGACGACGTCGTCAGCGCTTCCGAGGCCGACGACTCCGACGTGGAGGAGATCACACCGGCGCAGAGGGTCGTGAGTACTCTACCCCCTCCCACTCCTGCGCCCATACCGAAAGAGACTCCGGTTACCCCTTCGCCTCCGAACCTAGGGAAAACCAAGCATACTGCTTCCATCACCCCACCTTCGGGCCCGGTGAAAAAGCATCACAAGTCTCCTGGCGGCTCGGGCCCGAGCCAGCCTCCTAGCGGCGCCGAAAAACATTCTTCGGCACCGAAGAAAACAAGCTCTGTTCCGAAGCCATCGGTGTCGAAACCTGACCTCTCGGTGCCGACCAAACACAAATCCCTCGGCACCGAAGCTTCCGTGTCGAAGCCTGCCTCGGCGCCGACCAAAAAATCGCATACCCCGAGAAGGCACGGCGCGGATAAACCGACAAAGCCTTCCGTTCCGAAAACATCGGCACCGATGGAGGAATCGGTGCCGGAGGAGCTTTTCACACCGGATCCTCTTCAAAAGACTTTAACAAAGGATCCAAGGACTGGACATTTAATTTTGTCTTCCAAGAAAAGACTTTTGGACAAGCCAACTCCTCCTCCACCACCAAAACGAAAGGACTCTGCCACATCCCCGTTCAGAGTACCCTCCCCACCACCTCCACCTCCTCCTCCTTCTCCACCTCCTCCACCCCCTCCATCTCCTCCACCCCCTCCATCTCCGCCCCCACCTTCTCCACCCTTGCCTCATCGGTCTCCAACCCCGTCTCCAGACCCTGATGACCACGGAGATCCATTCTATGATCCCACAGATGCCCCGCAGGACCCCACTCCTCCGGGAACACCTGACCCATGGGAGGATTATCACAATCCCGATGTCCCAGATGTGCCTCAGGATGATCTCTACCCATCCAGGCCGTCTCCACCAGAGGACTCCCTGGGGTTCCACCACCTCTTACAACGGGCGGCACATTATCATGGGGTGGAGTTACACAGTGATCCAGTTGAGGAAGACTTCCTACTTGACACATTTGACATAGCAGATAAATCCACCGCTATATTACCCATGCTTAAAGGGGTGACCAAGCATGCCACAGAGGTTTTCAAAGACCCCGTCAGAGCTAGGGTCTTAAACCCCAGAATAGAAAAGAAGTACAAGGCAGCCCCCACGGATCCTGTCTATATTAAAGGACCTGCGCCCCTAGACTCATTAGTGGTTTCCACAGCTAGGAAGCGCTCCAACTCTCAGTCATCTGGTGAGGCTCCACCACCTGATAAGGAGTCCAAGCTCTTAGATGCGTCAGGCAAACGCACTGCCTCGCAAGCTGCCAATATGTGGCGCATCGCCAACACGCAGGCGCTGCTGGCGAGGTACAATAGAGCGCACTATGATGAGCTGGAGGCTCTCATGCAGCATCTCCCAGAGAAATATAAGAATAAGGCTCATGAACTGATACAAGAGGGAAAGATTATTACCAACACCTCTATTAAATGTGCACTTGACGCAGCAGACACGGCGTCCAGGGCTATAAACACCAGTGCTCTGCTTCGCCGTCACGCCTGGCTCAGGATCTCAGGCTTTAAACCAGAGGTCCAAGCATCTATATTAAACCACCCTTTTGACCAACAATACTTATTTGGCCCAAAAGTAGACGAAGCCCTGGAAAAAATGAAGAAGGATACAGATACGGCGAAGTCTATGGGAGCCCTGCAATCACAAACCCCTAGACGCTCCTTTCGCCGTTCCTCCTTTCGAGGCTCTGGCAGAGGTTACTCTTCCGATAACGCCTCCACGTCCTACAAGTCCCCTCCTCAGAATACCTTCTCAAAGGGCTACCAAAGAGGTGGATATCGAGGAAACAATAATAAAGGCAGGGGCAAAACCAACACCGCCCGTTCTGCCACACCGCCCACACAATGACTTTCCCCCGCTCCCCCCAGACCATTCCACTCCGGTCGGGGGCAGACTACAAGACTTCCTTCAAACCTGGGAGGCCATAACATCAGACAAATGGGTGACCCAAATTATTCGGTCAAGGTACTGTCTCAAACTAACTTCTACCCCCCCCCCAAATATTCCACCCAGACACCGTGCGATGTCACAAGAACATACCACACTTCTGAAACAAGAGGTACTCTCCCTCCTGCAAAAACACGCGATAGAGCAGGTACCCGTCGATCAGCAAAATCTAGGGGTCTACTCTCTGTACTTTCTCATACCGAAGAAAGACGAGACCCTACGGCCCATTCTAGACCTCCGGCCTCTAAATGCATACATCCATTCAGACCATTTTCATATGGTAACTCTTCAGCAAGTTCTCCCACTCCTCCGTCAGAGCGACTTTCTCGCTACACTGGACCTGAAAGACGCATACTTTCATATTCCAATACACCCTGCTCACAGAAAGTACCTCCGATTTGTGGTGGACGGTCAACATTATCAGTTCAAGGTTCTCCCCTTCGGGGTCACAACCGCACCACGGGTGTTTACCAAATGCCTGGCAGTAGTGGCAGCACACCTCAGAAGACAAAACATTCACGTCTTCCCCTACCTGGACGACTGGCTCATAAAAGCCGCGTCCTACCACCAGTGTGTGCAGAATACAAACACTACCATACAACTACTCCACCAGCTAGGCTTTACGGTGAATCACCAAAAGTCCCACTTGATACCGTCTCACACAAAGCAATACCTCGGTGCCACTATAGACACCTAAAAAGCTATAGCCTATCCCAACTCAGCCAGAATTGCAAGCATGCAAGCCCTGCGCCAAAAGTTCCTTCTTCAGCACTCTCTCCCAGCAAGAGTGTTCATGAAACTAATAGGGATGATGGCGTCTTGCATTTTCATAGTGCCCCATGCAAGACTTCACATGCGTCCACTCCAAGAGTGCCTAGCACGCCAGTGGAACCAGGCCCAGGGACAGCTGACGGATCTGGTGTTGGTGGACGGCCGCACCCATCGATCTCTGCAGTGGTGGAACACCACAAACCTTTCCAAAGGGCGACCGTTCCTGGACCCGGTTGCTCAGGTGATTCTAACAACGGACGCATCGCTCTCCGGCTGGGGAGCGCATCTATCACACCTCACAGTGCAAGGTCTATGGACGCGACAACAGAGGTTACTCCACATCAACCATCTGGAGTTATTGGTGATCTTTCTAGCCCTGAAATCGTTTCAGAAACAAATTTCAGCCAAGGCAGTCCTTATTCGCACAGACAATATGACTGCAATGTATTATATTCAAAAACAGGGGGGGACACACTCTCCCCAGCTCTCCCGCTTAGCACAGAGCATATGGAGATGGGCAATTCCACAAAAAATCTTTCTCCTGGCACAACACGTCCCAGGCATACAAAACACCATGGCAGATCTGCTCAGCAGACAAACGCAGCAAATGCACGAATGGGAACTGCATCCACAAGTTCTTCACCCATTCTTTCACAAGTGGGGGCATCCTCAAATAGACCTCTTCGCCACCCACGAAAACAAAAAATGCCCAAGCTTCGCCGCCAGATACCCACACCCATTGTCCAAAGGCAATGCGATATGGATGAACTGGTCAGGCAGATTTGCATACGCCTTTCCACCTCTCCCACTAATTCCGTTAGTGGTAAGGAAGCTACAGCAGCACTCCCTCACACTCATTCTGGTAGCCCCAACATGGGCCAGGCAGCCGTGGTACACCACACTACTACAGCTATCGGTGGTACCACATCAAAAACTGCACCTGTCCCCATGCCTCCTAACCCAGAACCATGGAGAAATCAGGCACCCGGACCCAGCTCAGCTCAACCTTGCGATCTGGCTCCTGAAATCTTAGAATTTGAATACCTTAATCTTCCCCCTGATTGCATGAACATTATCAAGGAAGCCAGACGTCCTACCACTCGAGCATGCTATGCCGCAAAGTGGAAGAGATTTGTTGTTTACTGCCGTAACAATACAATCAACCCTTTAGATGCATCCATACAGCACATCATTTGCTATCTGCTCCATCTTCAAAGGTGTAACCTGGCGTACTCATCCATTCGTCTACACCTAGCAGCAATTGCTGCTTACCTACAAATCAGACAGCATTTATCACTGTTCAGAGCGCCTGCTATTAAAGCCTTTATGGAAGGCCTTAAAAGAGTAATTCCACCCAGGGCACCACCTTCACCTGTATGGAATCTAAACGTAGTTCTTACAAGGCTAATGGGTCCGCCTTTCGAACCAATGCATAAATGTGAGCTACAGTTCCTCACTTGGAAAACAGCTTTCCTCGTAGCTATCACTTCCCTTAGAAGGGTTAGCGAGATACAAGCGTTCACTATACAAGAACCCTTTTTACAAGTACATCACAGCAAGGTGATACTTCGCACAAATCCAAAATTTCTGCCCAAGGTCATTTCCCCCTTCCATCTTAATCAATCGGTGGAGTTACCGTTTTTTTTTCTCGCAACCTCAACCTGTTGCGGAAAGGGCTCTACATACACTTGACGTTAAAAGGGCCCTACTGTACTACATACAAAGAACGCAACCTTTCAGAAAGACTAAACAGTTGTTCGTCTCCTTCTCTCCACCGCATAAAGGCAACCCCATTTCAAAATCAGGGATAGCTAGGTGGATTGTAGAGTGTATACAAATTTGCTATCACAAAGCAAAACGAACATTATCTGTTCCACCTAAAGCCCACTCTACAAGAAAGATAGGGGCTTCTATGGCTTTTCTAGGGAACATACCCTTAGATGACATCTGCAAGGCAGCCACATGGTCAACACCGCACACTTTCACAAAACATTACTGTGTAGATGTGCACTCCAAACAACAAGCTAGTGTGGGCCAGGCTGTACTAAAGACACTGTTTCAAACTACTGCAACGGATACCGGTGGTCGCCGCTAGGGTTGGGTACTGCTATATAATCTATGCACAGTGTATAATCTGCAGCTCATATGCCTCGAACGGAATATGCTACTTACCAGTATGCATCTGTTCTTGGCATGTAGAGCTGCAGATCTATACACGCCCACCCGCCTCCCCGGCTACCTGTATCCGTTCCAGGCTATCTTATTTAGATACAACACACATGGGTTTCTTCACTATTATCACTACGCTCCATCTTTTCCCTGCTGGCGAAAAACAATCTGAGGATGGAGCCGAAGCCCATGCGCAGTACGGACCGAAGGAGGAGTCACCGAACTCGTGACTTCCAAAGACTGTCCAAGAAGAAAAACAAACTGCAAACATCCGGGCCCAACACCAGATGGCAATCTATGCACAGTGTATAGATCGGCAGCTCTACATGCCAAGAACAGATGCATACTGGTAAGTAGCATATTCCTTCAAACCACTGCAACAGATACTGGTGGTCGCTGCTAGGAGCGAGTACTGCTATATAATCTATGCACAGTGTGTAATCTGCAGCCAATATGCCTCGAATGGCAAATGCTACTTACCAGTATGCATCTGTTCTTGGCATGTGGAGCTGCAGATCTACATACGCCCACCCGCCTCCCCGCCTACCTTTATCTGTTCCAGTTTATCTTATTTAGATAGAGCACACATGGGCATCTTCACTGCTTATTACTACGCTCCATCATTTCCCTGCTGGCGAAAAACAATTTGAGGATGGAGCCGAAGCCCATGCGCAATATGATCCAAAGGAGGAGTCACATACCTCGTGACTTCCAAAGACTTTCCAAGAGGACAAACAACTGCAAACATCCGGGCCCAACACCAGATCTATGCGCAGTGTCTAAATCTGCAGTTCTACATGCCAAGATCAGATGCATACTGTTAAGTAGCATTTGCCTTTCACATTCCCGTCCTGCCGGCCCACCGGCGTTACTTGCGGTTCACGGTAGGCCAGGAGCATTTTCAGTTTGCCGTGCTCCCCTTCGGCCTTACCAGCGCCCCTCGGGTGTTCACGAAGGTGATGGCAGTGGTCGCAGCTCATCTGCGCAGGTCAGGGGTGTCAGTCCTCCCCTACCTCGACGACTGGCTTTTGAAGGCGGCTTCGCCCCAGGCAGTTGTCTCCCACCTCCAGACTACGGCCGACCTGCATCTGCTGGGGTTCTCCATCAATGTGCCGAAGTCGCACCTTATGAGAAAGTGGCTCTGTATATACTGTTCCCAAATAGGTACAGTGAGTACAGAGTCCACAGTCCCCAGAGGTTTGGCAGAGGTTAAAGTTAGATATAACCTTACTCTCTAAAGTGGTAGCTTGGTCGAGCAGTAAGGCAGCATCAGAGGACAGTGTAAAGCATTTGTTGTACACACTTAGTCAGCAAATGGTCTCACACACTCGAGAACTGAACTCTAGGGCAATGGTTTAGCCAATGGTTTATATAAAAAAAAATTATTGTTTTATTATTGAACCAACAAGAGGTATTAAAATATACTTTCTCAGAATGAGATGCTTTGGTTAAATACTTTTGCAATATGCAATTGACTTTTGTAGGTAATAGTTACAGGTTGTTGCAATAGGCAACACAGTTTCAAACACAATAATACATTGAGCTCCATGGGACTTTTAAGTTATTTGCAATAGATTACTTTCAGGATTACTTTTCTAGCTTCAGGACTGGATCCTAGATTCAGTCCTGGGACAGTTCTTGGAAACAAGTGAGTGAAGTCGACTTACTGTTGTGATTTTTAGGCAATATTTTGCTATTTTAAAAGTTGACACTTGGAAAAATGTAATAGAAAAACAGTCAATGATTCCCTATGGGAGAAAATTCAAGTTCTAGGTATAGTATGTTCTTGTTACTTTTTTAATCCAGTACTGGGCTCCTAGGCTCAGTACTGGGACCTCTATCTAAAACAGGTAAGTAATTAAGTTTTCACAGTTGGTACGATTTTTAAAGAATATTTGTAGTTTGCAAAAATCGACACAGAAAAACAGTCAATGATTTCCTATGGAAGAAAATTGGGTTAATGGTAAGTACAGTCGTGAGTACTTTTCAGGGTCAGTGCTGGGCACCAAGATCCAGCACTGGGATCTCTCCTAATAGCAGGTGAGTATTTTCGTTTTCGTTACTCGGTTGATTTTAGGTGAATATTTTAAGTTTTAGAAACTCCACACTTAGAAGAAATTTCAGAAGAAACCAGTCAATGTTACCCTATGGAAGAAAATTGGGTTATCAGCTTCTGGGTAAGTACTCGACTGGCAGAGTTAAGGTTCTGGGTACAGACTCAGGGGTCTCCCTGGGTCAGGTAAGTACAGTTGTTACACATTCAGCAGCACAGGGGCAGCCGGGTGCAGAGTGAGTTATTCCCAATGTTATCCTATGGGAGGCAGGGGGGCCTTGGTTGGTGGCTGCTGACTAGCAGGCCACGCGGCTGTGGGAGCTGGCTCCTGGTCACTTGCTATGGGCAAATGGAGAAGTAGGTAGGAGTAGAAGTTACACTGTCAGGGCCACTCAGGCGGCTGGGTGCAGGCTGTTTTTGAGCCTTCGGGCGCTCAATGGATTTCAATGGGAAAGCTCCAGGATGAACAAAGGCTTCAAGCTCGGGGATGAAGATTCTTCAGGTGCCACCACCACTTCGAGAGATAAGTTGGGGTAGTTGGAGGATAGGTAGGTTCCCAGGAGTTGGGCACAGGGGGCCGCAGGGTGCCGGGTGCAGGTGTGCCTTTTGATGTCGGGAAATCTTACCCTCTGTTGTTCGCGGTTGGGGGGGGGGGTACCTGGTTCTGAGGCTGCAGGCGTCATCAGGAGCGTCGAGGTGAGTCCTTGGGTTCCGGATTCTGGGTCACAGTCGCCGGGGGGACGTCCTCGGGGTCTTTGTTCACTCCGGCACAGGCCAGGCTTGGCGGGTGCAGAGTGTGCAGGGTTTGCGGTTCCGGGCTGATGCCAGGGGTTAGAACTTACTTTGAGCAGAGCCACTGCTCATGGGAGTCCCAGATGCTCAGAGTCACAAGGTAGCCAGGTCCTCCGGGGTTAGTGCGGTTGTGGGCCACAAGAGGTGCCGGGATGTAGCAGGAGCAGGTTCGAGGGTCGACAGGCCGGTAGGGCTGGGGCCAAAGCAGTTGGTGTCTTCCTCTTCTTAGCAGCTGCACGGCAGGTCTTCTTTCCTCTTGCTCTTCTTTGCATTTTTGGAATCTGGAATCTAAGGAAGGAAGGTTCAGGGTTCCCCTAAATACTAGATTTAGGGGCGTTACAGGTAGGTAAAGGGCAGGGACCAGTGGGTCCCTGCCCTGGGGTGGGTACACCCCCTATCCTGCCACTCTCCCGTGGGAGAGGGGCAGTAGCCTAGTCCTGATTGGGCAGAGCTTCCCATCTTCAAGATGGCGAGAGCCCGGAGAAGTGCTTCACCTCGCCTCCCCCACCTGAGGGGTGGGGTTGGCAGAGGCTGGCACCTCCCCTGTCCTTACTTGGCGTTTCCGGCCAGTCTTCCCACCAGAGTGGGGGTCAGAACCGGCGGGGGCCAGTTGCTGAGTACAGGAAGTGGCCTGGAGAAGCTCACAAAGGCAGCATGCCTTTGAAGCTTCCCCCTGCCCATCCTGGGGGAGGCGACCTAGCACCTCGCCCAGGATGTGCATTGTTGCAGGCCCAGGAGAGCAGGGGCTCTCTACCCAGGTGTCCAGCAACATGTCTGCTGTGTGGCAGCCTAGGCAGCCTCTCAGACTAGACGTGGATTGTAGGTTAGGTTTCAGGGGGCATCTCTAAGATGCCCTCTGTAGTGCTTTGTATATTAAATCCCACACTGGCATCAGTGCGGGTTTAATGTACTGAAAAGTTTGATACCAAACTTCTCAGTCTTCAGTGTTGCCATTATGGTGCTGTGGAGTTCGTGTTTGACAAGCTCTCAGCACCATGTACTCTTAAATGGCAGCACTGCACTTACAGTGCCCAGGAATGGACCTGGGTACTGTAGGGGCACAGGGCTCATGCTCCTGTGCCCACACCACTTGGCATAGTGCACCCAACTAGAGGGGTGGCTGATGTATGGCATGGCAGTGTGGGTTGTGGGCATGGCACACAGGGATGTGTGCCATGTCGACTCTTTGTTTTGTCTTGTACCCAGACTCTCAGCCTGCAAGGGCAGTGCGTTTGTGTTAGGGTACAGGGCCTCTAAGGGTGGCACAATAAGTGCTGCAGCTCTTACAGGCCTTCCCTGGTCACAGGGCCCTGGGTACCTAGGGTACAATTTACCAGGGGCTGACATGTGGCCAGGGTTTGCCAATTTGGGTTTGAGGTTTTAGGGAAGGAACATAGGCCCTGGGCACCTGATTGGCAGGAGTCCAGGGCACACTCAAAGTACATTCAGCAATTCAGCAAAAGTGGGGGCATACCATGCAAGAAAGATGGCACTTTCTCACACAACACCCCTCCCACCTAACGAAAGGTGATGAGACTAACCTTGCCTATGGAGTCTTCATTGTCTAAGTGGAAGAACCTGGAAAGTCCATCTGCGTTGGCATGGGCAGTCCCTGGTCTGTGTTCCACTTTAAAGTCCATTCCCTGTAGGGAGATGGACCACCTTAGTAGTTTTGGATTTTCCACTTTCATCTGCATTAGCCATCTGAGAGGTCTGTGGTCAGTTTGAACCAGGAAGTGAGTACCAAACAAGTATGGCCTCAACTTCTTCAGGGACCAAACCACAGCAAAGGCCTCCCTCTCAATGGCACTCCAACGCTGCTCTCTGGGGAGTAGCCTCCTGCTTATAAAAGCAACAGGTTGGTCTTGGCCTTCATCATTGGTCTGGGATAGGACTGCTCCTATCCCTAGCTCAGAGGCATCAGTCTGCACTATGAAATGCTTGGCATAATCTGGAGCTTTTAGAATTGGTGCTGAGCACAATGCTTCTTTCAGGGTGTCAAAAGCCTTTTGGCAACTAACTGTCCAGTTAACCTTCTTGGGCATCTTCTTGGAGGTGAGTTCTGTGAGGGGAGTCACAATGGACCCATATCCCTTCACAAACCTCCTGTAGTACCCAGTCAAGCCAAGGAATGCCCTGACTTGGGTCTGGGTTGTTGGAGCTACCCAGTCCAGGATGGCCTGGATCTTGGGTTGTAAGGGTTGTACCTGGCCTCCACCTACAAAGTGGCCCAAGTACACCACAGTGCCCTGCCCTATCTGGCATTTGGATGCCTTGATAGTGAGGCCTGCATTTTGCAGGGCCTCTAAAGCCTTCCCAAGGTTCAGGTGATCCTGCCAGGTGGAGCTAAAGACAGCAATATCATCAAGATAAGCTGCACTAAAGGACTCCAGCCCAGCCAGGACATGGTTCACCAACCTCTGGAAGGTGGCAGGGGCATTCTTTAACCCCAAAGGCATCATAGTGTTCGAGGCATGTGGGCTGCTGAATTCATATCTGTGCATAGATCGCCGCCTAGTGTTGGGTCCGGATGTTTGCACGTTGTTGTCCTGGAAGAGTCTTCGAAGTATCACGAGATAGGTGACTCCTCCCCTGGACCACAGTGCGCATGGGCATCCTCTCCATCCTTAGATTGTTTTTTTCCGCCATTGGGTTCGGATGTGCTTATCTTAGCTCAAGTTAGGAAAATTCGGTTTAAGGCCAAAAGGCCTTTAGTTTTCGTCGGTACTGTTCCCGTTCGGTATCGACTAGTTTCTTTACTACTTTAGAACCTTCTTCCAGCCTTTCGGATCCGTTTGGTCCGAACATCGAACTTCCATCGACAATGGAATCGAGGACTCCATTCAAACAGTGTCCTTTATGCCACGCAAAATACCCACACATCGACGTCCACCCGGTATGCAACAAATGTCTCTCACCGGATCACGATGAGTCGAAATGTATGGCCTGTGCCCGATTCCGATCGAAGAAGACTTTCCGAAATCGACGGGCGGCGAGATTAGAAGCGCAGCAATCGGCGCCTGCCCTGGCCAACATCTTCAGCACCGAAGACGAGGACGCCGAGAGCGTGGAAGAAGTAGACTCCAGCCCCGCTTCCGAACACGATTCCCGATCGGAAGACGACGATGAGGTGCTTTTTCAAAGGGAAGAAGTCATCGACGAGGTAGGAGACTACGATGAGGCCTTTGGGGCCGAAGAAGATAGCTCTAGCGAGGAGCCAGGCCCACCCGTCGATACGGAGGCCGACAGTGCGTCATCATAAGGCTCAGGTCGAGGGATCGCCTCCGGGCCTTACCCGAGATCAATCTCAAAGTTCATCGGCCCCGCCTTCAGGCCCGACCTCGAACATCCCGCACGAGCCATTATTAACCAAAACGACTGGATTCCCTTCAGCGAAACCGAAACCAATCGTCGCACCAGTTCCACCGAAACCAAAAGTGAAACTGGCTGTAATCGGCTCGAAGGCCTCGATGCCCTCCACTCCTTCGACGCCAGCAAAGGCCGTCGGCCCCGAACGCAGTAAAAGGGATTTCGGCGCCGAGCTCACTGCAGCGGATATCGGTGCCGACCCGAAGAAAAAGGCCCTCGGTCCCCACAAAGCGCCTCGGCCTTTGGCACCGAAGCCGTCGGCCCGACCACCAAAGTCAAAGTGGCCGCCCCATCTGCGTCGACGTCGAAGACAGCGGCACACGCCAAGTCGTCGACTCCAACAACCCTCGATACCTCTCTTCGGATCGATGACCCCATGGCTCCAAAGCAGTCGACGCCTACCTCCAAGGTGCCGACCGGTTCCAAACAGCCTTCTGCTTTCTCCGTGCAACAAGTCGCGGCATCGTTGCAACGCATCAGGGAACAGGCAGCCCTCCGATCCACGTCGGGCCCCGACACGCACAAGGCTCCGAAAAGCACCCTCGGCACCGACCAACATCACTTTTGGCTTGCCGCCGTCCACGGCGCCGAAGATGTTCGAGATCCGAACACGTGTCCGCCAGACACAGTCCCCGTCTACTGGACACACAGATTCTGAGCCTTCACAGCCACAATTCATTGACGCCAACACTGGTAAACTGATGCTCCGCAAGCGGAAAATCACGCCAGAGAGGGGATTGGACTCCTACAGAATCCCTCTCAAGCACAAATTGCCAGCGGGGTCGGAACCAGTTCTTCATGAATGCTTACAACCCTCCTATCAGGATCCCCAGTCCTTTTCTCCTACGCCTTCAGAGACGGACGCAGTAGAGGACTATATGGGAGATGATACCATCTACCCTGGGGATGTCGATCCTGATGAGCATCTGCAAGACCCAGATCAGGCATGGGATGACCCTACAGACCAGGGTACCACGCCAGATACCCATGACACGCAGCTTTACAGCACAAAGACATCTCCCACAGAGGACACTGCTGCCTTCCATGCCCTCATAGAACGGGCTGCTGCCAATCATGGAGTAGAACTCCATTCTGACATTGTCGAAGAAGACTTCTTGGTGGACACTTTCGCCTCTTCTGAAAGAACTGTCAAGACTCTGCCCATGTTGAAAGGAGTTCTCAAACCTGCAAAAGACATTTTTAAGGAAACAACCAGGGCACGGGTGCTAAACCCCAGGATTGAAAAAAAAATACAAGCCTGCACCCGGAGACCCTATGTACATTAGGGGTCAGTTACCTTTGGACTCCATGGTAGTTGCTAACGCTCGCAAAGAGCCCATTCGCAGACAACAGGTGATGCTCCTCCCCCAGACAAAGAGTCCAAAGTGCTGGAGACATCTGGCAAAAGGATTGCAGCGAAAGCAGCAAACATCTGGCGCATTGCCAACACACAGGCGCTCCTGGCCCGTTATGATCGTTCCCACTACGACACACTAGAATCACTACTCCAACATTTGCCAGATGAATACAAAGAGGCAGCGGAGCTCCTCATCAGAGAGGGACAACTCCTTACCAATGCATCCATCAAGTGCGCCCTGGATGCTGCCGACACAGCGGCAAGGGCAATCAACACAAGCGTCATGTTGAGACGACACGCATGGTTGAGAATCTCAGGCTTCAAGCCGGAGATTCAGAACAACATCTTAAATCAACCAGTCAACCCCGACTACTTATTCGGCCCTGAAGTTGACACTACCCTCGAGAAAATTAAGAAAGACACTGACACTGCGAAATCAATGGGGGCTCTGCAGACGCAGCAGTTTCGTAGTGGCTCCTTTCGTCGCCCCGGGAATAGAGGAGCAGCTAGAAGCCAGGGGTCACAGCAGCAATACACTAAAGGGGGCACACAGAGTACCTACGATAAAACCAACAGAGGTGGATATCGTGGCTCCAGCACCAAGGGCAGAGGACGTGGTTACGGCAACACCAGGTCCTCACCCACAAACAAACAGTGACGCCCTCTCCCTTCCCCCCGACCACATAACACCTGTCGGGGGGAGACTCCAGCGGTTCCTGTCCACGTGGAAAACCATCACCACAGGCAGGTGGGTCAGGGACATTATCCAGCACGGTTACTGTCTCGAATTAACCTCCACTCCACCCAACATACCGCCAAGGCACCGTCCTATGTCCGTAGAGCACTTAGCATTATTGCAGCAGGAAGTGCTAAGTATGCTGCAAAAAGGTGCAATAGAGGTCGTGCCCGTCAACCAGCAGGGGACAGGGGTGTACTCTCTGTACTTCTTAATCCCAAAAAAGGACGGGTCGCTCAGACCTATACTAGACCTGAGACCCCTCAACCACTACATTCTCTCAGAGCATTTCCATATGCTCACCCTACAGCAGGTTCTCCCGCTACTCAGTCAGGGAGACTTCCTAGCAACACTGGACCTAAAAGATGCGTATTTCCACATACCCATACACCCTTCACACAGGAAATATCTCAGGTTCACTATTCAGGGGCATCACTACCAGTTCAAAGTTCTCCCCTTCGGAGTGACAACAGCACCCAGGGTCTTTACCAAGTGCCTAGCAACAGTGGCGGCACATCTACGAAGACAACACATTCACGTCTTCCCTTACCTGGATGACTGGCTTGTTCAGGCAAAGTCAGCCCAGCAATGTGCCAGCCACATGTCCCTCACCATTCACCTTCTTCACAGTCTGGGATTCTCACTAAATTACCCAAAATCACATCTCCAACCCGCACACGTACAACAGTACCTGGGCGCGACCATAAACACTCTGGCAGCCACAGCTCAGCCAAATTTAGTGAGGATCAACAGCATGCAACTGCTGATCTCAAAGTTCAAACCTCAACACTCCCTTCCTGCGCGAGTGTTCATGCAGTTGATAGGCATGATGGCCTCCTGCATTTTCATAGTCCCGCACGCGAGACTACATATGCGCCCGCTTCAGGAGTGCTTAGCACGTCAATGGAATCAGGCTCACGGACAACTAAAAGACCTAGTGTTGGTGAGCGGTCGGGCATACAACTCTCCGCATTGGTGGAATCCACAAAACCTTTGCAAGGGCCGACCATTCCAAGAGTCTGTTCCACAAATAATACTGACAGCAGACGCCTCTCTCCAGGGTTGGGGAGCTCATGTACTCACTTACACAGTGCAGGGACTATGGACAACGCAACAAAAGAAGATGCACATCAACGTTCTGGAACTGATGGCAATCTTCCTAGCCATGAAGGCATTCAAAGTACACTTGTGCAACAAAGTCATGTTGATCCGGACGGACAACATGACTGCCATGTACTACATACAGAAGCAGGGAGGAACACACTCTCCACAGTTGTCTCATCTGGCTCAGAGCATGTGGAAGTGGGCCATTCAGAGGAACATATTCCTCATGGCGGAACACCTCCCCGGCAAGGACAACCAGATGGCGGATCTGCTCAGCAGACACAGCCACCAGATGCACGAGTGGGAGCTACATCCGTCAGTTCTCCAACCATACTTCCAACAGTGGGGTCATCCAGAGATAGACCTATTCGCCACAAACGAAAACGCAAAATGCCAAAGCTTTGCCGCCAGGTTCCCACATCCACAGTCACAGGGCAATGCGATATGGATGAACTGGTCCGGCAGATTTGCGTACGCTTTTCCCCCAGCGCCATTAATACCTCTAGTGGCACGCAAACTGCGACAACACTCACTGACACTCATCCTAGTTGCTCCCACATGGGCGCGCCAACCATGGTACACCACCTTTCTAGAACTTTCCGTGGTGCCGCATCAAAGGCTGCGGATCAAACCCGCACTTTTAACGCAGAACCATGGCGAGATTCAGCACCCAGATCCGCAACAGCTGAAACTGGCAATCTGGCTCCTGAAGTCTTAGAGTTTGGCTACCTAAACCTGCCACCTGACTGTATGGATATCATCAAGGAGGCCAGAAGACCCACTACCAGAGCTTGCTATGCGGCTAAATGGAAGAGGTTTGTCATTTATTGTAACAACAATGACATTAACCCACTGGACGCATCCATTCAAAACATCATCTGTTACCTCTTACACCTATACCGATGCAATCTGGCATACACCTCAATACGGATCCATTTAACCGCAATAGCAGCCTATCTCCAAAACAGGCAGCACCTCTCTTTATTCAGAGTGCCTGCCATCAAAGCCTTCTTGGAGGGACTCAAACGAGTAATTCCCCCAAGACACCCACCAGCACCGGTGTGGAACCTCAATTTGGTCCTCACCAGACTGATGGGTCTACACTTCGAACCTCTCCATTCATGTGAGATTCAATTCCTCACCTGGAAAGTAGCTTTCCTAGTGGCAATCACTTTGTTAAGAAGAGTTAGTGAACTCCAGGTACTAACCATTCAAGAGCCATTCATACAGGTTCACGCAAACAGGGTTGTACTACGTACCAATCCCAAATTCATGCCCAAGGTGATATCGCAGTTCCACATGATTCAAACTATTGAACTGCCTGTTTTCTTTCAAAAGCCACAAAATGTCTCAGAGAGAATTCACCATACACTAGATGTAAAGAGAGCCCTCATGTACTATATAGACAGAACTAAGGTCTTTAGGAAGACAAAACAACTTTTCGTTGCCTTTTCTCCACAACACAAGGGCAACGCCATTTCCAAAGCAGGTATAGCCAGATGGATCGTTAAATGTATTCAAATTTGCTATCAAAAAGCTAAACGCACATTAACGATTCCCCCACGAGCCCACTCTACACGAAAGTTAGGGGCGTCCATGGCTTTCCTGGGAAACATTCCTTTACAGGAAATATGTAGAGCAGCCACATGGTCCACTGTACATACATTTACCAAACACTACTGTGTAGATGTACACTCAAAACAGCAGGCAGCTGTAGGACAGGCTGTTCTCAAAACTCTTTTTCAGACTGCTGCAGCTGGCACGGGTAGCCGCCGCTAATAGGAGGTACTGCTATGTATTCTATGCACAGATATGAATTCAGCAGCCCACATGCCTCGAACTGAATATGCTACTTACCAGTATGCATCTGTTCTTGGCATGTAGGGCTGCTGACATTCATATCGCCCACCCTCCTCCCCGGCGCCTGTAGCAGCTGCAGCTCTCAGAATTACTGTATAGCATGGTCATCACTTACCGTATCTACTCCATCACTGCCACAATGGCGAAAAACAATCTAAGGATGGAGAGGATGCCCATGCGCACTGTGGTCCAGGGGAGGAGTCACCTATGTCGTGATACTTCGAAGACTCTTCCAGGACAACAACGTGCAAACATCCGGACCCAACACTAGGCGGCGATCTATGCACAGATATGAATGTCAGCAGCCCTACATGCCAAGAACAGATGCATACTGGTAAGTAGCATATTCAAAACTGGTAATGCCCATCAGGTGTGGAGAATGCCGTCTTCTCTTTTGCTCCTGGGGCCATGCAAATCTGCCAGTACCCTGCAGTTAAGTCAAAGGTACTGAGGAATTGGGCTGCCGCTAATTTATCCATCAGCTCATCTACTCTTGGAATAGGGTGAGCATCTGTCTTGGTGACAGCTGAGCCCTCTCTAGTCCACACAGAACCATATCTCTCTCTTTCCACCCTGTTGATGAGGCTTGGGGACCAGAACCACTGGCTAGTCCAGGGGCTCTCACAGGGTTCAATGGCCCCTAACTCCAGCATTTTGCTGACCTCAGCTTTGATGCTTCCCTTGACTTGGTCTGACTGGCGATAGATCTTGTTCTTGACAGGTGCACTGTCACCAGTGTCCACATCATGGGTACACCAGTTTGTCAGACCAGGGGTCAGGGAAAAGAGGCTAGCATACTGTTGCAAGACTTGCTTGCAGTCAGTCTGCTGTTGGGCAGAGAGAGTGTCTGAAAAGACTACACCATCTACTGACCCATCTTTTAGGCTGTAGGAGAGGAGGTCAGGGAGAGGTTCACTCTCTGCCTCCTGTTCTTCATCAGTCACCATCAGCATGGTGATGTCAGCCCTGTCGTTGTAGAGCTTAAGGCGGTTCACATGGATAACCCTTTTGGGTGTCCTGCTAGTGCCCAGGACAACTAAATAGGTGACCTCACTCTTTCTCTCTAAGATAGGGTAAGGGCCACTCCATCTATCTTGGAGGGCCCTTGGTGCCACTGGTTCCAAAACCCACACCAGTTGCCCAGGTTGAAATTCAACCAGTGCAGCTTTTTGGTCATACCAGTTGTGAGAAAGTGCCATCTTTCTTGCATGGTATTCCCCCACTTTTTGCTGAGTTGCTAAATGTACTTTGACTGAGTGTGCCCTGGACTCCTGTCAATCAGGTGCCCAGGGCCTATGTTCCTTCCCTAAAACACAAAACACAAATTGGCAAACCCTGGCTACATGTCAGCCCCTGGTAAATGGTACCCTAGGTACCCAGGGCCTTGTGACCAGGGAAGGCCGCTAAGAGCTGCAGCACTCATTGTGCCACCCTTAGAGGCCCTGTACCCTTACACACACACACACTGCCCTTGCAGGCTGGGTGTCTGGGTACAAGACAAAACAAAGAGTCGACATGGCACACATCCCTGTGTGCCATGCCCACCACCTACACTGCCATGGCATACATCAGCCACCCCTCTAGCTGGGTGCCCTATGCCAGTGGTGTGGGCACAGGAGCAGGAGCCCTGTGCACCTACAGTACCCAGGTCCATTCCTGGGCACTGTAAGTGCAGTGCTGCCATTTAAGAGTACATGGTGCTGAGAGCTCGTCAAACACGAACTTCACAGCACCATAATGGCAACACTGAAGACTGAGAAGTTTGGTATCAAACTTCTCAGCACATTAAACCCACACTGATGCCAGTGTGGGATTTAATGTACCAAGCGCCCCAGAGGGCATCTTAGAGATGCCCCCTAAAAACCTAACCTACAATCCACGTCTGTTCTGAGGCTGCCTAGGCTGCCACATAGCAGACATGTTGCAGGACCCCTGGGTAGGAGAGCCCCTGCTCTCCTGGGCCTGCAACAATGCACATCCTGGGCGAGGTGCTAAATCTCCTCCCCCAGGATGGGCAGGGGGAAGCTTGAAAGGCATGCCGCCTCTGTGAGCTTCTCCAGGCCACTGCAACCCCCCACTCTGGTGGGAAGCTTGGCCGGAAACCCCAAATAAGGACAGGGGATGTGCCAGCCTGCCAACCCCACCCCTCAGGTGGGGGAGGCGAGGTGAAGCACATCTCCGGGCCCTCGTCATCTTGAAGCTGGGAAGCCCTGCCCAATCAGGACTAGGCTACTGCCCCCCTCCCACAGGAGAGAGGCAGGATAGGGGGTGTACCCACCCCAGGACAGGGACCCATTGGTCCCTGCCCTTCACCTACCTGTAACGCCCCTAAATCTAGTATTTAGGGGCACCCTGAACCTCCCTGCCCCAGATTCCGAAATCCGAAGAAGAGCTAGAAGAAAGAAGAACTGCCCTGTAGCTGCTAAGAAGAGGAAGACACCAACTGCTTTGGCCCAGCCCTACAGACCTGTCGACCCTCGAACCTGCTCCAACCCGGCATCTCTTGTGGCCAGCAACCTCACAAACCCCGGAGGACCTGGCTACCTTTTGACTCTAAGCCCCCTGGGACTCCCATGAGAAGAGGCTCTACTCAAAACACACACTGCACCCGCCAAGCCTGGCCTGTGCCAGAGTGAACAAAGACCACGAGGACGACCCCATGGCGACTGTGACCCCGAGTCCGGCACCCAAGGACCTCCCTCGACACTCCTGAAGAAACCTGCAGCCTCAGAACCAGGTGCCCCCCCAACCGCGATCAACAGAGGGTAAGATTCCCGACACCAAAAGACACCCCTGCACACGGCCCCCTGTGCCCAATCCCGGGGTACCTACCTATCCTCCAACTACCCAACTTACCTCTCAAAGTGGTGGTGGCACCTGAAGAATCTTCGTCCCTGAGCTTGCAGTCTTTTTCTAAACCGGAGCTTTCCCATTGAAATCAAATGAGCGCCCGAAGGCTCAAAAGCACCGTGCACCCAGCCGCCCGAGTGGCCCTGGCAGTGCAACCTCTACACCTATCTACTTCCCCACTTGCCCTGAGTAAGTGACCAGGAGCCCAGCTCCCACAGCCGCGTGGCCTACTAGTCAGCAACAACCAACCAAGGCCCCCCTACCTCTCCTAGGATAACATTGGGCCTAACTCTCTGCACCCAGCCGCCCTTTTGCCGCTGAGAGTGAACCAACTGTACCTACCTGATCCTGGGAGACCCCTGAGTCAATGCCCAGAACCTTAACTCTGCCAGTTGAGTACTTACCTTTAAACCGATAACTCATTTTTCTCCATAGGGTAACTTCGACTGGTTTTTCCTGAAATTTCTTCTAAGTGTGGACTTTTCAAAGCTTAAAATATTCACCAAAAATCAGTCGAGTTACGAAAACGAAATTACTCACCTGCTATTAGGTGAGCTCCCAGTGCTGGATCTTGGTGCCCAGCACTGACTCTGAAAAATACTTGCAACTGTACTTACCAGCAACCCAAATTTCTCCCATAGGAAATCATTGACTGTTTTTCGGTGAAATTTCTTCTAAGTGTCAATTTCTGCAAGCTTTAAATATTCTTTAAAAATCATATAATTTCTGAAAACGTAATTACTTACCTGTTTTGGATAAAGGTCCCAGTACTGAGTCTAGGCACCCAGTACTGGATTACAAAAGTAACGAGAACATACTATGCCTGCAACTTGAATTTTCTGCTCGAGGGAATCATTGACTGTTTTATATGAAATATTTTCTAAGTGTCAACTTTTAAAATAGCAACATATTGTCAAAAAATCATCACAGTAATTAAGGCAACTTTTATCACTTGATTCAAAGTACTGACCCAGGACTGAATCTAGGATCCAGTCCTGGAATTCCAAAAGTAATCCAAAAAGTAATCTGTTGCAAATAACTTGAAAACTTCCATTGAATTCAATGCATTATTGTGTTTAAAATTGTGTTGCTTATTGCAACCACTTGTAACTTTCTACAAAAGTCAATTGCATATTGCAAAAGTATCTATATAAAGCATCTCATTCTGAGAAAGTATATTTTAATACCTATTGTGGTTCTAAAATAATACCAGCATATATTTTTTTATATATAAACCATTGGCCTAGAGTTCAGTTATTGAGTGTGTGAGACCATTTGCTGACTGAGTGTGTGCAACAAATGCTTTACACTGTCCTCTGATACTGCCTTACTGCTCGACCAAGCTACCACTTTAGAGAGTAAGGTTATATCTAACTTTAGCCTCTGCCAAACCCCTGGGGACTGTGGACTCTGTACACCCTGTACCTATTTGGGAACAGTATATACAGAGCCACTTTCTCACACCAGTGCTTCTGAAGCTCCTGGCTGGCCTCAAGGATTTTGGATGCTTTCTCCATGTACTCAGCCATTCTGGACCTTAGGCCAAGCACATAGTCCACTATGTCTTGTTTGGGCTCCTAAAGAGGCCTCTCCCAGCCCTCTTTTACAAGACACAGTGGTCCCCTCGCAGGATGACCAAACAGAAGTTCAAAGGGTGAGAAACCTACTCCCTTCTGTGGTACTTCTCTGTAAGTGAAAAGCAGGCATGGCAACAGGACATCCCATCTCCTTTTGAGTTTCTCAGGGAGACCCATGATCATGCATTTCAATGTCTTGTTGAATCTCTCAACAAGGCCATTGGTTTGTGGATGGTAGGGTGTAGTAAACTTGTACTGCACTCCACATTCCTTCCACATGTGTGTCAGGTAAGCAGACATGAAGTTGGAACCTCTGTCTGAAACCACCTCCTTGGGAAGCCCTACCCTGGTGAAGACACCCAGGAGGGCCTTGGCTACTGCTGGAGCTGTAGTAGTCCTAAGTGGAATTGCTTAGGGGTACCTAGTAGCATGATCCACTACTACTAGAATACATTTGTTCCCTGAGGCTGTGATTGGTTCAAGTGGACCCACAATGTCCACTCCTTCCCTTTCAAAGGGCACCCCCACCACTGGTAGTGGGATTAGGGGGGCCTTTGGGTGGCTACCTGTCTTGCCACTGGCTTGACAGGTAACACAGGAGCTGACAAACTCCTTCACCTTGTGGTGCATCTGGGGCCAGTAAAAGTGACTAGCCTTTCCCAAGTTTTGGATTGCCCCAGATGTCCAGCTAGGGGAATGTCATGGGCCAAAGTTAGGAGGAACTCCCTGTACTTCTGTGGCACTACCACCCTCCTGGTGGTTCCAGGAGTGGGGTGTCTTGCCTCAGCATACAGTAATCCCTCTTCCCAATACGCTCTGTGGGTACCACTGACATCTCCCTTTGCTTCTGAAACAGCTTGCTGCCTCAGGCTTTCAAGAGTGGGACAGTCTCGCTGACCCTGGCACAGCTCTTCCCTAGAGGGTCCCCCTGGGCCCAAGAGTTCAACCTGGTAAGGGTCAAGCTCCATGGGCTCAGTTCCCTCAGGGGTATCCAAATCCTCTCCCTGTGGAGAACGGTCCTGAATGTTTTGCTGTACAGAAGCTGGTTCCCCAGTCTTCTTACCTTTTCTCTTGGTTGGTTGGGCCATTATTTCGGGCTCCAGACCTACTTTTTCACCCTTCCTCTTGCTCTGTGCTCTGGATTGCACACACACCAATTCAGGGATGCCCAGCATGGCTGCATGGGCCTTCAGCTCAACTTCAGCCCAGGCTGAGGTTTCCAGATCATTTCCTAGCAGACATGCAGCTGGCAACTTTGGAGAGACCAGTACCTGTTTCAGGACAGTAACCCCCCACCCCCACCCCAGCCTAATGTCACCATGGCCATGGGATGACTAGTGGTGACACTGTCAGTATTGGTGACTGGGTAAGTTTTCTCAATCAAATATTGCCCAGGGGAAAGCAGTCTGTCCTTCACCATAGTGACACTGGTACCTGTATCCCTCAGAGCTTCTACCCTAGTCCCATTCACCCAGGGGTACTGCAAATATTTCTTTAAGTTGGGTGGCCACCCAGCTACAGTGGCAAACTCTACTTCCCCCAGTGAGACTAGACTTGCCTCAGTGTGTTCTCAGATTTGCTCAGGGTACACTTCTGATCCCATCTGTATACTTTCTGCCCCAGGAGTAGCTGTACTGGGTGCCTTAGGGGCTTTGTGGTGGGGCAAGATTTATCTACAGTTAGGTGTCCTGACCTCTTACAGTTATTACACCAGGCCTTTAAGGGATCAAAGTTCTTCTCCCTATAGGGTTGAGGCACATAGGGAGTATTTTGGGTTGCACCCCCCTGAACAGGTTTTTGGGGCCCTTTGGAAGACTCAGACTTTTTATCTTGGGGATTCTCACCACCTTTCCCCTGAGGAGGTTTTGTGACCACCTTCTTCTGGTCACCCCCAGTGGCTCTCCTTGTCACTCTAGTGCCTTCTTTCCCAATTCTTAGGGAGAAATTAGACCTAGGTCTACCAAATGCTGATGCAACTTTTCATTTGTGCAATTACTTAATATATGTTCCTTCATGAACAAATTGTACAATCCAGTAAAATCATGCACACCATGTCCAGCTAACCAACCATCCAGTGTCTTTACTGAGAAGTCTACAAAGTCAATCCAGGACTGGGTCTGGGTTTTGTGAGCCCCCCTGAATCTAATTCTATACTCCTCAGTAGTGAATCCAAATCCCTCAATCAGAGTCTTCGTCATGAGGTCATAGGATCCTGCCTCTGCGGCCCAGAGGGTCAGAAGCCTGTCTCTGCAGTTACCAGAGAACAGTTTCCACAGGAGTGCCCCCCCAGAGACGTTTCTTTACTCTTCTTATTTCACAAGCCCTATCAAAGGCTGTGAACCATTTGGTGATGTCATCACCTTCCTCAAATTTAGGGACAATCCCTTTGGGGATTTTAGGATCAGAAGTTTCCTCCCTATCCTTGTTAGGTCTCGTGACCTGCGTTGCACTGCGCAGCAGTGCTCGCGCAGGCGAGAGTCCTTTTGTCCGGGGGTCAGAAATGGACCCTGGAATCGCACACCCTCGTGCGTGTGTTTTCTGTTTTGGGGTCTGTAATTGGGCTTTGAGTGCGTGTTTTGTTTCAACAGAGCAGACAATAGGCCAAAGGTGGGCGCATTGCTCCGCCCACGGCCTATTGGTGTCTGTTACGCGCACCAAAGCCCATATGTTTAATTATCGTGCTCAGACACGGGCGCGATAATTGAAAACATATGCCTCGAAGTGGCACGCGCGCGTGCACCACTCGCGGGCGTGTGTTTTTTTTTTACAATAGCGATCGCGTAAGCGATCGCTCAGTGCCGCTTGTGTTTTTTTTTACCACAGACGTTGAACTCTTTCCTGGTTCCATTATTTTCTTCGATGCCTCAAAATAAGAATCGCATTGTAAAGGCAATTATAACGCAGTTACTCAAACAATGAAACAACATATCCAACACGGTGACACCATGCCCGCTACCCACCCGTCTGATGCGCTTCAGCGGCCCTGCAACAGTGTATGCCCTATAAAAGCAATGACACAATATAACTACGGAACTCTAAAAAAATATCGTGTAAACGCATTCGCGTCTGGCTGGTGGTCGTGAATGTAAAAAGTGAGCAAGGTTTCATATGTGGACGCTATTTTAAATCTGCCAGCCGCAGAGATCAAACCCAAAATGGCCCCCGCTGGAATTAGTTTTTTTTCTCTTTTTTAGGGAGGTGTTTGTGAGGTTAATGCCTTCCTCTGTGTGGGGAGGAGGACTTACGGCCCCTGTCACCTAGTGACGCATCTGTCCTCCCAAAGACACCGGACCAGGCGGGTGCGCAGCGGCACCATGGCTCTGCTTCTGCCATGGCGCGCCACATTGGCCTCGTCGCATCCTCCCCGAGCCAGCCTCTGGCTACGGGCTACCGGCTCCAGGGGCTCCCCAAGCTGGCCTCCTCCCATGGAGGTGGCAGTACACCATCACCGTGCGCCTAGAGGCCAGCGGGGAGCTGGTCTCTGTCTCCGGGTGCAGCCCCCAGACCCGGCTCCGAGAGCTGAAGGAGCGGTTGAAGACCATGGCCGGGGTCCCGACCGAGCTGCAGAGGCTCAACTACCTGGATGAAGGTGGGATTTTGTGGGGGAGATGGGGGAGTGGCTGCATGGCATTTGTAGGTAGTAGGGTCAGTAAGATGTATACTTGGTTAAAATTTATGAGATCGCTCATAGTTTTCGAAACTATTTCAAAGGTGGATTCAGAACCTTAGTGCACTGTGTTCATCCAGTGTGGCAGCAGACAAGGCATAGTTTCCACTGGACCCAGAGTTCTCGGGTTGTTGGTGCCCGGGGATAGTAGCATATGTGGTCTACCTTCATCCTTTGCGTTCTAGTGCTGTACATTTCAATCCCCCTTTATAAATGTAGGCATACATGTCCTAAAAACGCATAGGAGAAGGGACTGGATGGCCTGAGCTGTTCGCTCTGAACACGGTCCCAGCGCCTCTTCCGGGCTAGTAAGCGCTTAATAAGTACGCACGCCACCACACCATATTGTGCCATACTTGGGGCTACAGATCTCCGCGAGTGCTCACCTCAGTGTGACCCTGTGCACATCATGATTATTCGCAAAGTTATACTGTACACTGGCACCTGCATACAATAGTGGGTTTGGCATAAATACTGTAACACTTCGAGACTAGGATTCGCAAAACTTAAAACTTAGCCCTGGGTAATTCTAGTTTTACTAACTTTATACCTTGCATAGGAGGCAACATGCAGTGAATGAGATGTTCTAAACACAAACAAAGCACATACTGAACACCAGCACTCTAACATCCTACAGAAATTAATGGCATGGCCAAGGAGTGGAATGTTGTGCTTGATACCCAATTTGCCATTTATTATTTATAGGCTTGTAGTCAAAAGATAGATACCACCCCCAGCTTTCCAAGCTAACACTTGTTAGTACATCCCAACGGTGCAAGAACAGAGTACACGCTAAACCTAAACTTGTAGACTGTCCCTATATCAAAGATGTATTTTTATAGCGCGAACGCGGCCCAAGGCGCTTTACAACAGAACTAGACTGCTACACTTTTTAGGACAGGGAAACTCAGCGATTTGCCTGAAATGTGGGAACGTTGAGCTGAGACCGGAATTCGAACCTTGCTCTCAATATTACAAATTCGCCAGCATTAGCCTTGTGCAGCTCACATATGGCCAGTGACCTTTTAAAGAGACACAGAATGCTCTTTTTCCTCGCAAAGCATTATACACGCCTCCTCACATAGTTATGGAAAACAATGCACCGTTGAATCAATTTATTCTTTACAATCTATAATGAGGTTTCCATTTATTGGCATTTTAAGCATTTGCACTAGGAGGTGGCGGTTCCAGTATACAAAGACAACACCTTCTGGTGGGGAGACCACCTCAGCCCAGGTTACTAGACACTGACTCCAGTCCTGAACTTTACACCCACCCGTCATTGTTTTCAGGTGTGTTATTCTAAGTATTCAGTGGAAGCAAAAGAGGGTTAGTTTTCATGTTTTTTTCTACTCATTTCCCCTATCCTATATATTCCTTTATCTTCCTTTCACACTTCCTCTGTCACCCTTTCTCTTCTTCTTTCTCTGCTTCTCTATTTATCTCTTTCCACTCTTCCTCTCACCATTTGCCCATGTCTCTTTGCTGCTCTTTTTTTATCTTTGTATCTAGTCTTCTACCGTCTCTCTTTCTGTGTAGCCATCACCCTGGCACTCATCTTCTATTTCTTTTCATCCCTCCTGTGGTCACTCTCTTTGTAATACGTACTATCTGTTCCCCTCTCTCAGTTTCATTCCTTCTCTCACGCTTCCTCTATCTCTCTCTCAAGCACACACACACAACATTTCTTTCCCAAAGGAGAGACCTATTGGCTATGCCAATGCTTGTTTTTATTATTGCTGCCACCATTGATGGGTGCTAAACCCATCTCTCTCCTTTCTTTTTCTAGAGCCAGGAGCCTGGACTCCAGATCCAATCTTTTGGTCAGCCTTGCTAAAAGGCTGTCCTCTTCACTGGTGGGTCCCCCAGTGATCTCTCTGGTACCTGGTCACATGTGTGAACTCTATGTTCCCAGATGCGAATTCTTGGATTCAAGGGTATGGGGGCCCTTTCCTCCCTAGGGAATAGTGTGGGGGGTTATTATCCTCCTCCTCCTCTTCTTTCCTTTCCTCATCTGACTGGTCATCACCATGTTCAGATGGGTGGTCCTTAGCATACTCAGCCAAGAGCTCCTGGAGCCCTAGTTTGGTTGGATGGAGGCCCATTGGTACATTTTTAATTTTGCATAGGGACCTCAATTCTTTGAAAGACAAGTGTAAGTAAGGTCGAGCTCCTCCACCAGTTCCATGTTATTATTTTCACTAATAGCTGGGTTTGTTTGAGTCATTCTAACCTGACAGTTCTAATCCTCTACCCTGACTATAGTGACTTTTATTTTTCTAAAATTCTAATGGGACTTAAGCAAGGCCCTGACAAGACTTTTGAGTATTTTGGAAAAGACCAATCAGAATTCTAAAGACAATTTTAAGAGTTCTGTCGTGTGATCAGATGGTAACCAAGTAGTCCAACAAATGCAAGTTTGTATCCCACCGCTGATCCACCAATGTGAGAAAGTGGCTCTGTATATATAGTTATGGAAAACAATGCACCGTTGCGTTGAATCATTTTATTCTTTACATTCTATAATGAGGTTTCCATTTATTGGCGTTTTAAGCATTTGCACTAGGAGGTGGCGGTTCCAGTAGACAAAGACAACACCTTCTGGTGGGGAGACTACCTCACCCCCGGTTACTAGACACTGACTCCAGTCCTGAACTTTACACCCACCCGTCATTGTTTTCAGGTGTGTTATTCTAAGTATTCAGTGGAAGCAAAAGAGGGCTAGTTTTCATGTTTTTTCTACTCATTTCCCCTATCCTATATATTCCTTTATCTCCCTTTCACACTTCCTCTGTCACCCTTTCTCTTCTTCTTTCTCTGCTTCTCTGTTTATCTCTTTCCACTCTTCCTCTCACCATTTCCCCTTGTTTCTTTGCTGCTCTTTTTTTTATCTTTGTATCTAGTCTTCTGTCGTCTCTCTTTCTGTGTAGCCATCACCCTGGCACTCATCTTCTATTTCTTTTCATCCCTCTTGTGGTCACTCTCTTTGTAATACGTACTATCTGTTCCCCACTCTCAGTTTCATTCCTTCTCTCTCACGCTTCCTCTATCTCTCGCTCAAGCACACACACACAACATTTCTTTCCCAGAAGTTGGCCTGATATATGATGTCACTAATTCTAGTGTACACCTTGTATCAGTCCAAACAACCCTTATGGTGATTGGTTGTAAAGTCAATCTTATAGACCAGCTATCCTAGTGGTAGCATGGACAAGAGCAGTCTTAGGCTAAACTCTGAATGGCATGTGAAGCCAGCTGTTATACCATATATAATCCCTTGAATACCAAATGAAAGGACACCACAACAGATATATATAAAAAATAGAATGTATTTATTCTAGTCAAACCCTCAGCACTCTTTATGAGATTCGAGGTAAGTACAACACAGTCTTATTTAAGCATACATTAAGTCACACAGGTAAGTAATACAGTTAGGCCCTAGGGGCCACGCAAACCATATACTAAGTAAGTGGTATGAGGACCACTGTCACGAACACAGGATAGGCCTAGGCCTAGGGAATCGCTGGGGCTACACTAAACTACCAAAGGTTAGGAAGTGGGAGGCCCACGGGATTCAGGTGCAGAGTGGAAACACTCACGCGTAAAAGTCGATAGCATTACTAGCAGTTAGAAATTAACAGTTTTAGGACACTTCTGGTATAGCTAGAAAGTCGAGACTCGGAAACTAGACCCTAGGATAGTCAATACCCTTGTGAGCACCAACGTACTCAAGTTACCTAGCCCACGGGCTGCGGGTGCATAGGTGTGAACTTGCGTCGGGTTTCGTCGTTGACTTCTATGGATGCCTGAAGGAAAGTTGCTGACAGGCAGTCAGGGAAGAATGTCCGGTGGATCCCAAGGAGGGGATCAAGAAGAAAGGAACCTGCAAGCAGAAGGGACAGAGTCTAGGTCACCAGCCAGGAGCCGGGAAGGAACCAGGCGATGTTGTGAAGATGCAGGCGAAGAGGTGAAGCTTGTCGCAGCAGCCACGGGTACCAGGAGACGTCGAGGACGACCAGGACCAGGAGGTGAGCTGTCCTACGAAGGCTCTTACTGTCGGCGGCGTCGAAGTCGAGTCAGGACCCAACAAGCCTTGGCAAGCGGAACCCACGCAGGATGGAGGACTTGCTTCTGGTGCAGACCAGGAAGGTCTGGGGTGCTTCTCTTTCACAGAGGAGCAGGTGCCAGTCTGGAGGAGCCGGACCAGCAAGATGAAAGTAAGGGTTCATCGTCGCAGAGGCTACTAGCCAACGGGCCAGCAACCGGACAACACGTCGAGCAACACAGGTGCAGAAGGGCCCCACGCAGAATGCGTGAAGTGGGGGGAGCTGGTCATCTTTGCAGATGGTACTCGGGCGTGGGGCTTCTCAATTCCCCAAGCACAGCCTCGAGGGAGCCTCGGAAGTCGCGCTAGTCAGTTACTAGCCACTTTTCCCAAGTCGCCTGTCCCACGTCCCTCGTCGCCTCCACGGGTCTCAGCTTCGCTGGAGATGTGGATCTGGTTCAGAGGTGTCTGGAAGTCTCGGCGCTGGTCTGTCTCTGCAGTCGTCCCTCGTAGGATTCAGTCGCAAAGCAAGCAGCGGTCGCTGGATGGTGCCTGGTTGCCCAGAGTGATCACTCCTTGGCCACAAGGGAGATTTCTTCAGTCTTCTTCCTGAGGTCGAATGTGGAAGGTCCAGAGTTTCTGTTCAAGTTTCAGATTCAGGTTAATCTAATTTAGCAGGGCTCAGCTAGCTACTGATATACTGGGCTAGTGGGCTGGGCTACCTGCAAGGTCCCTCCTATGGGTGGTACCAGGAAGGGGAGTGGCTACACCCCCTTTCCTTTGTCCAGTTTCGCGCCAGAGCTGGGGCTGGAGTGCCCCAGCGCCGGTTTGAACTGGACTATGCATGGGACACCTTGTGTGCCCCAGGCAGTGTCTAGTTTCTTTCATGCCTCCCTGCCCCAATACACTAACTCCTGTCTGGGGTGGTGCTCGCACCTCCCAAGGCAGGAAACCTATTGTCCAAGCCCCCCTCGCTGGAAGGACTCCAGCAGCAGGAGGTCGGACTTGTGTCTGTGGCAGCAGCATCCATTTTGTGATGCTGGGGCTCTGGTTAACTTTAAACGGGTAAGTATGTTTCAACATGTCTTCTCCCTCTAGAAGGGAGGAATAATATCCTCATGGCCAGAAATGATATGGGGGTATTATTCCAAAGTGTTAGACACCTTACACAACATGTTTTGATAAAGCCAAACCATAGTTACCATAACCGTTTAAGATTATAAGGCACTTTAAGAGTATATGGTAGGCTATATCATAGAACAGCTATAAGGACATGGTTCCGAAAGCTGCAGACAGGCTCAGCTCGTGCTAGAGCACCATCTCACATGTTACCAAGCACTCTGCCTCCAGGATTGTTAAGGCCTGCCATAGGAGTGGCTGATAGGTACACATGTGTCTATATATAAGGTAGGTATAGGAATACTACACCTAAGCAAGGGGTGATTACACGACCTTGCCCCAGCTGAGTGATCAGCCAGTTGTGTCATAATGGAAGGCCAGGCCAGGGGTGGCATAATACATGCTGCAGCCCCTGGTAGGCCTAGGATACACCTATGCCCTGGGTACCTAAGGTACACTGTACAGGGGCCAATAAGGTGATCCTATCCAATTAGGTTATGCACCTAAAGTACATAGTATTAGTTTAGAGAGAGAACAGCTGGGCTGTGGGTCTGATTAGCAGGCCCACAGCCACATCTAAGTCGAAAACCAGTGAAGCAAAAGCAAAAAGTGGGGGTGAACATAGAAAGCAGACCCTACTCTCCTACAGCCATCACCCTGGAACTCATCTTCTATTTCTTTTCATCCCTCCTGTGGTCACTCTCTTTGTAATACATACTATCTGTTCCCCTCTCTCAGTTTGATTCCTTCTCTCTCACGCTTCCTCTATCTCTCGCTCAAGCACACACACACAACATTTCTTTCCCAAAGGCGAGACCTATTGGCTGTGCCAATGCTTGTTTTTATTATTTCTGCCACCATTGATGGGTGCTAAACCCATCTCTCTCCTTTCTTTTTCTAGAGCCAGGTGCCTGGACTCCAGATCCAATCTTTTGGTCAGCCTTGCTAAAAGGCTGTCCTCTTCACTGGTGGGTCCCCCAGTGATCTCTCTGGTACCTGGTTCACATGTGTGAACTCTAGGTTCCCAGATGCAAATTCTTGGATTCAAGGGTATGGGGGCCCTTTCCTCCCTAGGGAATAGTGTGGGGTGTTATTATCCTCCTCCTCCTCTTCTTTCCTTTCCTCATCTGACTGGTCATCACCATGTTCAGATGGGTGGTCCTTAGCATACTCAGCCAAGAGCTCCTGGAGCCCTAGTTTGGTTGGAAGCAGGCCCATTGGTACATTTTTAATTTTGCATAGGGATCTCAATTCCTTGAAAGACAAGTGTGAGTAAGGTTGAGCTCCTCCACCAGGTCCATGTTATTATTTTCACTAATAGCTGGGTTTGTTTGAGTCATTCTAACCTGACAGTTCTAATCCTCTACCCTGACTATAGTGACTTTTATTTTTCTAAAATTCTAATGGGACTTAAGCAAGGCCCTGACAAGACTTTTAGTATTTTGGAAAAGACCAATCAGAATTCTAAAGACAATTTTAAGAGTTCTGTCGTGTGATCAGATGGTAACCAAGTAGTCCAACAAATGCAAGTTTGTATCCCACCGCTGATCCACCAATGTGAGAAAGTGGCTCTGTATATACTGTTCCCAAATAGGTACAGTGTGTACAGAGTCCACAGTCCCCAGAGGTTTGGCAGAGGTTAAAGTTAGATATAACCTTACTCTCTAAAGTGGTAGCTTGGTTAAGCAGTAAAGCAGTATCAGAGGACAGTGTAAAGCATTTGTTGTACACACTCAGTCAGCAAATGGTCTCGCACACTCAAGAACTGAACTCTAGGCCAATGGTTTATATAAAAAAAATATATGTTTGTTTTATTTTAGAACCAACAATAGGTATTAAAATATACTTTCTCAGAATGAGATGCTTTGGTTAAATACTTTTGCAATATGCAATTGACTTTTGTAGGTAATAGTTACAGGTTGTTGCAATAGGCAACACAGTTTCAAACACAATAACACATTCAGCTCAATATATATCAATGGGAAAGCTCCAGGATGAACAAAGGCTGCAAGCTCGAGGACGAAGATTCTTCAGGTGCCACCACCACTTCGAGAGGTAAGTTGGAGGTAGTTGGAGGATAGGTAGGTACCCAGGAGCTGGGCACAGGGGTGCCTTTTGATGTCGGGAAATCTTACCCACTGTTGATCGCGGTTGGGGGGTACCTGGTTCTGAGGTTGCAGGCGTCGTCAGGAGCGTCGAGGTGAGTCCTTGGGTGCCGAATTCGGGGTCACAGTCGCCGGGGGGACGTCCTCGGGGTCTTTGTTCACTCCGGCACAGGCCAGGCTTGGCAGGTGCAGAATATGCAGGGTTTGCGGTTCCAGGCTGATGCCAGGGGTTAGAACTTGCTTTGAGCAGAGCCACTGCTCATGGGAGTCCCAGATGCTCAGAGTCACAAGGTAGCCAGGTCCTCCGGGGTTTGTGAGGTTGCGGGCCACAAGAGGTACCGGGATTTAGCAGGAGCAGGTTCGAGGGTCGACAGGCCGGTAGGGCTAGGGCCAAAGCAGTTGGTGTCTTCCTCTTCTTAGCAGCTGCACAGCAGGTATTCTTTCTTCTTGCTCTTCTTTGCTTTTTCGGAATCTGGAATCTAAAGAAGGGGCGTTACAGGTAGGTAAAGGGCAGGGACCAATGGGTCCCTGCCCTGGGGTGGGTACACCCCCTATCCTGCCACTCTCCCGTGGGAGGGGGGCAGTAGCCTAGTCCTGATTGGGCAGGGCTTCCCATCTTCAAGATGGCGAGAATCCGGAGATGTGCTTCACCTCGCCTTCTCCACCTGAGGGGTGGGGTTGGCAAAGGCTGGCACCTCCACTGTCCTTACATGGGGTTTCCGGCCAGTCTTCCCGCCAGAGTGAGGGGTCAAAACCGGTGGGGGCCAGTTGCTGAGTACAGCATGTGGCCTGGAGAAGCTCACAAAGGTGGCATGCCTTTGAAGCTTCCCCCTGCCCATCCTGGGGGAGGAGACCTAGCACCTCGCCCAGGATGTGCATTGTTGCAGGCCCAGGAGAGCAGGGGCTCCCCACCCAGGGGTCCAGCAACATGTCTGCTGTGTGGCAGCCTAGGTAGCCTCAGAGCAGATGTGGATTGTAGGTTAGGTTTAAGGGGGCATCTCTAAGATGCCCTCTGGGGTGCTTGGTACATTAAATCCCACACTGGCATCAGTGTGGGTTTCATGTGCTGAGAAGTTTTATACTAAACTTCTCAGTCTTCAGTGTTGTCATTGTGGTACTGTGGAGTTCGTGTTTGACGAGCTCTCAGCACCATATACTCTTAAATGGCAGCACTGCACTTACAGTGCCCAGGAATGGACCTGGGTACTGTAGGGGCACAGGGCTCATGCTCCTGTGCCCACATCACTGGCATAGAGCACCCAGCTAGAGGGGTGGCTGATGTATGCCAGGGCAGTGTAGGTGATGGGAATGGCACACAGGGATGTGTGTCATGTCGACTTTGTTTTTGTCTTGCACCCAAACACTCAGCCTGCAAAGGCAGTGTGTGTGTGTAAGGGTACAGGGCCTCTAAGGGTGGCACAATGAGTGCTGCAGCCCTTAGAGGCCTTCCCTGGTCACAAGGCCCTGGGTATCTAGGGTACCATTTACCAGGGGCTGACATGTGGCCAGGGTTTGCCAATTTGGGTTTTGTTTGTTTTAGGGAAGGAACATAGGCCCTGGGCACCTGATTGGCAGGAGTCCAGGGCACACTCAGTCATTCAGCAATTCAGCAAAAAGTGGGGGCATACCATGCAAGAAAGATGGCACTTTCTCACATCAGGCGCGACCGGGCCCAAGTCCTTCTTGTGGCTCCGGACTGGGTATGGTATCCCGAGCTACTCAGTATGAGCATCGATCCCCCGCTCCGTCTGCCTCTTCGGGAGGATCTTCTGTCGCAGCAGCAGGGGACGGTCCTCCACAAGAACCTGTCCAGCCTCCACCTCCATGTTTGGAGATTGAGCGGCGACAGTTGACGCCTTTCGATCTTCCTCCCGAAGTCTGTGATGTCATCTTGGCAGCCAGGCGTCCCTCCACTAAAATGGTGTACGCCTGTCAGTGGAACAGATTTGTGGCATGGTGCACAGCTAAGACTGTGGATCCCCTTTCTGCCCTTCTTTCTGAGGTTCTCCTGTTCCTTCTTTCTTTGGCCCAGCAGGGCTCTGCTCTGGGTACTCTTAAAGGTTATCTTTCGGCTATCTCTGCCTTCCTACGGCTTCCTGATCAGCCTTCTCTTTTTAAGTCCCTGGTTGTTAGCCGTTTTTTTAAGGGCATTACGCATACGTTCCCACCTGTGCCCTTCATAATGCCTCAGTGGGACTTGAATCTTGTTTTGACTTTTCTGATGTGCGCTCCCTTTGAGCCCCTTCATAACTGTCCCTTACGTCTTCTTACTCTCAAGACGGCTTTCCTGGTAGCTATCACCTCTACCAGGAGAGTGAGTGAGCTCCAGGCTCTTTCTTCCAAACCTCCTTTCATTTCTGTTCCTCCGCACAAGGTGGTTCTGAGGACTTGTCCTTCTTTCTTGCCAAAGGTTGTCACGCTTCCACATCGGGCAGACCATCACTTTGCCCACCTTTTTTCCGCATCCTTCACGGGAAGAGGAGCGGCTCCACCGTCTGGACCCTAAACGTGCGCTTGCATTCTTTCTGCAGCGTACACAGCAGTTCTGGGTGGATGATCAGCTCTTTGTTGGCTACGTGGGCACCAAAAGAGGTCGGGCGGTGCACAAACGGACCATCTCCAGGTGGGTCGTTCTGTGCATCAAAGCATGTTACTCCTTGGCCAAGAAGGAGCCTCCTGTGGGTCTGCGTGCCCATTCGACCAGGGCAACGGCAGCCACTACTGCCTTGGGACGCGGTGTCCCCTTGCAGGATATTTGTCAGGCAGCTACGTGGGCCTCGCTGCACACGTTTACCAAGCACTACTGCCTTGACAGTCAGGTCGGAGAGACGGCTTCTTTGGCCGTTCTGTGCTCCGTGACTTTCTGATGTAATCTTGTTCGCATTGGTATTGCTGGGGTATCTATTCTAAGGTAAGGAATCTATCACTAACGTGTCTCTTTCAGATGCACAAGTTACTACTTGTGTAACGATATATCTGTAAGAGACATTAGTTAGTGATAGATTCCTTACCGTCCCACCCATCCTCCCCGTTCTGTGAACTGATTACTAGGGTTAATGTCATCCCCTTTTAGGGCCCTAGTTTTATGCACCAAAGGTCAGTTTCTCGCATGACTCTGCGTATCGGTATGTAAAGTTGTGTACAGAACTGACGTCAGTGCGCATGGATGGCGCCTAAGTAGCCTCCGTGACGTCGTACCGGCGTGCACGACGCCAGTGACGGGCGTGGAGCCGCACGGAGCCACCTACTGGCGCGCAGGGGTACTACTAAGCAGAAAACTTTCCGGATCCAGACTGACGCCTAGGGAATATTCTAAGGTAAGGAATCTATCACTAACTAATGTCTCTTACAGATATTTCGTTACACAAGTAGTAACTTGTGCATTAGGTCATGCCTTAAAATATTCTTTTGAGGTGCTTTAAGGGTTCTGCTCATTACCATTACCAAGGTGGAAACAACAGTAATAGTCCTCAAAGGAAAAAAAAAAAACATTTCCAAATTTCACAGGCAGTTTTGTAAAAATCGCTGCATTTTTACAAAACTGCAGATTTCACGATTTTTTTGCAAATCGCAAAATCCTGGAGAGTCTGCTCAGGTAAACGGGTGGCTGTACAATCAGCCAACCATTGGCATATAGCCAATGCACAAGGTATTTTGGCTAGGTACGATAGGGCCCACTGGGACAAAATGAAAGACTTACTCCAATATCTCCCAAAGGAGCACCAGAAAAGAGGGCAGGAACTAGTACAGGAGGAAAAACTAATGTCCAATTCCTATATTAGGTTTGCGTTAGAGTGACACTTTTTCGAGAGTGACACTTTTTCGCGAGAAAACAAGCAATAAAGAGCATGAAATGACTCCCTTTTGAGTATGGAGAAGCTCTAAAAATATGTTGAAACTGATGCAAAACTTGTGGAAATTGAATGTCACTGGTATTTATATGCGTCTGAAATATGCATGAACCTAGAAAAAATATGCCTCTGGTTGTCACTACACCTTAATTTAACTGAAAGGGCAGCAAGTCTATTTATATAGCGGTTACTACCCACGACGAGGCGTTGAAGTGCTATTCGATTAGTGTAAACACAATGTTCGAGGCATATGAGCTGAAGATCACACACTGGACGACAGTGCGCATGGGCGTCAACTCCATCGTTAGATTGTTTTTTTCCGCCATTGGGTTCGGATGCAACTTTTCCGCTCCTGTTGGAAATATCAATTCCAAGCCTTTCAAAGCGAAAAAACTTCACACAAAACATCGAAGCACCTTCTTTCTCGACATCGATTACATCTGCTCGATTCCGGACGTCGATGCGGGCCGCTGGGCCTATGCACGCCGTGAGCTCTACGGCTCATGGAAAGGACGCCGTTCAAAAAATGCCCCCAGTGTGGAGCGAAATTTCCGCACAGTGACCACCACAAAGTCTGCAACCTGTGCCTATCACCGGAACACGACGAGTCCAGCTGCCCATCCTGTGCATCCTTTCGATCCAAAAAGACCATTCGGGATCGAAGGGCTCGACGCCACATCATGGCACAGAGACCAGCTCCGGAACCAGAGGATATCTTTGATGAAGGCCCCGATGTCCCGGAAGAAGATTCCGAAGATCTACAAATAATTTCCGAAGCAGACGACTCAGACGACCCCATCACTCCTGGGCAACATGTGTGTACTACTTCTCCTGCCCCAACCCCACCAAAACCAAAGGCATTGGTTAAGACTCCGTCTGCTGGCCCCAGTTGAGACCGAAAACATCCTTCAGAAGCCCCGCCTCCGGGCTCGGCTCCGAAGAAACATAAGCATTCCGGTAGCTCGGGACCGAGCAAACCGCATGTCATTGTCCAACCGGCACCATCGGCACCTAAGACAAAAGACCACTCGGCACCGAAATCGGCTCCGAAGCCCTCGGCCCCGAAAACACCAAGGCCGATAGACACACCGGCACCGAAGGTTCCCAAGCCCACAGATACACCTTCGGCTCCGAAAACCACATCGGAACCGAAACCATCATCGGTACCGAAACCACCGGCTAAGGACTCTCATATGCCTCCAAAAGCCAAACAAGCTACCGATCAACCAAAACCTCGATCGAACCGAAAAAATCGGTTACGAAGACTGTTCCTGAAGGACAATAACTTTTTCATCCAGATCCAATCGACCCAAGGCAGAAAAAGATTTATATCAACCCCAAGACTGGACATGTCACCACGGTGCCATGTAAAAAATGGAAACTGGACACACCACCTGCCCCAGTTCCTGTAAACAGGAAGGACTCTTCAACATCCCCTATCCATCCTTCCTCTCCTATACTGCCTTCTAACCCACCTCCTCTGCCTACATCACCCTTACCTATACCTTCTCCATCACATACACCGCCACCACAGGATGATGGTGATGACCTAGGGGGTTCATGGGTCCAGACACCTCACCACTGGATGACTGGGCATTCCCTTTACCAGACATGCCTGACCCTCAGCCATATCCCTCAAAACCATCGCCGCCTGACGATCACCTGGGGTTTGGCCAATTATTAAATAGAGCAGCAATATACCACGGCGTCACAATGCACTCAGACGCACCAGAGGAAGACTTCCTATTAGACACTTTCAAACAGTCTCAAAAGTCTGTACAAATTCTGCCCATAATTAAAGGAGTCATAAAGCACGCCCCCGAAGTCTTTAAAGACCCCGTTCGTGCCAGGGTTCTCAACCAACGGATCCAAAAGAAATATAGGCCTGCCCCGGAAGATCCTAATTACATCAAAGGGCAACTCCCCTTGGATTCTTTGGTCATTTCCAATGCTCGAAAACGCACCAACTCCCAAACCACAGGAGATACACCACCCCCAGACAAAGAATCCAAACTATGGGAAGCCTCTGGCAAAAGAGTAGCAGCACAAGCCGCTAATCACTGGCGTATTGCCAACACCCAAGCCCTACTAGCACGCTATGACAGGGCCCATTACGACCAATTAGAGACTTTCTTACAACACCTGCCAGACCAATATAAAGCCCAGGCAAATGACCTCATTCAAGAGGGAAAGCTCATTTCAAATGCAGCAATTAAATGTGCACTTGACGCCGCAGACACTGCCTCTAGAGCAATTAACACAAGTGTGCTCCTTCGACGACATGCATGGCTACGCATTTCGGGCTTTAAGCCAGAAGTGCAAACTACTATACTTGGTGAACCAATAAATCAGGAACAGCTTTTTAGGCAAGCAGTAGACGCTGCCCTTGAAAAAATGAAGAAGGACACAGAGACTGCTAAGTCCATTGGAGCATTACAGTCTCCCCAACCACGTGGCTCCCTTCGGCGCTCCTTCTACAGAGGAGCCTCCAAAAATATTGGAACGGACACCTCCTCTACATTCAAAACCGCCACACACACATCCCCCAGTAGAGGATATTTTAGAGGCGGATACAGAGAAAACAACAACAAGGGACGAGGTTGAGATAATAACAACACTCGCAGCTCCCCTGCCACAAAACAGTGACTTTCCTCCACTCCCTCCAGACCATTCCACTCCGGTCGGGGGAAGACAAACACAGTTCCTACCTGTCTGGAACTCCATACAACAGACAAGTGGGTCAAACAAATTATCCAGTATGGTTACTGCCTGGACCTCACAACCACCCCCTCCCACATACCACCCAAACAACGTTCCATGTCACCGGACCATCTTACACTTCTCAAACAAGAGGTTCTCTCATTGCTTCAAAAACACGCAATAGAACCAGTTCCCTTACAACATCAGGGTACAGGGGGATACTCACTCTACTTCCTAATCCCCAAAAAGGACGGGACTCTAAGACCAATACTCGACCTCAGATCACTAAATCTGTATATCAACTCAGATCATTTCCATATGATCACTCTTCAACAAGTGCTCCCACTACTGCAACAAGGTGATTTCCTTACTACCCTAGATCTCAAGGACGCCTACTTCCACATTCCCATACATCCTGCCCACAGAAAGTATTTAAGGTTTGTGGTGGATGGAAAACACTGCCAGTTTACAGTCCTTCTGTTGGAAGGCAGACCCCGAGGAGTCGGCGAGACCACTCAGGGGGGGCCCCCCCACTGTACGAAGTAGCCGAGCGCTGCAGAGAAGCCTCCTGGGAGATCCTTCTCCTATTATGTACTAGCACAGTAACACCACCACACCGGACTCAAGGAGGTTGTCTCAAGATGAGCAATTCTTTATCAGCACTTTAAAAGGTTACGGGTTCAATATTTACACAAAAAGGGGATCAAGGGATCCGCAAAAGTCTCAGTGTCTCTTTTAGGAGGGAAGGGGTAGCGGGACAGTCTTAGGCAGGAGCTTGGTACGAGGGTACCTGGGGCCCAGTTCTTATCCTCAAGCTGGAGGACCTCCGGGTCTCGGAGGGGTCGAGCCGCGACGGTGTCAGCAGGGCTCTGGCGTTCAGTTCGTGGGGAGCCGCGACCAGGTCAGCGGGACTCTCAAGATGGTTTCTGCTCAGCTCGAGCCGCGACGTCGTCAGCAGGGCTCCGAGGGAGGTTTCAGCGAGGTTGGGCTGCGACAGCGTCAGCAGGGCCCCGATGTTCCGGGGGGCTTCAAGGTTTCAGCAAGAAGGAGCCGCGACGCAGTCTGCAGGGCTCGTGGTGGTTTCAAGCAAGAGTTCTTCTCCGTAGGGTCGGCCGCGATTCAATCAGCAGGGCTCTCGACTCCGGGATACAACTGCCGGTCTGTGGCGGGGTCGCCCCAGATATAGGTCTGGAGCCCTTTGATGTCCGGACCCTTGCGCCCGGGGGGCGGAGAGGCCGGGTTGGGAGCGGCCAGACGCCCAGCAGGAGAGGCGCCCGGCCCAGGAGAGATGGAGGCCGATCGCACCTCGGTGTGTGGGGACGGTTGGGGGTCCCATCGATACCGCCCTCCGCCAGGGCGATGAGGTGTTCACGTGACACCCCCTGGCCAGTTCTTGGTGCCTCAATGTCTGGGCCTTGCTGGGGCCGAGGCCGGGTTGAGCGGAGTCATGAGGACTGGTGTGCAGGGTCACGTGGCAGGCGACAAAATGGCGGAGCCCCGAGGTGTAGGTGACCTCATGCGGCCCGAACGGGTAGCTCGTGGAGGCTAGGGCGGGGAACGGGCCCAACCCCCGGGAAGTCAGGACCACGCCACGAGGCTGGGTCCAACAGGCGTCCCCCCCAGCCGAAGGCAGAGAGAGTCACCCATCTTCTTGGGGATTCTCCTCGTGAAGGCGGAAGAAGCAGGACAGGCCGTCCTCGTTGGCGTGGTCATTGCCGGGTCGGTGCTCAACCGAAAAGTCCATCCCTTGCAGGGCAATGGACCACCGCAGTAGCTTGGGATTCTCGCCTCTCATTTGCATTAACCACCGCAAGGGCCGGTGGTCGGTCTGGACCCGAAAGTGGGTACCGAAGAGATAGGGCCGGAGCTTCTTAAGGGCCCACACTACGGCGAAGGCCTCGCGCTCGATGGTGCTCCATCGTTGCTCCCGGGGCAGCAGCCGTCGGCTGATGAAGGCCACCGGGCGGTTGAGTCCCTTCTCATCAACCTGAGACAGGACGGCCCCGATCCCATATTCGGAGGCGTCAGTCTGCACGATGAACTCCTTACTGTAGTCAGGGGCCTGGAGCACAGGGGCAGTGCACATCGCTGCCTTGAGAGTCTCGAAAGCTGATTGGCAGCGGGGAGTCCAGTGCACCTTCTTGGGCTGTTTCTTCGAGGTGAGCTCTGTGAGAGGCCCAACAATGCTCCCATAGTCCCGGATGAACCGCCGGTAGTATCCAGTGAGGCCCAGGAAGGCCCGCACAGCGGTCTGGGTAGTGGGGGGTTCCCATGCCTGGATGGCATCGACTTTTGGCTGGAGAGGGGCCACCTGACCGCTTCCCACCTGATGGCCCAGGTAGGTCACCGATCCTTGGCCGATCTGGCATTTGCTGGCCTTGATCGTGAGCCCGGCCCTTTGGAGGGCGGCCAGGACGGCTTTGAGGTGAATTAGGTGCTCAGCCCAGTGGTTGCTGTACACGGCAATGTCATCCAAATAGGCCGCGCTGAAGGCCTCGAGCCCGGCCAGAACCTTGTTTACAAGTCTCTGAAAAGTGGCCGGGGCGTTCTCCATGCCGAAGGGCATCACCCGAAAGTGGTAATGCCCATCAGGGGTAGAAAAGGCGGATCTTTCTCGGGCGCCGGGGGTGAGCTGGATCTGCCAGTACCCGGCGGTGAGGTCCAGCGTGCTCAGGTAGCGGGCGGACCCCAAGCGGTTGATGAGTTTGTCGGCCCGGGGTATAGGATGGGCGTCCGTCTTGGTCACAGCATTCAGGGCTCGGTAGTCTACACAAAATCGTAACTCCGGGGGATGGCCGGGGGCTGCGGCCTTTGGTACCAGGACGACAGGGCTGGCCCACGGGCTGTCGGAGGGCTCGATGACCCCCAGGGCCAACATCTTCGCTACTTCGGCCTGGATGCATGCCCGTACTCGGTCGGGTACCCTGTAGGCTCGGTGTCGCACGGGGGGCTGTCCCCGGTGTCGACGTCGTGGACGCACCAGTGGGTCACCCCCGGGGTGAGGAAGAAGAGGGCTGCGTAGTCCTGCAGCAGTTGTTGACAGTCGATACGCTGTTCCGGGGTCAGGGAAGAGGCGAGTTGGACACCTTTGATGGATCCGTCGTGGACGTTGTTCTGCAAGAGGTCGGGTAGGGGCTCGGAGTCGTCCTCGCCCCCCTCGTCGGTCGCCAGCAGCAGGCTCAGTTCGGTCCGGGCAAAGTGGGGTTTGAGCCTGTTAGCATGTAGAACCCGGAGGGGGTTCCGGGGGGACTCTAGGTCGACAAGGTAGGTGACGGGGCTTTTCTTCTCCACCACCTTGAAGGGCCCGGTCCACTTGTCCTGGAGGGCGCAGGGCTCAACAGGGGCCATGACCCAGACTCTCTGGCCTGGCTCGAACTCGATTGTAGAGGTGTTCCGATCGTACCACCGCTTCATGTCCTCCTGGCTGGCCTCGAGGTTGGCTTCGGCCATGGCTCGGAACTTGCGGGTCTGGTTTCGTAGGGTCAGGAGGTATCGGTAGACGTCAGGAGGGGCGCCTGGGAGCTTCGTCTCCCAGCCCTCCTTAACCAGGCTGAGTGGTCCGCGGACGGGATGTCCGTACAATAGTTCAAACGGGCTGAACCCCAGGGACTTCTGCGGGACCTCCCGATAGGCGAACAGGAGGCCTGGTAGTAGGACATCCCATCTCCGCCGGAGGGGCTCTTCCAAGCCCTGAATCATCCCCTTCAGGGTTCTGTTAAAGCGCTCGACCAGCCCGTTCCCCTGAGGGTGATAGGGGGTTGTGAATTTGTACGTGACCCCGCACTGCTGCCACAGGGACCGCATGTACTTGGAGATGAAGTTTGTGCCCCTGTCGCTCACCACTTCGCGGGGAAATCCCACTCGGGAGAAGATCCCCATCAAGGCCCGGCCTACCATGGGGGCCGTTACAGTTCTTAGCGGGACCGCCTCCGGGTACCTGGTGGCGTGGTCCACGAGGACCAGGATGAAGCGGTGGCCCAGGGCGGTCCGGGGGTCCAGGGGCCCCACGATGTCGATCCCGACCCGTTCGAACGGGGTGCTGACGGCTGGAAAGGGCTGGAGGGGGGCCTTGACCCGACCCCCCGTCTTCCCGCTGGCTTGGCAGGTCTGGCAGGACCGGCAGTGGTTGTCCACGTCTCTCCGCATCCGGGGCCAGTAGAAGTGGGTCACCAGACGGCTGTAAGTTTTGTCTTGCCCTAGGTGTCCGGCGAGGGGCACGTCATGTGCCAGGTTGAGAAGGAACTCCCGGAAGCGGAGGGGGACCACCAACACGCGGCTGGCCCCGAGTTCTGCCACTTTCTGTTCACTGTACAACAGGCCCTCGGCCCAGTAGACCCAGTGGGTGCCGGTCTGGTCCCCGTTGGCTTGTGCGGACGCTTGTTGTCGGACCCCTTCGAGAGAGGGACAGGACTGCTGTTCTTGCTGGAACTGCTCACGGGTGGGGCCCCCTTCGTGGCGCCATTGTGCAAGTTCTGGTAGGGCGCCGAGGGAAGCAATCTCTTCGGGGGAGGGTTCAGTAGGTCCAGTGTCGGTGTCCGCCTCCCCCTCGCTGCAGGCGGGGGGTGGTGCGAGCCCCTCGGGCTGGGCGGCACCGGGGGCCAGGGACGAGCGGGGGGCCTGGGCGGTCATGGACCGGGTGATGGCGCAGGCCCATTCGGATAGTCCCAGCATTCGGAGGTGCTCTCGGCGCTCCACTTGAGCCCAGGGGGAACTCTCCAGGTCGTTCCCCAGGAGGCAGTCTACTGGTGCGTCGTCGCGGACAGTCACTTTTAGTAGGCCTGTCACCCCTCCCCACTCGAAGGGGACCAGGGCCATCTGGCACAGGCTTTCGCTGTTGTCGGCCGCCCGGACGGGGCACAGCACATTGGGTAGGATCTGTTCGGGGGTCACCAGGTGGTAGCGGACAGCGGTGACACTGGCGCCGGTGTCACGAAGGGCTTCGGCCCGTTGTCCATTGACGGTGACCTGCTGCCGGTACTTCTGGGTGTTGCTTGGGATGGGGGTGCGGGGCACCATTTCTCGGCTGCCCAGGCAGACCAGGGACATGGCCGCCGGCTCCCATTCGGTGGTTCCTCGGTCGAGGGTTTCTTCTTCTTCTTCTCCTTCCCCCAGGGCGGTGGCCGCCAGCTGTCGGGGCGGGGGCCCGCCGGCCCCGCTTCTTCGGTTCAGGGGGCAGACCGGATCGCTGGCATAGTGTCCGGTTTGTTGGCAGCCGTAGCATGTTACTGGGGGCCGTGGTCCGGTTCTGGCTGGGGTCGCCCCTCTTCGGGCTAGGCTCGGGGAGAGGTGTTGCTGCGGCGGCCCTCGAGGTGGGTTCCTGGGGGCCCCGGCGGGGGGGTCCTGGTTCCTGTTCGGCCCTCCCCCTCCACCGCGTTGGCGGGGAGGTCCGGTGGGGTTCCTCTGGTACTCCCCCATCGAGTTCCGGGGGACTCGGGTGTTGACCCATCGATCGGCCTCGACGGCGAGTTTTCGTGGGTCGGTCATTTTGCTGTCGAGGAGGTGTTGCCTTAGCTCCACGAAGCAATTGTTGGAGAGATGTTCCCAAACAATGAGGTCGACCAGCTGCCCGTAGGTGGTGACTTTGCTACCCTTGATCCATCCTTCTAGGGCCCGGCTGAAAAAGTCCACATATTCCACCCAGGTAGTACCCGGGATCTTCTTGCAGTCTCTGAACCGCTGGCGGTACATTTCCGCGGTTAGCCCGTAGCGGGTGAGCAGGGCCTCCTTCATGTGGTCGTAGGAGGTCATCACCTCCTCTGGCAGCTGGAGCAGTGTGTCTCGACCTTCACTCAGGAACCGACCCCACAGGCCGGCGCCCCAGTCCTTTCGGGGCACCCGATGGGAGGTCATGGCCACCTCGTATGCCTTGAACCATTGTTGGATGTCGTCATTCTTATAGTACTCCTTGACGACATCTTTCGGGATATGTACCTTGGCCTCGGCAGGCGGTAGGGTGTCTCTATTACTGGGGGTGTCGGTCCCCCCGTTCTTTGCCTTGATTTCGAGCTCTTTGAGACTTCGCTCGTGCTCAAGGGTCAGTCTTTTTTCCTCCAACTCTCGGTGCCGTCTCTTCTCTTCTATCTCCTCTTGTAGCCGTAGCTGCTCTAGGGCCAGTTTCTTTTCCGCCAGCTGGAGTTCGCCGTCCAGCCGCAGTCGTGCGAGCTCTAGTTCGTGGTTCCGGACCTTCTCCCGCTCTCGTATCTCCTCTTCGGAGAGGCTGGTTTCTAGGCTCTTTCTTCCTCCGGTTGCCGGAGTCGGTGCGGTTGATGTGGCCACAGTCAGGGGCAGGGGACCTTCTTCCTGGGAGTGGCCTGCCTCGGCCTCCAGCCAGGTCCTCAGGGCTTTCTGCATCTCCTCTTTGGTACCTAGGCCGGTGGTTGAAATGCCCTTGTCCTTGCAGAACTGTTTCAATTCTTTGTGCGTGTATTCCTCCAACCGTTCGGGCTGGAACTCCGTGGTCGCGTTGTTTTCTTGGTTGCTCATGACTTCTGTTTGTCTGGATGGGTAGCTAGTGGGTTACTGGCTGGTACGTACTGCGTTCGGCTCGGATCCCGTCGCTGGCCACCAAATGTTGGAAGGCGGACCCTGAGGAGTCGGCGAGACCACTCAGGGGGGGCCCCCCCACTGTACGAAGTAGCCGAGCGCTGCAGAGAAGCCTCCTGGGAGATCCTTCTCCTATTATGTACTAGCACAGTAACACCACCACACCGGACTCAAGGAGGTTGTCTCAAGATGAGCAATTCTTTATCAGCACTTTAAAAGGTTACGGGTTCAATATTTACACAAAAAGGGGATCAAGGGATCCGCAAAAGTCTCAGTGTCTCTTTTAGGAGGGAAGGGGTAGCGGGACAGTCTTAGGCAGGAGCTTGGTACGAGGGTACCTGGGACCCAGTTCTTATCCTCAAGCTGGAGGACCTCCGGGTCTCGGAGGGGTCGAGCCGCGACGGTGTCAGCAGGGCTCTGGCGTTCAGTTCGTGGGGAGCCGCGACCAGGTCAGCGGGACTCTCAAGATGGTTTCTGCTCAGCTCGAGCCGCGACGTCGTCAGCAGGGCTCCGAGGGAGGTTTCAGCGAGGTTGGGCCGCGACAGCGTCAGCAGGGCCCCGATGTTCCGGGGGGCTTCAAGGTTTCAGCAAGAAGGAGCCGCGACGCAGTCTGCAGGGCTCGTGGTGGTTTCAAGCAAGAGTTCTTCTCCGTAGGGTCGGCCGCGATTCAATCAGCAGGGCTATCAACTCCGGGATACAACTGCCGGTCTGTGGCGGGGTCGCCCCAGATATAGGTCTGGAGCCCTTTGATGTCCGGACCCTTGCGCCCGGGGGGCGGAGAGGCCGGGTTGGGAGCGGCCAGACGCCCAGCAGGAGAGGCGCCCAGCCCAGGAGAGATGGAGGCCGATCGCACCTCGGTGTGTGGGGACGGTTGGGGGTCCCATCGATACCGCCCTCCGCCAGGGCGATGAGGTGTTCACGTGACACCCCCTGGCCAGTTCTTGGTGCCTCAATGTCTGGGCCTTGCTGGGGCCGAGGCCGGGTTGAGCGGAGTCATGAGGACTGGTGTGCAGGGTCACATGGCAGGCGACAAAATGGCGGAGCCCCGAGGTGTAGGTGACCTCGTTCGGCCCGAACGGGTAGCTCGTGGAGGCTAGGGCGGGGAACGGGCCCAACCCCCGGGAAGTCAGGACCACGCCACGAGGCCGGGTCCAACACCTTCCATTCAGGGTAACAACCGCACCCAGAGTATTCACAAAATGTCTAGCAGTAGTAGCAGCACATCTCAGACGGCAACAAATTCATGTCTTCCAGTATCTAGACGACTGGCTAATAAATGCCAAGTCATTAAACAAGTGTGTTCTACACACTCACCAAACCATCCAAATCTTACACAACTTGGGATTCACAATAAACTATCTCAAATCTCACCTCCAACCTGCTCATATCCATCAGTATCTAGGGGCCACCATAAACACCTCCACAGCCCTAGCATATCCCAATCCAGCCAGGATAGCCAATATACAAGCTCTTATAGCAAAATTTCAAATCCAACACTCTCTTCCAGCAAGAGTGTTCATGCAACTCATAGGCATGATGGCGTCATGCATCTTCATTGTGCCTTATGCCAGACTTCAAATGTGCCCCTTGCAAGAATGTCTAGCACGTCAGTGGAACCAGGCTCACGGACAACTTACGGATCTGGTGTTGGTGGACAGCCGCACAAATCGCTCTCTCAAATGGTGGAACATAACAAACCTCTCCAAGGGGCGGCCGTTCCTAGAGCCTCTTCCACAGATAGTGCTGACAACAGACGCATTGCTCACAGGATGGGGAGCCCATCTCCTCGGCCACACCACTCAGGGCAAATGGACCACTCAACAAAAAAGGCCCCATATCAATTACCTGGAACTGCTAGCATTGTTCCTAGCACTGAAATCATTCCAACTACATCTCCAAAACAAAACTGTCCTCATCCGGACAGACAACATGACAGCCATGTATTACATACAGAAACAAGGGGGCACACATTCTCTCCAGCTGTCCCAGCTCGCACAGAACATTTGGAGATGGGCCATTCCCCAAAAAATATACCCACTTGCAGAACACCTTTCAGGGGTTCACAATCAGATTGCCGATCTGTTAAGTCGACAGAATCAACAGATCCACGAATGGGAACTACATCCCCAAGTCCTAATACCCTTCCTCCAACAATGGGGCCAACCAGACATAGATCTGTTCGCCACACACGAAAACGCAAAATTCCCAACCTTCGCCGCCAGGTTTCCCCACCCGGAGTCAAAGGGCAATGCATTATGGATGAACTGGTCAGGCAGATTTGCGTACGCTTTTCCGCCTCTCCCACTCATTCCATTAGTGGTACACAAGCTCAGGCAACAGTCTCTCAAACCGATTTTAGAAGCTCCCACATGGGCACGCCAACCGTGGTTCCCAACACTACTGGAACTCTCGATAGTGCCACACCAAAAACTGCATCTCTCCCCGTCCTTATTAACCCAAAACCATGGAGGAATCAGACACCCAGATCCAGGTCAACTGAACCTGGAAATCTGGCTCCTGAAGTCCTAGAGTTCGGTTATCTCAACCTACCACCAGACTGCATGAATATTATAAGAGAGGCCAGATGACCTACCACTAGAGCCTGCTACTCTGCAAAATGGAAAAGATTTGCCTTTTACTGCACTAACAATCATATAAACCCACTGGATGCATCCATCCAGGACATCATTTGCTGCTTACTGCACCTGTAACTTGGCATACTCATCCATACGTCTTCACCTAGCAGCATTAGCAGCCTACTTACAAAATAGACAACAATTATCACTCTTTAGAGTACCTGCGATCAAAGCCTTCATGGAAGGACTAAAAAGAATTATTTCTCCCAGATTACCACCCCCTCCAGTGTGGAATCTAAACATTGTTCTTACTAGGCTCATGGGACCCCCAATTGAACCTCTGCATAAATGCGAACTACAGTTCCTCACATGGAAAGTAGCCTTCCTTATCGCTATCACATCCCTCAGAAGGGTAAGTGAGATCCAGGTTTTAGCCATACAAGAACCATTCCTACAATTACACCGTAACAAAGTGGTTCTTAGAACAAATCCGAAATTCCTTCCAAAAGTCATATCTCCGTTCCATCTTAACCAATCAATAGATTTACCAGTATTCTTCCCAAATCCAGACTCGGTAGCTGAAAGAGCTCTTCATACCCTAGACGTTAAAAGAGCCCTTCTATACTACATCGACAGAACCAAATCATTCCGCAAAACAAAACAATTGTTTGTCGCTTTCTCTCCACCACATAAAGGCAACCCCATTTCCAAATCTGGGATAGCTAGGTGGATAGTTAAATGTATCCAAATATGCTACCACAAGGCTAAACGCACACTAACCGTTCCCCCTAGAGCGCATTCCACACGCAAATTAGGGGCTTCCATGGCATTCTTAGGAAACATTCCCTTGGAAGATATTTGTAAGGCAGCCACACACCTTTACCAAACACTATTGTGTTGATGTACAAGCAAAGCAACAAGCTTCCGTGGGTCAGGCTGTCCTTAAAACGTCGTTTCAAACTGCTGCAACCGATACAGGTGACCACCGCTAGGGGAGATACTGCTATATAGTCTATCCTAAGTGTGATCTGCAGCTCATATGCCTCGAACGGAATATGCTACTTACCTGTATGCATCTGTTTTTGGCATGTAGAGCTGCAGAGTCACACACGCCCACCCTCCTCCCCGGCACCTGTATCTGTTCCAGCATTGTCTTACTTAGACAACACACATGGACATCTCTCTCTTTTCTACAAACTCCATCATTTCCCATCATGGCGAAAAACAATTTAACGATGGAGTTGATGCCCATGCGCACTGTCGTCCAGGGGAGGAGTCACCTCTCTCGTGACCAAAGACTTCTTCCGAAGATAACAACAACCTGCAAGCATCCGAGCCCAACACCAGATGGCGATCTACTATCCTAAGTGTGTGACTCTGCAGCTCTACATGCCAAGAACAGATGCATACTGGTAAGTAGCATATTCCTTTTATAAAAGGTAGGAATCATAAAGAAGAGCATTTCGATTTGTCTACAACTCCTTGCTCATTTTGAAAGTTAAAAACACTGTTTGGATTAAAACTTCAGTGAAGAGTGTGCCACTCACCTGACTAAGCTACCTGTCCAGTGGCTGGGGAGTGCGCCTCCCACATTCTTTAGCCAGGCGGGAAAGAGGGCACTGGGCTGCTGCAATTTATGAAGTCTAAGGCTGTCAGGAATGCCGACGATGAAATCCTGACCTGAGTCATAGCTGTCCTGACTCCTCACTCTGCTGTGTTTGGGTGGCCAGCCCTCCTCGTGCTTTTAACAGCCGTTCGCTCAGCCTCCCGCACTAGCCAGAATGGAGAGGAAACACAACGCTGCACTCCCTGGCCACACAGGTGCAGGTTCCAAGTTCCTAAAAAACAAAATCCGTTTGGCAAAATCTGGTAGTGGCTGATGGCGGGTAGGATAGAGAGTGATTGCTCTCCCCAGCACCTCAGCCCTGCCAAGTGCCACGCATCTAGTGTTAGACTAACACTTTTAAATCTTTCTCTCTGCTTCACCGCAAGGTATGAAGTTGTCGTGCAATGCTTAGCACGGCTGCATAGCGTGGATTATTTTCACTATCTAAATAGAGCACCAACTGTCTCTTGTCTGGAAACAGTCTTTGCTGGCTCTCACTGTAGTGTTGTGGGTCAAGTGGACTAACACTAAGTTCAGAGGGGAAGTAGCGAACATGTGCGAAACTTGAATGTCTATCCCATGGGCGTCCAGAGAATAGTTCAGTCTGGCGCCTGACTTAAGGGGCTGAATATAAGGAGAGATTGCGTCATGCCAGGCATGGTCTTTAGTATTTCATAATTACACTGTGTCTGTGTGCTAGAAATGGGTTTTCTGATTGGCTAGGGTATGCACCTAAGCCAGGCAGAATCCACCACTCTAGTCAGGATAAGGGTATTACACGTCTAAAATAACCCCTGCTCACCCCTTTGTTAGCTTGGCACGAGCAGTCAGGCTTATCTCACAGGCACTGTGTAAGGCATTTGCACCTAACAAACAGCAATGCAGTGAAAACACTACAAAAGGACACCACACCAGTTTTAGAAAAATATCCAATATTTATCTATGTAAAACAAGACCAAAAACGGTAAAAATCCAACATACAGTTATAAAAATACGAATATTGCAAAAATAGGATTTATATACAGTGTCAAAGTCGATAGCTCCGTCCAGGGCTATCACGGCGTTGTGAACATCACGGGCCAGCTACGGTGTCGGGGAGACCCATTTAACAGTACCTTTGGGGATGCAGGGCAAGCAGTGAGCTCCGGAGGAGCGACGTCGGCAAGCACCAGTTCCAAAAGTCGGTGCAGGAGTCGTGCTCTTGAAGTGACACGTGTTGCAGGTCGAAATCAGTTAGTTTGAAGTCAGGAGCGCCAGCGTTGGCAGGCGTCGGGCTGCGATTTAAAGCAGAGCGGTGCAACGTGCGGTGCCCTCAGGTCGCAGTACAGGCAGTGGTTCCGTGACTGTTATCAAGCAGCATCGGTGAGACCAGGGTTGCGATGCGAAGCAGGACGGTGCTCGTTGCGGTGCTGACCGGTCACGGTGCAGGCAGTAGTGTTGTCATTGCTGAAGCGCTGTTGTCGGTAGACCCAAGGCTGCAATGCGAGAAGGGGCAATGCGATGTGCGGGGCCTACAGGTCACGGTCCAGGCAGCAGTGTCGGTTGATGAACTTGAGTCGATGGCACTGGCGTCGGTGGGCCAAGGCTGCGGTGTGGTACGGGGTTGTGTCTTGTGTAACTTACAAACGGTGCCTTCAAACCACAGTGCAGGCAGCGACATCGATGCCAGCTTGGTGTGGCAGCATCGGTAAGACTAGGGCTTGCGGTACGAAGCAGGATGGTGCTGCCATGTTCTCCACGAGCGGTGCCCACAGGTCGTGGTGCAAGCAGCGGCTCGATGGCGTTGTTGGACGGCATCTTCAGTGAGTCCAGGGTTGGGGTGCGAAGTGCGGCAGTGCCCTGTGTGGTGCCTTCAGGTCACCAAGCCCACTGCGCCATCATTGACGGCATCGGGTTACCTTTCTCCTCTGTGGCAGCTGAAACCTCCAGTTCCAGAAGATGTTGAAGTCTCTGATTTCCCTGAGACTTCCAACAGGAGGCAAGCTTTGCATCAAGCCCTTGGAGATACTTAGTGTGCAGAAAGAACAGCACAGACATTTTCCTGCCCAAGAAAGAAGCAGCAACTGCGGGCCAACCCAGCAAATCAACAACAGCAAAGCGGCAGTACTCCTCCAGGCAGCTGTTCCAGGTCTTCTTCCTGGCAGGTTCCTTAGTCCAGCAGTAATATAATGTTCTGGGGTCAGGGCCCTAATATTTATGCCACATTTTCCTTTGAAGTTGATACAAACAAAGTTCCTCTGTCACACATAAACCAGTCCTGGCCAGGTTCACTACAGGAGGTGGAGACAGCTTTGTGGCAGCCACAGTCCATTCAGGTGCAAGCGACAACTCCACCCACTACTCTAAATGCAGCCAGGTCTTTTCGGCATGGCTATGAGTCACCCAGGAAAGACAGGACATATCTCAACCCCCCCCCCCCCCCCCTTGTGTCTGTCTAGTGTGAATGCACATCCCCAGCTCCTGTCACTCCTAACCCAGACGGTGAATACACAAATGGCAGAGGCACACAGGATGGTTTAGCAAGAAAATGCCCACTTTCTACAAGTGGCGTTTTCAAACACATAATATAAAAATCATCTTTAATAAAAGATGTATTCTTAAATTCTATGTTCAGGAAGCCTAAACTCAATTTCTCTATCTAGTCCCAATGGAAAGTTACGCTTGTATAATGTTACAATGCAGCTCCCATGATAGCCTATGGGACAGACAGCCTAGCAATAGTGAAAAAACAAATACACAGTATTTCATTATCAGGACATGTAAAACACACCAGTACATGTCCTACATTTCACATACACTGCACCATGCCAATGGGGGTACTTTGGGCATACCTGAGGAATGCCTTTCATGTAAGAAAAGGGAAGGTTTGGGCCTGGCAAGTGGATGCACTTTTACTCACAAAAAAGAGAAAGTATCTACTTTGTACCACTTGTATGTATTTGTAGAAATCACAGCATTGGAAACCCCGAAGGGTTTTTAATACTGCCCTTGCCCACTAAATAGTGGCATGCTTCATCATCGGGCCACTGACACACCCCGATGCAGACCAACATACAGGGTGGAGCACAAACATTTTTAGGATTATGCTAGGGATCCACTTTGCAGAAAATAAGTAAGTTAAAACTATCTAGGAGGGTACCCTCACCATTTTTTCATTCCTGGGCCCTCCTGACAGGATTAAAATCTTGGGGGTGTACTTAGGGAATTTAAGTCCCTGTCACCCTCTTTGCTCTTATTGACATGTTTCAGCCAATTATATATGCCCCGCTAAGGGTCGATGACCTTTCTCAGGTTATATAGATTCCTTCCTCTCGCCTCCCAAAATATTTCATGTGTGGAGGTTTTTTCAGTTACTATACTTACCAGTTGTAGTAACTGTTCAGGAAATTCTTGAGTTTCATATTTTTCACTCTTAACTCTGGGTGAGAGTGGGAAATCGTCCTATTGTCACACTTTCATCAAGGTACGATCGTAGACTAGTCGGTCCACTGCTCACCCTCTGGTGCAAAGTGGATTCCTAGCATAATTAAAAAAAGATTTGCGCTCCACCCTGTATGTTGGTCTGCATCAGGGTGTGTCAGCGGCCCAATGATGAAGCATGCCACTATCTAGTGGGTGAGGTCAGTATTAAAAAGCCTTAGGGCTTTCCAATTTTGTGATTTCTACGAATACATACAAGTGGTACTAAATACATACTTTCTCTTTTTTGTGAGCATAAGCATATAAATATGGAGGACTAAGGTAAGTATAAACCTCTCTTCCCTTCGTTTATTGGTGTGAAGGAAGTGGGTGCACTTGCCAGGTTGGCATGACAGTAAACACTGTGTGCAGACACTGCAGTGGCAGGTTTGAGACACATTTGAAAGGCTACTGGTGTGGGTGGCACAACCAGTGCTGCAAGCCCACTAGTAGCATTTGATTTACAGGCCCTGGGTACACACAGTGCACTGTACTAGGGACATACTAGTAAATCAAATATCCCAATCATGGAAAACCAATCATAACACAATTTATATGGAAAGCATATGCACTTTAGCACTGAATAGCAGTGGTAAAGTGCCCAGAGCCCTAAAACCAACGAAAAATAGGCCAAAATACAGGAGGTCATAAAAGCAAAAAATCTGGGGGAAACCTGCTGAAAAAGCCTTGTCTAACATCGTGTCATTTAATTAGCGCTGGGCACCTTAGGGGCCTGATTCCATGCTCACTCTGGCACTAGCTCTTGCTAGCTCAGCTGGTCCTGCCTCCGGTTGTTTGAGTGTTGCGATTGGGCAGTTAGCGTGGCTCGCCTACCCAGCATAAGAATTCAGTGTGCTCCCATCTGAAGTCTTATTCCACCATGCAGATAACCCTGCAACAAACAACAAAAGCTGCTGAGTTTGCGGGATCAGTCGCCTCTGAGCAGATCACAGCCGCACGAGCAATGGCCTGAGTGTCTATTAAAATAAGATATGCACTCCTCCACGTAAACTTGTGTCTTTCATGTTGTGTCCTGTTGTGGAAATATCCAAATTGAAATGTTTCATAAAAAAGCTGTATTTTTCCCCACAGTTGTAAGGGTCTACATCTTCGGATGCTTCTGCTGTCAAAAGATAAAAGGTTTCCCTTTGCCACTACGTTTGTTATTTTTCTAATAGAACCCCGGATAAAAAAATGTGCAACATAAACCCTTCCCTGACTTTAAGAGATCGGGTACTGTTCATGCATCCCACTGACTGCTATGAAGGAACAAATGGAAAAAGATCATATATTTGTAGTGCTGTCAACTTAACAGCTATCAGGTAGTGCAATTCCTTGGAGCTTGCTCAATGTTAGAAGGACCACCTCCAGGCACCACCAAATCTGAATGCTGTTCTCCAGCCCCTTAATCGTAGTTTCCAAGTTGTCACATACAAGATATGGTTCTTTTTTTTTTTTCATTTGGCTCTTGTAATTTTAACAAAAGGCAACCAGTGCCGGGAGGAATAGTGATAACTGTTAAAAACGGCAATAAACGTGGCTCTGCTTTATTGAAAAGCTTGTGTTGAGCTTGAATGTTGTGTACACCTGTTTTGTAAGGTTGTGTGTGGTTGTAACATTGTGTGGGAGATGTGGCAGTGCTGTGTCTGTGACATTATTTATAGCAGGATAGCAGTGGGCGGGTCCAACCTAGACAGTGCAGGGCAACAAATCCTTCTTTTTTTCAAAATATATTGCATTACATGCAGATATCTGGGATAAAGTGTCACCCAGTGTCACACATATATTGAAATATCACAAATGCACACATTAATATGGTGAAAATGTCACTCTTCGGCAAACTGAAAATTTGGCAGCTATGGATGAAATAAAACTATTTCAAACAAACCTGTTTCCTTTTGCTGCGCTAACAGTACCAACACGTGCGCCAGGGTCCTTAATATTCATGTGCCATTAGGAATATTCTGACATTAGCATGTTACCCATCAATATATAAACCATCATTTGAGTTCTGTGATGCTTGACAACTAAGAACAGCGCTGGTGGCGACCAACCAGTCAAGCACATACATGAAGCAAGTTAGCCCTGCCAAGTACCATGCATCAGGTGTTAGACTAACGCATTTCAGGGTGGTGGTCTGCATCACCGCGCTGAAATGCAAAGTCCCAGTAATAGCACCTCCTGAGCTGTCAAGCAGGAGCACTAGTAATCATGTCATAGTCACTGAAACTAAAGTGGCAGCATGCTGTGTGCGCCACTCCTGGCAGGCTTGGGGGCTGGCTCAGAGTCCGCAGCTCTACTAGCTGCTAGTCTGGTAAAATGTAGCATTACTAGTATCCAAATGACACTGCTGGGCTGCATGGTATATTTGGTAACATTTATGAGACTGAGGTGAGTCAATGCCCGGTGGCTACTACCAAGACATCACCCTGGGTGAGGTGGTCTCCGTTGTTTTGTGACACACACTTTAATAGGAATGTCTTGCTGGCGCCCGTACGCCCGGCGCAAATGCGGGCGCCTGCCATTCAGTTTTGGCAGGCTTCATTGGCAATGGCAACGCTGCTCACACCACAGTCAATTAAATGAGCTCGCGATCGGAGCCGACCCAGTGGCTGAGTGAACCCCATGCTGAGTGGTTCATCAGCAACCCAGAGAGCACACCAGTCCACAATGTGGTGCGCAGCTGCTGCTCTGAGCCTCAGAATCATCATGATGCCCGAGCGGCCGGCGTTTGCCCTGGGAGTCGTTACAGCCCCAATGAGGTGCTACCCAGAATTGCCTGTCGCCTAATTTAGCTAAGCGAGTGTCAGTGCCAGCTAGAGTGAGCTTTAAGAGCATGGTAACACTGGTGCCGGTCGGTGAAACAAGTTACTCGTGGCCAACTGCGTCACTTAAGTCAACAGAACCTGGTAGTGCCCCTTTATTTCTGGTGCTTTTCAGAAGTTTTAAGATCTTAGAGTTTCTCATTGCTCAAATGGGTGTAATTTTTTATATTTATAGGTTTCCTCCTCATCTTCATTGCTTGATTTTGCTCGCGAGAAAGTGTCACTCATAGTTGTTGATTGAATTTGAATGTCACTCATAATTGCACTGAAATTATGAAAATGCCTCAAATAAGCAATCTGAAACCTTGGCAGCTACGGCACTCGCAAACATCTTGAGCTGCTCCTGCATGGCCTGCTGTGACCAACAGCCATTGCCCACTCAAGAGTTGCATGCACTGCGACACTTGTTTTGACGGGTGCAGCACAGTGCGGGACAGAAATAATCACAGCCACTGGTGCTGCCACCTGAAGCAATGATCTGCCGCACGTGCCTCACATGTCTCCCAGAGAGACCAGGCCGCCAGAGCACAGATTTGATTTTTGCCATGCTGCAACGATGTATTGAAGACTCCGTATGAGATTGCTGATCACCATAGCAAGTGCATTCCCCAGGCCGGCAGGCTAAACTGTAATTTGCCTGCGACAGGCACAGTGGCAGTGCACAACAAGTGGGAAAGCGCTTGCAAAAGTCTGCTTTTTATTAATAATTATTCCTCTAGAGTGAAATGCTTCATCATCCCCAAAGTGTTAAGGAACTCGATAAATGCATGACCAATGCATTTTAGGCAGTGTTGCGGACACCAGCACTAAAATGTGTTCGTCTAACTGCCGATGTGTGGTACTTGGCATGGCTGGGGGTGGGCGGAACTCGCGGAGCTTCACTGTGTGGCATTCCACAGACTTACATAAAAACTCTGCAAGATTCCTTGGAGTTCCACAACCAGGCGGAATCAGCACTTCACACTGATTTTTAGCCCTGGGAGCTTGTTCTGCGCTGCAAAATCAGCACAAACGGTACCACGTGGTGCGCCAGAGGGCGCTGCTTCTTTGCTGCTGTTCGAGTAGGTTTTCGCCTCAAACGCAGCTTTCTTACCACAAGCGGCAGCTTTCTCATCATATGCCCGCCTGCACTGAGAAAATGTCGCCGTGTGCCGTCCTAGCTTCTGAAAATCGCACTAGAGGATGCCAGTTCTTGCGTGCTCCAACTTAACATTGGCAAACCGCATGCGGGGAAAACAGCCACGTAGCGGTTTGTGGAGATTTGCTGGAACTCCGCGTTAAACGTGTGCAAAACTCAGCAGTCCTAGTCCTAGTTTTCACCTCTCTTATGAAATATAAATGTTTGTAGTGCGTTCAAGAGCTTGGTGGCTCATTCTGATTAAGCCATGACTCCAATGGGTTTCCTATAGTAAGGCAGAATGATGATCTGTGTGCAAGTCTGTAGAGCAGTGTCCTATTTAGTTTGTATCGCTTGAATTTAATTTGTGGGTACATTGGTTGTTTTCTTTGGGAGGCTCTGTGGGCGATGCAGAATGCCTTGAACATTACTCATATAGGTACAGATAGCCAGGGGAGTGATTATAGGGCTGGTGTCATGTCTTCAGTAAGGTGGAGGCAGAAAGGGAGCTTTGTAGCAGCGTTTTGGATTAGTTGTGCTTTGCATAAAACGAAAACAGGGTATCCAAGGTATAGAATTTTGGCATATTTATCGGAGCAGGAAAGGTACCACAACATTTTAACACCCCCAAATTTACTCCAATCATTTCTCCCACAGTATATTGGATCAGAGACAGTGTTAAAAGCTCAATTTCATGAGGCAATGTGTCCCTGCATTAAGGCACCTTATAAAACATTAAATCAGTTGAGAAATTCAAATCATTAAAAATGGAGTCCACTTAGAAAATGAGTTGTAGATGAATGGAAAGTCAAAGGGTTTTCTTACAAAAATTCGAAATTAAGCAATACAAATTAAATGCCATGAAGGCTCTTCGATGCAGATTATACAGAGTATGCAAAAGTCAGAAAATATTCAAAGCCTCAATGAGCAGCTAAATAATTCGATAAACAAACACAATCCCTAGCAGCATCAAGTAAACCTAAAAAAATCTGGCTCACCTTGAGAATAAAGGGTTTTTATACAGAGTTCTTACATAGAATGTTAGCAATTCTATAGATTGATTGTGGTGTGAGCAAATGTATCATTTCTTTGGCAGATCAGAATACACGAAAAAAAATCATCTTTACCTTAACACATAAGATCTATCCTATTTTCTTGAATAATTATTCTACACCCTCTATGCTAATGTCAGCAGGAAGTGTTCAAACCTAGGGTCTTTAAGGCTCTTTATCACTTATTGATGGATCATGGTTTGGTCGATGCTCTTTCAGACATTCCCAGATCTTAATTCCCAAATACGTGATCTCCTAGACTACTCTGGAATCGTTGGCCATGATGTGGTTCGTACACAAGATCTGAGTTTTGGATGTATTCAGCTTATAACCGGAGACAGCTCCAAACTCATAAGCCAACCGTTCAACTCCCGATATAGCCATTGCAGGATCCGATGTTACAATAGCTACATCGTCGGCATAAGCAAGGACGCAAAAAAGATCTTCCTGAGCGCTAAAAGGTTTGATCTGGGTGCTTCTCTCCAGCATATTTAAAAAAGGGTTAATATATAAGGCAAACAGCAGGGGGGAGCAAGGACACCCCTTCTGTGTGCCTCTGGAAATCTTTATAGGGTCTGATACAAGACCCATAGAGCAAATCCTGGCCATGGGGGATCGATATAATACCCGTATAGCCTGGATAAACCCCTGACCAAACCCCATCAACTGCATGACCCCCCAAAGTCCCAGGCAACACGATCGAACGCCTTTTCAGCGTCGAGTAAAATCAGACCTAAATCCCTTGACTGAGCCTGCGCAATATCAAATAAGGTCACAATTCTTCTTATATGATTCACTGTCTCCCTGCCCGGGATGAACCCATGTTGTTTTGGGGAAACCAAAGAAGAAATAACTTTAGCCAATCGATTTGCCAAGATTTTCCCATCGCAGTTGACGAGAGATATAGGGCTATGTGACCCTGGCAGATCTGGTGGTTTTTCTTTCTTCCTAAAAATGACTATGTTAGCCTCATCCCATGATTGTGGTGCGCCCCCTGTTTGAGGTACTTGGAAAATAGCTAACATATCTGTCTTTAGGTCTTGAAAAAAGTCCCTATAAACCTCTGAGGGGATCTTATCTGGACCCGCTGCCTTGCCTGTCGACGTGCTCTTAACTTAATAGCCAACTCTAACTCCTCCATGGTGATAGGTCTATCCATTATCTCGGCCGCCTCCTGATCTACACGCTCCACTAAATGTTGAAGCCCACGGTTTCTAACATGCTGCCCCGGTTCCTTTGCCGTATATAGATCTTCATAGAAATTATAGAAGATCGAAAGAATCTCCTGAGGATCAGATACTATATCGCCTAAAGCATTCTTCATGCTAGTTATTCTATGAGCTGCCTCCTTAGACCGTAGCCTTTGAGCCAAGCAACGCCCTATAGCCTCACCATACTCGTAACATTCCTTTTTGTATACCAGATATTTAGCTGCTATTTCCTTGCTCCATAATAAATTGGTATTTGCCTTGCATCTGGCCACATTAGTTTGCAAATCATGAGTGTTATTCCTGAGCATAATCCCCTGTGCAAGACCATCTTCAGCAGTTTTAAGTTTGGTAAACAATTCCTGTACTGCAAGTTTGGCTTTCTTTTGCTGATACAATCCATAGCTCAGGACCTCCCCTCTGAAGCAAGCTTTAAAGGTATCCCACAAGATTCCTACCGAGGTAGAATGTCGATTATTTTGAAAGAACTCCTTAATCCAAATCTTCATATGATCTATAAAGGTGTTATCCAGAAGGAGTTTCCTATCAAAAGTGAAAGCTCTTGGAGTTATACAAGAGCCCAATGCACGGATATCTAAAACTACCGGTGCATGATCAGAAGTAATTCTTGGGAATACACGTATTTTGGCATCAGTGAATAATAGAGGAGATACAAAAAAGTAGTCAAGGCGTACTAACTTCTGATGGGGATGCGAATAAAACGTAAACCCAGGATCGTGTACACCTAAATAATCCCAAACATCGACCAAACCATGATCCATCAATAAGTAATAAAGAGACTTAAAGATCCTAGGTTTCCTTCCTTTATAAGCTTGTATGCCAGATTGGAGTTCCTTATTAATCAAATTGATATTGAAATCCCCACACAGCACTAGAGGGGTAGGCCAGAGTGCAAGCTCCATATTTAGTTGTTCCAGAACCATGGCTTCATCGAAATTGGACCACCCATTCAAGTCTGAGATGACCTGACCACTATGCACTTTATCTGTGTGCTACTACACTAATTTTCAACACAATATATCAAATTCTTTGCTAATGTTTAACCATTAAATCCACATCAATATTGCAGTACATTCTTATTCCAAGTTTATACTCCAATTACATCATTTGTATATTTATTTTATTCATATACATTCCATTAATTGTTTAAAGATCACAAATCCATATATATGTCCAACATTTCTCATAATTCCTCTTATGCCCAATGCATTTTGAGCCGTAGGCCCTTCTTCCGGGGCGCCAATCTAAAATAATACAAAACAGAACTCTTAAACTCAAAAAGTACACTCTGTGTACAAGGAATTCTATTATCTGAAATTTCTCTCCATCAATATCTACAGTGATCTTATCCAGATTCCTATGAGGAAGACATCTACGAGCTCATTTCTGAAGGTGAAAACATGAAAAGAACGAAGGAAAGAAAAAAGCTTTAAGCAAAGAAAAAATGAATGAAGGAAAACCTAACCAGATCCACACACCAATGAACTGATTTATACAAGAAAATCACCCATTCCATGTCCACCTTGTACCATCCCCATGCGGATCTTATACTCACTTAAACACCTTGTTCAAATTCTATCTGTAAAACGGAAAGTACCAAGTTAAAAATACTGGGTGTTTAGTACAAGTCTAGTTGTCGGTGTATACATCATAATTTCTGGCCAACTTCGTGCTCTCGGTTTATCGATGCCTATGCTGTCGTATGCTATGTTCCCAAGAACTCCCTCGAATCCTGAAATTACGAAACACACAGTCAAATCAGCTGTCTTCAACAACTATGCAATGGTCACCAATCGATTCTAAAGCGTAATCCTCCTCACCTTATTACTTATTTTGCTGGAATCTACCACGACGCCGCAATCTTTTCACTACTTCTTCTTCAAAAAACAGTTTGATCTTATCGGTGCTCACTCCATTAAATCTTCACTATTACTCCGGAAGTACGCGTTGCCCGATACTAGCGACGTAAAAGATGGACTCTAAACAGTCTCTTCCCCCGAGATCAAGAACGGACTACAAACTGATTTCTCTCCGATATCAAAGGAAACCTCTTTGTGAGCGCGATGTTGGAACTGGACTATACTTTTAACTCCTCATTAAAGACTAGCTCATGACAGTCTTATTGGTAAAAAGACCTCTGACAATAAAAAAACGTGCTTGGACAACGATCAACATGCCTCATGTACTGTTAACACACCCAACGGTAGGTTATTCCTGCGTTCATGTACATCAAACTGCCTAACTAAAAATGCTGGAAAACACATAAATAATGTGAAAGAAAAAAGACAAAAAAACTTAAGAGACAGATTGCAAAGAGTATATGTAGGGGTACTCATTTTTCTTAATGGTTGAATTATATATCTTAACATCAAAAATACATGCAAATACATTCTAATTCAAAGGTAACTTCCATAATCTATTTTCTCATTCAGACCACTGGAGTCTTGTGTGTTCAATCTCCCTATCCAATACATTTCTCTCTGGAGTAAGGATCTAGTTAGATCCTTCCCCGGAGTTGGTACTACTTTCTCAATTACTTGAAATTTAAATTGTGCTATTGTGTGTCGGGCCTCTGCCCAATGTAAAGCTAGACTGCTTGTTGTATTGTGTGTTCTGATCATTTGTGCTCTGTCATGCGAGTTTTTACTTTTCTTTCCGTTTTTCCCACATAAAGCAATCCACACGGACATTTGATACAGTAGATGATGTACGAATTACAGTCTGAGTTGTGATACAGTTTAATGTGTTCTCCTGTGCATGGATGTTGTAATCTGTTTCCTATTATGACCTTGTTGCAATGCGTACAATTTAAACATCTTCTGGTGCCTTTATACTCCTCTGTGATGTTTCTTGGTTTAACCATCAAAAGTTCTTTTAAATTTCTTGATCTAGTATAAGCGTGCAGAGGTTTATGCTTAAATAGGTAATTTAAATCTTTCTCATCCTGTAAAAGTTCCCATCGAGTGTTAATTATGTCTCTCTAGATCTTGTTTTTGTCCTTTCTGCAACAATTTGGTTCGTTCCTTTCCCTTAATCCGTTCTATGGTGTTTTCTAGGATTTCTTTCGGGTATCCTTTGGCTATGTATTTTTGCTGTTGAATTTGTATATTTTTATCTAATGAGGATGTATTAGAACAGATCCTTTTAATTCGCAAACATTGTGAATATGGTAGATTGTAAATCAGATTCTGAGGATGGAAACAATTAAACAATAATGCATTATTCTTATCAGTTTCCTTCCGGTACACTTCTGTTTGTATGTCTGTCTCTTCTATTGTAATCAAAACATCCACAAATGCTATTGATTTCTCACTGATATTATGTGTGAACTGTATTTGTTCATTGTATGTGTTCAGTTGTGACACTTCTTTCTCTAGGTCTTCCTGGCTATCGGTCCAAATAATAAAGATATCATCGATGAATCTACAATATAAAAGGAGATGTTGCATCCATTCTTGATCACTGTATAGGTAGTCTGCCTCGAACTTCGCCATAAAGGTATTAGCATAGGCAGGGGCCCCGGCAAAACCCATAGATGTTCCCATTAATTGTAGATAGAACTGTTCCTCCCATTGGAAGTTGCTGTGATGCAAACAAAAGTGTAACAGTTCTAATAAAAACACTTTTTCTGCCCTTATCTCCGATTGGCATAAGAATGCCCACTCTACAGCTTTCATGCCTCCTGCATGAGGGATAAGTTGCACGCTAAGAAAACAATTGAGGAAACGTTGATTAAGTTGAAAAATTAGGAGTGCTTCACTTGTTCACTACAGTTTACATTTTCATCGAAATTGGATCCATAAACAGTACACAGCGTAAAGTCTACTTTCCTTATCAAGCATTCCAAAATTACCCAACGCCCCATCTTATCTGCTAACACTCGTCCTGTGGTTTGTACAGCAGGTTTAGCTAAAACCGCCACTCCGTAGTCATTGAAGATTGTTGTTATGCCGCTAATACCACAAAACCCATTTTCCGCTTCCCCCAAGGAATATGAGTTTCTTGTATGCAGGCCACATCAGGCTGAATCACCCAGAGTTCAGCGGCGACCCTTTGTCTCTTATTATAATTATTCAAGCCACATACATTTAGAGAGCAGATTCGAAGTCCGGATCTAGCCATTAAAAAAATAGGGGAGCGAGCTCAAAAACTTAGCGATACTGTGGATATTTTTTATTTTTTACTTTACCCCAACTAACCTTCCCACCCCTCGCCCCTCCTGAAACCCCTACCTCCCAAAGGCCCCCCCACCCAACACCCCCTACCCTTCCAAGAGGCTTTAGGACCAATGGTCACTGTGATGACAAGCTCCCGCCACCGGGTGATCATCCCCCACAATAGACCCCACTGCCTATGCACCAGATGCAACAACGATAATACAAAACATATTTTGATAAGTTCTTATAAACATAGAATATGTTGTCAATATCCTATTAAGCATATAACCAACATCCCGCATAGGGTGAGCTAATACAAGGAAAGAGAGGGAGATAGTAGACCTCTGCCGTAGATCTCACCATCCTCATAATACAGAAAAAAAGAGAAGGCACATAATTACAACCAACAAGATAACTTGGCTATAGCCACTCCAACAAATACATTATAGACAGGGCCTATTCAAAACTATTTTACAAAGATTGTAAAAACTCTTTTGCTAGTACTTCCGAGGTAAAAAATCGGGTATGATCTTTATATATAATTTTTTATTTTTCTGGGTTTAGTAAAAAGGCTTGAGCCCCTTTGACCTGAAAAGGTGCGATAAGCTGGCGTAAATGCCATCTCCTTTCAACAGTGAGATGACAAAAATCAGGCCGGACAAAGAACTCCACCCCTTTCCCAGCCCTTTTTTTATCAGGACGTGCCAGCACAAACATATCTTCCCGAGCCAAAAAACTGTTAAAAGAAATCAAGATTGCTCTGGGTTTTTCAGGGGTTTTACCATTTCTATAACGAAGAGCAAATGGGAAGCGATGTGCTCTCTCTATTTCTCTCTGCCAATCCCACTGTTTCAACTCAGGGAAGGCTTCTGTAAATAAATCGATAATGAACTTGCGCGGATCCTGTCCTTCCACCCCCTCCGGAATTTGAAGGATTCTAAGATTGTTCCGACGGGACCAATTCTCTAGGTCAGCAAGCTTCCATTGCTTGTCGTCTTTTTGAGATCGCAGCGACTCAGTCAAAGATTTTTGTGCTGCCAGTTTATCTTCAAGACATGAAATTCGAGCTTCAGCATAGTTGAATCTGGATGTAAATTCTGTACAGGTCTTAGCAATACGTCGCACTGAGTTCTGCACTTTTCGGCATGCACCCTGCGCTCGCTGGCTCTCTACCTGTGTCTCCTCTCTGTGGGTCGTGATAGTTTGATAGATCAGGGCAAGTGAAATATCTTCGGATGGATTAGCTGACCTTTCAATAGGAGTCTCAGGGTTGCGCCCATTCATGGTGCCTATATCGTTTGAACAAGAATAATCCCACTGCAAAGCGTCACTACCACTGCCACCGTTCATCAACTTAGCACCACCTCTACCATCCGGTCTTTTACAGACAGTCCGAGGACTATCATCTGATGAATCACCAAAGTCTTCCCGCTGTACACTGCTTAGATCACTACCACCATCACTACCACCCTACGCACCAGTCAAAGCCGAAGTGTTGAGTAATGATTCTAAATCATCACAAGAATTTTAATGATCTGATAATGAATAGAAGTGGTCCCCAGATTCTATCTCCTTCAGTTGAGATTTGAGATTTAAGGCATCCGATTTTGCACCCTTGCCTGTTAGCACCTGATTATCCACCGTTGAAGCCATTGAAGTGTAGCGTGTCCCCGGAGGATTGACATTAGAAGCGCTATCCCGGGTAAGATCCCTGCATGAGCTATCACTCCCTGTTATATCTTCTACCACTTCAACCCCTTCGATCCCCGGAACTACTCCAGAAACAGATGAGGGTTCTACATTTGAATTACCAATGTAACTGGGGCTAATATCTTCCTCTCTCCCTCCCTGTTCCAAGGAAGAGTTAATAGTTTTCTCCCCATTCCTAGAGCAGGTGACGCGCCCTGGGGGGACTGGCTACCTTTCCCTTTGTCTTTGCCAGCGGAAAATAAAAGCGGGATAGTTCGCTTACCTGCGTTATCCATTGTCTTTCCTCCTTTTGCTGCTGAGTCATTTTTGGCAGCTTTAGTACCTCTGGCAGTATTAGTCAGGTTCTTGAGTCCCCCAGCTCCAATACCAGTTGTGTCCACTTGGGGGCGAGTCCTCCCTCTTACGGCCTTGGGTGGCATCGTTAGCACGTGTAGCACTCTTCTAATGTTATCACCTACTTGTATTCCTTCAATGAAGCCTACTTGGGCTGGGTGAATCATGCATGATCCCCTCCATTTCACCAGGATGTAAAAATTCTTACAGAGTTTATAGTCAGAGCTAAAGAAGGAGATTGGCTTATAGGGGAGCAACATAGTAGATTTTCCCCTGGTTTCAGTTTTAAGGCTGCTCTTATTAGTATATGAGGTTTAGCTAATTGAGCAAGTATTTTCCCTATCTAATTCTTTGTTTTGATCTGACTCTTTTCCATGATGATCTTTTGCCATATGCCTTTATGACTTTCCTTGTATTATCCTTTCTGGGGTGGTAAGTTCCATCTCAATTTAGCTATGTGTGCTTCAGTCTCCTTTATTAACCTCAGTCCTTATATGAAGCATTCTCTAATTACTGCTTTCTGCGCATCCCACCTCTTTCCAGTTGAGGTGTATATAATCTCGTGTATTTTTAGGGCGCGCGCCCTGCATTGCACTGCGCAGCACTGCTCGCGCAGGCGAGAGCCCTTTTGTCCGGGGTTTGAAAACGGACCCTGGAATCGCACACGCTCGTGCGTGTGCTTATCCTGTTGGGTTCCGCTATTGGGCTTTGCATGCGTGTTTTTTGTAACAGAGCTAGGCCAAAGGCGGGTGCATTGCTCCGCCCATGGCCTATTGGTATCTGTTACGCGCACCAAAGCCCATATGTTTTCAATTATCGTGCCCAGACACGGGCGCGAAAATTGAAAACATATGCCTCACAGTGGTGCTGGCGCGTGCGCGCACCACTCGCTGGCGTGTTTTAACTGCGATGGATTTATCGCACAGATTCTAACTCCTCTAGTCAGAAACACGAAAATGAAGTAACGGGTGAGGAGAGGTCATGTAGGATGTTTATGGATCGGAGACAGCCAAGAAACGTTAAGCGCTCTCTCTAATAATTAACAAATGAAAGCAGCCCTACGCTTCCAGGCTATCTCTGGAAGGGGGAAAGAGGTGGTACGCCGCCATGTAGTGGTTGCCAGACCACCGTAGATGTGCCCAACCCCCTGGCCTACGTCTGGGGGCCTTGTGCCGGGGGGAGGGGGTAGGTTGTGCCACTAGTCCCAGGTGTGTACTATAGTCCAGGACAGGATGGGGAGGGATGCGCATGCAGACCTTTGTAGATTGGAAGAACTCTCTGCAGCAGTGGCTTACAAGGAGAGGCTTCTGTGTCCCTAGAACAGCACGTGCACCATGACTCGCTAATTCCCCACCCCCCAGCGTAATCCAGGCATAACCATGGGGTTGGGGGGTTTATGAGCAGGCCAGAGAGCTCCCAGGCCCACGGGGTGCAGACGGTGAAGTGGAGGGGGGGAGGGTGATAGTTGGACAGCTAATGATGAGGATACTAGGCCTTCGCCGCTCCCCACGCCTGAAGATCACGGCGTTATGTTAGTTCCGCCCTCAGCGGCGGGGGCCAGCCTTCTCCCAGCCCCCTTCCTTGGAGAGTCTGATGTTCTTTATGTCTTAATGGCAAAGGGCGGCGGGCAACAGGAGCCAGCGTGTGGTGTGAGAAGTGCCGCTCTCGCTACTACACATGTGGATCGGGACTAAGATAGAGAATGCGTCGCCATCTTGGTCAGATGGAACAGGAGGGGGAAGAGGCAGATGCCCCGCTTAACAGCCAGGCCACCTGTGTCCCTCAGAGTGACATGTTAGTAGGCCTCTATGATAGGTTTGAGCTGGATTTGAGGGCACTCCGGCAACATGTCAGGCCCATACCGCCCACTCCCTCAAAACACAGGGGCGCTGATGAAGCAAGGGAGGATGTCGGGCCACTGGGTGCAGGTTGGGCTCCCCCAGCAAAGGTACTCACTGCAAAACCAATAGATGTGGGAAGGGCACAGGCACTGGATCTTTTAGGAGAGGATGAGGTGACAGATGGCACAGCCCCCAGCCTCCGCGATCCGTTCAGTGTACCCAGGAGTCTCTCCAGCCTCATGGGAGGTGCGATTGTGGCCTGTTGAGGGACGTTACTCTGCCACATCTGCCGGGGTACGATGGGTGGTAATCTCGGCGTGTAGGTCTGGGAGGCTAGGCACAGGTTGGCCCCCACCACAAGGTGTGCGGGCCCGGTGGGCCTTTCAGTCCTCAATAAGCAGCTCCAGCAATCGCTCACAACGGGTGGCAGGCAGCTGTGCCGGCCCGATGGTGCGTCTACGACAGAGGTCTTCAATCTGTGAGGTGCGATCCCCAGGGGGGCCGCAGAGGCCAGGGAAGGGGGTCACCCATTCCCCCGCTTCACTTGTGACTGCAATGCAAAATGTTTGCTTTCGTTTTGGATTAAGTTAAGACAGCAGTCCTGGGCTGGCTAATTTAGATATTTATCAGCTGAAGTTCCATCAATTGAGTCTCTTGTGCTGTGAAAGGTTTTCATGTAGGGTGTGGGCTTGCCTGAGTGAAATGAAAACGTGCCTATCAGTTAATCTGCAAGTGTAAAGGGTGCTTGGGGGCTGGTTCTCGCTTTAATGATCAAATCACTCCGAGCTTTGTGATGACAAAGATTTGTTTTTTTTTAGTGGTAGTGCAACTGAGCTGTGAAATGTGTGCTTTTAATTTTAACTGCATTTACAGAGCCCTTAGTACCCCTAAAGGTGTGTTGAAGGGACAGTTATGTAAAAAATAAAATTGCATTACATATGCTCTGGTATTACTAAAATCTACATTTTTGAAGGGCTATTTTATTGAAAAACAAGTTGCACTTTTTGAAGCACTCTATCTTACACTGTGATGTACTACAGTACATTTCCCGATGAGTAAAAAATTTTTACATTTATTTTTTTATTTGTGCTGACCATTATTTTATATGTAAATACCTGATAATGAAAGACCTGAAAAACGTACAGAATATTTTGCGGCTTATTTATGAGACGCTTTCATTACCAGAGCATCACTTTTTTTTATGCACCGGCGGCGCAAGTGTCTCAACCATACCTATGAGGCTGTGCAAAGTCACCCTGCGTGATTTTGCATGACCTCATAGTTATGGAGTAAGACATAGCAGCACAAGTCACTGTGTTGCCTTACTCTGCGTCAAGGAGGTGATCTATGGGCTTTGCTGGGGTTCACCAAGAAGACTTGCGGCACTGCCCTACTCCGATTCCTCATAAATAAGGCCCTTTGATTTTAGCTACACCTTGGAATACACCCCCACGCTCACTGACCTTTGGTCTGCTAAACACTGTTTAATATTATTTCCCTACCGTAAACATTATTTGCTGTGGAAATTTGAGGCGTTTATAGTTGTCGATAGTTGTCTATGATGAGGAGTACCAGGTTCTAGAAATTTTCATCAAAAGGGGGTCCTTACGCCTTAAAATCGTTTGACAGGGGGGCCTCGGCATCAAAAAGTTTGAAGACCTCTGCTCTAAGGTGTCACACGTTTGGCAGGTAAATGTCACTCATGACTTGCACTAAATCATCTAAATTGGCGAGAGGATGTGGTCTAACGGCTAGATTGCCGACTTTGGTACTGGAAACCAAGGTTCGAGCCTCGGGCCGCATCCTGTGATTCTGGGCAAATCACTTAATCTGCCCGTGCCTGAATGTGTCCTTGTGTAACGGTAACCGGTGCTCATGTAAAGCGCTCCAATACCTTCGGGTCGAGTTCGCGCTATAGAAATCTGCATTATAAAAAAAAATGTCACTCATATGCAATCTGAAAACGTGACAGCTATGCACTCTACTGAAAACATGGCTGTTTACAAGATAACTCAACCACTGCCCCCCAATACTCACTCCTTCAACTACAGTCCACAATTACGCAAAAGCTCGACCAGCACACTCTCATGTTGGCAAGCACTGTAGCAACTGTGTATAGGTTCCAAACTGTACGGGACCTGCATGTCTCATAACAAAGAACAGCTCAGACAAGGGTAGAGAGCCCATACGAACTGCAGCGGACTCGACAGCCAATGAGCGTTTCAGAATTCTACGCACCGCATTAGAATTGGCCGAGACGCCACCAATGTCTCTCCAGTACTTGATCACATTCTACAGCAGGAGTGGAGGCGAGGATTATGCACCCTACCGGGAGGAGGACTTTCCCGGAGAAACTGGCGACGATGGCACCACGGATTTCGACCCCGAGGAGGGGTTACCCGAGATGGGGAGGTGGAATGTGAAGATGATGGGGATTCCTCAGACGGGTTCCAGGAGCCCGACAGGTCTTGGCGCCCTCAGTCTTCAATCTCATCCGTGGGGGAAGGGGAGGGTCCCTCGTCTGATATGTTTGACCTCCTATGCATTGACAGGCCCCAGTCCACGGAATGGGTCCCAGACAAGAAGGCAGCCGACTACGTAGCCGATAAGATCAGGCAACCCCAAAGTTGTGTACTTTTTTCTCCAAATATATGAAAGACCCCAAGAAGGGGATAGATAGATCGTGGCGAGCTTGCCAGGACAAGCTCTTAGATGTGGTGGGGCCGATGACCAAGGTTATCGAGTTAGCGGAGAGGTCCCGAGATTCTGGTGAGCCCCTTCCCGCGGACGAGGTGGCGGGATGGGCGCAGCGAGCGATGTGCCTTCTTGGCAACGCAAACTGCACTCTCTCGGCTGAGCGCCGCCGTTGCCTGTTGCTAAAAATCGACCCCAAGCTGGGGGAGCTCTCTTCTTCAGAAGCGGGTCCGATAGTTCAAGGCTCCCTCTTTGGCGATCCATTCGTCAAGGAGTTAGGGAAGTTTGTGGCTACTTTTTCGGCCCTAGACAAGGCGCAGGCTTCTATGAAGAAGATTTTCCCAGGGAAGGTTTTCGGTGCGGCCGGAAGAAGCAGGGGTCGCTCCTCCGGCTGTCAATCGAGTCAAGGCCCTAACAGAGCCCAAGCCAAGCGAAGCAACGGATGGCAGGATGGTCGCCAAGGGACCTTCTACCCCTCCCGGGGTGGCAGAGGGAAGAACAGCCGAGGCCGGGGAGGCGTCCACAACAACTCCGGTGGATACAGCGGTAAGCATTGCTTTGTTAGCCCCTGTTCGGTTGGGGGGAGAATCTCCCTGTTTTCTCACAAGTGGGCAGGGATCACCTCAGACCCTTGGGTGCTGGAAACTGTCAGAGGATTTCACATAGAGTTCTACGGAACGCCAGTACAAAGTGTCAGACCCCGGCCAATGGTGTTTTCTTCGCAGGACGAGTCTCTTATAGACCAAGAGGTTCACGATCTTTTGTCCAAAGGGGCAATTTGCCTTACAGAGCTTCATCCCACGGGTTTCTTAAGCAACATCTTCTTGGTGGAAAAGAAGGAAAAAGGCTGTCGGCCGGTTATCAACCTCAGTGCCTTCAACGAGTGGCTAGTTTATCGCCACTTCAAAATGAAGGGGATCCATCTCCTCATGGATCTGCTTTTGCAGGACGATTGGTTGGCGCGTCTAGATCTCAAGGACGCCTACCTCTCGATTCCCATTTCCCCCCCCCCCACTGCAGTTTCCTCCAGTTTCAGTGGAGAGCACAGGTTTTCGAGTTTCAGACTCTGCCTTTTGGCCTGTCCTCGGCCCCGTGGTGCTTTACGAAGCTCCTCAAGCCGGTGGTGGAGCACGTCCAGACTATGGGCATTCGGTTGATCATTTATCTAGACGACATTCTGCTAATGGATCAATCCAGAACGCAGCTGCTCACCCACTTAGAGATCACAATCTCCCTCCTTCAGAACTTGGGGTTTACCATCAATCGACAGAAGTCGGACTTAGTCCCACAGCAAAGCATGACCTTTTTGGGCTTCAGGATAGATTACAGAGCGGCGACCCTGAATCTCCCAGAGCAGAAGATTCTCAAAATCAAGAAAGAGTTGAAGAAGGTCCTCAGGAGGGACAGGATTTCCTTGCGGCAACTGGCCAGGATAGTTGGCTTGTTATCTTCCTCGATTCAGGCCATCTTTCCAGGACCCCTGCACTACTGAGCACTTCAGAGGCTGAAAGCGTCCCACCTGAAAGTAGGGCCTTACCTACTTTCAGTTAGTCTCTCTGACTCAGGAGGCCAGGATGGAACTCCAGTGGTGGATCGAACACATGGAGGCGTGGAATGGCAGAGCGATCTTTGGGTCGCAGACGGATCTTGTGATAGAGTTGGACGCCAGTTGCCTGGGTTGGGGAGCCAGATGCGGCTCGACCTCCGTGGGGGGCAAGTGGACGGAGGAGGAACTTTCCCTTCATGTCAACTGTCTGGAGCTTCTGGGGGGCTCCTTTGCTATTCGGTCCTTCACGAGGAACAAGGTGTCTTGCTGTGTGCTCCTCCGGATGGACAACACGACGGCGGTGCAATACATCAACCGCTTGGGCGGAACGCGGTCCAGGGCTCTGGCGGAACTAGCCAAGGACTTCTGGCATTACTGCCTTCAACGTCAGATTTCGGTGATGGCCGAATACCTCACTAGAATTCAGAACTCGGTTGCGGACTGGAACTCCAGGCACTTCCGGGATGCCAGCGATTGGAGGCTGGATGCAGCAGTCTTCCGAACACTGATGGCCACTTGAGGCCCCTCCCAAGTGGATCTCTTCGCTTCCAGATGGAACGCCCAGCTCCCCAGATACTTCAGTGGGAGACTGGATCCCGGGTCGGAGTCGGTGGATGCTTTCCTCCAGGACTGGTCGTCGATGCTGTCTTACGCCTTCCCTCCATTCTTGTTCATTCAGCGGCTGGCGGCACAAGTTCATCGGCAGAAGGCCTCCATAATCCTGATAACCCCGATTTGGCATTCTCAAGCGTGGTTCCCTTCTCTCCTAGAGCTGACTTAGGATTTTCCGATTCATCTGCCATTGTTCGACAGAGTCCTATCGGACCCCCTGGGGCATCCTCATCCCTTAGTTCTCCAGGGCCATCTTCATCTTATGGCATGGAGGATTTCAGGCGACGTTGGTCTGACAGCTCACTTTCGCAGGATGCTGAATTCCTCATCCAGCAGGCATGGGCCCCGGGGACCATCAAGAGATACATATCAGCCTGGAGGCGATGGGTACGTTGGTGTATGGAGAAACACCTGGATCCCGTGGGCTCCAATGTTTCGGAAGTAATAAACTTCTTAACAGAGCTTTTTCGAGAAGGACTGGCTTATTGCAGAATTAACTCCTTCAGATCGGCCATTACGGCAGGCCATGTTCCGGTCAACAACGCTCCGGTGGGGGAGCACCCCTGGGTGAGTAAGCTCCTGAAGGGCATTCGGATTTCTCGGCCCCCTGAGCCTCGTTATGCGGGCCTTTGGGATGTTAACCTGGTCCTAGGTTTACTGTTATCCTGGCAGGAGAATCAGTATCTGTCCAGAAAGGAAATCTCGGCGAAACTGGCAATGTAGTTATGCCTCATTTCGTGTAAGAGGGCGCCGGATGTAAGAGCCCTAGATCTTACCGCACAAATGTTTACCTCGGAATGGGTTCCCTTCAACATATCGAGGAGAACCAAAACGAGTACAAGGTCAGTAACTTATCCTGCTTTCCCTGATTACCCGAAGTTGTGCGTTGTCAGATGCCTGAAAGCCTATGAGGATATGACATTGGAGGTTCGGCCTCCGGGTGAGCGGCAATTCCTGATTTCCATTAAGAAACCGTTCAAGGCGTTATCTTCGCCGATCATTGCAAGATGGGTCAGATGGATAATGACAGAGGCTGGTATTGACACTAGTGAATTTGGCGCACACTCTACCAGGAGGGTAATGGCTTCCAAGGCTATTCAGGTAGGGGGTAGATTGGAGGACATAATGAATGCAGCGGATTGGTCTTCAGATTCGACTTTTAAAAAGTTCTACTTTAAATCAATCCATGAGGCAGCCGCATTGGTGGTAAGTAAGCTTTAAAAATGCACAATCCTCGCCTCCGCTCCTGCTGTAGAATGAGAAATGTCCTAGTTATCACGAAGGAAAGTTTCAATTATAATAAGGAGGCGAGGAATATCCCCCCCCGGGCAAGCTACACATATGCCTCCCGCCCTAGGGAAGCTTTTGCAGTATCTCTAAGGATGGACTGGTGTAGGAGAGTAGGATCTGCACTTATGTTGCCCCAACTTTTTTTCTGATGTTAACACTGGTTTCTGGCTATAGTCTGGCTGGGACCCTGTTAATCAGGGTCCCAGTCTCTCTGTTCTCTCTAAACAACTTGGAGTGCATATTAGATGCACTAGTGATTGGATACTGTGGTACCTTATGAGCCCCTAGTATATGGTACCTTAGGTACCAAGGGCATAGGTACTTCACAGGCCTTCCAGGGATTAAAGCATGTATTATGCCACCCCTGGGAAGCAGACTAATTCTGACACCACAGGCCTGCTACTGCAGCCTAGGTGAGGTAGTGTTAGCACTCCTCACAGAGATATAGGTTCCCTATAGCTCACCTTCCACACATATAAACCTATCAGTCACCCCTAAGGCAGGCCCTATCAACCCTGAGGGCAGGGTGCTTGGTTTCCATGTGAGGGGGTGCCTCTGCCTGAGCAGGGCCCCTCTGCAGCTGGCAGAGTCTATTCTCTGTGGCTGTTTGTGGATGCGGTTAAACCATATACTCTTAAGTGCATTATAACCTTGCGGTAAATGCTAACTCTGGGATGACTGCATCAAAACATGTCGTGTTTGGTGTCAAACACTTTGGAATCATACCCCCACACCAGTAACTGGTGTGGGAGTATGATCCCATCCTTCTAGAGGGATAGACATGTACCTATTGTGGAAACACGGTAGAATCCTGAAAGAGCCCTGGCATCACAAAATGGATGCCACCAGCACAGACACTGGGCTGCCCTCCTGCTGCTGACCGAAACTCACAGTGGAGGAGGCCCAACAATAGGCATCCTGTCACAGGGAGGTGTCACCACCTTCCAGACAGGATTTAGTGTATTGGGGCTGGGTGGGTGCACTCCTAGAGTGCTTTGGGGGAGCAGTAGGCTCATCTGTGCATATGCCAGCTCAAACCGGTTAAGAGGCTACCTGCCCCTGCTCTGGCGCGAAACTGGACAAAGGGAAGTGGGTGTAACCACCCACTCCCCTGACCCTCCTATAGGAGTGGTCATAGAGCTAGTCCCTCCCTTTCCTTTAGTATAAGATAGGGAACCCTTGCCATTGCAAACTAGATATCCCTGGATGATGCTCTGAAGAAAAATCCTGGCCCTTCAACGTTCCACTACCTTTGGAAGACTGAAGAATCTCCCTTGGAGTCAAGGAGTGACTCCCTTGCTTGGCAGGCACCAAAACTTTGCATCAACAGTCGCAAACTTTCCCGCTCCCACTGGAGTCCGAAGTCCCTGCATCCCCGGAAGTGGATTTCCTGACTTTTCGATGGCCATCGTGAGTCCCCAGCAGAGCTGAGGCGAAGGGCCCCACGAGTGATGAGGAACAGCAATACCCGGGTACCGTGCACTATTTTCGAGTGCAATCCCTTCACGACGTTCTACGAACTTGTGCATTGGACCACGTGTGGTCCAATCCTCCAGCAGGATTTCCACTGAAGATCAGAGGCCTACGTTGTCCAGAGTGACCGTGGGCTCCTGTGAAGTGAATCCTCCCGAGGCGTCTTTGCGATCCCTTGCCAGTTGGCTTGTGGGTCCTCTGAAGACTTTTCTACATAACCAAAGGGCTCCCCTGGTTGCTCCAGGCCTGCCCTGACTTACCCTTGCTGGGTAAGTCCCTCAGACCTTGCTGGTATGCACCGCTGACTTTCTTCACTTTCCATGAGACTTGCTGTTGCCAAGGCTTGTTGGCTCCTATATGGTTGCCGACACCTCAGTAAGCTGCAGACTTTGTGGGACACGCCGAATCCAGCCCCTGGTCATCGTCGACGCCTCCTGGACCTCGTGGCTGAAGAGTCAAGACACCCGTGATCACCTGAAATCACCCGATGACTGTGGGCATCCATCTTCCTGGGCCCGGCTCACTGGCAAGTGACTTTGAACACTGTCTCCTCTGCTTTCAGGTCCTCTTTCTTCTGAATCCATCCTTGGATTCCACTGGACACTTCTTCTGTCTTCACAAGCAGCAAGTCTTCTTTGGCTCCCATTGAAAACAACGTCGCGACCCGACACCAAAAGACACCTATGCACCCGGCTTCCCTGGGTGAGGTAACTCGTGCACTCCGGTGCTCCTGTGTGTGTTGGCTCTTGAACTACTTACCCTGTAAGTGACTTGCTTGTAGACTCTCCCTAAGTATCCTAAAACTTTAAAATTCCAACCGCGACTTGCTCCATTGAAGTCTATTGGGATCCGCAGCTGTGTTCTCACACTGCATGCGTCTCTCGTGGGTCCTTTACTTACCTGCCTTGGGTGGATTAGTGAGGCCCCAGCGCTTCTGAAGACCTTAGGCCTTCTCCCTTCTAAAGTCGTTCTTATACCTCTTTTTTAGTATAGGGTCTGGTACGCCCCTAGGGCCCCAGCCATTTAAGTGCTTAATTTGTTGTGAACTGTTGATTTGTGCATATGTTCCTGACTTCTAATCTCATAAAGAGATTAGTAGAGTGTGTTAGAAATAAATACATATATATTTTATATATATACCTGTGTGATGTCCTTTCATTTAGTGATTCAGGAGATTATAAGGTAAAACAAGCTGCTTTACATTCCTCAGAGACTTAGCCCGAAGGCTGCTCTCCACAGCTACCACTAGGATAGCTTTCTTTAAAAGGTTGTCTTAAACCTATCTACCATAAGAGTCGAATTGGACTGGTGCAAGGTGGCCACTTTAACTAGTGACCAGCATATGCCAGGCCAACTTCTCACATTGGTGGGCAGCGTGTGGGATTGCAGCTTGCCATTGTTTTACCAGAAAATCTCTATTTGAATTACTAACTGAAAACCACTAAAGGTACTCTAGGTACATATAAAGTCAAGCTTAGTATCAACAAGTTCTACTGAACTTAGAGCTGTGTGTGAAGGGATAGCACGCCCTTGCTACAGCTCAAGCTAGGATCAGTAGGCCACAAACTAGTGTAGGTAGTACAACACTGCATAACACTAGAATGTCCTTAAGGGTTGGAGCCAGTGGGTCCACCCAGCCTCAGTATAAGGACATGACTTTCTTTGACTTGAAAGCCATGTGTGCTGCAAGGCACATGATGATAGGACAGAGTCCCTCCACACTACACCTGATAGATCTGTTGACAACAGATGATCTTAGATTAGCTCTAGGAGCTAATAGGTCTGAATCAGGGGGTGGGTCAGCTATAGTCTCTAGGTCAGATGATGAAAATCAAGATGACCTGGACTCTATGGTTGAAGGGCCAGACCCACAAGGGTCTAAAAAGGACAGAGGAATTCTCCCTAAGAGAACTGACAGAGTGGAGGAGAGGCCTAGGTCCCGTTCTAGGGAATCTGACCACTCATATCACTCTGGCAGGGAATCTGTCCAGCAGAGGAACTTATACCTTCCTAGAAGGGAGACCTCCTCTGACAGAATGTACAAACTGCTGCAGTATGAGGAAGCAAGATTTGCCCTTAAGGCCAAGCAGTTGGCATTAGACAAAAAAGCCTTTGAGCTCCAGAGAGCTTCTAGAAAAGAGGGGTTAGAACCCCCTGGTGGCGGCAACAGTGTCCCTAGAGTCAGAGAGGACATTCCAGACCATAGGAACCTGTCCAAGGTTGTTCCTCCCTACCAGAGTGGGGATGATATCTACAAATGGATAACTGCTATGGAAAGGGCCTGTAGAGTACAACAGGTCCCCCAAAAGCAGTGGGCAGCAATCTTGTGGCTCTCCTTTTCTGATAAAGGGAGATACAAGCTCCTCACTGTTAGAGAAGAGGATGCTGATGATTATGAAGTCCTGAAGAGTGCATTGATAGATGGGTTTGGCTTAACCACTGAACAGTACAGGTTGAAGTTCAGAGATACCCAGAAAGCACAGACTCAGGACTAGACTGACTTTGCTGATTATGCAACCAAGGCTCTGGAGGGTTGGCTGGTTGGTAGTAGAGTTACTGATTTTAAGGGATTGTATAATCTTATGATGAGAGAACAGATCCTTAATAATTGCCAAAACCAGTTGTTGCATCAATACTTGGTGGACTCTGATCTGAACGCTCTCCCCAAGAATTGGGAAAGAAGGCAGACAAATGGGTCAGAACCAGGGTGAGGCAGAAAATCCAGAACCAAGGGGGTGACACTAAGAAGCAAGATCCTAAAGGCTCAGAGAAAGGTGGGGATAAGTCAAAAGACCAGAAGTCTTCATAAGGGCCCCAAAAATCTGCATCTGGTGGGGATTCACAGTTGTTGTAATAACTTTATTTCGGTCAACAGACCATAAAAAGTACATATAAACTGTGTCAACAAATAAAAAGGAAAAGTTCACCTATAAGTTAATACAACACATAACATTAGAAAAACATTAAACACAAAAATTAACTTAAAAAATTCTGCCTCGTACGCCACACATAAAGCAAATAGCGAGAAACCGCAAACACAATAGGAGGATAAGTATCAATATTCTGCAAGCCTGTGTAAAATGCAAAAATCCCAAGTTCCTGCAGATAGGAATCAGCCAACGTTTCCTGATTGCAGAATAGGCAGGGCAAAAGAACAATACATGAAAGATGTTCTCGGTTGTATGGATGCATGCAGGGCAAGTATCAATGCTAGACTTGGACCATTTAGAGGTAAAGGACCTTATAGGAAGGGTACCATGCCTTAGCTGAATATACAGCTTTCGAGCAGCTGGGGGTTCAATTAGATCCATGAATTCCTCAACCTTAGGTTCTGGTTTTACAGAAAGGAACTCAGATGTCAACCTACCCAATAATGTAGAGCTCATTAATGTTTGATGGTTTAGCGAGCGTAACTGAGAGAGGAGTATATTCTTAGATATCCCAGTGCAACAGATCTCAGGAGTGTCCCCTAGTCCAGGGAAACGGAGCCGGGCACTAACCCTACTAATATACTGAAGCCATGGAATAGTTTTGTGTTTAAGAATAGGCCAAATCTCAGAGAATTCTGCTCTGTAATCAGCTAATTCAGGAACAGACCACAACCTCTTCCAATACAGAAATGGTCTAGCACTTATGATCTCCTCTATTGGAGACAGGCCGAGATCGAATCTAAGAGGGATCAATGGCGTGCTAGGTGGTAGTCCAACTAAATTTCTAGCAAAAGATTGCTCCACCTTTTTAAGATCCATAATCTGCTTATGCCCCCACAATTCAGCCCCATAAATTGCTGCCATTCTTGCTTGGCGACTATATATTTCAAGTACAGGGGAAACCGGCCTATCAGTAGATACCTTAAAAACTTTGCTCAGTCCCCCCGCCAGCTGAGATAGCCTAAGCGTAGATTTGGCAATCTGCTTGTGCCAATCAAAATTCTCAGTTAGAGTAAGACCCAGATAAGTGAATGTTTTAACCCTTTCCAAGGGTGCATCATGAAGTACTGGATTCGGACGCACCCTTTTGGGGGGGGGGGTTGAAGATCATAAACTTTGTTTTGCCTATATTGATTTCCAACCCCCGAAGGTCACAAAATTCCACAAAACCATCGAGGATTTTTTGAATGCCCGTTGATGTTCTAGACAGCAACAAAGTGTCGTCTGCGAACATCAAAGCGGGCACTCTACCTGTGGCCAATCTAGGGGCATCGTTGTTTGCCACACCATTCAAGTGATCTACTAGGCCATTTATGTAGAGGCTAAACAAAGTTGGTACCAACACACACCCTTGACGAACTCCTTTTAGGACAGGGAATTGGTCTGTAAGTTCACCATACCTCCCACTCCTAACCCGCGCAAAATTATTTATGTGGAGCCTCGAAAGGATAGCTAGCAGGTAGGGTGGGAGGCTTAAATCTGCCAGTACTTTCCATAGTTTTGCACGCGGGATCAAATCAAAAGCAGCCCGCAGGTCCACAAACACAAGGTAGAGGCTGCCACCCTCCACTTTTGCTGTTTTCCAATAAAGGACCTGCAGGCGGAATATCTGGTCTAAGGTGGAAGTGCCAGACCTAAATCCTGCCTGGAATGTAGATAAAATCCCTTTTTCCTCAATCCACCCAAGGATCCTATCAAGGATAACCCTCCCCATCAGCTTTTGCGATGTATCAATTAGACTGATGGGTCCATAATTAGAGGGAATTAGTGGGCAACCCTTTTTTAAATAGGCACGATTTCTGCTCCTAGCCATGTGGGAGGCAAGTCGTCACCCTGCAAGATGCCATTGAATAGAGCAACCAAATAAGGGGCCCATAGTTTTGGTTGTGTGCGAAACAGGTCTCCTGGCAGTTTGTCCAAGCCTGGAGCCTTGTTTGGAAGCAAAGTTCCTAATGCTGCCTCTACCTCGGACAAGGTAATTAGTTCATCTGCAGAAAAGCATGGACGGTCAACAATTGACCGCCCAGGATCTGCAGCCCCACTAGCCCTTTGGGGTCGCTGGGGTTCAATAGTGTTAACAAACGTACCACCAGACTCAGAAGTGCCATAAAGAGCGCAAAAAATGACTTTCCCAAACAGAAGGGGCTATATTGGGGACAGGTGCAGGGACATGCCCGCCAAGTCCAGTTGCAACCAGGGTCCAGAATAGTTTAGGATTCTTATTAGTGAGTGCGGATCCCAAATTCTCCCACTTAGTAGCCTCCCATTCTCTCTTTGCCTTAAGGAATGCCTTTTTATACGCAGAACGTTGTATTTTAACAGCCTCCCTATTATTAATTTTTAAAACTCTAGAGAGTGCCCTTCTGGCATTCCGACAAGAGGCATTATACCACGGAGAGGACGTGGTCCGTAACCGATTTTCCCTTCTCTCTGTGCAAAAAATGTCTTTAATTGCTATGACCAGTTTGTTGTGTATATCAGATGCCCTACCTAAGTGACCGAAATTCCCCATCTCTTCAATGAATGTAATAATGATCTCATATAATGCAGCAAGTTTGCTGTCGGACATCTGAAATTCTGGCCATTTAACCCTACGTCTACAATTTGTGATAATAAGAGGCACTGTGGCACAATTTTCACCCGATGTTTGACATTTCAACCCAAAGCTCCCCGTCTTTAATGAGAGTACCAGGGCATTATGGTCACTGTCAGATCTTTCAGTGACCCTAAACTCATGCACCCTGTCCCAATGCCTAGCTTCTACAAAAATATAATCAATAATTGAGGACTGATTTAGTCGATTAAATGTAGCTTTCCCAGGTCTATCGGGTTCAACCCTCCCATTACATGCTCGTAAAGAAGTAATGAGCGCAAATGACTGTAATTGTAAGACTAAGGGGGTCCAAGCCTTAACCCGACTAGTCAATGGCTCGGGGATAACCCACAATGAATCAACATCATCCAGGCCGGCCAAATTCGTGTCCATAAGTGGTTCAAAATGGCAATTGAAATCACCTCGCACTATTAACACAGTGGAAGAGTCCATTGACTGGATAAGGGTCAGCAAAGTTTCAATAGCCTCAGACACAAGGCCCCGCCTGACTGGCCTTGAGTATACATTAATCAAGGCAATATTTGGCCCTTTTAAAGTTGTCAGCAATACGCACTGGACATCCAACGAATTAGTTGGAATTTGCGATGCCTTAGCTCCCAAGTGCGTGCCGACCCATATAGACAATCCCCCATAGGTCTGCCCTTCTCACCCTTACTTGCCAAAATATCGTACACAGCAAATCCCTGGGCTATACTTCTTTTTAATGCCCAAGTTTCCTGCAGCATACAAATGTCATGTAGGGCCATGAAAGAGCCCCACTCAGGAATAGGCAGTTTACTCTTAAGTCCCGCCTTGTTCCAAGAAAGAATTTTGACATAAGCAGATGGCAGTTCTGGACTAATTGGATCATAGTCCAAGGAATCAGAAACATCATTAGTCACTACAGAACTAATTTCTATTGCCGGCTCATTCTCACAAGTCAGTGAGAGTTGGTCAGTAGGGGAGGGGGCAGTTACAGGATGGATAAATTGTTCCAATAACAAAGTTTGCACTGGAGGGATTGACTTATCATTCAGAGCCTGATGCTCGGTAGTGGGCGGCATACCCTTGGGGGATCCCCCCTGTCAGTCGCAATCATCGAAGCCTGAAAAGGCATCAAATCTGTTAGTAACTTCCAATGGGATGAATGGTAACCGATAGTCTGCCCTCCTAGAACTATATCTATAGCTCCTGGGGGGTACAGTATCCCAACCAGGTGCATTTTCAATAGGCACGGGATTGGGTGCATAAGTTGTGTGCCAATTATTTAAAGGTATAAATGGAGCAGGCAGTAATAACTGCGGACGCACTGTAGCCCCAGGGTACATCATAGGGGTCGCTAGGGGTCTCGGATAAAAATATGTCAAATCACACGGGAGAATTGAAGTGCTAGTTTTCCCTGGAATATAATTTAAAATGTAATTAACAGCTCTAGGATCTCTAAAGTTGATAACAATTAGGTCCCCCTCAATGTCTTTGGCTCTGCATCCCAACCAGGGGAGTCGCCGAACGTGCAAAATCTCGCCATTAACATTAAGAGGAAGGGGTCTATTTTGACTAAGCCAATACATGGCTTTATTTTTTAACTGAAAGAACCCTACCCTCCTACCCTTCTCCAATATTGGAACTCCCGTAAGCACTATCACATAGGGAACCGCTTCAGCAGGTAGTTGAACTTGGCGCCTCTTGTGATCCACAGCCCTAACAGGGCTGGTGCTTCCCCTCTCATCTTGCAAAATTCCTATAGGAGGTCGATTCCTTCCCTTTGGAGCTTCGCCAGAGTCAGGCTGTACCAGTTGTTGAACTATTTTGGAGGAAATAGCTCCAAATTGAGCACTAGTAATAGAATTACTATTTTTGCTTACGCCATTGTGAATATCTGACATAGGTGGAATCACTGGTGCAGCAGAAGGGGGCACCAAATTTACAAAGTCCTTAAGTAACCCCACATTATTGCTAATAGCCAATTCTAGGTCCCCCAACCGTTGCTCCATCTTTTGTAGCCTCTCTAATATGGGTAATACAAGTGACCTTATTAAACATTCAATACTCTCGAGGGCAGAAGCAGGAAATACTTCCTTAGTCGAACAATGTAAAGAAATGGCTGGGTCGGATGAAGGAGATGCAACTACTGCTGAAGCTTTTGGGGCTATAGCTGTTTCTAAGGGAACCAATAAAGGTGAAGTAATTAATACGCTGGACTTTGACGTAAGTACAGTCATTATAGGGGCCCTTGATGTTTTACCGAACTCAGAATGGTTGATCTTACATCTTTGTGGGACACCTACCCTCTTCCTTCTTTTAGTAGGCGGAGGTCCTAGGATTTTAGACTTAACAGCTTTCCCGACCTTCTTTTTAGCAACCTTAACCACCGGTGAAAGAGGTTGTGTAATCGTATCAGTTCCCATAATGGGATTACTAGGGAGGGGTGCATTATTATTTGTATACAAACCGTTAAGAATGTCAAATGGGGGGGGGGGAATCTCGTAAAAGTATGGGAAAATTATCTGTAAATAATAGATCCTGGGTTCCAATAGGGTAACTTACATTAGGGGGCAAAGTTTGGTGCAAAGATTCCACAGACGATCTATTTTTCATACATTCAATGGAGCGGCGCCGTTCCGCCCTGCGCTCTACAAGTACACTCTCCCTTCCGTTATCTACAGCAACCCTAGGAAAATAATCATCTAGTGTCCCCTTGTTACTACCCCCTACATTTAACTGTAAATGTTTATCCACAAATGTAGCCATAGCAATATTACAACAAAATAAAATATATACCCAGGGAATCTACAGCAATACGTTAATATCTAGGCCCGGTCCGGTCTCCTCGTGCCTCTGAGGGCCACAGAGGGCCCGCCCTTTGCCCGGGCTTAGCCCCGGACTGCACCCCGCACGCGTCCCGCTCACGCGAGACTAGGCGTGACTTAAGTGGACGTGAGGCCGAGGGAGGAGGAGCCGGGAAGAGGACCCAGGTGCGGTGAATAGAGATGCGGCAAAGCACACTGGTCCTCGCAGTCCCAACAGTTATTATCCCCACACAAGAGAAGTCGCGCCTTCAGTTGTGGCCAGTCAGCTCATCCAGGGCATTTTGCAGATTAAGGGAAGTAAAAGTACAATGTCCTCGCCTGCGAGCGGCACCCCATTCACAGTCTAACAAAGGGAAAGGCCAAAAGAAGCCCTGGTGCAAATTCTGTAAACAGAAAGGGCACTCGACTTCTGACTGTAACAAGTCAAAAGAACAAACCACTCCTGCCCCTAAGGCAACTGTTCCCCCTAGTTTAGCAACTGGTGGAGGTGGTATTCAGAATAAGGGTGTAGTAGGGTTGACCCTGGGTTCTGAAGTGGACTCTGGCCTAGCCAGAGTACCCACTCAGGCATTGCTGATTTGTGATGGAGACATTGATATGTCCTTCCTAGAGAGCCCCAGTAATCTGGGCAAATACAACCAGCAGCCTGTAATAAATGGCAAATAGGCTTTGGCATTTAGGGACACAGGTGCTAGTGTCACCATGGTGGCAGAGGATCTTGTGGACCCTGGACAGATCATCCTGGGCGGAATGTACCAGGTTACCAATGCAAGCAATGTCAGGACCAACCATAGTCTGGCAGTTGGGAATTTCGCCTGGGGAGGGGTAACTGGCCTCAAGAAGGTAGTAGTCAGTGCAGACCTCCCTGTCGAATGTCTATTGGGCAATGATCTAGAGACTTCAGCCCGGTCTGAAGTAGAGTTATGGACTCATGCTGAGATGTTGGGCATACCTGCAGAGGTATTTGCTGTGACCAGGTCACAGGCCAAAATGCATATCACTGAACAAGCTCTGGATCCTGAAAGTATGGACCAGGTGCTACCCAAGAGGAGGAGCAGTAGGGTTAAGGCAGTGCCTTCCCCTCTGTCTCAGATCACAGATTCCCCTCCTGAGGGAGGAGAAGCAGATCCTGAAGAAGGAACTGCCCCAGAGGGACTTGAGCCTGATCAGGTTGAGTTCTTGGGGGCAGGGGGACCTTCTAGGGAAGATCTGAGTAAGGAGCAACGGTGCTGCCCCTCTCTTGAACCCCTCAGACAGCAGGCTGCTGCTGAGGCTGCTGGGAGTGCTAGTGGGTCCCATAAAGTTTATTGGGATGAGGAACTCCTATATTCTGAGGCTAGAGACCCAAACCCTGGACCCACCAGGAGGTTGGTAATACCTCAGATGTTTAGGGAGTTCCTCTTGACCCTAGCACATGACATCCCTTTAGCAGGACACTTGGACCAAAACAAGACCTGGGATAGGCTTGTTCCACATTTTCATTGGCCACATATGTCAGAGGACACCAAGGAGTTTTGTCGCTCATGTGTCACTTGCCAAGCCAGTGGCAAGTCAGGTGGCACAACAAAGGCCCCCCCTGATACCACTACCTGTGGTGGGGGTACCCTTTGAAAGGGTAGGGATTGACATTATTGGTCCCCTTGACCCTCCAACAGCATCTGGGCACAGGTTTATCCTGGTGGTAGTGGATCATGCCACCAGGTACCCAGAAGCAACTCCCCTGATGACCACCACAACCCCTGTGGTGGCAAGAGCCCTCATTGGAGTTTTCTCCAGAGTGGGTTTCCCAAAGGAGGTTATATCTGACAGAGGTACCAACTTCATGTCAGGGTATCTAAAAGCAATGTGGAAGGAGTGTGGTGTAACTTATAAATTCACTACTCCCTCTCACCCAGAATGCAATGGGTTAGTTGAACGTTTCAACAAAACCCTAAAGGGAATGATTAAAGGCCTCCCAGAAAAGCTTAGGCGAAAATGGGACCTTTTACTTCCCTGTCTTCTGTTTGCATACAGAGAGGTTCCACAGAAGGGGGTTGACTACAGCCCATTTGAACTTCTGTTTGGGCATCCTGTAAGAGGTCCATTATGTTTGGTGAAGGAGGGCTGGGAGTTACCTCTCAAACCTCCCAAACAGGATGTGATGGATTATGTACTTGGTCTCCGCTCCAGGATGGCTGAATACATGAAGAAGGCAACCCATAACCTGGAGGCCAGCCAAAAACTACAAAAAACTTGGCATGACCAAAAGGCTGTGCTGACTGTATACCAGCCAGGACAGAAAGTGTGGGTGTTGGAGCCTGTGGCCCCAGCAGCTCTCCAAGACAAGTGGAGTGGCCCCCATACAATTGTTGAGAAAAAGGGAGAAGTCACCTACTTGGTGAATCTTGGAACTCCCAGGAGACCCCTTAGGGTGCTCCATGTCAACAGATTGAAACCATATGTTGACAGGGCTGATATGGGCTTGCTCATGGCAACTGATGAGGAACAGGAGGAGAGTGACCCTCTCCCTGATCTGCTCTCACAGAACCCTGATGATGGGTCAGTAGATGGTGTTGCTTTGGCAAGCAGCCTCACTGATCATCAGCAAACTGAATGCAGACAAGTTTTGCAACAGTTTAGACATATGTTTAGCCTGACCCCTAGTCAGACTTCCTGGTGCAACCATGAGGTGGACACTGGAGACAGTCTGCCTGTCAAGAGTAAAATCTACAGGCAACCTGACCATGTCAGGGACTGTATCAGGACTGATGTTCAGAAAATGTTGGAGTTAGGTTTAATTGAGCCTTCAGATAGCCCTTGGGTTAGTCCAGTAGTCCTAGTACCCAAACCTCATACCCAGGGTGGTAAGAAAGAAATGAGGTTTTGTGTAGACTACAGCGGCCTCAATGCAGTCACCAGGACTGATGCCTATCCCATACCCAGGGCAGATGAGCTAATTGATACTTTGGCCTCAGCCAAGTATCTTAGTACATTTGACCTAACAGCTGGCTACTGGCAAATCAAGTTAGATGAGGATGCCAAGGCCAAAAAAGCATTTTCAACCCCTGGTGGGCACTATCACTTTGTGGTGATGCCCTTTGGTTTGAAAAATGCACCTGCCACTTTTCAGAGGTTGGTGAACAAAGTTCTGACAGGTATGGAAACGTATTGCTCAGCTTATCTAGATGATATTGCTGTCTTTAGTTCCTCCTAGCAGGATCACCTGGTCCACCTCAGAAATGTTTTGGAGGCCCTGCAAAAAGCAGGCCTCACTATCAAGGCCACTAAGTGGCATAGTCAGGTTGTGTGCCTGGGCCACCTTGTAGGTGGGGGCCAGGTTCAACCCTTACAGAACAAAATCCAAACCATCATGGAATGGGTTGCTCCAACCACCCAGACACAGGTGAGAGCCTTTTTAGGCCTGACTGGGTACTATAGGAGGTTTGTTAAGGGATATGGATCTATAGTGACCCCCTTAAATAATCTTACCTTAAAGAAAATGCTAAAACAGGTTCAGTGGACAGCTAGCTGTCAAAAGGCATTTGAAGACCTAAAGCAGGCCATGTGCACTGCCACCATCTTACAGAGTCCAGACTACACCAAAAAGTTCATTGCCCAAACAGATGCTTCTGAGCTGGGTGTGGGAGCTGTACTGTCTCAACTGAATGATGAAGGTCAAGACCAGCCAGTAGCTTTTATAAGCAGAAGGCTAACCCCTAGAGAGAAACGTTGGTCAGCTATAGAGAGGGATGCCTTTGCTGTGGTGTGGGCCCTGAAGAAGCTGAGGCCATACTTGTTTGACACTCACTTTATAGTTCAGACTGACCACAAGCCCCTCCTATGGCTCAAACAGATGAAAGGTGAAAACCCAAAACTTTTAAGGTGGTTCATTTCCCTACAGGGGATGGACTATACAGTGGAACATAGACCTGGGACCCAACATGCCAATGCAGATGGACTCTCAAGGTATTTCCACTTAGAACACGAAGACTCAACTGGTCAAGGTTAGTTTAGTGTCCCTGCGTTTGGGGGGGGGGGGGTGGTAGGAGAGTAGGATCTGCACTTATGTTGCCCCCACTTTTTTCCTGATGTTAACACTGGTTTCTGGCTATAGTCTGGCTGGGACCCTGCTAATCAGGGCCCCAGCCTCTCTGTTCTCTCTAAACAACTTGGAGTGCATATTAGATGCACTAGTGATTGGATACTGTGGTACCTTATGAGCCCCTAGTATATGGCACCTTAGGTACCAAGGGCATAGGTACTTCACAGGCCTACCAGGGGTTGAAGCATGTATTATGCCACCCCTGGGAAGCAGACTAAATCTGACACCACAGGCCTGCTACTGCAGCCTGGGTGAGGTAGTGTTAGCACTCCTCACAGAGATATAGGTTCCCTATATCTCACCTTACACACACATATAAACCTATCAGTCACCCCTAAGGCAGGCCCTATCAATCCTGAAAGCAGGGTGCTTGGTTTCCCTGGGAGGCGGTGCCTCTGCCCGAGCAGGGCCCCTCTGCAGCTGGCAGAGTCTATTCTCTGTGGCTGTTTGTGGATGCGGTTAAACCATATACTCTTAAGTGCATTATAACCTCGCGGTAAATGCTAACTCTGGGATGACTGCATCAAAACATGTCGTGTTTGGTGTCAAACGCTTTGGAATCATACCCTCACACCAGTAACTGGTGTGGGAGTATGATCCCACCCTTCTAGAGGGATAGACATGTACCTACTGTGGAAACACAGTAGACTCCTGAAAGAGCCCTGGCATCACAAAATGGATGCCACCAGCAAAGACACTGGGCTGCCCTCCTGCTGCTGACCGAAACTCACAGTGGAGGAGGACCAACAATAGGCATCCTGTCACAGGGAGGTGTCACCACCTTCCAGACAGGATTTAGTGTATTGGGGCTGTGCGGGTGCACTCCTAGAGTGCTTTGAAGTCCTGCACTGGGGGAGCAGTAGGCTCCTCTGTGCATATGCCAGCTCAAACCGGTTCAGGGGCTACTTGTCCCTGCTCTGGCGCGAAACTGGACATAGGGAAGTGGGTGTAACCACCAACTCCCCTGACCCTCCCATAGGAGTGGTCATAGAGCTAGTCCCTCCCTTTCCTAAGATAGGGAACCCTTGCCATTGCAAACTAGAAATCCCTGGACGACGCTCTGAAGAAGAATCCTGGCCCTTCGACGTTCCACTACCTTTGGAAGACTGAAGAATCTCCCTTGGAGTTAAGGAGTGACTCCCCTGCTTGGCAGGCACCAAAACTTTGCATCAATGGTCGCTAACTTTCCCGCTCCCGCTGGAGTCCGAAGTCCCTGCAGCCCCGGAAGTGGATTTCCTGACTTCTCGACGGCCATCGTGAGTCCCCAGCAGAGCTGAGGCGAGTGGACCCCACGAGTGACGAGGAACAGCAATACCCGGGTACCGTGCACTATTTTCGAGTGCAATCCCTTCACGACGTTCTACGAACTTGTGCATTGGACCACGTGTGGTCCAAGCCTCCAGCAGGATTTCCACCGAAGATCAGAGGCCTACCTCGTCCCGAGTGACCGCGGGCTCCTGTGAATTGAATCCTCCCGAGGCGTCTTCGCGATCCCTTGCCAGTTGGCTTGTGGGTCCTCTGAAGACTTTTCTACAGAACCAAAGGGCTCCCCTGGTTGCTTCAGGCCTGCCCTAACTTACCCTTGCTGGGTGAGTCCCTCAGACCTTGCTGGTCTGCACCGCTGACTTTCTTCACTTTCCACGAGACGTGCTGTTGCCAAGGCTTGTTGGCTCCAATACGGTTGCTGACACCTCAGTAAGCTGCAGACTTCGTGGGACATGCCGGATCCAGCTCCTGGTCGTCGTCGACGCCTCCTGGACTTCGTGGCTGAAGAGTCAAGACACCCGTGATCACCTGAAATCACCCGACGACTGTGGGCATCCATCTTCCTGGGCCCGGGTCACTGGCAAGTGACTTTGAACACTTTCTCCTCTGCTTTCAGGTCTTCTTTCTTCTGAATCCATCCTTGGATTTTACCGGACACTTCTTCTGTCTTCACAAGCAGGAAGTCTTCTTTGGCTCCCATTGAAAACGACGCCGCGACCCGACACCAAAAGACACCTATGCACCCGGCTTCCCTGGGTGAGGTAACTTGTGCACTCCGGTGTTCCTGTGTGTGTTGGCTCTAGAACTACTTACCATGTAAGTGACTTGCTTGTAGACTATCTCGAAGTATCCTAAAACTTTAAAATTCCAACCGCGACTTGCTCCATTGAAGTCTATTGGGATCCGCGGCTGTGTTCTCACACTGCATGCGTCTCCCGTGGGTCCTTTACTTACCTGCCTTGGATGGATTAGTGAGGCCCCAGCGCTTGTGAAGACCTTAAGCCTTCTCCCATCTAAAGTCGTTCTTCTTATACCTCTTTTTTAGTATATGGTCTGGTACGCCCCTAGGGCCCCAGCCATATAAGTGCTTAATTTGTTGTGAACTGTTGAGTTGTGCATATGTTCCTGACTTCTAATCTCATAAAGAGATTAGTAGAGTGTGTTAGAAATAAATACATATATATTTTATATATATACCTGTGTGGTGTCCTTTCATTTAGTGATTCAGGAGATTATAAGGGAAAACAAGCTGCTTTACATTCCTCAGAGACTTAGCTTGGAGGCTGCTCTCCACAGCTACCACTAGGATAGCTTTCTTTAAAAGGTTGTCTAAAACCTATCTACCATAAGAGTCGAATTGGACTGGTGCAAGGTGGCCACTTTAACTAGTGACCAGCATATGCCAGGCCAACTTCTCACAACTGGGTTCAGAGTTTGTTGTACCAGGGAAGTAACTTCTTAGTCTTCTTTTGTCCTTGGATCTCAGTGATGTACAATGCATTGTTATGTATATATTTGTCTATGCTTGGTTTCTTCATCTTGTTATTGCATTATTGTGAAATAGTATGCTTTGCAGCTTATTGCTTTTACTGGATTATAGAATTGTCTTATTACCATAAGTATTCTGGTTTGGTTTTGGTCTGTGTTGAGGTTTCATAAACAGTCCTCAATATGTTCTCAATATCCTCCTAGGTTCTGACTCCAAGGCGGAATAGGACCCACAGGGCTTAACTTCCTGCAGCAGAGAAAGAGGAGGGACTACGATAGCAGCAATTGTTTATGGACTTCACTACCTCTTGTCATTGGACTGTTGGTGGCCATGGTTACTCCCGAGGTTCATGGGAGTTGTGGTCTATGACGAGGGAACCCGTCTGAGGAATCCCCATCATCTTCACATTCCACCTCCCCCATCTCGGGTAACCCCTCCTCGGGGGTCGAAATCCGTTTCGCCATCGTCGCCAGTTTCTCCGGGTAAGTCCTCCTCCCGGTAGAGTGCATAATCCTCGCTTCCGCCTCCTTATTAGAATTGAAACTTTCCTTCCTGATAACTAGGAAATTTCTCATTATGCATTACAGTCCCTCGCACTCTATGGTATTTTTGGCATGAGTGCACACATTGGCTGGGCTGTCATACGACCCGGAAGTACTAAAAGAACGGATTAAAGTAATTGTGAAAGACTAATAATAAACAATAGATTCGATTTGGGCTTTACATGTCAAACGCTTCAGATTTTGTGGGAAGAATGCCGATGTTTGTGCACCAAAAACGGCTTTATTTCAGCTGTCTCTCCTTACAACGTCCTCCATCTCCGTGATAGGGAAATGTCATTCTTTCCGGGGTTGGTCGCTTTATCGTAGAAGGAGGTTGAGAGTCCGTCTTCAGTATCGCTGCCGAAGTGTGAGGTCACGGGCAAAGATGGCGACCACCAAGAGAGTGCTGTACGTGGGTGAGTGGGGTTGCCGGTAACCGGAGAAGAGAAGACAGGGTGTGGGGAAACGGGCTGTATAACATGGCGAGGAGCTGAGAGCATAAGCATTCTACCAAGGTAAAAATGAAGTGGCATTAAAGTCTCAGCCACATAGGCAGGATGCACAGCCTTGTTGGAATTTATTTGACGTGTTGACTGTTCGAAGCACATCACTCCCTCTAATGTTGTGCTGTAGCGGCTCTTATATATTAAAGTCACAACCCGAGTTTATGTGTTAGGAAGCATAGAGGCTTGTCTGCGACGCACGTACGATTCTACAGGTGTGGGCAGGTTGATCACCCTCCATCAAGGAAGTCAAGTGGCTCACTAAGTACCCACCTACAAGTGGAAACTATCTACTACTGTTTTTCTCTTTAAAGAACACGTGAGCCTGCAGCCTCACTTTCCCTGCCTAATTGTTGAACTTTATTGAAAAACAACAATGTCTAGGGGCTACTTAAAGTGCTTGGGAACAGAACTGAAGTAATTTAGTATATGTTTACACCAACGGACGGAGTTATCCCGCCCACGTGACTCTTTCAATGTATCAACAAGCATTGGCATAGCCAATAGGTCTCGCCTTTGGGACCTTATAATTTTTGACCATGCAGCACATTATCCTTCCATGACCTTTACTGAAGTAATGCAAACTCATTGTGCAATATTTTAGGTACCTATATAATGCAACATAGACCTATCTGGTTTGCCTCACTCTTAGTCCAATCATTCATTCCCTATCGAAAACCAAGCAGTGCATATGTTCCTAACCTCACTATGTAAACTCCACAACAGTAATGAGAAATAGGCTTGCTCCAGTTTATTGTCGTGGGGCACAACTTTAGTAAGAAGGAAATCCAATGTGATATATTCATTAATACAGAAATGGAAAATGTTAGCCTGACTGATACGGATTTGATAAAGTGAAATGCTTCACCTGAGAGTTGACAATGCTAGCCAAAATCTGGCATTTAAGGCTAATAGAGGTATAGGGAGGTAGTTGGTTAATGTTCTTGAGTCAGCAACATGTAAAGAGGCTGAGTCGTTTGGTGATAATGACTAAATGCTAAGATTTGTCCGCTGTAACTGATTCCAAAGAGAGATTACAAAGAACAGCAAATTTAGGTATAAAAGTATCTGAAAATAATTTGAAATCTTTTATAAGGCATAAAGGCAAATTGGAAGAAATGTTTTAGATTTTCTATAATATTTGTTCAGGCGTTACTTAAGAAAAAGAAGTAACAGCCCCCAAGTCTTCTAAGGAACGCTGGCAGCACCTGACCGAGCCAGTCCGCACGCTGCGCTCATTCTGTTTCCTACGATGAACAGCAAGGGAGCAGTGTCTAGATTTGCTCGAGTCACAGCGGTTGAACTGAAGTCTGAGCTGGTGCCCTCAAGTTCCATTCACACCTGGAGGCAAAGTCATGAGGAGTGTTCTTCTCCAAGACAGACCAGGACAGTAAGTCACTTTAAGCAGGCCCTGGTTGGTCTCTAGCTTTACCCCACCTTTCACACACAACCCCCTTTGTCCCTTCCTGTCTATTGGCATAGTTACTCTTCAGACATTTACCCTCCTGTCACTTTGTCCTCAAACTCCGCTCCCTTCCAATGATTATTTTGTCATCTTCTAGGAAGGTTCTTACATTTTTTTCCCCGTTTGTATTTCTTTCCTTCTGAATAAGCATTTTCAAGTTTACATGGCTCAGGCTAATAGCACCAACATGGCCCGCTTTGGAGCCTTCCTTTCGCCTATCTTTATTCTGCCTTATGGCAATGTGGCTCGCACACATCATTGTCATCTGCACAAGCGACCCTGTTAATTATTCTATGTGTCACAACCAATAGACAAAACTGAAGATTTGGGAAGTTGATTTCAACTACTGTGACGTCACAACAGTGTGCACGCAAATGTAAGATGTTCCTGCAAATAAATAGTGGTACGTTACTGTTGAAACGGCCAAGCATGCATGCAGATTATGCCCCTGTAGGAAGCTGGCTCTTTATGTGATATATCAAAGTGAGATATATTGTGCAGTGAGTCCAGGGGTTCCCTTATAAGTGGAGCGGGGCTTGCTCAAGCAATCCCAAGGTGCTCTTCTAAGGGGTGGGTGGTTGAGCAGCCTTAGGCTTATCAGAAGGGGAGGGTTAGACATTTACAAATACATACAATAGTCAGTAAGTGAGAAATTCCACTTCATTATAGATCCACACCAATTTATGAAAATAACACATCTTTATATATATTTAGGCTCCAGAAGTAAATTGTTCAGGTAAGTAAGTTTTTCAAAATAAATACTTTTGTATTTAAAAAGTCGACAGTGCACTTTTCAGAAGCTGCAATGTTATCCTATGGTAGGAAAAGCAAGTGCGGCATCCAGGTACAGTACAGCGACTTACGGGACCCGTCTGTGAGAAAGTGCCATCTTTCTTGCATGGTATGCCCCCACTTTTTGCTAAATTGCTGAATGTACTTTGATTGAGTGTACCCTGGGTTCCTGCCAATCAGGTGCCCAGGGCCTATGTTCCTTCCTTAAACCACACAAACTCCAAATTGGCAAACCCTAGCCACATGTCAGCCCCTAGTAAATGGTACCCTAGGTACCCAGGGCCTTGTGGCCAGGGAAGGCCTCTAAGGGCTGCAGCACTCATTGTGCCACCCTCAGAGGCCCTGTACCCTTACACACACACACTGCCCTTGCAGGCTGAGTGTCTGGGTGCAGGACAAAACAAAGAGTCGACATGGCACACATCACTGTGTGCCATGCCCATCACCTACACTGCCAAGGCATATGTCAGCCACCCCTCTAGCTGGGTGCATTACGCCTATGGTGTGGGCACAGGAGCAGGAGCCCTGTGCCCCTACAGTACCCAGGTCCATTCCTGGGCGCTGTAAGTGCAGTGCTGTCATTTAAGAGTACATGGTGCTGAGAGCTCGTCAAACACGAGCTCCACAGCACCATAATGGCAACACTGAAGCCTGGGAAGTTTGGTATCAAACTTCTCAGCACATTGAACCCACACTGATGCCAGTATGGGATTTAATGTACTAAGCACCCCAGAGGGCATCTTAGAGATGCCCCCTTACAGCTAACTTACAATCCACGTCTGCTCTGAGGCTGCCCAGGCTGCCACCCAGCAGACACGTTGCTGGACCCCTGGGTGGGAGAGCTCCTGCTCTCCCGGGCCTGCAACAATGCACATCCTGGGTGAGGTGAGAAATCTCCTACCCCAGGATGAGCAAAGGGAAGCTTCAAAGGCATGCCGCCATTTGGAGTTTCCCCAGGCCACTGCAACCCCCCACTCTGGCGGGAAGCTTGGCCGGAAACCCCATACAAGGACATGGGATGTGCCAGCCTGCCCACCTCACCCCTCAGGTGGGGGAGGCGAGGTGAAGCACATCTCCGGGCTCTCGCCATCTTGAAGATGGGAGGCCCTACCCTATCAGGATTAGGCTACTGCCCCCCTCCCACAGGAGAGAGGCAGGATAGGGGGTGTACCCACCCCAGGACAAGGACCCATTGGTCCCTGGCCTTCACCTACCTGTAACACCCCTAAATCTAGTATTTAGGGGCACCCTGAACCTTCCTTCCTCAGATTCCAGATAGAAAACTGCAAGAAGAACAAGGACCTACCCTGCAGCTGCTAAAAAGAGAAGAAGACACCAACTGCTTTGGCCCCAGCCCTACCGGCCTGTCGACTCTCGAACCTGCACCAGCGCGGCATCTCTCGTGGCCAGCAACCTCACCAACCCCGGAGGACCTGGCTACCTTTTGGCTCTAAGCCCCTGGGACTCCCATGAGTAGAGGCTCTACTCAAGAAACCTATTTTTAACCCCTGGCATCAGCCCGGAACCGCGGACCCAACACACTCTGCACCAGCCAAGCCTGGCCAGTGCCGGAGTGGACAAAGACCCTGAGGACGACCCCACGGCGACTGTGACCCAGAGTCCGGCACCCAAGGACCCCCCTCGACATTCCGGAAGAAGCCTGCAGCCTCAGAACAGAGTGCCACCACAACCGCGATCAACCAGAGGGTAAGATTTCCGACATCAAAAGGCACCCCTGCACCCGGCGCCCTGCGGCTCCCTGTGCCCAATCCCGGGGTACCCACCTAACCTACAACTACCCAACTTACCTCTCGAAGTGGTGGTGGCACCTGAAGCATCCTCGTCCCCGAGCTTGCAGCCTTCTTCCAAACCGGAACATTCCCATTGATTTCCATTGAGCGCCCGAAGGCTCAAAAGCACCCTGCACCCAGCCGCCCGAGTGGCCCTGGCAGTGCCCTCTCTACACTAACCTACTTCCCCACTTGCCCTGAGTAAGTGACCAGGAGCCCAGCTCCCACAGCCGCGTGGCTTGCCAGACAGCAGCCACCAACCAAGGCCCCCCTATCCCTCATAGGATAACATTGGGCCTAACTCTCTCTGCACCCGGCCGTCCTGAAACCGCTGAGGGTGAACCAACTGTACCTACCTGACACTGGGGGACCCCTGAGTCTATGCCCGGAACTTCAACTCTGCCAGTCGAGTACTTACCCTTAAACCGCTAACTTCATTTTCCTCATAGGGTAACATTGACTGGCTTTTTCTTCAAAAATCTTCTAAGTGTCAACTTTTCAAAACTACAAATATTCACCAAAAATCAGCCAAGTGACAAAAACGAATTTACTCACCTGCTCCTAGGTGAGCTCCCAGTGCTGGATCTTGGTGCCCAGCCCTGACTCTGAAAAGTGTCCACAACTATACTTACCTCTAACTCATTTTTCTCCCATAGGAAACCATTGTCTGCTTTTCTGTGAAATTTCTTCTGTCTACTTTTGCAAATTTGAAATATTCTTTTAAAATCGTACCATTTCTGCAAACGAAATTACTTACCTGTTTTTGATAAGGACCCCAGTCCTGGGTCTAGGTACCCAGTCCTGGATTACTAAAGTAACGATAAAGTACTCTACCTGCAATTTGAATTTCTTGCCTTAGAGATCCATTGAATGTTTTCCTTGAAATATTTTCTAAGTGCTAACTTTTGAAATAGCTAAATATTATTTAAAAATCCTTACAGTTATTAAGTCGACTTTCATCACTTGATTCTGAATACTGACCCAGGGCTGGATCTAGGAGCCAGACCTGGAATTCCAAAAGTAATCTGAAAAGTAATTTATTACAAATAACCTGAATTTACCATTGAGCTCAATGCATTGTTATGTTTAGGAAATAGGATTGTTTATTGCAACCAACTGTGACTGTTTACACATTTATTGCCTAAGACAAAAGTATTTATATTCAACCTCTCATTCTGAGAAAGTATATTTTTATCCCCTTTGTGGTTCTAAAAATAAAACAAGCATATATTTTATATATATAAACCATTGGCCTAGAGTTCAGTTATTGAGTGTGTGAAACCATTTGCTGACTGGGTGTGTACAATAAATGCTTTACACTGTCCTCTGGTACTGCCTTACTGCTCGACCAAGCTACCACTTTTGAGAGTAAGGTCATACCTAACTTTGACCTCTATCAGCCTCTGGGGGACTGTGGACTCTGTACACCCCGTACCTATTAGGGAACAGTATATACAGAGCCACTTTCTCACACCGTCTCAAGGAGTTAAGGTGAGTAGTGGGCAAAGTCCGATGCAGCTGCACTGCCAGAACACCATCAGCGGCACTAGGGTGGCCAGATGCAGTGGTGCAAAACAGCATTGGGTGACCAATATTACTCTATGAGGGCCGGCCTTTGGATAAAGAGGCTGCAGGCTGTGACTGGGGGATAGTCGGGCTGAACTAACAGGGAGGCTCAGCCTCATGATGCTTGGGGATGCAGGAACACTTTTGGTCCTCTTCTACTTGGCCCAGGGGTGACAGGTGGCAAGTCTTTTTTTTTTTTTTTATCAGGTTGTCGTTACTGGGAGCAGTCACGGTAGAGCCTGTGAGTAGGCTTGCCTACCTGACTGACTAATTTTCCCTCCTGTCCAGGTTCCAATGGGCTCTGGACAAAGGGGAGCGGTTTCCGCTTGTGTGAGTGCAGCAAAATTCGCATTTCAAAGGCGATGGCATCTTTGAAGCTCCCCTGCATGAGAATGCTTATCAGCAGGCCACCCTCTGTTTCTGACCTCCGGCGAGCAGAGGCCCTCACCCTGGGAGGTCAGAGATCTGTCTCGGGTAGCAGGCTGGCAGAGACCAGTCAGCCAACACACCAGAGGCTGGTAGGTTTCCAGGGGCACCTCACAGGATCTTCCCTGAGCCCCACCCTCCTCAACATCTACATGGCCCCGCTTGCAGCCATCGACCAAAGCCACGGACTCAACATAGTCTCTTACGACGACGACACCCAGCTGATTCTCTCCTCACAGACGAACCCACAGCCACCAAGAGCAAATTCCACCATGGGCAGTCGCCATCTGGATGAAGGACAGCTGCCTCAAACTTAACTCAGACAAGCCCGAAGCCGTCATCCTGGGCTCCTCCTCCTTCACTTGGGACGACTATTGGTGGCCTGCAGCGCCCAGAATCCCCCCACACCCATGGACCAGACACTAAACATCTGCAACATCCTGAACTCCTTGCTGTCAATGAACCGCCAAATCAACACGTCTCATTCTCCTTCCACACGCTCCACCTCCTTAGCAAGATCTTCAAGTGGATCCTCACAGACTCCAGGAAAACGGTCACCCACGCGCTCATCAGCAGCAGACTCGATTAAGGCAACACACTCTATGCCGGCACCATCCAGAAACTAAAGAAAAAAACGGCAGACTGTCCAGAACGCCTCTGCCAGACGCATTCTGAACATCCCACGCGCCAACCACATTACCGGCCACCTGAGAGACTTTCACTGGCTACCTTTCAACAAAAGAATCACATTCAAGCTTCTCACACACGGCTACAAAGCCCTCCCCAATGCCGGACCTGCATACCCAACTGGCCCAGGCCACCATCCCACAGATCTGCAAGTCACGGCTGGAGGAAGATCCTTCCTGGCTGTGAAGACCTGGAACTCTCTGCCTCTGTACCTCAGGCAATTATCATTGCTGCCGCAATTCAGTAAGGACCTCAAGAACTGGCTCTTCGACTGAACCGCAGGACCCCCCTTCCACTCAGCCCGCACCCACCCCCGAACTCGGCACCTTGTGACCTTCACAGGTGAGTAGTCGCGCTTTATACGATTACTGATTGATTGATTAATTAAGGTGCCCTCTGTGTGCATGTATTCACAAATCAACCACTGGAATTAGGGTGGGTTTGTGAATACAAGATGTTTGATACCAAACATCCCTAATTTCAGTGAAGCCATCATGTAGCTGGGGAACTTGTTTTCACCAGTGTCCAGAGCATGGCTTAAAATGGCTTCCCTGATCAGTTGTACTGGCAGCAATTGAACTGACCAGCACAGGGGCATATCTGCTCATGCCGATATGTCCTCACATGTAATATAAGGCACCCTGCCTTAGGGTTGTAAGGCCTGCTGTAGGGGTGACTAACAAATAATACATACAGTGTTAGGTGACATGGCACACAGGGAGGTGTGTCGGGTCGTGTTTTCACTTTTGTCTGCACCAAAACACTCCGCCTGTGATGGTAGCCCTGCATGAGTTTAGGGAGGGGTTACTTAGGGTGGCAACATATGTTATGCAGCCCTTGGGGGACCCTTTTTAGTACCTCCAGGCCCTAGGTATCAGGTGTACCATTTACTAGGGGCTTACAGAGGGTGCTAAATGTGTTGCCAATTGGGGACACAATTGTTCAGCAATTCCAGTTGCATCATGTACCAGGCAAAGAGTGGGGGTGAGAATGCCAAAAAGGGGCACTTTCCTACAGCCCTCATTAAAATCAAAAGCCTTCATTAAGGATGTCGGTAGACTCTAGAAACCTTCAATAACTTGGCGCTGGTTGTGCGGCTGACCCTGCACATTTGAGACGCATTGCTCACCCTTAATAGGATGTATATTTAAATACTAATTGCTTCCCCTCCGACCGAAATGAAACAAATGGAAATTACTACCCCAGAAAACCAGCTCATCGTCAGGGTAATTGTCCTCCGTTTTGCCACCCTCCATCAAAGTCTGTGTGCAAAAGAGTGCTTGTAAGCAACTCTAGTGAATGGTGCGTCAAGCTCTATCTGATTTTACTACAAGTTGTAACAATGGTGTAGGGTCACAAAAAGGAGGGAGAATCCCATAATGAAAGCTTAGGGTCATCGTTGTGTGCCATTCAAAGGGACTTACTATTGTATTGGCAGGGGTCATTTTGAGAGCCAGACGTGTGGCAACATTCTGGACTATCTGAAGTCTACTCAGGAGGGATTTGTTTGCTGATGCTAAAAGAGCATTACAGTAATCAAGTCGGCCAATGACCAAGGCTTGAATCGGGGTTCTTTGGACTGGTAAGGGTAGCCACTCTGTGCAAAAGACTCGGAGTGTGGTAGCAGGCCCCTGAGGTGGCCATGACTTGCTCTCACATAGATAGAGAATTATCCAAACAGACCCCTACATTTTTTGCCATGAGTGACGGGGGAGGGTGCGGGGCCTAACATAGCAGGCCACCAGTTTGCGGACCAAATTGTTTGAGCAGAGTCAAACAGGGTCTCAGTCTTAGCCACATTCAGCTGTTGGAAATTTCATATCTTTCATGTGTGTATACGCTGGCAGAGAAGATGAAGTTTAAATGTGCGTAATAAAATCTAATTTTGTACTGCTAATCCTTGCTACAAAGCTTATTTTCTTGCTGGTACCAGTGAAATCCATATCGACAGGAACATGATCAAGGCATGGGTCCTCCATTGGGTGTATGGGCAATTTACCGTTATTTGTTGAATGATTTCTTAGGGGGGCAATGGAATCATTTTCTTGAGTATTCTGATGGTACTTTGAATGTAGTTTGTGAGAATCCTGTGATATTTGCAGAAAAATGTTTGCTGATTTATTTATTTATTTATTTTTTCTCCTTTCTTCAGTCTAGCTGAATTCGGGTCTAATAATCTGTTTAGCGATACGCGCTACTTAATTATTAACCTTAAATGTAGCGTATCCACTGGGACGGTTTACATGGCTTTCATCATTTTGGGTTCACTCCATTTTATGAAAATTTAAAAATATGCTGACCAAACGTTTAATGTGATCAAAACTGTGATATAACATTATTTTATGCCCCTAATCTAAGGATAATGACCAGCGGCAAATGGCATGTTTAAGACTATCTAATGTCTAACTTCTGATGATTTTCCGGCTGTAAAACAGAGTTATACTGAATAAGCAGCTATCAATGAATCAGTGGCTTTTAAAGCGAGCTACTCACCCGTGAGGGTCTCAAGGGGGGGAGGAGGGGGGAGTGCTGCTCTGAGTCAGCTGAAAAGCCAGGTCTTGAGGCTCTTCTTGAAGGTGTGCAGGGTAGGGGAGCGTCTGAAGGTGACAGAGCTCGTTCCAGGCTTTGGCTGCGACGTAGGAGAAGGCTCTTCCCCGAGCTCTGGTTCTACGAATGTGTGGTTTCGCTGCCAGGGCAAGGTCTGCGGAGCGGAGGTTTCTTTTGGGTGCGTGGAAAGAGATTCGTTCGTTGAGGTATTTGGGTCCTATGTTGTGGAGGGATTTGTAGGCATGGGTGGATAGCTTGAAAGTTACTCTCTTCTTGACGGGGAGCCAGTGGAGGTCTTGCAGGTGTTGGGTCATGTGCTCATGTTGTGGGGTGCTGAGGACGAGTTTGACCTCGGTGTTCTGGATGGTCTGGAGTTTGTGCACCAGGGATTTGTTGATTCACGCGTAGAGGGCGTTTCCGTAGTCTAGTCTGCTAGTAATGAGTGCGTGGGTGATGGTCTTTTTGGCTTCGGGGGGATCCACTTGAAGGTCTTGCGAAGAACTGAGAGGGAGTTGAAACAGGTGGAGGCGACAGCGTTGATCTGACGAGTCATGGTGAGGGAGGGGTCTAGAATGATGCTGATGTTCCGGGCGTGGTCCGTTGGGGTGGATGGGTTTCCGAGGGCGGAGGGCCACCAGGAGCTGTCCCAAGCGGTGGGGGAGGGTCCAAGGATGAGGACCTCTGTCATCTCCGAGTTCAGTTTTAGGCAGCTGTTGCTCATCCAGGCTGCAACGTATTTCATTCCTTCCTGGAAGCTGAGTCTGGTGTCTTCGGGGTTCTTTGTATGGGAGAGGATGAGCTGGGTGTCGTCGGCGTAGGAAACTTTGCTGAGCCCATACTGTCTGACAATGGCGGCAAGGGGAGCATGTAGATGTTGAAGAGCGTGGAGCTGATTGATGATCTTTGGGGTACACTGCAGTTGATCTCTGTGGGTTCGGAAAGGAAGGGTGGGAGTCTGATCCTTTGGGTCCTGCCAGCGAGAAAGGAGCGGATCCAGTCGAGGGCAGATCGCAGAATGCCAGCGTTGTGGAGTATGGCTGCAAGGGTGTGGTGGGAGACGGTGTTGAAGGCTGAGAAGAAGTCTAGCAGGATGAGGGCCACGGTGTGTCGGTGGCGGCGAGGAGGGTGGTCTTAGTGCTGTGGTTGCTGTGGAATCCGGACTGGGAGGAGTCGAGGATGACGTTCTCTTCGATGAAGGTGATCAGTTGTACATTGAGGAATTTCTCTTTGACTTTGGCTGCGAACGGAAGGAGAGAGATGGGCGGGTAGTTTTTCAGGTGTGTTGGGTCAGCCGAACGTTTCTTGAGGAGGGGCTTGACCTGGGGAGCTTCATCTGCCTTTTATATTTTGGTATTCTAATGCTATGGTAAACCTTTTTAATCTTAACAGTCACATAGAGCCATAATTTACCAGACAATAGGCACCCAACTGCTGAAGTCCAGAGAAAACACCATGTTACAGAGAAGGCATTGTGCAGCAGCTGAGATTACTGGCAGGGTAAGCTGCTTGCTGCTTCACCTTGCAGGGGGCGCCATGCGTGCTCTGGGTGAATGTACAGCAAACACAGCAGCTGCATCAAAGCACCTTTTGTTTCACAAATAGGTCCCAAACGCAAGATCTGTTGGCTTTGCCAGTGCTTTTTTGGTTCCCAGTTTAGCCCTGACTGCATGGCTTTCAGCATCTTCCTATCGGGATGCTTCTCAGTCTCCATGCTCCATTGACATGAGTCCTTTGGCTCCTATTCATGTTTGCACCGTACAGGTTAGCTTCAATCTTAAATTATTTCTTCATCAAGCTGACTTTTAGCCTGTATGTTTACAGTACTGCCTCTTCTAAGGGAGATGTCAAAATGAGCCGTACCGAAGAACAGACCCTGTATCCGAGCAGTGGCGAGGCATATGGAGAAAGAAGTGCTTCCTATTGGGGAAGCGCCAGACATTTTCCATATGCAAAAAGAACAATTGATGGACAGAATGTTGAACAATGTCAAACATTCACCCCAGTACAGAGATCTGGGCCTAAATCCATCGTTGTTTTGCTCCCCATGGCATTCCAGTTAGCAATATGCAAATCAATCTTGACCCTGTACCTCAACGGAACAGTCCTGCCCGAGCTGCCAGGCCAGGTCCTCCCTGCACTGGAAGCAGGCATCATTCAGGCTAGCTTGACTCCAGTGGCATGGAGAGCACGGAACCCATGTCTGGGCATACCTGTCCCACTCTGGGTGACAGATACTAAAAGAATAATTGATGGACAGAATGTTGAACAATGTCAAACATTCACCCCAGTACATAGATATGGGCCTAAATACATAGTTTATTTGCTTCCCATGCCATTCCAGTTTAAACCCAGCCATATGCAAATCAGTCTTGACCCTGTTCCCCATGAGAATAGAACTGCCAGGCCATGCCCTCCCTGGACTGGAAACAAGTATCCTGGGACCGGTGTTCGGGTTTCACCCCTCATCGGTCAGGCTAGCATGACTCAAGTGGCATTTTCCATATGTCCTCTTTTTCTCACTTCCTTCCCAGCCACTGAAGCCACAGGCAGCTTTATGGAAACATTCCCTTTTCTCTACAGCAGTGGTGAGAAATGGAGCCGTTTGAGGTCTAGACCCACAGTGGTATTCTTCACAAATCCGGGGCCATGACATTTTCAAAGTGCTTTTTTGACTGCAACATGCGCTCACTGGGAGCCATGTTCTCTTTTACTTAGCAAAACCCCCCCCGCTCTTTATCCAGGTTCAAGTGTTTTTTTTATTTTAAAACCTCTTCACCTGTATTGCCGAATGCTGTCCCATTTGAACTCTGGGAAGTTCCCTTTCTGCCTTGTTGTCTTCCTTCAAGGCCCCCTTTTTCAGGTTTGAGGACTAGAGCAACCTGCCAATGTCACACATTACTGAGACTTTTTAGGTGGAGCATTTGAGACATCTTGTATTTACTTTAGTATATACTTCTCTTGTGGGCTTAAAGCCATCCCTCTGCTTTTCGTTTGTTTCATTCAATCAATCAGGAGTTTGTATAGCGCAGCTGAAGAAGCAGGCTGAATTAGGCCTGGCGGCGCAGGGTACGCCTTAATCTCCTGAGTTCACCTGCTTTGTTGAACAGAGACACAGGACACTCTGTTGAGCGTAGAAGATCAGGTTTATTAGCTGCAGCTAAGTACAGTTGTCCCAGAAGTACACCCGGTATGTTCTTAGGAGACTGCCACTTTACTCCATGGCGCACAATCTTTTATAGCACATAGATTCACCAAGAACACACCCAATGCATACATGTTTAGCCAATGGGAAGAGTTTGAAAACAAGATATAACCAATGAGAAAAGTTTGAAAACAAGATATCAAGTAACCCAAATAAACCTCTCTTACAACTGTTTTTGTCACCCCTCCCCACAAAGTTAATCAGTGGTTGGGTCTACAACTCAACTTGCAGGTGGCAGGACACATTTGTATGCTTTGGAGGACAGTTGTGAAACGAGAGAATACAAGTAGAGAATAGCGAAGGCCAGAAGATAAGATAGTCAGGAAAGAATGGTGCAAACCAACAGATAGTTGAAACCGGGATCAGTCGGACCAGACGGGGATTAGTGGACTCAGCCAGTCCCTGACATCAGTATTGTAAACAGAGGCAGGAGGTTATTTTGACACGTCGCAGTGAGATCAGCAGAAAAAACTTCGTTCATTGTGCTGCCTGAGTGAGGGCAACACAAAATGGCGGTGGAACACAAAATGGTGGCTGAATATAAGCGAGATCGAAAATCGAATTTCCTCACAGCTACTCACCCGTTAGGATCTCAAGGCGCTTAGGGGAGGGGGTGGGGCTGCTAATCCTGAGGCTGTTCAGCTGAGCACCTTTGAGGTTCAATAAACACTTTTTATGTTATACAGCGCCAAGAAACCCTCGGATGAGGGCACACGTTAGAACAAGCATTTAAAATGCAATAGGTCTCGCCTTTGATTAAGTTAAAGCCATTTGCTTTGCTAATGGTATTGTATAGCAAACCAAATGGCTTTAACTTAATAAAAGGCGAGACCTATTGCATTTTTAATGCTTGTTTTAATTTCTTTTCCTCCCACGGAGTAGAGACCAAGTACTATATCATTACGCTTTGCTTGTTTATCTGTTGCTTGGGGGACTTTTTTATTTATTTCCTGCTCCTGTTACTCTATGGGTGCGTGTTAAGCTTCAGGCCCGAAGCTGCTTGTATTTGTGTGCTCAGCAATTGCCAACTGTTGCCCACCAAACAACAAAGTTGTGCATCACTCGTTGCTCTCTGGAACTTGTAGTGTCGCCCTACAAAGGTCTAAGCAGGGCGCCTAGTCTCTTTGAAATCCGGGAACCCATAGCTACCATCATGTCGCACTCAACTACCCGTCTCCAGGTATGCACAGCGCAGCTTGGCGGCAACACAGCAAACTTTAAAGTGGAGGGGGAGTCGAATGTATCTGAGATGGGCGCGCAGTGCGACTACGGTGACTGCTAGCATGCAGTGGCTTCATGTTCCTTACATTTTTACAAAATTGTTGCTAAGTCACATGTCATAGCTTGATATTTCCCCAAACATTTCACAAATGTAATTGGAACCGAATCAGAAGAAGACTTTTTAAAGCGGTTTTTTTTCTCCTTTTAAATATACAGTTTGTTGTTCTGTTGTTTAGTACATAAATATATGTCTGATTGAAGGCTTGATGGGGAGGAGGCGGGGAGGTTAGGAGGGGTACGTTATGTGGATTTATTTTTGTGGCAAATTCCTTAGCTGATGACTTGTTGAGCTTCTAATAGTGGCATGTGCGCTTCTCAAACTTTCTTCTTGACGCCCCCTCAACCCTTTCTTGCTACGCCAGGAGATTCTCTCCTCCCCCCCCCCCCCCCCATTAAATGGGTGGAATGGAAGGAATATTTTTTAAATCATATAGAGACTATTGGTGATGAGAAACTTGCGCAAGATCTTATTGGACTCTTTGAGGCCGCAGGGATTGAAAGTATGCAACAGGATCAATAAGAAAACAAGAACGTCTGCAGAGGGAGATGTTTTTAAGTCTGCCTTAGCAGTTTTGGATGAATACTATTCTCAATGTGTTTGTATTGGAATTGATAGGTTTCAATTTTTCCAGCGAAAGCAAGAAAAAAGTGAACCTATTAACGAATATATATGCCACCAATTGGAATACAGATAGGAAGGTGAAGAATAAGCAGAAGCGATTTGGCAAACCTAGCTCAGAAGGGATTAAGTGTTACTGTTGTTGGGGTTTAAACCATCTTGCTTATAGTGAAACCTGCCCAGCAATTAATCAGAAGTGTGCAGCGTGTGGCTTTAACCCCTTCCCTGCTCATGACGGAACCACTCCGTCATGAGCCACGGGCGTCGTGTGCTCATGACGGAGTGGTTCCGTCATGCCGTTGGCGGCCGCTCCGCCCACGCGGCGCTAATTCCCCGCCTGTGCGAGCGATTAGTGCAGTGGGCGGAGTCGTGATGGAACCACTTCGTCATGAGCACAGCGCGCCCGTGACTCATGACGGAGTGGTTCCGTCGCGAGCATGGGGGCGCCGCGCTGCCCCCAAACCCCCCCCAGCGCCGCGGCAAAATTCGTGCCGCGGCGAAGGGGTTAAAGGGCATTTCGCAAGAGTGTGCTAGAGGTATAGTCGTGATGACAATGTTAAATTGGTTATGGAATCCAATTGGAAATCGTCTGAAGAGGGCTTGAGCAATTCAGAAGAGGAGTGAGGCAAAAGATTGTGTTCTGTGTGTGAAGGGTGATGTGAATGAAAATTGTATGTGTGTGTGTTTTGTCAAGAGATACAAGAAATAAACCAGTGTGTGAAATAAAGTTGGGTGGAATTGAAATTTTGATTGTAGTGGTCTCAGGGTCCCCATTCATTATTGTTAATGAGAGTGTTTGGAAACACAAGTTTGTAGGAAAATTAGGCAATTAACTCAATCCCTGGATAGCTCCCCAGAACGTTTTGTGAGGGAGCCCATTCCCATGTTGGGGTTCAGAGTACTTGCATTTGAATTTAAAAACAGGAAGGCTACAGGAAAATCTTATGTGGCTAAGGAGGGTCCCTGTGTTTAGGGATGGATGAACCAAAGGGAACTTGATTATATTATTGGATCCCAAAAGCAAGGAACAAGTCTTGGTAATGCATGATGGCTTGGGTGATGATATGGAAAAGTGCATGAAGGGAGAGTTTCCACAAGTGTTTTCAGGAACAATTGGAATGTTAAAGTGATTTTGCCATGAACTAATTTTTGAAAAAAGATGCCAAACCTAAAATTCACAACATCAGAGATTTACCTGTGATTGTGAGAGATAAAGTGAAATTGAAAAACATTTGAGTGCTGGATTTATTGAGCGTGTGGAGGAAGCTGCATGGATTATGTCATTGGTGGTGGCAATACGACCTAATGGTAAAATATGTTTGTGTAGATTTGTAAAGGAATATTATTGTGGAAAGATTTCCTCTCCTGATAAATTGAAAGTTGTCATTGACCAATAGTATGTCGTTGTTTGTCAAATCTTTCCTCTGCATACCATCATGCCCCATTGCTCTAGAAGGGTAAAGATTTGACTGCATTTATGACACCTATTGGCTGTTTTCCTTTTGTCAGGATGCCGTTTGGGCTATCCTTGGTGGCAGCTGTTTTTCAAAAATGAATTTTTTTTTGTTTTTGTTTTATGGAAACGAGGGGGCTCTTGTTCTTCCAGAACAATATTAGTCATGGGGGCTACAAGGCAGGAGCATAATAAGAGGGTGAGAGAAGCCTTGAGGAAATTGGAAAAATGTGGGTTAACAGCTGAAGCCTCAAACTGTGAATTTGCTGTATAATCTTTAAATTTCCTTGGGCATGGAATTACTAAGGAAGGTGTCTGATCTAAAATGCAGTTGGTGGAAGCAGTTAAGGATGCAGCAACACCAACTAATATAGAAGAATGGAGGTTCTTTTTAGAATTAGTTGAATTTTATTCGAGGTTCATCAGGAACTTTGCTGAAAAGATTTATAATCTGAGACCACTTTTGAAGTACAGAGTTGAGTTTAGTGGAATTAACTTTTACAATCCGTATTTGAAGTAATTAAATTTGAAATTTGTTCTGCAAAAGTGCTTCAAGATTTGGTCCAAATTTGAAATGTGTTGTGACTATTGATGCAAGTTGTAAAGGCCTGGTGGAGAAGAGATGGTTGCTTATGCGTCCAGAACATTAAATCTGGCCGAGAAACACTATTCAGTGGTTGACAAAGACTCTTGCTGTGGTGTGTGGTTTGGAAAGGTTCTGTCAGTTTATATGGGGTTTTGAGGTTTTAGTCCTCTGTGATCATAAACTCGTGTTAACATGACTTACTACTGAGGGACTGTTACATGCCACCCCTAGAATTGCTTGTATGCCTGTGAGATTGTTTGATTTTAATTATACATTACAATATATGCCAGGAGTTCAATACAAAGTGGTGGCGTGCCTGAGTAGACAGCCATTGTCATTGAAGGAGGTGTCCCAGGATGATGAGGAAGAGTTCAGTATAGCTTGGATGGAGTCTTCGGGTGGAGTGGCAATAAATGAGAGTGAATGGTGTGATGCTACGAGGGAGGATGAAATGTCAAATTTTATTGGGAAATGGGTTGTGGAAGGTTGGCCAGTGAAAAGTTCATTAGATAAGAAGTTGTTCAGTTTCTGGGAAATTCAGGATGAATTATCCGTGATGGGTAATATCTTGATAAGGGGAACAAAAGTGGCTCCACCAAATGTGTTGAGGGACCACATTGTATGTCTATGCCATGAGGGTCTTCTAGGAATAGCCAAGAGTAAAAGAAGAGTGAAGGAATACTATTGGTGGCCAGGTATGAGTAGTGAAATCGAAAGGGTGGGAGAGAATGTTTGGATTGTAACAATGCAGATAAGTCACAGGTGTTGTGTAAGCCCCCATTGGTATCTGTTCCCGTTCCTCGAATGGCTTGGGAAGCTGTTGGATTGGATATTATGGGACCCTTTGTGAATGAAGATGAGTCTAATACCTTTGTGTTTGTTCGGGTGGATTATTTTTCCAAATGGCCAGAAGTTCAATTTGTTTTTTTTTGTCAGGGGTGTGGAATTTTAATAAAATATCTACTCATCCATGGGGCAGGTTGCTTCATAAATCTACTTGTCCTGTAACAAAATCCACTTGTCCCTTTGGTGCCATGTAGTGCGGCGAAAAATTGTGGCAGAAATCTCATTATTTAAGAGCCCTGATATAGCCTCTCTGATTATGCCAGGGCTCATACCATAGTAGTGTTTGAATACGCGCAATCCCCGTATGTTGCAATGTTTCTGCAGATCTACATACTGGGACTGAAGGTAGTGGTAAGCAATAGTTCCAGGGTTAGAATACCCTTTTGAGTCTGTGCAAACCTACTAACATGCATGTTTTAAGGGTTTTCAACAACTCTTCTCTAATCTTTTCCCATACTGAGAAATGTTGGAAATTTACTCATGACAAAGGCAGATGTAAACCTTCTTCCAGAGTTGGGAAAAAGTGGTTGGAGGGAAAGTGAACTTGCAAACACTCAGATTTTCGCATGAGCAAATCTACATTTTCACATTTGCTCATGCTAAAATGCAGTTCACAAATATTCTCTAAGAGTACTATTTCTTGTCCTACTTCTGTAAATTTGTGGGAATTCACGAAAGCCATATAGCTGCACTTAATGCAAGGGCATGTACCCTGGGTGCTCTTTTGAGACTTTCTTTAATAATTGGGTCCCTAATTTGGTTTAGCGTTGACGATGACCTTTTGGATTATTAAAATGCTGTATCGTTCTCTGTATCGGCTGACTTCACTATGAGTGACAGCATTCTGCTCTTTCACATGGAGCATATCGGCACACAAAGTAGTTTTCTTCAGTGCCCGTAACTACTGTGGCAATGAGTGCTTTTTGAGACCCAAATGTTTTTTCTTTTGCCAATGTTTGTTTTAATGGTGAGACTCCAGCAGCTCCCACACCAATAAGGTTTTACAAAAACCATGCCAAAACAAGTCACACATTGACAAAACCAAAAAACTGACCACCAATTTCAGATCTATTGGCTTTGCCAATGCTTGTTTATTTCTGTTTCCCATAATCTTATTGAAAGTGGTTACACTGATTTTCCATTATGAATATTTTGGGGAAATACTAGCATGTATCAACACAAGTTACTATATGATGCTGCAAAGAAATGGTACCTGAAATTCACAGTAGTTTAGCGAAAAGGTTTTGTTTCCGCTCTCATTTTTTTATGAACATTTTATTTTGAAAGCAAAGAATCATCAATCATGCTTTCAAGCTTCTGCAAATATTTGCATCAAATCTGAGAGCATTCTGGGAGCATTATGCATAGCCTCAAATTGCTAAACTTTGAAAACGTGAGTACACATTTTTATTCTGGAACCACTGTCAGTAGTGCAGTCAGAGCTTACAACACTTACTTTGAGCGCTCACCCTAATAATAAAGGCTTTCAATTAATAAACCATAAATACAAGTTTGAACAGTATTAAGATATGGACAAAAATATTATCTTAACTGCAGACAGTGCCCTTCCCCGATACATAATGTGGTACTGCAAACTGGCAGCCAAAGGGTTTGTGCTGCAGGGGGTTGGAACAACTTTTCCCAAGGACAAAATACATATGAAAACTTGTTGCCCTTGACCCCAAACAATATGTCTCGGGCGTCGGGCTATAGGAATTCCACATCTCTGCTTGTCACAGTAGTGCTAGAGAGCCCGTAGGGCAGGATGTGTTTGGCAGCCAATGGGCTACCCGGTTCCTTCCCACTTTATGACCAGCAAAGCTTCCAGCAAAGTGTGTCATCAGAGAATTCCAGGGTGCACCATTCTACCCACTTCCAATATGACAGGACTCCTCTCCCTGTGTGTGGAGCTCCCTTGCCCAACCCAGAGGTGTAGCTGCCAAGGGGGCTACACGCCCCTCGAAAATCGTTTTCATAACTGGTTTCTTAATTCCTGTCCCAAGTGCCAGCTGACTGCCAGAATAGAGGGGCAGCCCCTCTCAAGTGTTACTCATTTGCCCTTTGAAGCTCACATTTTGGGCCAACACCTGTGTGACTTCCTGCAGAAGAGAGGTGACTGCTCCTCCCAGAACAGTCCCTTGTTGTATCCTTCCATGGGAGTCATTAGCACGTCTCCCTACTAGGGCAGAAAGCTACCTCAGCTATAGGACCCCATTTGCAACTCGTATAGGCACCAGGGACAAAAGACGACAAGGTGGCAACTTTTGCTAAAATTGCACACTGCAACTTATTACATTAATTTCAACCTATGAAACAATTTGGGCTTAATGTAACGAGTTGTGTGATATCTTGGATGACCCACTTTGGTCGCACCATTCCAGAGTTGGCATAGTGAGAGATCAGCGTGTAACTCTGCACTCACCCATTAGTAGGCCAGGCTTTTTCCAAGTAAAAAAAGTTCTGCGTTTTTACGACCAGAACATGTAAGATTACATGGTCTGCCTGTGGAATATGTTGTACCCTGCCCTAGGACTCAGTAAGCCTGCCATTGGGATGATTTACACATATACCAAGGGAAAGTCGGACTTTTGCCGTTGCTTTAAATGGCAAAGTCAGGCAAGCAGTTAAACCTACTCTTCTTGCAAATGGCAGGCTGGGAGTCTTGTTAGGTAGAGCCAATGGCAGCACGCATGTGCTGCTCTGCAAGGCATGCTGTAATTCCTCTGTGGGCTTTGGACACGCCCACCACTATTTTGATTGGTTGCTTGGTCTGTCTTTACAAATTCCATTGCTTTTATTGGTGAACAGCGGACATTTGTCCTGCCTTGTTTCTGTTTTGTTACTGTCCTGGCGACTGCCCTCGCTACATCGAGCCTTTCACTAAAGACCGTATGTTTTCTTTCAGTGCTCTACTTTTTCTTTACGCCATTTCCTCGCCACTCGTGGGTGCACAGCGCTGCTTCCAAAGCCAGTTCCCTTAATATCCCTATGCCTTCCCCAACACCTCCCACTTGCTGCTTCGGAAACATCTGTTCAAGATTTTACATGTGCCTTAATTTATTTATGAACGACACCAATTTAAATTTAAGGGGCCGAGCTGAGCACCACTTTTCAGCACGCATGCCTTTATTTCTTCACGGCACCGTGCGACTCCTCCCCTGTTGTTGGATGCTTCCTCTGTAGCTATCAATACAGAGGGGCTGTGGCTACTAACCTTCCATCCACGCCTTCCCTTAATTTTCCTGTGCCTTCCCCCAACACCTCCCGCTTCGTTTTCATGCTAACATGCGGCAAGATTCGAAGCCATGCATGCTGTACAAAACTGCCTTTGTGACCCTCAGCTTGTTGGTGAGATCAGACTACTGACAAGCGTTACCCTAATAGACCTTTGTGTGCCAGGCTGTCTTATTATTAAAGTGTGGACGGTTCAGAATGTGCTTTCTCTGCACGTCCCTCACAAAGTCACACTCAAACTGCTTTCTTTTCTTCAACAAACAAAACAGTCCAGAGGAAAGCCTGCCAGTCTGCGATGCAGGATCCACTCAAGCTGGGTCCCGGTGGAATCCTGGACAACCACTAATTGTCCGGGGATATCAGTTAGCCTTCTGATACCATAGAGCGCTTCTTTCTAAATTTGGCTGTTCTGAGAGGACATGCAGGATCACATGTAGGTTGTTCACGGGATGCTGAAGCCCAGTTGGTCTTTGACAGAGTTTGTAACTAATTTCCCTGCAACTGCTGTTCTTTCTCCCTGGTTTCCGCGGTTCAGTTTGTTAATGGGAAAGAGGCCTCAGTAGTCCGTCTTTAGGATCACCTTGAGCACTATTAGCAGCTCCCTCAAATTCCATGCAAGGGGGAGAAGTCCCCCCAAAAAACTAGCAGTGAAAGAATACACGATATTCCTGTGTTTTCATTGCACGCAACCTACCAAAGATTCTTCTCTTTTATTTTTTTGCAGAGTCTTATATAGCGCAAACTTGACCCAAATTCAATCTGGTATCAGAGCGCTTTACATAGCACCAGTTACGTTACATGAGGGCACACATTCATTTTTTTGTTAGGCACGGGGAGATTAAGTGATTTGCCCAGAATCACAGGATGTTCAGCGTCATTACCGAGACTCGAACCCAGGTCCGAGGTTGAGCGCCCTAGCCGTTAGGCCAACTCCTCTCCCCAAGCATTTTCTCTGGAGAAAATGCTCAATATGCATCTTTTTAGAGCAGTCTGTGCACCCACTCATTCAGAAAAGCGCATACCCCTAAGTGATTGATTCAGTGGGCAAAGTTACACAATACAAGTTTATTAATTCTATAATATCACTCTTTCAAAGAATGTACGCCTTCACGCAATTCAGTTTGTATCTACACAATCAAGATTCATTAATTTCCCTTTTTCATAGAGTGCATGCCTGTAGGTGAGTCGGTTTGCAGAGTTACACTATACATAATGTATTCATTTCACTCTTTCATAGAACGTATGGCTCTGGGGGTGATTCAGTTTGCAAAGTTAAGTAATACATTCATTCATTACACTATTCCATTCATTCGCCACCCGCACTTGTACATAGGTTCGGTGAACTTCCTTTTTCCCAGGTCAGTATTGGATTTGACATCCAGCACGGATAGAGCTGGCAAGAAGTGAGCAGCAGGCACACTGCACAAATGTGTCACTCTCTCAAAATACAGCAAAATAAACATATATTGTAAGGTAACGGAGTGGTGCGAAGGTGAGAATTAAACAAGAAATGCCAACTAACAACAAGCAATAATTAAACCTTTTAACATTTCTCCTTTCATATCAACTTTAAAAAAAAGGGGGGGGGGAAATGTATGATTATTCGAAGATGTTAAGAGTTTGTGAGCATGCCAGTGGGAAATAAAGTACTGCATAGCTAAACACTTATATGGTCCCAAAGGTAAGACCTTTTGGCTTTGCCAATGCTTGTTTTACTGATGTCCCATCGAGAGGGTAGCACATCCAGTGCTGCAATCCCTGGGGGACCATCTAACTTACATGCCCATGGCTACCCTGGGTACCATTTAGTCGGGGGGGGAGGGGAGAAGCGGGGGGAGGGGAGAAGCGGGGGGGGGGGATCTAAACGTAAGTTAGCTTAGCCAATTGGGAAAAAGCCAATTCGACGTGTCAGTTTTAGGGCACAGGGCTCAGTGCACACTCAGTCGAAAGACCAGCAGCATCAGTCCAAAAACCTAGTGGTGACCATACAAAAATAGCCATTTCCTTAGAACACCCAATAGCTTAAACACTGACAATACTGAGGTGACAATAGATAGAGGAGAGGCACATCTGTGGGGACAGTGATTTTGTGGCTGTGTGGTGGATGACTGTTGCAGTGCTATGGATCAGGTGAAGAATTTTGATTTCGTTGTTGATGCCAGACTGTTGCTCAGTGCCTTTGTTGCAACCTACAATCACCACTTGAGAGTCCACGCGCAGATTTTAGCATACCTCACCCTCCCCTACAAGATTGCAGCTGTGACAGCTCCCTATACTGAGGCAATGCTGCTGAAATGTTAAGTTAGTCTAGTTTACCAGAAGTTAGGCCTCGCTCTCATCAATTTTGCTTGCAAATGTGATCATATAATTCCAATTCGGAGAGCTATTTTTTACCTTCCCGTCACCTCTTACATTAAGTTTATAGAGCTCTTTATCACATAGTAGGCCTTGTATGAGATAGCTGAACGATTTCCTAGAACTGTCTTCGAGTTACACCCATGCAAGTACACTTTTTGGCGAGCTTCTTATTTGGTGACGAAAGTATCTTTGTGCTGGCTTTTACATTGTTGTATAGCCATACGCTAGATATTTGTAAACTCACCAATCTAAATGTATTCTGGAAGATCACCAAAACCGGATGTTTCTTTCAAGCCTACCTTGCCTTGTAGTGTACAAATGTTCATGCCAGCACCATGAAGGCGGAGGTGGGAAGGTAGTTTACAAGAGGATTATAAATGCAGCCCTCACTAACTTCTGAAGAGCTTTTTTGTGTCGAGCCTGGGCAGCTCATGCACTGCTCTGTGAGGCATGCTGTAATGTACATTGTGGAAAGCCCTCCTCTTTTTTCATTGGTTCAGGTTCGTGTCTTTTTTTCTTTATTAAAGGAGGCATCACTTTCCTGTGCCAGAACGCATGGCTCACAGGCCCTCATCCCCTTTCCATCTCCGGGCGCCACGCTTAATGTTTCAGCACGGTGCCTACCTTTTACTTTCACCACCCAGGTGCATACATCGCAGCCCGTCATCCCTGTCATGCCCCCACGCCACCGTTCTTAATGTTTCAGCACAGCACCTGCTTTTACTTTCACAATATGGGCGCGCACGGCGCGCCCATCGTTCGCAGCCCGTCATCCCTTTCAGCTCCCAATTTATTATAGAGGCCTGTACGGGTGCAAGCTCCTCCCCTCCCCATATGGACCTAACATGGCTTCATTGTGCAGATCGATTAAGAGTCATCTTTGCGCTGTGTCCGTGCCCCAGGCTATGAGTGCGCCAAGTGAGTCCAGCAGGGGTCCACACAGGCGTTGTAATGTGTTCAGTAAGGTAATATCATCTTACTCTTACAGCAAATTTATGGAACAAGGCACCTTTACATTCTGCAGGGGTTCGTGAGCTGGCGACGCGGCGGGAGACTGCCGGGGGGGCATTTCTAGAGAGGGCATTGACAACAGTAAACCAGGTCTCTGATTGTTTCAAAGCGCTTTGCTCTCTCTCCACAGACGTTACATGGTTGTCCTAAAGTGCTCTGACATTCCTGTTGGTATGCCTTTGTATTCCTGAGAGCTCTAGGACCTGTCTCTCCTCATCTCCTCACCAGTCCAGTGCCGCCTTTTACTTTCTGGGAGGAACGCCGGGGCCTCTGTGCCTTCAGGGTTGTCATAAATTCCTTAATTTTTCATTCTCTGACCCATATCCATTTGCATGTACGGTTTTGACTTTCTTGGTTGCCTTAGTGACCATGAATTGCAATACACGTGACATCTGTTTTTCAATGCCACAACTGACAGTTGTATCGGAACACTTCGGTAATGGACTGTATTTTTAATAAGAAAAAGCTGATCACTAAATGTCCGCTTCTGCTGCCTCAGTAGTGCATTGAGCGCTTAGAAGCCAGCATCTTTCAACTGCCCTCCTCTTAGTAAATGCATCAACCCATTTATTGCTTTACCTCTTGCAGATGTTCAAGAATATGTTTGTTCTCGGACCTCAAGCCATCATTGTGATGGCATGGAGGACGTGTACTCTGGGAAAGACTCCCTTGCACCTCACGCTTTTGAATCCACTCTTTCAACTACTAAGGTCTAACGGTTCGAGCGGTCGACCTCGAAGCTGGGGAACTGGGTTTGAGTCTTGGCAGGGACTCTCGACATCCTCTGAATCTGGGCAAATCACTTAATCTCCCAGTGACTAACAAAATAAACGTGTCCGTCTGTAACGCAACTGGTGCTCATGTAAAGCGCTCTGATACCTTCGAGTCTAGTTCACGCTATATAAAACTCCCAACCCCTCCAAAAAAAGCATTTACAATGCAATAGGTCTCCCATTTGTGAGGGTTTGATCTATTGGCATTGTAAATGACAGTGCCTTTTATTTATGTGTTTTGAAAACCTGCAAGCGGTGCGTAAACACACTCTTAGTACTTACAGTCTTTGCTTACGAGAGGGAACGCTGGCAGTAAAAGAGGCGCAGTTACTACAAGTACAAAGTTCATGTTTACGCACCGCTTGCAGGTTTTTAAACACATTGCAAATACTTGTTATGCTTCTACTCTTGCTCCTGCGCCAGTTAGCAATGTTTGTGACTAGTTATTCATAATTTTATTTCATTTACTTTTAACGACCTTTTGTTGTTTCCCTAGCCCTGCTCTGTGTGACCTCTGACAGTGTAACATGCTCTTTTCCGTGCAGGTGGACTAGCAGAAGAAGTGGACGAGAAGGTTCTGCACGCCGCCTTTATTCCTTTCGGTGACATCACCGACATCCAGATCCCACTGGACTATGAGACGGGTAAGGCCTGTAGTCATTTAGGGAATGTTACAAAAAACATTAATCTTCATGATGAATGATATTGTCTTGCATTTAAATACCGGGTCAGCGTTTGTGCAAGCCCATTCTGATTCGGAGTAAGTTTAATTACTATGTATATAATATTGAAGTTAGTGAAACAGAAACATACATGTACATGCTTTTTGTACTTCATATGCATCTCATTAATGCTGCCCATCCTACTTATGCTTAAAATCCCTCCTCTCGAAACCCGTCGGATTCTTTTTTTTTTTTTTTCTTCTTTATGGTCACAGCAGGGAGCTGGTGAAAACTGCCATTTCCAACAAACAGCCTCCGCTATTCCTGATTTATTACGTAAGTGTCTTATACAGAGGCACTTTAAGATTCAGGCAACAGACAATGAACGGTTGTGAAATATTTAGGGCTATTCTAACAGCGTCCTTGAGAAAACTTCAGCTTTTAAAAAAATGGTTAAACATGAATTGACATGCATATATATAAAATAATTCAATAAAACATAAAGAAATAGTATGTATGACATGCATCCCATACAAGGAGTATTTAGCTGTGCACAAATTGCTCATCTATGATAGTCTTTCCTCACTTGTACATCTTATTGAATTATAACATTGAAAATCCTGCCAACCTAAAGTATTTTATCGAATTCCTGTTGCAAATGTATTTAAGCATGTAGAATATCGTTTGTGTTGAAAATTAAACACAAGTGCCTCCACCAATCCCTCAGGAGTACTTTCTGACTGCTAACCATTAAGGGGCCAATTCCGATTCTGGTCGGAAGGGCTCCGAACCATGGTCTGAGCCCTTCCGAACGGAACGTGTCTGCTGGATTCCTTTCTGACCGAGCCATTCTGATGGGCTCGGTCGGAAAGGAATCCGACACTGGTTTCCGGATTGCGGACGACAGGCTCGGAGAGCCCGTCCGCTGTCCGGAAATCCCTCAGTACTTCCCCCGGCCACCTCTTTGCGTCTGAGGGAGTACGATGGCAGTTTTTCACTGCCTTTTCGTGCCGGTCTTTCCGGCACGAAAAGGCAGTCGGAAACTGTCTTTGGGGCCCCCAGTGGGGGCCCCACGGGTTCGAGGCTGCTGAATGACAGCCTGGGGGCACCTATGGTGCCCCTCTGTGGATCCCTGCACCCGGTGGCAGGCACCTTGGGGTGCAGGGTTAAACTGCACCCCTGCTTTTCACAATGCAAGCATGCTTTCTGCTCAGAATGCATGCTTGCATTGTGAAGTATACGAGTGCGACCGAACCCTGTTCGGTCGCATCGTACTTGCAGGGCCGTAACCGACGACAGCAGGTCTGTCGGTTACGGCTCCTGACCGATGTCGGATTCGGCCTCTTAGAAGGGATGATTGTCTTAATACAACAAGCAGCCAATGAGGTGCGCAGATGTTTTAGTTTCTGAACCCAAGCCGTTCTACTGAAATCTGCAGACATGCACATAGTGTAAATTATGTGGCACGAATAGGAAATCACTTTGTATGCTGGCTTTTCTGTGGTACGTGTGCACCCCTTAGCTGGGGTTTTATTTTAAATTACCCCGATGTCGTCTATAAACTTAGATCATATCATGAATCTGTGCTAGTGTTAAAAAGGCAGGTCGGACACTTCAGAGGCTTTCTGTGTGGAAATGGACCTGAACTTTGTGAGATGGAGAAACCAAATCAATGACAGTAGATCATGATGTTGGGTTTGTGGATCTGCTTTTTTTAAGCACATGATTAATTGAAAATGCCCAGTTGCATTGTAATTTGTTGACACTAATTGGTTCGAACTTTAAGCTTTTCCAGTCTTACTTATTAAAAGGTTTTACTTTAATATCCACTTTATCTTCTTCCGACTTTGCTTTCTTATCCCCGCCTCGCCTGTCCTCATTTCTCTCCCTTCCATGACATTTTCCCCTCTTGATGCTCTTCTTACATAGAGCGGGATGAAAGGTGAATTTTTAATCCTTCACCAAAGCTAGATCCATTTCTCTAAAGCTATAGGTGCGTTGACTAACTTCTCAAAAAAGTTAGGGGGACGTCCGATTAACCCCTTATTACAGATTTATAAGGCCAAATGCACTTCGACTGGCACTTATGGATCTGGGATTTGGGGAATTGAGCCCGTTGACCATATACAACGCTCTGAGAACTCTTTTTTACGCTACCTCTAGGCTGTCCCACGTGGTACATCTACATTAGTGGTACATAATGAACTCGGTCTTACACATATAACGGACACCATAAATTCTTCCCCCATTATCCTTCGGCATAAAGTCTGGACCAACCAAGAGACCAACCTAAACAGGGAAATCATTACAGACTGCCTTAGGCTGAATGAGGCTGACAACATCAAGTGGCTGAAATACGTAAGAAACCTGTCATCTGACCTAGGGCATCCTGAATTTTTTTCAGATCCTTCAACTCTGAATAAAATCCCTAGAGTTACACTAAAACGACTAGTCTTAAGCCATCTGACTAGCCGACGCTGGTTATCTGAAAAACATAAGAGCACGGTAGTTGACCACCAACATTCTACCATAACACAAGGGACCCAGCAGTATCTACTGTTAATACCATCTCCTTTTACCCGTATGCTCGTAACTCGTTTTCGTACTGATACTTTCTTCAGACTACTAACATTCCCCAATCAAAATTGTTGGTCCAGAGATCTGGAGAAATGCCCTTGCGATGGTCTGTCAGCACAATCTAACATCCATTGCATTTTGTTTTGTAGGTTTTACCAAATGCCGAGGGTAACCTATTTGAAACCCTTACTTAAATCATGGGGACTACGATCGTGTAGGGCGGTCTATTACAAATTAAAAACATTGGTCAATCCCCCAGCCATCGCTGTTGTTTCCTCTTATTTAAAAGTGCTCGTGAGAGTGAGGGCTTCAATGCAACCTTAGATGATATAAGATCCAACGTTTGTTGTGTACTTCTTACTTAAATGACTGCATGATGGCTGTTAAATCACTGTAACTATGCCTACTGTACTCTTTCGAATATGCTTTTAACGTTTTTACGTGCCATAGCAGCATTTTATAATTCTATTTTATTTCCTTTTAATATATGTGTACTTTTGTGATATTGTTTTTACATATCGAATAAAGTTTATAATTGAATTGAATAGTTCCATTCTAATTTCTACCTCATTACCTCATTACCCCAGTCCCATCTCTTTTCTATGAGTTTTTTTCACTTTACTTATTGCTTTCTTTGAAATTATTCCCTGCCTATTTCCTGTTCTCATTAATAATTTTCATTCATTGGTTGAAATTTAAAAGAACTGATTTGAATTGTTCACTAACTCCTGACAATCCAACCTTGCAACAAATAAAGCGGTACGCAAAATGGAGAGTTTGTTCGTAACCTGTTTTTTGGGCGCTTTTGGTGCTCTCAAATATTATAGTGTCGTGCTACAGCAGATAATTACATTTAAATTTGAGGAAGGCACTTGTTTCGGGTGCCTTCCTGCAATTCATTTAAACATAGTTGCAGCAAATGTACTCTGTGCTTATCCTTGAGAATATATTGCTTTCTGTACATGTGCGTTGTTAAATGGGTTGGGTTGGTTTGGTTTCCTCCAAGAGCACCAGAGATGATGACATAGTGGGAGCTCCCAGTAGTAATTACAAGAGGTATATATAAATATAACAGTGGCAAAGCTGGTCTTTGGAACAACTCCAATCAAATATGTTCTAGGATTGGATGCCTAACTACAAAAGTTGTTCGTACCTATCTGGGTTGTGAACCTATTGACAGTGCTTTGCTTTGTGGAACATAAGCCTGGTGCACAGAGTGTTGTGTAAACCCTAAACCTGGTGCACAGAGAACTGTGTGGGTTCTGAACTTGCTGCACGGGCCTTTTGCTGTGTGGGTTGGTGTGACATGAAACTGCTGTATAGAATACCATATGAGCCATGAATCAATTGGACAGACAACTCTGTGGAATAGAACCTGCTGTACGGTACAATGTGTGGAAAACAAACTTTCTACACAGTGCTATGTGGGATGTTGACCTTGTGCGCAAAAGCCTCTGTGGGGCATGAACCTGCTGTAAAAAGTACTCCACTATGTGACGTGTGAACCTACTGTAGTGTTCAGCTGTGTTGGGAGTGATCCTGCTGCAAATAATCGTGATGTAAACCTTCTTTGAAGATCACTAAAGGGGGTGAGCTTGAAGTTCAATACACTTGATGCTTTGAGTTATTGACCGTATGTTGTATCTGCAGCACCTACTATGGTTCTGTTCTGTATAGGGCATGCTTGACATGCACTGGGACATCAAGCCATTTTCGTGTAGTACTGCACAGAGTGCTATGTGAGATGCGAACCTACTACAAAGAGCTCTTTGTGGAATGTGATCTGTTGCCATAAAGCAGTAAGTAGGAGTTGATCCTGCTGGACAGAGTGCTGTGTGACACATTCATTTGTATACAGAAAGCAGTCTTCTGTGCGGATGTGATCTGGCACACACAGCGATGTATGGTACTCTTGTGTGGTACAGGATCTGGCTGCATAGACTGTAGCTGCAATGTGGAGACCATGAAATGGCTGCACAGAGAGGTGACTGGGGTGTGATCTATCTTTGGAGAAGGCTGTCCTAGGTGAGATTTTATTCTGCTGTAGAGAGCTATGTAGACTATGAGGTGGCTGTGCAGAGTAAGTCTGTTGTGCTTTGTTAGGATTATTGCCCAACTCATACGCCACCTCTGCAACTGATGCTGCTTGTCAGACCTAGGCTTGTCCTTGGGGATGTGTGTGGGTTGTCCTACCTTCCATAGACAATTGCCTTTATGGAACCATTGGCTATGCTGGAGGGCTCCTGGAATTTAAGAGTGGGTGTGGCGATTCTTGCCGCTTGATTTCTCAGCACTCATGGATTTTTTTTTGTCTCCAACAGAAAAGCACCGCGGATTCGCTTTCATTGAGTTTGAACTGGCAGAGGTAAGACCCATCCACCATCTTCTAATCGCCAAAATGGTGAACCTGCGTAATAATGGGAGTCAGGTGTGTTGTCCCCTTTCAAGTCTGTATTTGACTAGGAAGGGGGATCGTTCTGCTCTTTAATCTTTTGTATCTGGGGGCTCGTCCTTGCTCTGTGTTCTGAGAGAACCACTTGCAAGATGACGTCTGTTCTGTCAAGTAACAGTAAGGGGGCTGTTTTTACTACCCATTGTATCATTGCTCCCTCACAGCAAGAATGTTCTCTAAGCCTTGTTCAGCCATCTTGCAGCCCTCTCCACGCCTGGTTTTAGTAAATCCTTCACCATTGTACATGCAAAAGGTGAACCATAACCTTAATGCAGCAACACCAAACCATCAGGACTTTGCTGCAAGTTATCCTTTACTTTCCCTTTTTGCATGTGTTCAGTGTTGTACTAAACAGAGGCCCACCTGAGGTGGGAACTTGGGCTGTCCTAGGGTCGTAGGTATCTCTTTGGAGAGCCACCATTAAATAATAGTAAATAGAGACTCCGCTGATACTTGTTTGGTGCTCTTTTCTGATGGTGACATTAATGGTTTCCTTTTGCGCCAATTCTCTGCAGGATGCTGTTGCTGCAATCGATAACATGGTATGAATCTAGTTTTTCTTCTTCTTTATTTTACTCGTGGTTTGTTTAATTATGAAAGTGTTGCATACGGTCTCTGATTACCACCCATCCTGTCCTGCCCTCTGTTCTTCAAAGTGCAGATGCCGCCTAAAATCAAATGTCTGGTTCTAAATCATGCATTCTGTGGCACCACGGAAGAGTCTTGTGCAAATCGATCTGTTCCGCCTGAGCACTCCTCGTTAGCTGTGCATGGTGACCTTCGTCTAGAAGTGAGATCGGTTCTGAGCTTAAATGGAGCTTTCGGAATCCGAGCTCCTCAGGTACATCAGGTGCTGCCTGTTTTGGGTTTGTATGGAATGGAGTGAACGGTGTGTCCACAGAAGAGTTTCAGAGCGCTAAAAGGGCAGTTTGAGATTCTCACCGCCCTGTAGTCCGATTACACATGCCCCGGCTTCGAGATTAGCTGTTACAGTTGGGTCCGAGGCTGCGCTTGTTGGAGTCGTCTGTTAAGGCAGGAGGTGGTTCTGTGTGAGCCCTGAGAGAATTGGAAGGTAGAGGCAACCCAGAGTTGCTATCTTGGGAGGAGGAAGAAAGGACATTCAAACGTTTGGGTGCAGTTTCATCCACATTGCGGGAAACCCTGTACTTAATAATGGCCACTGATCTTTTCGCTAAATAAATCCAGATTCAACAGTAACATCTGTTTTATGACTTAAACACATATTTTCTATGATTATTGAAGTAGCTTGTAAAGGAGTGAATATGACCGTTACATTCTTTAGGAAATCTAGTTTTATTGGACAACACTTAATTCCTGAATCAGTAGGGCTCCTGAATGTGGTTACGTTATCTTCATAACCGGTCAACCAAACATCTAAATTCAGACATAATTCACCGTATTAAGGACATTCTAATCTTGTTGTGGGGTCTTTCACTAACTAACCTAACTAATTCCAAAGTATGTTAATAATAATGTCCGTTTCTGAGGATGAACGCATTTCAAGTGGTGTGCCGTTTTGGAATCGCACAGAACTAAATTGCTAGTGTTTATTTATGACTGAAAATAGCTTTCTCCAAGTTTTCCCAGTTGTTACCATGAGAGTATATTGCTTGCAGATGTCTGTCTGCCGTTGATATACCCGCTGCACAACATCAGAATCAAAAGCCACAATCGCTACCTACAAACACGGTTTTCTCTTACGCTAGCAAATATGGTAATGTTTTTGAGGGTTTGCTTTGGTGACTGGCGCTTGTGTATGTCATCGTTCCCGAGTCTTTTGGTGATATAAGACCCAGTTATCCAGCGCGGGTATGGCATTGCCAGCTTGCGATTGGTTGATCATTAGTTCGGTGTGCTGGTGCCATGCTTCAGGAATGGAGTTTTGCTTCTTGAATGACGTAAAGTGGCATCTGACGAGGTCATTGGTGGCACATTTAGATTCGGACCCTTCTTCACAGAAGGCATTTGACGCATTCATTCTCTAAACACTTCTGTGTGTTTTACTGGCAGGATGAATCCGTCCAATGTCATGTATTTCAGCATGTTCCAGAAACTTTATTTCCTCGCCGAATGGCCAGTTAGAGTAGTTTTTTTTGTTGGACCCTTCGGGTCTCCGATGAAATCTAAACGCATTGTAATTAAGTAGTTTGATTTTGAAACAGAGCAAGATACGTGCATGCCTTTTGGATACATTAAATATAAAGCACGCACCACATTGTAGCAGGTCTCGAGTTTTCTATGAAATAACTGCAGGGAACGCATTTCAAAGGAGGCAAACGAAAGGAAAGAAAACGGACAGTGTTGTAAACGCCAAATGTAAGTTTAGTGTAGACAATGACACTTGATACAGTTTAGCGTGATATTTGTGTTTTAATCACAGGATTGCTTGATGTATTATGGAACTTGAAGTTCTTGTTTGCTTCATTGACCAGCACACGTTATAACCCTGATTTGCAAAAAGAAAGCCGAGGGCTGGGGGGGTGCACAGTGATCAGCGTAAATGGAGTGATCCAGCAGCCCTAAATGGGGCTTATAGAAGTGCAGATAATGAGTTGGCACGCTAATATGTTTAGTTATATCAAAGAGTCCTAGGTTGGAATGGGAGTGCAGAGTGCTCCGATGTTACATATAGGCAGTCATGCCACAGAAAACAAGGACTGCATGAACAGATAGACTAAAGTCTTCCATGACCCTGCAAATGTGATCTCTCTAAGCAGAGGCCAAAGATTAAATAAGAATTTACAATCCACCTATTTTCGCCACCTAGAGCGCCTTTTCTTCTTAGTGGGGCCACATATATTAAGTGCTTATTGTCTTGGCATTTGTAGAACACATGCTCTGCCGCTGATATGAAGTCCAAACCTCTGCAGTACCACTTACACATCCATTCCTCCATCTTCCCATCTTTTCATTGATCCTACCACCAATGTGTGCCTGTAGGTGTCTTGTCTGGGACTGCATCTTTGCTGGCACATGTTATCTGCAATGTGATTGTGTATGCGGGTGCCTGTATCACTGGTGTTGTTTGGTTGTACTTTGCAACCGGGTGTACTTTGCTGCTTAAAGTGGGTGTAGTCTGTGTGTGCAGGGGTCTCTATGTCTACTTGTCTTTGTGGATCGATATTTACAGGTTGATGACTGTGTGCATAGGTGTCCGTCTTTCTTTCATCCTATGGGAACTACTCCATGGATATCTATTGTCTTCATACTTTAGTTTCCCTATGTCTTAGGCAGGAAAAAGCGAGAGCAGTAGTATCCATACCGTGCCTATGTCGGAAATTTCTCCTTCAAAGATATTAATTACCCTTCGGTCATACCACATTACTTCAAAACCGGACCTTGATGCTCGAAGATGCATTTTTAGGACTTCATAAGGAACTCTAAGATGCAATTCCAACAGCAGAACTGCATACAGGGCTTCAGAGTGAATTACTGCTGGGCACTACAATGAACATTGTAAACACCAAAACGTCTTTTTGGGGTTTACTCTTTAATTCCGTCATTTGTTTCACGTCCCATCTCCAAAATGTCGACAGAATATTCACAACTGAGCCAGCACATGTGTTTTTAAGCCTGGGCGAAATTTAAATTAAGCTGGTGTAATTTGTGTAATTTCAAGTTATGTTTGTTACGTGAAATCCCAGAAATTATGTAGTTACACCACTTATAATGATGTCACTGATGCTACAAAATTTTAACTCCGGATCGTGGGAACGACACAAACAGCCAGAATGAAAGCAGCTGTTGTTCACAGCAATTGCGTTTAACACAATGTTTTTTCCTTTTTTAGCAATAAATGCTCTGTCACTTCAAAAATTGATGTAAGGGAACATTTCGCTGTAAAATACAGTGCTAAAGAACAGATTTGCATTTCACTATCGCATTATTTACCTGAAAATTTGCATAATTACTCAAAAGCAAAATTCACAAATTTCTCACCCCCTAGTTTTTTTACTTTAGTTTTTTACAAGAAAAGATTTTATTAAAGAGTTATTTCGATATTCCACTTTTCAATCTTCAGGTAGAACCACTAGATGCAATTTGTTGCCACTGATAATTCTATTTTACTCTCCTAATTAAGTTTAATTGTGAGACAGCTACGCATGTTGAAGCTCTCAGAACCACCTCCAAATATTGGTCAGCAGTTTAATATGCCGATTTTATTCTTTATATGAGCGATTTTCCAGGACTCGTTCCTCTCGAGTGTAATTTACATATCTATTTCTAGACATTTATCTGCTGTGCTCACAAATTTCATTAGACTTTTCTTATGAAATATGCAACCATGTTGAGATCTGTGCATTGAATCCTGAGACATATATTCTCTTTCTTTCTCAATGCCCTCATGGTACTTGTTGACAGAATGAGTCTGAGCTATTTGGGAGGACAATCCGTGTCAACATGGCCAAGCCGATGAGGATTAAAGAGGGATCATCCAGAGCAGGTGAGTAGTTTTGAGCGCGGTCCTGGGTATTGAAAGTATCAAGAAAGACCTTCTTGTGAGAGGTGGGATGAACTTCCTTGGAACGTGTGTTTATCTAAGATGCATTCTAGATACCTGTCTGTATCTAAGATGCTGAGAGCTGTATGTGGTGGCAGAAGCCTGGAAGTGTATCTCATCTGATGCTAAAAAGAAAAGTCAAGGGAGTCCTTGAAAACAGCAGCTTGATGAGAAACATTAGGTTAATTCCACAGTATCGGTCACAGATAAATGGGAAGGGGTCGTTGATATTGAAGGCAATTAAGGAAAGCCAGAGACAAAGATGGGATTCTCTAATAATTGAAGAGCCAAAATATGTAAAGTGATGATGAGCTCTAAAATGGGGGGCATTGGTTAGGGATTGGGAGGTAGGGGTTGGCTAGACCTTAAGTACTGGATGTAAGTGAGGGAAGACTTAGCATTGTAGCAGATGAGGGTGGAGGCATGTAATTGTACTGAGAGCTTGTACAGCACATGGAAGTTGGCAAGAAGTTAGAGAAATCATATGTAGGGAACTCTGATATGGGACTTTGTGGGAGATGTGCTTCAGGGTACATTGGGTTGTAAAACACCTTATATAGGTAATACAGGAGCATTTGCAATGTGTTAGTGAATGTTATTGGTAAGTGAGTGAAAGAAGTCATGAAATGATGTACATGATTGGAAAATGGGTAAGAGGGAATGTAGGATAGTTTGCTAGGAAAGGCAGTTTGGAGAATACATGTATGAACAAGGAGTTGGTGTTCTATGAGACTTCTGTGGGGGATGGTTTAAACATATTAAAATGAGCATTCGTAAGCAAATGGATGGGAATAGTGGCAGGATGGTAATTCCGAGAAGCGAACGCGTGGAAGGGGAAATTAGAGGATTGGAAGATTGTACTCTGGGCATGGAACACAATAACCATGCTTGGAGAAAAGTTTGAGAGGACACAAACCACAAGCTGTGCCTTCTTGTTTCTTCTACTTGACCCATCAGAAACTTGCAACTCAGTCGCCCTGGAAACTGATTTCTGCTTATGAAATTACCTGGGTACAAGTTGTAACGAAACATGCATAATTTTGTAATAGAAAAAATGAAATTCTCCCGGCTAAATCTTTCATGAGGCCTCCTTTTTCCATGTTATAGTTTGCTTCAGGGCTCAATCATATCTTCAACATGTAGGGGAAAGTGAATATTAACAGCTAACTAGGGCATCTTTTCCCCAATATGCTTGTGACGCAATTTTTATCTAGAGGCATTGTTGGTTGAGGATTGTCCACTGCTATGACGGTTTCCTCTATATTTATAGAGATTTGAATGGCAGCTAAACTCAAAACATTGCTTATTCTCTCCTCCAATGTGACTTTTAGCCCTAAGCATCAATTAGGGCCCTCTGCCACAATAGATGATGGGGTTTCCCAAACTTTTGAGTCCTCTGCAACCTACCTTGGGTTCATTGGTTTCTCAATTATGTCCTAGGTCACATTTTCCCAAAAAAGGTGTAGGTGACCAACTATTGACAAAAAATGCATGATTAAATATTTTTATTGACCTCCAATTTTTAAGTGACTTTGCTTAGGGTTTTCACTTCTTAAGGGGGGGGTAACCCATTTGAATTTATGTGCAAGAAGGAATAGTATGAGACTTGGTAGGACATAGAAGTGAGTACTGTATGTGTTATTTGAATGTGCTTAAGTAGGCCATGGATGGGAGGGCCGGTAGATTAGGTGGGGACTATTGGGAATGACCATGCAACAGTGACTGCCAGACAGAATTTTGGTCTGTCTTCTCCTGCATTTATCCTCACTTACACTCTTCTGTCCTTTTTAGTTTGGTCCGATGATGATTGGTTGAAAAAGTTCTCTGGTAAGACCTTGGAGGAGAATGCACAGGAAGAAGGCGCAGCACCACCGAAGCCAGTGACTCAAGAGGTAGGCAGAGAATCTTGACGTGATACTGAAATCATTTATGGCCAAGCATTGATGCATCAATGAACGCTGAGGTTATGTTACCCTTTCTACCACACTCTCAAGTTCATTTGTGGTTCTAAAAATATAACTCATACAAAAGTTGCAAACAAATCGAATCAGTTATAAAGGACTGAGTCCCTCAGACTGTAGATAAATGTGTGAATGTATTTTTTGTGCCTGCATTGTATTAGCGCCGCTCTGTGCCCCCCCACCCGCTTCCCGCTCCCCGCCGCCTGCGTGCGGCCACGCCCCCTTACCTTCTGTGCCCTCCCCGCTCCCACCTCCCAGCTGCTCCGCCCTCCCTCCCACTTGGCCATAAATGGCGACCGTGCAGCGCAGGTGAGTGTGACCTGACCTCAGGACACCCCCGCGCCCCACGGCCACCAGCTGTAGCGTGTGCGTCCCCTCGCTACTGTCCTCAGCCTCGCTGAGCCCGCCCCGTCGACCCCGCCCCCCGCCGTCACATTTTGCGTGTTTTCTTCATTTTGTGCTGCCTGTATCGTTTTGCCCTTCTGTTCTGTGCCCTTGATTTTTCCTTTTTTGTGCCTGCATTGTATTGGCGCCGCTCTCTGTGCCCCCCCACCCGCTTCCCGCTCCCCGCTGCCTGCGTGCGGCCACGCCCCCTTACCTTCTGTGCCCTCCCTACTCCCACCTCCCAGCTGCTCCGCCCTCCCTCCCACTTCGCCATAAATGGCGACCGTGCATACGCGCAGCGTTGACGTGCAGCGGGCGCGCCGATGGTGCGCCAAAGGTAAGCCCGTCTGCGCCCGTCCGTGCCTGGCCTGCGCCCAGCGCCCGAACCCCTGGCCCCCGAGAACCCCAGCCCACCCGCCAGACGTACGACGCCGCCACCCTCAACGCACTCAACACCGGACGAACCCCGGGATGCCACCAAGCCACCCCGAGACGCACCCACGGACCCTTCAGCTGCCTCACCTGCAAGTTCACCTGCATCCGGACCTGCCCCGCACCAGCACCCGCCAAGCCGAACACCAGCAGCAACCACCTCAAGTGCATCCTGCTCAACACCCGCTCCGTCCACAGACACGCCATCGAACTCTGGAACCTCCTCGACACCACATCTCCAGACGTTGCCTTCCTCACAAACCTGGATGAACGACTCCTCAGCGCCCGACATCGCCATCGCCATCCCAGAGGGATACAAGATCACCCGGAGAGATCGCGACAACCAGACTGGAGGAGGCATCGCCATCGTCCACAAGAACACCATCCGCATCACGACCAACACCGACGACACCCTGACTACCGCCGAACACCTACACTTCCAGATCCACACCGACCCCAAGACCACCCTCAGAGGCACCCTGATCTACCGACCCCCGGGACCACGCACACCATTCAGCGAAGACATCGCCGACTTCATCAGCCCACACGCCCTCCCCTCCGCTGACTACATCCTCCTGGGGGACATCAACTTCCACCTGGAGAACAACAACGACCGCAACACCACCACCCTGCTTGACAACCTTGCCAACCTCGGACTCAAGCAGCTGGTGTCCACCCCCACCCACCTCGCCGGACACACACTCGACGCCGTTTTCTCATCCAGCAAAGACATCGCCTTCAGCCACGCCACTGGACTCCACTGGACGGACCACAGCTGCGTCCACTTCACCTTCAGAAGAACCACGATCCACCACCACCAGCAACAGGATGCTCGAAGAAGCTGGAACAAGATCACAGCCGACCAGCTCGCCGCTTCCCTGAGCCAGCACCCTCCAGCCAGCTCAGCGAACCCTAGCCAGGCCGCCGACAACCTCACGAAGTGGATCAGCACCTGCGCGGACGAACTCGCCCCACTGAGGACCCCGCCCAACAGACCCGGCAGCAAGAAGGCCCCATGGTTCACCGACGAACTCAAGAGCTCCAAGAAGAACTGCCGAGCCCCCGAGAAAGCCTGGAGAAGGGAGCCAACACCGGACAACATGACCACCCTCAAGCTCGCCACCCGGAAGCACCATCAACTAATCCACGCCACCAAGAAAACTGCATTCAAGGACCGGCTGGACAACAACGCACACAACTGCAAGGAACTCTTCAACATCGTGAAAGAGCTCTCCAACCCCAACGCCGGAAACAACGACATCACCCCATCGCAAGACCTCTGCAACTCCCTCGCCTCCTACTTCCACAACAAGATCGCTGACATACACAACAGCTTCATCCCACAAACTACGCCCCCCACGACCGCACCAACGCCCCCCACCACCACCCTCAGCGCCTGGACCCCGATCAACACAGAAGACACCATCCGCACGATGAACTCTATCCACTCCGGATCTCCGACCGACCCCTGCCCTCACCACGTATTCAACAAGGCCAACGCTGTCATCGCACCCCACCTGCGGGACATCATTCGAAACCGCCACCTTCCCTGAGAGCTGGAAGCACGCCGAACTCAGCGCTCTACTAAAGAAACCAACAGCGGACCCCACCGAACTCAAGAATTACCGCCCCATCTCGCTCCTCCTGTTTCCAGCCAAAGTCATCGAGAAGACCGTCAACAAGCAGCTGGCCGCCTTCCTCGAGACGAATGGATCCCTCGACCCCTCACAGTCTGGCTTCCGAGCCAACCACAGCACCGAGACCGCCCTCATCGCTGCCACCGATGACATCCGAGCCCTGCTGGACAACGGAGAAACAGCGGCCCTCATCCTCCTAGACCTCTCCGCGGCATTCGACACTGTCTGCCACCGCACCCTAGTGCAGCGCCTCAGCAACGTCGGAATCCAGGAGAAGGCACTGGAATGGATCATCTCCTACCTCGACGGAAGGACACAGAGTCCGCCTACCACCGTACAAGTCAGAGGCCACCGAAGTCATCTGCGGCGTCCCCCAAGGATCCTCACTCAGCCCCACCCTCTTCAACGTCTACATGAGCCCCCTTGCGGCCATCGCACGCCAACACAACCTCAACATCATCTCCTACGCAGACGACACCCAGCTGATCCTCTCCCTGACCAACGACCCCGCCACCGCCAGAGCCAACCTCCACGAAGGGATGAAAGACGTAGCCGAGTGGATGATAACCAGGCGCCTGAAACTGAACTCAGACAAGACGGAAGTCCTCATCCTGGGCTCCTCGCCCTCCGCCTGGGACGACTCCTGGTGGCCCCCCGCCCTGGGCACCGCACCCAAACCGACAGACCACGCACGAAACCTGGGCTTCATCCTGGATTCCTCCATCTCCATGACCAGACAAGTCAACGCCGTCTCCTCGTCCTGTTTCAACATCCTGCGCATGCTACGGAAGATCTTCCGGTGGATCCCCACCGAGACCAGGAAGACGGTCACCCAGGCCCTTGTCACCAGCCGACTGGACTACGGCAACGCCCTCTACGCCGGAACCACCGCCAAGCTCCAGAAGAGACTCCAGCGGATACAGAACGCCTCAGCCAGACTCATCCTCGACATCCCCCGAAGCAGCCACATCTCCGGACATCTGAGAGACCTGCACTGGCTCCCCGTCAACAAGAGAATCACCTTCCGTCTCCTCACCCACGCACACAAAGCCCTACACGACCAAGGCCCGAGCTACCTCAACAACCGCCTCAACTTCTACGCTCCCAAACGCCATCTCCGATCAACCAGCCACGCCCTCGCCGCCGTCCCCCGCATCCGAAGAGCGACAACAGGAGGAAGGTCCTTCTCCTACCTGGCCGCCAAGTCCTGGAACTCCCTCCCTCCCTCCCTGCGCCTGACCCAAGACCACCTCACCTTCAGGAAGAAGCTCAAGACCTGGCTGTTCGAGCAGTAGCGGCCCCCCCCCCCCCCCCCCCCCTTCCCAAGCGCCTTGAGACCCTCCGGGTGAGTAGTGCGCTTTATAAATGGCTTTGATTGATTGATTGAGAACTCTAGTGCTTGGGGAAAGAGAAGGGCCCATATTGCAGTAAAGGGTCCGTCCTTGAGGCTAGATGAAAGGTGTATATAGGCTGGAGGAGCCTCCCTGTATGGACAGAAAAAAGATGTTTAACACTGGGAGCGACATACTAAAGTATACAAAAAGTGATGGATGGAATGCTTGAATTAATCTCAGCCTCTAGTAAATTACTTGCTTCATCCCAGGCCTTCATTATTTAGTATACCATGCCACCTCAGTTTGGACCCAGGTATGAGCAATTTAGTCTTGACCCTTAGCATTCGTTCTAGAACTGTACAGGATAGAACAATAGTTAAAACGGTCCTGCATTTTGTGTCAAAATGTTTTTATTGAAAATCTTTCAAGGGTAACAGCTGACTGCTTTAACCCAATCGATTCATTAAGCCAGTTGCAACAGTATGCTATAGACCGTTCCAGTATTTCAAAAAAGGAAACTTGTCATAAATCGGCATAGGCATACCTAGCATTTAGGGATCATTACAATTCATCAAAATCCCAAGCGTATACTGTGAAGTACCTCTCTTAAAAGGAAGAAATCACGTCACATAGAAAACATCCCATTGGACAAAAACGTTACAACATATCTTGCATGACAGGAGTTAACAATTGCAGATGAAAGGTTGCTTTATTCTTAGAAGTGTGAGGGATGGGGGAGCATAGGAGGCCCCCCACACGAAGGGACACACCTAAGAAATACCATGTTTATTGTCTGGAGAGAACATGGAGGAGAAGCCAGAATAAATCTGGAAACTGTGAAGTGCCCGTAATCCGGGCTGGCAGGAGAATAGGGAAAGTCCCTCAGGGGCACCATATGTTATCAAAACTCTTCTGTGCGTCCGCTAATATATCCACCATGCGATCTAGAGCTAGGGCCTGCCACAGCTGAGGGTGCCATGGGAAGACTGTAGGGTCCTCTGGTTTCTTCCATGCTGCAGCCAAAGCCATTTTCGCCGCCTACTCCAAAATAAAGCCACATGATGGAGCGATCTCTCATTGTTTTGACGTTTCAGGGTAGGGTCCTGTAGGCCCAGCAGGACATATTCCGGGCTCTCCGATATCAGATTGCCTAGGATCTCCCTGGTCTGCAACAGAATTTCTTTCCAGAAAGGTTGAATGGATGAGCAATCCCACCAGATGTGGCGAAAATCTCCCAACACCCCACAACCTCTCCAACATCTATCTGAGGTGTTTGGAAATAATGTGTGTAACTTCTCAGGGTAAAGGTACCAGTCGTATAGAATCTTGTTGTGGGCTTCCCTCAAAGTCATAGAGCGATCATACTTGGAGATATCGCTATAAAGTGTACACCCCTGTCCCCCACGGCCCCATAGAATATATCCAAAATTGTTATGCAACCCCATTCTCACCATCTATCAAAAGGGCCTATGGAGAGTGCATGAGGAAATGCTATATTATAGTGTATGGGTGTATATGTAGATGGAAACGTTGTGAGTTTGCGAGATTTAATACAAGTGTCCCACACTTTAAGTGTTGTGGTAGGCGTACTTAAATACGCATTCCTTGGTCGGTCTTGTCTAGGCTTCGACAGAAGATCCCATAGTGCCCACCACCACTCTATTCATCTGGAGCCAATGTTCATCTGAAGCTCCAAGGGACCATACGGATATAACTCTAAGCTGGGCCGCTCTATAATAAAGTAAGAAGTCGGGTAGAGCCAGACCCCTGGTAGTTCTCGATCATGTTAGTAATCAATGTTAAAACCTGGCTTTATGACCTTGCCAAATGCATTTCGTAATCGTTGTACGAATCTCAGAGAAAAACTCCCTGTTCACTTTGATTGGCAGGCCCTGTAACAGGAACACTACCCGAGGGAGCACCGTCATCCTAATCACGTTTATTCGGCCACCCCAGGTATGGTAGATGGCCGTCCATCTTTTAAAATCTGATTTAAATTGTTGTAGTATAGGAGGGTAATTAGCTTTGTATAGATGCCAGATTAGGCGTAATCTTAATACCCAAATATGTCATCTCTTTTTGACCCATTAAATGGCGAAGTAGACGCTATCTCTTCCATCTAATTGAATGGATGAATGAAAAAGCATTTATAGAGCGCATAGCTACCCTGACATCTAATTGAATGAATGAAAAAGCATTTACAGGGCGCATAGCTACCCTGAGGCATCCGAGCGCTGATGTCCGACGTGGACAGCGAGTGCCCATAATTAAGTGGAGTTTTGGAAAAAAAACTGATTTTGAGGAGTTTCCGGAAGGTCAGCAAGTTAGGCTCCCCCCGTATGAGGGGGGGAGAGCGTTCCATAACTTAGCAGAGTTGTGGGAGAAGGAACGCCCGCCACATCTAGCTCTCTTTATTTTTGGGAGCATGGTGAGAGAGAGGGACGCCGAACTGAGGTTTCTGCTTTGGCGGTAAGTGGTGATCATAGATCGACTGATTGTCGGTCCATTCCCTCATAAGGAATTATGTGTGATACACATAGCCTTGAATTTGATTCTCTCCCTGATAGGCAGCCAGTGAAGGCTCTTCAGTGCAGGTTTTGCAGATTGCCGGTAAGGGATCTGGAGGAGCAGGTGAGCTGCGCAATATTGGAGAATCTGGAGCTTGTGTATTGGGGGGCTCCTAAATGGAGGGCGTTCCCATAGTCCAGACGAGCTAGGATAAGAGCCTGGACCATAATTCGTCTTGCCTGGAACGCTAGGAGGGGGGCGTATTTTGCGGAGCATCCTCAGCAGGCCATAAGATGTGGCCGATAATTTTTCCGCCTGATAGTCAAGACTCAGAGAGCGATCCAGCCAGATGCCCAGGCTTTTAATCCGTTTTTTTTGGTTCTGGAGCAGGGCCAAGACAGTTAGGCCAAAGCAGCTCTGAGTTGAAAGATGGCTAGCTACCGAGGAGCATAAGCTCCGTCTTGTCCCCATTGAGTTTTAGGCAGGAGAGCTCCATTCATTTGACTACCTCCTTTAGGCAACTTCCTGGGCCGCCAGATGACTTTTCAAGATGGTTTAAAGCCACCACGAGCTGAGTGTCATCGGCAATGATTTTTATGCCATATGGACGGATTATCACTACCAATGGACTCATGTAGACATTAAACAGTGTGGGGCTCAGGGAGGATCCCTTGGGCACACCACAACTGAGGGACAGGCGTTTGGAGATGATGTCGCCTTCAAAGACCTGAAAGGACCTTTCTTCTAAGAAGGACTGCAACCATGTAATGACACCACCCATCACTCCCAGACTATGGATCAGCATATACCTCTGTGGAATCGCTACTGTAGCTGCAGCGCTGTGTTAGCTTATATGCTTACTTATAATTGTATATTTGCACTGACCTTGCTCGTATTTTAAAATTGATTACCTGCACCGATTCTGGTCGCTTTTAAAATTCTTTATTGCACTGCCCGCATTTCGAACCTGCCCGCATTTTAAATTGTGATTTGCACGAATACTGTGAGGATGACAGCGAGTTAGGCTGCTCCTCTTCCCCTAAAAATTCTGGCTGCCAATCCCCGGGCTCCGTTCCACCACGGCTGAGTGCCGATTGCGTGGAGAGCCAAAGGGGAGTTAGGCAGACCGGCAGACCAATCAGGGGTCGGAGGGCGGAGCCAGGAGCCCGCGCCCCCCCCCCCTATTTATTCCAATGTGCTGGCCGAGGCGCAGCGGAAGGGCGCAGCGGGCGCGTCAATGGCGCGCCGCAGGTGTGCCTAAGGTAAGCCCGTCTGCGCCCAGTCCGCGACCAGCCGGGACCAGGGGCCATACCCCCTGCTGTTATCATTCGAAACTTGACTACGCCCATCCGCTACTCCCGTAGCGAGTTACTAGTCTATGCTGATAAAAAGGCCAATAATGAAAGGCTATGTATTCAAACGGGCCCAGGATTATCATATGGACCTATTTCCTGCCTCGCTTGTCGTTGGTCTAGCATGGATCAATCTCCTTTAGGCCATCACACAATCCATGTTAACAATCACATGAACCTCAACAGTTTATTCCTCAATGCCAGATCCCTACCTAGACATGCTCTGGATATTTGGGACTTACTTGCATCCAAGACCCCGGACCTGGTTTTCATTACCGAAACCTGGCTATCCGATACTAATGCCCCAGATCTAGCTAACGCCCTCCCCTTCAATTATAAAATTATTACGCAAGATAGATCTGGTAAAAGAGGAGGGGGGGTCGCTGTGATATTCAGGGAGCATTTAGCATGTTTTGCGGAACCAATAGCTGCCCACAACGAACATCAGACCTTACCTTTCAGATTACTCCATGAGGGTCTCACCATCTTAGCTGGAGCAGTAATATACAACCCTCCTGGACAACAAGCCAAGTGGGCCCCACTCACACAGCTGGCCACACACTGGACCTGCTTTTTACCAACATTGAATCTATTAACATACGTGAGGTCCAGCCCCTTTCCTGGACGGACCATTTCGTCATATCTTTCTCACTCGACCTTCCCTGCAAGTCTCTGAAACCCAAGGCAGTCCCCCAGATCTCTAAACAAGCCTGGAGGTTAGTTAATGAATCTAACTTCGATAATCATTTTCAAGAGGCCAATTTTAAATTCCCGGAGGATTCCTCTGTCTGTACTGATGTCACCTTACTAGACGCAGGAATACTGCAAATATTAAACAAACTAGCCCCGATGCGGGAACTTAGGAAAAAAGCTATAACGGAGAAATGGTACACCCCCCATTTAAAAAATCTTAAAAGGGAATGTCAAAAACTTGAACATCTTTGGAGACAGTCCAAGGACAGTGTAGCCAGATTAAATTATGTCCTTAATTGGAAACTGTATACCCTTGCCATAAAAAATGCAAAGAAAGATTATTTTACCCAGCGCATCCAAGAAAACAGTTACTTGGCTAAGGAACTGTTCAAAATAGTGAAGGAGCTTAGCAAACCATCTAGCATCTCTCAAACACTCACTCCTTCGGTTGAGGCTTGTGACCGTATTAGCACCTTCTTTGCTGAGAAAATTAAGATAATCTACTCTACTTTGACCCCCCAACATGCTCACAGTAACACAGATAAACCCCCCAATACTGTGATTATAACAGAAGCATCAACAGCCCCGCCAGACTCGGGAACTACACCCCTCTTAACTGGCTTTGAACCACTCTCAGTGGACGAGGTCCTCGCAGCCATGAACACAGTCAAATCTGGTTCCCCCTTGGACCCCTGCCCCCATTTTGTGTTCTCAAAGATTGCGTCCACGCTCTGTCCCTTGATCACACAACTCTTTAATAAATCACTAAGAACTGCCATTTTCCCTGATGCTTGGAAGCACGCTTCGGTGATCCCCCTCTTGAAGAAAGCTGGATCTGACATTCTCAATCCAGAGAACTATAGACCCATCTCCCAGCTTCCCTATCTCTCCAAAGTTTTGGAGAAACTGGTCAATGTACAACTGACTAGGTACCTGGAAACCGACTTCCTCCTGGATCCCTCCCAGACTGGCTTCAGAGCTAACAGCACCGAGGCAACGTTGCTGGCAGTATCGGACAGTGTCAGATCCTCTCCCGATCAAGGTGGGGCAGTGGCACTGATACTGCTTGACCTGTCAGCGGCGTTTGACACGGTATCCCACAATTGCCTGTTGAACATACTTCGGAGCAAATGAGTTCAATCCACAGCATTGAGCTGGCTGCACTCTTTTTTGAGCAACCGCACTCAGGCAGTACATATGGGTCAGTTCCATTCCAGGCCTAACTCCATCGGCTGCGGGGTCCCCCAGGGTGCCTCATTGAGCCCCACCCTTTTCAATGTCTATATGTCATCTCTCGCCGACATTGGAAGGAAGTGGGGCATTGGCATCTGCTCCTATGCGGATGACATGCAGCTGATGGTGGCCTTGGATGAGAAGCCTGATATCACTAAAACCAAATTACATGACTGCCTCTCAGAAATGGCCCAGTGGATGCATTCACACTGCCTAAAGTTGAATGCAGGAAAATCTGAGATTCTTCTGTTTGGTGGTGCCAAACGGGTGTGGGATGCCTCGTGGTGTCCCCCACTCCAAAACAACATGCCAGGAACCTGGGGATCATCATGGATGACGCCTTGTCCATGAAGGAGCATGTGCGATCCCTTTGTGGCAAGGGTTTCGCCATCCTAAAACTTCTTGCTAGGTTATTTCCCTGGATACCTCTGGACTGTAGACGTTCGGTCACACAGGCCCTTTTGGTTAGTCGCTTAGACTATGGCAATACGCTGTTTGTGGGGATGAATGAACATCTGTTCTCTCGCCTACAGGTATTGCAGAATTCGGCGGCCAAACTTATTTGCAACAAAGGCAAGCTAGACTTGGCATCGGAATGTTTGAAGAAACTTCATTGGCTTCCGATGCGCCAGAGGGCTGCCTTTAAATTGCTCAGCCATGCTCATAGGGCTCTGCATAAGACTGGTCCCACTATTCTTCAAGGGAAGATCAAATTTTATGTCCCTACTAGGAAGCTACGATCGCTTCAATCGGCATTGGTTAGGACTAAACGTATTTATAAAGTTAGAACAGGTGGCCGCTCCTTTTCTTACTTGGCAGCAAAGAGGTGGAATGAACTTCCTATCGACTTAAGACATACCACAAATTATCTCCTGTTCCGAAAAAAGCTGAAAACCCACCTCTTCCCCAATTTCTAAACTTTTCAGTATTCGTCATTAGTAGTTTCTGCTTGGTATAAGCGCCGTGATATCCCCTGGGAGGAGTGTTGCGCTCTACAAAAACCGCAAAGTAAATAAAAAATAAATATTATAGTTAACGGTGTCAAATGCAGCGCGGAGGTCCAGGAGGATTATAGCTGCCGTACCACCTTGATCCAGAATTCTCCTGGACTCCTCAGTCACTGCTAAAAGGGTGGTTTTGGTCCCGTGTTGGGTACGGAAGCCTGTCTGCGAAGTGTGAAGTAGATTGTTGGATTCTAAAAACTCTACTAAAACTGCCTCTCCAGGATCTAAGTGAGCATGGGGAGGAGGAAGATGGGGGGATAATTCCCCAAATTATCCTGGTCAAGAATGGGTTTGTAGGTCTCTGATGCTCTAGGAGGGCCTTTAGCCATCTATCTTCACTTTTCAAGCACTGCACTCGTGCTTGTGGCGGCATCCACCTTGCGGGAGCGAGCAGCGGTGCGCCACACTCCCGGGCTTGTTTTTATTGGCCTCTTCTCCCCGTCTCAGAGCGCGGCTATGCCCCTTTCTTTCTTCGCCTCTTCTCCCTGTCTCAGACTGCGGCCATGCCCTTTTCTTTACTGGCCTCTTACCCCACAACCTTAAATAGCAAAAAGCACCAGTGGTACTCGTGAAAACACCCTGAGATAACTGCCTACTACCCACTCCTTCGTTCATTAGTCTTCTAATTGCCAAACGTAACAGATCGCACACTGTACCTGAGATCAGGACTCCCCCGCATAACCCCCTTAGCAAATATTTTCATTTCCCGCGCTCCGCTCTCCATGTTTGAACACACCTCGACAACGTTAAAAACATGGAAGAGTGCACGTCGTGTCACTACTTGCTCGTTGCCACTCGACGCGTGCGCAGTAGAGGTAACGGAGCTCTGGAACAAAGCTAGATAACGGGGGTAACCACAGACTACCTTAAGGAGTTACTGTATGGCGGGCTCCGTTTTTGTTGGTGCCGGAGATGCTCTCCGTTATCGAGCGAATGCACCCCTCTTTCTTTTAGAAGTCACACCCAGACTTCTGTGAACACCAAACAATACAAAACTAGCTATCCTTTTGTTTTAGTATGAACTAGACTTGTTAAAGGAAACACCCTTAGCATCGATAAATGTCTTGTGACAAACACTTCAAGCTCACTTCCTAGTTTTCGGAGTTGTGGTTCAAAGAGCAGTAGCTGAATATTCCAATGACAGTCGCCGATTTTGTCTTCTTGACTTTTCCATCTTGAGAAAAGACAATGTAACTTCTGCCTGTCCATACCATGCTGTAGACATGGAGCAATACAGCAGACCCGGCATTTCAACTTATAGTAGATTTTAAGTTGGGGCTTCTGCGTCCTTACTCGTAGTAAGAAATGAGAAACTGCTCGTCCCAATATGCAGAGTGCTTCTAGCTGGAAACTCGAGGCTTGGGAAGGTGTCACTATGAGCAGCTATGGTGGTTGTGTGTCCAGATGCCGTGCTGGCATTGAGACACCACTTCTTGTTTCATGAAAATCTTACACTTTCACAACAACCGTAGGGGACTGCGCATCTTTTCTATCTCCGGGTCACTGCCTACACTTCAGATTTAAAGTCCGGCAGTTTATTTAACTTTAAATCCGACATTGATAAGCAGCCTCCATATAGCACTCTGGCCCAGTTCAGTGTGTGTATTCATTTTATTTTTCTAATACTTTTAAGGTGAGTTGTTGCTGTTGTGTCGTTGCTGGTGGGCTGGGGAAGTTGTCTATTTCGCATTTGCAAACTTCAATCTAATGAGTGTTGAAAGTCTGATTTTTTTTATTTTTTTTATTCTGTACTTTATAAAAAAACATCCAGCGACTATTATCATTTTTCAAGTAATGTCCATTTAATTGTTTCACAGTGTCCTTCTATTTTGTTTTGTATCATGCATTTTTATCCCAGTATTGAAGTATGAACAAACTGTCCGAGAGCAACTCTAGTCTGACCTGCATTTTGCAGTGTTTCCCAGTTCTGAGGCAATAATAAGGTTCTCACAACGTAATTTGTAGTTAACTGAACCATGCACCAATATCTCACGTAAGACACCTCTATCCTAATTTGCATCTTGCACTAGTTTACTGAGATATCTGCGGTGCCCTAGTGCTCCTACAAAGCACCTTTATCCTGACTTGCATTATGAACTCGTATGTCAGTGCTGAGACAACAATAGAAGCTCTTCAGTACAACTGTCCCGATTTATAGTTCAAGTTCAAATAACTTTATTCGATTGTAAACCTTACAATCATGAAAGCACAATTCATAAACATACAATTAAAATCAGACCATCCATTTCATTTATACGGCAGAAATTTACATAATCAATATAAGACAAAAGTAACAGGCAGAACAAAGCATGTTTAAGAATATAAATAGTTATGACAAGGTTAAAAAGATTAAAAATACATAACAACAATAACAGCATAATTAACCCTCCATGCTTTTCCTGAAGGTAATTGCTAAATTCAAAAAGCTGCATACAAATAAGGTGCAGTCACAATTCAGGAGTTGAAGGTAATAAAGTGCTGGTTTGATCTGTGTGAGTTTCAGTTCTTTCAGGCATGGTTTTAAAAATAGCCTCCGAGGTACTATATAATAAGGACAAATAAATAAAAAGTGTGCCAGATCTTGCGGAGACTTCCCGTCGCAGCCGCAAGCTGGCAACACTTGGCCTCGATGGGCCCCACTCGGAACCGCTAGTAAGTAATGAAACAAGTCAAAACGGAACCTTGTTAATAGGTAACGTTCGCAGCTAGACATAGGCCATGATAAATATGGTTCCATTTGTAGACCGGTTTTAAGTAAGACATGTTTCCTAACACTGTCTTTCTGGAACTCAACCTCTTCCCAGGCAAAATTCCTGGTTATCATAAATATATTTTTCACAAAAAGGGCATCTATTTTAGTAATGGAATTTGGGGTTAGAAACGGGTCCGGCCGACCTATTTCAGTAAAACAGTCTTTAATGTACTTCAACCACGGAACCTTGAGCCTACCATCCCATGTTAAAGCTTCTTTTAGTATATCATGGGTGAGAGGTATATCATTATTTAACCAGCAGTTCAACCAGCATAATAGGAGGTTTACTGCTATTCTGTCGCTAAGGTGGGGCACACCTAACTCCTCGTGTACCGAGAAGTTTCCGGTTCCCCTTGGGAGCCTCAGTATCTTCTTCAGAAAATTATTTTCTGTAACCTCCAGGTCTCGCGTCTGGCTGTAGCCCCAGAGCTCGCTTCCGTAGCAAGCAACGGCAACACTTTTAGCCTGGTATAGTTTAAGTAAGGCAGCCACCGGACTATTGCCCATTTTTCTCGCAAAGCCAAGTATGGCTGCGTTAACGCGGGTTACCTCGCCCTTCTTCTTGAGAACAGCAGGGCCCCAAGATAATTGGTGATCAAGAAGAACCCCGAGGTATGAAAAGGTTTTGGTGGTTGGAATTTTTTCCCCATTTATGTTGAAGAGATTAGGTTTTCGCGACCCTATGCCTATCTTCATAGCATAGGACTTGGAATTGTTAATACTTAGGCCTCGAGACTCCATGAAATCAAAGAAAGAGTTTAAAAGTGTCTGAAGGCCGATTGCTGTCCTTGAAATAAGGACAGCATCGTCCGCGTATAGCAGAACTGGAATGCCTTTTCGGCCTACAAAGGGGTAATCCGCTCCAGTTCTTAACAAGTATTCCTCCAACTCGTTAATCTACAGGTTGAAGAGGAAAGGAGCCAGGATACACCCCTGTCGAACACCCCGATTAATTCTGATATCCCCCGTCATTTTCAGGTCTTGGGTATATCGGACATTTGCTCTTGTGTCGGAGTGCAAGTCAGCCAGTAGATTAATTAAATTCTGCTCAACGCCCATCTTTAACAAAATGTCCCATAGTTTGCCTCTGTCCACACAATCGAATGCGGACGATAAGTCCATAAAAGCCATATGGATGGTTCCCTGTCGGGCCAGGGTGTATTTACCTATAATCAAATACAAGTTCAGACACTGAGTTACTGTCGAGTGACCAGGTCTGAAGCCGTATTGTATTGGGGATATGACTTTATTCTCGTTTGCCCATGCTGTTAACCTATTCAGAATTACGCCCCCTACCACTTTGGCTACAGAATTAATTAAAGATATTGGCCTGTAGCATAACGGGCTGCTACGATCGCCCTTTTTAAACACGGGCACAATAGTAGAGAGCCCCCACGACTTTGGACATCCGTGGGCCACAGCTGCATTTATTACAGCCGTAAGCACAGGGGCCCATAATGAGGTACAAGATTTAAAAAGATCCGGGGGCAAGCCATCCGGACCTGGAGCCTTATTTCCGGTTAACCCTTGAATGCCCTTTTCTACTTCGTTTACTGAAAAACACAAAGAATTCTCCTTAGAAGTTAAAAAATCATTTTCTGCCTGTTGTTCATTGCTTTTAAAAATTACGCTGAAATGAGTGACCCAATCCTCCTCAGGGATATTTGTACCAAGTGCAGTATCACTGGGAATATCGAACAGGGGTTTATTAACAATTTCCCAGAATTTACTGCTATTGCCCAGGACTGATGGGTCAAGCAGAGACTCCCAGGTACAAGCCTTAATTTCATTTCTCCTCTTAACAAGTGATTTCTTATAAATCAGTCGCAGGTTTTTAATTTGACCTGGATCTCTAGGTTTAATTTTTAACGCCTTTTTCAGATCTCTGCTTGCTTTAGAACATGTATGGTCAAACCATTTAGGATTATTTCTAGCATGTCCCTTCACTGGAACTAGTAGCATGGATCCTACTGAAGACACCACAACCTCAAAAATAGCTAAAATTTGCTCAGGTGACGTAAATGGTAACACACAAACCGCAAGTTCCTCACCACATGACTTATTAATTTCAGTGTATAGGTTTTCATGATTTACCAAATGCCATTTCAGTCTGCGTTTGCCATTTATACATTTTAAAATTCCTCGGTCTTCACAATTCATTCGCTGTTCAAAAACCCCTCCACCCAATCTAATGGTTAGGGGATTATGATCACTGTAAATATTCATTTGAATGGTGAATCCAGAAGCCTGATTGGCAAGGTCGGCAGATAACAATAAATGATCTATAAAAGATCCCTGACCTGATCCTTTAAATGTTGGAACATCAAAGACCTTGGACTCAGGCACCATGGACATGGCTACAGATAAATTATTTTCATTCAGCAGATCGTTAAGACAAAGTCCACGCCTAGAGTGGTCAAAATGGAAACCATTCATACTATTACACCCCAGGGATCCCATAGAGGTAACTCGTGGATTACCACACGGGTGTACATTAAAATCACCTGCAATCAATAAGTTACGTGACAGTGTACCTGCTCCTTCTCTCAACATCTCTTTCAGAGGCAGTATATTACATTCCCCTTGACTGTTTATAGCATTATAAAAATTAATTAGTGTCGGGGCATGTTTCCCTCTCTTCAATTCGAGCACTTGGATATTCCGATTTACATGATACCGGTTACTTATTTGGCAGGAAAGTGCCAGGTTAATAAAAATAGCCAGGCCCCCCTTAGCTCTTCCACTAGTTGAGGGGGCTGCTGGACTTAAAAAGCTTTGGTAGCCCTCAATGAAAACATTATTATCTTCCATCCATGTCTCTTGGAGGCATATAACTGCATATTTCTTGACAAATGCCAACCAGGCAGAATCACATATTTTATCAACCAAACCTGCTACATTCCAGGACACTAAACTCGCATTACAAACATCACCGTGGTCTATTCCAGTGACGGCTTCTGTAGTTATAGGTTTTGGAAGCCAATTTTGTTCTACGTGTGTGTCTCCCATGTTTACTATTGTAGAGGAACTTGGTTCTATATGGACTGGTGGAAGAATAAGGGCCTCGGGCAGATCATGCAATATACTAATGTGCTCGTGTGATACGGAACTATCCGTTAGAGAGTCTGCATCTGGTTCTATCTGGTTGTTAATAACTAATTCATCAGTTGAAAGGGGAACAATTGCTGCTTGTGTAGACCTAATTTCCCCATGCCCAAAGTTATTTTGTATGTAACCAGTATATGTTGGTAGGGCTGGAGCAGCATGTAGTCAGTCAACCCCCTCCAAACCATCCTGCTCATGAAAAACATCAAACCTATTTGAAGTAGGTACATTGTAGTAGGTGTTAGGGTATTTTGGTTGGGGGTGATCACGATAATGATACAACCCATGTGGGGCCTCCCATCTATCATGATAGGTTACTGGGTGGTTGACCTGTCTGGCCTCCCAGGATGTATCTCTCCTATACTGTCTTTGATCTCCTACAGTATAATGACCGTAGTTCCTTGATGTTACTCCATTATGATCATAAGTTTTCTCCTGCTCTAAAGTGGGGTATAGATACACTTTGTTTAAACTGTGAGCACTTGAGGGATAGAAATAACTTAGATCCATGGTACGGATCAAGCTATTAATCAGGCCATCCTTCCATCTAGTTATGTGCCTTGCTACACGATTATCCTTGAAGTTGACAACAATACAGTCACCCTCGGTGGATTTGAATCTATGACCCACCCAATCAACCCTCCTGACATTTGTTATTTTACCACTAATGTGGGGAGGGATCGGACTATGGGCGGTTAACCAATGGCTCACTTTATTTTTCAGATCTCCATAACTCTCTATCTTGCCCACTTCTAATTGCGGTACACCTATCATTACTATGGTGTATAGGTGGGATTCAGGAGGGAGATTAATGTGAATGGGTTTTTTAAATTGTGTCAACTTGGGTGTTTGCACTAGACGTGTGGCAATGGCTGTATTTTCTATTAATATAGGCCTTTCAGGCTCAGCCTGGTCATCAAGTGAGGCAGGGAGTAAACCTTCTGCAGCCCATTCACTCTCATCGCTACCAGTTGTAGAACTATCTGGGGTAGTGGGCAGGGTCGACGCTACTATTGGTTCATTATTTACACATATGGGCGTGTTTAGATTGTTATGATCTATGACGCCCAAGGGAGAAAGTAGATGCCAAATTAGAACAATCAATTTCTGCGTTATTCTTGGATCGTGTCTTTTTAGTGTTAATTTGATTTCGTTTGCCATTAGCCAGTAAAAAACTGTCCTTCTGTGTAGGTGCAGTAAAAATTTTTTACATGCTCATAGTATCCTTTTTTTGAGACTTCTCAAACTTCACTAAAGTTTGCTCTAAACCAATGATTTTTTCACTAATGGGCTGTAAAAGTGATCTGACTAGCTGTGCCATTTCTGTCAAATATAATTTATCTAAAGTACTTGCACTTTCAGTCTGACATGTCTGGTCTATGTAAGTTTTGGTGTTCTCTGGCTGTGTTTCTTTGGGCAAAAATACGCCCTGATTTGTAGAAGTGGTAATCATATTAGGTGTTCTGATGAGTGGTTTAGCCAGTCTAAAATTTAACCAAACATCCTTTGCTGAGGGCTTATGATTACCCAGGGGTCTGTATGTTTTCCTTACAATAGATTTGTTTTTTTTCCCAAAACGCCGTTTCATCTTTTTGGGGGAGAGCGGTTTATCAGCTACTATTTTATTTGCAAGGGGTGAACTTTCAGCAAATACTTCCCCTGGGGAATGTGATGACATAGTTCCTGGTTGAAGCAGACACAAATTATCCCCGGAGTTAGAGACAAACAAAGGGCTTCTTTCTATACTATTTAATAAAATGGGTGAGCCTAGTGATGCATTTTTCCTACTACTTTTGCCACTAGGTAACCCTGAAAAGGATTGCAGCAAAAGTGATTCCTCCATATTAATAGAGGACTCCACAGTGTTATTATTAGCAGTGGTGTGCATTAAGAGATTGGGAAAACACATATTTGGGGTCAGTGAAAGACGCCTCTCTGTATTTTGTATTGCATCTGCAACTACACCTATGGTCTTTTGTAGCATCAGGTCTATGGCTGTCAGTGACGGTAATGGTGTAGATGGAACAGTTTTGTTTCTAGTCGACGATCTTGTGGCGACAGAGATCTTTCTTTTATAACTCAATCCTGGCCTGCCTCGTGCACTACCATAAGGAAGGCCCGTCCACTGTATTAACAAGCATTGGCATAGCCAATAGGTCTCGCCTTTGGAACCTTATAAGTATTTAGTTATGCAGTACAATATCCTTGGTGCGACAACATCAACTGTTGCATGGCTAAACATTTATGCTGGGGGGACCACTCCAGTGGAAGCATTTACCAATTCAAGAATTAGTGGGAGGATGTTTCCAATAGCTGAGGTCAGAGCATGGGGAGGTGCTGGGTCCCTGGGGGAACCTGATTTAACACGAGCTAGGATGGTTTCTAAGGTTTTAAGGTCCAACAGAGGGATTTGCTCCAGCACTGCTTGAGTACAATTGGGATGGGGCAGTGATGGGGGCCAGGTTTTTATGACTGTCTGTATGAGGGAAAGTTGAGTATATATTTTGTATTTTCTCATGGAAAAACTCAGCCAGGTTATTGCAACGGGCGAGGGCACCATCCGTGGGTATTTGTTGCGAGGGCATTTTTAAAAGCGTTTTGGCGATGCAGAAGATTTCCTCAGGGGAGTTAGATGCTAGAGGATTTTTTTCCTCAAAATAGAAAACTTGTGCTGCTTTAATTCTTGCTTGATGGATTTTAATTGCCTCTCTATATTTTAGTTGACTAGATTTGCATAGTCGTTTCTCTATTTTCTCTCCAATCTTTTACAGATTTGTTTAAGTTCCCGTAACTTTGGGGAGTACCATGGAGAGATCCTTGGCCTACATTGTTTGTAAGTGGATTTCGTAGGAAGAACATCTTCTAGAGAACTTTTGAACCAGTTGTTAAATTTATCATTTGGGGGCATTGATAAATTAAGAAGAAAAGATTTTGAGAGGTTAACCTGAAAGTTTGTCACTAATTCAAAATTATGGGGCTTTAATTGCAAGGCTGGTAGGGAGGTACGTAGAGATGTAACAGGCAAAAGGACATTATCCGCAAACAATGATATTTTGTGTTCCTCTAAACCAAACCGGATACCCTGAATCTCATGGTTGGCCCTTATCCGTTCCACCAGCGGTTCTTTGCAGAGGGCGAAAAGCATGAGGGAAAGGGAACATCCCTGTCTTGTCTCCCTCTTTAATTTTTAAGACATCTGAGGCTGTACCATTAACCAATAACTGGGATCTGGATCTATGATAATTGGCCCTTATGTGCAGAAGTTGTTTACCAAAATGACCAATCCTCATGGTCAAAGGCTTTCTCAGCGTCAAGTGCTAACAAGACCGATTCGCTTCTTATGTAGTTTTTCTATGAGATGGATAACATGACGTTTGTTATCATGGGTCAGGCGACCTTTAACCCAGACTGGTCAATGTGGATCAGTCCCGATAATATCTCTTCCAATCTATTTGCTAATATATTGGTATCAATTTTAGCATCCAAATTAAGTAACGCTATTGGCCTAGAAAAGGCACACAGTTCGGGGTTCTTTCTTGGTTTGGGGATGACTGTGATCAGTGCTTCACTCCTCAATGGGGACACCTCTTGGGGGGAGACTATAGAGTTGAAGAGATCTGTCAGATAGAGAACAAGGTCCGGACTGAATGTTCTTAAGAGTTGAGCATTAAAGCCATCTGGGCCGGGAGCTTAATTAGGTTTCAGAGAGTCTATGGCTTTTTGTACTACTTCTTTATCAATGGGGCCATTGAGTGTCTCATTAGTTTCAGGGGAGACCTGCGCCATGTCAAGCGCATCTAGGTATCTTAAGTTGTGCACTTGGATCTAATGAATCGGTAGTATACAATTGTTTATAATAATCCTGGAATGCACAGGCCTTTCCCTCCTCACAGTAAAGTCCTCTATAGTCCCTGATCTGCTCAATATATTTTTTCTCCTGTTTCGCTCTTAATTGTTTTGCCAGTAAGGAGCCAATTTTGTTGCTGCGTTTGTATCCAAGTGATTTGAGGCGCAAGAGGGTACTCTCCGCTCTATTAGTACAGATTGCATGTAGTTTCCCTTTAGATGCCAAAACTGTTCTCTGTAGGGTGCGAGAGGGAGAAGACTTGGGAGCCCAGTCGGCTCCTCCTCCAATGTCTGCCTCTGCTTAGCCCTGTGCTGATGCAGCGTAGTGGCCAGTGAAATACATTTGCAGTGTATAACCGCTTTAAATATTTCCAAAGTATTAAAATATGATGTCTCTTCGGGATCATTCATCTGAAAGAATTTCCATATCTTCTTCCGGATTTCATCTCCAAAGAGACGATCTCGATGAATATGTTTGGGAAATACCATCATCGGTACCCGGAGTGGGTGAATTAAAAACTGTCTGTAATGGTGCATGAGCTGAAATAATACCTGGATGTATCTTCGTCGTTTGGACATTGTGAAGTAATTGTTGACTTAGGAAAATGTGATCTATTATAGAATACGTCCTGTGGGAGTGTGAAAAAAAGGTATAATCATGTGTAATGTCGTTAAGGGTCTTCCATATATCGAGCAATCCCAGGCGTCGTAGAGCTGATTTTACCGCTTTCTTGAAGAACCGGTGTGGGACCTATGGGGTGAGTAGTATCTAATAAGGAATCCCATATCAAGTTAAAGTCCCGTAAGAGTATTATGTCCCCAGTATCAAATCTGCCTAACACAGAGAGCAAGGAGAGGAGAAACTCTGACTGCCCGGAGTTGGGAGCATACAACATGGCTATGATACAAGTGTGAGCCTTTAGGATTGCCCTTTACCATTGGAAACCTACCCTTTATCGGCCTTGGTGTCCTGCACTTGAAAATGGTCTGAGGAGCAAAACAGCAAGGCTACCCAATTATGTGTGGTTGTGGCGGACGATTTATAAATAAGGGGGTATAGTTTATGTCTTAAGCGATAGTCATCATTCCTACTTAAGTGCGTTTCCTATAGGGCTACTAGGTCAAAATGGTGATCTCCAAGATATTTCCATAGTTGCTGCCTCTTAATGGGGGAATTCAAGCCGCTAACATTCCATGTCAAATAAGTAAATGCCATGAATCCAAACTAGAAAGGCTCATAGAATCCCTAAGTTCCCCCTCTCGCCCGGGAGTCTCTCTCACAGGGGGCCCACCATGTCCAGTTTGTCCCCAGCCCTACTCCCATTTTTCCAAGAGGGAAGTCACTCCACCATGCAAAGAACGTAAACAAATACAAAACTCTATTAAGAACAGGAAATTGAAGATTCCCTAACATTTAGTTGAGTCATCAACTTAGGAGACTTCAGGGGGTGGACACAAATCCACCCTGTCACTAGGCGAGTATAGGTAAATGATTACCTTCCCCTGTTAGGAATGATGTATATTATTGGTAGAGAGCAAATGGACCTCCAAGTCCAGCGGATCTACTGTCTATGAGACACCAAGTTCATTCTTTACGTAGCAGCAACAACAAAACAGGATACCTTATTGTATCTAGTGGGGGTAAACCATATCAAATGTACAGTTTTTCAGCAATACTAGTCTTTCCCCCGTTGGGGGGGGGGAGGGGCCCTCTCCACTCATCTCCTTGGGGTTTTACCTCCTTTCTTTTGTATGTGCCAGCTCCTTGGTAGGGGCTGCTTCTGGGGCTTCTTCAACGATTCCTTTGCTTGTCTTGCTCGGCTTGGCAAAGCCGCATCCTCAAACCCAGACGGGCAGCTGTTTCAGCCCTCTTGGTGAAATGGCATTGTTTGTTGTTATATTCAAAGGTTAAACCAAAAGGCTAGGTCCACGTATGTTTGATCTGGCGAACATTCGAAGCTGCAGTGATGGGACGTAACTGCAAACATCGAGCTAAAGTGGCCTGGGCAACATCATGGAAGAGTGAGCTGGTGGCACCTTGGAATTCAATGGTATCACATTTCCTAGCTCTCTGGAGAACCAATTGTTTAATCTTGAAGGAACTACATTTTGCAAGGATACCTCTGGGATGCCCGCTCTCTCCAGGAAGCCGAGGACCCACTCTGTGAACATGTTACAACCTCACTGCCGGGTGGTCATCTCCCACTAGGTTCGAAAAGAGACCCACCATGAAGGCCTCCAGGTCCGGTCCTTCACTGTCTTCCTCTAGGCCCCGCGCTCTGATGTCATGGCGGGAGCGGTTCTCTAAATCTTCACATTTGAAGAAGGTAGATTGCAGTTGGGCCCTTAAAGCAGCTGCCCCCTCCTCCAACGGAGCCATCTGTTGTTCAATTTTTTGATATTTTGTTTCTAGATTCAGGGTACAGGTACCCACAGAGTCTGCATCATCCTGGAGGGAGACAAGATGAGAATTAATCTCTGCCTTAAAAGTTTCAAAGGAAGCATTAATGTCTGTTTTATATTTCTCTCTTAGCTCAATCTTAAAGTCTCGCCATAAGGCTAGGAGATCGCCCATAGTCATTGACATGTTTCGTTCCAGAGGTGGCTCATTCCTCCTGCTCTGGGCTCCGTCAGGGTGAAATAGCTCAACTTTATTGGCCTGCACTTTTTTCAGTGGCATAGAAGCTTGGGGGTACACCATTATTCATATCAATATATGTGGTCTATTTGAAAATAGTGCGAATCAAAATTAGATCAACACTGATATAGCAAAACATTGCAATGAACATATGCTTATTAGGGTGGTTTCCTGATTATCTCTACGCGCGTTTCGGCAGAACACTGCCTTCCTCAGGAGTTCCACCACCGAATGTTGTGCTCTGTAATGACAATATATACATCACAATAAGAATATATACACTAGTGTCACTATTATATACAGTGAGGTTTCTTCACTTTATTTAACCTGCTAACTATGTATAAATAGATAAATGCTCACATCTATTTAATACTTAGAAGAGCCTTACAAATAAACATATATCAAAGAATACAAACATGCATACAGACATTTAGATTGAAAACATATACAGCAGACACAAATTACAAATGATGAATATATAAAAGATACATCACCAACATTCAAAGAGAGGCAATAAAATCACACCTTACCACAATGTTAGAAATTTCCGCAGAGGAAAATGTAGAATAAGTGATATGGTATTTTCCAGATTTAAACCCTGCCGGAGCAAACACAATAACCAAAACAGACTTAGCATTGTTGAACATATCGATGTTAAGGAAGACACGTGCGATGCACGTGCTGCAGATAGAACATACAGATGCTTACCAATGGTGTGGTGAATGATGGCTACCTAAACACGATATGGGGCCAGCAATTTCCAATTTGCGTATTCACTTCTCACGTGAGGATGAAATATATATTGTCTGCTGCAGGCCCAGATTGACACCAACAACAAGGAAAGAAGGAAAAAACCTCCAATTACCTTCTATGCTACTTCTAACCCACGAATCAGCTAGGGGCGTGATGTATAAAATGGAAAAGATATTACCTTCATATATTGGCAGAAGCGAAGTGAGAGATCTTCTCTTATAACCTCTAAAACTTTAAACTGTAAAAGGATATACATGAAATTAGTTTGGCAAATCAGATGCAATGAAATTAAACTCCATAGAGCTACATTATACTGTCAAGGGAGGTTCAAACTATAAATAATGTTAAAAAGATACCTGGTAACTGATGACCTTGGCAGGATGGACGAGCTGCCAATCCATGCTAAAGATAGACCAGGAGCGTTCTTTGTTGAACCTCAACCTGGTTTTGACATTCTTGATATGCACACTCTTCGAGCCTCGTCACAGTTGCTCCCTAGCGCTCTTGACATTGGAAACATTGCTCCTTATTGCCATGACGCCAGCACACCTCATGAGTGAACTGCAGGCAGGCGCTGTCAATTCAATTACCCTTGCCTACCACCTTTCCAGACAAGTTGGTGCTAAGAACAAGAACAAACTTCCTGCCTACGGTCATGATATCCTTCTATGTAGGCCAATTGATCACTTTGCCACCATTCTTTGCTCCACCACACCCCTCGAAAGAGGTTCCATTGCCATTCCATATTCTATCGACTGCTTGAAAGACCATCTTATAGACGCACTGTACTTCATTGTGTGTTTGGGCTCAAATAAAGGCAAGGCGCTGCAAAAGAGGAACCTATCAAGATGTGGTTAGTCCTCTGCATCAAGATCTGGTATGCACTGGCCAAATAGCAACCTCCTGTATTTCTGAGAGCTCATTCCATTAATGTTGTTGGCAGAAGGGGTGCCTGTTCTTGACAGCTGCTTTGTGGGCTTGGTATATACGCTTACAGGGCACTTCAGCCCTTCACAGCCAGTTCCAGCAGGAAGAACGCTTAGCTCCCTTGATTCTGCAAGGCTTTTTGATTTGAGTCCACTCCACAGACCCTCCACATTTGGAAGGTACTGCTATGGCATCTAAACAACAAGCATTTGCAATGCAATAGGTCTCGCATTACTAAAAGTTTGAGCTATTGGCGTTGCTAACAATAATGGAACTATTATTAGCAACACCAATAGCTCAAACTTTCAGTAATACGAGACACATTACATTGCAAATGCTTCTGTGATTCTGGGCAAATCACTTAATCTCCACGTGCCTACCAAAAATGAATGTGCCCTTGTGTAATGTAACTATCCCTCATGTAAAGCACCTCAGTATTTTGGGGTCGATTTCGCGCTGTAAAAAACGGCACAAAAAAAAAGAAATTATATACAAAGCCCCCGGAGCTACATTTGGACATGTAGTTGCAGAGATGCCAATGTTTCTTAGAAGTCCTCGTGAACATAAACACTGCAGAAGGTCAAAGATAGCATTCCTCAAAACACATACAAAGCAGCTCAGACATACCATTTTGTACATAATCACGGAGCTCACAAAAGTACCAACCAAGATGGAAAACATTTAAATTCATGCTGAAAAGAAATGCTCCTATTTAATTACTAAGTCACTTACTTGTAGCATGTAGCTGCCGCCCTTTACACATACAGCTCGACATGGCTGCTGCAATCTTACGATACTCTGGCTGGAATTGATTTTGGGGTACAGGATGGGGAGATTAAATGAAGTTGAAGCCCCCCGCCCTCCTTGAAAGGAGCTCCGCTGATCGCTTGGCAAAGGAAAAACATGCAGAGTCCGAGATGATGGTAAAAAAGGAGCCACCAGAGCAGTTATTTAATTACATGTAGCTGCCGCCTTGCCTGGAAACACTTGCGGCTATTTAAACGTAGAGTCCAGGGTGAAAAGTGTTGTGGGGGCTGGCAGCTCATGGGGTGGTATGGCGCACTATAAAGTGATATAATTAAATTAATCGCAGTCTAAAGGGTAGCATGTTACCAGCCATGTCTACTTGCACAATTGCTACATGGATCCTCTTAGTCCACTCGTTTTCTCTTAATAACAATTCTCTCCAGTTGCTTTTATGGGAGCTCAGTGGCCAAGATGGAGCATTAGTTGACAAACTCCTATAAAAGGGACACGTCCGCAAGGTCACTTGGGTAGCTAATCACGGAGCAAGTAAAGCTACATCCAATATGGCCATCACACCTGTTTGGCTATTTAGTAGTATGTGGTCTAGTTTGTCAATTTACTCCTCCGCCTTCTCTTTAGAGCCACAGGTGTGAGTGAGTCAGTGGCTTACGCATGCGCGAACGCTGGCAAAGCGGTAGCTGAGGCGATGAGCGGCAACAAACACTGAACATACGAGCGCGGTGGCGAAAGCGGTAGTAGCCGAAGTGGCATCTGGCAGCTCAGGGGGTGGTATGGTGCACTATAAAGTGAGTATGCTGCGTTTCAGTATTTGCACGCGTCTTTTTCCCTTCGTGCGTCATTCGCTCACTTGTAATTAAATCAATTGCAGTTTAAAGGATAGCGTGTTACCAGCCACGGCTTTGTTTTGCTTGCAATTGACATGGAAGCTTTCAGATAAATTGCATGTTGTAGTGTGCAGCCTTGGCAGGGAGGGCCGGGGCACCCAGGGCTGACAACAGGAGGGTACCTGGTGGGGGGGAGGGGGGGGGGCTGGAAGGACGCGGCTCTGCCCTAGATCCTCGCTGTAGTTTAGGGGTAGGGAGGCGATCCCTCCCCACCAGAGGGCCGAGGCTGCCCTCACCTCCCTATGAGACCCCCAAAAGGTGCCTCGGGATCCGCGCGGGCAGCATAGGGGGGCTGAGGGGGCCAGGACGGGGCACGGACCGGATAAGGACTGAATCGGTACTCACATGCCGGGTGTGCGGAGCGCTGGCAGCCGCCGCATCTCCTTCCCTTCTCGGTGTGTGAAACTTAACTCCTGCCTCCAGGCGCTCAGCACCCTGCGGAGGGCGTTTGACGGCAGACAGAGGGAATACGAGACCTGGGGGGGGGGAGGGGGAGAGGGACAGAGGAGGGCAGGATGTGGAGAGAGGAGAGACAGCTACGGCGAGGCAGAGAAAGACTGGAAGAGAAGGAGCTAAAAGAGATCATTAAAAAGAGTTTATTACAAATAGGAAAATACAGCGAGAGGGAGAAACAGAGCCGGCGAGAGAGAGAGGGGGAGACGGAAATAAAGGGAAACAACAGCAGAGAGTACTTGCGAAATTGAAAGCGTGGGGGAGCGCGCAAAAGTGCTGAGATCGCCAGAGAAGAGACGCTGCGGGTGCACATCGGCTGACTGAAAGAGACCCGTGAGCTTGCACAAGGTGAGGACGAAAGTGAAACTGCATGCTGGCTTGCGAGGGAAGGGGGACAGGAGATGTGCACGCCGCGTGGCTGGAAGCGCGTACACCAACTCAAATCCGCCGAGACCATGCGCGTGCCCATCTCCTGTCCCACTTCCGAGGCAAGTCAGCAACAATAGATCTCGCTTGCGAGCAGCGCTTCGCGCTGCGTTCGCAGGCGAGACCTAAAAATGGAGGAATCTGCTGTTAGAAGGATTCATTGGAAGAACCTGTGCTTAATTTGTAAAACAAAAAAAAATGCCATAGGCCACAGTATTTCACACTGGTCCACTACAGGTGGCACAGCCCTTTAAGACCACATGTCACTTTAAGCTGCAGGTTTAAGTCCGAGTTTAATAATTGTTTAAGATATGTTAAATAGATAAATTCCCAAGTAATGTATTATGCTTACAAATATACACAGAGTGCCACAGTGCGGGGCTGAACACTGACAATCACTGGCACATTTTAAGCACTGGTTAGAACAAATTACTCTAGGTAATACCCTTTCTGGTGGATCTAGCTGCTGATTCCTCACTGCAGTCCCATCTCCTCATTTTGTGGAGTGGCTTCTTTATCATCTAAAAAGGTACCAAGTTAGATATCACCACAGTTTTGCAACAGTTGTGCTGTGCTCTGTGTCGGAGAGTGTAGAACGGGAAAGGGGCAAGAAACTGAAGTCTAAGCACAGGGGTGGTTATTTTATGCAGCTCTGCACCGTCCCTGCTGGGGCCGTACAGTGTAAACATGAAGCCACACAATGCCACCTCCTGGCACGCGAAGCACTGCTGTTCTAGATTTCCGTATCCAATCTGAAACCTGGGACTATTCAAAAGGTGAAGAATCTTCAGTTGGGTACAGTATTTACCAGAAATAGCACACATGTTCATTCCTAGGTCCAAATGCCTCCAGATGATCCATCCACCAACCCAGGACACTCTTCATAGGTTATAGATACAGTGAAAAAGAATAAGGTACTCTAAGTGCAGAGCCTAGTTGCCGGAGGGAGCCATGCATGTCCAAAGACTTTCTTTTGAACCTTTTTCTTTCTGTGCAAAAGGGCTCTGGTGCCTTTAATGCTGCATGCAGGAATCCGAAAGAAGTGTACCAAGGAGGTTAGTTAATTTGTGCCATTTCACACTTAAGAGGCTGTTGACTCAAGGACTTTAGCACTTTGTCTATTGGTGAAGCCTGCTCTTATCTCTTAAAGGGGGAACCTCCTGCTAAGAAGGCGCGAGCAAACCCACAGGTCTATATGGACATCAAGATTGGGAACAAAACTGCAGGCAGGATTCGTTTTCTTCTGCGCTCTGACATCGTGCCCATGACTGTTGGTGAGTACATACAACAAGTATATTAATGGAACTGTGCAGGACACAAATCTTGGATACCTTTCTATGTAGTGGAATGCTGGGCACCACAATATGTAAGCATTTGCAGACACTTCTGTGACTCTCTAGCAATTACCTCTTTTTTTCCAGGCACCTGTGTTGCTAAGACTCCCCCGGGCATTCGTGCGCTCTATAAATTTTCAAATCAAAAATCTAAGCACAGATCCCTCGAGGGAGGCCAGTGCTGGTGCCCTCTCCTCTCGCTCAACACAGCATGTCATTGATAATTAGGTACCCTCCCTTTGCTCAGTACAGACCCCTTGTGGCCTGAAGATGCCCTTGCCCACACTGAGTACATGATTTTTGAAGCGTCTGCCGAATCCTTTGTCCTCCAGGCATACCCTAATTAAGCTGAACTAGGGGTCTCAAAGAGTCCTCTGCATGTCCACTCATTACATTCCTCTCCGTATTCTGCATTCGGAGATAGAAGTGCAACATCCAAACATCTGTCTCCCAGGCATATTACCTCTGCCCTCTGTCTCACTCATGTTAAACTGTCTTTTCAGGTAGTTTTGGCCATTACATGAGAAAAGGAAATGGCTAAAAGTGGGCTTTGATGAGCACAAGTGACAGATATGCCGAGATTTTTCCTTCTGGAAGATGACCGCATTCCAGTTACTACACCTTTTGCTCGTGATCTGACATGACTCTTCTTGAAGGCTTTGCAAACTTTAGATCTGCTTAGAATGTCTCTGTGAATACTTCATCAGCACTGGGTCTACCAAGTCTCTCCCTGAGAATATCGCCAGCCTTCTTTGTAATGTGACTCCCTGGTGATGCTCTCCCAACCCTGTACACTTAAAGCATCCCTAGCTGTGACTCTAGCCTGACTTTCCCTGAAAGCCTTTAATCCTGGATTTACATTACATTTCCCTGGAGCACTTTTTGGGAGATTTTCTGTGCCCTAGATGTCCTATAACACTTCCCAAAGGTGTCCCCTGCTGTAGACCGTTCTGGGCTAACCCTGTATCTCCTATGATTTCGTTTAATTCTCTCTAATCTGAATTTGCCGAAGGCTCACCCTTTACCCCTGGATTTGCACGGACTGTCCCAACTATAGCTTTTCCAGGACACTCACTAGACCTCTGACTTTTACATGCCATGACTTGAAGCTCTCTGGTGATTTCATTAGCCCTGTGTGAGAAAGTGCCCTCTTTCTTGCATGGTATGCCCCCACTTTTTGCTGATGTTCTTTGACTGAGTGTACCCTGGGCTCCTGCCAATCAGGTACCCAGGGCCTGTGTTCCTTCCCTAAAACTGCATTGAAGCCTAAACCCAATGGGCATCTCTGGCCACATGCCAGCCCCTGGTAAACGGTACCATAGGTACCCAGGGCACTGTGACCAGAGAAGGCCCCTAAGGGCTGCAGCACTTATTGTGCCACCCTTAGAGGCTCTGACACACACACACTGCCTTTGCATGCTGAGTGTCTGGGTGTAGAACAAAACAAAGAGTCGATATGGCACACATCCCTGTGTGCCATGCCCACAAACCACTGCCTTGGCATACATAAGTCACCCCTCTAGCTGGGTGCCTTGTGCCAGTGGTGAGGGTACAGGTGCGTGAGCCCTGTACCCAGGTCCATTCCTGGGCCCTGTATGTGCAGTGCTGCCATTAAGAGTATATGGTGCTGGGAGGTTGTCATTACGAACTCCACAGCACCATAATGGCTACACTGAATATTGGGAAGTTTGGTATCAAACTTCTGAGAACATTAAACCCACATGCCAGTGTGGGATTTAATGGAAAATGCACCACAGAGGGCATCTTAGAGATGCCCCCTGAAATACGACCAACTACCAGTGACCTGACTTAGTGGCTGCGCAGGCTGCCACCACCGGACATGTTTCTGGACCCCTGGGTCGAGAGCCTGCTGCTCTCTGGGGCCTGAAACAATGCACATCCTGAGATGAGGTGCCAAGCCTCCTCCCCCAGGATGGGCAGGGTTCACGAAGGCGAAGCTTCAAAGGCATGCCGCCTTTGTGAGCCTCTCCAGAGCATTTTCTGCTTTCAGCAACTAGTCCCCACTGGTTCTACCCCCCACTTTGGGCGGGAGAACCGGCGGGAAAAACAAGTGAGAAAGAGAGGTGTGCCCACCTCTGCCAACTCCATCCCTAAGGTGGGGGAGGCGAGGTGAAGCACAACCTCGAGTCCCCGCCATCTTGAGGATGGGGGGACCCAGCCAACCAGGGATAGGCTCCTGCCCCCCTCCCACTGGAGAGTGGCAGAATAGGGGGTGTACCCACCCCAGGGAAGGGACCCATTGGCCCCTGCCCTATACCTACCTGTAACGCCCCTAAATTTAGTGTTTAGGGGCACCCTGAACTTTCCTTCCTCAGATCCAGCAACCACAAGAAAAAGAGAAGAAGACTGACGAGAAGCCGTGCAGAGCTAACAAGAGGACGACGCCCACTGACTTGGCCCCAGCCCTACCTGCCTGTCTCTCCTCAAACCTGCTCTTGCAGAACCCCGGCGTGTCCAGCAGACAGCAACCTCAAAAACCCAGGAGGACCTTGTTGAATAAGGTCCATAAGACGAAGTATAGTTCAGGAAAAGATTTACTTTCGCCGGAATAACCCTCTGGACTGATGTCTGTCAACTCTAGCGTATCACCTAATCTTGGCACAAATTGTGAATTCCATACAGTCTCATTTACGATGGCGTAAGGAGAACCTGAATCTGCATACATCTTGGTATTAACACCCCCGATAACCATATCACACACAGGTTTTTTCCTAATGACTGAATTATCAATATTCAGAATGGGCTGATCTGAATCCTTAATGTTGAGAACGTAAGAACATACCTCATTATAATCAGTGTTAGGTTCTTCACTCTCACTATCATCAGTTTGATCGATACAAATGACTTTATTATTCACCTTCTTTTTGTTGCAAGCTTTTGAGAAATGACCCATTAAACCACAATTAGAGCATTTCTGCTTGATGGCTGGACAGAATTTAAAATTAGCTAAATGAGTTTTACTGCAACATCTATAACATTTCAAATTTTCTTTTTGATCATCATTCCTACCCTTGAAAGAACCAGAAACTTTTTTAGATTTAACGTCCTGTTCTTTTACGCGAGTTTTAGTATTCACTTTAGCAATAGTATTTTTATTAGCACTGCTAGAATCCCCCTAACGTCCTGTTCTTTTACGCGAGTTTTAGTATTCACTTTAGCAATAGTATCTTTATTAGCACTGCTAGAATCCCCCTTGACTTGCTTAATGGCTAAAATGCTCTCAAGATCAGAGTCTCCGTTTACCCATAACCTCTCTTGAATAGTGGAATTGTTAGCGTGCATTACCACTTGATCCCCAATGAGCTCCTCTTGTAAAGTACCAAATCTACAATCTAAAGACAAGGTTTTCAATATAGAAACATAACTATCCACCGATTCATCAGTAAGCTGTTTCCTTTGAAAGAATTTGTACCTTGAAATGCCAATGCAAACTTTGGGAGAAAAATAGCTATCAAAATCTGAAATAGCTTTTTCAAAGACATTACCATCACCACTGCTTTCCAATCTGGGTAATTGATTAAATGCTTTTAGCCCTTCTGGACCTAAAGAATGTAAAAAAATGCCTTTCTTTTCAGGTGGTTTCATTTTGCCATTGGAGTCCAACGTCTCAATATAATTTAAGAAGTACGCTTTCCATTCTACCCAGGGCATACATGGAGAGCTACCTGCTGACCAATAAGGTTGCGGAGGAGAGAGAGTATAACCTTGTGCACACATGTTAACGTTTTACAGAAGAAAGAATTAAAAAAATATATATATGAAAAAAAATGAGTAAACCCAGGTTAACACAAGTAGGTAAGCACCATGAATAGCCAAAAACGATGAAACTGACTCAAGAGATAGCAAGCAATTTCTTCACAATGTTAACGTTGAAAATAATGCAAAAAAAATACAGAATTGACCCACTAGATGGCGCAAGCGGCTAGAAAAGAACTTAAACAGAACAGAACCTTAGTAAAATTACTTCACTAATACAAACCGGAACAGAATATATTTTATATTTCCTTCTCTTTTCCCTTGTGATGGAATAAACTGCTTTGCTGAGATGAAAAGAAAAGAAGTTGCTGAAGTAGAATACAAGCAACCGAAGAGAGTATAAACGAGTAAGTCTCTTCACGGAATGAACTCTGAAAGAGAAGAATGTTGACAGTCTGCCGTTCTGCGAGTTACGTAGTTCGTGATGAGGCAAAGCACACGTCAGAACCCTTGTTACGTATCCAGCACAGGAAGAATGAAGAAGTTCACACAGAACGAGGGTGACGATTCTGGGAAGAACTCTGTGAGTGAAACGTCGGTTATGCTTCAATCATAACAACTGCACAGATGCTAGCCGCGAGTGCTCCGCACGTCTCGAAGAACTAATGCTTACACTTTTGGCTCCACATTTCTGTCTAGTTCAGGGAGTTCTTCCACCTCCGAATCTTTTAATTTATTTCTTTTGCCCCGTCTCAATTCCACTCCAGGCTCAGCACACAAGTAAAAAAAAATGTTCACGGGAAACGAACATTTAATCCAAATACTCCGAGGTTGAACACCGGAGCTAGAGAATAGGGTGGAGGTTGACCTCAAACAAGATATAACGAAAATAGGATGATTAGATCATTACGTAAAGTTCTTGAAATAACACGAAATGAATCCAATGTGTAGGTTCGATGAAAGGTGCTTCCTAGATCGTCGCCAGTTTGTTGAATAAGGTCCATAAGACGAAGTATAGTTCAGGAAAAGATTTAATCCAAAAGTAAGGTAAGAAAGGAAGCACCCCTGGTTACACGCCTACCGGCTCCAGCAGACCACCAACAACTGTCTCCTCTTGGTTCATGGGACTGATCACATGTTCTATTCTAGAACACTGTGATCGTGCCATGAACCAAGGGTTTGTAAAACATGTGCAAGATCTCGTGCCTGCAAGCACGAGATCAGCACTGGAAAAGTAAGCTAACATATACAACAGACCTGCCTGCCTTCACTTTCCAAGCTGTTTCTCCCGTGAACACCGGACGTGTTTGAACTGCAGCGTCTGGAGCCAGCCAGGAACCGCGAATCCCACACACTCTGCACCCGCCAAATCCGGCCTGAGCTCTAGTGGACAAATACCACAAGGAGGTCCCCCGGCGGTCCTGACCAGAGATCCGGCGACCCCTGACCTGCCTCAGGCCTCCTGATGATGCCTGCAGCCTCAATCCAGAGAACCCCTACTGCGACCAGAGCGGGTAAGAAAATCCGACGTCCCAAGGCACCTCTGCACCCGACGCCCCACGGCCTTGTGTGCCCAACCCAGCGGTGCCTAACCAACCCTCTACATCCCAACTTACCCCTTGAAGTGGTGGTCACTCCTGGAAGATCCTCTTCCCCGAGCCTGCAGTGTTTCTTTGTCCCGGAGAATCTCCATTGAAATTAACAGGGCACCAGACTTCAAAACAGCACCATGCACACAGCCGCCCTAGTGCCGCTGAGGGTGCCCCTTTGGTGCTAACTTGGTCCCCAACTTGCTCTGAGCTTAACCCTAGGAGCTTTGCTCCCACAACCCCGTGGCCTGCTTGCCAGCAGCCACCAACCGGAGTCCCCCTATCCTCCATAGGATAATATTGGGCCTCAACGCTCTGCACCTGGCCGCCCTAGTGCCACTGGGGGTGCAACAACAGTGCATCACTGACCCTGGGAAACCCTCGAGTCTTACCCCAGAACCCTAACTCAAATGACCGATTACCTACCTGGAAACCGATAACCTCTTTTTCCTCATAGAATAACATTGACACTTTTTCTCCCAAAACGTTTCTTAGCGTCGACTTTTGAAAATTACAAATGTTCCTTGCAAAATCAGCCGAATAACCAAAACGCATTTTCTCAACTGTTTTCAGGCAATGTCCCAGTGCTGAATCTAGGTATCCAGCACTGAGTAAGAAAAAGAATTGTTAACATAACTTACCTGCTAAGTGAATTTCCTCCCATAGGATAACATTGGCGATTCTATGTGAAAAAGTTAATCTGTAAACTTTTGAAATGCAATAATATTCTTTAAAAATCGTTCTTCTAACTAAAACGCATTTACTCACCTGTTTTCAGGAAATGTCCCGGGGCTGAATCTAGGATCCAGTCCTGTATTAGTAAAAGTAATCTGAAAAGTAATTAACTGCATTTTACTTAAAAAGCCCATTCATTCGAATGTACCATACCTGCAATGTGTTGCAAACTGCTTACTTAAACTGTAACCAAAATCAGTACAAGTTATACTGCAATTTTGAACTGTGTTCATACAAGTAATTTACTACTGCAAAGTATTTATTTGCTTACCTGTACCAGGCTTGCTTGGTTCTAGAAATAAAACAACAGTATATATTTTATACAACAACAATTGGCCTAGAGTTCAGTTCTTGAGTGTGTGAATTCATTTGCTGACTGAGTGTGTACATCAAATGCTTAACATTGTCCTCTGATACTGCCTTACTGCTCGACCAAGCTACCACTTTAGAGAGTAAGGTTCTATCTAACTTTAACCTCTGCAAAACCTCTGGAGACCTTTGGACTCTATACACACTGTACCTCACTTTGGTGCAGTATATATAGAGCCAGTTTCTTACACCCTGTATCTGCCACATCTCTCTAGAAGCTTTTGCTATGACTCTTTAACTGGCATTAAATCTTTTATGCCTATACGTTCTTGAATCATTCTCAGTTGTCAAGATGGGGATCTGTGGTACATTTCAAATAGCAATAAACAGTGTTAAAATGGCGATATCCCTAACAGTTTAGTGGCACATCTATCTCATCTGAAACAAATGAGATGGAAGTGCGGAGCATTACATTTCCCCTAGAGACCACACAATTTCAGATTTCTAACACATGCCTTGTTTGAGGGAGTTTTTTCTCTTTTGGTTATAATTTGAACCGGATTTTCATCACCACCTTAGTCTTCCATGGACTACAGCTAGTATTTTAAATCTTTTCAGGCCCAGAGGAAAAATTCTCAAATGTCATAGCATATAAGGAAAAGAGATCTCTATCCAAAACATGTTCCCCTTGTGGATAAAGGGCTTCTTTCATGATCTGCACTTATAGTGAATTTATTGGTTATATTCCACCAGTGAGTCTCCTCACTGTGGCATCTGCAAGACATTCTTTTCAAAGCAAACAGTTGTAATGACGCGGAAAAGAGAGGCTGGGTGTAGGAAGCTGGCTCTGTATATACTATACCAAAGTAAGGTATAGTGTGCACAGAGTCCAGTGGATCCCAAGAGGTATAGCAGAGGCTAACATAGATAATACCTTACTCTCTTTTTTTGTAGTGTGGTTGAGCAGTCCGGCGTATCAGGAGCATAGTGTTAAGCATTTGTTGTACACACGCGGGCAAGAAGTGATCTCACAAACTCTAATCCAGACAAATATTTGTATAAGAAGTTGATATATTATTTTATTTCTAGAACCAAGGTATACTTAGTAGCAGGTAAGTGATACTTCTCATACTCTTAGTGTTCAAAACATTTAGATGACTTTTTCTGTTCAGAAAGCCATTGACTAACTGTTCAAAAGCACTTGAATTTCCTGTTATATTACTTGTGGATTACAATTATATCACTTGGAGGTTGCTCGATTTGGAATTTGGCTGCAGGCTCAGTCCAGGAAGTCTTCCAGGAGGCACCAACAGCTGGGCAGGTAAGTTGGAGAGCTCGGGAACGTAGGTGCACCTCAGGTCCTCTTCTCCAGGGTGCAGGCGACTGGATGCATGGGTGACTTTTGAGGTCTGGTTTCACCTTACCGGGCGACGGGGTGGTGGTGAGGTCTCCATGCAGAGGCTGTAGGCGATGTCAGGGAGTCCTGGAAGGATCAACCCCAGTTGGACTCTGACTCTGGAGCACTAGGGGACCTTGCTGGGACTGGTGGGCCACTTGGACGTGGGCAATTAGTGAGTAGTGGTGGTTCCAGGTGTCGAGTTTCTTCGTCCTCAGCAGTCTCAAAGTCTTTCTTTGGAGTTTCTTCTGAACAAAGATGCTGTTCACAGGCGTTCCAGTCTTTGTTGAAGACAGTCAGTCCTCCCGGGGGTTCTGGAGGTGTTAGCTGCAAGACAAGTCGTCCTTTGGTGCATGATCTCTGGAAACTGCAGATGGGCTGGTAGGGGATGGGGCAAAGTCAGTTCTTCTCTACAGTCCCCTCTGCTGCGCGACTTCTTCCGACATTCTTCGTCAGTTGCAGGAATCTGCCTTCTGGGTTCAGGGCTGCCCCCTAAATACTGTACTGTAGGGGCCGTCCTAGGGGTCTCAAAGTCAGTAGCCATTGGGCTACTGACCTTAGGGTGACTTTGGGTTTCCAGTCAAGCAATGGCAGGAGCAGGAGCCCCGTACTGCAAAAAAAAAAAAATCTAACATTGAAAAGTGAATCTCCAGATGCAGCACCAATCTTTCCATTAAAATTTGTAGATTTAGCAAATTTTTTCATTATAAAATACTAAAATCTTTAGTAATTTGAGTATTTGTTTGGTGTGTTATGTTTTGTTAATGCCATTTATAACGCGTGCGGCTACTCAGAGTGTCTCGGCGCGAACCAGTGGGGAGTGAAAGAAGAACAGCTAGATGAAAAGAAGAGTCTTCAATATTTTCCTGAAGAGTTTGGTGTCCTGAATACTGTGGAGATCCAGGGGAAGAAGGTTCCGAGCAGAGGCTGCGGTAAAGACAAGAGATCTTTCTCCAATTCTTTTGAAGCGAAAATGCGGGACAAGAGCAAGAAGCTGTGTCGCTGAACGCAGCTGTCTTGCGGGAACGTAAAACCTGAAGCACTTTCTCAGATAGGCTGGACCATGTCCGTACAAGGCTGAGTGAGCCAGGACTAGGGCTTTGAACTGGACTCTTTGTATCACAGGTAACCAATAGAGATCCCGTAAGTGTGCATTATGCTGGTTCTTAAAGGGATAGTAAGAAGAGTCCTAGCTGCTGCATTCTGGACAACCCGCAGTCTATTCAAAAGGTAACCCGGAAGGCTTACATACAGGGCATTGGCATAGTCAATGCGTGAAAGAATCAATGCCCGGGTAACCATTTCCCTGGCTAACCTAGGGAGAAGTGGTAAAAATTTCCTCAGGGATTTAAGTGTGCCAAAGCACTGCCCAGCAAGCTTATTTATCTGAGTAGAGAAGAGTAGCTTTTCGTCAAACTATATCCCTAGGTTTTTGGTAGGAAGGCCCACGGAAGTAGGCCTGGGATATTCAGCCGGCCAGAGTGATTCCGGGAAATGAGGAGGAAAGCTCCCAAAAAGAAGGATCCCTGACTTATCCTCATTGCACTTTAATTGTGCAGAGGAAAGCCATTGGAAGAAGACTGTCAGACAAGTTTTGGCTAGGGAGGTAGAGGAGTCGCCCTTCTTCCATGTAAAAAGGAGCTGGGTGTCATCCGCGTAAGCTATAATCTTAGCTTCAAGCCCCTCAGCCAACCTGACTAGGGGAGTGACGTATATATTAAAAAGAAGAGGACTCGAGGTGTACCCTTGCGGCACTCCTGTGGTCAAAATCTGAGAAGAGGAAGAAAAAGGAGGGAGACAAACTTGTTGTGTTCTGCCTTCTAGAAAAGACTTCAGCCATTTCCAGGCCATCCCTGATAGTCCAATATCCGAGAGGCGGGCCAGAAGCCGGGAGTGCGGCACAGTGTCAAATGCCGCAGATAGATCCAGCAAAATCAGAGCTGCTCTGCCACCTGAATCTAGATATTCCCGAATGGCTTCTGTGACTTCAACAAGAGCCGTCTCGGTGCTACACGTTGCTCTGAAACCCGATTGGGCCGGATGGAGCAGGCCGTGACCTTCGGAATAGCTAGAAAGTTGTTTATTAGCCACTTTTTCGCAGACTTTCCCCACGCCCGGAAGGAGAGAGATGGGACGATAGCTGACCGGGAGAGAAGGATCCAGAGAGGGTTTTTTTTTTAAAGTGGCAGAATTTTGGCCTGTTTCCAAGCTGTGGGAACCATAGCTTCCAGGAGAGACAGATTGATTAGTCTGTTAACCTCAGGAATAACCATCTCTGCGACTGAGGACAGCAGCCTGGCCGGGCAAGGGTCAGTTGGAGAGCCCGATTTCAGAGACTTAAGGGCCATCAGAGAGTCTATCTGGTCAATAGGTAAAAAAGCCACCAGTCAGGATGATGGTAGAGAAGTAACAGTCAGCCCAAACAGAGATAATGTCCTTGCATCGTAGTGATTACTGGTGTTGAAACTCGCTTGAAGAGCTTGAATCTTATCTATAAAGAAGCTAGAGAGTTTCTCGTACCATACAGCTGAAGAGGGAAATGCAATAATCTCTGCTTTGGGGGAAAGAAAGCTTTGAACAATGGAAAAGATTTCCTTGGAGTTATTCCTAGAGAGAGCACTGCGCTCTGCATAATAAAGGCTTGCGTTATTGACGCATAGTATGCTTTTTGAGCTGTTCTGAGGGCCATCTTGGCCGACAGGCAGTAAACCTGTCTCCAAGAGTGTTCCAATTTTTTACACTGTTGCTTCTGGACTTTAGGCTCAGTGGAAAACCAAGGTTTTCGAAGGAGAATCCCTGGAGCGCCTAAGGTGTGTTGTCGAAGACAGGCGCTCAGCCGCCAAAGAAATCCAGCTAGTGAAACTATCAAGAGCTCCCTCCAGGTCAGTAAAGGGTGCAGGCCATGTCTCGACCATGGCAAGACTAAATGCCAAAGGATCAAATTTAATGGAAGGTTTACCACGTGGTCCTTGACAGGACGGGCCAGGTGAGTGGATACTTTCGATATGCCAGGAAAAATGAATCGCAGAATGGTCAGACCAATGCACTGGGATGGGATCTTTGACGACAATAAGAAAGTTAGTGCAAATCAGATCAAGAATATGCCCGCGACAATGCGTAGGGGTGCCAACCCATTGTGTGAGCTGGGCAAGACTAAATGTGTCGAGAAACTCCTGTGTGTCCCCTGCGTCCCCGTGAATATTAAAATCTCCGATGAATAGAAAGCGGGTAAAACGTAATTCATGCGGGACTATAAAATCGTCCAAAGCTTTCAGAAAGGTGCCTGCCGGGCTCGGAGGTATATAAACCAGCTTGCCGCCTAGCGAGAAATGGGGTGAGATGGTAACGCAGAAGTTCAGAGCTTCTCCCTCACCCAACACCATGGACTCTCCCTGGTGAAAGGTCCATTTGTCTCTGAACACCAATGCAACACCTCCGCCCCTACCACCTTTGCGGTCAGCATGCAAAATGTGGTAACCCCCAGGGATTGCCAGGTCAACCACTGGGTTAGAGAACTCTTTTAGCTAAGTCTCAGGTATGAACAATAGATCGAGAGCCTCGTCTGAAAGAAGGTCAAAGATGTCTTGAGAGTGTTTACATAAAGAGCGGGCATGAATCAAGGCCACCCTAATAGATTGCCCACACCGAATGTATGCACACATGTATGCACATATTTATTTTTAATTACTGTTTTAATGTTTGGAATTTAAATTGTACAAATTGCTTCAGGGTCCCCAGCTTCCAATATTGACTCAATGGGGGTACTCAGGAGTCAAAAGCTTGGGAACCACTGTAGGCAATTCCCAGCCTGACTACGGATTATGATTCGAGCAAGTCAATCTATAAAAGATATCAACACTGGAGAATTTGTCTTGCAAGTAAGTAAGTAAGAATGTGATCTAGCAGAGGGTTTTGCCAATTATGTGCCTATGGGGAAATGTGTTGATCCATAAGGGTCTAATTTCTCCCTGAAGTTCCTCGGATGTAGGTCTACCATGATTTCTGCTTCATGCTCCAATCCCCTACATCTTTTATGGCTTTTTCTGGAGGCTTTACCAGCACTCTGATTACCTTTGCTTCTCCGGGCCTGGTATAGGCAGTCACTCTTCCTGGTATAGGTGATAACTCTCCCTGAAGGCTTTGGTAACACTGTTTCTTCCATTACTTATCCTGGATGCTTTCTTGTCTGGGTAGCTTCCATGACTGGTTTCCTTGATTTGCAGCAACTTTCTCCTTAGGGTTTACCAGCCCTGGTTCTTCCTTGATTCTCCCTGGAGGCTCCTCCTCCCTGTATCTCCTCTTCAAATCCATTGATTCTTTACCTGCTCTGAATCTATCTTGGCTCTACTTGAAAATTCATCACCCTTGGCATCTGAATTCTGTTATTGGGAAGCGAGTTTTTAATAAAATCCATTCCTAAGATCCTTAAGCATCACACTGTGTTTGTGCTGACATATTTGTGGTTTACTCTCCTGATTTTTATAAATCATTTCAATGAGGGAAGTTAATGGTGTACAGCACTTACTTGATTACTAACATTCTATCCAGATTAGTCCTTTTCATTTCTTATGGTCTGAGCAAGAGTGAAAAATGGCTATGCAGAAATATTTGGAGACGGGTCACTGCATCTTCCCTAGTCTGTGTCTTGGGGAAAGGGTGTGTTAAACCGAACAGGTCTCTAAGCCTCCTGCTAGCAGTTTCACTATAAGCGTGTCTTCTTATCAGTGACTGTATAATATCACTTTTGGGGGGACTGTTAGTGGTAAAATCGTTTGGGTTTTGCATTGGTGTGACTGGGTAGTGTCATGTCCTTATGTACTTTTCAAATGTCCATCTCGGTGGATAGCTTCCCTTATCGCTATCTCCCCTGGTCAAAGAGGTTGCAATTATTCTGAAGTTTTCTTTTTTTTTTATGTGTGCTTATCCTGTTTCCATCTTGTTTTCTGTACAGAGAATTTCCGCTGTCTCTGCACCCATGAAAAGGGTTTTGGCTTCAAGGGCAGTAGCTTCCACCGGATCATTCCTCAGTTTATGTGTCAGGGCGGCGACTTCACCAACCACAATGGTTCTGGTGGCAAATCCATCTACGGCAGGAAATTTGACGATGAGAACTTTATACTGAAGCACACTGGAGCAGGTATGGGGCTGCACTGTGCATGTGTGTTCACAATAACAATTGAAATCCTACATGGAGTCGACTACCAGACCAAACAGGAGACCAAAGGGAATCCATAAACATAAGAGGAGATGAGAGGCCACCAAATCTCTAGCGACAGGTTAAAGAGAAGGGCTGATGATAGTAAAGGCATAGCATTAGGCGAGTTTCAGATTACAAGTGACGGTACTGTTCAAGAGATAGGGTAGGTTTCCAAATGTTTCCACGGGGATATATATACGTTCACAAACTTCATTTCATTTACCTCAGTGCATTCCTGGAATGTTTTGGGTTAATCAGTTGGGGGGGCCAAAAAAAGTGGGTGATAAGGCTACCAGAACATTGATTTTCCCTGTTAATTGTCGTAGGTAATTGTGTGAAGCAATACAGAAAAAAATTACTGAATATCACCAAATTCGGCAAACGATTAGAACTTTATTCAGATAGCGTAATTTTTAATACTCATTATAAATCCATTCAACCACTTTCAAGAAATTACCTTTTAAAGAGGTGCTCTGGGTGTCATGAAGGGGTTAAAAAGATAGTGGTATTCCGACTGTTGGTGTTCAGATATACTCTGATTAGCCATTGTAGAGGGGGTTAATCAATCCAAGTTGGCTGGCCACAACCTGAACAGTATGTTGTGGTAGCCATTACTGGACTTAGGGACATGGTCGCTGCGTCCTGAAAATGGATTAAAAAATAAATAAGGGGCAAGGTGAGCACACAAGGGGCATATGGGAGTTAGGGGGATCCTAAAGGGACCCTCCCTTGATTGGCTGGACGCAACATGGGCAACATGCTGTGACAGCCAATACAGGACTCCTGGACACGGTCCCCAATGAAATGCATTTTAGTAAATGCCAGGTTTTGAGGGTTACAAAAAGTGGCCCATAGGGTGATAACAGATTTTACGCACAAAATAAATCGTTTGTGGTATAATAATTATTTTAGGGATTGTGGAGTGTTCTAGGGTCACTTTAGCATGGGAAAATGCTGACCCTCTGCTGGGATTTGACTGTTTCCTTTCATGAGAGTATGGAAGGTCCTCCAGAAGCTAAAATGAGAGCACATTTTCTTTGTCATAAAATCTTTCTCAGCCATGTGAGAATAAAGTCTGCTATTTTGAGTAAAATATACTAACAGCAGCTGCAACTTGTCAGTTGATTCCCAGTGTTCAGCTTCCCACAGTGTGCTAGTGTGCTAATCAACAACTAGAGTGCTAGCATACTGTATTCAAGACAAAACTGTGGCACACCTGAAGCCATTTTAATGGGATCAAAATTGTAACATTTGTAGCATTTCCTTTCGAAATTAGGTGGTTCGTTTTGTCACATAAATTATGGTGTGCTCTAGAAAGCTAAAATGAGGACACATTTTCTACGAGTTCTCAAATATCTTCATCATCCGTTTCAGTTAAACGTTCTGACATGCAGAACTTCCAACACCAGCAGCAGTGAATCAGTTAACTCCATAGTAATTAACTGTAGTTTCCCACAGTGTTCTAATGAACAACAAGCTACCGTTCTGTATTTATGAAAAAAGTATGCCACCCCTGAAGCCATCTTGATGGAATCAAAGCTGTAAAGCTAAAAGCATTTCCTACAGAGTACACTGAAGTAAATTCTAAGCAAGCACTGGCAAAGCAAGCATCTCTCGCTTATGCAAGAGCTGATGCATTTGCCAATGTGTTTTAGCCGTGTTGTACACCAACGTGGCAGCTGTTCAGCATTACATCAAGTTTATTGTCTAGAGTGGTGAAGAGTGGAGTGTTGCAAATTCAAGTGGAGTGTTGTCCTTTAATGGAAAGGCATAGAGTGGAGGAGGACATAGTGGAGGGCGTAGCATAGAGCGCAGTAAAGTGGAGTTATGTTGCGTAGTATGGAGTAAAGTGGCATAGAGTGGAGTAGAGGTGTCATGGAGTAGAGTGGAGTACAGTGTCGTGGAGTGTCATAGAGTTAGAGGGTCATACTGTTATGGAGTGGCGTAGAGTGTCAGCATGGAGTATCGCGGTGTGGAATGGAGTGGCGAGTCCTACAGTGGAGTGGAGTATATTGGAGTGGCGTATCATAGAGGGGAGTAGAGTGGACTGGTATAGAGTTAGGGTATGCATGGTCTGGTCGCGCACTGCCGTTAGTCACACATTTTTTATTGAAATGACCATTACATTTGCACAGACATATAGTTTTACTGACAATACTATACAGCACACAATGAATGTGTGGAAATTGCATCACCAGTTGTATTGATTTGTTTTGATCGTATTAAAATGTTTCTTTCCACTACACTTCAGAATTACAAAAAATTGCCTTCATTTGTGCCTTCTGAATTTTGATATATTCTGAAATATTTGCACAGTTCATTTATAGACATTTAAATTTTGCTGTATGCTTGAAAAAAAACATCCTACAGCCTTTTCTCTCACATGGGTAGCCATCCGGATTATCATATAAATCCTCTCACTTTGAAGTCAGAGGAAGAAGACAGAGCCTGACATTTGACCTCTGTATCTGAATGCACATTAAATGTGACAAGATAAAACAAAATTTTAAAGGCCTGTTTACAGAAAGCGAGCACTCGTGGAAGAATACAAGGAGCTCCGGTAAACATGCAGGGATGGACTAACACAAACTGAACAGCCTAAAATAAATAAAGGCGGCAAATAGAAAGCAAGCAAATGTGAGTGTTACAGACCACAAACCCAGTGATGAGCAATGGGTGAATGCATTCCCAGAGAATCTTTCCAAATGTCCCCAAGTTGTCTTTAGCAAACCAGACAGCTGCGCTGTCTGGTATGTTTCTTCCTAAAAGGACAGTCCTGGCCTGGAGAAGCCGGGTCCTTTCAAAATGGAGTCACCTCCCTTGTTAGATCTCAGGTGAGCGGGACACAAGTAACAGCTGTTCTGATACAGACCTCTAACCGCATATTCCTCACCTTTTGAATATTCCCCAGATATCAGACTGTATCAGGAAAGTTTTTTCTGCAGAATCTCTGTTCTAGGTAGGTGGCACCATGCAGCTCCGCACTGATGCCGTTCTGCCCCTGAAATGACGCGCAAAGCCTATATAGGTGACACTCCCTCACGGTGTCAGTTTCTTTCTTTCTGGACAAAGTCAAAATACACCTGAGCACACCCAAGTAGTCACTATAATCCAAAGGTTTTAATCAAAACCTCAGCAACATGAATAGTAGTCAATTGTTAGAGTGTCCTTATTTCTTTTTTTTGTAATTGGATATAAAGAAGTTTCCCAATCAGGTCCTGTTGCAGATTATTTTATTCATCAAACAACAACGCAGAGCAGCAGCAGCCGACGCGCGTTTCGCCCACCGGGCTTTTTCAAGGCTGCGGGAAAATACATATAAAACAATAATTGTACAGTCATCGAATATAATCAGTGGAAATCACCGCAGTGAATAAACACATAGAAATGCCCTTAGATATCACAATTCAAATTTGAAAATAGATAAACACTTCCATTGTATCATTCTGTCATTGGTTACGTATTCTTCCGTCCACATAGATATCAAACAGACGTAGGAGACGCAACACAAAACCTCTAATGACATGATTGGACAGGATAACACACGATGATTAAACCATAAATAAGGAAAAGACATTATTTTTGTTGGAAACAAGGAAACAACATCCTGGTTCTGATATGAAAAACAGCACGCTATGTCAAGTTAGCCCATCTTAATGCATGCATCTTGAAAACTGTAAAAAAAAGCCTATATGAGCGTCCTTTTGGTGTAATCAATATCCTACATTACCAGATCTGATGGAAACCTGATTGCATGTCAGCAATACAAGAACAATTTCTTCTATAAGTAATCATGACACTCCAAAAGTCAATAACACAGACTCAAAAAATATAGGAAAATACCACCACCCATACACCGATAGTGCAATGGAAAAACTTTGTGAACAAAACTTAACATTACAGATATTCCTCTCACCTAGTAAATCATACCAACGTCCCCTGAATTGATTAAAGTCATGCGCTGTAAATCCGTCACTTTCTGGATTAGTTCTGATAAGAGAGCACATAAGAAAAAGGACAAATCTTGAACCCGAAACTGGATATAGATGTGAGTTTAGTAATACTCACATGAGTTTTGGAAGTCCTTATTATAACTGTTTCTCACCCTGTTAAATCCGTGTCCACTTTAATGTTCTTGTCGAGTATTTAAAAGGCAGCCTGGGACACGTAGTGATCGAGCCGCATCACATGTTGTGATTGAGGTACCCCTTCAGGTTCGGGCACCAAATAACGGACCTTGATAAGCCCTGTATTTAACAATTTCAAGAATATAGTTTCACTAAAAGTACCCAAAAGCAAACTGAAAAAATTGTAAGTGTTTAAAAACGGAGGACGAACTATATCGTTAAAACTAATGTGCTCCCGTGAGCGTGTCTGGCTATGTATTGGACGCGATCGCATGAGGTTCGGGAACCAAATATCGGAACTTGATAAGCCCTATACTAAACAATTTCAAGAATATAGTTTCACTAAAAGTACCAAAAGCAAACTGAGAAAATTGTAAGTGTTTAAAAACGGAGGACGAACTACATCGTTAAAACTAATGTGCTCCCGTGAGCGTGTCTGGCTATGTGTTGGCCGTGATAGCATGAGGCACGTACACTCGGATCCGGCGCTAAATTCTTAGGAGCAGTAGATCGATATTTTATCGTTTAAACTTTACCTGAATGTCGCAGCAATGTCCTATCGAAGACGCGTGGCAACTCGGTGTGTCTGTAAACGCGGGTGCCATTTTTGCCGTCTATTTAAATCTTACTCAGTAGTCCTAGAAAGCGGACTTGGCAATGTTGTGCCATTCGGTATAGCGCGATTTAGTACAAATAGGTACTTTGCCTCACGGATAATTTTAGAATTTAACTTTAGACCAGGATGTAATTTACTTGCGAGCATAGCCCTTAAGAGGCACATTATGTGTTAAAAATAATAGTAGTTTAATAAGCATGAAAAAAAGACTAACTTCCCTCGTCAACGGTTAGTGGATCTATCTGAATATTGGATGTGAGTATCGACCCACTGGGATTAAAAGTGCAACTTGCTCCTGAAGCCTCATGGGCATGTGTGAAGACAATACATGAGGAGCATAAACATGCTAAAAAAGTCCCCTGATGACTAGATCATTGCCGGGAAAACGTTGTGACAGTATAGTCAAAAATTGCACTCAACGCATAGGTCGTGTACCTATTCATTGTGATCAGCCATTATTAAAAAATGTATATATAGGGTCAAATATGTCCTTGGTGTCACAGGCACATATAGACCCAACTAAGGAATAATAATGCATCTATTTATAAGACAAGCGAAAATTCAGAAGTAACGATAACCTGTCCAATGCCAGTAACAGCTAGTGGAGGTCTTTCTTTCTGGACCACCAGATGTGGATCGGGATCTACCTTTCGTGTCTTTGAGACACTTCATCTCAGCAAAGTTTTCTGTGTGCTAGGGAAATGCCACATCCCAAAATGACAGCTTAAGCCATGTAAGGATTGCCGCAACCAAATGTCTGTGACAGACCCTCATCAGGTTTGCCTGTGGTCAAGCGCGACTAAGACCTGCAGTGACTGCACGTCAATGAACCTGAAGACCATATGGGACCGTGAAGTGAAAGTCTGTTGCTAAGCACCGGAAGACCGTAACAATACCAGTCCACATCGAAAGGTCAGTCCCCACCAGAAGTTTCAAAAATTGTTCCTGAGGTCGATCGTCGTGGTGCTCCAAGTCTTCAGGTTAGTTGAAGAAAAAATATTAAAAATCCAAGCAGGACTCTGCCCCTTAAATTCTCCTGAGAAGGTGCGAGGGCTTGGCCATGCCTCCTGATCTCCCTCCCTAAGTTGGTTGAACTCAGAGCCCATCTCCCAACTTATCCCGACACAACGCATGTTTTTGGGGCTTTCTGCACAACTGAGGCAGATCGACGAGTTTCACAAGGCCATGCTCAGACTCTCCATCTGGCATGCCTATGGGCCCCCAAGTAGCTGAGAGGCCCCCTCATCTGGGATACCGCCAGCGGACTCTCCCACAACGAAAGTTCGACCCTCTGAATCCACGACTGGGCCTCCTCCGGCTCCTGCACGGACTCAGTCTCCAGCGTCAAGCTCCATGCCGGTTCTCGGAGCTTGAATGCCCATTGTACTCTCTGACTCAGTCGGTGCCGCTACGACTTTGACTGAGGCAGCGCTTGCTTTCTGTTAAAGTGCCACTTACCACATACGTTGCATTCCTTATTTGGTACAGATTCGGACAAAGATTATGATGCGGGTGATGAGGTAGTGTAACAATACCATAAAGAAAAAATTTCTGATGACCTTCAACAAGCCAGTGGCCTTAAAACCTCCCCTGAGTGGGGACTTCTCTCACCCCAGGCCCTGAAACTGAGGAGAGTGCTTCTTATCCAATGGTCATGTTTAGGGTAGACTAAATTCTTGACCTCCAGCTGCCCTCCTTAGAGGTCAAAACCAAGGTCTTGACGTAAGAGCTTAAGCCAGGGCACACCTCAACAGAGCTCCTCCTCTCCTTAGATGCCTGGCCCAAACCTTGCTCTGGCCCCCAAGTCAATCACCAAATTGCAAAACGCCTCTGTCCTATCATGGGCAACCCTGCACTTTTGTCTCAGCAGCCCTCTCCATAAAGTTTGACAGTGAACCCAAATAGCTATGTGACTACTATCCCTGATATGGAGTCCAAACGAGTGGAGACCTTTGGGAAGAGGGTATTTTCTTTTACTACCTTTGCCCTCAGTCCCTCCTAGGATTCCTGGAAGATCTGACCTATCCTAACCTAAGCCATGCAAGACAGTTGTGATTCAGCCAAGTTTACAATTCACTGTGGCATGGACACCACCAATACCATCAGGCATGCCTTTGCCATTCACTGCCATACCTGACTGCGGTGAACTGTTGTTTCAGGCGATGTCTAATCGTTCTTTTTAAGGAAAGGCATCTTTTTGTATGGTTGCCCCAAAGTTTTGAACTGATGCTGCCTGTTTTTTGACTCTTGATAATGCATTAAGGCCTGCTAGCCAGACATCAGTGCCAATGCCATGACCCTTAAATGTTTGTTTGATTGGCCTATTCCTAATTGGTATGAGCCAGCTTACTTCTAAGTCCCTAGTATATGGTACCTGGAATATCAAGGGCCTGTACGCTAGTGTCTCCTCTCAAGAACAGCAGCACTTGTTGTGCCACCCTTAGTGGGACAAGGTAAAGTGTGACTCCAAGTCTGCCACTGCATACTGAATAGAGCAGTTTAAAACTGTTAACTCGACTTGGCCATTTTAAGCAATGGGAAAGCCCAAATACCTTTTTTAATATATGTAAGTTACCCATCCGTAGGCAGGGTGCTGCAAATGAAAAAGCAGGACGTGTTTTATTTTACCTGTTCTAACAGTAAAAGCTCACAACTGTTGTTTCTACTGTGAGAAAGACTGGTAGCACCATTGGCGAGTACAAAATTAAATGCTGACAACTCAGCTGTGCTAACTTCTTAATGGGACTAATGAAGTTGGTACTTCAAGGCACCAAACAACTCGTTTCATTAAGCCCGACTAGATGCCAACGTCTAAATTAATGTAACTTGTCACATGCAACTTTTAGAAAGTTGCAACTCTGTTACCCAGTTTTCTAGTATCCATGTACTGAGGCTGGCCATGTGACAGCCTTTTGCGTGCCTGGAGAGAGATATCAGCGGCTCCCCTGATAGGTAACACTAGAGGCCTGCCGCTGAAGGTGTTACCTCCTCCTGGCAGGAATCCAGAGGGAGTCTTGTCCCCTCTGACCGGTTTAACAGCCCTAAGGCAGGGTTCACCATACCACAGGTGAGGGCATAGCTGCATGAGCAATATGCCCGTGCAGTGTCTGAGTCCATTCTTAGACACAGTAAGTGCAGTAAATCCATTTTGAGTACATGGGGTGGGAGTTTTTCAGCACAAACTCCACAGCTCCATTATGACATTACTGACGACTGAGAAGTTTGGTATCAAACTTCTCAGCAGGATAAACCCACACTTATGCCAGTGTGGGATTTATTATAAAATGCACTCAGAGGGCATCGTAGAAATGCCCCCTGAAAAACGTCCAGTTTCTAGTGTATTTGCTGACTGGTCACTGCCTGCCTGCCAGCCAGCCAACCAGCACCAAACAGGTTTCTGACCTCTTGGGGTGAGAGACTTTGAGCTCTCAGAGGTCAGAAACAAAGCCTGCTTTGGGTGGAGGTGCTTCACACCTGTCCCCTTTACAGGAACAGCAACACTTGGCGGTAAGCCTCAGAGGCTCTCACCTTGTGTTATGCTGATTTGAGCAGCTCCAAGTAATGGAGATGCCCGCCTCACCTGTCCCAGCCCCACTTTTTAGCTGCAGGACTGGAGGGGAAAATTAGTAAGCAGAGTAAGCGTGTCCACCTTGTCTTGGCACAGCCCTAGTGTGGCCAGGTGCTGAGGTGCTCTCATTAGAATTCTCCAACTTGGTTTAGAGAATTAGGACCAATGGGAAGAAGGATGTCCCCAAAGGTAGGGGGCATCTAAAGAATGTAGTCACCCTATTGGTCACCCTATTGGATAGTAACCATTGGCTACTCCCCTCCAACCTCAGTAAAATCCTTAAAGTTAGTAGTTCAGGGCTCCCCTGAACCATGTTCCTCAGATTTCACGACATATGAAGAAAAAGGACCAGAAGAGCTGTCCAGCCCTCAAGAAGATGACGACTGACTTGACCCCAGCCCTACCAGCCTGTCTCCTCTTCCAGCAACACTGCTCAAAGAAATTTTTGTGTCCCGCGACCAGCAACTCTCCAGAAACTTCAGAGACCTGAGCTGCCTTCAATAAAGACTCTCTCCCGTGGACACCTGATTTGCCCAGCAAAAGCAACATCCAACAGGGACTTCCGTGTTTTCCAGAACCGCGAGTCCTCTTCACTCTGCACCCTCCACCCACAGGCCGAGTCAGAGTGGCCCAACTATCCAGCAAAGTCCCTCTGGTGAACCTGACCTGGGATCCAGCATTGGACGACCTCTCCTGAGCTTCCCACAACGGCTGCTGCCTCATCTTGAAGGATCCCCCTAACCGCGACTGGATCCAGTGAATGAAACCAGACGCTGAAAGACACCCCTGCAGCCGCAGCCCCTAGGGCTTGGGGTGCCCATGGTGTCCAGGTGTCCAGCAACTATCCAACTTACCTCTCCAGTCATTTCGTTCACTTCAGCCAGTCTTCTGGTCCGAGCCTGAAGCCAGTTTCCTCAACCAAAGATCCTCATTGACTTTCATTGGGAGTCCCGACGCCTGTTAGCACCCTGCAACTAACCACCCGTGTGACACTTGAGGTGAACTCTTGGTGCCAACTTGTGGCCCTTTTGTGTTGTTCTTTGAACCCAGGGACTTTGCCCTGAAACCGCTGGTCCTTACCTGCAACCAGTGATCTGCTGACACCCCCCTTCCCTTTCTCCATAGGTCTGTATTGGGCCCCAGTCTCCTCCTCTGACCTCTGCACCTGGCCACCCCTGTGCCGCTGAGCGTGTCTTTCTGACCCTTGCCCTGTGTTGGTTCTACAACCCAGAGACTGACTCTGAAAGTCCTGTACTTAACCTGTGAGTTACTGGCCTGTCTTTTCTCCCGTAGGATTGCATTGCATTCTATTAGCTTTCACTGTATTTGCACTAAGTGTTGATCCTGAGAACAGTACTAAGTATCTTCTTGCTATTGAAAAGTATTTCATAACCCTGTAAAGTACTTCTAATGCTTTTCCAAACATTTGCCTACTTTATATTTTAAGTATTGCATAACTGAAAAGTCCACTTACCTGTAACGGAGTTCCACTGGTTTCCTAAAATTAAAGTAACGAAAGTAATATTTTTAAAAACATTGGCCTGAAGTTAGTCCTAGAGTGTGTGTGTTCCTACCTTGTATGCGTGTGTACAACAAATGCATTCACACTACCCTCTGATAAGCCTAATTGCTCAGCCCAGCTACCACTAAATTGAGAGTAAGGAATCTACTTTAACCTCTGCTATACCTTTGGGGACGTACTGACTCTGTGCACACTATATCTCTCTTTAGGTCTCGCCTACGAAGAGCGCATGCGCTGCATAGGAGGGCCTTTAGCCATCGTTCTTCACTTTTTCAAGCACTGCACTCGTGCTTGTGGCAGCATCCACCTTGCGGGAGCGCGCAGCGGCACGCCACAAGCACGAGTGCAGTGCTTGAAAAAGTGAAGACTGCGCGCATGCATGCGCACGCACGCACCACTCCCGGGCTTGATAAGATAAGAGTTTAACGTGTTTTCTCAGGTGCGTTGTAATCCTTACCTGATGTGCTGTCTCTCTATTGAATTACTTAAAAATTAAATCAATTAATATAAATTAGCAATGACTAGCACAAGCATGAGTGCTATAAAACAGCTGCTGCTTGTGCTCTTCTGAAAGATGGGAAATTGCAGGTTTTCAGAACATGCGGATTCAAGTCTTCACTATAATTGTTTCTTTTATTTGTTCTGCATGTATTTATTTGCATATAATAATGTAGTGTCCTCAGAGCATTAGGAATAGTCACAGATCGTTAAACTCTGCAAACATGTACTGGTTTTATATTCGAACCATTGTCACAATGACAGTTGAGCTTTAGAGTACTCACCCTAACTGCAAATGCCTTGCATTAATGGCTGACTCACATTCACTGACACACTTACTGACACTCTCACAGACTCACTCTCTCACACTCTCACTGACACTCACACTCCCTCACACTGACTCTCACTGACGCTCTCCCACTCTCACTGACAGAATGACTCACTCTGACACACTCACTGACTCACTCTCACTGACTTACACTGACACTCTCCCACTCACTCTCTCTCTCACTGACTCTCCCACTCACTGATAGACTCTCACTGACAGACTCTCCCACTCTCTCACTCACTGACTCTCTCACTGACTCTCACTCACTGACTGACTGACTCTCACTCACTCGCGGACTCTCACTCGCGGACTCTCACTCGCGGACTCTCACTCGCGGACTCTCACTCGCGGACTCTCACTCGCGGACTCTCACTCGCGGACTCTCACTCGCGGACTCTCACTCGCGGACTCTCACTCGCGGACTCTCACTCGCGGACTCTCACTCGCGGACTCTCACTCGCGGACTCTCACTCGCGGACTCTCACTCGCGGACTCTCACTCGCGGACTCTCACTCGCGGACTCTCACTCGCGGACTCTCACTCGCGGACTCTCACTCGCGGACTCTCACTCGCGGACTCTCACTCGCGGACTCTCACTCGCGGACTCTCACTCGCGGACTCTCACTCGCGGACTCTCACTCGCGGACTCTCACTCGCGGACTCTCACTCGCGGACTCTCACTCGCGGACTCTCACTCGCGGACTCTCACTCGCGGACTCTCACTCGCGGACTCTCCCACTTTCTCACTCTCTCACTGACACTCTCACTCTCTCACTGACACTCTCCCACTCTCTCACTGACACTCTCCCACTCTCTCACTGACACTCTCCCACTCTCTCACTGACACTCTCCCACTCTCTCACTGACACTCTCCCACTCTCTCACTGACACTCTCCCACTCTCTCACTGACACTCTCCCACTGACACTCTCCCACTCTCTCACTGACACTCTCCCACTCACTCTCTCACTCACTCTCCCACTCACTCTCCCACTCACTCTCCCACTCACTCTCCCACTCTCTCACTGACACTCTCCCACTCTCTCACTGACACTCTCCCACTCACTCTCTCACTCTCTCACTGACACTCTCCCACTCACTCTCTCACTCACTCTCCCACTCACTCTCCCACTCACTCTCCCACTCACTCTCCCACTCACTCTCCCACTCACTCTCCCACTCACTCTCCCACTCACTCTCCCACTCACTCTCCCACTCACTCTCCCACTCACTCTCCCACTCACTCTCCCACTCACTCTCCCACTCACTCTCCCACTCACTCTCCCACTCACTCTCCCACTCACTCTCCCACTCACTCTCCCACTCACTCTCCCACTCACTCTCCCACTCACTCTCCCACTCACTCTCCCACTCACTCTCCCACTCACTCTCCCACTCACTCTCCCACTCACTCTCCCACTCACTCTCCCACTCACTCTCCCACTCACTCTCCCACTCACTCTCCCACTCACTCTCCCACTCACTCTCCCACTCACTCTCCCACTCACTCTCCCACTCACTCTCCCACTCACTCTCCCACTCACTCTCCCACTCACTCTCCCACTCACTCTCCCACTCACTCTCCCACTCACTCTCCCACTCACTCTCCCACTCACTCTCCCACTCACTCTCCCACTCACTCACTCTCCCACTCACTCTCCCACTCACTCTCCCACTCACTCTCCCACTCACTCACTCTCCCACTCACTCACTCTCCCACTCACTCACTCTCCCACTCACTCACTCTCCCACTCACTCACTCTCCCACTCACTCACTCTCCCACTCACTCACTCTCCCACTCACTCACTCTCCCACTCACTCACTCTCCCACTCTCACTGACTGACTGACTCGCTCTCCCACACTGAGTGACTGACTGACTCGCTCTCACTGAGTGACTGACTGACTCGCTCTCACTGAGTGACTGACTGACTCGCTCTCACTGAGTGACTGACTGTTGGACCCGGCCTCGTAGAATGGCCCTCCGTGCCCCCGCACCACCGAAACCTGGTACCTACAGCCCAAGCACCCGGCCCAGCCGAACCTCCCCACCAGGACACACGCACCGACCCGGACATCCCCGTCCCTGGCCTCTCTCCTTTCGGCCACCCCGGGCCCGCGTGCCCACTTCATGCACCAAGATGGCCGCCCGGCCCCAGCGCGACCCGGGCCTAGAGGCGCCACTCCGGCTGGAGGACATCACGCTTCCAGGGGATGAGAGAGGGAGGAGCAGTTTCTATCGCACCTCTGAACTCCCCCAGGACGATGGGTTTCGATCGGCCCTCCGGTCTCCCTGAGGGCTGGCTCCACGCCTGCTGGGTGTCTGGGACTCCTCCCGACCCGGCCCTGAAAGGATCAAAAGACTATAGCAGGAAATCCCGACAAGCGACCCCCAGGTGACAAGACCCCTGCCTGCACAGACTCCGGACATCAAAGAGGGGTCGAACTATAACAAGGGGTGCTCTGGGGCTGTCCGGAGATTCGACGCTGGAACAACGAGAGCCTGCCGACGCGGTCGCGGCTCCTGGAACTTGAGCCCTGCTGAGTGACTCGCGGCTCCCTGAAGATCGTAAGACCTCCGAACTTGTACCTGAGCCCTGCTGAGTGACTCGCGGCTCCCTGAAGATCGTAAGACCTCCGAACTTGTACCTGAGCCCTGCTGAGTGACTCGCGGCTCCCTGAAGATCGTAAGACCTCCAAACTTGTACCTGAGCCCTGCTGAGTGACTCGCGGCTCCAACCGACTCTCACGGTCCCGCCGGACCCCGACTACAACCTCGTATCCCCCAGCTCGAGGATTGTGAGCTGTGCACCGGATACATCCCGGCTTGAACCTTTACCAAAAGACTGTCCCGCTACCCCCTACCCCTTCCGAGACTCTTGAGCCCGTGCTCACCTTGTACATATTTGCAGTGATAACCTACTTGATAAAGATTGTTTTCTCAGAATACCCGGTGTGGTCACTCTGTGTCGTGTGGTGCCAGAAGTACGATCCTAGCTACGAGATTCCTCCCCCTGGGGAGTCTCCCGCCAGTGCCCGGCTACGATACTTTGAGGGTGGGTCTCAGGGTAGTCAGGACCCCTTCCGGGCTCCTCTGAGGTCGCCGTCTAACATTGGTGGCAAGCGACGGGATTCGGGCCCATCACCTAGAGATCGTACCGTGAACAACGGAAGCACTACCGACAAAGATGGCAGGAGGAAGCGCCGTGAGCCCCGCAGAAACCCGCGCCAACAGGGTGTTCCAGGTGGAGCAGCTAGAAGAATACACACACAAGGAGCTAAAGCAATTCTGCAAAGAACTTAAAATCGCTACCACTGGTCTCAACACTAAAGAAGATTTGCAGAAAGCACTGAAAACTTGGGTGGAGACCGGAGCCTCCCGCCCGGAAGGCATGGGGGAGCGCTCCGACGAAGCCGAACCCCCCCAAAGTGGAAGCAGTAGCAATCAGGTGCGAGGCATCGTACCAGACGGGGGCCTATCCCCGGAAGAGCTCGCGGACAGAGAGAGAAGCCGCAATCATGAACTCGAGCTGGCCAAACTCAAAATCGAGGGCGAATTGAAGTTAGCGGAAAAAAAGCTAGCAGTGGAGCAAATGCGTGTACAAGGCGAACTAGAAGAAAAGAAGCTCCAACGGGAGCACGAAGGAAGGAAGCTCCAACTAGAGCACGAGCGCAGCTTGAAAGAAATCGATCTCAAGGCCAGAAGCGAGGAAGGAAGGCCCCCGGGAAACCGAGAGACGGCCTCCCCGGCGGAACAGAAGGTCCACATCCCCAAGGATGTGGTCAAGGAATATTATAAAAACGATGACATTCAGCAATGGTTCAGGGCCTACGAGGTCGCCATGACCTCCCATCGGATCCCGCAGAAGGACTGGGGGGCGGGGTTGTGGGGGCGGTTTCTGAGCGAAGGAAGGGACACCCTGCTCGACCTACCCCTCTCCCTGCAGACCTCCTACAGCCACATGAAAGAGGCTCTACTCACAAGGTACGGCCTCACCCCAGAAATGTACCGTCAGCGATTCCGGGACTGCAGGAAGATCCCGGGCACCACCTGGGTGGAGTATGTAAACTTTTTCAGTCGGGCCTTCGATGGGTGGATCAAGGGCAGCAAAGTTACCACCCTTGCCGAACTCACTGACCTCATGTTGTGGGAACATCTGGCTGCGAACTGCTTCATAGAACTACGTCAGCATCTGCTTGACAGCAAGCTCACAGATCCCCGGAAGCTGGCTGTGGAGGCCGACCGCTGGACCAACACCCGGGTCTCCCGGGGCATGGTAGGAGAGTACCCCCGAGCCGGTCAGGGACCACCCCGCCAGAGAGGGGGAGGGAACCAGGGAGGGCCGAGAGAGTCCCAGCCTAGCCCCCCGAAGACACAACCTCCACCTTTCCCGGCGCCCCCCCCACCGGTGACAGGGCCCCCTGGGAGACGGGGACACCGGGTGACCGTCACATGTTTCCGTTGCCAGAAACCCGGGCACTACGCCAATGACCCAGAGTGCCCCATGGCCACCCAAATCTCCCCTACCACCCCTGCGAGACAGATAGCCAACGTAGCTCTGGGGGAGGAGGTTGAGGAAGCCGAGGAGTGGGAACCCGCAGCAATGGCCCTAGTATCCCTGGGAGATAGAGAGATGATCCCTGGTAGCCTCCTACCCTCCAACACACAGAAGTACGGGCAGCTCGTCAAGATCAATGGCCACCAGGTAGAGGCCCTGCGGGACACCGGGGCCAGTATCACCGGTGTCCTCAGGCACCTAGTCCCCGAGGAGCAGATCCTCCCCAACGTCTTTTGCCCCGTAATATCCGCAGACAATAGGGAAAGTATGTGTCAGGTAGCCCTGGTGCCGTTTGAGTGGGGAGGGGTGATAGGCAAACTCAAGGTGGCCGTAAGAACCTCCCAGCCGGTCGACTGCCTCTTAGGGAACGACCTAGAGAGTTCTCCCTGGAAGCACGTCGAGCGCAAGGCCCACCTAGGAATGATGGGACTCCCCGAGTGGGTGTGCGCCACCACCAGATCTATGTCCGCCCGGCTCACTCCCCGGAGAGAAGTCGAGAACACCCCGATCGAAGAGACCAGTACAGTCCCCCAGAAGTCCTTAGGGTTCAGCCCGTTTGAATTACTCTATGGACATCCCGTCCGAGGTCCCCTCAGTTTGGTTAAGGAAGGGTGGGAGGCAGCACCCCAGACCACCCCCGAGATGTGTTCCAATACGTCCTGGCCCTCCGAAACCAGACCAGGAAGTTCCGAGAGCTGGCCGAGGCCAACCTGGAGGCAAGTCAAGAGGAGATGAAGCGCTGGTACGACCAGAATGCCACTCTGGTCGAGTTCCAGCCGGGCCAGCAGGTGTGGGTCATGGCCCCCGTGAAGCCTGGCGCCCTCCAGGACCGATGGACTGGGCCCTACAAAGTGGTTGAGCGGAAGAGCGAAGTCACATACTTGGTGGACGTCCAGTCACCTCGGGATCCCCTCCGGGTCCTGCACGTGAACCGCCTCAAGCCTCACTTCCAGCGGACAGAACTGAGCCTCCTGCTGGCCACCGATGACTGGGCCGAAGATGAGTCGGATCCCCTCCCGGACCTCCTGTGTGTCAAGGAGCAGGATGGCTCCGTGGAAGGAGTGAACCTCTCCCCAGCCCTCACTGCCCAGCAACAAGCGGACTGCCGCCAGCTCCTAAGACAATTTTCCGACCTCTTCTCCCTGACCCCCCGGGTCACCAACTGGTGTGTTCATGACGTGGACACCGGGGACAGCCCGCCGGTGAGACACCGAGCCTACCGGGTTCCTGACCGGGTCCGGTCCTGCATTCAAGCGGAAGTCTCGAAGATGTGGACCCTGGGGGTGATCGAGCCCTCTGACAGTCCCTGGGCCAGCCCCGTGGTCCTGGTCCCGAAGGCAGCGGCCCCCGGTGTCGCCCCCGAGCTCCGATTCTGCGTGGACTACCGGGGGCTCAATGACGTTACCCGAGCCGATGCCCACCCCATTCCACGAGCCGGCGAACTCATTGACCGACTAGGGGCAGCCCGGTTCCTCAGCACATTCGACCTCACCTGCGGATACTGGCAGATTGCGCTCACCGAAGGGGCCAAAGAGCGGTCCGCTTTCTCCACCCCCGATGGGCACTACCGCTTCCGCGTAATGCCCTTCGGGATGAAAAATGCCCCGGCCACTTTCCAGCGACTGGTGAATAGGGTCCTGGCCGGGCTAGAACAGTTCAGCGCGGCATACCTGGACGACATCGCTGTCTTCAGTTCAGAGTGGAGTGAGCACCCCCAGCACCTCCGAAGGGTGCTAACCGCCCTGCGCCAGGCAGGCCTCACAGTAAAAGCCAGCAAGTGCCAGATCGGGCAAGGATCCGTGGTCTACTTGGGGCACCAGGTCGGGAGTGGCCAGGTTGCCCCTCTACAGCCAAAGATCGACGCCATCCTGGCCTGGGAACCACCCATCACCCAGACGGAGGTCCGAGCCTTTCTGGGACTCACGGGCTACTACCGAAGATTCATTCGGGGGTATGGCAGCCTTGTCGGCCCTCTCACAGAACTCGCGTCTAAAAAACAGCCAAAGAAAGTGCAGTGGACGGCTGCCTGCCAGGAAGCTTTCGATGCCCTAAAAAGGGCCATGTGTACTGCCCCCGTCCTCCAGGCTCCCGACTACGCCAAGGAGTTCATAGTCCAGACCGATGCCTCCGAGCATGGCATTGGGGCCGTCCTGTCCCAAGTAAATGACCAAGGCCTAGACCAGCCCGTCGCCTTCCTCAGTCGGCGGCTGTTGCCCCGAGAACAAAGATGGAGCACCATAGAGCGCGAAGCCTTTGCCGTGGTCTGGGCACTCAAAAAGCTACGACCCTACCTGTTCGGCTACCTGTTCGGCACCCATTTCAGAGTCCAAACTGACCATCGGCCCTTGCGTTCGCTCATGCAGATGCGAGGAGAAAACCCCAAGCTACTGCGGTGGTCAATCTCCCTCCAGGGGATGGATTTCACCGTGGAACACCGCCCTGGTACGGACCACGCCAATGCTGACGGCCTCTCCCGGTTCTTCCGCCTCAGCGAAGAGAACCCCCCAAGCTGATGGGCAGTTCTCTCCGGCTTTCAGCTGGGGGGGACGCGTGTTGGACCCGGCCTCGTAGAATGGCCCTCCGTGCCCCCGCACCACCGCAACCTGGTACCTACAGCCCAAGCACCCGGCCCAGCCGAACCTCCCCACCAGGACACACGCACCGACCGGGACATCCCCGTCCCTGGCCTCTCTCCTTTCGGCCACCCCGGGCCCGCGTGCCCGCTTCATGCACCAAGATGGCCGCCCGGCCCCAGCGCGACCCGGGCCTAGAGGCGCCACTCCGGCTGGAGGACATCACGCTTCCAGGGGATGAGAGAGGGAGGAGCAGTTTCTATCGCACCTCTGAACTCCCCCGGGACGATGGGTTTCGATCGGCCCTCCGGTCTCCCTGAGGGCTGGCTCCACGCCTGCTGGGTGTCTGGGACTCCTCCCGACCCGGCCCTGAAAGGATCAAAAGACTATAGCAGGAAATCCCGACAAGCGACCCCCAGGTGACAAGACCCCTGCCTGCACAGACTCCGGACATCAAAGAGGGGTCGAACTATAACAAGGGGTGCTCTGGGGCTGTCCGGAGATTCGACGCTGGAACAACGAGAGCCTGCCGACGCGGTCACGGCTCCTGGAACTTGAGCCCTGCTGAGTGACTCGCGGCTCCCTGAAGATCGTAAGACCTCCGAACTTGTACCTGAGCCCTGCTGAGTGACTCGCGGCTCCCTGAAGATCGTAAGACCTCCGAACTTGTACCTGAGCCCTGCTGAGTGACTCGCGGCTCCCTGAAGATCGTAAGACCTCCGAACTTGTACCTGAGCCCTGCTGAGTGACTCGCGGCTCCCTAAAGATCGTAAGACCTCCGAACGTGTACCTGAGCCCTGCTGAGTGACTCGCGGCTCCCTGAAGATCGTAAGACCTCCGAACTTGTACCTGAGCCCTGCTGAGTGACTCGCGGCTCCCTGAAGATCGTAAGACCTCCGAACTTGTACCTGAGCCCTGCTGAGTGACTCGCGGCTCCAACCGACTCTCACGGTCCTGCCGGACCCCGACTACAACCTCGTATCCCCCAGCTCGAGGATTGTGAGCTGTGCACCGGATACATCCCGGCTTGAACCTTTACCAAAAGACTGTCCCGCTACCCCCTACCCCTTCCGAGACTCTTGAGCCCGTGCTCACCTTGTACATATTTGCAGTGATAACCTACTTGATAAAGATTGTTTTCTCAGAATACCCGGTGTGGTCACTCTGTGTCGTGTGGTGCCAGAAGTACGATCCTAGCTACGAGATTCCTCCCCCTGGGGAGTCTCCCGCCAGTGCCCGGCTACGATACTTTGAGGGTGGGTCTCAGGGTAGTCAGGACCTCTTCCGGGCTCCTCTGAGGTCGCCGTCTAACACTGACTGACTCACTCTCACTCACTCACTCACTCACTCTCACTGACTGACTGACTCACTCACTCACTCTCACTGACTGACTGACTCACTCACTCACTCTCACTGACTGACTCTCACTCACTCTGACTGACTGACTCTCACTCACTCACTCACTCACTCTCACTGACTGACTCTCCCGCTCTCTCTCACTGATTCACTCTCTCACTGACAGGCTCTCACTGACACTCTCCCACTAACTATCAAAACTCTCTCACGGACCCACTCTCTCTGACACTCACTGAGACTCACTCTCTGACTGACTCTCCCACTCGCTCACTCACTGACTGACTCACTCTCACTGACTCTCTCTCTCTCACTGACTCTCTCTCACTGACTCTCTCTCTCACTGACTCACTCTCACTGACACTCTCACTGAGACTCTCCCACTTACTCTCTGACTGACTCTCCCACTCACTCTCTGACTGACTCTCCCACTCACTCTCTGACTGACTCTCCCACTCACTCTCTGACTGACTCTCCCACTCACTCTCTGACTGACTCTCCCACTCACTCTCTGACTGACTCTCCCACTCACTCTCTGACTGACTCTCCCACTCACTCTCTGACTGACTCTCCCACTCACTCTCTGACTGACTCTCCCACTCACTCTCTGACTGACTCTCCCACTCACTCTCTGTTTACATAAAAACACTGACACTCTAAGAACAACAATAATAGCACAAATAATCAGTAAAAATTCAGTTTGGTAATGGCTGTTGAGGGAAGCAGACATTTAGGAGTAAACACTAACACTCTATATACAGGAATAATAACCGAATAAGCGGTAAAATCCTAAGAAACATTTGCCGATAGTTGAAAATGAATTTTCAAGCAGGCTTTAAGAAAGCAGGCTACTCTCTGACTGACTCTCCCACTCACTCTCTGACTCCCACTCACTCTGACTGACTCTCCCACTCACTCTGACTGACTCTCCCACTCACTCTGACTGACTCTCCCATTCACTCTCACCGACAGACTCTCCCATTCACTCTCACTGACTGACTCACTCTCTCTCTCTCTCACTGACTCACTCTCTCTCACTGACTCACTCTCTCTCACTGACTCACTCTCTCTCACTGACTCACTCTCTCTCACTGACTCACTCTCTCTCACTGACTCACTCTCTCTCACTGACTCACTCTCTCTCACTGACTCACTCTCTCTCACTGACTCACTCTCTCTCACTGACTCACTCTCTCTCACTGACTCACTCACTCTCACTGACTCACTCACTCTCACTGACTGACTCACTCTCACTGACTGACTCTCCCGCTATCTCTCACTGATTCACTCTCTCACTGACAGGCTCTCACTGACACTCTCCCACTAACTATCAAAACTCTCTCACGGACCCACTCTCTCTGACACTCACTGAGACTCACTCTCTGACTGACTCTCCCACTCGCTCACTCACTGACTGACTCACTCTCACTGACTCTCTCTCTCACTGACTCTCTCTCTCTCTCACTGACTCTCTCTCTCACTGACTCTCTCTCTCACTGACTCACTCTCACTGACACTCTCACTGAGACTCTCCCACTTACTCTCTGACTGACTCTCCCACTTACTCTCTGACTGACTCTCCCACTCACTCTCTGACTGACTCTCCCACTCACTCTCTGACTGACTCTCCCACTCACTCTCTGACTGACTCTCCCACTCACTCTCTGACTGACTCTCCCACTCACTCTCTGACTGACTCTCCCACTCCCTCTCTGACGGACTCTCCCACTCCCTCTCTGACGGACTCTCCCACTCCCTCTCTGACGGACTCTCCCACTCCCTCTCTGACTGACTCTCCCACTCCCTCTCTGACTGACTCTCCCACTCCCTCTCTGACTGACTCTCCCACTCCCTCTCTGACTGACTCTCCCACTCCCTCTCTGACTGACTCTCCCACTCCCTCTCTGACTGACTCTCCCACTCACTCTCTGACTGACTCTCCCACTCACTCTCTGACTGACTCTCCCACTCCCTCTGACTGACTCTCCCACTCACTCTCTGACTGACTCTCCCACTCCCTCTCTGACTGACTCTCCCACTCCCTCTCTGACTGACTCTCCCACTCCCTCTGACTGACTCTCCCACTCCCTCTGACTGACTCTCCCACTCCCTCTCTGACTGACTCTCCCACTCCCTCTCTGACTGACTCTCCCACTCCCTCTCTGACTGACTCTCCCACTCCCTCTCTGACTGACTCTCCCACTCCCTCTCTGACTGACTCTCCCACTCCCTCTCTGACTGACTCTCCCACTCCCTCTCTGACTGACTCTCCCACTCCCTCTCTGACTGACTCTCCCACTCCCTCTCTGACTGACTCTCCCACTCCCTCTCTGACTGACTCTCCCACTCCCTCTCTGACTGACTCTCCCACTCCCTCTCTGACTGACTCTCCCACTCCCTCTCTGACTGACTCTCCCACTCCCTCTCTGACTGACTCTCCCACTCCCTCTCTGACTGACTCTCCCACTCACTCTCTGACTGACTCTCCCACTCACTCTCTGACTGACTCTCCCACTCACTCTCTGACTGACTCTCCCACTCACTCTCTGACTGACTCTCCCACTCACTCTCTGACTGACTCTCCCACTCACTCTCTGACTGACTCTCCCACTCACTCTCTGACTGACTCTCCCACTCACTCTCTGACTGACTCTCCCACTCACTCTCTGACTGACTCTCCCACTCACTCTGACTGACTCTCCCATTCACTCTCACCGACAGACTCTCTCTCACTGACTGACAGAATCTCTCTCACTGACTGACAGAATCTCTCTCACTGACTGACAGAATCTCTCTCACTGACTGACTCACTCTCTCTCACTGACGGACTCACTCTCTCTCACTGACTCACTCACTCTCACTGACTCACTGTCTGACTCACTCACTGACTCACTCACTGTCTGACTCTCTCTCACTGACTCTCTCTCTCTCTCTCACTGACTGGCTCACTCTCACTAACAGACTCTCACTGACTGGCTCACTCTCACTGACTGACACTGACTGACTCACTCTCACTGACTGACTGACTCACTCTCACTGACTGACTCACTCTCACTGACTGACTCACTCTCACTGACTGACTGACTCACTCTCACTGACTGACTGACTCACTCTCACTGACTGACTGACTCACTCTCACTGACTGACTGACTCACTCTCACTGACTGACTGACTCACTCTCACTGACTGACTGACTCACTCTCACTGACTGACTGACTCACTCTCACTGACTGACTGACTCACTCTCACTGACTGACTGACTCACTCTCACTGACTGACTGACTCACTCTCACTGACTGACTCACTCTCACTGACTGACTCACTCTCACTGACTGACTCACTCTCACTGACTGACTCACTCTCACTGACTGACTCACTCTCACTGACTGACTCACTCTCACTGACTGACTCACTCTCACTGACTGACTCACTCTCACTGACTGACTCACTCTCACTGACTGACTCACTCTCACTGACTGACTCACTCTCACTGACTGACTCACTCTCACTGACTCCCCCTCACTGACTCCCCCTCACTGACTCCCCCTCACTGACTCCCCCTCACTGACTCCCCCTCACTGACTCCCCCTCACTGACTCCCCCTCACTGACTCCCCCTCACTGACTCCCCCTCACTGACTCCCCCTCACTGACTCCCCCTCACTGACTCCCCCTCACTGACTCCCCCTCACTGACTCCCCCTCACTGACTCCCCCTCACTGACTCCCCCTCACTGACTCCCCCTCACTGACTCCCCCTCACTGACTCCCCCTCACTGACTCCCCCTCACTGACTCACCCTCACTGACTCACCCTCACTGACTCACCCTCACTGACTCACCCTCACTGACTCACCCTCACTGACTCCCCCTCACTGACTCACCCTCACTGACTCACCCTCACTGACTCACCCACTCACTGACACTCTCACTCACTGACACTCTCACTCACTGACACTCTCACTCACTGACACTCTCACTCACTGACACTCTCTCTCACCCACTCTCTCTCTCTCACCCACTCTCTCTCTCTCACCCACTCTCTCTCTCTCACCCACTCTCTCTCTCTCACCCACTCTCTCTCTCTCACCCACTCTCTCTCTCTCACCCACTCTCTCTCTCTCACCCACTCTCTCTCTCTCACCCACTCTCTCTCTCACCCACTCTCTCTCTCTCACCCACTCTCTCTCTCTCACCCACTCTCTCTCTCACTCTCACTCTCTCTCTCACTCTCACTCACTGACCCTCACCCACTCTCTCTCTCACCCACTCTCTCTCTCACCCACTCTCTCTCTCACCCACTCTCTCTCTCACCCACTCTCTCTCTCACCCACTCTCTCTCTCACCCACTCTCTCTCTCACCCACTCTCTCTCTCACCCACTCTCTCTCTCACCCACTCTCTCTCTCACCCACTCTCTCTCTCACCCACTCTCTCTCTCACCCACTCTCTCTCTCACCCACTCTCTCTCTCACCCACTCTCTCTCTCACCCACTCTCTCTCTCACCCACTCTCTCTCACCCACTCTCTCTCTCACCCACTCTCTCTCTCACCCACTCTCTCTCACCCACTCTCTCTCACCCACTCTCTCCCACTCTCTCTCACCCACTCTCTCTCTCACCCACTCTCTCTCTCACCCACTCTCTCTCACCCACTCTCTCTCACCCACTCTCTCTCACCCACTCTCTCTCACCCACTCTCTCTCACCCACTCTCTCTCACCCACTCTCTCTCACCCACTCTCTCTCACCCACTCTCTCTCACCCACTCTCTCACCCACTCTCTCTCACCCACTCTCTCTCACCCACTCTCTCTCACCCACTCTCTCTCACCCACTCTCTCTCACCCACTCTCTCACCCACTCTCTCTCACCCACTCTCTCTCACCCACTCTCTCTCACCCACTCTCTCTCACCCACTCTCTCTCACCCACTCTCTCTCACCCACTCTCTCTCACCCACTCTCTCTCACCCACTCTCTCTCACCCACTCTCTCTCACCCACTCTCTCTCACCCACTCTCTCACCCACTCTCTCTCACCCACTCTCTCTCACCCACTCTCTCTCACCGACTCTCTCTCTCACCGACTCTCTCTCACTGACTCTCTCTCTCACCGACTCTCTCTCACCGACTCTCTCTCACCGACTCTCTCTCACTGACTCCCTCACTGACTCCCTCACTGACTCCCTCACTGACTCCCTCACTGACTCCCTCACTGACTCCCTCACTGACTCCCTCACTGACTCCCTCACTGACTCCCTCACTGACTCCCTCACTGACTCCCTCACTGACTCCCTCACTGACTCCCTCACTGACTCCCTCACTGACTCTCTCACTGACTCTCTCACTGACTCTCACTGACTCTCTTTTACTCACTGACTGACTCTCTCTCTCATTCGCTCTCACTGACTGACTCCCTCACTGACTCCCTCACTGACTCCCTCACTGACTCCCTCACTGACTCCCTCACTGACTCCCTCACTGACTCCCTCACTGACTCCCTCACTGACTCCCTCACTGACTCCCTCACTGACTCCCTCACTGACTCCCTCACTGACTCCCTCACTGACTCCCTCACTGACTCCCTCACTGACTCCCTCACTGACTCCCTCACTGACTCCCTCACTGACTCCCTCACTGACTCCCTCACTGACTCCCTCACTGACTCCCTCACTGACTCCCTCACTGACTCCCTCACTGACTCCCTCACTGACTCTCTCACTGACTCTCTCACTGACTCTCTCACTGACTCTCTCACTGACTCTCACTGACTCTCTTTTACTCACTGACTGACTCTCTCTCTCATTCGCTCTCACTGACTGACTCTCTCTCACTGACTCGCTAAAAGACTGACTGTTAGACGGCGACCTCAGAGGAGCCCGGAAGGGGGTCCTGACTTCCCTGAGTCCCACCCGTGTAGTATTGTAGCCGGGCACTGGCGAGAGATTCCCCAGGGGGAGGAATCTCGCAACTAGGATCGTACTTCTGGCACCACACGACACAGAGAGACCACACTGGGTATTCTCAGAAAACAAGCTTTATCAAATAGGTATCACTGCAAATATGTACAAGGGGAGCACGGGCTCAAGAGTCTCGGAAAGGTAGGGGGTAGCGGGACTGTCTCTGGTAACGGTTCAAAGCAGGGACGTATCCGGCGCACAGCTCACAATCCTCGAGCCGGGGGATACGTGGTCGGAGTCGGGGTCCGGCGGGACCGTGGGAGTCTGGGGGAGCCGCGAGTCACTCAGCAGGGCTCAGGTACAAGTTCGGAGGTCTTACGATCTTCAGGGAGCCGCGAGTCACTCAGCAGGGCTCAGGTACGAGTTCGGAGGTCTTACGATCTTCAGGGAGCCGCGAGTCACTCAGCAGGGCTCAGGTACGAGTTCGGAGGTCTTACGATCTTCAGGGAGCCGCGAGTCACTCAGCAGGGCTCAGGTGGGTTCAAGTTCCAGGAGCCGCGACCACGTCGGCAGCTCTCGTTGTTCCAGCGTCGAATCTGCCGGACAGTCTCAGAGCACCCCTTGTTATAGGTCGACCCCGCTTTGATGTCCGGAGTCTGTGCAGGCAGGGGTCTTGTCACCTGGGGGCCGCTTGTCGGGGTTTCCTGCTATTGTCTTTTGATCCTTTCAGGGCCGGGTCAGGAGGAGTCCCAGACACCCAGCAGGCACGGAGCCAGCCCGCAGGGAGGCCGGAGGGCCGATTGAAACCCATCGTCCCAGGGGAGTTAGAGGTGCGATAGAAACTGCTCCTCCCTCTCTCATCCCCTGGAAGCGTGATGTCCTCCAGCCGGAGTGGCGCCTCGAGGCCAGGGTCGCGCTGGAGCCGGGCGGCCATCTTGTTGCATGGAGTGGGCACGCGGGCCCGGGGTGGCCGAAAGGAGAGAGGCCATGGACGGGTGTTAGACGGCGACCTCAGAGGAGCCCGGAAAGGGGGTCCTGACTACCCTGAGACCCACCCTCAAAGTATCGTAGCCGGGCACTGGCGGGAGACTCCCCAGGGGGAGGAATCTCGCAGCTAGGATCGTACTTCTGGCGCCACACGACACAGAGTAATCACACTGGTTGTTCTCAGAAACAATCTTTATCAAGTAGGTTATCACGGCAAATATGTACAAGGTATTCACGGGTTCAAGAGTCTCGGAAAGGTAGGGGGGTAGCGGGACAGTCTTTGGCAAAAGTTCAAGCAGGGACGTACCCGGCGCACAGCTCACAATCCTCGAGCCGGGGGATACGGGGTCGTAGTCGGGGTCCGGCGGGACCGGGAGAGTCTGGGGGAGCCGCGAGTCACTCAGCGGGCTCAGGTACAGGTTCAGGGGTGTCCGATCTTCAAGGAGCCGCGAGTCACTCAGCAGGCTTAGGCGCAAGTTCAGAGATGTTACGATCTTTCAGGAGCCGCGAGTCACTCAGCAGGCTTAGGCACAGGTTCAGAGGTGGTACGATCTTCCAGGAGCCGCGAGTCACTCAGCAGGCTTAGGCACAGGTTCAGAGGTGGTACGATCTTCCAGGGGCCGCGAGTCACTCAGCAGGCTTAGGCGCAAGTTCAGAGATGTTACGATCTTTCAGGAGCCGCGAGTCACTCAGCAGGCTTACGTTGTTCCAGCGTCGAATCTCTGGACCGACCCGACGCACCCCCTGTTATAGGTCGACCCCTCTTTGATGTCCGGGGTCGGTCGAGGCAGGGGTCTTGTCACCTGGGGGTCGCTTGTCGGGGTTTCCTGCTATTGTCTTTTGATCTCGTTCAGGGCCGGGCCGGGAGGAGTCCCAGACACCCAGCAGGCGTGGAGCCAGCTCTCAGGGAGGCCGGAGGGCCGATCGAAACCCATCGTCCCAGGGGAGTCCAGAGGTGCGATAGAAACTGCTCCTCCCTCTCTCATCCCCCGGGAAGTGTGATGTCCTCCAGCCGGAGTGGCGCCTCTAGGCCAGGGTCGCGCTGGGGCCGGGCGGCCATCTTGACGCATGAAGTGGGCCTGCGGGCCCGGGGTGGCCGAAAGGAGAGAGGCCATGGACGGGGATGTCCGGGCCGGGTGTGGGTGTTCTGGTAGGAAGGACCGGCTGGGCCGGGTGGTTGGGGCGGCAGGTACCAGGTTTCGGTGGTGCGGGTGCACGGCGGGCCGTTCTGCGAGGCCGGGTCCAACACGCGTCCCCCCCAGCTGAAAGCCGGAGAGAACTGCCCATCATCTTGGGGGGTTCTCTTCGCTGAGGCGGAAGAACCGGGAGAGGCCGTCAGCGTTGGCGTGGTCCGTACCAGGGCGGTGTTCTACGGTGAAATCCATCCCCTGGAGGGAGATTGACCACCGCAGTAGCTTGGGGTTTTCTCCTCGCATCTGCATGAGCCACCGCAAGGGCCGATGGTCAGTTTGGACTCTGAAATGCGTGCCGAACAGGTAGGGTCGTAGCTTCTTGAGTGCCCAGACCACGGCAAAGGCTTCGCGCTCTATGGTGCTCCACCTCTGCTCTCGGGGCAGCAGCCGCCGACTGAGGAAGGCGACGGGCTGGTCTAGGCCTTGGTCATTCACTTGGGACAGGACGGCCCCAATGCCATGTTCGGAGGCATCGGTCTGGACTAGGAACTCCTTGGCATAGTTGGGGGCCCGGAGGACGGGAGCAGTGCACATGGCCTTTTTTAGAGCATCGAAAGCCTCCTGGCAGGCAGCCGTCCACTGCACCTTCGTTGGCTGTTTTTTAGATGTGAGTTCGGTGAGAGGGCCGACCAGGCTGCCATATCCCCGAATGAAGCGTCGGTAGTATCCTGTGAGTCCCAGGAAGGCTCGGACCTCCGTCTGGGTGATTGGTGGTTCCCAGGCCAGGATGGCGTCGATCTTTGGTTGTAGAGGGGCTACCTGGCCGCTCCCGACCCGGTGCCCCAGGTAGACTACGGAGCTTTGTCCGATCTGGCACTTGCTAGCTTTTATTGTGAGGCCTGCCTGGCGCAGGGCGGTTAGCACCCTCCGGAGGTGCTGGAGATGCCCACTCCACTCCGAACTGAAGACGGCGATATCGTCTAGATATGCCGCGCTGAACTGTTCCAACCCGGCCAGGACCCTATTCACCAGTCGCTGGAAAGTGGCCGGGGCATTTTTCATCCCGAAGGGCATCACGCGGAAGCGGTAGTGCCCGTCGGGGGTGGAGAAAGCGGACCGCTCCTTGGCCCCTTCGGTGAGCGCAATCTGCCAGTATCCGCAGGTGAGGTCGAATGTGCTGAGGAACCGAGCTGCCCCTAGTCGGTCAATGAGTTCGTCGGCTCGTGGAATGGGGTGGGCATCGGCTCGGGTAACATCATTGAGCCCCCGGTAATCCACGCAGAATCGGAGCTCGGGGGCGACACCGGGGGCCGCTGCCTTCGGGACCAGGACCACGGGGCTGGCCCAGGGACTGTCAGAGGGCTCAATCACCCCCAGGGTCAGCATCTTCGAGACTTCATCTTGAATGCAGGCCCGGACCCGGTCAGGAACCCGGTAGGCTCGGTGTCTCACCGGCGGGCTGTCCCCGGTGTTCACGTCATGAACACACCAGTTGGTGACCCGGGGGGTCAGAGAGAAGAGGTCGGCAAATTGTCTTAGGAGCTGGCGGCAGTCCGCTTGTTGTTGGGCAGTGAGGGCTGGGGAAAGGTTCACTCCCTCCACGGAGCCATCCTGCTCCTTGACACACAGGAGGTCCGGGAGGGGATCTGACTCATCTTCGGCCCCGTCATCGGTGGCCAGCAGGAGGCTCAGTTCTGTCCGCACGAAGTGAGGCTTGAGTCGGTTCACGTGCAGGACCCGGAGGGGGTCCCGTGGCGACTGGACGTCCACCAAGTACGTAACTGGACTCTTTCGCTCCACCACCTTGTACGGCCCAGTCCATCGGTCCTGGAGGGCGCCAGGCTTCACGGGGGCCATGACCCACACCTGCTGGCCCGGCTGGAACTCAACCAGAGTGGCATTCTGGTCGTACCAGCGTTTCATCTCTTCTTGACTCGCCTCTAGGTTGGCCTCGGCCAGTTCTCGGAACTTCCTGGTCTGGTTCCGGAGGGCCAAGACGTATTGGAACACATCTCGGGGAGTGGTCTGGGGTGTCGCCTCCCACTCTTCCTTTACCAAACTGAGGGGACCTCGGACGGGGTGCCCATAGAGCAACTCAAACGGGCTGAATCCTAGGGACTTCTGGGGGACCTCTCTATACGCGAACAATAGGCAAGGGAGCAGGACATCCCACTTCCGCCGGAGGGGTTCGTCTAGGCCAGTGATCATCCCTTTCAAAGTCCTATTAAATCTTTCTACTAGGCCGTTTCCTTGGGGATGGTACGGGGTAGTGAACTTATAGGACACCCCACATTGTTGCCACAGGGACGTCATATACTTTGAGATGAAATTAGTGCCGCGATCGCTCACGACCTCGCGGGGAAACCCCACCCTGGAAAAGATCCCCATCAGGGCCCGGCCCACCACAGGGGCCGTAATGGTGCGCAGGGGGATAGCCTCTGGGTATCGGGTGGCGTGGTCCACTAGGACCAAGATAAAACGGTGGCCTTGGGAGGTGGGGGGGTCCAGTGGTCCCACGATGTCGATCCCGACTCGTTCGAAGGGGGTACTGACGACCGGGAAGGGTTGGAGGGGAGCCTTGAGTTTCCCTCCACTCTTTCCACTAGCCTGGCACGTGGGGCAGGACTTGCAATGGGCCTCTACTGCTGCTCTCATCTTAGGCCAGTAAAAATGGGTCACAAGACGGTTGTACGTCTTGTCCTGTCCCAGGTGACCGGCGAGGGGGACGTCGTGGGCTAAACCCAGGAGGAAATCTCGGAAGCGGAGGGGTACTACCAGTACCCGTCCCGATCCCAGCTCCACCGACTTCTGCTCACTGTACAGGATGCTATTCTCCCAATAGATTCGGTGCGTCCCGGTCTGGTCCCCTGCGGCTTGGCCCTCGGCTTGGCGCCGCAGCCCGACCAGGGAAGGACAAGTGGCTTGCTCCCTGCAAAACTCTTCCCGAGTGGGTCCGCCCTCGTGGCGCCATTGGGCCAACTCGGGTAGATCGCCTAACTCAGGGACTGGGTCAGGGTCGGATGGTGTGGGTTCATCGCTAGCGACGGACCCTTCTGAGGGGGGGACGGAAGGACCCTCGGCGGGGACTGTTCTGATCTCTTCGATCGGGGTGCTCTCGACCTCCCTCTGGGGAGTGAGTCGGGCGGACATAGAGCGGGTGGTGGCGCACACCCACTCGGGGAGTCCCATCATTCCCAAGTGGGCCTTACGCTCCACGTGCTTCCATGGGGAACTCTCTAGGTCGTTCCCTAAAAGGCAGTCGACCGGCTGGGAGGTTCTTACGGCCACCTTGAGTTTGCCTATCACCCCTCCCCACTCAAATGGCACCAGGGCTACCTGGCACATGCTCTCTCGATTGTCTGCGGATATAACAGGGCAAAAGACGTTGGGGAGGATCTGCTCTTCGGGGACTAGGTGCCTGAGGACACCGGTGATACTGGCCCCGGTGTCTCGCAGGGCCTCTACTTGGTGGCCATTGATTTTGACAAGTTGCCCATACTTCTGGGTGTTGGAGGGGAGGAGGCTACCAGGGATCATCTCCCTATCTCCCAGGGATACTAGGGCCATTGCTGCGGGTTCCCACTCCTCGGCTTCCTCTACTCCCTCCCCCAGGGCTACGTTGGCTATCTGTCTCGTCGGGGGGACTTGGGGGGCCATGGGGCACTCTGGGTCATTGGCGTAGTGCCCGGGTTTCTGGCAGCGAAAACATGTGACGGTCACCCGGTGTCCCCGTTTCCCAGGGGGCCCGGTTACTGGTGGAGGGGGTGCCGGGAAAGGTGGAGGTGGTGTCTTCGGGGGGCTAGGCTGGGACTCTCTCGGCCCTCCCTGGTTCCCTCCCCCTCTCTGGCGGGGTGGTCCCTGACTGGTTCGGGGGTACTCTCCTACCATGCCCCGGGAGACCCGGGTGTTGGTCCAGCGGTCGGCCTCCACAGCCAGCTTCCGGGGATCTGTGAGCTTACTGTCCAGCAGATGCTGACGTAGTTCTACGAAGCAGTTCGCAGCTAGATGTTCCCACAACATGAGATCAGTGAGTTCGGCCAGGGTGGTGACCTTGCTGCCCTTGGTCCACCCATCGAAGGCCCGACTGAAAAAGTTTACATATTCCACCCATGTGGTGCCCGGGATCTTCCTGCAGTCCCGGAACCGTTGACGGTACATTTCTGGGGTGAGGCCGTATCTTGTGAGGAGAGCCTCTTTCATGTGGCTGTAGGAGGTCTGCAGGGAGAGGGGTAGGTCGAGCAGGGTGTCCCTTCCTTCGCTCAGAAACCGCCCCCACAACCCCGCCCCCCAGTCCTTCTCTGGGATCCGATGGGAGGTCATGGCGACCTCGTAGGCCCGAAACCATTGCTGAATGTCATCGTTTTTATAATATTCCTTGACCACATCCTTCGGGATGTGGACCCTCTGTTCCGCTGGGGAGACCGCCTCTCGGTTACTTGGGGGCCTCCCTTCCTCGTTTCGGGCCTTGAGCTCGAGTTCCTTTAAGCTGCGTTCGTGCTCCAGCTGGAGCTTCCTTCCTTCATGCTCTCGTTGGAGCTTTTTCTCCTCCAGTTCGCCTTGCACACGCATTTGTTCTACCGCTAGCTTTTTTTCCGCTAGCTTCAACTCGCCCTCAATTTTGAGTTTGGCCAGCTCTAGTTCATGATTGCGGCTTCTCTCTCTGTCCGCGAGTTCTTCTGGGGAGAAGCCCCCGTCTGGTACACCTCCTCGCACCTGATTGCTGCTGCTTTCACTTTGGGGAGGTTCGGTTTCGTCGGGGCGCTCCCCCGTGCTTTCCGGGCGGGAGGCTCCGGTCTCCACCCAGGTTTTCAGTGCTTTCTGCAAATCTTCCTTTGTGTTGAGACCAGTGGTAGCGATTTTAAGTTCCTTGCAAAACTGCTTCAGCTCCTTGTGTGTATATTCCTCTAGATGCTCCACCTGGAACACCCTGTTGGCGTTGGTTTCTGCGGGGCTCATGGCGCTTCCTTCTGCCATCCTTGTCGGTGGTGCGTCCGTTGTTCACGGTACGATCTCTAGGTGATGGGCCCGAATCCCGTCGCTTGCCACCAATGTTAGACGGCGACCTCAGAGGAGCCCGGAAAGGGGGTCCTGACTACCCTGAGACCCACCCTCAAAGTATCGTAGCCGGGCACTGGCGGGAGACTCCCCAGGGGGAGGAATCTCGCAGCTAGGATCGTACTTCTGGCGCCACACGACACAGAGTAATCACACCGGTTGTTCTCAGAAACAATCTTTATCAAGTAGGTTATCACGGCAAATATGTACAAGGTATTCACGGGTTCAAGAGTCTCGGAAAGGTAGGGGGGTAGCGGGACAGTCTTTGGCAAAAGTTCAAGCAGGGACGTACCCGGCGCACAGCTCACAATCCTCGAGCCGGGGGATACGGGGTCGTAGTCGGGGTCCGGCGGGACCGGGAGAGTCTGGGGGAGCCGCGAGTCACTCAGCGGGCTCAGGTACAGGTTCAGGGGTGTCCGATCTTCAAGGAGCCGCGAGTCACTCAGCAGGCTTAGGCGCAAGTTCAGAGATGTTACGATCTTTCAGGAGCCGCGAGTCACTCAGCAGGCTTAGGCACAGGTTCAGAGGTGGTACGATCTTCCAGGAGCCGCGAGTCACTCAGCAGGCTTAGGCACAGGTTCAGAGGTGGTACGATCTTCCAGGGGCCGCGAGTCACTCAGCAGGCTTAGGCGCAAGTTCAGAGATGTTACGATCTTTCAGGAGCCGCGAGTCACTCAGCAGGCTTACGTTGTTCCAGCGTCGAATCTCTGGACCGACCCGACGCACCCCCTGTTATAGGTCGACCCCTCTTTGATGTCCGGGGTCGGTCGAGGCAGGGGTCTTGTCACCTGGGGGTCGCTTGTCGGGGTTTCCTGCTATTGTCTTTTGATCTCGTTCAGGGCCGGGCCGGGAGGAGTCCCAGACACCCAGCAGGCGTGGAGCCAGCTCTCAGGGAGGCCGGAGGGCCGATCGAAACCCATCGTCCCAGGGGAGTCCAGAGGTGCGATAGAAACTGCTCCTCCCTCTCTCATCCCCCGGGAAGTGTGATGTCCTCCAGCCGGAGTGGCGCCTCTAGGCCAGGGTCGCGCTGGGGCCGGGCGGCCATCTTGACGCATGAAGTGGGCCTGCGGGCCCGGGGTGGCCGAAAGGAGAGAGGCCATGGACGGGGATGTCCGGGCCGGGTGTGGGTGTTCTGGTAGGAAGGACCGGCTGGGCCGGGTGGTTGGGGCGGCAGGTACCAGGTTTCGGTGGTGCGGGTGCACGGCGGGCCGTTCTGCGAGGCCGGGTCCAACAACGGGGATGTCCGGGGTTGGTGCGGGTGTCCTGGTGGGAAGGGCCGGCTGGGCCGCGTGCTTGGGCTGCAGGCGCCAGGTTTCGGTGGTGCGGGGGCACGGAGGGCCATCCTTCGAGGCCGGGTCCAACACGCGTCCCCCCCCAGCTGAAAGCCGGAGAGAACTGCCCATCACCTTGGGGGGTTCTCTTCGCTGAGGCGGAAGAACCGGGAGAGGCCGTCAGCGTTGGCGTGGTCCGTACCAGGGCGGTGTTCTACGGTGAAGTCCATTCCCTGGAGGGAGATTGACCACCGCAGTAGCTTGGGGTTTTCTCCTCGCATCTGCATGAGCCATCGCAAGGGCCGATGGTCAGTTTGGACTCTGAAATGGGTGCCGAACAGGTAGGGTCGTAGTTTTTTGAGTGCCCAGACCACGGCAAAGGCTTCGCGCTCTATGGTGCTCCACCTCTGTTCTCGGGGTAGCAGCCGCCGACTGAGGAAGGCGACGGGCTGGTCTAGGCCTTGATCATTCATTTGGGACAGGACGGCCCCAATGCCATGCTCGGAGGCATCGGTCTGGACTATGAACTCCTTGGTGTAGTCGGGAGCCTGGAGGACGGGGGCAGTGCACATGGCCTTTTTTAGAGCATCGAAAGCTTCCTGGCAGGCAGCCGTCCACTGCACCCTCTTTGGCTGTTTTTTAGACGTGAGTTCAGTGAGAGGGCCGACCAGGCTGCCATACCCCCGAATGAATCGGCGGTAGTAGCCCGTGAGTCCCAGAAAGGCTCGGACTTCCGTTTGGGTGATGGGTGGGTCCCAGGCCAGGATGGCGTCGATCTTTGGCTGTAGAGGGGCGACCTGGCCACTCCCGACTTGGTGCCCCAGGTAGACTACGGATCCTTGCCCGATCTGGCACTTGCTGGCTTTTACGGTGAGGCCTGCCTGGCGCAGGGCGGTTAGCACTCTCCGGAGGTGCTCACTCCACTCTGAACTGAAGACAGCGATGTCGTCCAGATAGGCCGCGCTGAACTGTTCTAGCCCGGCCAGGACCCTATTTACCAGTCTCTGGAAAGTGGCCGGGGCATTTTTCATCCCGAAGGGCATCACGCGGAAGCGGTAGTGCCCATCGGGGGTGGAGAAAGCAGACCGCTCCTTGGCCCCTTCGGTGAGCGCAATCTGCCAGTAGCCGCAGGTGAGGTCGAAAGTGCTGAGGAACCGGGCGGCCCCTAGTCGGTCAATGAGCTCGTCGGCTCGTGGAATGGGGTGGGCATCGGCTCGGGTAACGTCATTGAGCCCCCGGTAATCCACGCAGAACCGGAGCTCGGGGGCGACACCGGGGGCTGCTGCCTTCGGAACCAGGACCACGGGGCTGGCCCAGGGACTGTCAGAGGGCTCGATCACCCCCAGGGTCAACATCTTCGAGACTTCAGCTTGAATGCAGGACCGGACCCAGTCAGGAACCCGGTAGGCTCGGTGTCTCACCGGCGGGCTGTCCCCGGTGTCCACATCGTGAACACACCAGTTGGTGACCCGGGGGGTCAGGGAGAAGAGGTCGGAAAATTGTCTGAGGAGCTGGCGGCAGTCCGCTTGTTGCTGGGCAGTGAGGGCTGGGGAGAGGTTCACTCCTTCCACGGAGCATCCTGCTCCTTGACACACAGGAGGTCCGGGAGGGGATCCGACTCATCTTCGGCCCCGTCATCGGTGGCCAGCAGGAGGCTCAGTTCTGTCCGCACGAAGTGAGGCTTGAGGCGGTTCACGTGCAGGACCCGGAGGGGATCCCGAGGCGACTGGACGTCCACCAAGTAGGTGACTTGACTCTTCCTCTCAACCACTTTGTAGGGCCCAGTCCATCGGTCCTGGAGGGCGCCAGGCTTCACGGGGGCCATGACCCCCACCTGCTGGCCCGGCTGGAACTCGACCAGAGTAGCATTCTGGTCGTACCAGCGATTCATTTCTTCTTGACTCGCCTCCAGGTTGGCCTCGGCCAGTTCTCGGAACCTCCTGGTCTGGTTCCGGAGGGCCAGGACATATTGGAACACATCTCGGGGGGTGGCCTGGGGTGCTGCCTCCCACCCTTCCTTAACCAAACTGAGGGGACCTCGGACGGGGTGCCCATAGAGTAATTCAAACGGGCTGAATCCTAAGGACTTCTGGGGGACCTCCCGGTAAGCGAACAAGAGGCAAGGGAGCAGGACGTCCCACTTACGCCGGAGGGGCTCTTCTAGGCCAGCGATCATCCCTTTCAAAGTCCTATTAAACCTCTCTACTAGGCCGTTCCCTTGGGGATGGTATGGAGTGGTGAACTTATAGGACACCCCACATTGTTGCCACAGGGACGTCATATACCTTGATATAAAATTAGTGCCGCGATCGCTCACGACCTCGCGGGGGAAACCCACCCTGGAAAAGATCCCCATCAGGGCCCGGCCCACCACGGGGGCCGTAATGGTGCGCAGGGGAATAGCCTCCGGATAGCGGGTGGCGTGGTCTACTAGGACCAAGATGAAACGGTGACCTTGGGAGGTGGGGGGGTCCAGTGGCCCCACGATGTCGATTCCGACTCGTTCGAAGGGGGTACTGACGACTGGGAAGGGTTGGAGGGGAGCCTTGCGCTTCCCCCCACTCTTCCCACTGGCTTGGCACGTGGGGCAGGACTTGCAGTGCGCCTCTACCGCTGCTTTCATCTTAGGCCAAAAAAAATGGGTCACGAGACGGCTGTAGGTCTTGTCCTGACCCAGGTGACCGGCGAGGGGGACATCGTGGGCTAAGCCCAGGAGGAAATCTCGGAAGCGGAGGGGTACCACCAGTACCCGTCCGGATCCCAGCTCCACCGATTTCTGCTCACTATACAGGATGTTATTCTCCCAATAGATTCGGTGCGTTCCGGTCTGGTCACCGGCGGCTTGGCCCTCGGCCTGGCGCCGCAGCCCGATCAGGGAAGGACAGGTGGCTTGCTCCCGGCAAAATTCTTCCCTGGTGGGCCCGCCCTCGTGGCGCCAATGGGCCAACTCGGGTAGATCCCCCAACTCGGGGACCGGGGCGGGGTCGGATGGTGCGGGTTCGTCGCTGGCGACGGACCCTTCCGATGGGGGAACGGGAGGACCCTCGTCGGGGACGGTACGGGTTTCTTCGACCGGGGTGCCCTCGACTTCTCTCCGGGGAGTGAGTCGGGCTGTCATAGATCGGGTGGTGGCACACACCCACTCGGGGAGTCCCATCATTCCTAGGTGGGCTTTGCGCTCTACGTGCTTCCAGGGAGAACTCTCCAGGTCGTTCCCTAAGAGGCAGTCGACCGGCTGGGAGGTTCTTACGGCCACCTTGAGTTTACCTATCACCCCTCCCCACTCAAATGGCACCAGGGCTACCTGACACATACTTTCCCTATTGTCTGCGGATATTACGGGGCAAAAGACATTGGGGAGGATCTGCTCCTCGGGAACTAGGTGCCTGAGGACACCGGTGATACTGGCCCCGGTGTCCCGCAGGGCCTCTACCTGGTGGCCATTGATCTTGACGTGCTGCCCATATTTCTGTGTGTTGGACGGTAGGAGGCTACCAGGGATCATTTCCCTATCTCCCAGGGATACTAGGGCCATAGCGGCGGGTTCCCACTCCTCGGCTTCCTCAACCTCCTCCCCCAGGGCTACGTTGGCTATCTGTCTCGCCGGGGTGACTTGGGTGGCCATGGGGCACTCTGGGTCATTGGCGTAGTGCCCGGGTTTCTGGCAACGGAAGCATGTGACGGTCACCCGGTGTCCTCGTCTCCCAGGGGGCCCTGTTACTGGTGGGGGGGGGCGCCGGGAAAGGTGGAGGTGGTGTCTTCGGGGGGCTAGGCTGGGACTCTCTCGGCCCTCCCTGGTTCCCTCCCCCTCTCTGGTGGGGTGGTCCCTGACTGGTTCGGGGGTACTCTCCTACCATGCCCCGGGAGACCCGGGTGTTGGTCCAGCGGTCAGCCTCCACAGCCAGCTTCCGGGGATCTGTGAGCTTGCTATCCAGCAGATGTTGACGTAGCTCTATGAAGCAGTTCGCAGCCAGATGTTCCCATAGCATGAGATCAGTGAGTTCGGCAAGGGTGGTGACCTTGCTGCCCTTGACCCACCCATCGAAGGCCCGACTGAAAAAGTTTACATACTCCACCCAGGTGGTGCCTGGGATCTTCCTGCAGTCCCGGAACCGTTGGCGGTACATTTCTGGGGTGAGGCCGTATCTTGTGAGGAGAGCCTCTTTCATGTGGCTGTAGGAGGTCTGCAGGGAGAGGGGTAGGTCGAGTAGGGTGTCCCTTCCTTCGCTCAGAAACCGCCCCCACAACCCCGCCCCCCAGTCCTTCTGTGGAATCCGATGGGAGGTCATGGCGACCTCGTAGGCCCGAAACCATTGCTGAATGTCATCGTTTTTATAATATTCCTTGACCACATCCTTGGGGATGTGGACCTTCTGTTCCGCGGGAGGGGCCGTCTCTCGGTTTCCCGAGGGCCTCCCGTCCTCATTTCGGGCCTTGAGCTCGAGTTCTTTTAAGCTGCGTTCGTGCTCCAGTTGGAGCTTCCTTCCTTCGTGCTCCCGTTGGAGCTTCTTTTCTTCCAGTTCGCCTTGTACGCGCATTTGCTCTACCGCTAGCTTTTTCTCCGCTAACTTCAATTCGCCCTCGATTTTGAGTTTGGCTAACTCGAGTTCATGACTGCGGCTTCTCTCTCTGTCCGCGAGTTCTTCCGGGGATAGGCCCCCGTCTGGTACAATGCCTCGCACCTGATTGTCGCTGCTTTCACTTGGAGGGGGTTCGGCTTCGTCGGGGCGCTCCCCCGTGCCTTCCGGGCGGGAGGCCCCGGTCTCCACCCAAGTTTTCAGTGCTTTCTGCAAGTCTTCCTTAGTGTTGAGGCCAGTGGTAGCGATTTTAAGTTCTTTGCAAAATTGCTTTAGCTCTTTGTGTGTGTATTCTTCTAGGTGCTCCACCTGGAACACTCTGTTGGCGTTGGTTTCTGCGGAGCTCATGGCGCTTCCTTCTGCCATTTTTGTTGGTCGTGCGTCCGTTGTTCACTGTACGATCTCTAGGTGATGGGCCCGAATCCCGTCGCTTGCCACCAATGTTAGACGGCGACCTCAGAGGAGCCCGGAAGGGGGTCCTGACTTCCCTGAGTCCCACCCGTGTAGTATTGTAGCCGGGCACTGGCGAGAGATTCCCCAGGGGGAGGAATCTCGCAACTAGGATCGTACTTCTGGCACCACACGACACAGAGAGACCACACTGGGTATTCTCAGAAAACAAGCTTTATCAAATAGGTATCACTGCAAATATGTACAAGGGGAGCACGGGCTCAAGAGTCTCGGAAAGGTAGGGGGTAGCGGGACTGTCTCTGGTAACGGTTCAAAGCAGGGACGTATCCGGCGCACAGCTCACAATCCTCGAGCCGGGGGATACGTGGTCGGAGTCGGGGTCCGGGCGGGACCGTGGGAGTCTGGGGGAGCCGCGAGTCACTCAGCAGGGCTCAGGTACAAGTTCGGAGGTCTTACGATCTTCAGGGAGCCGCGAGTCACTCAGCAGGGCTCAGGTACGAGTTCGGAGGTCTTACGATCTTCAGGGAGCCGCGAGTCACTCAGCAGGGCTCAGGTGGGTTCAAGTTCCAGGAGCCGCGACCACGTCGGCAGCTCTCGTTGTTCCAGCGTCTAATCTGCCGGACAGTCTCAGAGCACCCCTTGTTATAGGTCGACCCCGCTTTGATGTCCGGAGTCTGTGCAGGCAGGGGTCTTGTCACCTGGGGGCCACTTGTCGGGGTTTCCTGCTATTGTCTTTTGATCCTTTCAGGGCCGGGTCAGGAGGAGTCCCAGACACCCAGCAGGCACGGAGCCAGCCCGCAGGGAGGCCGGAGGGCCGATTGAAACCCATCGTCCCAGGGGAGTTAGAGGTGCGATAGAAACTGCTCCTCCCTCTCTCATCCCCTGGAAGCGTGATGTCCTCCAGCCGGAGTGGTGCCTCGAGGCCCGGGTCGCGCTGGAGCCGGGCGGCCATCTTGTTGCATGGAGTGGGCACGTGGGCCCGGGGTGGCCGAAAGGAGAGAGGCCATGGACGGGGATGTCCGGGGTTGGTGCGGGTGTCCTGGTGGGAAGGGCCGGCTGGGCCGCGTGCTTGGGCTGCAGGCGCCAGGTTTCGGTGGTGCGGGGGCACGGAGGGCCATCCTTCGAGGCCGGGTCCAACACTGACTCACTCTCACTGACTCGCTAAAAGACTGACTCACTCACTCACTGACTGACTATCCCACTGACTCACTCTCATTCACTGACTCACTCTCATTCACTCTCACTCTCTCTCACCCACTCTCTCTCTCACCCACTCTCTCTCACCCACTCTCTCTCACCCACTCTCTCTCTCACCCACTCTCTCTCTCACCCACTCTCTCTCTCACCCACTCTCTCTCTCACCCACTCTCTCTCTCACCCACTCTCTCTCTCACCCACTCTCTCTCACCCACTCTCTCTCACCCACTCTCTCTCACCCACTCTCTCTCTCTCACCCACTCTCTCTCTCTCACCCACTCTCTCTCTCTCACCCACTCTCTCTCTCTCACCCACTCTCTCTCTCTCACCCACTCTCTCTCTCTCACCCACTCTCTCTCTCTCACCCACTCTCTCTCTCTCACCCACTCTCTCTCTCTCTCACCCACTCTCTCTCTCACCCACTCTCTCTCTCTCTCACCCACTCTCTCTCTCACCCACTCTCTCTCTCACCCACTCTCTCTCTCACCCACTCTCTCTCTCACCCACTCTCTCTCTCACCCACTCTCTCTCTCACCCACTCTCTCTCTCACCCACTCTCTCTCTCACCCACTCTCTCTCTCACCCACTCTCTCTCTCACCCACTCTCTCTCTCACCCACTCTCTCTCTCACCCACTCTCTCTCTCACCCACTCTCTCTCACCCACTCTCTCTCACCCACTCTCTCTCACCCACTCTCTCTCACCCACTCTCTCTCACCCACTCTCTCTCACCCACTCTCTCTCTCACCCACTCTCTCTCTCTCACCCACTCTCTCTCTCTCACCCACTCTCTCTCTCTCACCCACTCTCTCTCTCTCTCACCCACTCTCTCTCACCCACTCTCTCTCTCACCCACTCTCTCTACCACTCTCTCTCACCACTCTCTCTCACCACTCTCTCTCTCACCACTCTCTCTCTCACTCACCCACTCTCTCTCTCACCCACTCTCTCTCTCACCCACTCTCTCTCTCACCCACTCTCTCTCTCTCACCCACTCTCTCTCTCTCACCCACTCTCTCTCTCACCACTCTCTCTCTCACCACTCTCTCTCTCACCCACTCTCTCTCTCACCCACTCTCTCTCTCACCCACTCTCTCTCTCACCCACTCTCTCTCTCACCCACTCTCTCTCTCACCCACTCTCTCTCACCCACTCTCTCTCTCTCTTACCCACTCTCTCTCTCTCACCCACTCTCTCTCTCACTCTCTCTCTCACCCACTCTCTCTCTCACCCACTCTCTCTCTCACCCTCTCTCTCTCACCCACTCTCTCTCTCACCCACTCTCTCTCTCACCCACTCTCTCTCTCACCCACTCTCTCTCTCACCCACTCTCTCTCTCACCCACTCTCTCTCTCACCCACTCTCTCTCTCACCCACTCTCTCACCCATTCTCTCACCCACCCACTCTCTCACCCACCCACTAACTCACTCTCTCTCTCTCACTCTCACTGACTCTCTCACTGACTCACTCTTTTACTCACTGACTGACTCACTCTCTCATTTGCTCTCACTGACTGACTCTCTCACTGACTCGCTAAAAGACTGACTGACTCACTCTCACTGACTGACTATCCCACTGACTCACTCTCATTCACTGACTCACTCTCATTCACTCTCACTGAATCTCACTCATTGACGCTCACAGACTGTCAATCTCACTGACTCTCAACCACTCTCACTGACTGACTTTCAACCACTCTCTCACTTGACAGACTCTTATTTGACAGACTCTCACACTCTCACTTGATATACTCACTTGACACTCACACTCACTCTTTCACTCACTCACTCACTCTTTCACTCACTCACTCTTTCACTCACTCACTCTTTCACTCACTCACTCACTCTTTCACTCACTCACTCTTTCACTCACTCACTCTTTCACTCACTCACTCTTTCACTCACTCACTCTTTCACTCACTCACTCTTTCACTCACTCATTCACTCACACTTTCACTCACTCACACTTTCACTCACTCACACTTTCACTCCCACATACTTTCACTCACTCTTTCACTCACTCACTCTTTCACTCTTTCACTCACTCACTCTTTCACTCACTCACTCTTTCACTCACTCACTCTTTCACTCACTCACTCTTTCACTCACTCACTCTTTCACTCACTCACTCTTTCACTCACTCACTCTTTCACTCACTCACTCTTTCACTCACTCACTCTTTTACTCACTCACTCTTTCACTCACTCACTCTTTCACTCACTCACTCTTTCACTCACTCACTCTTTCACTCACTCACTCTTTCACTCACTCACTCTTTCACTCACTCACACTTTCACTCACTCACACTTTCACTCACTCACACTTTCACTCACGCACACTTTCACTCACTCACACTTTCACTCACTCACACTTTCACTCACTCACACTTTCACTCCCACACACTTTCACTCACTCACACTTTCACTCACTCACACTTTCACTCACTCACACTTTCACTCACACTTTCACTCACTCACTGACTGATTCACTCAGTTTCACTCACTCACTCTTTCACTCACTCTTTCACTCACTCTTTCACTCACTCTTTCACTCACTCTTTCACTCACTCACTGACACTCTCATTCACCCACTCACTGACACTCTCATTCACCCACTCACTGACACTCTCATTCACCCACTCACTGACACTCTCATTCACCCACTCACTGACACTCTCATTCACCCACTCACTGACACTCTCATTCACCCACTCACTGACACTCTCATTCACCCACTCACTGACACTCTCATTCACCCACTCACTGACACTCTCATTCACCCACTCACTGACACTCTCATTCACCCACTCACTGACACTCGCATTCACCCACTCACTGACACTCGCATTCACCCACTCACTGACACTCGCATTCACCCACTCACTGACACTCGCATTCACCCACTCACTGACACTCGCATTCACCCACTCACTGACACTCACTGACACTCTCACTCACTGACCCTCACCCACTCTCTCTCACCCACTCTCTCTCTCTCCCCCACTCTCTCTCCCTCTCTCCCCCACTCTCTCTCTCTCTCTCCCCCACTCTCTCTCTCTCTCTCCCCCACTCTCTCTCTCTCTCTCCCCCACTCTCTCTCTCTCTCTCCCCCACTCTCTCTCTCTCACCCACTCTCTCTGGCTCACCCACTCTCTCTGGCTCACCCACTCTCTCTGGCTCACCCACTCTCTCTGGCTCACCCACTGTCTCACCCACTGTCTCACCCACTGTCTCACCCACTGTCTCACCCACTGTCTCACCCACTGTCTCACCCACTGTCTCACCCACTGTCTCACCCACTGTCTCACCCACTGTCTCACCCACTGTCTCACCCACTGTCTCACCCACTGTCTCACCCACTGTCTCACCCACTGTCTCACCCACTGTCTCACCCACTGATCACCCACTGTCTCACCCACTGTCTCACCCACTGTCTCACCCACTGATCACCCACTGATCACCCACTGATCACCCACTGATCACCCACTGATCACCCACTGATCACCCACTGATCACCCACTGACTCACTGATCACCCACTGACTCACTGATCACCCACTGACTCACTGATCACCCACTGACTCACTGATCACCCACTGACTCACTGATCACCCACTGACTCACTGATCACCCACTGACTCACTGATCACCCACTGACTCACTGATCACCCACTGACTCACTGATCACCCACTGACTCACTGATCACCCACTGACTCACTGATCACCCACTGACTCACTGATCACCCACTGACTCACTGATCACCCACTGACTCACTGATCACCCACTGACTCACTGATCACCCACTGACTCACTGATCACCCACTGACTCACTGATCACCCACTGACTCACTGATCACCCACTGACTCACTGATCACCCACTGACTCACTGATCACCCACTGACTCACTGATCACCCACTGACTCACTGATCACCCACTGACTCACTGATCACCCACTGACTCACTGATCACCCACTGACTCACTGATCACCCACTGACTCACTGATCACCCACTGACTCACTGACACACTTACTCACTCACTCACACACTCACTCACTCACTGACACACTCACTCACTCACTGACACACTCACTCACTCACTGACACACTCACTCACTCACTGACACACTCACTCACTGACACACTCACTCACTGACACACTCACTCACTGACACACTCACTCACTGACACACTCACTCACTGACACACTCACTCACTGACACACTCACTCACTGACACACTCACTCACTGACACACTCACTCACTGACACACTCACTCACTGACACACTCACTCACTGACACACTCACTCACTGACACACTCACTCACTGACACACTCACTCACTGACACACTCACTCACTGACACACTCACTCACTGACACTCTCACTCACTGACACTCTCACTCACTGACACTCTCACTCACTGACACTCTCACTCACTGACACTCTCACTCACTCTCTCTCTCACCCACTCTCTCTCTCACCTACTCTCTCTCTCACCTACTCTCTCTCACCTACTCTCTCTCACCCACTCTCTCTCACCCACTCTCTCTCACCCACTCTCTCTCACCCACTCTCTCTCACCCACTCTCTCTCACCCTCTCTCTCTCTCACCCACTCTCTCTCTCACCCACTCTCTCTCTCACCCACTCTCTCTCTCACCCACTCTCTCTCTCACCCACTCTCTCTCTCACCCACTCTCTCTCTCACCCACTCTCTCTCTCACCCACTCTCTCTCTCACCCACTCTCTCTCTCACCCACTCTCTCTCTCACCCACTCTCTCTCTCACCCACTCTCTCTCTCACCCACTCTCTCTCTCACCCACTCTCTCTCTCACCCACTCTCTCTCTCACCCACTCTCTCTCTCACCCACCCTCTCTCACCCACTCTCTCTCTCTCTCTCACCCACCCTCTTTCACCCACTCTCTCACCCACTCTCTCACCCACTCTCTCACCCACTCTCTCACCCACTCTCTCACCCACTCTCTCACCCACTCTCTCACCCACTCTCTCACCCACTCTCTCACCCACTCTCTCACCCACTCTCTCACTGACTCTCTCTCACTGACTCTCTCTCACTGACTCTCTCTCACTGACTCTCTCTCACTGACTCTCTCTCACTGACTCTCTCTCTCTCACTGACTCTCTCTCTCTCACTGACTCTCTCTCACTGACTCTCTCTCACTGACTCTCTCTCACTGACTCTCTCTCACTGACTCTCTCTCACTGACTCTTTTACTCACTGATTGACTCTCTCTCTCATTCGCTCTCACTGACTGACTCTCTCTCACTGACTCGCTAAAAGACTGACTCACTCTCACTGACTCGCTAAAAGACTGACTCACTCTCACTGACTCGCTAAAAGACTGATTCACTCACTGACTGACTATCCCACTGACTCACTCTCATTCACTGACTCACTCTCATTCACTGACTCACTCTCATTCACTGACTCACTCTCATTCACTGACTCACTCTCATTCTCTCTCCCACTCTCTCTCACCCACTCTCTCTCTCACCCACTCTCTCTCTCACCCACTCTCTCTCTCACCCACTCTCTCACCCACTCTCTCTCTCACCCACTCTCTCTCTCACCCACTCTCTCTCTCACCCACTCTCTCTCACCCACTCTCTCTCACCCACTCTCTCTCACCCACTCTCTCACCCACTCTCTCTCTCACCCACTCTCTCTCTCACCCACTCTCTCTCACCCACTCTCTCTCACCCACTCTCTCTCTCACCCACTCTCTCTCTCACCCACTCTCTCTCACCCACTCTCTCTCTCACCCACTCTCTCTCACCCACTCTCTCTCACCCACTCTCTCTCACCCACTCTCTCTCACCCACTCTCTCTCACCCACTCTCTCTCTCACCCACTCTCTCTCTCACCCACTCTCTCTCTCACCCACTCTCTCTCTCACCCACTCTCTCTCTCACCCACTCTCTCTCTCACCCACTCTCTCTCTCACCCACTCTCTCTCTCACCCACTCTCTCTCTCACCCACTCTCTCTCTCACCCACTCTCTCTCACCCACTCTCTCTCACCCACTCTCTCTCACCCACTCTCTCTCACCCACTCTCTCTCACCCACTCTCTCTCACCCACTCTCTCTCACCCACTCTCTCTCTCACCCACTCTCTCTCTCACCCACTCTCTCTCTCACCTACTCTCTCTCACCCACTCTCTCTCACCCACTCTCTCTCTCACCCACTCTCTCTCTCACCCACTCTCTCTCTCACCCACTCTCTCTCTCACCCACTCTCTCTCTCACCCACTCTCTCTCTCACCCACTCTCTCTCTCACCCACTCTCTCTCTCACCCACTCTCTCTCTCACCCACTCTCTCTCTCACCCACTCTCTCTCTCACCCACTCTCTCTCTCACCCACTCTCTCTCTCACCCACTCTCACCCACTCTCACCCACTCTCACCCACTCTCACCCACTCTCACCCACTCTCACCCACTCTCACCCACTCTCACCCACTCTCACCCACTCTCACCCACTCTCACCCACTCTCACCCACTCTCACCCACTCTCACCCACTCTCACCCACTCTCACCCACTCTCACCCACTCTCACCCACTCTCACCCACTCTCACCCACTCTCACCCACTCTCACCCACTCACTCTCACCCACTCTCACTGACTGACTATCCCACTGACTCACTCACTCTCACCCACTCTCTCACTGACTGACTATCCCACTGACTCACTCTTTTACTCACTGACTGACTCTCTCTCTCATTTGCTCTCACTGACTGACTCTCTCATTTGCTCTCACTGACTGACTCTCTCTCTCATTTGCTCTCACTGACTGACTCTCTCTCTCATTTGCTCTCACTGACTGACTCTCTCTCTCATTTGCTCTCACTGACTGACTCTCTCTCTCATTTGCTCTCACTGACTGACTCTCTCTCTCATTTGCTCTCACTGACTGACTCTCTCTCTCATTTGCTCTCACTGACTGACTCTCTCACTGACTCGCTAAAAGACTGACTGACTCTCTCACTGACTCGCTAAAAGACTGACTGACTCTCTCACTGACTCGCTAAAAGACTGACTGACTCACTCTCACTGACTCGCTAAAAGACTGACTGACTCTCTCACTGACTCGCTAAAAGACTGACTGACTCACTCTCACTGACTGACTATCCCACTGACTCACTCTTTCACTGACTCACTCTTTCACTCTCACTGAATCTCACTCACTAAAACTCTCACTAACGCTCACTCTCTCACCCACTCTCTCTCACCCACTCTCTCTCACCCACTCTCTCTCACCCACCCACTCTCTCTCTCACCCACTCTCTCTCTTACCCACTCTCTCTCACCCACTCTCTCTCTCACCCACTCTCTCTCACCCACTCTCTCTCACCCACTCTCTCTCACCCACTCTCTCTCACCCACTCTCTCTCACCCACTCTCTCTCACCCACTCTCTCTCTCACCCACTCTCTCTCTCACCCACTCTCTCTCTCACCCACTCTCTCTCTCACCCACTCTCTCTCTCACCCACTCTCTCTCTCACCCACTCTCTCTCTCACCCACTCTCTCTCTCACCCACTCTCTCTCTCACCCACTCTCTCTCTCACCCACTCTCTCACCCACCCACTCTCTCACCCACCCACTCTCTCACCCACCCACTCTCACCTACCCACTCACTCACTCTTTCTCACTCTCACTGACTCTCTCACTGACTCACTCTTTTACTCACTGACTGACTCACTCTCTCATTTGCTCTCACTGACTGACTCTCACTGACTCGCTAAAAGACTGACTGACTCACTCTCACTGACTGACTATCCCACTGACTCTCTCATTCACTGACTCACTCTCATTCACTCTCACTGAATCTCACTCATTGACGCTCACAGACTGTCAATCTCACTGACTCTCAACCACTCTCACTGACTGACTCCCAACCATTCTCTCACTGTCTGATTTTCAACCACTCTCTCACTTGACAGACTCTCACTTGACAGACTCTCACTTGACAGACTCTCACTTGACAGACTCTCACTTGACAGACTCTCACTTGACAGACTCTCACTTGACAGACTCTCACTTGACAGACTCTCACTTGACAGACTCTCACTTGACAGACTCTCACTTGACAGACTCTCACTTGACACTCTCACTTGACAGACTCTCACTTGACAGACTCTCACTCTCACTTGACATACTCACTTGACACTCTCACTCACTCTTTCACTCACTCACTCTTTCACTCACTCACTCTTTCACTCACTCACTCTCACTCACTCACTCACTCTTTCACTCACTCTTTCACTCACTCACTCTTTCACTCACTCTTTCACTCACTCACTCTTTCACTCACTCACTCACTCTTTCACTCACTCACTCACTCTTTCACTCACTCACTCACTCTTTCACTCACTCACTCATTCTTTCACTCACTCACTCTTTCACTCACTTACTCTTTCACTCACTCACTCACTCTTTCACTCACTCACTCTTTCACTCACTCATTCTTTCACTCATTCACTCTTTCACTCATTCACTCTTTCACTCACTCACTCTTTCACTCACTCACTCTTTCACTCACTCACTCTTTCACTCACTCACTCTTTCACTCACTCACTCTTCCACTCACTCACTCTTTCATTCACTCACTCTTTCACTCACTCACTCTTTCACTCACTCACTCTTTCACTCACTCACTCTTTCACTCACTCACTCTTTCACTCACTCACTCTTTCACTCACTCACTCTTTCACTCACTCACTCTTTCACTCACTCACTCTTTCACTCACTCACTCACTCTTTCACTCACTCTTTCACTCACTCTTTCACTCACTCTTTCACTCACTCTTTCACTCACTCTTTCACTCACTCTTTCACTCACTCTTTCACTCACTCTTTCACTCACTCTTTCACTCACTCTTTCACTCACTCTTTCACTCACTCACTCTTTCACTCACTCTTTCACTCACTCACTCTTTCACTCACTCTTTCACTCACTCTTTCACTCACTCTTTCACTCACTCTTTCACTCACTCTTTCACTCACTCATTCTTTCACTCACTCTTTCACTCACTCTTTCACTCACTCTTTCACTCACTCTTTCACTCACTCTTTCACACTCTCTCTTTCACACTCTCTCTTTCACACTCTCTCTTTCACTCACTCTTTCACTCACTCTTTCACTCACTCACTCTTTCACTCACTCACTCTTTCACTCACTCACTCTTTCACTCACTCACTCTTTCACTCACTCACTCTTTCACTCACTCTCTTTTTCACTCACTCTCTCTTTCACTCACTCTCTCTTTCACTCACTCTCTCTTTCACTCACTCTCTTTTTCACTCATTCTCTCTTTCACTCACTCTCTCTTTCTCTCACTCTCTCTTTCTCTCACTCTCTCTTTCACTCACTCTTTCACTCACTCTTTCACTCACTCTTTCACTCACTCTTTCACTCACTCTTTCACTCACTCTTTCACTCTCTTTCACTCACTCTTTCACTCACTCTTTCACTCACTCTTTCACTCACTCTTTCACTCACTCTTTCACTCACTCTTTCACTCACTCTTTCACTCACACTCTTTCACTCACTCTCTTTCACTCACTCTCTTTCACTCACTCTCTTTCACTCACTCTCTTTCACTCACTCTCTTTCACTCACTCTCTTTCACTCTCTCTCTTTCACTCTCTCTCTTTCACTCTCTCTCTTTCACTCTCTCTCTTTCACTCACTCTCTCCCCCACTCTCTCCCCCACTCTCTCACCCACTCTCTGGCTTACCCACTCTCTCTGGCTCACCCACTCTCTCTGGCTCACCCACTCTCTCTGGCTCACCCACTCTCTCTGGCTCACCCACTCTCTCTGGCTCACCCACTCTCTCTGGCTCACCCACTCTCTCTGGTTCACCCACTGCTCACCCACTGATCACCCACTGTCTCACCCACTGTCTCACCCACTGATCACCCACTGTCTCACCCACTGATCACCCACTGACTCACTGACACACTCACTCACTGATCACCCACTGACTCACTGACACTCTCACTCACTGACACTCTCACTCACTGACACTCTCACTCACTGACACTCTCACTCACTGACACTCTCACTCACTGACACTCTCACTCACTGACACTCTCACTCACTGACACTCTCACTCACTGACACTCTCACTCACTGACACTCTCACTCACTGACACTCTCACTCACTGACACTCTCACTCACTGACACTCTCACTCACTGACACTCTCACTCACTGACACTCTCACTCACTGACACTCTCTCTCTCACCCACTCTCTCTCACCCACTCTCTCTCTCACCCACTCTCTCTCTCACCCACTCTCTCTCTCACCCACTCTCTCTCTCACCCACTCTCTCTCTCACCCACTCTCTCTCTCACCCACTCTCTCTCACCCACTCTCTCTCCCACTCTCTCTCACTGACTCTCTTTTACTCACTGACTGACTCTCTCTCATTCGCTCTCACTGACTGACTCTCTCTCACTGACTCGCTAAAAGACTGACTCACTCTCACTGACTCGCTAAAAGACTCACTCTCACTGACTGACTATCCCACTGACTCACTCTCATTCACTGACTCACTCTCATTCACTGACTCACTCTCATTCACTCTCACTCTCTCTCACTCTCACTCTCTCTCACCCACTCACTCTCTCACCCACTCACTCTCTCACCCACTCACTCTCTCACCCACTCTCTCTCTCACCCACTCTCTCTCTCACCCACTCACTCTCTCACCCACTCTCTCTCTCACCCACTCTCTCTCTCACCCACTCTCTCTCTCACCCACTCTCTCTCTCACCCACTCTCTCTCTCACCCACTCTCTCTCTCACCCACTCTCTCTCTCACCCACTCTCTCTCTCACCCACTCTCTCTCTCACCCACTCTCTCTCTCACCCACTCTCTGGCTCACCCACTCTCTCTCTCACCCACTCTCTGGCTCACCCACTCTCTCTCTCACCCACTCTCTCTCACCCTCTCACTCACTCTCACCTACTCTCACCTACTCTCACCTACTCTCACCCACTCTCACCCACTCTCACCCACTCTCACCCACTCTCACCCACTCTCACCCACTCTCACCCACTCTCACCCACTCTCACCCACTCTCACCCACTCTCACCCACTCTCACCCACTCTCACCCACTCTCACCCACTCTCACCCACTCTCACCCACTCTCACCCACTCTCACCCACTCTCACCCACTCTCACCCACTCTCACCCACTCTCACCCACTCTCACCCACTCTCACCCACTCTCACCCACTCTCACCCACTCTCACCCACTCTCACCGACTCTCACCGACTCTCACCGACTCTCACCGACTCTCACCGACTCTCACCGACTCTCACCGACTCTCACCGACTCTCACTGACTCTCACTCACTGACTGACTATCCCACTGACTGACTATCCCACTGACTCACTCTTTTACTCACTGACTGACTCACTCATTTGCTCTCACTGACTGACTCACTCATTTGCTCTCACTGACTGACTCGCTCTCTCATTCGCTCTCACTGACTGACTCTCTCACTGACTCGCTAAAAGACTGACTGACTCACTCTCACTGACTGACTATCCCACTGACTCACTCTTTCACTGACTCACTCTTTCACTCTCACTGAATCTCACTCACTAAAACTCTCACTAACGCTCACTCTCTCACCCACTCTCTCTCTCACCCACTCTCTCTCTCACCCACTCTCTCTCTCACCCACTCTCTCTCTCACCCACTCTCTCTCACCCACTCTCTCTCACCCACTCTCTCTCACCCACTCTCTCTCACCCACTCTCTCTCACCCACTCTCTCTCACCCACTCTCTCTCACCCACTCTCTCTCACCCACTCTCTCTCACCCACTCTCTCTCACCCACTCTCTCTCACCCACTCTCTCTCACCCACTCTCTCTCACCCACTCTCTCTCACCCACTCTCTCTCACCCACTCTCTCTCACCCACTCTCTCTCACCCACTCTCTCTCACCCACTCTCTCTCACCCACTCTCTCTCACCCACTCTCTCTCTCACCCACTCTCTCTCTCACCCACTCTCTCACCCACTCTCTCTCTCACCCACTCTCTCTCTCACCCACTCTCTCTCTCACCCACTCTCTCTCACCCACTCTCTCTCACCCACTCTCTCTCTCACCCACTCTCTCTCTCACCCACTCTCTCTCTCACCCACTCTCTCTCACCCACTCTCTCACTCACTCTCTCACCCACCCACTCTCTCACCCACCCACTCTCACCTACCCACTCTCTCACCCACCCACTCTCACCTACCCACTCACTCACTCTTTCTCACTCTCACTGACTCTCTCACTGACTCACTCTTTTACTCACTGACTGACTCACTCTCTCATTTGCTCTCACTGACTGACTCTCTCACTGACTCGCTAAAAGACTGACTGACTCACTCTCACTGACTGACTATCCCACTGACTCTCTCATTCACTGACTCACTCTCATTCACTCTCACTGAATCTCACTCATTGACGCTCACAGACTGTCAATCTCACTGACTCTCAACCACTCTCACTGACTGACTCCCAACCATTCTCTCACTGTCTGATTTTCAACCACTCTCTCACTTGACAGACTCTCACTTGACAGACTCTCACTTGACAGACTCTCACTTGACAGACTCTCACTTGACAGACTCTCACTTGACAGACTCTCACTTGACAGACTCTCACTTGACAGACTCTCACTTGACAGACTCTCACTTGACAGACTCTCACTTGACAGACTCTCACTTGACAGACTCTCACTTGACAGACTCTCACTTGACAGACTCTCACTTGACAGACTCTCACTTGACAGACTCTCACTCTCTCTTGACATACTCACTTGACACTCTCACTTACTCTTTCACTCACTCACTCTTTCACTCACTCACTCTTTCACTCACTCTCACTCACTCACTCACTCTTTCACTCACTCTTTCACTCACTCTTTCACTCACTCACTCTTTCACTCACCCACTCTTTCACTCACCCACTCTTTCACTCACTCACTCTTTCACTCACTCACTCTTTCACTCACTTATTCTTTCACTCACTTACTCTTTCACTCACTCACTCTTTCACTCACTCACTCTTTCACTCACTCACTCTTTCACTCACTCACTCTTTCACTCACTCACTCTTTCACTCACTCACTCTTTCACTCACTCACTCTTTCACTCACTCACTCTTTCACTCACTCACTCTTTCACTCACTCTTTCACTCACTCACTCTTTCACTCACTCACTCTTTCACTCACTCACTCTTTCACTCACTCTTTCACTCACTCTTTCACTCACTCTTTCACTCACTCTTTCACTCTCTCTTTCACTCTCTCTTTCACTCTCTCTTTCACTCTCTCTTTCACTCACTCTCTCTTTCACTCACTCTCTCTTTCACTCACTCTCTCTTTCACTCACTCTCTCTTTCACTCACTCTCTCTTTCACTCACTCTTTCACTCACTCTTTCACTCACTCTTTCACTCACTCTTTCACTCACTCTCTTTCACTCACTCTCTTTCACTCATTCTTTCACTCACTCTCTTTTACTCACTCTCTTTTACTCACTCTCTTTCACTCACTCTCTCTTTCACTCACTCTCTCTTTCACTCACTCTCTCTTTCACTCACTCTCTCTTTCACTCACTCTCTCTTTCACTCACTCTCTCTTTCACTCACTCACTCTTTCACTCACTCTCTCTTTCACTCACTCACTCTTTCACTCACTCACTCTTTCACTCACTCACTCTTTCACTCACTCACTCTTTCACTCACTCACTCTTTCACTCACTCACTCTTTCACTCACTCACTCTTTCACTCACTCTCTCTTTCACTCACTCTCTCTTTCACTCACTCTCTCTTTCACTCACTCTCTCTTTCACTCACTCTCTCTTTCACTCACTCTCTCTTTCACTCACTCTCTCACTCACTCTCTCTTTCACTCTCTCTTTCACTCTCTCTTTCACTCTCTCTTTCACTCTCTCTTTCACTCACTCTTTCACTCACTCTCTCTTTCACTCACTCTCTCTTTCACTCACTCTCTCTTTCACTCTTTCACTCTCACTCACTCTTTCACTCACTCTTTCACTCACTCTTTCACTCACTCTTTCACTCACTCTTTCACTCACTCTTTCACTCACTCTTTCACTCACTCTTTCACTCACTCTCTTTCACTCACTCTTTCACTCACTCTTTCACTCACTCTTTCACTCACTCTCTTTCACTCACTCTCTTTCACTCACTCTCTTTCACTCACTCTCTTTCACTCACTCTCTTTCACTCACTCTCTTTCACTCACTCTCTTTCACTCACTCTCTTTCACTCACTCTCTTTCACTCACTCTCTTTCACTCACTCTCTTTCACTCACTCTTTCACTCACTCTCTTTCACTTCTCTCTCCCCCACTCTCTCTCTCCCCCACTCTCTCTCTCCCCCACTCTCTCTCTCCCCCACTCTCTCTCTCCCCCACTCTCTCTCTCTCCCCCACTCTCTCTCTCTCCCCCACTCTCTCTCTCTTTCTCACCCACTCTCTCTTTCTCACCCACTCTCTCTTTCTCACCCACTCTCTCTCTCTCTCACCCACTCTCTCTCTCTCTCACCCACTCTCTCTCTCTCTCACCCACTCTCTCTCTCTCTCACCCACTCTCTGGCTCACCCACTCTCTGGCTCACCCACTCTCTGGCTCACCCACTCTCTCTGGCTCACCCACTCTCTCTGGCTCACCCACTCTCTCTGGCTCACCCACTCTCTCTGGCTCACCCACTCTCTCTGGCTCACCCACTCTCTCTGGCTCACCCACTCTCTCTGGCTCACCCACTCTCTCTGGCTCACCCACTGATCACCCACTGATCACCCACTGATCACCCACTGATCACCCACTGATCACCCACTGATCACCCACTGTCTCACCCACTGATCACCCACTGATCACCCACTGTCTCACCCACTGTCTCACCCACTGATCACCCACTGATCACCCACTGATCACCCATGTTGGACCCGGCCTCGCAGAACGGCCCTCCGTGCACCCGCACCACCGAAACCTGGTACCTGCAGCCCCAACCACCCGGCCCAGCCGGTCCTTCCTACCAGAACACCCGCACCCGGCCCGGACATCCTCGTCCATGGCCTCTCTCCTTTCGGCCACCCCGGGCCCGCATGCCCACTTCATGCGTCAAGATGGCCGCCCGGCCCCAGCGCGACCCTGGCCTAGCGGCGCCACTCCGGCTGGAGGACATCACACTTCCAGGGGGATGAGAGAGGGAGGAGCAGTTTCTATCGCACCTCTGGACTCCCCTGGGACGATGGGTTTCGATCGGCCCTCCGGCCTCCCTGAGGGCTGGCTCCACGCCTGCTGGGTGTCTGGGACTCCTCCCGCCCCGGCCCTGAACGAGATCAAAAGACAATAGCAGGAAACCCCGACAAGCGGCCCCCAGGTGACAAGACCCCTGCCTCCACCGACCCCGGACATCAAAGAGGGGGCGACCTATAACAAGGGGTGCTCTGGGTCGGTCCGGCAGATTCGACGCTGGAACAACGTAAGCCTGCTGAGTGACTCGCGGCTCCTGGAAGATCGTAACACCTCTGAACCTGTGTCTGAGCCTGCTGAGTGACTCGCGGCTCCTGGAAGATCGTAACACCTCTGAACCTGTGCCTAAGCCTGCTGAGTGACTCGCGGCTCCTGGAAGATCGTAACACCTCTGAACCTGTGCCTAAGCCTGCTGAGTGACTCGCGGCTCCTGGAAGATCGTAACACCTCTGAACCTGTGTCTAAGCCTGCTGAGTGACTCGCGGCTCCTGGAAGAACGTAACATCTCCGAACTTGTGCCTAAGCCTGCTGAGTGACTCGCGGCTCCTGGAAGATCGTAACATCTCCGAACTTGTGCCTAAGCCTGCTGAGTGACTCGCGGCTCCCCCAGACTCTCACGGTCCCGCCGGACCCCGACTACGACCCCGTATCCCCCGGCTCGAGGATTGTGAGCTGCGCGCCGGATACGTCCCTGCTTGAACTATTGCCAAAGACTGTCCCGCTACCCCCCTACCTTTCCGAGACTCTTGAGCCTGTGCACATCTTGTACATATTTGCCGTGATAACCTACTTGATAAAGATTGTTTCTGAGAATAACCGGTGTGGTTACTCTGTGTCGTGTGGTGCCAGAAGTACGATCCTAGCTACGAGATTCCTCCCCTTGGGGAGTCTCCCGCCAGTGCCCGGCTACGATACTTTGAGGGTGGGTCTCAGGGTAGTCAGGACCCCTTCCGGGCTCTCCTGAGATCGCCGTCTAACATTGGTGGCAAGCGACGGGATTCGGGCCCATCACCTGGAGATCGTACCGTGAACAACAGACGCACTACCGACAGGGATGGCAGAAGGAAGCACCATGAGCCCCGCAGAAACCAACGCCAACAGGGTGTTCCAGGTGGAGCATCTAGAAGAATATACACACAAGGAGCTGAAGCAATTTTGCAAAGAACTTAAAATCGCTACCACTGGTCTCAACACGAAGGAAGATTTGCAGAAAGCACTGAAAACTTGGGTGGAGACCGGGGCCTCCCGCCCGGAAGGCACGGGGGAGCGCCCCGACGAAACCGAACCCCCCCAAAGTGAAAGCAGCAGCAATCAGGTGCGAGGAGGCGTACCAGACGGGGGCTTCTCCCCAGAAGAACTCGCGGACCGAGAGAGAAGCCGCAATCATGAACTAGAGCTGGCCAAACTCAAAATTGAGGGCGAATTGAAGTTAGCGGAAAAAAAGCTAGCGGTAGAACAAATGCGTGTACAAGGTGAACTGGAGGAGAAAAAGCTCCAACGGGAGCACGAAGGAAGAAAGCTCCAGCTGGAGCACGAACGCAGCTTAAAGGAACTCGAGCTCAAGGCCCGAAACGAGGAAGGGAGGCCCCCAAGTAATCAAGAGACGGCCTCCCCAGCGGAACCGAAGGTCCACATCCCGAAGGATGTGGTCAAGGAATATTATAAAAACGATGACATTCAGCAATGGTTTCGGGCCTACGAGGTCGCCATGACCTCCCATCGGATCCCGCAGAAGGACTGGGGGGCGGGGCTGTGGGGGCGGTTTCTGAGCGAAGGAAGGGACACCCTGCTCGACCTACCCCTCTCCCTGCAGACCTCCTACAGCCACATGAAAGAGGCTCTACTCACAAGATACGGCCTCACCCCAGAAATGTACCGTCAACGGTTCCGGGACTGCAGGAAGATCCCGGGCACCACCTGGGTGGAATATGTAAACTTTTTCAGTCGGGCCTTCGATGGGTGGACCAAGGGCAGCAAGGTCACCACCCTGGCCGAACTCACTGACCTCATGTTGTGGGAACATCTAGCTGCGAACTGCTTCGTAGAACTACGTCAGCATCTGCTGGACAGTAAGCTCACAGATCCCCGGAAGCTGGCTGTGGAGGCCGACCGCTGGACCAACACCCGGGTCTCCCGGGGCATGGTAGGAGAGTACCCCCGAACCAGTCAGGGACCACCCCGCCAGAGAGGAGGAGGGAACCAGGGAGGGCCGAGAGAGTCCCAGCCTAGCCCCCCGAAGACACCACCTCCACCTTTCCCGGCGCCCCCTCCACCAGTAACCGGGCCCCCTGGGAAACGGGGACACCGGGTGACCGTCACCTGTTTTCGCTGCCAGAAACCCGGGCACTACGCCAATGACCCAGAGTGCCCCATGGCCACCCAAGTCCCCCCGACGAGACAGATAGCCAACGTAGCCCTGGGGGAGGGGGTGGAGGAAGCTGAAGAGTGGGAACCCGCAGCAATGGCCCTAGTATCCCTGGGAGATAGGGAGATGATCCCTGGTAGCCTCCTCCCCTCCAACACCCAGAAGTATGGGCAGCTTGTCAAAATCAATGGCCACCAGGTAGAGGCCCTGCGAGACACCGGGGCCAGTATCACCGGTGTCCTCAGGCACCTAGTCCCTGAAGAGCAGATCCTCCCCAACGTCTTTTGCCCTGTAATATCCGCAGACAATAGAGAGAGCATGTGCCAGGTAGCCCTGGTGCCATTCGAGTGGGGAGGGGTGATAGGCAAACTCAAGGTGGCCGTGAGAACCTCCCAGCCGGTCGACTGCCTTTTAGGGAACGACCTAGAGAGTTCCCCATGGAAGCACGTAGAGCGTAAGGCCCACCTGGGAATGATGGGGCTCCCCGAGTGGGTGTGCGCCACCACCCGATCTATGTCCGCCCGACTCACTCCCCAGAGAGAAGTCGAGAGCACCCCGATCGAAGAGATCGGAACAGTCCCCGCCGAGGGTCCTTCCGTCCCCCCATCAGAAGGGTCCGTCGCTAGCGAGGAACCCACCCCATCCGACCCTGACCCGGTCCCTGAGTTAGGCGATCTACCCGGGTTGGCCCAATGGCGCCACGAGGGCGGACCCACTCGGGAGGAGTTTTGCAGGGAGCAAGCCACTTGTCCTTCCCTGGTCGGGCTGCGGCGCCAAGCCGAGGGCCAAGCCGCAGGTGACCAGACCGGGACGCACCGAATCTATTGGGAGAATAGCATCCTGTACAGTGAGCAGAGGTCGGTGGAGCTGGGATCTGGGCGAGTACTGGTGGTACCCCTCCGCTTCCGAGAGTTCCTCCTGGGTTTAGCCCACGACGTCCCCCTCGCCGGTCACCTGGGACAGGACAAGACTTACAACCGTCTTGTGACCCATTTTTACTGGCCTAAGATGAGAGCAACGGTAGAGGCCCATTGCAAGTCCTGCCCCACGTGCCAGGCTAGTGGAAAGAGTGGAGGGAAACTCAAGGCTCCCCTCCAACCCTTCCCGGTCGTCAGTACCCCCTTCGAACGGGTCGGGATCGACATCGTGGGACCACTGGACCCCCCCACCTCCCAAGGCCACCGTTTTATCTTGGTCCTAGTGGACCACGCCACCCGCTATCCGGAGGCTATCCCCCTGCGCACCATTACGGCCCCTGTGGTGGGCCGGGCCCTGATGGGGATCTTTTCCAGGGTGGGGTTTCCCCGCGAGGTCGTGAGCGATCGCGGCACTAATTTTATCTCAAGGTATATGACGTCCCTGTGGCAACAATGTGGGGTGTCCTATAAGTTCACCACCCCGTACCATCCCCAAGGAAACGGCCTAGTAGAAAGGTTTAATAGGACTTTGAAAGGGATGATCGCTGGCCTAGAAGAGCCCCTCCGGCGGAAGTGGGACGTCCTGCTCCCTTGCCTATTGTTCGCGTATAGAGAGGTCCCCCAGAAGTCCCTGGGATTCAGCCCGTTTGAGTTACTCTATGGGCACCCCGTCCGAGGTCCCCTCAGTTTGGTAAAGGAAGAGTGGGAGGCGGCACCCCAGACCACCCCCCGAGATGTGTTCCAATATGTCTTGGCCCTCCGGAACCAGACCAGGAAGTTCCGAGAACTGGCCGAGGCCAACCTGGAGGCGAGTCAAGAAGAGATGAAACGCTGGTACGACCAGAATGCCACTCTGGTTGAGTTCCAGCCGGGCCAGCGGGTGTGGGTCATGGCCCCCGTGAAGCCTGGCGCCCTCCAGGACCGATGGACTGGGCCTTACAAGGTGGTTGAGCGGAAGAGTCCAGTTACGTACTTGGTGGACGTCCAGTCGCCCCGGGACCCCCTCCGGGTCCTGCATGTAAACCGACTCAAGCCTCACTTCGTGCGGACAGAACTGAGCCTCCTGCTGGCCACCGATGACGGGGCCGAAGATGAGTCGGATCCCCTCCCGGACCTCCTGTGTGTCAAGGAGCGGGATGGCTCCGTAGAGGGAGTGAACCTTTCCCCAGCCCTCACTGCCCAGCAACAAGCGGACTGCCGCCAGCTCCTAAGACAATTTGCCGACCTCTTCTCTTTGACCCCCCGGGTCACCAACTGGTGTGTTCATGACGTGGACACCGGGGACAGCCCGCCGGTGAGACACCGAGCCTACCGGGTTCCTGACCGGGTCCGGTCCTGCATTCAAGATGAAGTTTCGAAGATGCTGACCCTGGGGGTGATTGAGACCTCTGACAGTCCCTGGGCCAGCCCCGTGGTCCTGGTCCCGAAAGCAGCGGCCCCCGGTGTCGCCCCCGAGCTCCGATTCTGCGTGGATTACCGGGGGCTCAATGACGTTACCCGAGCCGATGCCCACCCCATTCCACGAGCCGACGAACTCATTGACCGACTAGGGGCAGCCCGGTTCCTCAGCACATTCGACCTCACCTGCGGATACTGGCAGATTGCGCTCACCGAAGGGGCCAAGGAGCGGTCTGCTTTCTCCACCCCCGACGGGCACTACCGCTTCCGCGTGATGCCCTTCGGGATGAAAAATGCCCCGGCCACTTTCCAGCGACTGGTGAATAAGGTCCTGGCCGGGTTGGAACCGTTCAGCGCGGCATATCTAGACGATATCGCCGTCTTCAGTTCAGAGTGGAGTGAGCACCTCCAGCACCTCCGGAGGGTGCTAACCGCCCTGCGCCAGGCAGGCCTCACAGTAAAAGCTAGCAAGTGCCAGATCGGGCAAGGCTCCGTAGTCTACCTGGGGCACCGGGTCGGAAGCGGCCAGGTAGCCCCTCTACAGCCAAAGATCGATGCCGACGCTTCATCCGGGGATATGGCAGCCTGGTCGGCCCTCTCACCGAACTCACATCTAAAAAACAGCCAAAAAAGGTGCAGTGGACGGTTGCCTGCCAGGAGGCTTTCGATGCTCTAAAAAAGGCCATGTGCACTGCTCCCGTCCTCCAGGCTCCCGACTATGCCAAGGAGTTCCTAGTCCAGACCGATGCCTCCGAACATGGCATTGGGGCCGTCCTGTCCCAAGTGAATGACCAAGGCCTAGACCAGCCCGTCGCCTTCCTCAGTCGGCGGCTGCTGCCCCGAGAGCAGAGGTGGAGCACCATAGAGCGCGAAGCCTTTGCCGTGGTCTGGGCACTCAAAAAGCTACGACCCTACCTGTTCGGCACGCATTTCAGAGTCCAAACTGACCATCGGCCATTGCGGTGGCTCATGCAGATGCGAGGGGAAAACCCCAAGCTACTGCGGTGGTCAATCTCCCTCCAGGGGATGGATTTCACCGTAGAACACCGCCCTGGTACGGACCACGCCAACGCTGACGGCCTCTCCCGGTTCTTCCGCCTCAGCGAAGAGAACCCCCCAAGATGATGGGCAGTTCTCTCCGGCTTTCAGCTGGGGGGGACGCGTGTTGGACCCGGCCTCGCAGAACGGCCCTCCGTGCACCCGCACCACCGAAACCTGGTACCTGCAGCCCCAACCACCCGGCCCAGCCGGTCCTTCCTACCAGAACACCCGCACCCGGCCCGGACATCCTCGTCCATGGCCTCTCTCCTTTCGGCCACCCCGGGCCCGCATGCCCACTTCATGCGTCAAGATGGCCGCCCGGCCCCAGCGCGACCCTGGCCTAGCGGCGCCACTCCGGCTGGAGGACATCACACTTCCAGGGGGATGAGAGAGGGAGGAGCAGTTTCTATCGCACCTCTGGACTCCCCTGGGACGATGGGTTTCGATCGGCCCTCCGGCCTCCCTGAGGGCTGGCTCCACGCCTGCTGGGTGTCTGGGACTCCTCCCGCCCCGGCCCTGAACGAGATCAAAAGACAATAGCAGGAAACCCCGACAAGCGGCCCCCAGGTGACAAGACCCCTGCCTCCACCGACCCCGGACATCAAAGAGGGGGCGACCTATAACAAGGGGTGCTCTGGGTCGGTCCGGCAGATTCGACGCTGGAACAACGTAAGCCTGCTGAGTGACTCGCGGCTCCTGGAAGATCGTAACACCTCTGAACCTGTGTCTGAGCCTGCTGAGTGACTCGCGGCTCCTGGAAGATCGTAACACCTCTGAACCTGTGCCTAAGCCTGCTGAGTGACTCGCGGCTCCTGGAAGATCGTAACACCTCTGAACCTGTGCCTAAGCCTGCTGAGTGACTCGCGGCTCCTGGAAGATCGTAACACCTCTGAACCTGTGTCTAAGCCTGCTGAGTGACTCGCGGCTCCTGGAAGAACGTAACATCTCCGAACTTGTGCCTAAGCCTGCTGAGTGACTCGCGGCTCCTGGAAGATCGTAACATCTCCGAACTTGTGCCTAAGCCTGCTGAGTGACTCGCGGCTCCCCCAGACTCTCACGGTCCCGCCGGACCCCGACTACGACCCCGTATCCCCCGGCTCGAGGATTGTGAGCTGCGCGCCGGATACGTCCCTGCTTGAACTATTGCCAAAGACTGTCCCGCTACCCCCCTACCTTTCCGAGACTCTTGAGCCTGTGCACATCTTGTACATATTTGCCGTGATAACCTACTTGATAAAGATTGTTTCTGAGAATAACCGGTGTGGTTACTCTGTGTCGTGTGGTGCCAGAAGTACGATCCTAGCTACGAGATTCCTCCCCTTGGGGAGTCTCCCGCCAGTGCCCGGCTACGATACTTTGAGGGTGGGTCTCAGGGTAGTCAGGACCCCTTCCGGGCTCTCCTGAGATCGCCGTCTAACAACCCACTGTCTCACCCACTGATCACCCACTGTCTCACCCACTGTCTCACCCACTGATCACCCACTGACTCACCCACTGATCACCCACTGATCACCCACTGACTCACTGACACTCTCACTCACTGACACTCTCACTCACTGACACTCTCACTCACTGACACTCTCACTCACTGACACTCTCACTCACTGACACTCTCACTCACTGACACTCTCACTCACTGACACTCTCACTCACTGACACTCTCACTCACTGACACTCTCACTCACTGACACTCTCTCTCACCCACTCTCTCTCTCTCACCCACTCTCTCTCTCACCCACTCTCTCTCTCACCCACTCTCTCTCTCACCCACTCTCTCTCACCCACTCTCTCTCACCCACTCTCTCTCACCCACTCTCTCTCTCACCCACTCTCTCTCTCACCCACTCTCTCTCTCACCCACTCTCTCTCCCACTCTCTCTCCCACTGACTCTCTTTTACTCACTGACTGACTCTCTCTCTCATTCGCTCTCACTGACTGACTCTCTCTCACTGACTCGCTAAAAGACTGACTCACTCTCACTGACTCGCTAAAAGACTGACTCACTCTCACTGACTCGCTAAAAGACTCACTCTCACTGACTGACTATCCCACTGACTCACTCTCATTCACTGACTCACTCCCATTCACTGACTCACTCTCATTCACTCTCACTCTCTCTCACCCACTCACTCTCTCACCTACTCTCTCTCTCACCCACTCTCTCTCTCACCCACTCTCTCTCTCACCCACTCTCTCTCTCACCCACTCTCTCTCTCACCCACTCTCTCTCTCACCCACTCTCTCTCTCACCCACTCTCTCGCTCACCCACTCTCTCTCTCACCCACTCTCTCTCTCACCCACTCTCTCTCTCACCCACTCTCTCTCTCACCCACTCTCTCTCTCACCCACTCTCTCTCTCACCCACTCTCACCCACTCTCACCCACTCTCACCCACTCTCACCCACTCTCACCCACTCTCACCCACTCTCACCCACTCTCACCCACTCTCACCCACTCTCACCCACTCTCACCCACTCTCACCCACTCTCACCCACTCTCACCCACTCTCACCCACTCTCACCCACTCTCACCCACTCTCACCCACTCTCACCCACTCTCACCCACTCTCACCCACTCTCACCCACTCTCACCCACTCTCACTCACTCACTCACTCACTCACTCACTCACTCACTCACTCACTCACTCACTCTCACTCACTCACTCACTCTCACTCACTCACTCACTCTCACTCACTCACTCACTCTCACTCTCACTCACTCTCACTCACTCACTCTCACTCACTCACTCTCACTCACTCACTCACTCTCACTCACTCACTCACTCTCACTCTCACTCACTCTCACTCACTCACTCTCACTCACTCACTCTCACTCACTCACTCACTCTCACTCACTCTCACTCACTCTCACTCACTCTCACTCACTCTCACTCACTCTCACTCACTCTCACTCACTCTCACTCACTCTCACTCACTCTCACTCTCACTCACTCACTCACTCACTCACTCACTCACTCTCACTCACTCTCACTCACACTCACTCACTCTCACTCACTCTCACTCACTCTCACTCACTCACTCACTCACTCACTCTCACTCACTCTCACTCACACTCACTCACTCTCACTCACTCTCACTCACTCTCACTCACTCTCACTCACTCTCACTCACTCTCACTCACTCTCACTCACTCTCACTCACTCTCACTCACTCTCACTCACTCTCACTCACTCTCACTCACTCTCACTCACTCTCACTCACTCTCACTCACTCTCACTCACTCTCACTCTCACTCACTCACTCACTCACTCACTCACTCACTCTCACTCACTCTCACTCACACTCACTCACTCTCACTCACTCTCACTCACTCTCACTCACTCTCACTCACTCTCACTCACTCTCACTCACTCTCACTCACTCTCACTCACTCTCACTCACTCTCACTCACTCTCACTCACTGACTGACTATCCCACTGACTCACTCTTTTACTCACTGACTGACTCACTCATTTGCTCTCACTGACTGACTCGCTCTCTCATTCGCTCTCACTGACTGACTCTCTCACTGACTCGCTAAAAGACTGACTGACTCACTCTCACTGACTGACTATCCCACTGACTCACTCTTTCACTGACTCACTCTCACTGAATCTCACTCACTAAAACTCTCACTAACGCTCACTCTCATCCACTCTCTCTCTCATCCACTCTCTCTCTCATCCATCCACTCTCTCTCTCATCCACTCTCTCTCACCCACTCTCTCTCTCACCCACTCTCTCTCTCACCCACTCTCTCTCTCACCCACTCTCTCTCTCACCCACTCTCTCTCTCACCCACTCTCTCTCTCACCCACTCTCTCTCTCACCCACTCTCTCTCTCACCCACTCTCTCTCTCACTCACTCTCTCTCTCACCCACTCTCTCTCTCACTCACTCTCTCTCTCACCCACTCTCTCTCACCTACTCTCTCTTTCACCCACTCTCACTCTCTCTCTCACCCTCTCACTCACTCTCACCCACTCTCACCCACTCTCACCCACTCTCACTCACTCTCACTGACTCGCTAAAAGACTCACTCTCACTGACTGACTATCCCACTGACTCACTCTCATTCACTGACTCACTCTCATTCACTGACTCACTCTCATTCACTGACTCACTCTCTCTCACCCACTCACTCTCTCACCCACTCTCTCTCACCCACTCTCTCTCACCCACTCTCTCTCACCCTCTCTCTCTCTCACCCACTCTCTCTCACCCACTCTCTCTCTCACCCACTCTCTCTCTCACCCACTCTCTCTCTCACCCACTCTCTCTCTCACCCACTCTCTGGCTCACCCACTCTCTCTCTCACCCACTCTCTCTCTCACCCACTCTCTCTCTCACCCACTCTCTCTCTCACCCACTCTCTCTCACCCTCTCACTCACTCTCACCTACTCTCACCCACTCTCACTCACTCTCACTCACTCTCACTCACTCCCACTCTCACCCACTCTCACCCACTCTCACCCACTCTCACCCACTCTCACCCACTCTCACCCACTCTCACCCACTCTCACCCACTCTCACCCACTCTCACCCACTCTCACTCACTCTCACTCACTCTCACTCACTCTCACTCACTCTCACTCACTCTCACTCACTGACTATCCCACTGACTCACTCTTTCACTGACTCACTCTTTCACTCTCACTGAATCTCACTCACTAAAACTCTCACTAACGCTCACTCTCTCATCCACTCTCTCTCTCATCCACTCTCTCTCTCATCCACTCTCTCATCCATCCACTCTCTCATCCATCCACTCTCTCATCCATCCACTCTCTCTCACCCACTCTCTCTCTCACCCACTCTCTCTCTCACCCACTCTCTCTCTCACCCACTCTCTCTCTCACCCACTCTCTCTCTCACTCACTCTCTCTCTCACTCACTCTCTCTCTCACCCACTCTCTCTCTCACTCACTCTCTCTCTCACCCACTCTCTCTCACCTACTCTCTCTCTCACCCACTCTCACTCTCTCTCTCACCCCACTCTCACCCACTCTCACCCACTCTCACCCACTCTCACCCACTCTCACCCACTCTCACCCACTCTCACCCACTCTCACCCACTCTCACCCACTCTCACCCACTCTCACCCACTCTCACCCACTCTCACCCACTCTCACCCACTCTCACCCACTCTCACCCACTCTCACCCACTCTCACCCACTCTCACCCACTCTCACTCACTCTCACTCACTGACTGACTATCCCACTGACTCACTCTTTTACTCACTGACTGACTCACTCATTTGCTCTCACTGACTGACTCGCTCTCTCATTCGCTCTCACTGACTGACTCACTCACTGACTCGCTAAAAGACTGACTGACTCACTCTCACTGACTGACTATCCCACTGACTCACTCTTTCACTGACTCACTCTCACTGAATCTCACTCACTAAAACTCTCACTAACGCTCACTCTCATCCACTCTCTCTCTCATCCACTCTCTCTCTCATCCATCCACTCTCTCTCTCATCCACTCTCTCTCACCCACTCTCTCTCTCACCCACTCTCTCTCTCACCCACTCTCTCTCTCACCCACTCTCTCTCTCACCCACTCTCTCTCTCACCCACTCTCTCTCTCACCCACTCTCTCTCTCACCCACTCTCTCTCTCACCCACTCTCTCTCTCACCCACTCTCTCTCTCACTCACTCTCTCTCTCACCCACTCTCTCTCTCACTCACTCTCTCTCTCACCCACTCTCTCTCACCTACTCTCTCTTTCACCCACTCTCACTCTCTCTCACCCTCTCACTCACTCTCACCCACTCTCACCCACTCTCACCCACTCTCACTCACTCTCACTGACTCGCTAAAAGACTCACTCTCACTGACTGACTATCCCACTGACTCACTCTCATTCACTGACTCACTCTCATTCACTGACTCACTCTCATTCACTGACTCACTCTCTCTCACCCACTCACTCTCTCACCCACTCTCTCTCACCCACTCTCTCTCACCCACTCTCTCTCACCCTCTCTCTCTCTCACCCACTCTCTCTCACCCACTCTCTCTCTCACCCACTCTCTCTCTCACCCACTCTCTCTCTCACCCACTCTCTGGCTCACCCACTCTCTCTCTCACCCACTCTCTCTCTCACCCACTCTCTCTCTCACCCACTCTCTCTCTCACCCACTCTCTCTCACCCTCTCACTCACTCTCACCTACTCTCACCCACTCTCACTCACTCTCACTCACTCTCACTCACTCCCACTCTCACCCACTCTCACCCACTCTCACCCACTCTCACCCACTCTCACCCACTCTCACCCACTCTCACCCACTCTCACCCACTCTCACCCACTCTCACCCACTCTCACCCACTCTCACCCACTCTCACCCACTCTCACCCACTCTCACCCACTCTCACCCACTCTCACCCACTCTCACTCACTCTCACTCACTCTCACTCACTCTCACTCACTCTCACTCACTCTCACTCACTGACTATCCCACTGACTCACTCTTTCACTGACTCACTCTTTCACTCTCACTGAATCTCACTCACTAAAACTCTCACTAACGCTCACTCTCTCATCCACTCTCTCTCTCATCCACTCTCTCATCCATCCACTCTCTCATCCATCCACTCTCTCATCCATCCACTCTCTCATCCATCCACTCTCTCTCACCCACTCTCTCTCTCACCCACTCTCTCTCTCACCCACTCTCTCTCTCACCCACTCTCTCTCTCACCCACTCTCTCTCTCACCCACTCTCTCTCTCACCCACTCTCTCTCTCACTCACTCTCTCTCTCACTCACTCTCTCTCTCACCCACTCTCTCTCTCACTCACTCTCTCTCTCACCCACTCTCTCTCACCTACTCTCTCTCTCACCCACTCTCACTCTCTCTCTCACCCCACTCTCACCCACTCTCACCCACTCTCACCCACTCTCACCCACTCTCACCCACTCTCACCCACTCTCACCCACTCTCACCCACTCTCACCCACTCTCACCCACTCTCACCCACTCTCACCCACTCTCACCCACTCTCACCCACTCTCACCCACTCTCACCCACTCACACCCACTCACACCCACTCTCACCCACTCACACCCACTCTCTCTCACCCA